>NC_090298.1:137185000-138435000 GCF_039906515.1 Pseudorca crassidens | reverse complement strand
GAGGCCGCGGCGCTTGGGCTTCCCCAACCAGCGTCCGGGCCCCGCCCCTCCCGCCGGCGGCGGCGGCGGCGGCGGCGGCGGGCGGCGGCGGGCGGCGGCGGGCGGCGGCGGCGGGCGGCGGCGGGCGGCGGCGGGCGGCGGCGGGCGGCGGCGGCCGCCGCCGTGTTATTTTGGCGGCGGTGGCGGCTGCTGCGGAGCCCGCCGAGTCCCAGCGCCTCACCTGCGCCCGCTGCGGCGGGCCCACCGACCGCCTCGCCACAGCTTTTACTTAGTGTCTGTCTGTAGATAAAGTGACCATCATGGACTTCAGAAAGATGCCATTTTATAGAACTACCATACGACCCAGCAATTCCATTACCGGTCATATACCCTGAGAAAACCATAATTCAAAGAGTTACGTACCACGATGTTCATTGCAGCTCTATTTACAATAACCAGGACATGGAAGCAACCTAAGTGTCCATCAACAGGTGAATGGATAAAGAAGATGTGGCACATATATACAATGGAATATTACTCAGCCATAAAAAGAAACGAAATTGAGTTATTTGTAGTGAGGTGGATGGACCTAGAGTCTGTCATACGGAGTGAAGTAAGTCAGAAAGAGAAAAACAGATACCGTATGCTAACACATAATATATATATGGAATCTAAGGAAGAGGAAAAAAAAAAGGTCATGAAGAACCTAGGGGCAAGACGGGAATAAAGACACAGACCTACTAGAAAATGGACTTGAGGATATGGGGAGGGGGAAGGGTAAGCTGTGACAAAGTGAGAGAGTGGCATGGACATATATACACTACCAAACGTAAAATAGATAGCTAGTGGGAAGCAGCTGCATAGCACAGGGAGATCAGCTCGGTGCTTTGTGACCATCTGGAGGGGTGGGATAGGGAGGGTAGGAGGGAGACGCAAGAGGGAGGGGATATGGGGATATATGTATAGTATAGCTGATTCACTTTGTTATACAGCAGCAACTAACACACCATTGTAGAGCAATTATACTCCAATAAAGGTGTTAAAAACAAACAAACAAACAAAAAACTTACTACAAAACAACAGTAATCAACACAGTGTGGTACTGGCATAATAATAGATACAGAGATATGTGAAATAGAATTGAGAGTCCAGAAATAAACTCATATGTTTGTAGTCAATTGATTTTCAACCTGGGTGCCCAAAAGAATTCAATGGGGAAAAATAGTCTCTTAAATTAATGGTACCAAGACAACTAGATATTCAACATGTGAAAGAATTAAATTGGATTCCTGTCTCACATGATAAATAAAAATTAACTCAAGGTGGATCAAAGATCTAAATGTGAGAGCTAAGACTCTAAAATTCATAGAATAAAAGGGGTCATTCTTTGTGACTTTGGATTTAACTATGGTTTCTTAGAAATGACATCTAAAGCATAAGCAACAAAGAAAATATAAACTGAACTTCATCAAAATTAAAAATTTTATGCTTCAAAGTACATTATCAAGAGAGTGAAAAGACAATCCTCAGAATGAGAAAAAATATTTGCAAATCATATATCTGATAAGGTTCTTGTATCCAAAATATATAAAGAACTCCTACAAGTCAATAACAAAAAGACAAACTACTCAATTAATAAATGGGCAAGGGATTTGAATAGGCATTTTTCCAAAGAAGATATACAAATGACCAACAAGCACATGAAAAGATGTTCAATGTGATTAATCATTTGGGAAATGCGGATCAAAATCACGAGACACTATGCACTAGGATGACTATAATCAACAAAACAAAAAATAACATACGTTGGCCAAGACCTGGAGAAATTAGAGCCCTCATGCATTGCTGGTGGGAATGTAAAACAGTGCAGCTGCTGTGGAAAATAGTTTGATGTACCTAAACAAATTAAGCTAGAATTACTAGGTGACCCAGCAATTCCACTCTTAAGTATGTACACAGGGGAATTGAAAACAAGTAATGAAACACATACAAGTGCACACTTGTTCAGAGCAGCACTATTCTCAATAGCCAAAGGCGAACACAAATCCATCAATGGATGAATAAGTAAACAATATGTGCTCTATCTATACAATAAAATATTACTTAGTCACAAAAAGGAATAAAGTACTGATACATGCTACAACATGGATGAACCTCAAAACAATATGTTAAGTGAAAGAAGCCAGACCAAAAGGTCACAAATTGCATGGTTTTTATCTGTATGAATATCTAAAGTAAGCAAATTACAGAGATTAAAAGCAGATTTGTAATTGCCAAGGGATGAGGAGAGGGCGGAAGGAGATGACTGCTTCATAAGTAGAGCATCTCCTTTTGGGGAGATGAAAATGTTATGGAACTAGATAGTGGTGATGACTGCACAACATTATATGGTACTAAATCCCACTGAATAGTACACTTTAAAATGGTTAGAACAGTCAATTTTGTTGAGTGAATTCTACCTCATTAAAAAAGGAACTAATTACTGATATACACAATAAGTTAGATGAAACTCAAGAGCATTATTCTAAGTAAAAGAAGCCACTCCAAATATTACCTACCTACTGTGTGATTGCATTTATACGATATTCTGAAAAAGGCAAATTAGATTGGTGGTTGCCAGGGGTTGGGGCTAGGGAACAGAATGAAAGATTTGGGGAACTGATGGAATTGTTGTGTGTCATGATTCTGGTAATTGATACACCCATGTATGCATTTGAAAAACTTATAAAACTATATATCACAGAATTTATTACAGGTAAATTTTAAAATAATTTAAAATGGATATGGTATTACTCATATCTTTTATTTTCTGGATTCTGATGCTTTGATATCTGAGGTCTTGTTAACCCTGGAGGGACTGTCCCTCCCAGGGTTAGCCAATTCCTAGAGATAATAAACACCACACCTGAGAGCATTTCTTTCATATTCAAATGACCCAATCCACCTCCTTTATAGGCTCTCACACTCTGGTCCACTTGCCCTAATCACCCAGAGCTGGTACTGTACAACTAGGGGAACCCCTATGCTCCAGAGCTCACTGAAATTATTCAAACTAGCCAATCCTAAATCTGCTTATCCTGCTTTACTGATTTCTTTCTGCAAAAACTACAATAAAGGCTCGTGTCCACAGTTTCTCCCCCTCTTTCTGCCTCATCCCTGATGCCCGTGCTTCCCTCTGTAGCCCCCATGGTGTGGCAGTGTGTTCCCTCTTCCTGGGATCTTTTCAATAGCAGTCATCTCATCATAGGTAAATAATAATAAAACCTATATTAACACAGACACACAAAATTTATTTGAAATCGCCAAGAGACTTCGCAAAGAGAAAAATAAAGAGGTGCGATTTGCTCTGTCAGCTATCAGGATATATTCTGAAGCCATAATAATTAGGATAGTTTGGTACTGGCACAGGGATAGATGAATAGACCAGTGGAATAGAACAGAGGGCCCGGAAATAGACCTAGCTCATATGCAACAATTCCATCAGTTCCCCAATATATAGTAGATGATAGATCTTGACAGTTCTGAGGGTCTGAAGGGACTACTCAATCTATATGTTTTAAGTATTTGGCATTTTAGGCAAAGAAATATCTAAGTCTTAATTTCACGAGTGGACAAAATACTAATTGAAATTGAAGATTCACTTCTTTATAGGACTTCTATGTTTTTCTTCAACTATAAAGGGAAGCTTGGCTTGTTTCATCCACTGCTTTACAAGGGCTGAGTCCTCTAAAACTGAACATACACAAGCCAAAGCAGAAGCCCCCCTGCAGTGGATGCTGTGCTAGGTTGGAGGGAGAACTGAATCACCTCTCAAGGCCCTTCCAACTTAAGGTTCCCACTAAGTAGCCCTAATTGATTGTTCATGTGTGTCTTCAAGAGCTCCTTATACAGAAGCTAATGAGTGAGTGAGTGAGTGGAAAATCCACAGAAGATGGAGACATGGAGATCTCCTGGCGTGCCAGGCAGTGCTCCTCCCATGTGTGGCCCTTCCATCCCCCAGGAGATGGCCTCTGCTGGAGACCATGGATGGCAGAGGCATCTCCCAACCACTGATTCAAGTCACTGCTCCATGACACAGTTTCCCAATACAAAAAGCAAAGATTAACATAGTACCTACCTCACAGGGTTGTGGTGAAGCCAGTAGATTATATAGTGTATATTATATACACGAGGAACTCCTGTTGATTCTTCCCTGTATCATGAGTGCCTGTCACCTGGTAGGAATGCAAGAAATAACAGTTGAATGAATAAGTAAATTATTAAATAAATGCATGGAGTGCTTAGCATTGAGACTGGCCACAGTCAGTACCTGATAAATGTAATGACCATTACTGGATCTGTCACATGCTCTAATGAAGGGTTTTCTTCTTTGGACACCCCAGCACAGGTGGAAAGAGGAAAAACAGATCCTCTTGACACACTGTCTACACAGCTCTTCTCAAAGTTTAAGTCTCCTCGTGCACTCTTCTTTTCTAAAGGTATAAAGTATGTAAATTTGAAATTTCATACTAAAAATCATTCATAAATCCTCACCTTGTGAACAATTTTTGAGGGTAATGTGAATCCCTCTAAATTAAAAAAATTAATTGGGGTTATGATCTTCAAAGATCACCAGTATTCAGCACATTGTCCCAGAGCACAATATGGCCACACGGTGGCACCATTTAGGCAGTAACCAAATTGTTGCCATAGTTGTTTAGAATCTTGTAAGCCAGACTGTTGGTTGTATCCCTGCATCTCACGATCTGTAAGTGGTTTCTGTGACTATGCAGTTTTAAAATTCTTATCACAGTGTAAGCTTGGTATCCATTAGTGGCAGCGCTCGTGCCAGAGGTGAGAAACACAATCAGCGCTTGAAATTACATGTGGTAAAATGTTATGAAGCAGACAAAACTTCTACCACAGTAAGCCATGCTATAATCCAAGAAAGAGAGTCTGTAAGGTATAAGAGACAATGTGGAGAAGAGGAAAGACAGTACTAAAGTAGAAATGCATGACAATAGCCTCAGATAAGTGAACACCAAGAGCACACACATACCCAAGTCTAAGGGAAAAATTAGTCTTGAAAAATGTATATTTTTGTTATGCAGGGTCTTCAAAAGCACATTACTTCAAACAAAATGGAACCACTTGAAAACCTGATTGTATTCCAATTGGTCACCCAAAGCCAGGTAGAAAGAATCAAATCTAGTTTCCCACAACAGACCATTAGCGATCTGAAGATGGGGTACTGTGGGCCAATCTTGGGGGAAATGAAGTCACAGGCATGCCCTCTGCAGTGGGAGGGCATGGGGACCAACAGGCAGGGTGGCCTGTGAGGGTGGGGTCAGGGTTGCTGGTATGTGCGGGGGCTCTACTACGGGGGTCTTCCTCTTCCTCCACTCAGATGGGCCCAAGGCCTGGAGCAGCAGCACCCTGACTATGTGGCAGTGGTAGGTCCTTATCATTCATCCTCCGCACCTGTCTCCCTCCCTCCCTTCCTTCCTTTTTCTTACTTAAAGGGGATCACACTATACATTTTTCTCTGCCATTTGCTTTTTATCACCAAACAATATCTCATGGGCTTCTCAGCGCATATAAAGCAATCTCCTCCATTTAATGGCTGCCTGGTATTCCATGCCATGCAGCTATATTAATTTATTTAACAAAAATCTCTTCTTGGGGCTCCTATCTTGAAAATGTGGAGGTTTTGCCATACACAGATTGTAACTCAGAGGCACAGAAATATGTTTTTTTACCCATAATTGGATGAAATTATTCTCAAGCACCAATCCTCATTTCCACAGACGTTGTAAACAAACCTGTGCCTACGCGTTTGTTAAACCATTTCTAGACTGACTCTCAGATCCTCCCCCAAGCTAACTCAATCTCCTTTTAGTAAATGCTTGGTCTGTCAAGGTTTCCCTCACTCTCCATCGTCTCCCCTCCTCCCTGAAGGTGATCTAAGTTTGAATGTCATAGAGGCTCCCTGAAGTTCATGCTTCAGCAGCAGGCTTAAAATCTCCTGTCTTGGACCACTGGTATGTGGCTGGCCAGTCCAGTTCTCCGCTGTGGCTTCCAAATGTGACCACAGCTCCTCCAGGCCATACCTGCTGGGTATGTGCTATGGTAACCAGTTCCGGGACCTCTGTTTTGCCCTCCTGGCATGCACCGTACAAAGCTATCTCTGGGAGGCTACCTTGGGTCTGTTATTGCAGGCATCTCCCTTGGGCCTCGCTTGTCTACTCTGCACAGGCTGGGGTGTCCAGCACTGTGCTGGACATGGGCATCTCTGTGGTGTCCACATTATTCCTGGGCCAGCCCCAAGCAAACAAGGCACTGCCTCTGTGCCCTGAGATATCCCCCCAATAATCATCTTGTGACCCCTTCCTGGGGTATGGCCCAAGTATTGGGGACATCAAGTCCCTCTGAGGACCCAGGACTCAGGAGACTCCTACTCCAGTCCCTCCTCTTCCTCCTGTCTACATATGACACACAGACCTTCCCAGGACAGTGAAACTACCCTGTAATGGTGGATACATGTCATTATACATTTGTCTAAGCCCATAGAATGTACACCACCACAAGTGAACCCTAAAGTAAGCTATGGACTTTGTGTGATAATAATGTGTCAATGTATGTTCATCCATTGTAAGAAATGTGCCACTCTGGTGGGTAATACTGATTATAGGGAAGGCTATGCAGTGCGGGAGCTGGAGGTATAAGGGAAATCTCTGTACCTTCCACTCAATTTTGCTGTGATCCTAAAATTCCTCTTCAAAAGTCGATTTTTTAAAAAATTAATCCATAAAAAGAAAGAAGAAATAAATCAACAGTAAAAAGATTAAACAAATAGAAAACAAATAGCAAGATGGTGGACATAAACCTAAATATATTAGTTATTATATTAAATGTAAATGAACTAAAGTCAAAGATTGTCAGTCTAGTTTTTTGTTTTTTGTTTTTTGTTTTTGTTTTTGTTTTTTTTGGTACGCGGGCCCTCACTGTTGTGGCCTCTACCATTGCGGAGAACAGGCTCCGGACGCGCAAGCTCAGCGACCATGGCTCATGGGCCCAGCCACTCCGCGGCATGTGGGATCTTCCCGGACCGGGGCACGAATCCGTGTCCCCTGCATCAGCAGGCGGACTCTCAACCACAGTGCCACCAGTCTAGTTTTTTTTAAGCTAACTATATGATTACCAAAGACATTTTATCTTTTACTTTTTTCACATCTTTATTGGAGTATAAATGCTTTACAATATTGTGTAAGTTTCTGCTGTACAACAAAATGAATCAGCTATATGTATATATATATCCCCATATCCTCTCCCTCTTGAGCCTCCCTCCCACCCTCCCTATCCCACCCCTCTAGGTCGTCACAAAGCATCAAGCTGATTTCCCTGTGCTATGCAGCAGCTTCCCACTAGCCATCCATTTTACATTTGGTAGTGTATATACGTCAATACTACTCTCTCACTTCATCCCAGCTTCCCCTTCCCCACAAGCCCTCAAGTCTGTTCTCTACGTCTGCATCTTTATTCCTGCCCTGCCACTAGGTTCATCAATACTGCTTTTTAAAATTCCATATATACGTGTTAACATACGGTATTTGGTTTTCTCTTTCTGACTTAACTTCACTCTGTATGACAGATTCTAGGTCCATCCACCTCACTACAAATAACTCAATTTCGTTCCTTTTTATGGCTAATATTCCATTGTATATATGTGCCATATCTTCTTTATCCAATCATCTGTTGATGGATATTTAGGTTGTGTCCATGTCCTGGCTATTGTAAATAGTGCTGCAATGAACATTGTGATACATGCCTCTTTTTGAATTATGGTTTTCTCAGGGTATATGCCGAGTAGTGGAATTGCTGGGTCATATGATAGTTCAATTTTTAGTTTTTTAAGGAACCTCCATATAGTGGCTATATCAATTTACATTTCCACCAACAGTGCAGGAAAGTTCCCTTTTCTCCACACTCTCTCCAACATTTATTGTTTGTAGATTTTTTGATGACGGCCATTCTGACTGGTGCAGGTGATACCTCATTGTGGTTTTGATTTGCATTTCTCTAATGATTAGTGATGATGAGCATCTTTTCCTGCATTTGTTGGCCATCTGTATGTCTTCTTTGGAGAAATGTCTATTTAGGTCTTCTGCCCATTTTTGGACTGTGTTGTTTGTGATATTGAGCTGCATGAGCTGCTTGTATATTTTGGAGATTAATCCTTTGTCAGTTGCTTCATTTGCAAATATTTTCTCCCATTCTGAGGGTTATCTTTTCATCTTGTTTATGGTTTCCCTTGCTGTGCAAAAGCTTTTAAGTTTCATTAGGCTCCATTTGTTTATTTTGTTTTTATTTCCCTTACTCTAGGAGGTGGGTCAAAAAGAATCTTGCTGTGATTTATGTCATAGAGTGTTCTACCTATGTTTTCCTCTAAGAGTTTTATAGTGTCTGGTCTTACATTTAGGTCTTTAATCCATTTTGAGTTTATTTACCAAAGACATTTTAAATATAAGGGAATAGCTACAGTCAATTGTGTTATAATGCTTGCTGTAAATATTTGACTTTGATCCAACACAATTGATATATTAGGGAAAAATTTGAGTATAACATGAATTTTGCATTTGCCCATGTATGATTTCATCTGCAAGAAACAAAAGTGAATGCAGAAAAGTATACCCAGTTTCAGCTGATTCAGTCATGTAGAAGTGCACAAAAAGCACAAATGCACATACCTCCATTGCCCACCAGCTGTGTTATGTGTATGTGTTATGAACTACAGCCATCCACATTTGGTATAACAACTCTCCATTCCATCTTATTTCAGATAACCTTCCTTCAACCACTTCCAGAAGCAACCTTAAAATTTTGTTCATGGTAAAATGCCATATTTATTATACTGTTACTTAACCATTTATTTCTTAACCATTCAATGTGTGTAAAACTGTGCTATTAATTCACATATCATACAGTTCATCCATTTAAAGTATATAATTCAATGGCATTTGTATATTCAGACAATTATACAACCATCACTACAGCCAATTTTAGAATATTTTCATCACTTTGAAAAGAAACCATGTAGTCTTTAGCTATCACTCTCCTATGCTCCCAACCCCCAGCCGTAAGCAACCTCTACTGTACTTTCTGCTGTTATATATTTGTCTACTCTGGACATTTTGTATACAAAGAATTATATAATATGTGGTCTTTTGTGATTAGCTTTTTTCATAGAATAATGTTTCAAGGTTCATCCATGTTGCAGCATGTATCAGTACTTCATTCCATTTTAGAGCAGAATAACATTCCATTGTATGGATATACCACATTTCACTTATCCATTCATCAGTTGAATATTTGAGTTGTTTCCATCTTTGAGCTTTTCTGAATAATACTGCTCTGAACATTTGTTTACACAGTTTTGTGTGGACATATATTTTCATTTCTTTTGGATATACATCTAAGAGTAAAATTGTTGGGTCATATGGTAACTCTATGTTTAACTTTTTGAGGCACTGCCCAACTGTTTCCAAAGTGGCTGCACCATTTAATGTTCCCACTAGCAGGGTATAAGGATTCCAACTTGTCCACTTTCTCACCAAAACTTATTTTCCATTGTTTTGATTATGGCCGTCTTAATAGGCATGACTTTGATTTGCATTACCTTGATGGCTAGTTATGTTCAGCACATTTTCATGTTCTTAATGGCCTTTTGTAGCTCTTTTTTGGAATAGTGTCTATTCAGATCCTTTGCCATGTTTAATTAAATTATATGTCTTTTTATTATTGAGTTATGAGGTCTTTATAGATTCTAGATACAAGTCCCTTATCAGATAGATATATGATTTGCAAATATTTCCTCCCATTCAGTGGTTTGTCTTTTCACTTTCTTGGTAGTGTCTTTTGATGCACAAAATTTCTTAATTTTAATGAAGCCCAATTTGTCCATGTTTTTCTTCTATTGCTTATGCTTTTGGTGTTATAACTAAGAATCCATTGCCAAATCTAAGATTTATCCCTATGTTTTCTTCTAAGAGTTTTATAGTTTTGGTTGTTATATTTTAGTCTTGGTACGTTTTGAGTTAATTTTTGTATATGATGTGAGGTAAAGGTTCATTCTTTTGCATGTGGCTATCCAGTTATCTGAGCACCATTTGCTGAAGGGATTACTCCTCCCTGCATTGAATGTCTTGACTACCTTATCAAAAATCCACTGACCATGGATAAATGTTTATTTCTGACTCTCAATTCTATACCATTGATCCTTATATCTACCTTATGCCAGTGCCACACTGTCTGGATTACTGTTGCTTTGTAGTAAGTTTTGAAAACAAAGTTGTGAGTAGTCCAACTTCGTTCTCTTTCAAAATTGTTTGGCAATTTTGGGTACCCTGGGTTTTCATGTAAACTTTAATGTCAGCCTGTCCATATATTCAAAAGGGCCATTTGAATTTTGACAAGGATTACATTACAGTTTGCGGAGTACTGTCATTTTAACAATTTAAGCCTTCCAATCCCAGAACATGAAATATCTTTCTTTCCACTTATCTAGATCTTTTTTAAAGTTTCAACAATGTCTTGTAGTTTTCAGAGTATAAGTTTTCCACTTCTTTTGTTAAATTTATCCCTAAGTATTTTGTTTATTTTAATGCTATTGTAAATATAATTGTTTTCTTAATTTCATTTTCAATTGGTTATTGGTAGTTGATTTTTGTAGAGTGAACTTATAATCCCTTGTACCTTATAACCTTGCTGAACTTGCTTTTGGTTCTAATACTTTTTTTTTTTAGAAGAGTACTTAGGCTTTTCTATGTACAAGGTCATATCATCTGTGAATAAAGAAAATTTACATCTTCCTTTACAATCTGGATGCCTGTTATTTCATTTTTGCCTAATTTCCCTGGCTAGAACCTCCAGTACAATGTTGAATAAAAGTGGCAAGAGCAGACATCTTTCTCTTATTTCTGATTTAAGGGAGAAATTATCCAGCATTTCACCATTAAGAACAATGTTAGTTGAGGGATTTTCATAGATGCTGTTTATTAGGTTGTGGAAGTTCACATCTATTCCTATTTTTTTAGTGTTTTTATTATGAAAAGGTGTTGTATTTTGTCAAATGTGCATTCTGCATCTATTAAGGTGATATTGTGGATTTTGATTTTTAGTCTCTTTATATGTATACTACAACAATTGATTTTCAGATGTTACACTTTGCATTGCTAGAATTAATATCTCTTGTCATGGTATATAGTTATTTTAATACATTGATGGAGATGATTTGCTAGTATTTTGTTGAGTATTTTTGCATCTATATTTGTAAAAGACATTGGGGCATAGTTTTCTTTCTTTGTGATGTTTTTGTTGTTTGGGTACCAGGATAATAATGGCCCAATAAAATGAGTTGGTAAGTGTTCCTTCCTCTTCTATATTCAGAAGAGTTTCTGAACTATTGGTATTAATTCTTCTTTAAATGTTTAATTGAACTTACTAGTGAAGCCATCTGGGCTTGAGTTTTTTCTTTGTGGGTAGTTTTTTATTCCTCATTCAATCTCTTTACTTATTATAGGTTCTGAAGTCAGTTTTGATAGTTTGTGTCTTTCTGGGAAATTTTCCATTTCATCTCAATTATCTAATGGCATACAATTATTCATAATATTCCTTCATAATCCTTTTTTTCTTGTAAGTTCAGTGGTTATGGCCCATCTTTCTTTTCTGATTCTACTAATTTGCATTATCTCCTTTTTTCTTAGTCTAGCTAAAAGTTTGTCAATATTGCTGATCTTTTCAAAGAATCAACTTTGGTTTCATTAATTTTCTGTTGTTTTTCTAGTCTTAATTTTATTAATTTCCACCATAATCTTTATTATTTCTTTTCATCTTCTTGCTTTAGGCTTAGTGTATTCTTATTCTAGTGTCTTAGGGTAGAAGGTTAGGTTACAGGTGAGATCTTTCTTCTTTTCTAATATGGGCATTAACAGCTATAAATTTCTTTCTAAGCATTCCCTTAGCTGCACCCCATAAGTTTTGGTGTGTTGTGTCTTCACTTTCAATCATTTAAAATTAGTTTCTAATTTCCCTTTTGATTTCTTCTCTGACCCATTGGGTATTTAGGAATGTGTTGTTTAATTTCCACGTTTGTGAGCTTCCCAAATTTCTCTCTGTGATTGATTTTTAATTTCATTTTATTGTGGTTAGAGAACATACTTTGTATAATTTAAATCATTAAAAATTTTATTAGCATATCATCTCTTCTAAAGACTCTTACATCTGATCTTGAGAAGAATGCATGATTCTGCTGTTGTTGGGTAGAGTGTTCTATATGTTTTATGGGTCTACTAGGTTTATAGTGTTGTTCAGGTCTTTTATTTCCTTGTCGATCTTGTGCTTACTGGTTCTACTCATTATTGAAAGTAAGTTATTAAAATCGTTAACTTTGCCATTAATAGTCCCTTTATTGCTGCCAGTTTTTTATTTATATATTTTGATGTTCTGATGTTAAGGGCATCTATGTCTGTGATTGCTATATCTTCCTGATGGATTGATTCTTTTTTTAAAAATTAATTAATTAATTAATTAGGCTGTGTTGGGTCTTCATTGCTGTGGCTTTCTCTAGTTGTGGCGAGTGGGGGTTACTCTTCATTGCGGTGTGCAGGCTTCACATTGCAGCAGCTTCTCTTGTTGCAGAGCATGGGCTTTAGGTACGCGGGCTCAGTAGTTGTGGTGCCCAGGCTTAGTTGCTCGGCAGCATGTGGGATCCTCCCAGACCAGGGCTCGAACCTGTGTCCTCTGCATTGGCAGGAGGACTCTGAACTACTACACCACCAGGGAAGTGCCTGGATTGATTCTTTAATCATTTTAAAATGTTCCTCTTTATCTCTGGAGACATTATTTATTGATATTTTAAAGTATGTTTTGTCTATTAGCATAGCCAGTTCAGCTTTCTTATGGCTGCTATTTACATGATATATCTTTTTCTATCCTTTACTTTTAATCTATTTGTATCTTTGAATTTAAAGCATGTCTCCTATAGATAGCATACAAGTGAATCTTATCTTTTTATATAGCCTGACAATCTCTGCTTTTGGCTGGATCATTTAATCCATTCACAATTAACATTATTATTTATACAATTGGATCATGTCTGCCATCTATTTTTTTCTATATGTCTCATGTCTTTTTTGTTCTTCTATTCGTCCTCTACTTTCTCTTACATTACGTGACTATGTTACGTTATGTAATATTTAAGTTACATGCTTATATATGTTACATAATTATGTAACATTTTAAGTTCTTTAATGATTTTTTACACTATATTTTTATTTCCTTAGTGATTGCCCTTGGGCTTACATATACATCTTAGTCAATCAGAATCTATTCAGATATATAGCAACTTAATTCCAATGAGATATAGAAATGTTACTATTATATAGCTCTATTCCTTTTCCCCTTTTTTATGGTATTATTTTTATACACAATTTCATCTATAAATATTAAAAATATAACAATATATTGTATAATTATTACCTTATATAATTTTATGTCTTTTAAACAAGCTGAGAAAAGAAAGGAGATCAAAGATGATATAGTTAATAGGGCTTCCCTGGTGGCACAGTGGTTGAGAATCTGCCTGCTAATGCAGGGGACACAGGTTCGAGCCCTGGTCTGGGAGGATCCCACATGCCGCAGAGCAACTAGGCCCATGAGCCACAACTACTGAGCCCGCGCGTCTGGAGCCCATGCTGCGCAACAAGGGAGGCTGCGATAGCAAGAGACCCGTGCACCGCGATGAAGAGTGGCCCCCGCTTGCCACAACTAGAGAAAGCCCTCGCACAGAAACGAAGACCCAACACAGCAAAAATAAATAATAAAATTAATTAATAAACTCCTACCCCAACATCTTCTAAAAATAATAATGATAAAAAGATATAGTTAATAGCTTTTGTCATATTAGCCTTCTAATTTACCACTTCTGGTTCTCTTATTTGTTCCTGTGGCTTCAAGTTAACATCTGCAGTCATTTCCTTAGCCCAACACAGATTTGTTCCCATACTCCTCCTGTGAGCTATTGTTTCTATATGCTAAAGGACCAAAACACAAATATATACACATTATTTTATACAAGTTTTTTAGTTCTGCTAGGAGTAGAAAGAAAAGGAAATATGCATTTATACTATCTTCAATATAATTACCTTTACCGGTGTTCTTTGTTTTTTCATGTGGAATTAAATTACTATCTGAGATTACTTGCTTCCAGCCTGAGGAAATTCCTTTGGTATTTCTTGTAAGATGGGTTTTCAGGAAACAAATTCTCTCAATTTTGTTTATATGAGAATGTCTTTGTTATGTCTTCATTTTTGAAACATAACATTCTTGGGTATATGATTCTTGGTTGACAATTTTTTTTTAATTGAACACTTTGACTATGTTATCCAAATGTCTTCTGGCATCCATTGTTTCTGCTGAGAAGTAAAGAAATCTTACTGAGGTTACCTTGTAAGTGATGATTTATTTTTCTCTTCTTGATTTAAAGATTTTCTCTTTGTCTTTGGCTTTCAGCATTTTTCCTATGATGTGTCTGCTTGTGAATCTCTTTGTGTTTATCCTACTAACAATTCATTGAGCTTCTCAAATGTGTAAAGTTTTTCCTCAAATCTGGGAAATTTTCAGCCATTTTTTCTTCAAATATTTTTTCTGCTTTCACTATCTCCTATCCTTCCAGCACTCTCATTACACATATGTTGATGAACTTAATGTGGTCCCACATTTCTATGGGCTCTATTCATTTTTATTCTTTTTTATCTCTATTCTTCAGCTGATATAATTTCTGTTGATCTATCTTCAAGCTCACTAATTTTTCTTCTGATAGTTCAGATCTGCTGTTGAGCCTACTATGGTGAATTTTTCATTTCAGTTATTATACTTTGCTCTAGAATTTCCATTGATTCTTTTTAATCATTTCTACCTCTTATTGATATTTTCTGTTTGATGAGATATTGTCAACATACCTCCTTTACTTTAAGCATGGTTTTCTTTAGTTCTCTGAAGATATTTATAATGGCTACTATGAAGTATATGTCTGTTAAATCAGACATCTGTCCTTTCTCCAAGCAGTTTCTGTTGCCTGCATTTTTCTCCATGTAATGGTCAGATTTTCCTGGTTGTTTTTTTCCATTTCATGAAATATTTTTTGTTGGAAACCAGACATTTTAGGTAATATATTATAGCAATTCTGGGTACTGATCTCTGTCCTCCGTGTCCCCAGGACTTGTTGTCATTACTTGCTGTTTATTTGTTTAGTGACTCACAATTATTTTAGTGAAAATTTCTCCCCTTCAGTGTGAAGACTTGGAGGGTGCAGCCTTAGGCATGTGCAGACTCACCCTGGGAAGATAATGATTTTAGCCTCTTTGTCTCTCTTCCTGCCCATACCCAGATGTTGAGCTACACTAATTGCTGACTGATTGCTCTGTTGTTTTTAATAATGCCCTGGGGTTTAAATTGCTGCACAGTCTGATCAAATTAAATTTGGGTTCCTGAACAGGGATAGATTTTGAAGTCGGTGTTTGAGATTTGTTCTGACAACAAAGAACCTAAGGAGAGCTATTCTTAGTGGTCTCATTTCCTGGTTGTCTCTGTTAAACTAGGCACCCTATGGCTTAGCTTATAGTTCTAATAAATCTAGCAGTGTCCCCTTTTATTGTTTTTCACCACAAGCTCTATTATTTTTTAGCATAATGCTAAACAGTCTTTAGGCTTGAATAATCCTACTTTCTGTTGCAAATAAGCTCAGTTCCTTTTGGACAAGCTTCAAAGTATTCTGTTTGACACCTACCTCTCCCTCTGAGAAAAATCTTTGAGCCTCAGCTCTAGAGCTGGGAGTGGGGACAGTGGCATGCTTTTCTCTGAGAAAAACATCTGCTTTAAGAAGAGGGTACTCCGTGGAAGAGGAGGGCAAGCTGCAGCCTCTGGTCTTGGTTTGCCTCTCCTGGTATGGAATCTGCACTTCACATGCTAGCTGGGGTGAGGGCCATTAGGGCCATTGTAATCTCAGTGGACCACACTCAAGGTAGAGCCCCTCTTGTACAAGTAGAGACTAAACAGAATATGGGAGCCCCCACCTCTTGACCACATTCACCAGGAACTTAGCTTCTACAATGGACAGCCAAGGGCAAGAAGAGAAATGTTGATGCCCTGCCCCTCCCAGGCCTCCAACTGGGGGATGAGGAAGAGGATGCCATGTGTTCTTGGCTGCACTGTCTGGAGTGGAGTTTCCACTGGGGGAAGGGAGCTGGGGGAAGGGAGGGAGGGAGCAGGTTGTGCTTCAGTTGCCATAGACTCTCACTGTTTTTACCAAATTTTAGCAGGTTTTCTTGAATAAATATTTCTTCCTTTTCTGTATGCTTCAGGCCATTTCTAAAGAATTTAAATATTTGTTTTAAAATAATTTTCAATAGTGTCCATAGAGCTCCTCATACTGCCATAACAGTGGAATCTGTGCTACCATTTTTACTAGGTTCCTATCTTTTGTATGTATCCCTGATGAAGTTTTTGAGTGTTATGCCCCTGTCCCATTTCCCCCATACACTCTATGGTTTCAATTGTGGAATTTTTGTATGGAATGATGAATTTTAAGAACCCATATGTTGAATTAAAACAGAGTTGATTGTGGGTTGGAAGTAAAAGATAAACCACACAAATTAAAACCAACAGAAAGCAGGTGTGGCTATAACAATGTCAGACAAATTATACTTAGTTAAGATGTATTTCAAGAGTTAAAAGTTACAAATATTATACACAGCTAAAAGGGTAAATTCAATAAGAAGATATAAACAATCTTAAATTTGTATGTCTCTAATAATATTCTTTCAAAATACATAAAATTGACGATAGGTGCTACCAAGTCACATTGTAAAGGGCATGGATAGAGAAGTAGAGGATGGTGACCACCCTTGCCATCTATCACATTAATAGAAGAGAAAAAAAATAATAAAAAATACTTGATTAATCCATTAAAAAGCAAAAAAACTTCATTAACTCATAGAAAACAAATACATATACATGTAATAATATAAATTGAAATTATGTAAAGCAAAAATTAACAAAACTAAAAGGAAAATTGACAAATCCTAATTATACTTAGAATTTTAGCATACCTCTTTCAGTAATTGAAAAGAACAAGAAAACAAATAGAAAGTTAAGGAGATAGAAGATTTGGACAGCATGATTAAACAACTTGATCTAGGAACGTGTATAGTGTCATGCTACACAAACAACCTTTTCAAGGTTGGTAAGTTTACCAAGATACACCACATACTGAGCCTAAAGGCAAGTTTCAACAAATTTCATAGTATTGAACTCAGTGAGAATACATTCTCTGATCACATAAAATTAAACTAGAAATAAAAAGTCCCCAAGTATTTGTAAATTAAACAACATACTTCTACATAACCCATAGTTCAATGAAGAAATAACACTGGAAATTAGAAAATTGTATGATCTGATTTACAATAAAATAAAGGAAAACTACAAGACATTATAGATATAAATAAAAGAAAAACTAGATAAATGCATGGGCATACCATATTCATAAGTGAAAACTGTTAAGATGACAATTCCTCAAAATTCCTCAATGTAATTCCAATCAAAGTTCTAGCATATTTTTCATTTTTTAAAATTGACAAGGTGATTCTATAGTTAATACAGAAATGCAAAAAGCCAATAAAAAGTAAGACACTCTGGGAAAAAAAGCATGTATTTCAAGGACCAACACTACTACATATTAAAAGTTATTATAAAACCACAGTAATTACAACTGTGTGGTACTGGGCAAGGCAGGTAAGCAGACAAATGAAACATAACAGTCCAGAAACAGATTAATCCATATAAGGTGACATGGTTTATAATAAATGTGCATCTGCAATGCAGTGAGAAAAGGCTGGTTATTTCCAAAAAATAATCTAAATCAACTAAATAGCAATACAAAAAACTCTTGATACCAATCTTACACCATACACAAATCAATTCTAGATGAGTTGTCAATATAAATGTAAAAAAAGAAAACTAACACATTGAGGAAAAAAGTTGAAGAAAATACCTTTATGAGTTTGGAGTAAGCAGAAAATTTTTAGAATAGAACACACAGAAGTGCACAACAGAAAAAATTTTAAAATGTACTACATTAAAAATAACTTCCATACGCCAATAGAAATTAATTTAATAATAACTTCCATTTACCAAAGGTAATGTTAAAGTAATGCAAAGGCAAATCACTGAGTAGATGATATTTGCAATGTAAATGCTTAACAAATCATTTGTATCCAGAATACATAAAGAAGTTCTACAGATTAAAAACAAAAAGACAACTACATAAGAAAATATTCCAAAGAACTGAACAGAAACTTCAAAACAGAGAGTATCCAAATAACCAATATACACATAAATGCAAATTCAGCTAAAATGAGAAGACTTCCAATTCCACCATGACAAATTATCCCTCTGACTATAAGCAATTAGAAAACCATACAAAATGTATCAAACAATGCTTTTCAAATATTGGACAACAAACCAGGTGAGTTCTACAAATAGTCCAACTGTCTGACTGGATGAGTCATGCAAAATTTTCAACTTTCTAGATCATGGCACAAGGAGAAGAAACCCAAATAAAGCACAGTAGACCTGCTGAGTTAAGACAACATACCTTAGAATTAGGGAGGCCAAGGCAGCTTGAATTTGTGGTACAGGGTTCAGGACAAGATTAAGTTATGCATAAGAAGTACTCCTTAAATCTGTAAATGAGTCACCTCAAGTTTTTTGCTGAGTGTTAAGCTGCCTTTGCCTTTGCATAGGCAAAAATCCAAGAGGCTGGGAAGAGGGCTATGGGCCAAGCATTTCCAAGAACACACAAAGGGCTGGAAGCAACAGCCAGAAGAGACCTTTTTGAACACTTGAGACATTCAGTAGAAACCAGAAAATAATAAAGCCTTAGTAAGAGAATACTATATCTCCATAACAAAGCTTAAAAATAAGTGTCAAAAGAAACAAGATGATCTACAAATAACTTGACTGTCTACCAGAACAAATATTAATACCCTCAGAAGGAACATAACAAGCCCAGACATTCATAAGTATAATATATAAAATGTAAAACATCCAATAAAAATTACTAGACATGCAAAGAAGCAGAAAAATGTGACACAAAACCAAGAGAAAAACAGTCAACAGAATACAAACTCTTAAATGAGAGCAATGATGGAATTAGCAGACAGTGGCTTTAAAAGTTATAAATAGAGAGGAACCAAGATGGCAGAGTAGAAAGATGTGCTCTCACTCCCTCTTGCGAGAACACCTGAATCACAACTAGCTGCTGGACAATCATCGACAGGAAGACACTGGAACTCACCAAAAAAGATACCCCAGGGCTTCCCTGGTGGTGCAGTGGTTGAGAGTCTGCCTGCTGGTGCAGGGGACACAGGTTCGTGCCCCGGTCCGGGAAGATCCCACGTGCCGCGGAGCGGCTGGGCCCGTGGGCCATGGATGCTGAGCCTGCGCGTCTGGAGCCTGTGCTCTGCAACAGGAGAGGCCACAACAGTGAGAGGCCCGCATACCACAAACAACAACAAAAAAAAACCGATACCCGACATCCAAAGACAAAGGAGAAGCCACAATGAGATGGTAGGAGGGGTGCAATCACAGTAAAATCAAATCCCATAACTGCTGGGTGGGTGACTCAAAAACTGGAGAACAATTATACCGCAGAAGTCCACCCACTAAAGTGAAGGTTCTGAGCCCCACGTCAGGCTTCCCAACCTGGGGGACTGTCAATGGGAGGAGGAATTCCTAGAGAATCAGACTTTGAAGCCTAGTGGGAATTGATTTCCCCCAGGACTTTGACAGGACTGGGGGAAACAGAGACTCCACGCTTGGAGGGCACACACAAAGTAGTGTGCACATCGGGACCCAGGGGAAGAAGCAGTGACCCCAGGGGAGACTGAACCAGACCTACCTGCTAGTGTTGGAGGGTCTCCTGCAGAGGCGGGGGGCGGGGAGGCTGTGGCTCACCGTGGGGACAAGGACACTGGCAGCAGAAGTTCTGGGAAGTACTCCTTGGCGTGAGCCCTCCCAGAGTCTGTCATTAGCCCCACCAAAGAGCCCAGGCAGGCTCCAGTGTTGGGTTGCCACAGGCAAAACAACCAACAGGGAGGGAACCCAGCCCCACCCATCAACAGTCAAGTGGATTAAAGTTTTACTGAGCTCTGTCCACCAGAGCAACAGTCAGCTCTACCCACCACCAGTCCCTCCCATCAGGAAACTTACACAAAGCCTCTTAGATAGCCTCATCCACCAGAGGGCACATACACAGCAGAAGCAAGAAGAACTACAATCCTGCAGCCTGGGGAACAAAAACCACATTCACAGAAAGACAGACAAGATGAAAAGGCAGAGGGCTATGTACCAGATGAAGGAACAAGATAAAACCCCAGAAAAACTACTAAATGAAGTGGAGATAGACAACCTTCCAGAAAAAGAATTCAGAAAAATGATAGTGAAGATGATCCAGGACCTCGGAAAAAGAATGGAGACAAAGATCGAGAAGATGTTAGAAATGATTAACAAAGACCTAGAAGAATTAAAGAACAAACAAACAGAGATGAACAATACAATAACTGAAATGAAAACTATACTAGAAGGAATCAATAGCATAATAACTGAGGCAGAAGGACGGATAAGTGACCTAGAAGACAGAATGGTGGAATTCACTGCTGCGGAGAAGAATAAAGAAAAAAGAATGAAAAGAAATGAAGACGGCCTAAGAGACCTCTGGGACAATATTAAACTCAATAACATTTGCATTATAGGGGTCCCAGAGGAGAAGAGAGAGAGAAAGGACTAGAGAAAATATTTGAAGAGATTATGGTCGAAAACTTCCCTAACATGGGAAAGGAAATAGCCACCCGACTCCAGGAAGCGCAGCGAGTCACATACAGAATAAACCAAGGAGAAACACGCCGAGACACATAGTAATCCAACTGGCAAAAATTAATGACAAAGAAAAATTATTGAAAGCAACAAGGGAAAAACGAAAAATAACATACAAGGGAACTCCCATAAGGTTAACAGCTGATTTCTCAGCAGAAACTCTACAAGCCAGAAGGGAGTGGCATGATATACTTAAAGTGATGAAAAGGAAGAACTTACAACCGAGATTACTCTACCCAGCAAGGATCTCATTCAGATTTGATGGGGAAATCAAAAGTTTTACAGACAAGCAAAAGCTAAGAGAATTCAGCACCACCAAACCAGCTCTACAACAAATGCTAAAGGAACTAGAACAAATCATCTCAAAATTTGTATGGAGACACAAAAGACCCCGAATAGCCAATGTAGTCTTGAGGGGAAAAAACGGAGCTGGAGGAATCAGACTCCCTGACTTCAGACTATACTATAAAGCTACAGTAATCAAGAAAATATGGTACTGGTGCAAAAATAGAAACATAGATCAATGGAACAAGATAGAAAGCTCAGAGATTAACTCATGCACCTATGGTCGACTAATCTATGACAAAGGAGGCAAAGATATACAATGGAGAAAAGACAGTCTCTTCAATATGTGGTGCTGGGAAAACTGGACAGCTACATGTAAAAGAATGAAATTAGAACACTCCCTAACACCATACACAAAAATAAATTCAAAATGGATTCTAGACCTAATGTAAGACTATAAAACTGTTAGAGGAAAACATAGGAAGAACACTCTTTGTCATAAATCACAGCAAGATCTTTTAGACCCACCTCTAGAGTAATGGAAATAAAAATAAAAATAAACAAACGGGACCTAATGAAACTTCAAAGCTTTTCCACAGCAAAGGAAACCATAAACAAGATGAAAAGACAACCCTCAGAATGGGAGAAAATCTATCTATCTATATATATATTTTTTTTTTTGTGGTACCTGGGCCTCTCACTGTTGTGGCCGGAGCACAGGCTCCGGACGTGCAGGCCCAGTGTCCATGGCCCACGGGCCCAGCCGCTCTGCAGCATGTGGGATCCTCCCGGATGGGGGCACGAACCTGTGTCCCCTGCACTGGCAGGCGGACTCTCAACCACTGCGCCACCAGGGAAGCCCGAGAAAATATTTTTAAATGAATCAACAGACAAAGGATTAATCTCCAAAATATATAAACAGCTCATGCAGCTCAATATTAAAGAAACAAACAAACAAATCCAAAAATGGGCAGAAGACCTAAATAGACATTTCTCTAAGGAAGACATACAGATGGCCAAGAAGCAAATGAAAAGCTGCTCAACATCACTAATCATTAGAGAAATGCAAATCAAAACTACAATGAGGTATCACCTCACACCAGTTAGAATGGGCATCATCAGAAAATCTACAAACAACAAATACTGGAGAGGGTGTGGAGAAAAGGGAACCCTCTTGCACTGTTGGTGGGAATATAAATTGATACAGCCACTATGGAGAACAATATGGAGGTTCCTTAAAAAACTAAAAATAGAACTACCATATGATCCAGCAATCCCACTACTGGGCATATACCCAGAGAAAACCATAATTCAAAAAGACACATACACCCCAATGTTCATTGCAGCACAATTTACAATAGCCAGGTTATGGAAGCAACATAAATGCCCATCGACAGACAAATGGATAAAGAAGGTGTGGTACATATATACAATGGAATATTTCTCAGCCATAAAAAGGAACGAAATTGAGTCATTTGTTGAGATGTGGTTGGACCTAGAGTCTGTCATACATAGTGAAGTAAGTCAGAAAGAGAAAAACAAATATCGTATATTAATGCATGTATGTGGAACCCAGAAAAATGGTACAGATGAACCAGTTTGCAGGGCAGAAGTTGAGACACAGATGTAGAGAACAAACGTATGGACACCAAGGGGGGAAAACTGTGGTGGGGTGGAGATGGTGGTGTGCTGAATTGGGCCATTGGGATTGACATGTATACCCTGATGTGTATAAAATTGATGACTAATAAGAACCTGCAGTATGAAAAAACAAACAAACAAACAAACAAACAACTAATACTAAAGTATCTTTGGGTTATTTGTATGGAAATATGTTAATATAAATGTTTCAGACATTACATGAAATTTCTAAAAATCTTACTTGTTCTGATATAATGTTATAAGTCTTAATTCTAGTTATTATGTTAAAATGCATATCTCAGAAATAACTAAATTTCCTTGACAAGGAAAGATATATTGACCATTACATTATTAATAACTTTCATGAATTCTTTAACCATGGTCATTTTTAAGTCTTTTGGCATTTACAGACAGTTCTGGGTGTATTCTGATGCTTTTGCAAAAATGTTCCTATAAAAGGGACAAGGAATTCATGGAAAAGACTCTTGACAAGTACAGGTGTCTGTTAACTGACTATACTGCTGAACTGCATGAATAAGCATTTTCAGAACTCTAATGGAAAACTGATGAATTCATAAAAGTGCTAACAAAAGATCAAGATGAAAAAGAAATTAATTACATGGGACTGAGTGAACTGATGAGGATGATTACAATTTCTGTGACTTTCTGGGTTTTTTTGTTTTTGTTTTTGTTTTTGCGGTACGTGGGCCTCTCACTTTTGTGGCCTCTCCCGTTGCGGAGCACAGGCTCTGGACGCGCAGGCTCAGCGACCATGGCTCACAGGCCTAGCCGCTCTGCGGCATATGGGATCTTCCTGGACCGGGGCACGAACCTGTGTCCCCTGCATCAGCAGGCAGACACTCAACCACTGCGCCACCAGGGAAGCCCTGTGACTTTCTGTTTGAAAAAAAAAAAAAATCCCACAAGGACTCATGAGGCAAAAAATATACAAATCAATTTTCACTGCAAAGTAAAGGAGCTGTTACAGTGGAGGATTACTGGACTGAATGTCAATATTATGACATAGTGTGAGCGTGTTTCATGATTGGTAATTGCAATCATTGTTGCTTTTGTTGTGGTCATCCATTTACAATGCTTGGTGTCAGTTTATTTATCTCTTGTAAAAATAAAACACAGTGTGTGTGTGTGAAAAAATAAATATACAAAATAAATTAATTTAAAAAAAGTTATAAATATGTTGAAGAATTTTAAAAGAAAAACAAACAAACACAATGAGCATGGAACTCGAAGATATATAAAAATATCAATTGGAATTCTGGAGCTAATAATTATAATATCAGAAATGAAAAATTCGTTGGAAGGGTTAAATAGAAAATTAGCAGAAGGAAAAAACAGGGATCTTGAAAAACAACAATAGAAACTATCCAACTGAAACACTCTAGAAAAAAAAGGCTAAAGGAAAAACACACAACCCCAATTTTTAAGGTGGGCAAAAGACTTGAATAGACATTTCTCCAAAGATGTACAAATGGCCAGTAAGTACAAGAAAAGATGCTCAGCATCACTAACCATGAAGGAACTGCAAATCACAATGACAAGAAGATAACTATCTCACACCCGTTAAGGATGGATACTATCAGGGGAAAAAAAAAGAAATAATAAGTATAGACGAGGATGCAGAGAAATTGGAAGACTTGTACACTGTTGGTAGGTGTGTAAAATGGTGCAGCTGCTATGGAAACAGTATGAGGGTTCCTTTAAAAATTAAAAATAGAATTATCATAGGATCTAGCAATTCCTTTAGGAATTTAAAACAGGGACTCAAAGATATATATATATATATATATATATATATATATATATATATATAAAATATATATCTTTGATATATATGTTCCAGTGATCCCACTCCTGGGCATATATCTGGACAAAACTATAATCCAAAAAGATACATGCACCCCAATGTTCATAACAGCACTATTTACAACAGCCAAGACATGGAAGCAACCTAAGTATGCATCAGCAGGTGAATGGTAGCAACAGGTAAAGAAGATGTGGTATATATATACAGTGAAATATTACTCAGCCATAAAAAAGAACAAAATAATTCCATTTTCAGCAACATGGATGAACCTAGAGATTATCATACTAAGTGAAGTAAGTCAGGCCGAGAAAGACAAATATCATATGATATCGCTTATAAAGGGAATCTAAAAAAATGATGCAAATGAACTTATTTACAAAACAGAAATAGACTCACAGACATAGAAAACAATATTAAGGTTACCAAGGGGAAAGGGGGGAGGGATAAATTAGGAGTTTAGGATTAAAATATACACACTACTATATATAAAATAAATAACCAACAAGGACCTACTGTACAACACAGGGAACTATACTCAATATCTTGTAGTAACCTATAATGGAAAAGAATCTAAAAAAGAAAAAAAATATATAGATCACTTTGCTGTACACCTGAAACTAACACAACATGGTAAATCAACTGTATTTCAATAAAAAAATTTTTAAATAAAAATTGAAAAAAATTCTAAATTTTCTGTTTAGTGTATTTTACCACAATTAAAAAAAATAAAATGGTTAGAAAATAATGAAGAGACTCTCAGGAAACTATGGGATAATATCAAGTTATTAACATTCATAATATTCATATCATCAAAGTCCCAGAATATAGAAGAAGAAATACTTTTCAGACATACCAAAGCTGAAAGAATTCATCACTAGCAAACCCAGAGTAAAAGAAATGTTAAAAGAAGTCCTCCAGGCAGAAGGAAATTGATACCTGATGATACCTGATGAAAATATGAGATCATAAATAATAAATATATAATACTTTTCTTTTTATTTAAATGTCTTTAAAAGATAAGTAACTAGCTTATACAAAAGTAATGACACTATATTGTGGGGTTTATGATACGTACAAATAAAATGAATGACAACAATAGCATAAGGGCTGACAGGGAAGAATGGAGGTAAACTGTTGTAAGGTTTTTATATTATACATGAAGTGGTATATCTATCAGTTTAAGGTAGACCACTATGAGTTAAAGATGTATACCATAAACCCTAAAGTCAGAAAACAAAGAGATGCACAGCAATGATAACCAGAACAATAATAATGAGAAGTGGCAAAAGACTCATATCCAGAATATATAAAGAACTACAAATAAATAAGAAAAAGGTAGTACTAAGAAGCAAAAGACTTGAAATCCAAATGGACCATTATAAAAATGTGCTCAAACTCAACATTAATTAAGGAAAAGCTAGCGAAAATCATAAAGAGATGCCACTACAAACCAACTAGAATGGCTAAATTTAAAAATTAAAACTGACAGTAAGTGTCAGCAAAGATGTGGAGCACAGGGAGCTAGTTATACTGCTGTGGAGTGCAAAATGATACAAATAATGAAAAAGATAGTTGGTACCATCTACAAAGTTGAAGATACATATACTACGACCTAATAGTGTCACTCCTAGACACATAACTTAGAGAAGAGGGCACATGTACACCAAAAAACATATAAAAGCATGTTTGTAGCAGCAAAAGTTGGAAACTGGTAACAACTCAAACTTCCATCAACAGTAGATGGACAAGTGAACTATGCTGTATCACACAGAAGACTATGCAGCAATGAAAATGAGTGAAGTATAGGTTTTCATAGCAGTACACATTAATCTCACAAAAGATGCTGAGCAAAAGAATATATGTGTGATGAATCCATTTAAGTAAGGTTAAAAAACAAGTAAAACATATTTGGGCAATAAAATGATAAAGAAAAGCAGGGAAAAGATAAAGCCAGGATTTGGGGGTTAGGGAGGGGTTCTGGAAAGCTAGTGCCATTCTATATACCTTGATCTGGAGGGTTGAAACATAGGTGTTTGCTTTAAAATTTACATTTATAATACATTGATATATACTTTCGGTATATTAAAACTAGACAAAAATTGAAAGAAAATCAATATATGGTTGAGAAAAAAAATCTAACTTCGTTTATTTGGTTGCCTACTTTCCCCAACATTACTTATTAAACCATCTATATGTGATTACAACTTAATATATTCCATTCTTACTTGCACTTGAGATTTGGTAACTGTTGTTATCAACAATAGTTTTTGGCAAGGATGAATGGACTTTTGCGAGGGGTGGGTAAAGGGGAGGGATAGTAAAAGTGTAAATAAAAAAGCAGGAGTGGGAGATAGTCATCCTCATGGGATTTGTTTTTAAATAGGAAAATTCTAGAGACAGAACCGAAAAGAGAGAGGAAGTCTGTGAGAGGTTTGCCAAGTCAGAGAGCAAAGTGTCACCTGATAAAAGGACTTATGAATGAGCTCAGAGCAAAACTATTTGGAGGAAATCTAAAGAGGACATGCCTGCAGGATGGAGGTTGGTTATACTGGGTGCCTGGCTCAAGGGTACAGCCTCCATCTACACCACGTAGACGGTAACATAAAGTTTGCTGAATGTTCTCAAATATTTGATATATTGCTATTTTAAAATATGTTTATTGCTCATTTTTCTTACTTTAAACATAGTATTTATTTTTTAACATCTTTATTGGAGTATAATTGCCCTACAGTGGTGTGTTAGTTTCTGCTTTATAACAAAGTGAATCAGCTATACATATACATATGTCCCCATATCTCTTCCCTCTTGCGTCTCCCTCCGTCCCACCCTCCCCATCCCACCCCTCCAGGTGGTCACAAAGCACGGCGCTGATCTCCCTGTGCTGTGCGGCTGCGAGTGGCATGTACATATATACACTACCAAACGTAAAATAGATAGCTAGTGGTAAACATAGCATTTATTGATGGAAGAAAATCACAGAAAAATACGTAGTGCCACATCTTGTCCAACCTTGACAGCGGGATTCATTCCCTTTTTAGCGCACAATTTAGGACTGGTCGGAGCAGCCCCAGGGCCGGCATGAAGGGCTGCGGTTGATTTGGAAGTGGGGCACGGACCAGCCTTCCCTCCACAGTGCAAAGCCAGCAACCCTCCTGTCTAGGCGGGATTCTCCCTAGGCTGCAGGGCGGGACTGAGAGGTGCGAGGGCTGCTTTAGATGCCAGGCCCTTTCCCGGGAGCCCCGCCCAGGCCCCGCCCAGGCCCGGCCGCAGCCCCGCCCCGGCCCCGCCCGCGCCTTGCCCCGCGCCCACACTCAGAGCCCGAGCCGCGGTCGCTCATCTGACCCGAGCCACAGCGGCCGGAGATGCAGCGGGGTGCCGCGCTGTGCCTGTGCCTGTGGCTCTGCCTCGGACTGCTCGACAGCGAGCGTGGTGAGCCCTCCGCCTGCCCCAGTGTACAGCTGGCCACGAGGGGGGACATTTTCCCTGGGCAAACGGTGGGACCTCACCGATGGGAGACGGGCGGGGGACAGGGCCCGCGGGACCCTCCGGCACGAGACAGGGTCGGGAGCCAGGGATTCAGACACCGGAAGGAGCACGGCGAGTCGGGCCGGGCTTGCCGGGATGAGGAAAGGGCGGGGACGGGGCGCGGGGCTGCACCGCAGCTTAGAGGTGGTGCTCAGTCCCCGACTGCGCTCCACAGTCTGTGGCTCAGCTCCCTTGGACCTGGGCCCCTTCGCGCTGCACCCTCAGCCTGGATCCTTCGCTTGCTTACACGCTTTCCGCGAAGTCCAGGCACCGTACTGTTCTGTCCTCGAACCCGAGAGCACTGGGGATTGTACCCCCGCGCAGAGGCTGCAATCCCCGCCGAGTCGTAGACCTGGGTGCGCACTTCCCGACACCTCTAGTCTGCGCTCGAGATTGGTCCTCCAGAGGGAACTCTGGTTGGTGTCTACCTTCCCCAGGCCAAGGACTGCGGGGGCAGGGGCTCGGGATCGTGGGAGATAGGCGCTGTGTGGCGGATTGGGCGCAGGTGCCTGTTGGAACTTGAGGAGAATCTTGAGTCGGCAACTCGTAAGTGATCAGCATGGCAGAAGAGGCAGAAGGCCGGCCCTCGCCGTGTTTGAGGGGTAGGACCCCGGAAGGCCAATCTAAGGATCTTGGATCATAAGGCAGGGGCCGACAAGGACGGGTCTTAAACACAGGAGAGGCAAGGTCTGGTTTGTGATGGGAACATGACTGGAGGTTGCTGCTGAGGGATTGGAGGGAAGAGAGTGTGGGGGATGACGGAGGGAGCAGAGGGGTATGGTTGTTCGGAGATGTCAGGATAAAGCAGCAGGAATAAGGGGAGGATGAGCTGGAAGCCCATGCAAGATCTGGTGACCGTGGAAATCAGAGGGTGGAGGAGGGGTAATGGGTCCCCAGTGGTTGAGGGAGGAGTTCTGGGAGGTCTGAAGGGAAAGATGGGGACCTCGCTATTTTTAAACACCATGGGCATTGAATAGTGGCTTTACATGCTTCATTTCTTTTAATCCTCACAAGGGAGTGTTAGACCCGTTTTACAGATGGGAACACTTAGACGAAGGACACTTATAACTTCTCCCAAAGTCCCCGGGAAGCCAGTAGTAAGGGAAGTTGTCAACCCAGGTCTTTGGAATAACAGAGCTCTGTTCTCTGTGCCTATATGGGCTGAAGAGCTGAGGATAGTGGAGGTGAGGAAGGCGTGGGTGAACCTAGAGGGAGGAGGAGGGAGGAAGACATCTATCTGGCCTCCAAGTCAGGGCAGG
Organism: Pseudorca crassidens; assembly: GCF_039906515.1. NCBI lineage: Eukaryota > Metazoa > Chordata > Mammalia > Artiodactyla > Delphinidae > Pseudorca > Pseudorca crassidens. The sequence goes on along the minus strand of NC_090298.1, from coordinate 138,405,519 downwards.
TCTGAGCAGAGGGGCTGCCACTTGGCCCTTCCTCGCTTCCCTGCACCCTGCCCAGGACCAGGCTCTCACAGGTGCTCAGCATGTGTTAAGTGACTGAATGAGTGTGGGGAAAGAGTTGAATGGTGCCATGGCTGGGCTTTGGGGCAGAGGAGTGGGAGATCCCACCTTGAGGTGACATCCAGCAAGCACTGGGTGTAGTGTCCAAGGCTCAGGAGAGAGGCTGGGCTGGAGAGCTGGAGAGGAAGCAGACCAAAGGGTCTAGGATGGGAACCTCTCCCCCAAGGAGGGGACCAGAGAGGGAGAGGCTTCCAGGGAGACGGGAAACATTCGGCATGCAGGGTTTGAGGAAAACCAGGAGAGGCTTGTGTCCTGGTGCTCCTGAGTGGAGCAGAGTGGAAGGTGGAGGAGGGAGCGGGGATGAGGTCAGTCTTGCAGTGAGTGCAGGTGATTCTTACCAAAGTTGGGCAATGAAGGGGAAGAGAGAGAATGAAGCTAAGTGGCCCTTGGAAGGGGGGTGGACTAGGTCATGGCTCGTGGGGAGATGTCCCATGGAAAACAGACCATTGCCGCTGTCCCTGAGCCTTGCATTTGCACCACCCATTTCTGGGCTGAGGAGGGCCCTAAGAGCTGCCAGCCTGATGGGGGATACTGGAGCAGAAGCATAAACACTCCAGTGCAGCCAAGTGTCAGTGCAGCCAGAGTAGGAGGCCAAGTGCTGGCAGGTGAGCAGCCTGGCCGTGAAGCTGACTTCAAAGGTGTGATGTTGGTCCCAGAACGAGACTCTTGTCCTAACTCTACCCCTAAATTCCTTGCTATATCACCTGGGCTCCTCTCTTCCTTTCCTTGTGCGTCAGTTTCCCCATGCATAGGAGTGCAAGAAGCTGGCAAGCACTGAGGGGCTGTGCTTGGGGTTGGGCTTTTTGCCCCAGTAGTGTCCCTGTAGAGAAGGTAGAGGTGGCAGAGGTCACCTCCAACAGACTTTGTCTCTTGGAGCTTAGTCTAGAGTGAGGCTATTTGTGCCTCTGAACAGTGGGCAGTCAGCTCAGGGACATGGTGGGGAAGGAGGCAACTGCTGGGAAGCTTGGTTGGCCCAGCCTGAGGCTGCTGGCTCCTGCCATGGGCTGAGGCACACATGACCATCCCAGCTCTTCGCTGTCCCTGCTCCTCAGCCCTGAGCCAGACCCAGGTGTGTGGGGGGGGGGGGGGGTTGTGGATGCAAGTCAGTGCAGGCAGAATGTGGGGGCTGGGCCCATCTTACTTGGTGCCTGTGGATCAGTGGCTCAGTGCTCTGGGGACTCAAGTGTAGGTGCTGCTCACATCCCCAGCATGCCGGAGGCACCAGGTCAGTGTGGCTGAAGGCTCTCTGCCTCCCCAGAGCCCAGTGCCCACATGGCCAGGCACCAGACTGGGCATGAGGTATAACAAGGGGACTGTCTGGCCAGCTCCTTGCTGTGCCATCCCCACCCTGACCCCCAGGCAGTGGCACCCCAACCTGGGGAAGGGGACTGCAGTTCTGTGCAAGTTGAAAGGTATAGTGTCTGCTCTAGGCAGTCTAGGGAGGATTGGACCAAGCACATCCTGCAGGGGTTTCCTGAGCGCCAGACTAGCAGGAACACAAACATGGTATCGTAGCCCAGGGGCGAAAGTGCTCAGTGACCCAGTGGGGCCCAGCTGGTGGCTGTGGGCTGCTTCTAGCTTGGGGCTTCCTGGAGGGGTCTGCAGACTCCAGGGAAAGGGATTCCAGGTAGGGCAAAGACCCCCTCAAAGGCCCAGAGGCAGAAGAGTCAGATGGTGATCAGATGAAGCTAGACTCCTAGGGGCGGAGAGATGAGATGGAGGAGACAGGCAAGTGGAGGTGGCAGGAGCCAGCAGCACACCTGGAAAGGGGAGGTCTGAGCAGGGAGTCACCTGGTCAGATTCCCCTGAAGGCATCACCGGAGGGGTAAAACCAGATGCAAGCCCACAGCAAGGAGGCTGTGGGTGAACCCAGGAGATACGCCAGGGAAGGAGGTAGCAGGGGATGGTGGAGAGAAAGGGACAAGTGCCAGTCTCTGGCTTAAGCAACAGAACAGGTCATGAAATTGTTTACCAGATGGGGACCCTAAGAAGAGGAGGAAATGTGGGGAAAGATGAGACACTCCACTAGGGAGGCAGGGCCTCAAGTCGAAGGCAGGGAGGAGGAAAGTTGGGAGCACTTGAGTGTGATGAGGCAGAGGGGAGTCGGGGAACCCAGGGAAATTAAGTGGGGTCTCAGCCATTAGGGGAAGTTCTTCTCTATGTCTAGCTTACACCCCTCCTGCTGCCGCTTGGGTGTCCCCCCACCGCCCCGCCATTGTAGATTTCTCTCCACTAGGGCCTAGCCTGTGCCCCACAGCCCTGAGATACCCCTCAGAGAGGGGGGATGCGTAGGGAGAGGGGTCCGGAGAGCCTCTCACACTCCTTGCACCGACCTCTGAGCAAGACACAGCCGACGTGTCCAGCTGGAGCCAGGGATTCCTGAGTTTCGATCCTTTTCAGACACTGGCTTCCTCTGGGATCTCGGTTTTCCGGTCACGCCAAAGGGAGAAGCCTGGGAGCAGGAAGATGCGGGCTTTGGCGCTGGCTGCCGCTGAGGCTGGGTGTGGCTGACAGCAGGCACGCTGCTGCCTGGCTCTGGTGCCCCAGGCCACCCCCATCCCCGAGGCCTGGCTGGGGTGTGGGTGGCCCAGTGAGCAGGCACAGGTTTCAGGATGGCAAGTGGGGGAGCCCCGCCACGTGGCCAGCGAGGTCAGCATGGGTTCATGGGAAAGGACTTGTCAGCCACAGGAGAGGACATCCTGCCTGCATTTCCCTCTTCCTGCAGCAGGAGCCCATGGCCCAGATTTAGCAGCGCTGGGGGGCCACCTCTGAGCCAGCTGGGCTGTCTGATAACACCACCCGTCCCGCTGCCACAGAGCAGAGCCCTGATCCCAGAAAGGCCAGGGCAACTGCCTGGCACAGTTGGCTGCACCCACAGCTGTGCTGCACTGGGAGCTCCACATCTACCAGGGTGCCCTTCCTCCCCATCTCACCCCCAGGGGGTACTCAGGCAGCCCACGGTCCCACTCAGCCTCTCCAACACTCCCTGCTTCCCAAAATTGCCTCTAGGCTGCTTCAGCAGGACCACTCTAAAACAAAGATCTGAGCCTTCCTCGGGCCACCCGCCCCCGCCGGCCCCTCTTGGGCTGATAGTACAGGCCCTCCTGCTAGGGTCCCAAGGGCAGCCGTATGTAGCCTGACATCCACCTAGCCTGCACCCATCACATACCCCAGCCTCAGCACATGACCTTTCTCCTGCTCCAGATACATGCAGAAGGCTACTGAGAATTCCAGGCAGAAGGTTATGCCGCTCCAAGTGGGAGGGGTCTACTAGGGCGGGAGGGGGGCTTCATTCCCACTCCCTGTGTGCCCCAGGAGCACAGAATCTAGGCTTTCAGGTAGGTTCAGGGGAAGCTCTTATCCTTATCCAACCTAAAGCACCATCCTCAAAGCTATCCTGAATTCTACCAAATGGAGTTTTGTTTGTATGAAGCAGCACTTATGTGCACACATACACGCACACACACTTGGAGTGTCTACCAGTGAAATGGTTAATCAAATTTCTTCACACTAGCATGTGTGAAGATTTTAACCTTGTGACATAGGCTATTGTGCCCATTTTAAAGATTAGAAAATTAAGGCCAGAGGAATGAAATGGCTCATTAGATGCTAGAGCAGCTTTGAGGGAAGTGACAAGTGTCTGGTGCCTGGTGCCAGATAGCATAGGGGCTGAGGGGCAAGAAGGGGCAGGCATGGCAGGTGTTGTCCACATTTTCCAGGGAAAGCACTAGAGAGGTGGGCATGTGGGGTCCTAAATTTCTGACCACCTCATGGACATTTTCACCTTGATGTCCTGTACAGCTTTCAAAAGCAGCATGCCACTAGACACATTGCTTTCCCCCAGGCCTACCCCTGGCAGATGTGCCTACTTCAGGGCAGGACATCTGCACCTCCATCCCTCGCCTCCACACCTGCCCACACACTGTGTGCTGTTGCTTTGTTCCCTGGATCCTCAAAGCCAGTCAAGAACAATCCAGGGTCAAGTCCATGCTGGGGATGCCACCCTGGAAAGGCTCTCATCCTTGCACTGAGGAACTGTCAAGTGCAGTGAGTCAAGCCGCTGCATGAAGCTGTGGAAACATGCAGAGAAGCCCCCAGGAGGGGACCTAAAATTGCGACCCTGGGGCTAGAGCAGGCACCAGGCAGGTGACGAGAGTGACTGGTGAGTCCCTTGAGAAGATCAGATTCCATCCCTAAGTAGCGGAGAGGCAGGAAATTGTTTTAGGCAGAAGAGTGATTTGTGTTCTAGAAGACTCCTTTGACCACTGGGAAAGGCCTGGACCAGTGGGGAGACACTGGTGTGGTGAGCCAGAGGAGGGATTTTGAGGCTGGCCAGGCAGTGGGGTGGCAAAGAAGGGGACTGGAAAAGGCAGCCCCAGAATGTCTAGGGGTGGCACTCGGGCTGGAAGGCATCTACTGCTAAGCGTCTGAGCTCTGCGAGTGCAAAGCACTTTGCCAAGTGGCAGGGAGAGGAGAGGGGCAGGCCTGGTGCTTCCAGCCACGCTGCTGTTGGTGCTGGTTCTGAGGAAGTATAGAGTAAATAGCAGCTTCCCATAATCCTGTCCCCCAAAGATAACCTCTGACTAGCAAGTTAACCTCTGTGCCTTCGTTTTCTCATCCGCAAAATGGTAAGAATAGTACCCAGGGGGGCAATAGAGGGGTGTGGTATGCACAAGTGCATAGGCTGTGCTGGCATACAGAAAATGTTTGCTCTTGTTGTCTGTTGTTGTAACAGGGTATATTGAGGTAAGCAGAATTTGGGGGTCAAAGTATATGAGCATTTTTTTTTAATTACTGTGAGTGCCTGTTTGTCCACATCCTTGCCAACACTGGGAATCCTCTATAGTTTTAACACTTGCTCATCTGGGTCGGGGATACTTCTGTGCCCTTTGGCTCATTGTTCTCCTCAGTGGGTGGTGTGGTATGAGGGCTGGGGGCGCCTGGCAGGAGACATCTGGGAAGCAGAGTCCTCTGGGGCTGGAGCTCAGGAGAGCTGCCAGGGAGGGTGGGGGGCTCAGAGGTAGGCTTGAAGCCCTGGGGTTGTGCCACCTCCGGGAGGAAGGAGCGCACCTTGAGCAGCTCCAGTTAAATGAGCCACCAAGAGCCTAAGGCTGGGCCTGTAACCCGGGGCCTTTCTCTGGGGCCTCATTCCTCCACACCATGCTCCATCTGTTCCACCTACCTGACAGTCCAAGGTCACCTGCACTCTGGTCTTTGCACATGTCCCTCTGCCCTCTGTGCCCTCCTCCTGGGCCAGCAAGCTCCTGTTCAGTCTACAAAGCCTATTTCAACTCACAGGAGCACTCCCTCCCACTGGCAAGGCTTTCTCTGACCGTCCCCCACCTTGGCACTTTGACCAAAGCACAGAGTCACAGTGAGATGCAACTGCTGTGACATACAAAACAGTGGACAGACAGTGACAGTGAAGGTTTCAGTGTGCCTGAGCCAGCAACAGTTTATCCTTACAATGGTTCTTAGTGTGGTATTATGGTGGTCTGTGGTTCCCAATAATCTTGGGGACAATTCTCATTTCATAAGTTTGGAGCAGGGGAAGTGACTTGCCTGAGGTCCTAGTCAGAATGACATTGTAGGGTGTGCAGCTGGGCTCACGGGGCTTCGGGCACTCTCTCTCAGTACAGCCCCTCCCATCTCAGCCCTGCAGGGTGGGAGGTAGGAGGACTGATGGACTATTGACCTCACCCTTGACCTCTGGAGGCACAGAGGCTGCCATCCAGGTGGTGGGGGGGGGGGGGACTCCAAGACAGAACACCCCTGAGCCTTCTTCCAAGGTCTATGCACAAGCCTGGCCCCAAGAATGAAGGGAGAGGGCCTTAGAGCCGGCTCTCCAACTCGGCCCACCCCTGGGACTGATGCATGGAGACCCCAACCTGGCCTCACCTGCCCCCAGTGCTTTCCCCTCAGCTTGCCTTCAATCTGCAGCCATGGGCCTGGCCCTGGCTGCCTCTGTCCTCCAGGGCACAGATGCTAAGGAGAGTGTGGACCAGACTAGCAGGACTGCAGTACAGTGCCTGTCACCCACCAGGTGACCATGACATTTCCTTGAAATAAGGAATTGCAAATGCAAAAACCACTACTGCTACACTCTGCCAGAGTATGTAGGGGCACCCCTGAGCTTACACACCATCCTGACATCATCCCTGGGTTGGTTGTGCTGAACCTGAGGACAGAGCCATGGGCCAATGACATCCTGGCTCCCAGGAGCCACACAAAGGTACAAACCTTCCCCATGTGGTGGGTGAGGGCCTGGTGTGCTCAGCAGGTGGATACTGGGTGTGGCTGGTGTCTTGACTGTGTGGCAGAAGAATTGGGAGGTGAAGCTGGTTAGAAGGGGGGGCCTGTTGGGCAGGGCATCACCCTGGAGGCCGGGCCAAGGGCATTCACAGCTCCAGAGGGCCACAAGGAGCCAGTGAAGGTGTCCGCTGGGCTGAGCAACAAATTGGAGGCCAGGAAGGAGACTGCTAGGGAGCAGAGAGGTAGGGAGACTGGCACTCGGGGTGGCAGTGGGAGAGAAGGAGATGGAGAGATGTGAGGGCTGAGTCCCAGGCAGGGATGGGCCTGGACTTGGTCAGACTTGGGCTCCTGCACAGCTGCTGGTTATCACTGATGTGGAGCCTGGAGCCTCAGTTTCCTCATTGCTGACTGGACTCGTGATCCCTCCCTCCCTCCCAGGCTACGTGAGGATCAAATGAGGCAGTGACTGCTGGGCTGTGGTTCAGTGCCTAACCCACAGGACTTCCCACCCCTCCTGCCTGCCCCTCACCCAGGATCCTGGTGTGCTGCTTCCACAGCCAGCGCCTGTGGCTGACCCCAGGGTCCCACTGCCCAAGGCTGCTGACAGCACAGAGAAGAGGAGGTATGCTCTCTGGCCTCCCTGACCTCGGCCTGGCGCCTGCCCGGATTGCTCTGCTCAGGCTAGGGGGCCAGGGCTGCTGGCCAGGGGAAGGAAGAAGCCAGTTCCTGGGTCAGGAACAGGAAGGCAGGGGGAGTGCGGCAGAAGCCAGGATGACAGTGCTTCCTGCTTCGGGAAGGGAAGGACAGCGGGGACAGACAACAGCCAGGCAGGAAGGATGCGCCTTCTTTGGGGTTTCAGGTGGGGGCTGGGCAGCACGGAGCCTCTGGGCATGGCAAACTAGGGCTGAATCTGCCCCAGCTGCTGAGCAGCCTGTACACATGGTCACCAGGGAGCCTGGCCTTTAAAACCAGAAACATCTTTTCCAAAGGAACAACAAGGTTTGACAAAGCTCCAACCCAAAGAAAGACCTCAGAGGTTTGTTAGGCCAACCAGTCAGCCATTCATCCCTCCTTCCATCCACCCATTCTTCCATCCATCCATCCATTCATCCATCTATCCATCTGCCTGTCCATCCATCTATCTGTCCATCTGTCCTTCCATCTAGCCATTCTTTCTTTTTTCCACCTTTCCATCCTTCCATCCATCCATCCGTCTGTCCATTCAGCTAACCATCTTTCCTTCCATATTTCCACCCATCCATCCATCCACTCAACCTTCCATTCACCCACTCATCCATCCATCCATCCATTCGTCCATCTGTCCATTTGTTTATTCATTCAACAAGGATCTATGGAGCCTTGACTCTCTGTCAGTGCTAGGCATGGAGTGGGGTAGAAAAGAGGACTGTTTGGGTCCCCACAGCCTGGAGGCCATGGTGGCTGGAGGACAAGAATAGGACGTGAGAGTGGACCAAGAGGGTGTGGAGGGGGGGCGGGGGCCAGGCCACGGTCAGAAGTTTGGATTTTCTTTAAAGTGTAGTGGAAAGTCACTGACGAAATTTAAGCAGGAGCATGATTTGTCTCCTTTGCGTTAACTATCACTGTCAACTGTGTGAAGGATTGGAGGAGGGCAAGAGTGGGCCAGGGGCTACTGTGGGGGTGAGTGCAGTTGGTTAGGCTCCAGCAGGAGAGTGGGGGCTGGCTCTGGGATGCTTTGGTGGTGGGTGAATGGGCCAGGGTGGGAGAGGTGGGCATCCACAGGAGCTCCCATCTGGGGAGATGGGAGCTATCAAGGAGATAGCTTTGGCAGGGGTGGAGAGGATGTGAGTCTGCAGTTCAGCAACAGAAATGTGGAACTCAAGGTGTCTGTGGGATGGCCAAGTGAAGTGGCAGCTGGATACTTAAGGCTGGAGTTGAGCAAAGGGGTCTGGGCTAGAGGTAGAGATTTCGCAAGTATATGGACGCTTAGGAGAGAGACTGGTACAGAAGAGAAAGTGAGGAGCTGCAGCACTTGGTGTTGGACAGAGGGGACGGAGGACGAGGGGAGAGTGAGCTCACAGAAGCTAGCAGAAGAGGGAACAGCTCTGCTCTCTGCCCTGGAGGGCCTCCCACAGCAGCATGGAAGTCACAGGATACCTTGACCAGTGGCTCCATGAAGCAGGGGAGGGGGCTGCACCCTATGGGAAGATGAGCAAATGTGAGAGCAAGGAGTCAGCGAGCAGAGTTTTTGCTAGGAATGGGAATAGAAAAGAGGAAGGGAATATAGGATCAAGGAATTGAGGAGTTTTTGTTTGTTTATAAGATGCGGGATGATTCCATAGAGAAAAATTGGTAATCAGGAAAGAAAGAAATTATCTACAGTGGTCAGATCTGGGGGGTTGGGATCCCTAGCTCAATGGAGGGCTTTGCCTTGGGAGCAGGAATGTCAGAGAGTTTCCAGGGCCTAGGGCAAGGGTGTGGGATTTAGATGTGGGAAGATGAGGTGTCTCCATCTGATGGCTCTACTTCATTAGTGCTGAGAGTGAGAGAGAAGGGAACACCCTGAACTGCAGCCCGGGGGTCATTTAGGGTCTGCCAAAAGGAAAAGAAAGGGGAGGCAGCAGCATGGGGCTCTGGCTTTGTGCTGCAAGCCGAGCCACTGAGGGACATGGGTGCTGCAGGGTTGCGGTGGAGAGCAGGGGCAAGGGAGCATTCAGAATGATGGGCCATGGGACATGCAGTGCCAAAAGAGAGGTGAGGCCAGGAGGAGGTAGCAATGCAGAGGGGTCCTTGGCCTCAGAGTTTTGATGAGGTTGAAGAACTTAGCAGTGGTGGGACAGTGGCACCTGGCAGGAGGCAGAGGAGGCAAGGAGAGAAGTGCAAGAAGATAGGCACTCAGTGATGGCACAGCTTCTGGTGGGGACCAAGTCCAGGGTATGCCCAGGAAGTGAGGGGCTGAAGGGAGGAGGGAGGACAATGGAGATGAGGACTGCAAAGGCCAGGGTGCTGGTGACTCACCCGTGTGGATGTCGAAGTTATGAGGAATGGCCTGAGTTGGGGTGGAGGGGCCTGAAGAGCTCGGAGCAGAGAATGAGGGGAAGTGACCAGGACAGCAGCTGATGACAGCTTTAGTGGGGAGTGGCTGGTGCTGCTGGAAAAGGGGAAGTGACTGCAAGGAGTTCTCTGATGTGTGCAATGGGAGCAATAATCACCCCAGGGGCAGTGGTGTCCTCAGAAAGCCAGGTTTCAGTTAAGGCAGGAAGGATGGAGGAGGACAGTGATGTCTGCAGTGAAGACTACTGATCACACAGGGTCCAGTGGAAGTGACTGAAGAAAGAGAAGCACTGGGGAAATTCAGGGCACGTGGCAACAAAGGAAAGGCTCTCTCAGATGGGTGAAATGGTTGGCAAACACTATGGATCTTCCCGTTTAGCACACTGATGGAGATGCTTCCTTTGGTGGTATGGTGGCCTCTAGGGAGGAAACTCCTATAGGCTCCATCCCCCATCCATCCACTCAACCCACCCACCCTCCCACATATCCATCCATTTATTCATCTGATCATCCATCTTCCATCCGACCATCCATCCTTCTATCCATACCCTCAATCTTTGGTGTGCACCTCTTTTGTATTAAGGTTAGAAAGATGAATAACATACAGCCTCTGTTCGGATGTGACCAGAAAACCACAGTTCAGTCCAATAAGTGTTCTAACACCATGAGCCTAGGAGGCCAACACTGCCTGAGTAACAGTGACTGCCCCATAGAGAAGGGACTCATGAACTAGACCCTAAAGAGGGAGCTCCACAGGAGGGAAGGAAGTACAAATGTCCAGGGCAAAAAAAATTAGCAGACAGAGACTTCAAGATATGAAAAACCTGGCACTTTGGGACAATGGTGAGAGGTCTGTTCCTCTCAGATGTGTCAGGAGTTGAAGCTGGAGAGAAGGGGAGTAGGCAGAAGGGAGAGGGCTGGGGTCCCCCACTTTATCTTAGAAGCAAAGAGGAGTTGCACAAGGAAGCTGGGCTGACAAATGCCATAGCTCTGTTGCCAGGGTTCCAGGTGTGTGCCCTGGAGGAGCACCCCAGAGAAGGGGACCCTTGCTTGGCCTCCCCAGGGGCCCCAGGGCAATGCTGCAGGCCTCACCATGCAGGCATACATAAACCAGGGCAGGTGGGTCCTGGCCGCTGCACCTCTCCTCTGGTGCCCACATGCCAGCCTCAGGCCTGACTCCTGACTGGTCCACAGGGACAGCCAGTTCTTTCATCCCCTCACAAGTCCAAACCCAAGTCCATCATTCCCCTCTCCCCCCACTTATGTAGCTCAGAGGCCAGTTTGCCTGGCATGGCTTTATTCACTTTCCACTGCCTGGAAAATCCTACTTCTCTTTCAAAGCCCATCTTAGTGGTGTCCGCCTCGGATTCCTTCCTGGCCCCTCAACACCAGAGCAGAGCCTACCCACTGTGGGGCTCCTACACCCCAGCAGCCCTGGGGGTACATGGTGGGGAGATGTGATGCGGGGGCTGGTACCACCCTGGGGAGGAGTGGACCTGGTGGCAGAGCCCAGGGCTACTTTCCCATATCAGGGCCCCAGGGTGGGGCCACTGTCCTGAGTGCCAGGAGTGGGTGCACTGGATTCGAGTTAAGGAGAGACTTCAGTGTTCACAGCATCCGGCTAGATGAAGGGCTGCCTTCTTAGGGCTGTGGTGTAGTCCAGCTGGAGGGTCTCAGTTTCCCTGGCTGTACTAGATACTAGTGGGATTAGATGCTGGATGAGGGCCTTCTGCCTCTGACCTACGGTGGTGGGGTACCTAGAAAAGTTTGGCCAGCAGGAGGCACAGAGGGAGAGGCCAGCCAGGCCCTGGCAGCCAACTTGTCCAGGTGATGCTGAAATGAGACCTTGGGGTGCAGAGTGTGCCGTCCTGGTGCCTCTTCCTAGGGCAGCTTGGGGTCAGGGTGGTGTAGAACCAAGTATGGTGGGGATTCCCCCAGCCTCTGCCTCCCACAATTAGCTGCCAGGGCAAGACCCCAAGCCTCAGGGAGCTGGGCTGGAAAGGGCAGAGGAGCTGAACCTGTAGGACTGGGGGCTGGGGCAGGATAGTGGGCTGTGCCCCCCAGGAGGACAGGGACTTGGGGGAGGGACAGGACGCAGCCCTGGGCCTCCGGCCACACAGTCCTCTCTTCCTGTTGTCTCAGGATGGTCCTGGCAGGATGCATCTGCTAGAGTTCCAGGTCCAGACCTCCCCTGGGGCCTGCTCCCACCCTCCCCCAGGATCACACACACACACACAAATTCACATGCGTGCACACGCAGACATGTCAATGACACACACACAAAGTCACACACAACACTCACATATCAGTCCTATAAACACAGATCTATGCACACACAGAGACAACACACACGCGTGCATGTGCACACACACATGCAAACACTACACACACTATCCTGCTGGGAGGAGGATGGGGAGTAAGGAGCTGCGTGGGCAGCAGGGCCAAGGTCCTGGAGGGCCACAGGACGGTGTTTAACCAGGCGAGGCAGTTACCTGTTTGGGGATTAGCCCTTTTGGAGGAATGGGGGGCTGAGGCAGGGAGAGCAGGGAGAGGAGAGCTGGGGCAGCCAGAGGGCGCCTTGGGGGTGAAGAGAAACTGATGGAACCAAGGACATGTGGGCTGGACTCCATGGGACATGGGAGAGGGCGAGGTCACAGGCAGAATTCCAGGGAGAAACCGAGGCCTGAGTTCTGTGCATGTTTGGCAGTCTGCACTGTGCAGGTCTCCCTCACAAACAGTAGCTGTGCATCTGGGGGGAGGAGCCTTCAGGCAGAAATGTGGGGGTCACAATGCCGAGGAGATGTGCTCCAGGCCTCACCCAATGTAGGATGAGGCCTGTGGTCTCCCCTATTGACTTCATGTTGACAGCTCTGCTCATGCGGGGCTAGAGGTTCAGTCCAGGGCTCAATCAGGGCTCACTTGGGGCTGGGCCCAGTCTGCAGCCAGGGGGCAACCTGAGGTGGAGGTTACCAGTTGTCTTGGGGCCTTATAGGTACTGCTCAGGGCTGAGAGCCTAGGCAGCCCCTGCCCGGGGAGGGGCCCATCAGCACCGGATGGATGTCATCATGTGAACTCATGACCCAGTCCCATGCTAACCCTATCTCCCACCCCAGGCCTGGCGAGTGGCTACTCCATGACCCCCCCAACCCTGAACATCACGGAGGAGACACACGTCATCGACTCCAGTGACAGCCTGTCCATCTCCTGCAGGTATTCAGCCCTCAGCCAGGAGGGCAGGGGACTGGGTCCCTCCTACCTGGCAGGCCAAGGAGACTACAGAAGGCCAAGCAGATGGTGGCGGAGCACCCAGAAGGCAGCCTCTCCCCAGGGCAGAGGCCTCGAGGCTTAGGGTTGCTTCCAAGTGGCTTGAGTTGTAGGTGCCTGGAGGCATAGACCATCCCCTGCTCTGCAGACACAGGCACCCTGCACCCACCCCCATTTCACCCATACCCACCCCTCTTAATTTCATATGGACCACAGATCAGTCACCCTGCATCCACCCTTGGGTCACCCCACACTGACCCCAGGCCACCCCATGCCCATGCCCAGGTCATCCTGCATGGACCCCAGGTTGCCTGCACCCACCCTCAGCCACCCTTCACTGGCCCCAGGCCCACCCACACAGACCCCAGACCTGTTATCTTCCCTGCAGCCCCAGCTATAATCTGAGGCTCAGGCTTCTCTGCAGGACAGCCTGCCACATGCAGGCCCAGGAGCCAGGCAGAGGCCCCAAGGGTCTCAGGGAGCACCCTGTCCCAGGTTCATGGTATGTGCCCAAACGCTGGTCTGCCCTGACCTCTGGGTGAGATAAGCTATGGGCCAGGCTTGGCTCCTGAGGAGGTTCCACAGGGACTGTCCCCCAGGGCTGCAGCCTGAGCCCCTCTTGATGTCCTGCATCCTCTGCCAGGGGGCAGCACCCCCTGGAGTGGGCCTGGCCAGGGGCTCAGGATGCACCAGTCACAGGGGAGAAGGACGGCGAGGACATGGGGATCGTGCGAGACTGTGAGGGCACAGATGCCCGGCCCTACTGCAAGGTTCTGCTGCTGCAGCAGGCCCACGCCAATGACACGGGCAGCTACCGCTGCTACTACAAGTATATCAAGGCTCGCATTGAGGGCACCACTGCAGCCAGCACCTACGTATTTGTGAGAGGTGAGAGGGGTCCAGCACTCACCCATGCGGCCACTCAGGAGCCACAGGCAGGGTCCTGGGTCCTGGAGGGGTGGCTGGCACCTGCACCCCCACCCCCAGCCTTTGAACCCCATGGGGCTGCCCTGCAGCCTCAGACCTGGGCAGAGACCCCCTGAGCCCCGCCTTCCCCTCCCACAACATGCCCCCTCTCCTCAGACTTGGAGCAGCCATTCATCAACAAGCCGGACACACTGCTGGTCAACAGGAAGGACTCCATGTGGGTGCCCTGCCTGGTGTCCATCCCCGGCCTCAACGTCACGCTGCGCTCGGTACAACCCCACGCCAACACCCACCCTGGATCTGGCCCTCCAGTCCTGTCCCTGGGAAAACTGCTGCTTCTCTGGCCAAGAGGAAGGGGGCAGCTGGGCGCTGACAGCCACCATGTCTCTACAGCAAAGCTCAGCACTGTGGCCTGATGGGCAGGAAGTGGTGTGGGACGACCGCCGGGGCATGCGTGTACCCACTCCCCTGCTGCGCGATGCCCTGTACCTGCAGTGTGAGACCACTTGGGGTGGCCAGGCCTTCCTATCCAACCCCTTCCTCGTGCATATCACAGGTAGGGGCTGCCTAGGGCTGTAGGGTCCTCACCCAGCAACCACTCCCCATGTCTTGGGAGGAGAACTGCAGGAAGAGGACAGGGACCCCCCATTTCACAGTAATGAAGCTGTAGGTGCCATGGTTTGGCTGGTCTCAGTGGGTGCCCTGTACTCTGTGCACGTTGTCCTATGAGGGACATGGGGGTCACTGTGTGTGTGTCACCAGGAAATGAGCTCTATGACATCCAGCTGTTCCCCAAGAAATCACTGGAGCTGCTGGTTGGGGAAAAGCTGGTCCTGAACTGCACTGTGTGGGCTGAGTTCAATTCGGGTGTCACCTTCGACTGGGACTATCCAGGGAAGCAGGTGAGGTCAGCAGCCCTGCCAGGGGCTGTGACTGAATCATCCCCAGGAATCCCCATCACTACCCACACTCACCCTGGTCAGGCACACACTTACCTCTGTGTAGAAGAGGTGCAGGCTCAGTCCTGCCCCAGGAGCCCCTGTCTGATACAGAAGTTTTCCTATCCTGAGGAAAACTCTGGGTCTGGGTCCAAGGCTTCTGGAGCTATTGCTGGCTGGGCTGGGGTGTGTGCCTATGGGGGTTAGTTCTCTCAGAGCCAGCCTGCTCTGACCCTATGCTTCCCCTGGTCCTGGGCAGGCAGAGCGGGGTAAGTGGGTGCCGGAGCGGCGATCCCAGCAGACTCACACAGAGCTCTCCAGCATCCTCACCATCCACAACGTCAGCCAGCACGACTTGGGCCCATATGTGTGTCTGGCCAACAATGGCATCCAGCAATTCCAGGAGAGCACTGAGGTCATTGTGCATGGTACGGCCTGTCAGGTCATTGTGCCCAGCATGGCCTGGGCTAGGTCAGTTGTCAAGCCTGGGGAACAAGGGTTCTCGTGCAGTGTGGGCCCAGGGTCATAGGTCATGGTGCACCTGAGCAGTGTGGCGTCCAGCCAGAGGGAAGGGAGGGCCGTGAGTGGACGGACTGCCCGGTTCCCACACCACAGAAAGCAGGGCATCTGGCCACTGGGGGTGGCTGTGAATCCCTGGGTGGTGGTGGGTCAGCGATGCTGGACCCAGCTTTACCCTGATGCTTCCCGTCTGGCAGAAAAGCCCTTCATCAGCGTCGAGTGGCTCAAGGGTCCCATCCTGGAGGCCACGGCAGGAGACGAGCTGGTGAAACTGCCCGTGAAGCTGGCAGCATACCCCCCGCCGGAGTTCCAATGGTACCTCCCTCGCTCCTGCCCCTCACTACCCACCAGGTCCAATGCAGAAAAGAACCACAGGGAGGGAAGGGCAGCATTCTCCCCACCACGGCCTACTCCTTGAGACTTGGATGGGGAACTGTCCCCACTATCAGAGCCTGCACCCTGGGCAGGGAACCCTTATGAAGATTCTAAGGAATATGCACATAATGCGATATTTTGGCTAGAGGAAAGGTTGGCCTGAATTGCCGCTAAACTGTGAAAGAGTGTAAATACCGGTCTCCTGTTATGTGTGGGTGTGTGTGGGCACAACATAGGGCTTTATCTAACTGTTTCCTGCACCCACTCAGCCTCTCTGAGGGCCCCCGCTGGAGGGTGTCATAGAGGGATGACTTCAGGTTTCCTAGGCCCCTCTCCAAACAGGTTGCCACACCCAGGATCCTTCTAACCAGAATTTTGGAGATGTCACAGGGGTTTCACAAATTATTATGGTGCTGGGCCCTGGGCTGATGTGTGTGGCAGTGGGCTAGAACTTCCGGAAGGCCTTCAGGCTCCAGATCCCCAGTTCTGGTGTGTGACCTGAGAGTATGGTCTCCCTTGCAGGGTATGCCAAGTGTCAGTGAGGGGTCCCTCACTGGTGGCTTCACCCTCACCGGGCACTCCCAGAGAGCTCCCAGAGAGCTCAGGAAGGCATAGCACCCCACCATGCACCCTTCGGCCATCTGAGCAGTCCACTTGGCCTGACCCTGGGAGGTCACACTCTAGCCTGACCCTTATCGTACACATGAGGAAAACAGGCCAGGAAAGGGGAATGGCATTCCTGCCCAAGCCCTGAGCCTCCTGGGAGGAGTCTGCTCCATTCTTTCACAGTTGGCCAGAGGAGCCTTGCCTTCCCAGCCAGGAGCACCTCCCACCAGGCAGGATGACATTTGCTGAAAGCCTGGAGCTGGGCAAGCAGAAGCCCAGACATTCTCAGCCAGCATCCCACTTCATTGGCCATAGGCTGGAAACAGGCTTCTCCTGGGAGAGCGCCCAGATGCCCTGGGCCTGCGCCTTCTGTGACCCTACCTCTGAGGCCACAGGCTTTGGGGTCCATCAGGGGCATCTGGTGCAGGACCGGGACCCTTGAGACAGGGTCCAGAAGGGCGCTGATGCAGTCTGGAGCCTCCCTCACAGGTGCGGTCTCTTGGAGACGCCTAGGGCCCAGTACCCTGCCCTTCAAGGCCAGTAGTACTGACCCTGTCTAGGAGGGTGGCCAGCTCTGTTGCATCAGAGATCTGGCCCAGGCCTGATCCTCTGGCAGCTGACTGCCTCTCACCATTCCCACCACATCTGGCCTTTCTTTTCTCACTTGGCCAATACCTTCCTCCAAGAAGTGCTCAGCTGGGCCCACTGTTCACAGAGACACCTGCCCCAGGGCACTAACGGTGACCATAGCTCCACAGGGGCCAACTCTTCCAGGTAATCGTGTGATGATTATGAGTAAGTGAATGGATGGATATCTAGTGGACAGACAGACAGGCTGGTCCTGGTTCCCAAAGCAGCCTCTGTGTGGCCGGCATCGGGCTGACCCTAAAGGCCATATCTTGGGTAGGCCTGATGACACCTGCAAGAAGGTTCATTTGGTTTCCCTGGTTTTCAGATGAGGACACAGGGGCTTGGGTCAGTGAAGCAGTTCACCTAGGATCACAAATGGGGCAGGTGGCAACCAGGATTCTGCACCAGAGACCAGCAGGCCTCACAGCCTTGGTCCTGCTCTGCCCTGTTGTGTGACTCTTGGCAAGTCACGTCTCTTCTGACTGGGCTGTGGTGTTGCAGCTGAGGGTCAGACCCCCGCATCCCCCTCACTGTTACTCTCTGCCCCGAGGGCTGTGCTTCTCCTAGTGATTCTCTGGCTTAGTAAACCAGGGTAAGGCACCTGCCTAAGGGAGGGCAGCTTCCAGGCAGAGTCCAGAGCTTGGGTTGCAGGAGCACTGCCTACAGTACTGGGGAGGAGTCTCCTTTGGGATGTGAGTTTATTTATTCATTCACATGTGCGTCGAGCACCTACTTGTGCTGGGCGCTGCTCTACGTGTAGGGGATATGGCAGTGAGGGGACAGTCCCTGTACAGCTCAGTAGGGGAGACGGACAGTTAACAGACATACGTGTGAACACTAGCATGCAGATGGGCAGGCACAGGCCCGAGGGCCAGCTCCCGGTTCACACAGCTTCTCTGACGAGTGGGTGATATGAATATAGGAGAGAGGGAGACTTGCAGGTGTCTAGCATCCAAGCAAGGCAGGACAGTGAGTTGCATAGCCCTGGGGAGGGGGCAGGGCAACAAGAAGTCCCCATATCTGGAGAGCTCCAAAAAGGGCAGAGCCAGGGTCAGGGCTCCTGGACCCCCATGTGGTAAGGAGCTGTGCCCCTTGGGGACTGCACCTCCACCCCTTCACAGCACACACTGGTGAAGCCTATGAGAGACAGACAAGGCCCCCTGGGGACTGCAGTTGTCCCTGAGCCTATAGGTGTTGTGAGACCCGGTAGGTTGAGCCTGGAGACCATCCCCATAGCCTTTAGGCCATCTGTTCCCCAGTCCAGAGTCAGTTGCCGCAGCCCACACCCCTACTACTCTTCCCAGCAGCCTGGTCTGGTGCAGGAGGGGCCTCTTGCTCCTGGCCACTCCTGCCTCCTGACAGTATATCTCAGTTGTAGGGGCTGGGGTGCTTCATGGAAGGAGTGCCAGGACAGGGCCAGGGTGGGGTCCGCAAAGCCCCCTGAACTCCCTTCCTGGTCCAGGTACAAGGACAGAAAGGCAGTGTCGGGGCGCCATAGTCCACACGTCCTGGTGCTCAAGGAGGTGACGGAAGCCAGTGCGGGCATCTACACCCTCGCCCTGTGGAACTCCGCGGCCGGCCTGAGGCGCAACATCAGCCTGGAGCTGGTGGTAAATGGTATGTGTGGGCAGGACAGGAGAGGAGATGGTGGATAGGCGGGTGTGGTGGGGGAGGCTGACTGATTGGCTGTCTGCCTGTGTCCCCAGTGCCTCCCCACATCCACGAGAAGGAAGCCTCCTCCCCCAGCATCTACTCCCGCCATAGTCGCCAGGCCCTCACCTGTACTGCCTATGGAGTGCCCCCTCCTCTCAGCATCCAGTGGCACTGGCGGCCGTGGACGCCCTGCAAGACCTTCACCCAGCGCAGCCTGTGAGTGTGGCTCCACCCTGTCTCCCCTTACTTCCCAGCCCAATCTCCAACCTCAGTCATAACCCCCACTTACTGTCCACAGCCCTCCCCAGACCCCTGCTCTAAACCCGAACCCTATCGCGATTCAGGGATTGTAGCCAATCCCTGACCTCACCTCGCCTGAGCAAGGCTCACTTATATCAGTCAGGCCGGGCTGGACACTGGGGATGGTCCAGCCCACCCACCTCCCTTGAAAGCAAAGCCCTCCTGACACACAATTGCATATCTGGAGAGGACCTCTGGGCACCAGGGAGGACACCTCTCACGAAACAGGCAGACCTAGGCTAGTTTTGTGAGACTTGTACCAAGCCCCAAGGCACACTAAGTATGTCCAATGCTCATCAGCTCATCTGTGCAGCGCTCACCATGACCCCTTAGAGAGGAGAAAAGTAAGGTCAGAGAAGGGATGTACCTTTCCTAAGGTCATGGCAAAATAAGCAGCAGATCTTGCCCCACTGCTGGGCCACACTGCCCTACCTGACTGGGCGCCAACAGGACAGTCTGGGAGAACAGAGAAAACTTGGACAAACAAGGACCTGGAATGGAGGGCCCAAGGTGGTCAGTGGTCTGGAAGGCACTAGAGAACCAGTGAATGGTGTTGAGCAGGGGAGTAACTAGTCACATTTGCCTTTTAGCAAGAGATCCTAATGGGCAGGGTGCAGGGTCACAGGCTGGGAGCTGGGAACCCAAGGGAGACAGGGTGGCTTATACCGGCAAAGGGGCTGTGGCCCTGGCATGATCAGTTAGGACGGTTCAGTCAGGGTGGCCAGTCCACAACATTCAAGGCTCATAAGAGATTCTTCTAGACCACGAGGTTGCAGGTCCCTGGCACCTCCAAATGTGCTTCCCTCTTAAGCTCTACCGTTATGCTCTGCATGATTACAGAACCCTGGGGCCAACTCTGCTCCATTAGGGACAGACAAGAGCCTCCCTTGGGCCACCCCTTCCCCCCAGACCCCCATCCCAGCAGGAGACCAAAGGTGCTGGGATGCACAGCCAGCCCAGGGAGGGGCTGCAGCTCTAGAAGGGGTAGGGAGGGAGAGGGCTTCCTGTAACAGGATTGGTGACTTTGCTGCCCTAGGAGATCTGGGTGGACTTTGCAGGAAGGGACACATGCAGGTAGAAGCAGGAGGCACAGCAGACTAGAGGATAACCGCAGAGCCACGGGCTTGTGGTGCTCTGCAGGCGCAGGTCCTGGCTTACTGGGGAAGGCTGTGTCTGGCAGCTCATGCAGGATGGGTCGCCAGGCCCTGAACAGTGTCCCAGAAACAAAGCCTCCCCACCTCACTTCAGCCCAAGGGCCAGCCTTACCCACCATGATGTGAGATGAATCTGAGTAGGAGAAAAGCTTGACCCTACCCCCAGTGTGGGCCCTCTCTGCCTGTATCCCTGACCTGCCCTTGCCCCTTCTTGTCTTTCACAGCCAGCGGCGGCAGCAGCGAGACCAAATGCCACAGTGCCAGGACTGGAGGGAGGTGACCATGCAGGATGCTGTGAACCCCATTGAGAGCTTGGACACCTGGACTGAGTTTGTGGAGGGCAAAAATAAGGTATGGGCCAACCAGGCCACTGAGTGGCTGGGGGAGAAGAAGAAAGGAGGCGGGGTGGGGCCCTCTCCTGGCCTTCTAGGTTTCCACTGGGCTTGCAGAACTCTTGCGATAGTAGCTGAGAGTCAGTAACCTTTCTGCAGTGTCTCTGGGCATCAGTTTCCCTGCCTGCATGTAGACTGTGGGGGCCAAACCTCCAACTGCTTCCCAGACAGGGAAGCTGAGATTCAAGGCCATGGGCCCAAGCCACCCAGGGCTAGGAGGGTTGGGGCTGGGGGCCGGCTCCATCCTTACCAAAGGCTGCTGAGCTGCTGGCTCAGGCTGGGGGCAATGCCTAGAAAAGGCCAGGCAGGGGAAGGACTGAACAAAGGCACCCACTTCCTACAGTCACTTCCTGTTTTCCTACACACCTCCAGAGCCTCTTCCTGTTCCAGGCTGGCCAGGAAGTGCCCGGCTTGGGGTTGGGGGGTGGGGTCTTTGGATGGTAGGCAGGGCCTATGGCCCTCTCTCCTCCTCTGCTTCCAAGCTTCCTACTCCCCCAGGCCAGAGTCCTTCTGGAGCCCTGGAACCCAGCCCCTCCCCTTGCCACTACCCAGGGCACTTGTGGGCACATCACAAAAGCCCTGGGGCGTTCATGGGCACATCACAAGGATCTCACACAGTGACCAGCTTCTCCCCTTGGACCACAGGCTGACCCTTGATGTGACCAGAGCATGAATCCTAACTCTGGCTTGGACCATCCCAGTGCTACCAGGCCCCTGTCCCCTCCTCGATATGGCCACAGCCTGAGCCCATCCACAGCCAGAGGTCTCTCTGGTCCTGCCTAATGCTGCCCTCTGACCTCAGCCACAGTTGAGGCCAACTGTCCATAGTGCTGTTCGTTGGGTTTTCTGGGGAGCCACCTCTTGCTGCTGCCCAAGGGTCTCACCACCTTTTCCCTGCCTCACCATTCCTGGTACTGTCTCTGAGCTTTGGTCATCTCCAGCTCAGAGCCTCAGTTTTCCCCATTACTCTGGTGGGCACAGCAACCTCCATGCAGAAAAGGAGGTTGGGGTAGGGGAACTCATGCAGGAAAGGGATCCTTATGCCTGACACATGTCCTGTCCAGACGGTGAGCAAGCTGGTGATCCAGGACGCCAATGTGTCTGCCATGTACAAGTGCGTGGTCTTCAACAAAGTGGGCCAGGATGAGCGGCTCATCTACTTCTACGTGACCAGTGAGTGACTTGGGCAGGCCTGGATGGAGGTCAGGAGCCAGGTGGGCACAGGAGGAGAACAGGCCTGGGAGAAGATGATATGCCTAGATTGGGGTCCATTGAGTTCTGGTGACCTTGAGGCACCCAGGAGAGATATCCAGTGTCCACTGGGCCCCTGGGTCTGGGCAGGAGGGATAGAGTTGGAGGTCATAGGCATATGGACTGGGGTGGTAATCCACTGGGATGGATTGGCACCGTCTGCCCCCAGACCTGGAGTGCCTCCCCTACGGGTGCCCTCTTGTTCCCCACAGCTCCGCCTAACTCCACTTCCCTCCCACCCTCTTCCTAAGCCCTGGATCCTGCACAGCAGCTGGTTCCTATGTGCATTTTGCTCTGGGGGGAAGGTCCATAGTTTCCTCAGATTTTCAAACTTGTTAGTGACCTCAGAAAAGCTAAAAAGATCATGGAAGGACAGTCACTGGGCCCAGAGGTGTAGACGAGGGCATGTGGAAGAAAGATGGATCCAAAGAGAACACTTTGGAGGGGAGAGGAGCCCGTAGGAGCTTGACAATGAATGGCCAGAGGGACAAAAGGAAATTGGGAGGCATTGCCAAAAGCTAATGAAACCAGATTGTTTCAAGGAGAGGACAGTGGTGGGGAGTGTGGTCAGCAGTGAGGGAGAATGGGGACTTAGGCCCCTGCTGAGCCTGGTAGCAAGGAACTCAATGATGATCTGGGATCCTGGGAGAGGTAGGGGCAGCAGCCAGTTGGGGCTTGTCTAGGAAAAAGCTAGAAGGAGGCAAGGCCGGAGGAGACCCTGGTGGAAATGACTTCAGAGAGCTGGTCTCTTGTAAGTGAGAGGGAAAAGAGGGCTCCAGAGTGGTGTCCCTGCCCCAGATACATGTGATGTACACCCTTAGTTGAGAGCCGAGTGAGTCCAAAGGCCAATGAAAAAGGGAGAGAGAGCCCCTGGGCAGGGGGTAAGTGAGCCAACACAGTGACACAGCTTCATAGTAGTTCCTCCTCCCTCCCCAGCCATCCCCGATGGCTTCAGCATAGAATCGGAGCCATCAGAAGATCCTCTAGAGGGACAGGCCGTGCGCCTGAGCTGCCGGGCTGACAATTACACTTATCAGCATTTGCGCTGGTACCCGCCTCAACCTGTCCACGTTGCATGACGCTCACGGGAACCCACTGCTGCTCGACTGCAAGAACGTGCACCTATTCGCCACGCCGCTGGCCGCCAGTCTGGAGGAGGCGGCGCCCGGGGTGCGCCACGCCACGCTCAGCCTGACCATCCCCAGCGTGGCACCAGAACATGAAGGCGACTACGTGTGCGAGGTGCAGGACCGGCGCAGCCACGACAAGCACTGCCACAAGAAGTACCTGTCAGTGCAGGGTGAGGCAGGCAGGGCCTGAGGGCAGGGCAGGGCGGCGCTTCCCAAGGAGCCTTCACCCCCAGCCCAGCATGCGCCTGGGGGGTCCATTCCCGAGCCCGAGCCTGCAAGAGCGTCACCCTCCCCAGCCCTTCTGTGGAGGTGCGCAGCCCGGCCCACCCCCGAACTCAAATCCTGACCCTTCAGCTTCGAGAGTTCCCAGCCCTGGAGGGCCCTTTCCTGGAGGGCCCTCCCGCTTTCTGAAGCTCCAATTAGCTCCGTCTCCACCCCGCCCCCAGCCCTGGAAGTCCCGCGGCTCACGCAGAACTTGACTGACCTCCTGGTGAATGTGAGCGATTCCTTGGAGATGAGGTGCCCGGTGGCCGGGGCGCACATGCCCAGCATCGTGTGGTACAAAGATGAGAGGCTGCTGGAGGAAGAGTCCGGTAGGGGGATGGACGTGGGTAAAGGAGGGAGGGGGTCCGGAAGCTGGTAAGGCCAGGCCCCAGACCTACCTGAACTCGAACCTGCACCAACTCGCTGCAGGAATCGACCTGGCGGACTCGAACCAGAGGCTGAGCATCCAGCGCGTACGCGAGGAGGATGCTGGGCGCTATCTGTGCAGTGTGTGCAACACCAAGGGCTGCGTCAACTCCTCTGCCAGCGTGGCCGTGGAAGGTCCGGCCTCCCCTTCACGCCCCTCCACCCACCCTCCGCCTGCCCTTGGCGCCGTCTTCTTGTGGCCACCTCACTGCTAGTTGTGCCCACCAGAAGGGGCACTTCCCGCAAGGTGCACCCTCTCCCTCCTCACAACACGCACACACTAGCCTCTTTCTGCCCACTCAGGCTCCGAGGATAAAGGCAACATGGAGATCGTGATCCTTATTGGCACCGGGGTCATCGCCGTCTTCTTCTGGGTCCTCCTCCTCCTCATCTTCTGTAACATGAGGAGGGTGAGCACTCCTCCCCCAGCTGAGTCTCTCCCCAGCTCCTCATGTGGTCTCTCTCCACCCTGGCTAGCCCTTAAGTTAAGGAATATTGTTCCACGTGGAAGCCTTGTATCCTGGGAGGCCTCCCTGTCCCCTCCATGCTGGGCTCTTACAGGACCAGAGGTTGTCTGTCCATCTGTCCCCTCCTATATTGAAAGTCCCTAAGGAGCTCCCATCTGTCCCAGACAAAGTTTTACCCAAGCCAGGGTGGTATGGCCAAGTCAATGAGCTGTCCCCATCCGCACCCCCAGCCAACCCATGCAGACATCAAGACCGGCTACTTGTCCATCATCATGGACCCTGGGGAAGTGCCTTTGGAGGAGCAGTGTGAATACCTGTCCTATGATGCCAGTCAGTGGGAGTTCCCCAGGGAACGGCTGCACCTCGGTGAGACCCCGCACCCAGCCTACTTCACCCACCCTGTACTGCTGGGCAGAGACATCTTCAGCTGCTATGGGGCTGGGCAGGCTAGAGCCTTGAAATCCCTCCATTCTCAGAACTCATGCCAGAAAGTCCCACCTAGCCCCCACCTGGCCCGACCTGTCCATCTAGGCATGCATCCCCAGAACAATGATTGGGGCTCTCAATTCCCAGGCCCCCAAGGTCACTTCCTGCTGCTCTAAGCAGGGTGGGCCCATCACACCTGCTGGGAGAGGATGCAGGCCTTCCTGTCTGCCTCTCCTCTCCCTCTCTTCCCACTCCCACTCCCCATGCACTTCCTGTTTGGCAGAGGGGAGCCCAACTTTCCTCTGCCTCCTGGGCCTTCCTTCCTGGCCCTCCACAGGGGTTGTCCCTTCTGCCCAATCCTCTCCACCCTCACCCCCATACAGCTCACCTGGAACCGGCTCCCTGCCCCCACAGGGAGAGTCCTCGGCCATGGGGCCTTTGGGAAGGTGGTGGAAGCCTCGGCCTTTGGCATCAACAAGGGCAGCAGCTGTGACACTGTGGCCGTGAAAATGCTGAAAGGTGTGGGGTCAGCTGGTAGAAGGGGTGGCTGAGCTGGTGAGGATCAGCAGCTCTGGGTGGGCTGGTGGGTCTGTGGTACAGGAGGGGAAACTGAGGTTCAGAACAGATTCTTACCCTAGGTTCTACAGGGAGTCCATGGGAATTAGAGCTGAGCCTGGGGTTCATCTCTGAGTAATACTTACCAGTTCCACCTAAACCCTTTGCCTCAGAGAGGCAGGTAGGATGTGCTGCGCCCACACCAGCAAGAGCACTGGCCATGCCTCAGCTAAGCTAGTGGTGCAGAAAGAGGGTCGTGCAGGGGCTGGGTGGTGGGCTGGGCACCACGCGAAGCCCCCATGTTCCCTCCAGAGGGCGCCACAGCCAGCGAGCACCGTGCCCTGATGTCAGAGCTCAAAATCCTAATCCACATCGGTAACCACCTCAACGTGGTCAACCTCCTGGGGGCGTGCACCAAGCCCAACGGTAAAGAGCTCGGGTGCCCTGGCGGGAGGGTGAGTCCCCCAGGGTGCTCTGTCTTTGTAGGTGCAAAGGGCCAGCTGGGCTGGGAATGGGCGGGGATGAGGAGGGGCGCAGGAGGGCTTTGGGGCAGGGCCGTGGCTGTGGTGCTTGCCCTCCAGCGTACCCTCAGTCAACAAGCTCCTGGCTCCTGCCCTGCCCCAGGCCCCCTCATGGTGATCGTGGAGTTTTGCAAGTACGGCAACCTCTCCAACTTCTTGCGTGCCAAGCGGGAGGCCTTCAACCCCTACGCGGTAGGTAGGCGCCCCACCAGGGGCCAGAGCTCTGCTGGTGAGCAAGCAAGGCTCTTAGATAGGCTGGGGAGAAGGTGTGGGGAGTGATTTTGCAGTAGATGGCCAGCCTCCTCCCCCTCGGACCTGCTTCGTGCATCGCAGGAGAAGTCCCTTGAGCAGCGAAGGTGCTTCTGCTCCATGGTGGAGGGTGCCAAGGCTGACCGGAGGAGGCCAGGGAGCAGCGACAGGGCCCTCCTCACAAGGCTCCTGATGGGCAAGGGTGGGGCAGGACGAGCCCCTCCGGTCCAAGAAGGTAAGAGTCTGGCTTCCCCTTGCCTGAGTTGGCTGGCACACTCATACCTCATGATCAGGGACCCTGGGATAAGCCAGCCTGGGGCCCTCCTGGAGAGAATTATGTGGGAGAGCATGTAATGCACTCTACCTTAGGAAGGGAGGACACCTCAGGAACAGTTTTCACAGAGACTTTTGATGTTTGATTTGGACATCTAGACATGAACAGGAGTTTGCCCTGCAAACATGGTGGGGAGCAGTCCAGGCAGAAGTAGCAGGAACAGAGGTCTAGTGTGGCAACAGTATTCATTGCTCTGGAAAGTGGTTAGTGGGTGTCACAGAGAGAATGGAAGCTGAGGGGCAGGAGAGGGGGCCAACATGCTTGTTAAGCCTGGCCAGGAGGGATGCAGCCAGGTTCAGTGAACAAATACTCCCTTTGGGGCTGGGTGGAAGATGGGAGTCATGGATAAGGACCCTCCTGAGCCAACCTCGCTTCTTTGTGCAGCTGAGGACCTGTGGCTGAGCCCACTGACCATGGAAGACCTTGTCTGCTACAGCTTCCAGGTGGCCCGAGGGATGGAGTTCCTGGCCTCTCGCAAGGTGACTGCCCCAGCAGGCTCTTCAGAGGGGAGAAAGGCCAAAACTCACCAGCATGTCAAGCTTGGTCCCAGCTCACCCCACAGCACAGCTATGATCAAGGCGCATCTCTCCCACTTCACAGAGTTATAAACTGAGCCCAAAGGGTGGAATTGACTTCCCAAGGTCTCCAGCTAGTCAGAGGCAGAGCTAGATATAGAATCAGTCTGTCCCGCTGCATAGCCTCTTCTGCTGTCCACACGGTTCCACAAGCTCTCTCCATGGCAAGTCCTGGGGGCACACAGAAATCTGTTCTCAAAGAGCAGGGCTCAGGTGGGGCACCCTGGAGCTCTAGGTGTGGGTGTGGCCCCAGGGGCCTGCACTGATCACTGCATTGCACCTCACTGCACCCCTAGTGCATCCACAGAGACCTGGCTGCTCGGAACATCTTGCTGTCAGAAAGTGATGTGGTGAAGATCTGTGACTTCGGCTTGGCCCGGGACATCTACAAAGATCCTGACTACGTGCGCAAGGGCAGTGTGAGTGCAGACCACAGAGGAAGGATGGGGGTTGGGGGCCATGGAGCAGGGTGGTGGACTCACTGCCATCCACATGGAAGGTCTGAGGGCCTGCGCCTACGGGGATTCTGGTGACCTTGCTGAGGCACCTGGAGCAGGTGAGTGGAGACAGGAGCTGACAAACAGGGACCACAGCGCTCCAACTGGAGCTTGTGTTTGGCCCCGTACCTTGGTCCATTAGGTGGGCACTGACTCCCCATGCCTGCCCACGAGGGGCTGGACATGCAGAGGTGGACCCTACATGGTGTCTGTCTTGGAGGTGGACAGACCTGGTGTAGCAGGGTCACAGCAAAGTACATGGGTGCTAGGTGCAACTTGTGTCTCATTGGTGGTGCTCAGAGGCAGGCATCTGAGCATCCATCGCTGATTAGAGTCTTGCCCCAGGGGAGGAAAGAAGAGGCTTAGAGGGAGGTCAACAGGCAAAATGGGTCCAGGCTATGAGAGGCCCACCGTGAAGGCTTTTGTCCTTCATTCTAACTGGCAGGGGTGTGGAGGTAAGAGTCAGGTGTGCCGTCCAGAAGCACCCCCCTCTGCAGGCTATGAGGAGAGGGGAGTGGGGGTGCTGGGGTGGAGGCAGAGGCAATTCTGGAAGGGCCATGGCCCTCAGGGCTCCCAGGTAGAAGCCATAGGAGGAAAAGCACATCAGAAGCCACAGGTCAGGAATGATGTCATGCTTCCAGCTTGGGGACCAAGTGAGTGGAGAAAGGTGGAGCTGGTGAGGGTGTGCAGGGATACAGGTGTTCCTCAGGATGCTGGGCCGAAGGGTCTAGAGCTGGAGGAGGGCTGCAAGTTTTCCCTGGGAGAGCACAGAGGAAGAGAGGGGCCCAGATGGACCCAGGAGAACAGTAGCAGGGCAGAAGCCTTTAAGGGAGGAATGAAGGCTTCTGCATCCTACCTGCAGGATGGGGGAGGGGCAAATTGCAAGAGCCATCTGAATACACACAAGGTGGATGTAACCAAAAAGACTTTCTTGGGATGTGACTCCACAGAGTCCTGGGGAGACTGGGGGCAGGAGGAGGGCTGCCCAAGCGTTTGGCCTCTTCCCTCTCTTCCCTCCCCCACTGGGGACACATGTTCCTCCCATAGGCCCGACTGCCCCTGAAGTGGATGGCCCCCGAGAGCATCTTCGACAAGGTGTACACCACACAGAGCGATGTGTGGTCCTTTGGGGTGCTGCTCTGGGAGATCTTCTCCCTGGGTGAGTGCAGGGCAGGGTGCAGGGGAGGGGGGAGGCAGGATCACAGGTTCCAGGTCACTCCACCAGCCCCTCTGCACAGGGGGCTGTGCAAACCTGGAGCGAGCAGCCCAGGTCATTCTGAGGCAGGTGGTTGGAGAGCCCCCTGCCTCTCCCCTTCACCTCCAGCCTATGCCAGGGCAGAACCCTGTGTTCACTCAGCAGCCCCTGGGGTCAACACAGGTCACAGAGGGTAACACCATACGAGTTCCCCCAGATCTCTCCCTCCCTGGCTGAGCCCCTTCCTCACCTGCCATTAGGGATGCTGCTCCTGCTTTTGCAGGACTGGGAGCAGCTGGGAGGAGACAGGGTGCTCACTCAATGACCACACCTGCAAGAACCTCACATGGGAACCTGGGCCCTGCTGGGACCAAGGTGAAGCCCCCCCGCACCAGGGTAGGGGTGAGGCGGTAAACAAGTGGGAAAGTGAAAACACTGAATGGCAGCCGTGACTGATGCTGTTACTAAAAATAAAAGAGCATGGAAGAGTGCAGGAAGGACAGCACTGTGTGTGAGCCAGAGGGGCCAGGAGGGCCCAGGCTGATGAAGGTGGGTGGAGTAGAGGCAGGTGGGCCTGGGAGGATAGCAGTCCAGGGTGAGGGGTTAGCCATGGCCATGGTCCCCGCGTGTTGGAGGTGGACATGGTATAAGCAGGTGGCATCGGGAGATGCAGTGAGAGCTAGGAGAGGTGGCTCATGCAGCCTCTGCAGGCCTGCTGGGCTGAGGACCTGAAATTTAAGTCTACTGGGAGCCATGCAGGGTTTTGGGGGAGGGATAGAGCAGTCTGACTCTTGTCTTAAAAGGGTTGTTCCACTGCTGTATGGCTTGCAGGAGCTGTTTTTCCCGTGGTCAGGAGAGGCAAGGAGGGAGCTAGGCAGGGTTAGGTCCTGTTTGCTGGTACAGCCACAGGACTTAAGGAAGAATTAGAGAAAGCTTCTCCTAAGAGGGGTCATTGTGACAAGACAGCTCAACTGGCTTGTCGAAGCTCTACTGACCCTGATGATCCCAGGATGGGACATGTTTTCGCTAATGTGCCTGTAATAAGCGGTGATGCTCATGGCAGCTCTAGCAAGCGGGTGCCACCGTCCTCTTAACCAGATGAAGAACTAGCAGTGGGGGAGGGGAGCAGCAGGCCAAGCCCTCTGCCATGGAGGACCAGGACAGAGGCGATGTGGGGTCTGGGCTGAACAGTAGTAGCCTGCTCCCCACACACCCACCCATCCTGTTCCTGCCCTCAGGGGCCTCCCCATACCCTGGGGTGCAGATCAATGAGGAGTTCTGCCAACGGCTGAAAGAAGGCACCCGGATGAGGGCCCCAGAGCTGGCCACTCCTGCCATGTGAGTCTCTTGGGAAGCCGTGAGGCACTGGGGGGCCAGAGGGGTGGGTGGGCATTAGGAAAGGGGAAGAGGGGTTGTGTACGGGCACGGGAAGGGCGGTATGCAGGCAAGGGTGGGAGGTGGGAGGTTGTTCAGTCACAGGGGTGGGGGTGGAGGCCTGCAGACACAGTCTCTCACTCCACCACTGGTCCATTGACAACTCTCCTCCCTGCAGGCAGGAGGGACAGCCCTACCTAGGCCCTGGGGAGGGAGGGAGGCAGAGCAGGTGTGAGGGATCGTTAGGCAGGGGGCTTGGGGTTTGCTGGGGTAGGGTGAGGGGTGCACTCAGAACACAATCCAGCATCCGGCTGTACCCGCAGACGCCGCATCATGCTGAGCTGCTGGGCCGGAGACCCCAAAGAGAGGCCTGCATTCTCAGATCTGGTGGAGATCCTGGGGGACCTGCTTCAGGGCAGGGGTCATCAGGTGAGCCCCCACTCTCCCTGTCCTGCTACAGCAACCTCTGGCTCCAACCCAGGGACCATCACATGGATGGTCAGAGCCCAACTTTGCCCATGAAGAGCCCCAGGCTGGTCCTCAGGGAGCCTACAAGGAGCCCTGTCTCCCAGCAGAATAGTGATGTGTTCCTCTACCTCCCTCTCTGTCCCTCTGCCCCCTTCACCTGCCTTTGACTTGTATCTCCCCCCACAGGGGTGGGGAACAAAGGCAGCTCAGGGCTGGCTCAGGGCAGCTCAGGGCCTCAGCAAGTGCCCTGGGACCTGGAGGAGGGAGCAGGGAGCTGCTGCTGCCCCAGCCTCAGGGGCTGGAGACTGGCACTTGGGTCCACTTCTGCCCAGGAAGAGGGTGGGAAGCACTAGTGCTGGTTCTTGAGGCTGTGGAGCAGCTGGGGCTCTGGAGTGAGGATGCTCTTGTTGTGCCTACCTCCTCCTTTGATGGGGCACCTGGGAGGGCTGTGGAGAGAATTTGCCTGCTCCTTTAGTCCTTGGTGCCCTTGAGCACAGCACTTGAAGGGTGAGGAACTCCAGCAGTCCTGAGTGCAGGCGTGGGGCTAAGGGGGCACAGGGGCCTCTGACCCTGGCCATTTGTGCCATTCCTGCCAGGAAGAGGAGGACTGCGTGGTTTCCTGTGGCTCTCAGAGCTCAGAGGAGGGAAGCTTCTTGCAGGCGTCCACCACGGCCCTGCATGTCATGGAGACTGATGCTGACATGGAGGACAGCCCACCAAGCCTGCACCGGCACAGCCTGGCTGCCAGGTTAGCCACCCTCTCCAGGTCCAGGGGTCCCCCAGGCAAGGGGGACATAGTATGTTTTATCCTCATCAGTCATCAGGAAAAGTGAACTACAAGGACTTGAGAGGCCATTGTATACCAGCTCAACAAAGTGACATTAAATGACAGTGCCAGTGTCGGTGACGCCCTGGTGGACCTGGTCAGTCTCGGGGCCCCCGCAAGGCCATGCAGCCTTGCGACTTTGCTTTTCTCCACACCTCCTCAGTTCTTCCCTCTGCCATCCTCTGCTTGCCCGCACTCTTAGCCCCTGAGAGGCCCTCCCACTGACAATTTCAAGGAAGTGCCCATCTCAGGCACAATGCCCTGGCCAGCTCCACACTGCAGGGAAAGAAAGTGGAGCTGGTGGGGAGAGGGGCGAGTCTCAAGAGCCACTGGTAGGGACCCTGGGAACAGGGCAGGTCACTCATTAACCTGTATTTAGGATTTAGAATGCAGCCTAAGTTCCCAGAGTTTGGGGTCAGAAGTCTCTTGCCAGTGTATGTCTACAGTCCAAGAAAGTCGTGTATCCACATTCCCATTGACATTGCTGGGAGAAGGACTCTGAGACTCCCCACCCCATCTTCCCCAGCATAGAGCAAAGCCAGGCCTGGAGGACAGGAACACCCAGCTGGTTCTTGGCAGGCTCCTTCCACCAGCCCCCGAACAGGCACTCGAATGTTCACACACATACACGCACGTGCAGGTCAGGCAGTAGCTTGCAGCACCGGGACTGACTGCCTTGTACAGGGTGGCCCATCCTGGGGTGAAGTCCTCCTCCAGTCTCTCTCAAGTTCCATGTCACACATAAGCTGGGTGCCCTCCACTCACCTTCCACACCCTCCCCACTGGAGAGGGGTGCAGAATGAGAGGTGGAAAGAGCTTTCAGGAAGGGTGCTGGAGTGCGTTTCTCAGCACTTAACGTTTTCTCCCCACAGATATTATAATTGTGTGTCCTTTCCGGGATGCCTTGCCAGGGGGACTCAGACCCAGGGTCCCTTCAGGATGAAAACGTTCGAAGAATTTCCCATGACCCTGACAACCTACAAGGCCTCAGTGGTAAGTGGGGTGGGTGCACCTGTGCACCCCAGGTCAGGCCCACTGGGCTCTTTCCACAGGGAGTCAGATGTCAGGAAGTCCTGAGGCCAGCAGCAGAAACCAGCTTGAAAATGTCAAGTCCAGGTTGTGCCTCAGGCATGGTGGGGTCTGGGCACCCATGCAGTGCCACCATGTCTCTGCTGCTTTCACCTGTACTTTCACCTCCCTCACAGAGGGGCTCACCTCCCTAGCACCCCCTTTCTCTCCCAGCAAGGTAGAAACCCCAGTAGGAACCCAGTGGAAAGATGACTCCTTCTAGATGGTTCTCCTGGGATCGGCCTGAGTCAGGACCCCCCTTTGTTGGTCATCAAGCCGCATGGCCAGAGAGGAGGAGATTGTGTCACTAGAGGAGGAGGCTGGGGTAAGGGGCATGGAAAACCACCTGTGTTCTCAGATGCGGTCAAGCAGAGTAGACCTCTTACAGCTCCGTGAGGCTGAAGGCACAGACAGCCTCCCAGCCTCCCTCCAGATGGGGTTGGTGAGTGAGCGCAGGCCCAGGGGAGGCTGGGTGCAGAGGCGGCAGTGGGTGCCCTGGACCAGAGCCATGCAGACCTGGGCTCCCATTCCCAGGGCCAGATGAAAATGCTGGGGGACCCCCATCTTTGACAAGAGTGCAGTTCCCCTCCACGGAAATCAAAATGAAAACCACGCCAAGTCAGGTTAAAGGTGACCTAGGCCCCCTAAACCTGGAATGTGTCTAAGGATCATTCTTCTATACTATGAGCTGCCAGATCCTTTCGATACTTCCTTGTTTCTCCCCATGCTTCTGCTCTGCCTGTGCCTTGAGCATGTGTATAGCCACCTTTTATGTCTCCCAGTGGGGCGTTCCAGTTTTGCCACCCTCCTGAGTAGTGAGGCATGGCCCCGCCAGGCCTCAGTTTCTCCCTCTGTGGTGGGGGCACGTGACCCTAACCTACAGGCCCTGGTGATGGAACGGATGCCTGTTTCCCACACACTTGGCGCAGGATGAGTGTCAGGTTGGCAGCGGGGCAGGTCCTTGGGGCCCACAGCCTTAGCTTGTTTTCTCTGCACAGGATAGCCAGACGGACAGTGGGATGGTGCTGGCCTCCGAGGAATTTGAGCGGCTGGAGAGCAGGCACAGACAAGAAAGTGGGCTCAGGTAGGGCTTCTGGAGCCTCCTCTACTGGAAGGGGCCAGGGAAGGGAGGCCAGGCCGGCATGTGCCTGTCACTCTCTTACCTGAATCCTTTCATGGCTCCATAGTGCTTTTCTGTGTGTTCAAGGCAGGCCACTCTGGGACTTGAGGCCTGTGTCCACCAGCCTTACCAAAGGCCCCCTCTCCCTGATCACTGTCCTGACCCAGTACGCCTGGTGCTGGTCCCCAAACCTCCCTGCCATTCGACAGATGCTCAGACAATATCTCTTTGTGAAACCAGGAAAGATCCACCATGCCCAATGCGTGTAACACCCTTCCCCCAGCCAGGGGAGGCCACAGATCATGTGACCTAGAGCTGGCTGGTGTCCTACCTTGATAAGAATATGGTTACAGAGAAATCCTCCTGTGTGCTTGCATGGGGGGGGGGGGGGGGGGTGACCTGCATAAAACAGTGACCTCCATTTGCCCAAGAAAATAGCCCCCGTCTCTAAAAAAACAAAGAAACAAATGAAAAAACTGAATATTTAAACTTTTAAGGGTATATATAAAGTAGTTAAACATCTACTTATCCACTTTACTAGTTGACTTGCTCATAGCTGTTTAAATGACAGGACCTACCTGTCTATACCTACCTACCTACCTATATAAAGCTGTGCTCTTTTCTTCAGATCCTTGTGTTCAGACCGTTCACTTCCACCTTTGACACCTGTGTCTGTCAGGGTGTCAGGGTGAAAAAATAAGCACTATCCATATAAGAATAAAAAAGAAAATTAGAATTAAAAGTTTTCAGTAGCTGTAAACACTCCAAAAAACAAAAGCATGGAAAAACTGTGATACAACACATCAACATGAATTAATTTATAATTAAATAAGCAGCTGCACAATGAATCATAAATTCAAAAATTCAGAATAGAAATGGATGAACAGTGTGAAGATATGAAATGGGAGCTGACTAAATTCATGGAAGAAATTGAAATAAAACACAAATCCTCTCAAAAATGAAGAGCAGAGTGCCCAAGGGACAATTAGATATGATCAGACTTACAGTGGAGGGCACATTTGATAGACACGAAAAGAAGTCAAGAAATTAAAACTGAAATAAGTAAAGAGGTAAAAAAGTGTCAGAAGGAACGTGAAAAATTTAGAAGTTGAATAGAAAAGATCCAAAATATGTACAATGGGTGTCTCTGAGGAAGAAGAATGCCAACAGTGAAATAGAACTAATATTTTAAATATGTAATTCAAGATAACTCTTAAATAAAAGGAGACCTGAATCTACATATTGGAAGGGTACCTGGGAAAACTGGCCCAAGAAGAGTAAACTCTGAGGCATATCCTAGTTGAACTATTAGACTTTAGAGATAAACATTCTGGGAATTCAGGCAAAAAGGCCAAGTCACTTAAAAAGAGAGAGAGAGAGAGAGATTGGCATCAGGTTTTTCAATAGCACCATGCAAAGCAAAAACAGAAGCAAAAGCAAAGAAACAAATTTTCAAAAATCTCAAAGCAAATGAGTGCTAAGGAGGGAGAATCATAGGGCCATCAGTGAGGCAGGTGGGGACTGGAAGCAGCAAGGCCTCCTGGGCCAGGGGGAGAAGCTTGGATTTTATTCTGAGGGTGATGGGAAGCCACTGAAGGGTGTATCAAGAGGAGGACACCATCTAACTTGAAGGATCTCTGAAGGCTGGCCTATAGGGTGGCATGAGTGAGAGAAGAGAGATGTGCTAGGGCAGCCCAGAGCATGCAGTGATGGCAGCTCACTCTAAAGGAGGGGAAGAGCATGGATTGAGGGGCATGGATGCATTTTGGAATAGACAGGACAGGACTTCTGGGTGGGCTGGATATAAGGGATGAGGGAAAGGGAGGAAGAAAGGATGACATCCAGGTGCTTGAGTCATTGAATCAGCGTTGGTGTCATTTACAGAGATGGGCAAGACTGGGAGAGAAGCAGGTTTGGGGGGATGAAGTTGGGCTTTCTCCATTGTCCCACACCCAGCCTTGAGACAAAGAAAGCTCTGGTGTTTGCCAACAGTCACATCGGTTTGTTTTTGTATTTAAGTCAAGTCTGTGTGTGCTTCCATTGGCTTTTCTTATTGCTCCGGTTGTGTCTGGTGATTCCTATAAGACCCAACATGGTTTCAATCACTCTTCTCTTCTTTTCTTACTGACATCACCTTCCCTGTCTCAGCAGCTGTAAAGGACCAGGCAGGAATATGGATGTGACCATGGCACACCCTGACCCCCCAGGGAGGCGGCAGAGGCCAGACCCAGGGACCCAGGGCCAGGTGTTCTACAACAGCGAGTACGGGGAGCTGGCAGGGCCACCAGAGGAGAGCGATGGCATCCCATCTGCCCAAGTGCCCTTCTTCACAGACAGCAGCTACTAAAGCAGCTTCGGGCAAGGTCCACTGGACCCTGGGCTCCAACAGTTGATGGGGACCATGCCTGGCCAGCGAGCAGAAGGCTGGAGGCCCAGGCCAGGAACTCATCTCATTCAGTCTGGGGAAGAGTAAAACCCAGGCTTCAGGGCTCTCTTGAACTCCATCACCATGCCTGCCCACGAGCACCCTGCTGATCCCTGGGGCCCTTCTCCCCTTCAGATTCAGATTCCACTTAGCTCAACATCCACAGGGGCCAGCCCTGGGTCAGGCACTCTCATGGGAAATATCTCTTTGGGTGCTTCCTCTTAGCATGGTGGGTGGTGTGATCCCTGATTTCTGATGAGGAATATGAGGGTCTGAGAATCACATAGTAATCAAGGTTCAGCTGTGGTCTCCCAGCACCCACCCAAAATGCTGCCCCCTCCATGCAGCCTCTCTTCCCGTGGGAATGGCTTTCTTCACTTGCCACTCCAAGGCTCAGGAGAAGATGCATATGGCTCAAAGATGCATTCCACCTCAAAGCAACAAATGAGAAATTTGTGGGGGGAATGGGGGTGTCCTCTCCTGAGCCTGGCCAAACAGCTCAGAGTAGCCATCTCTGCAGTGCCGAGCCAGTTACAGCAAGCCTTCTTCTCCTGCGTGTTGAGAAGTACTATTCAACATTGTTTTCTTCCTTAGAACTTCAGAGACTATTTGAGCTGCTGTGAAGAATTTACTTTTTAAAACTTCAGTCTGAAGGGATCCCAGGGAAGGTTTTTCTGAATCTGGATGATCCTTGCCTCTGACACCCAGTCAAGTGCTGTCATAACAGACCCCACTGTGGCCACCTCTTTCTGTAGAAAGTCCCCAGCCTCACCTGCCTACCCCAGAACTGGAAGAATCACCCGATGGTCTAGAGCTGCCCCATTTGAGAATCACCTGGTTCTTCCCTCTGGGACCTAGATCTGCCACCCAAGGCACCATCCAAGCTGTGAACATCCTTATGAGAGGCAAACACTGTGGGTTCCACCAAGGAAGGCTTTGGGGCTGGCCCAGAGGACCCACCGGCATAGCTCTGTACCAGGAGGCAATCAGTGGATGTCCCTGTGGCCCCAGGAAGGCCCTGTCTTCTGCCCCCTGATCTGTACCTGACATCAGTGCCCTGGGGAGTGAGTCAGGCAGGTCGAGCCTCTACTCTCACAGAACAGCAGAGGACCATCTGGAGGCTGGAGCCATTCTGCCCAGGGCCCACCCCCCCAGCCCAGTTCACACTCCCTAGCTACCCACACCCCTAGCAGGAGAAAGACCCTCATCCCAGTTAGCACCACAATGTTTGACACCCCACCCCCACCCCATGAGACG
Organism: Pseudorca crassidens; assembly: GCF_039906515.1. Lineage (NCBI taxonomy): Eukaryota > Metazoa > Chordata > Mammalia > Artiodactyla > Delphinidae > Pseudorca > Pseudorca crassidens. The sequence continues at coordinate 138,368,931 of NC_090298.1, read as the reverse complement.
CTTGCAGGACAGGCGGCCGTGCAGCGAGCAGGGGCTTGCCCGGCAGGAACCCCCCCACGTTGTGTATTGTTCCTTTAAGATATGGTGAATGCAGGTATGACTGTCCCCAGTGGACCTCCTCTGATGTCATCTGCCTGTGAGATTTGGGTCTCAGGTTTACCTGGTGGAAGTCCAGAGGCTGTTTTCAATCAGAGGAGCAACTCATGATTTGCGTGCAGGGGCCCAGGCCTGAGACCCCTCTCACATGTGTACCACCTGTTTGTGTCACTTATTCTCCTGTCACATAACTGCACACACAAAAATGTACTGGGAAGAAAATCTAGCCCCACCCCCCTTGTAGAACATATGCTCTGAAAATATAAAATATTTAACAAAAGATAATAATAAATTTGTTGCCAGTCCTGAGTTACAGTGAATGGGTTCGCAGCTAAATCCCAGGTCTCTGTGATCAGCCTTCCTCCTGCTGATCATCAGCCCCACAAGGTCACAGGACTGGCCACGCAAAGGAAAGGGCAGCAGAGGCAGCTCAGCCCCCCTTCTCTGCCCAGTAGGCTGTGGAGTCTCCCAAAGCCACCAGCAGAGGGTGCTGGAAGCACCAGGACGCGGGGTTCCACTCAGGGCTGGGAAGCGCCCAGCTTGGCTCCCGAGAGAGCCAGGAACGCATTCCCCTAATGTTTACTTTATGAATAAAGTGACAGTGCTTTGTCCCCACCTACTAGAACCAAATGCTGCCTCAGGCCCTAAGCACCGGTGGCCCATGGGCCTGAGAGCACAGCCCAGGCTGGGTCCCTGCCATCAGCTCCCCAAGTCTCACCCTCCACCCCAGAAAGAGCCTATGACCACCTCCATCACAGACCACAGACGGGGACAGGAAAAGAGGGGTTCAGCGTGCACCCAGGGTCACCTCCATGACTGAGTGCACTCCTGGACTCCAATATCAGGGGATTCTGAGCTAGGACCCTTACTTCAATCCCGACCCAGAGAGATGAGCTCCAGCCCGGAGAGTGTGGCAGGGCCCTGCCCTGGGATGTTTGTATGCCTTCCCTTCACAAGTGAGTGGCTGGCATAGAGGTGGCTTTAGATTGGGGTGTGACACTGGCCCTCTGGACACGGCCTCAGCAGGCTTCCCAAAAGAGCTAGCCCAGGAGTAGTCCCAGGGACTCAGGAAGGAAAACGGGCCATGTCACATGGACCCAGCTGTCAGCACAGCACAGCGGGCACCTCACCCAAGTGAGCAGACAGAAGCCCAGCAAAGGTCAGGAGCCAGAGGCCACTTTGTGGCCAGGCCCTGTGCCTACCCTGTTCAGGCCTCTCTCACTCCTCGGGCACCTGCTGTGTTGCCTATACCCCGTGGCTGCAATGCCCACTGTCCCGGCCTCGTTTTCAACTTTCATGGGCGAAGTCCCTCCCGACAAAGGCAGCTTTTGGCAGTAGCGGGTTTGCTGTTATTTTTACCCCTATAATAATTCTAAATGTGAATACGGAAAAGACCCCCACTGAGTTTGGACATTTTAACTTTACAATATCATTGGTTGAATTTAACCACTTTCCCTTGGCAAATGTCTCAACCCAGGTGTCAGCCATCCGGATGCCTGCCTGTTCACCCAGCCCAAAGTGCACCCACATGTTGTGGGAACCAGTGCCCTCAGTTCCAGTTCTGCCCTTCTGGGCTACTCTGGTCCTGCCTGGGCTGGATACTCAGGGCTGCACTGAATGTCCCCACCTGCCCTCACTCCCCAGAGCACCAGAGACTTCAGGTGTGAATAGGAACTCGGCCAGCAAGGGCACCATCCAGGAGCATCTTACCAGGCAGCAGTGTATTCCCACCTCAGGGTCCCTCAGCCCCTCCCACATCCCAGGAAGCTTCTCTTCTCTCCTCCTCTCAGGCCCCAGCCCTTCACAGGATGCCCACCCACCCCCTTGTCCCACCTCCCCTCCTCCCCAGTCTCACACTCCTATTCATTTCTACCAGAGAGCCATGAGTTACCTCCTTTAGAAGGAATCAGGCCAAGGGAACACTTGAGTGTCCCTTGATTCTGTCCTAATGTCACCACTGCTCCTTGGCATCGGGCCCTGCTCTGAGCCACGCATTGTCCTAGGCCCTGGGACATGGCAGAGTCCCTGTCCACAGTTCCCATTGTAAGTAGTGACATGTGGGTGGAGCTCTGCACAGGAGAAAGATTGGTGTGGAAGGCCTTGGGTCAGAAGGAAGGAGGGACCTGGGGGGATGGGTGGAGGTAAAGAGGAGAGGTTGGCAAGACCCCATCCTATGGGTCCTGGGAGCCCAAAATTAGGAGTTGGTTTCTTGTTTTAAGGTGAAGTTTAGAGAAAGTGGTGATGAGCTCTGACTTACATTTATGCTCTGAGAAACACACCTCTTGAAGGAGCAGAACAGGACCTCCTGGGAGCTGGGTGAGGCCTGGGTGGGGAGAGTCTGGGCTGTGAGGGGCAGAAGAGGACAGCTTTGGAAGACGCCAGAAGGGCAGAGGAATTCTGTTCTTAGTTGGGTCCTTATCCAGGTTAGATACGTGCAAAAATCCCTTTTCCTAAATGGTCTTCTACAAGAGCCAGTCCTAAGACCTGCTCCACCCACATTGCCTGAGGCCCAGGGTGTTCTCAGTCCAGGAGGAGGGTCCAGGCGCCTAAGTACCAAGTGAAGAGCCCAGAGGATGAGCAGAGGATGGGGACACAGAGCCTGACCCACACCCAAGGAAGGGTCTTCCTGGCTTCCTCAGGACTGGGAAGTCCAAATGGAAGTCCAAATGGAAGAAGAAATAGTTCAAAAGAGAGGAGAGAGCCAGCACTGGAAGCACCCAGGATCTTCTGGATGAGGTGGTAGTGCTGATGTCCTGGGGGAAGACAGAGGGACACCCAGAGTGGGTAGGTCAGGACTCCAGCCCTGTCAAGCTGGGCTACAGAGTCCCTGACCTTGATGTTCACTGTCAGTAGGTGGAACCCAGGAAACAGCTTCCAGCACAGACACTGGCCTCCCCCACCCCCATGGTGGATCCTCCAGGCCACTTGTCCCTAGGAGGCCTGGGCCAACTCTTGAGGCTGGGCACCTCAGCCCAGATAATCAGCTACAGAGAGTGTCCAAGGTGCTGGCCAGTGCCCATGTCATGGGGTCCACCCCACCAGATGTCCACATGCAAGTTCAGAGAGGGAACTTCAGCATCACCAAGAAGGAGGCCTGCCCTGTGGACCCCTGAGCAAGACCTGGGTGCCATGAGACTCCAGGTAGAGAGCCTGGGCCAGGCTGTGCTCTGAAGGCTGTTCACTGCTGAGAGTGGAGAATGTGGCACCCTGAGGCTGGGTGGCCCTGGGCCAGCCACTGCCCCTTAGGGCCTTAGTTTCTCATTTGTGACTTGCCACCTTGATGATGAGATAACAATTGAAATGCCCCTAGGAGTGACCACACTAAGGAGGAAGCCCTGCCCTCACCAAGTCATGTCCTTCAAAAGCAACATTAAAAGTCAACTGGGAAAGACACTGTCTGCAGTGGTATCCAACCCCAACACCTCCTCTCCATGGACTCACCCACCTACCCATCCCCCAGATACCCACTGCTCAATCCACCCACCCATCCATCCACCGACCTGTCCATCCACCCACCCACCCATGCATCCATCCATGTATCCATCCATACATCCATACATCCATCCATTTCCCCACCCATCCATTCATCTGTGGCTGAATAAACGGGAACTCACCCCACCCACAAATGCCCCTTTCAGGAATCCCAGAGACCTTTTGGGGCTTCAGCCAGGGAGGATGGGGACAGAGTGATTCTCAGCTAATCAGTGAGGGCTTCAGTGAGGAGAACAGACAGGGGAGGTGGAAAGCCTGTTTTTAGAAGGATTAGGGTCAACCTGTTGTTAAAAGAAGAAAATGTATCCCTTGTATGAGACCAAACTGGGGAGTTCAAGAAGTCAGTGAGCAGCCTCTGAGGATCTGCTGGAGCAACTGGCTGCAGGTACCACTGCAGGGCAAGTGAGTCGTTCCTGTCCTGGACCGCAGTGGAGTGGGTGCACCTCTGTCTCTTCAAAGCCAGATAGAAACCTCTTTACTTCCCAGCTGGAGACATAGGCGGCAAAGTTTGTCATAAGCCAAATGTGGGGGGCAGGAGGGATAATGGAGGGGCTGAGGGAGGAACACAGAGAGGTTGGGGAGAGAGAATTGAGGGCTTTGGAAGGTGGTGGGGCAGCATCTTTGAAGGCCTCGGTCACCCTCCATGGGACACGGGGTCCAGTTAGGCAGGTCAGAATGGCTCCCAGGGTGATATCTCTGGGCTGCTCTGGGCTACTGCCAGAAGTCCATCAGAGCTGGTTTGCATGCAGCAAGACAGCCAGGTGTGGACCACCTGGAAGGAGGCTGCTCCCTCTCCCCAGAATGGAAGGCCTGGCCCCCTTGGGCACAGATAGGTATCATGGTTTCCTCCATGGCCTGGAGAGATGGGAGTAACAGAAGGGATTGCTATTAAACCCTTGGGTTTTAACCTGTTGAATCAGCTTCAAAGAGTCCTCACTTTGGGATGGCAGGGAACATTTCTGTCTGTGGGTTGGGCTTTGATCTGCAGTCTGGGCTGGGACATCCCCTGGGGTTTGATCCACAAGCTCCCATTCCTCACCTGGCAGGCAGCTGCTCCCAGTCCCAGTGTGTGGAGGCAGCACAAGGTGCTGGTCAGTGGGGGACCTTCCAGTCCTGAGGGGCAGTAGAAGGCATGGGAAGAGAGCCAGGTGTGCAGACACACCTGGAACTGGCCTGGGGACCCCTGGCAGGTCACTGACTTTCTCTGAGCTGCCTTTCTTCTGACTCGTAAGGGTAATACCATTCCATTTAAAGAATGACTGCTGGCTACACCTTCAGTCCATGGATTGTAGGGCCTCACTCTAGCCCAGGCTGAAACAGGTGGACTGGACTTAATTATACAGGACACAACTTGGCCACAACCACTGCAGTCAGCACAGCCACTTAGAGCAGTGCAACCTGGAGGAACCTCATGGGAGATCTCTGGGGATAGTGGCTTGTCTCCCAAGCCTGAAACAGTGTCTGAGGTTTGGTACTGCTGGCTGCCAGCTTGTCACCCCAGGGGAGACACCTATCTGAAAAACCAGAATTTCAGTCTTTGCTTAAGCCATCACTTTCACCAATGCCGGGAACCCACACAGCAAAACCATGTGGATGGCAGCTGACCCTGTCCACCCTACCCACAGCAGGGTTTTGCGGGGAGGAGTGCCGTGGACAGGAAAGAGGAAGAAGGAAGTAGTTGAGGGAGCCCGATCAGTATTGACCCAAGGGAAGCTGCCCATGGAGACAGGAATAGACATGTTGGTAACACAGTTCAGAGCCCCAGGGCCCAGATGACTGAGCTATGAGGAAGAGAAAGGAGCCCACAGTGGGTTATTGGGATAGATTCATGGCATAACCATGGGCAGGACACCACAGCTCTGAGCCCCGCAACCCTCCTGCTCTGGCCCTGCCCCCAGCCTTCTTACCTTCAGCCATTCCAACTTGTATAAGAGAAAGCCCCAAAGCCTTGCTGGGATGGCCTCATCTGGGCTCCCAGGAGAGCCCTGAATATGTCGACCTGAGTCATGGTGACTGCTCAGAACAGGAGAGGGAGGGGTCTCCTGGTTGGTTGTTGTGGCAGTCCTGGCCCAGGAGGACTTCTCTGAGAGGGGACAGGGTGGCCATATGGGCAGGGGGAGTCTCTGAGACCAGGCTATGGCAAAGGGGCCCCAGGATCCTGGGAAGCCCCTGAGGACTGCCCAACCATGCCCAGCCTCCGTGGGAAAGGAGCACAGAGGAATGAGGAAGGGCACCATGAGGGCTGTTTCCAGGCTTGTGTGTGCACTGGCTTCAGATATTGACAGAGGAGAAGTTTATACTTGAGGAATATCACAGGTACAAGGAGAGTACACCATAGTGAGTTATCGTAAAAAAAAAAAAAAAGTGGGCATTAAAGACCCTCCAACGATGTGCACTAACCAAGGCACCAGCTGCCCACTGGTGTGAAAGGTGCAGCTGGGTCCGCCGACCCAGAGTGTCCATACTCCTCACTGAGAGGTGGAATTGGTGCCCACAGTCCTTTCCATTTTTCTTAATAATTTACTTAGCCAGGTTCTCAGACAGGGCTCAGAAACACAGATGCTGGTCTGACAGAAAGAGAATGAGAAGAGAATAAGAGAGCTCCTGGGACCTCACGGGAAGTGGGTGCCTTGCAAGGTGGCCCCAGCCCAATGTGAAGGGGCTGCTGGCCTTGCTGCCTGTGGCACAGCACAGCGACAACTGCCAGACACCCTCCCCAGGTGTTTGCTGAAGTCAGAGCCACAGGGGAGGCCCAGGCAGATGCTGCTGGCTTCTGCTCGCCTCTGCACCCTCGCCCTGGGCCAAGTGGGCTCCAACATCCCTCTGGGCACCCTCTACTGACCTGGAGGGGAGGAAGTCATGCAGATCTTGGAGGATGTGGTGGCTTGAGAAGTACCCTCAAACTATCCAGCTCTTAATTCCTGAACCTTTGAATGTTACCTTATATGGAAAGATAGTCTTAGCAGATGTGCTGAAGTTAATTAGCTTGAGATGAGGAGATTATCCTGGATTATCCAGTGAACCCTGAATGCAATCACACGAAATCTTATAAGAGGGAGGCAGAGATTTCACACACACACATATAAAAGGAGGAGGCAATGTGACCATGAGGCAGAGATTGGAGTGGTGTGGCCACAAGCCAAGGAATGCTGGCAGCCACCAGAAGCTGGGAGAGGCCCATAGAGCCTCTGTGACAATGTGCTAGGTGTTCTCCAGTTACTTCTACTCAGGGTTGATGGCTTCTCTGTGAGATACATGAGGCCCAGAGCTGAGGATCAGCGATGTACTTAGGGCCATGGAAAGGTTTTCATTTTAATTTCTCTTTAAATCAAAAAAATGTCAGAGTAATGAATACATGTATATAAAATAATGGATCCAGCCTGGATTATATTTTTTTAATTGAAGCACAGTTGATTTACAATGCTGTGCTAATTACTGCTGTATAGCAAAGTGATTCAGTTATACATATATACACGTTATTTTTCAAATATTCTTTTCCATTATGGTTTATCATAGGATATTGAATACAGTTCTCTGAGGTATACAGTAGAAACTTGTTGCTTATCCACTCTATATATAAAAGCTGACATCTGCTAACCCCAACCTCCCACTCCATCCCTCCCCCAATCCCCTTCCCCTTGGCAACCACAAGTCTGTTCTCTATGTCTGTGATTCTGTTTCTATTTCATAGACAGGTTCATTTATGTCATATTTTAGATTCCACATATAAGTGATATCATATGGTATCTGTCTTTTTCTTTCTGACCTCACTTAGTATGATAATCTCTAGGTCTATCCATGTTGCTGTAAATGGCATTATTTCACTCTTTTTTATGGCTGAGTAGTATTCCATTGTATATATGTACCACATCTTCTTTATCCATTCATCTGTAGATGGACATTTATGTTGTTTCCATGTCTTGGTTATTGTGAATAGTGCTGCTATGAACATAGGGGTTTATATATCTTTTTGAATTATAGTTTTGCCCAGATATATGCCCAGGAGTGGGATTGCTGGATCATATGGCAATTCTATTTTTAGTTTTCTGAGGAAACTTCATACTGTTTTCCACAATCATCCTGGATTATATTCATCTTTATGCTAACACAGTCATAAACTGTATTTTTTAAACAGTTTTTATGGAGGAAGACACCCACTTACTAAGGCAAAAGTGCCCGGGGCCCACAAAAGACACAATGCAGGCCTTCCTCCTCTTATAAGTAATTGTCACGGGGGCTTCCCTGGTGGTGCAGTAGTTAAGAATCCACCTGCCAATGCAGGGGACACAAGTTCAAGCCCTGGTCCTGGAAGATCCCACATGCCATGGAGCAACTAAGCCAGTGCGCCACAACTACTGAACCTGTGCTCTAGAGCCCGTGAGCCACAACTACTGAAGCCTGTGTGCCACAACTACTGAAGCCCACGCACCTAGAGCTCCTGTTGCTCTGCAACAAAAGAGGCAACCGCAATGAGAAGCCCATGCATCGCAATGAAGAGTAGCCCCCAATCGCCACAACTAGAGAAAGCCCACGTGCAGCAGCGAAGACCCAACACAGCCAAAAATAAATAAAAATAAATGAATTTAAAAAAATTGTCATGGACGTTCCCATAGGGTATTTTTGTTGGCATGTCTGCTTATATTTGTAGGACTAATTTCTTGAATTAGATTTGCACAGAGCGAGAGTAATGAGGTCCGAATTTGAAGAGTCTAGATCCCTGAGGTCTCTTCAAATCTCAAGAGGGATTTCTATTGTCTGCAGGCCTTTGTAAACACTGGCAATTTTTTCCCCTAAAGTCTTCTCTTGTCTTCTATCAATAAATCATTGAAAATTTCAGGACAACTTTAGTCATTACTTGTTTGGGAAAACGTGGGTCTTGCTTTATCTGTGCTTGATTTGACAGTGGTCATTAGAAGTGAAAAGCTTTGCTCCCATCAGTGTGAGGAGAGCAGGAGAATGGAGCTGCTAGGGAGACACCAGAGACATTTTCAAATTTAATTCTTGTCATTTCCCATTAAGCATAGTAATTTCAACACATGTATTCACTTTACTCTCTCCCAAATTTCTACAGAAAATGGACTTAACAATAATTGTTTTAAGTTGTAAATCCACAAGGGCAAAGAAAATTGGAGATAAAACAGTGACAAAACATGCCAACAAATTCTTGAAAGATAAAAAGTGGATAGAGGTCTCTTCAACTGAACTGATTATACACATGCAAAAGAATGAAGTTGGACACATACGGACGTGTGCTCACTCTCTCTTGCGAGAGCACCAGAATCACAACTAACTGCTGAATGATAATTGACAGGAAGACACTGGAACTCACCAAAAAAGATACCCCACCTCCAAAGACAATGGAGAAGTTGCAATGAGATGATATGAGGGGCACAATGAGAATAAAATCAAATCCCATAACTACTGGGTGGGTGCCTCACAAACTGAAGAACAATTATACCACTGAAGTCCACCCACTGGAGTGAAGGTTCTGAGTCCCACATCAGGCTTCCCAACCTGGGGGTCCAGCACAGGAGGAGGAATTCCCAGAGAATCAGACTTTGAAGGCTAGCCAGATTTGATTGCAGGACTTCAACAGGACTGGGGGAAACAGAGACTCCATTCCTGGAGGGCAAACACAAAGTAGTGTGCACATCGGGAGCCAGGGTGAAGGAGCAGTGACCCTGTAGGAGACTGAACCAGACCTACCAACTAGTGTTGGAGGGTCTTCTGCAGAGGTGGGGGGTGGCTGTGGCTCACCATGGGGACAAGGACACTGGCAGCAGAAGTTCTGGGAAGTACTCCTTGACATGAGCCCTCCCAGAGTCTGTCATTAGCCCTACCAAAGAGCCTGTAGGCTCCAGTGCTGGGTCGCTTCAGGCAAAACAACCAACAGTAAGGGAACTCAGCCCCACTCATCAGCAAACAAGTGGATTAAAGTTTTACTGAGCTCTGTCCACCAGAGCACCACCCAGCTCTACCCACCACCAGTCCCTCCCATCAGGAACCCGGCACAAGCCTCTTAGAGAGCCTCATCCACCAGAGGGCAGACAACAGAAGCAAGAACTATAATCCTGCAGCGAGTGCAGTGAAAACCACATTCACAGAAAGATAGACAAAGTGAAAAGACAGAAGACTATGTACCAGATGAAGGAACAAGATAAAACACCAGAAAAACAATTAAATGAAGTGGAGATGGGCAAACTTCCAGAAAAAGAATTCAGAGTGATGATAGTGAAGATAATCCAGGACGTCGGAAAAAGAATGGAGGCAAAAATCGAGAAGATGCAAGAAATGTTTAACAAAGATCTAGAAGAATCAAAGAACAAACACCTAGAAGAACTAAAGAACAAACAGAGATGAACAATACAATAACTAAAATGAAAAATACACTAGAAGGAATCAATAGAAGAATAACTGAGGCAGAAGAACGGATAAGTGACCTGGAGGACAGAATGGTGGAATTCACTGCAACAGAACAGAATAAAGAAAAAAGAATGAAAAGAAATGAAGACAACCTAAGAGACCTCTGGAACAACATTAAGTGCACCAACATTCACATTAGAGGGGTCCCATAAGGAGAAGAGAGAGAGAAAGGACCGAGAAAATATTTGAAGAAGAGATTATAGTTGAAAACTTCCCAAATATGGGAAAGGAAATAGCCACCCAAGTCCAGGAAGTGCAGAGAGTCCCAGGCAGGATAAACCCAAGGAGAAACACGCCAAGACACATAGTAATCAAATTGACAAAAATTAAAGACAAAGAAAAATTATTAAAAGCAACAAGGGAAAAATGACAACATACAAGGGCATTCCCATAAGGTGAACAGCTGATTTCTCAGCAGAAACTCTACAAGTCAGAAGGGAGTGACAGGATATATTTAAAGTGATGAAAAGGAAGAACCTACAACCAACATTACTCTACCCGGCAAGGATCTCATTCAGATTTGATGGAGAAATCAAAAGCTTTACAGACAAGCAATATCTAAGAGAATTCAGCAACATCAAACCAGCTCTAAAACAAATGCTAAAGAAACTTCTCTAAACAAAAAATGGAGCTGGAGGAATCAGGCTCCCTGACTTCAGACTATACTACAAATCTACAGTAATCAAGACAGTATGGTACTGGCACAAAAACAGAAAGATAGATCAATGGAACAGGATAGAAAGACCAGAGATAAACCCACGCACATATGGTCACCTTATCTTTGATAAAGGAGGCAGGAATGTACAGTGGAGAAAGGACAGCCTCTTCAATAAGTGGTGTTGGGAAAACTGGACAGGTACATGTAAAAGTATGAGATTAGATCACTCCCTAACACCATACACAAAAATAAGCTCAAAATGGATTAAAGACCTAAATGTAAGGCCAGAAACTATCAAACTCTTAGAGGAAAACATAGGCAGAACACTCTATGACATAAATCACAGCAAGATTCTTTTTGACCCACCTCCTAGAAAAATGGAAATAAAACCAAAAATAAACAAATGGGACCTAGTGAAACTTCAAAGCTTTTGCACAGCAAAGGAAACCATAAACAAGACTAAAAGACAACCCTCAGAATGGGAGAAAATATTTGCAAATGAAGCAACTGACAAAGGATTAATCTCCAAAATTTATAAGCAGCTCATGCAGTTCAATAACAAAAAAACAAACAACCCAATCCAAAAATGGGCAGAAGACCTAAATAGACATTTCTCCAAAGAAGATATACAGACTGCCAAAAAACAGATGAAAGAATGCTCAACATCATTAATCATTAGAGAAATGCAAATCAAAACTACACCAGTCAGAATGGCCATCATCAAAAAATCTAGAAACAATAAATGCTGGAGAGGGTGTGGAGAAAAGGGAACCCTCTTGCACTGTTGGTGGGAATGTAAATTGATACAGCCACTATGGAGAACAGTATGGAGGTTCCTTAAAAAACTACAAATAGAACTATCTTATGACCCAGCAATCCCACTACTGGGCATATACCCTTAGAAAACCATAATTCAAAAAGAGTCATGTACCAAAATGTTCATTACAGCTCTATTTACAATAGCCCGGAGATGGAAACAACCTAAATGTCCATCATCGGATGAATGGATAAAGAAGATGTGGCACATATATACAATGGAATATTACTCAGCCATAAAAAGAAACGAAATTGAGCTATTTGTAATGAGGTGGGTAGAACTAGAGTCTGTCCTACAGAGTGAAGTAAGTCAGAAAGAGAAAGACAAATACCGTATGCTAACACATATATATGGAATTTAAGAAAAAAAATGTCATGAAGAACCTAGGGGAAAGACAGGAATAAAGACACAGACCTACTAGAGAATGGACTTGAGGATATGGGGAGGGGGAAGGGTAAGCTGTGACAAAGCGAGAGAGAGGCATGGACATATATACAGTACCAAACATAAGGTAGATAACTAGTGGGAAGCAGCCGCATAGCACAGGGAGATCAGCTCGGTGCTTTGTGACCGCCTGGAGGGGTGGGATAGGGAGGCTGGGAGGGAGGGAGACGCTAGAGGGAAGGGATATGGGAACATATGTATATGTATAACTGATTCACTTTGTTATAAAGCAGAAACTAGCACCCCAGTGTAAAGCAATTATATTCCAATAAAGATGTAAAAAAATAAAAAAATAAAAAATAAAAACACTCTTTTAGAAGTAAAAAAAAAACAAAAAAAAGAAACTTCTCTAAGTGGGAAACACAAGAGAAGAAAAGGACCTACAAAAACAAACCCAGGGCTTCCCTGGTGGCACAGTGGTTAAGAATCCACCTGCCAATGCAGGAGACACGGGTTCGAGCCCTGGTCCAGGAAGATTCCACATGCCACAGAGCAACTAAGCCCATGCACCACAACTACTGAGCCTGTGCTCTGGAGCCCCAGCTACACCTCCTGAGCCACTTGATACAACTACTGAAACTCATGTGCCTAGAGCCCATGCTCCATAACAAGAGAAGCCACTGCAATGAGTAGCCCATGCACTGCAACGAAGAGTAGCCCCTACTCGCCACAACTAGAGAAAGCCCGTGCAGCAATGAAGACCCAATGCAGCCAAAAATGAATAAATAAAATAAATAAATTTATTTAAAATAATAACCAAAACAATTAAGAAAATGGTAATAGGAACATACATATCGATAATTACCTTAAGTGTGAATGGATTAAATGCTCCAACCAAAAGACACAGGCTCGCTGAATGGATACAAAAACAAGACCCACTGTCTACAAGAGACCCACTTCAGACCTAGGGACACATACAGACTGAAAGTGAGGGGATGGAAAAAGATTTTCCATGCAAATGGAAATCAAAAGAAAGCTGGAGTAGCAATACTCATATCAGATAAAATAGACTTTAAAATAAATAATGTTACAAGAGCAATCCAAGAAGAAGATATAACAATTATAAATATATATACACCAACATAGGACCACCTCAATACATAAGGCAAATCCTAACAACTATAAAACAGGAAATTGACAGTAAGACAATAATAGTGGGGGACTTTAAAACCTCACTTACACCAATGGACAGATAATCCAGACAGAAAATTAATAAATAAACACAATCTTTAAATGACACAATAGACCAGATATATTTAATTGATATTTATAGGACATTCCACCTGTAAACAGCAGACTACACTTTCTTCTCAAGTGCACATGTAACATTTTCCAGAATAGATCACATCTTGTGTCACAAATCAAGCCTCGGTAAATTTAAGAAAATTGAAATCATATCAACATCTTTTCCAACCACAACGCTATGAGATTAGAAATCAATAACAGGGAAAAAACCATAAAGGACACAAAGGACACGTGGAAGCTAAACAATGCGTTACTAAATAACCAAGAGATCATTGACGAAATCAAGGAGGACATCAAAAACTACCTAGAGACAAATGACAACAAAAACACGATGACCCAAAACATATGGGATGCAGCAAAAGCAGTTCTAAGAGGGAAGTTCATAACAATACAATCCTTCCTCAAGAAAGAAGAAAAATCTCAAATAAACAATCTAAACTTGCACCTAAAGGAGCTAGAGAAAGAAGAGCAAGCAAAACCAAAAGTTAGTAGAAGGAAAGAAATCATAAAGATCAGAGCAGAAATAAATAAAAGAGAAACAAAGAAAACAATAACAAAGATCAATAAAACTAAAAGCTTGTTCTTTGAGAAGATAAACAAAACTGACAAACTTTTAGCCAGACTCATCAAGAAAAGAGGGAGAGGATTCAAATCAATAAAATTAGAAATGAAAAAGGAGAAGTTATAATGGACACCGCAGAAAAACAAAGCATCCTAAGAGACTACTACAAGCAACTCTATGCCAATAAAATGGACAACCTGGAAGAAATGGACAAATTCTTAGAAAAGTATAACCTTCCAAGACTGAACCAGGAAGAAACAAAAATATGAACAGACCAATCACAAGTAATGAAATTGAAACTGCAATTGAAAATCTTCCAACAAAGTCCAGGACCAGATGGTTTCACAGGAGAATTCTATCAAACACTTCAAGAACTAACATCATCCTTCTCAAACTCTTGCAAAAATTGCAGAGGAAGGAACACTCCCAAACTCATTCTACAAGGTCACCATCACCCTGATACCAAAACCAGACAAAGATAATACAAAAAAACCCCAAAAAACAAAATTACAGACCAATATCTCTGATGAATATAGGTGCAAAAATCCTCCACAAAATACTAGCAAACAGAATCCACCAACACAGTAAAAGGATCATACACCATAATCAAGTGGGATTTATCCCAGTGATGCAAGAATTCTACAGTATACACAAATCAACCAATGTGATACACCATACTAACAAACTGAAGAATAAAAACCATATGATCACCTCAATAGAGGCAGAAAAAGCTTTTGACAAAATTCAACACCAATTTATGATAAAAACTCTCCAGAAAGTGGCCATAGAGGGAACCTACCTCAACATAATAAAGGCCATATACAACAAACCCACAGCAAAATTTTCATTTTCATTGGTGAAAAATTGAAAGCATTTCCTCTAAGATCAGGAACAAGACAAGGATGTCCACTCTCGCCACTATTATTCAACATAGTCATGGAAGTCCTAGCCATGGAAATCAGAGAAGAAAAAGAAATAAAAGGAACACAAATTGAAAAAAAGTAAAACTGTCACTGTTTGCAGATGACATGATACTATACATAGAGAATCCTAAAGATGCTACAGAAAACTACTAGAGCTAATCAATGAATTTGATAAAGTTGCAGGATACAAAATTAATGCACAGAAATCTCTTGCATTCCTATACACTAACAAAAGATCAGAAAGAGAAATTAAGGAAACAATCCAATCACCATTGCAAAAAAAAGAATAAAATACCTAGAAATAAACCTACCTAAGGAGGTAAAAGACCTGTACTCAGAAAACTATCAGACACTGATGAAAGAAATCAAAGATGACACAAACAGATGGAGAGCTATACCATGTTCTTGGATTGGAAGAATCAATATTGAGAAAATGACTATACTACCCAAAGCAATCTACAGATTCAATACAATCCCTAACAAATTACCAAAGGCATTTTCCACAGCATGAGAAAAAAAAAATTTACAATTTGTATGGAAACACAAAAGACCCCAAATAGCCAAAGCAATCTTGAGAAAGAAAAACGGAGCTGGAGGAATCAGGCTCCCTGACTTCAGACTATACTACAAAGCTACAGTATTCCAAGACATCATGGTACTGGCAGGAAAACAGAAATACAGATCAATGGAACAGGATAGGAAGCCCAGCGATAAACACATGCACCTATGGTCACCTAATCTATGAAAAAGGAGGCAAGAATATACAGTGGAGAAAAGGCAGTCTCTTCGATAAGTGGTGCTGGGAAAACTGGACAGCTACATGTAAAAGAATGAAATTAGAACACTCCCCAGCACCATACATAAAGATAAACTCAAAATGGATTAAAGACCTAAATGTAAGGCCAGACACTATAAAACTCTTAGAGGAAAACATAGGAAGAACACTCTTTGACATAAATCACAGCAAGATCTTTTTTGACCCATCTCCTAGAGTAATGGAAATAAAAATAAACAAATAGGACCTAATGAAACTTAAAATCTTTTGCACAGCAAAGGAAACTATAAACAAGATGAAAAGACAACCCTCAGAATGGGGGAAAATATTTGCAAATGAATCAATGGGTAAAGGATTAATCTCCAAAATATATAAACATTTCATTCAGCTCAATATTAAAAAAACTAACAACCCAATCAAAAAATGGGCAGAAGACCTAAATAGACATTTCTTCAAAGAAGACATACAGATGGCCAAGAGGCACATGAAAAGCTGCTCAACATCACTAATCATTAGAGAAATGCAAATCAAAACTACAGTAAGGTATCAACCCAGACCCGTTAGAATGGGCATCATCAGAAAATCCACAAACAACATGCTGGAGAGGTTGTGGAGAAAAGGGAACCCTCTTGCATTGTTGGTGGGAATGTACATTGATACAGCCACTATGGAGCACATTATGGAGGTTCCTTAAAAACCTAAAAATAGAATTACCATATGACCCAGCAATCCCACTACTGATCATATAGCCAGAGAAAACCATAATTCAAAAAGACACATGCACCCCAATGTTCATTGCAGCACTATTTACAATAGCCAGATCACAGAATAACCTAAAGGCCCATCGACAGACAAATGGATAAAGAAGATCTGGTACAGACATACAATGCAATATTACTGAGACATAAAATGGAATGAAATTGGGTCATCTGTAGAGATGTGGAAGGACCTAGAGACTGTCATACAGAGTGAAGTAAGTCAGAAAGAGAAAAACAAATATCGTATATTAATGCATATATGTGGAATCTAGAAAAATGGTGCAGATGAACTGGTTTGCAAGGCAGAAATAGAGACACAGATGTAGAGAACAAATGTATGGACACCAATGTGGGGAAGGGGTGGTGGTGTTGGTGCTGGTGGTGGGATGAACTGGGATATTGGGATTGACATATATACACTAATATGTATAAAATAAATAATAAGAACCTGCTTATAAAAATAAAATTAAATTAAATTAAAAAAAATTAACTCAATAAGGATCAGTGATGAGACATCCCTGGCGGTCCAGTGGTTAAGGCTTCCAATGCCGGGGGCACAGTTTCGATCCCTGGTCAGGGCAGTTCTGCATGCTGTGCAGCTCGGCCCAATAAAGAAAAAATTAAAATTGATCAGTGACCAATCAAAATTGATCAATATAAAGAACTCTAAGACTCACAACAACAACAAAAAACAAACAATCCAATTAAAAATGTGCAAAGGACTTAAACAGAAATTTATCCAAAGAAGATAAAGAAATGGCCAATAAGAACATGAAAAGATGATGTTTGCCACCAGTCATTAGGCATATGCAAATTAAAACTATAATAAAATACCATTTCATAGACATTAGGATGGCTACAATAGAAAAAAAAACAAGAAATAACAAGCGTTGGTGAGGGTGTGGAAAAATTGGAAGCCTCATACATTGCTATATTTATATAGCCGTCCAGGTCCTCTGGAAAACAGTCCAGGCCCTCTGGAAAAGCAGTTAGGAAGTTCCTCAGTAAGTTAAACATAGAATAACCATTTGACCCAGCTATTCCACTCCTGGGTATATATCCCAATGAAGTGAAAACAGGTACTCAAATAAATACTTGTACATACATGTTTATAGCAGCACTATTCACAATAGCCAAAAGGTGGAAACAGCTCGCATCAATGGATAAGTGGGTAAACAAATTGCAGTATATTCTTACAATAGAATGTTATTCAGCCATAAAAAGAAATGAAACACTGACATATGCTACAGCATAAATAAACCTCCAAAATACTATGCTAAGTGAGAGAAGCTGGCCAATACAAAAAATGTCGTATAATGTATGATTCCATTTATATGAGATATCCAGAATAAGCAAATTCATAGAGACAGACATAACCAACTGCAAGTCGCCAGGGGCCGGGGAGGAGGCAGGATTAGGGAGGGGCTGCTTAGTGGGTATGAGGTTTCCTTTTGGGGTGATGAGATGTTCTGGAGCTCGATAAAGGTTATGGTTGCACAACATTGTGCTGCTGAATGGTTTGCTTTGAAATGGTTATTTTTATGTTATGTGAATCTCATCTCAACAATAATTTCTTAAAAACTTTATTAGATGAACAAAAGAACAATCATTTCCTGAGGGTTGGAAGGTGGAGGGATTAGCAGCCCACAGTCTGCACAGGGACTGCCCCGTGCAGGGCTCAGGGAGGCCATGCAAGGGCTGGAAAAGGACTGGCCAGTTGACGGTCCTATGAGGGGGGAGGAGCTGAAGGCCCATGTCCCCCTCCCACCCCACACAGCCAGCTGACCTCCAATGTCCCATCCTGGTTGGAGCCTGTGGTTGACTCTCTGGGGAAGTGGAGGGTAATGGGACTCATACCACCCAGAAGAGAACAAAGGGAATTCCCAGGACGGGACAGCCATGAGAACCCCTTCACCGGAATGGAGCAGGACAGAAGTCTTGACAAAGCCATCTCCATAAACAAATCTACATCCCATAGAGGACCCTGGTGATGAAGCTTTCCACTGGAGAGTTTGGGAAGAATCAGCAATTAGCAGCAGGGAAAACTCCACAAATAAAACATGAGGAACTTGTGTTTAATATCAGAAAAAAAATTACAAAAAATGTTTTTAATGTAACCTCATTAAATACTTTAATTGCCCTTCTCATCTCAGATGTAACATATATTTGCTTGCCCTGGCACCAAGAAGCAAAGGTGAGAGCCAGTTAGGCACACAGTGATGGTGGTGTGGCTCTGGTGAAGAAGGTCATGGAGGTTTAGATCCCAGCACACCCTGGCTCTGTAATTCCAGGTCAACTCTTCAACCATCTTCCCTGGCTGAGCCCCGGCCCTCATTAATTTATTTGATCCAGAAGGTCAGATAAAGCACTAGAAAAAGTCATCTGCCCCTAGTGAAGCCGCTTTTAGGATTGGGGTGCCATTAGATGGGTTTTGGCCAAGAATGCAAGGAATTCTGTCTTGCTTCAGCTGTCCATTTGGGACCCCCAAGGAAGCAATGGCAAAGAAAAGCAAAACGCCAGTGTATTTTGGGTCCTGAACTCATAGGTCTGGTATGCTGGATTGGAGCCCAGAGCCTAGACTGCAGGTCTAAGGAGCTGCTTCCCTGGTCTTGTAGCTGTGAGAGAGAAGAGCCAAGGCACAGAGAAGGTCAGCACTGGATGAACAACATGCACCAGGAAAAAGAGGAAGAGCAGTGGGCTGACTACTGAGGGGACCCACCATCAAACCATCCAAGGCAGGGAACTGGCTGGCAGGAGCCATCTTTTGGGGGAGGCAGTGGCTGGGGTGGGGGCAGGGAAGCAGAGGGTCCGAGATCTCTTTCCCCTGTAGGAAGACTTGGTCCATCTTTTTCTTTCTTCTGTAACCCACTCTTTCTCACAGCTAAGGGTGTGACCTACTGGGCCTGGGGCGGTGTCAGGACCTACTGATCCTGGCCATTAGGGACATGGCTGTGGCTCCTGGTATCCTAAAGAAAGCTGCTTAGATGCAGCCCGAGAGCCGTGAAATGGGTCAGTGATTACGTCGACTCTGAGGACCTACTAACACCGAATTCTGCCATGTTCCAGTTCTGATTGGGAATCATGCTCAGCTGTGTTGTCCAAGCTCTATAGACAGGGTTGCTCTTTGACAACCAGACGACAAAGGGGTCTGTCTGAAGCCGACAATGCCGCGACCTGCAGTCTGCCATTTGTAGGAGTGTAGTCCTTTCTGCAATCCCCACAACAGAATGTCAACTGAAGAAAGTCCTGACTGAAATCCCCACGGCAAATGGCGGTCTGACCTCAGCCCTCCTTGGTCTTTCCATGTGGCCCTCCTGGGCCAGAGACCCCCCTGTACCCACCACTGCTGGCCCACAGTGGGTCTGGGGCACTTCAGCTGTGGGTGGACCTCAGCAGTCGGGGGCCCCTGGGAAAAACTGACACTTCTCCCCAACCCCAAGCTGGCATGAACCATACCTGCTCTTGCAAGTCCCATGTCCCCAAGTCTCAAAGGGACAAGAGGGCATATAAGAACTTTCCGGCACCAGCCAGCACCACCCTCCCAACACACACACACACACACACACACACACACACACACACACACACACACACACACACACACACACACACACACACACATACAGTGAGGAAATTTTACTGACAATTCTCAGCTGCCCCAGCCACTTCTCCTTAGGGCAAATATTCTCCATCCCAAGCAGAGGTGGTGCTCCTGGGAGGGGACATAGAGCAGGGGACTCCACGTCCCTGTCTTGGGCTGAGAAAATGGCAGGAGATTCATGTTGATATGGGGAAGAGGAAGGTGGGGAAAGACAGAATCTCCTCAGTTTGAAACTGGGAGAAACCTCTCAGCTGTGTCCACATTTTCCTTATCCGCCTTGTGCTATCGTCCTCACTTACCCCAGAACCAGTCTCCGCTTTGGGAAGCCCTCAGGACTTCGTTCATGGCGCCTCGCCATGGGCCCCTGACAGTGGTTCTGCTTGTCCCCCTCTTCCACTCCAGCCGGTCCTGACCCTTCTGCCTCCGCACCTGGGGCACCAGGCTCCTCATGCTGGTCCGTCTAGTGCCCTGGAGGAACCAGGACATTCCTCTGCTTACCACCTCCCAGGGCTCCCCATCCCTCTGCGCACGAAGTCTTGCTCATCCCTAAGGTCTTCAAGCCCTGTGGGGTCTGCCCCACCTGAGCCCTCAGGCCTCCTCTCATGCCCCTGCCCACCCCAGTTTCTTTTCTTTACCCAACAACACCAGGCTCTCCCACCCTTAAGCTGGTGCAAGCACGGGCCCTAGTATGGGAGCATTCGTCTGCTCTCTGCTTCATTCTTTAAGGCACAGCCCAGATGTCCCTTCCTCTGGGAAGCCTGCCCTTGCTTGCACAGAGTTCACCTTCTCTCCTTCCACTCTTTTTTTTTTTTTTTTTTTTTTGCGGTACGCGGGCCTCTCACTGTGTCCTCTCCCGTTGTGAAGCACAGGCTCCAGACGCCTGGAGTGGCCAGGCGTCTGGCCATGGCCATGGCTCATGGACCTAGCCACTCCGCGGCATGTGGGATCTTCCTGGACCGGGGCACAAACCCGTGTCCCCTACATTGGCAGGCGGACTCTCAACCACTGCGCCACCAGGGAAGCCCTCCTTCCACTCTTAAGCCACCTCCTATGTCCTTCTGTCCAGCCACCTCCTTGCTGGGCACCAGCTCTCTGCTTATACAGCTGCCTCTCCCAATCGGCCAGGCCTGCCTGGATGCAGCACAGGCCAGCTGTCAATGAGGGAGGGAGTGGGTGGCCAGGGATGCTGGTTAGGCTGTAAAGGCGCCCTGGGCACCTCCTGTAGGGGACACGCATTCAGCAGGCCTCCTTGGGGCCCCAGGTCCAGGGGGGCAGTTCATCTTGTGGATTTAAAAAACTATTCACAGCCTAATGTTTCATTCAGTGGAAATTTTTAGGACTTAAGCCCAGGAGGCAGCATCTCAAGTAACCCTGAGAAAACTGCTCTGAGGAGGCGAGGGGGGAAACCTGGTTATATAGAAGTTTTGCAACAAAGGGCAGGTGGTCTGACCATCAAGAGTTTATTGTAAATTAAAGAAAACCAGATATCCCAAGTTAAGGAATTTAGCGCTTTTCTATATATGGGAAGATGCAAGAGTCTGAGCTCACTGAAATCATTCCTTTGATATGTGCCTCAGCTATCTGGGGCCAGTATCCTGTATTTTCACATCCTGAGTTTCCTCAGGGCTCACTGTAGGAGTGGCTGCAGTCTGATGGCTGCTAGATGGCAGGTATTCTTTCCTTCCTGATTTTCCTCAGGGCTCACCAGCTCACATTCCTGGTGGCTGCATTTGCTGATGACTATGACATCTTTTGTTTAATGATATGGCAGGAAATATTCCATTTCTCAATCTCTACTTGTGTTTGCAGCTGCTGCTTTCTTCGTGAACTGCATAGCCAAGCCCGTGGCCCCACCTTCGGCTGCCCTCTCCCCTGCCGTGGAGACCAGGGCTGGGGCTGCGGCCAACCACTTTCTCAAAGACTTCAACCCTCTGAAGTTCATCCTGGCCAGCCTCCACTGGAAACCCAGTGGAGCATCTCGTGGAGGGCTCCAGGAAGTGTGTGGCTGAGCTGGACCCTGAGGCCATGGGGGCCCTGAAGGCTCTGTGGTAATGTGGGCACCCTCCCCGTGCCAGCAGCCCCCGCCAGCCATCCTCCAGCAGAGTGGAAGTACTTCACTCCTCAAAATCCTACAAGAGGCATCTGGGTCCTATGTCAAGGAAACCTCATTTCCCACCCCCAGGAGAAGCTAGCTGTTCCTGGGCAGGAATCAGGATGATGGTCATATCTGAACGGCAGCGGGGGCTGTGGAGGCCCGGAGGGGTAAGGTACTGGACGTACCTATCACAGGGATGCTGCCCATGCCTGTCCCAGCACAAAGTATGTGTCATGACCCACCTGGGAACCCTCCCTAGAGTTGCAGCTGTACCTTCCTCCCTGAGGTGCTTCAGGTGTCTACGGCCTCTCCTCACTCTCCCAGTGGCAGTGGCTGGAGGGGGAGCACACTCAAGCTTGGCTTCTCCTTTTCAGGGTGCCCTGACATTCTCTGGCTGAGCTGAGGCTGGACTATCCCAGCCTGTGGACAAGATGCTGCCACCTACAGGCTGGGGACCTGCTGCCCAGCCCTGAGCATTCGTACCCTTCCCCTATTCTCTCAATACACATGGATAAGAGCAGCTTTGGGGTTGATGTCTTCTCACCTTTATGCTAATTCCCGTTCCTCTCCCTGCTGTGAACAATAGTGAAGGAAGAGGGGCCTCAGCCTGGGGCTAAGGCTGTGTTGGTCCCTACACCTCAGGAGGTACACCATGCCCTCAGATTATGTGTGTGTGTGTGTGTGTGTGTGTGAGAGAGAGAGAGAGAGAGAGAGAGAAAGAGAGAGAGAGTGTGTGTGTGTGTGTGTGTGTGTGTGTGTGTGAGAGAGAGAGAGAGAGAATTATAATTGACATGTGGTAGGTGGCATAGAGCCAATAATGAAAGGTGACAGGGATCAGGCAAGCATCTGTATTAAACTGGATTTGAAAATTAACGAGGAAACTTTTTCCCTGTTAGGCTCATTATTTTTTAAATTAATTAATTTGTTTTTATTGGAGTATAATTGTGTACAATGTTGCATTAGTCTCTGCTGTACAGTTAAGTGAATCAGCATTACGTATACATATATCCCCTCCCTTTTGGGCCTCCATCCCACCCCACCCCACCCTGATCTCACCCCACCCCACCCAGATCCCACTCATCTAGGTTGTCACAGAGCACCAAGCTGAGCTACATGTGCTTTATAGCAGGTTCCCACTAGCTATCTATTTTACACATGGTAGTGCATTTATGTCAAACCTAATCTCCCAATTCATCTCACCCTCCTCTTCCCCACTGTGTCCACAAGTCCATTCTCTGCATCTGCATCTGTATTCCTGCCCTGCAAACAGGTTCATCTGTTTTGTTTCTAGATTCCACATATATGCATTAATATACGATACCTGTTTTTCTCTTTCTGACTTACTTCACTATGTATGACAGACTCTAGGTCCAACCACATCTCTAAAAATGACCCAGTTTTGTTCCTTTTTAAGGCTGAGTAATATTCCATTGTATATATGTACAACATCTTTATCCGTTCGTCTGTTGATGGGCCTTTAGGTTATTCTGTGATCTGGCTATTGTAAATAGTGCTGCAGTGAACATTGCGGTGCATGTGACTTTTTGAATTATGGTTTTCTCTGGCTATATGCTCAGTAGTGGGATTGCTGGGTCATATGGTAATTCTATTTTTAGGTTTTTAAGGAACCTCCATAATGTGCTCCATAGTGGCTGTATCAATGTACATTCCCACCAACAGTGCAAGAGGGTTCCCTTTTCTCCACAACCTCTCCAGCATTTGTTGTTTGTGGATTTTCTGATGATGCCCATTCTAACGGGTGTGAGGTGATACCTCATTGTAGTTTTGATTTGCATTTCTCTAATGATTAGGTGATGTTGAGCAGCTTTTCGTGTGCCTCTTGGCCATCTGTATGTCTTCTTTGAAGAAATGTCTATTTAGATCTTCTGCCCATTTTTGGATTGGGCTGTTTGTTTTTTTAATATTGAGCTGAATGAAATGTTTATATATTTTGGAGATTAATCCTTTGTTCATTGCTTCATTTGCAAATATTTTCTCCCATTCTAAAGGTTGTCTTTTCATCTTGTTTATAGCTTCCTTTGCTGTGCAAATGCTTTTAAGTTTCATTAGGTCCCAATTGTTTATTTTTATTTCCATTACTCTAGGAGGTGGGTCAAAAAAGGTCTTGCTGTGATTTATGTCAAAGAGTGTTCTTCCTATGTTTTCCTCTAAGAGTTTTATAGTGTCTGGCCTTACATTTAGGTCTTTAATCCATTTTGAGTTTATCTTTATGTATGGTGCTGGGGAGTGTTCTAATTTCATTCTTTTACATGTAGCTGTCCAGTTTTCCCAGCACCACTTATCGAAGAGACTGCCTTTTCTCCACTGTTTATTCTTGCCTCCTTTTTCATAGATTAGGTGACCATAGGTGCGTGTGTTTTATCTCTGGGATTCCTATCCTGTTCCATTGATCTATATTTCTGTTTTCATGCCATACCATGATGTCTTGGAATACTGTAGCTTTGTAGTATAGTCTGAAGTCAGGGAGCCTGATTCCTCCAGCTCCGTTTTTCTATCTCAGGATTGCTTTGGCTATTCGTGGTCTTTTGTGTTTCCATACAAATTGTAAAAATTTTTGTTCTCATTCTGTGGAAAGTGCCATTGGTAGTTTGATAGGGATTGTATTGAATCTGTAGATTGCTTCGGGTAGTATAGTCATTTTCACAATATTGATTCTTCCAATCCAAGAACATGGTATAGCTCTCCATCTGTTTGTGTCATCTTTGATTTCTTTCATTAGTGTCTTACAGTTTTCTGAGTACAGGTCTTTTGCCTCCTTAGGTAGGTTTATTCCTAGGTATTTTATTCTTTTTGTTGCAATGGTAAATGGGAGTGTTTCCTTAATTTCTCTTTCTGATCTTTTGTTTTAGTGTATAGGAATGCAAGAGATTTCTGTGCATCAATTTTGTATCCTGCAACTTTACCAAATTCATTGATGAGTTCTAGTAGTTTTCTGGTAGCATCTTTAGGATTTTCTATGTATAGTGTCATGTCATCTGCAAACAGTGACAGTTTAACTTCTTCTTTTCCAATTTTTATTTCTTTTTCTTCTCTGATTGCCATAGCTAGGACTTCCAATATATGTTGAATAAAAGGGGCAAGAGTGGATATCCTTGTCTTGTTCCTGATCTTAGAGGAAATGCTTTCAGTTTTTCACCATTGTGAATGATGTTTACTGTGGGTTCATCGTATATGGTCTTTCTTATATTGAGCTAGGTTCCCTCATTGACCACTTTCTGGAGAGTTTTTAACATAGATGGGTGTTGGATTTTGTCAAAAGTTTATCTGCATCTATCAAGATGATCATAATGGTTTTTATTCTTTAATTTGTTAATATGGTTTATCATATTGATTGATTTGTGTGTATTTAAAAATCCTTGCATCCCTGGGATAAATCCCACTTGATCATGGTGTATGATTCTTTTAATGTGTTGTTGGATTTTGTTTCCTAGTATTTTATTGAGCATTTTTCCATCTATGTTCATCAGTGATACTGGTATGTAATTTTCTTTTTTTTTTGTAGTATCTTTGTCTGGTTTTTGTATCAGGGTAATTGTGGACTCATATAATGAGCTTGGGAGTGTTCCTTCAGCTGCAATTTTTTGGAAGAGTTTGAGAAGGATGGGTGTTAGCCCTTCTCTAAATGTTTGATAGAATTTGCCTGTGAAGCCATCTGGTCTTGGACTTCCGTTTGTTGGAAGATTTTCGATGGCAGTTTCAAGTTCATTACTTGTGATGTTTCCTCATATTTTGTATTTCTTCCTGCTTCAGTCTTGGAAGGTTATGCCTTTCTAAGAATTTGTCCATTTCTTCCAGGTTGTCCATTTTATTGGCATGTAGTTGCTTGTAGTAGTCTCTTATGATCCTTTGTATTTCTGCAGTGTCCTTTATAATTTCTCCTTTTTCAATTCAAATTTTATTGATTTGAATCCTCTCGCCTTTTTTCTTGATGTGTCTGGCTAAAGGTTTATCAATTTTGTTTATCTTCTCAAAGAACCAACTTTTAGTTTCATTGATTTTTTGCAATTGTTTTGTTCATTTCTATTTCATTTATTTCTGCTTTGATTTTTTTTTTTTTTTTTTTTTTTTTTTTTTTTGCGGTACATGGGCCTCTTACTGTTGTGGCCTCTCCCATTGCAGAGCACAGGCTCCGGACACACAGGCTCAGTGGCCATGGCTCACAGGCTTAGCCACTCCATGGCACGTGGGATCTTCCCAGACCAGGGCATGAACTCGTGTCCCCTGTATCGACAGGCAGACTCTCAACCACTGCACCACCAGGGAAGCCTTCTGCTTTGATTTTTATGTTTTCTTTCCTTCTACTAACTTTGGGTTTTGTTTGTTCTTCTTTCTCTAGTTGCTTTAAGTGTAAGCTTAGTTTGTTTATTTGAGATTTTTCTTGTTTCTTAAGGTAGGATTAAATTGCTATAAACTTCCCTCTTAGAACTGCTTTTGCTGCACCCCATGTTTTGGGTTGTTGTGTTTTTGTTGTCATTTGTTTCTATGTATTTTTTTGATTTCCTCTTTGATTTCTTCAGTGATCTCTTGGTTATTTAGTAGCATATTGTTTAGCCTCCATGTGTTTATGTTTTTTTACAGTTTTTTTTCCTGTAATTGATTTCTATTCTCATAGTGTTTGTTTTTGTCAGAAAAGATGTTTGATATGATTTCAATTTTCTTAAATTTCCTAAGGCTTGATTGTGACCCAGGATGTAATCTATCCTAGAGAACGTTTCATGTCCACTTGAGAAGAAATTGTATTCTAATGCTTTTGGAATGGAATGTCCTATAAATATCAATTAAGTCCATCTGGTCTAATGTGTCTTTTAAGGCTTGTGTTTCCTTATTAATTTTCTGTCTGAATGATCTATCCATTGGTGTAAAGTGGAGTGTTAAAGTCTCCCACTATTATTGTGTTACTGTTGATTTCCCCTTTTATGGCTGTCAGCATTTGCCTTATGTATTGAGGCTCTCCTCTGTTGGGTGCATAAATATTTACAATTGTTATGTTTTTCTTGGACTGATCCCTTGACCATTATGTAGCGTCCTTTCTTATCTCTTGTAATGGTTATTTTAAAGTCTGTTTTGTCTGATATGAGTATTGCTAGTCCAACTTTCTTTTGATTCCCATTTGCATGGAAAATCTTTTTCCATCCCCTCACTTTCAGTCTGTATGTGTTCCTAAGTCTGAAGTGGACAGAATATATACAAGTCCTGTTTTTGTATCTATTCAGCTAGTCTGTGTCTTTTGGTTGGAGGGTTTAAGGTAACTATCAATATGTATGTTCCTATTACCATTTTCTTAATTGTTTTGGGCTTGTTTTTGTACGTCTTTTTCATCTCTTGTGTTTCCCACCTAGAGAAGTTCCTTTAGCATTTGTTTTAAAGCTGGTTTTGTGGTGTTGAATTCTCTTAGCTTTTGCTTGTCTGTAATGCTTTTGATTTCTCCATCGAATCAGAATGAGATCCTTGCTGGGTAGAGTAATCTTGGTTGTAGCTTTTTCCCTTTCATCCCTTTAAATATGTCCTGCCACTCCCTTCTGGCTTGCAGAGTTTCTGCTGAAAAGTCAGCTGATAACCTTATGGGGATTCCTTTGTATGCTATTTGTGCCTTTTCCCTTGCAGCTTTTAATATTTTTTCTTTGTATTTAATTTTTGTTAGTTTGATTAACATGTGTCCTCAGCACGTTTCTCCTTGGATTTATCCTGTATGGGACTGTCTGTGCTTCCTGGACTTGACTATTTCCTTTCCCATGTTAGGGAAATTTTCGACTATAATCTCTTCAAATATTTTCTCAGGCCCATTCCCTTTCTATTCTTCTTCTGAGACCCCTATAATTCAAATGTTGGTGCGTTTCACGTTGTCCCAGAGCTGAGACTGTCCTCATTTCTTTTTATTCTTTTTTCTTTATTTTGCTCCACAGTTTTATCCACCATTATATCTTCCAGCTCACTTATTGGTTATTTGGTCTCAGTTATTCTGCTTTTGTTTCCTTCTAGTGTATTTTTCATTTCAGTTTTTGTGTTGTTCATCACTGTTTATTTGTTCTTTAGTTATTCTAGGTCCTTGTTAAACATTTCTTGTATCTTCTTAAGCAGTGCCTCCATGCTATTTCCGAGATCTTGGATCATCTTTACTATCATTACTCTGAATTCTTTTTTGGGTAGATTGCCTATTTCCTCTTTATTTATTTGACCTTGTGGGATTTTACCTTGCTCCTTCATCTGTAACATATTTCTCTGTTGTCTCATTTTGTCTAACCTATTGTGTTTATGTTCTCCTTTCTGCAGGCTGCTGAGTCATGGTTCCTCTTGCTTCTGTTGTCTCTCCCCTGGTGAGTGAGGTTAGTTCAGGGGTTTGTGTAGGCTTCCTGGTGTGAGGGACTTGTGCCCATGCTCTGATGGGTGGAGCTGAGTCTTTTCCCTCTGATGGGCAGGGCCACGTCAGGTGGTGTGATTTCAGGTGTCAGTGAGCTTAGTACGACTTTAGGCAGCCTGTCTGCTGATGGGTGGGGCTCTGTTCATATCTTGCTTGTTGTTTGGCCTGAGGCGTCCAGCACTGGAGTTTACAGGCCATTGGGTGGAGTTGGTTCTTGATGTCGAGATGAGGACCTCGAGGAGACCTCACATTGATTAATATTCCCTGGGACCTGAAGTTCTCTGTTAGTCCAGTGGCTTGGATCTGACACTCCCACCACAGATACTCAGGCAGAAAGAAAAAAAGAAAAAAGAAACAAACAGAAAAGAGCAGAACAATAACGAAGAATAAAAAATAAAATACAATTAGAAAAATAAAAAATATATTAAGAAAAATAACAACAAAAATGGAACAACAACAGAACAAAACAGCCACAACAGCAAGAAAATAAAGAAAATTTTAAAATAAAAAATTAATTAAAAGATAAGAATAAAAAATAATAAAAACTAAACTAAAAAAAGATAAAAAAATTTAAAACTCCCTGGTGCCTCCTGTATCAGTGTCCTTGCCCCCACAGTGAGCTACAGCCAACCAACCCCTGCCTCCTCAGTAGGCCTCCAAGACCTCTAGGTGGGTTTCTGGATGTGCTGTGTCAGCCCCACCTCTGCATGTGTTTCTCTCACCAGCATCTATTCCTGAAGTTGGACTGGAGCACATGTGCCTGCGCAGGACAGCTGAGATGCAGGCCTCCACAGGCATAACTGCAGGGGCTGGTGCAGCCGGACTAGGACTTGGAGGGGGACAGCTTTCAGCCCGCCAGGACCCACATGGCCAGAGACCCTGTCAGGGGCATCACTCGGGCTGCCAGTTCCCACAAAGCCAGAGGAGGCTTTGGTGGGGGTGGGGCTCAGGCCCAGGGCCCACTCTGCCAGAAGAGGCTTTGTCGGGGTGGTGTGTGGGCTCTTGGGACCTGCAAAGCTCACATCACAGCAGCTTTGTGGGGGCTGGTACTCAGGTCCACCAGGACCCATGTGGCTGGAAGAGGCCCCAGCTGGTGCGGGGCTCAGGCCTGGGACCCACGCAGCTGGAGGGGACCCAGGGGGCGGGGCTTCAGCCGGAAGAGGCCTTGTGGGGGTGGGGCTCAGATCTGGGACTCATGTGGCTGGAAGTGGCCTTAGCAGGATGGGGGGTGGGGGGGGTGTGTTCAGGCCCTGGACTCCATCACGCTCACCAGGGCCCGAGTAGGCAGGGGAGATGCTGGCTGCATCCTCTCAGATCCCCCAGTCCCCCAAAAGTCCCTCTCCATCCCCGCTGATACCCCACCATGAGTGGCCCCCTCTGATCATGGGAACTTCTCTCCCCCAGGCCACCTCAGGGGTGCTGGTCCTGTCCCGCCTCCACTTTTCTTCCCCTCCTCCTTCTCTTGCACGTCCTACCTGGTCACACACGGATTCCTCCCATCCCCTAGGATGTCCGAGGTCCCCCACCAGCTCGTAGGTGCTCTACTTGTGAGGAGATGCGAACTCCACATCCTCTTACTCCACCATCTCGACTGTGCCCCTGCATTCTGTAATAACTTTCAATGTGATAACTTTAAAACTTTAACTTTTATAATCTATAAAAATACTGCATCACTATTTCTGTACACCTGAAACTAATATTTATAATATTGTAAATCAACTATACTTCAATTAAAAAATTTTTTTAAAGTAACATATAAACTTAACTTTGCTTTCAGTGATGGTATAATCAGCAGAGAGGAACTATTTCAAGTAACACAAAAGCACAGTAATTTGGAACTCTGCATCCTGTACCCCAAGGACAAGAAGAACTGTAAAAACGGAAGTTTTCTGGTTGGTGTCATTGCCATACTGAGGTCATTCTTTGCATATTCTAAGTCAAATGAGTAATTATGTTAGTGTCATTGAAACCTGAGATTTCTGGCAAAGTTGAAAGAAGATACTGATATGAGATGATTAGAGTAAAAACCTTATAGCTCAAGATTTGAACTGGAAGTATAATTTGAACTGGAAGTATAATTATCCTGATGTATTTTATCCTTAGGGGGAAAAAACCCCTCTTATCTCTGTCGCCTAAAAGGACCAAGAAACTGACTAATCCTGTAACATGACTAATGAGAACTGTGGCCTCTAGATAACATTTCCCACTAAAGGAACCAAGAATCTTTGGAGGAATGCCTAGTTCCAGGCCTGAAGCAGGAAATGTGAAAGATGAACCTGGAACATCTTTCCATACAGAATAGAAGGAGGCTACCAAACACTATTGGGATTGTGCCAAAAATACACAGGGACCAGTCTGAATAAAGCTCCCACTGGCCAAAGATGGGGTAACTTGAACATCAGTAGTGGTAGTAAAAACAATGGATGAAATTCACTAAATATGTTCAAATCCATATGATTTTGATACAGGGGAAAATAGTCTATGTGGTAACCATTAGAGACACAGGAAATTAACTCAATATTCTGAAAACTGGTATTTTTTAAAAGAATGCTTATCACTTTGAAATATGTACTGAAATATTTACAGATTAAAAGATATGATGTCTGGACTTTGCTTTTAAATAACCTAGGGTGTGCACAACATGTGGGATAGTTGAAACAAGATTAGCTATGTAATGGTAATCAAAGCTTGGTGATGGGTGAATCGAGTTCATTCAGTTGTTCTCTGGACTTCAGTATACATTGGAAACATTTCAAAATACAAAGTCAAAAAAATAAAAAGATTAAAAGTGAGAGAATATACACAACACATATAACTGATAAAAGGTAAGTATCCTGAGTATGTAAAGAATTACGTATCAATCAGAAAAGGACAAAACCCTCAATAGGCATAAAATCATAAGAGGAATCTGAAATATAATTGAAACCACAATGAAATATTATTATATCCACAAGACTGCCAAAACTTAAAAATCAGACAAAAACAAGCATAGGCTAAGTTGTGGAACAATGAAAAAACAAAGTGCTCGTGGGAGAGTAAATGGGAACAAACACTTTGAACAGAGTTAAGCATACCTAGTAAGTCAAACATGTGCATGCTCTATCACCTAACAATTCCAACACTCAAGTTTATACTCCAGAGAAGTTCTTGTACTCCAGGACCTACCAGAATTCTCAGAGCAGAATGATTTGTAAGGGTTGGGGGAACGTGGAAGAAAACTAGAAACTCAAAGACACTTGCAAAGAATGAATAAATATATTTTGGAATATTCACACAATACAATATCATACTACAGGGAAAACAAATTAACTACAGATATTACAACTGCATGCATTAGCATGAATTAATCTCAAAAACATAATGACCAAAGAATTCAAGTTGCAGAAAAAATCATACAAAATGATTTCATTTATGTATTTTTGAGATAATTCATATACCATAAAATTCAGCCCTTTAAAGTGAATTCAGAGGTTTTAGAATATTCAGTGTAGTGCAATCATCACCACTACCTAATCTCAGGACATTTATATCAGCCCCAAAAGAAACTATACCCATTAGAAGTCACTCTTCATTGGAGAAATGTTTATTCAAATCCTTTAACCATTTTTAGATTGGGTTGTCTTTTCACTGTTGAGTTGTAAGAGTTCTCTACATAATCTGGAAACTAGTTTCATACATGATTTGCAATTATTGGGTTGTCTTTTTTTTTCCTTTGAAGCACAAAAGTTTTTAATTTTTAAAAATTTATTTATTTTTGGCTGCATTGGGTCTTCGTTGCTGCTCGCGGCCTTTCTCTAGTTGTGGCGAGCAGGGGCTACTCTTCATTGCAGTGCACAGGCTTCTCATTGTGGTGGCTTCTCTTGTGGAGCTCAGGCTCTAGGCACATGGGCTTCAGTAGTTGTGGCAGGCATGCTCAACAGTCGTGGCTCATGGGCTCTAGAGCACAGGCTCAGTAGTTGTGGCGCACAGGCTCAGTTGCTCCGCAGCATGTGGGATCTTCCCAGACCAGTGCTTAAACCCGTGTTCCCTGCATTGGCAGACGGATTCTTAACCTCTGTGCCACCAGGAAAGCCCAGAAGTTTTTAATTTTGATAAAGTCCAGGTAATCTATTTTTATCTTTGGTTGCTTGTGCTTTAAAATGTGTCTTATCTAAGTTAATTATTGCCTAATCTAAGGTCATGAAGATGTTTACCTATGTCTTTTCCCAAGGGTTTTTGTAGTTTTAGCTTTTACATTTAGATTTTTAAAATTCACTTTGAGTTAACTGTATATGGTGTGTGGTAGAGGTTCAACTTCATTCTTTTACTTGTACATATTCTGTGGTCTAGCACCATTTGCTGGAGACACAATTCTTTTCCCTATTGAGGTGTCTTGGCACCTTTGTTCAAAATCAGTTAAACAATGTAAGAGTTTATTTCTAGGCTCTCAATTCAATTCCATTGATCTATAAGCTTTCCTTGTGCCAACACCACACTGTGTTGATTACTGTAGCTTTGTAATAAGTTTTGAAATCAGGACTTTTGAGTCTTCCAAATTTGTTCTTTTTCAAGATTAGCTGTTGGGGTCCCTTAGGTTTCCATATGAATTTTTAAGATCAGTTTGTAAATTTCTGCAACAAACAAAAAGCCAATGGGATTTTGTGAGGGATTGCATTCACTCTGTAGATCAATTTCGGGAGTATTGCCATCCTAACAGTATCAAGTTTTTCAATCCATAAAAATGAAATGTCTTTCCATTTACTTAGGTCTTTTTTCCATGTTTTATAGTTTTCAGTGTACAAGTCTTGCATTTCTTTTGTTAAATTTATTCCTAAGTATTTTATTGCTATTGTAAATGAAATTGTTTTCTTAATTTGGAATTGTTCATGGCTAGTGAGTAGAAATACAATTGATTTTTGTATACTGATCTTATTATCCTGTAATCTTGCTGAACTTACCTGTTAACTGTAACAGCTTCTAAGATTTTCTTTGTACAAGATTATGTCACCTCCAAATATGGTTTTACTTTTTCCTCTCCAATCAATTTCACTGTTATCTGATTCATCAGCATACATTCGTTCATGGTATTCCATAATAATCCTTTTTATTCTGTAGGGTTGGTAGTAATGCATCCTTTTCATTTCTGATTTTAGTAAATTGTTTTTTGTTCTGTACAGTATGGTTAAAGGCCCATCAATTTTGCTGATCTTTCCAAAGAACAACAAATGCCATATGGTTTTACAAACAATAAAAAATGCCTTTTATTTCATTTTCTTGCCTAATTTCCCTGGCTAGAACACCTAGTAGAATGTTGAATAGAAGTGATAAGAGTGCACATTTTTTTTTTCTTCCTGATCTTAGGGGGAACCTACCATTAAGTAGGATGTTAGCTGTGGGTTCTTTGTAAATGCCTTTATCAGGTTGAGGAAGTTCTCTTCCATTCCTCGCTTGGCAAGTGCGTTTTTATTTTTAAATGAAGCATTGTAAAATTTTGTCAAATACATTTTCCATGTCTAATGTGATAATCCTGTCATTTTGTCCTTTAAACTATTGATATAGTGTATTACATTAATTGGGGATATTAAGCCAAGCTTGCATTCCTGGGATAAGTCCCACTTGGTCATAGTGTCTGATCTTTTAACATTTTGCTGGATTGTTTTGCTAGTTTTTTAAGAATTTTGCATCTATATTCATAAGTGACATTAGTGTGTGGTTTTCTTTCCTTGTGATAGCTTTGTCTGGTTTTGATATTAGGGTAATATTGGCCTCATAGAATGAGTTAAGAAGTGTTCCTTCTTCAGGTTTTTGGAAGTTTGTAAAGAATTGATATTCTTAGAATTCCACCAGTGAAGCCATCTGGGCCTGGGCTTTTCTTTCCATAGTTTTTTTTCATTACTAATTTAACCTCTTCACTTGTTTTAAGTTTACTCAATTTTTTCTATTTCTTCTTGAGTTGGTTTTGGTAGTATGTGTCTTTCTAGGTATTTGTCTATGTTATTTAATTCATTAGCATAGTATTCCATAATAACCCTTCTTCTGTAAAGTTAGTAGTAATGTCCCCCTTTAATTCCTGATTTTAGTAATTTGGTTTTTTTTTTTTGCGGTACGCGGGCCTCTCCCATCGCGGAGCACAGGCTCCAGACGTGCAGGCTCAGCGGCCGTGGGTCACAGGCCCAGCCGCTCCGCGGCATGTGGGATCTTCCCGGACCGGGGCATGAACCCACGTCCCCTGCATCGGCAGGCGGACTCCCAACCACTGCGCCACCAGGGAAGCCCAATTTGAGTGTTTTTTGATTTTGCTGATCTTTCCAAAGAACTAACTTTTGTCTTGCTCCTTTCTCAATTGTGTTCCTTTTCTCCATTTCATTATTTTCTTTCTTCTGCTTGCTTTGGGTTTACTTTGCTCTTTGTCTTCCAGTATCTTAAATTGGAAGGTTAGGATTTTTGTTTTGGTTTTAATAAATCTATGTATTTATAACTATAAATTTCCCTTTAAGGAGTTTTTGCTGCATCCCACCAGGTTTAGTATGTCTTTTCATTTATTTCAAAGTATTTTCTAATTTCACTTTTGAGTTTTTAGACCCATTGGTTTTAGGTGTATTGTTTAATTTCCACATATTTCCAAAGTTCTCAACTTTACATCTAACTTCATTATGATTGGAGAATAGACTCTGTATGATTTTAGTTCTTTTAAATTTTGAAGCTTGTTTTATGATGTAGCCTATGGAATATTGAATAACGTCCCATGTGCACTTGAGAAGAATGTGTATTCTGGTGTTATGTGCTCTACACGTTAGGTCTAGTTGCCTTATAGTGTTGTTCAAGTCTCTTATTTTGTTGATCTGCCCAGTTGTTCTATCCACTGAGAGCAGGGTATTAAAATGTCCAACTGTCATTGTTGAATTGGCATCATTCCCTTCCAGTCAGTTTTTGTTTCATGTAGCTTGGGGTTGTTTATCATTGGTGTTGCTCATCATTATAGACTGCGCCCTTTTATTTCTAACATATTTTGTTTTCAAGCCTATTTTATCTATTAGTATAGCCACTCCAACTTTCTGATAGTTTATTTGCATTTGCATCCTTTTCCATCCTTTTACTTTCACTATTTGTATCTTTAAATCTAAAGTGTCTCCTGTACACAGCACATAGTTGGATCATGTTTATTTTTATCCAGTCTGATCCCTTATTTTTTGACTGGATTAATCCATTCACATTTAATGTTATTATTAGACTTAAGCCTACCATTTAACTTGTTTGTGTCTCACGTCTTTTCTGTTCCTTTATTCCTTATATACATTTTTTTGCATTGACTATTTTCTAGTGTAACATTTTCTTTCATAATTTTTGCAGTTTCATAATTGAGTTCACAGTTGAAAAAGTAGACTCAAATATCCAAATTGCTCCAAATATTCTTCTTTTCCCATAACTGAATCAACTACTGAAAAAATCATTAAAACATTTTTTTGGATCCATATCAACAAAGTGTTTTTATATGAACCTATTTAACATTTTAGCAAAAGGTTATCAATTTCTCTCCAAGTTAAGAACTTTTCTGCTCAAGTTAAGTACTAATTCTTGTGTCAACTCTAGATTAAATCAAATTCAAAGGGAGGGGTATTTACATAATTTCAAAAGCAACTCTAAGCTTATTCAGTATCAACTAAGTGTTTTTCAAATTTTCCTGATAGCTTTTGCAGCAAATTTACAAAATGCTAATTACAATGAAAATTTATGTCAGAAACTATGCAAAATCAGCATTTCTGGATCCGTATCATGATGCTTCAATTTCAACATAAATTTTTGTACCTATCTGTGAAGGTGACAAGCTTTTCTTTTCCTTGGAGTTTTAATTTTGGTTTACTCATATACAGTGTGATATCAGCAAGAAAGTGTGTATTACACTGACATGTTTTGCTCTTGATTACTGAATACTTGGCATTCCTTTTGTTGCAAGAAAATCTGAAACTGGAATAGAAACGTAAATCATTGTTAAAAATTCTTAATTCAACCAATGAGCATTAGTAAGGAAGACAAGATTGTTAAATTGTCTTTTATCACAAACTGGTTATGGTTCCTGGATTTGAACCTATATACTGATCAATTTTAACAATAGTGACACTTTTCAAAGAGTCTGTTTCAGAAAACTTATTTGCAATAAGCATCACTAGGTGAAACAAAACAGTAAGAGAAATCCAGGCTCATTAAAAAATTCCAAGAGATCCAGATTTTTGACCTAACATAGCAGAAGCACTTTCTGTAGTGATAGTAACTTTTTTCTTTGTATCTAGCAAAATTCTTCTGCAGATGTCAAAGATGCAAAAACATGCCACAAGTGATTTTTTTTTTTAGGCTGAGAATTCATATTTTTTTGTAAAATTGGAACTCCTTTAATACAAAGCATACAAAGTATTAACTGGGCAGTGTCTTTTACATCACAGCTCATCTAAAGATAATATAGTTTCAGTTTTTCAATTCTGAATCAACTAATCTTTAGTACTATTAGAAAGGTCTTATATTCTATAGGTAATTACTGGCTTAACTGAAGATATTTCATTTTTGTAAAACACTGCCTTTTGTCATTGTCTTAATCCACCCTCCACAACACTGCTAGAATGACCTTTCTAAACACAAATTGGGTAATGCTACTCCCATTTAAAACCCTGTGTGGTTCTTTACCACCACCTACAGGATAAAGTTCATACTTTAGTACATGGTTCAAAGTTCAAAGGTGCCCACCGTGTTCCAGACACTCCACTAGTGCACTTCCCACTGAAAGACCCTCATCATGTTCAAAATCCATTCCATTCATAGCTATACACATTTCACAAAGGCATTTAATACATCTCCTATTATTCATCCAGTAAACAAGTTCTTAGTCCTTCAAAACCAGTTCTACAGTCACCTGGAAGGCTTTATAGACCCATGTAGACAGAGATTTGCTCCCTCCATACCTGGTGTATCTTCAGCACATTATAACACTAGATTATAATGACCAATGAACAACCTGAAGTCAGAGAACATCTGATAAATCTCTATTTCCAATCTAAACATAGTGTCTGACAAGAAGAAATTCTAAATAAGTATTGATCAGTATGGTGACTAGGAAAAGTAGATTAAGGACAACTCTGATTCATCGCAATGGACTAATTACATATAGTCCTCCCACTCATCAGGTCTGTTCAAAGTCACCACTAGCAAGCATCATGTTAATGGGGAGGGGAGATGGTAACTCCCTATATAAAGCTCAGAATGTGAGCATATACCCCTCACACCTACATCATTGCCCTGAGAAGGAGCCACCTGCATCAGTATGAATATTAAAAGGAAAGCAAGTCCTGCATTTTACAGCTTTCTTCTCCTTGAATTTGATCACACCAGCGTCCCTTTTCAATGTCTTTCATGGATCAGGCTTTCAAGAATTACACAAAGCTTGGGAAAAAATAGTACTAGCAGGACTGCCATGAAGCGGAGATACTGAAATCACCAGGGCTATAGGGTTGGCAGTCAAAAGGCATTAATAGGGCTTCCCTGGTGGCGCAGTGGTTGGGGGTCCGCCTGCCGATGCAGGGGACGCGGGTTTGTGCCCCGGTCCGGGGGGATCCCGCATGCCGTGGAGCGGCTGGGCCCGTGGGCTGTGGCCACTGGGCCTGCGCGTCCAGAGCCTGTGCTCCGCGGCAGGGGAGGCCACAGCAGTGAGAGGCCCGCGTACCACAAAAAAAGAAAAAAAAAAAGCCATTAATAAATTAATGAAGCAGTCATGCTGAGTTGGCTCTCTGGGACCCCACAGCTTAAATTCACTTTGCTAGTAAGCCTGAAAAGTATATGGCAGTAGGAGCTCTTGAGACACCACCTCCAGTCACATTGGTGTAGCGAACAAAGTGTCTTACAACAGGCCCAAAATAATTTAATAGCTTTTGAGATTAGAGTGAATTGAAGTGTGCAGTTCAAAGAAAATGAGAAAATGGACATCTCCCTACTCATTTGATTTAAACTGTCAATGTTGCTAAAGTAACTGCAGAAACTGGTCTTCAAGTCACCTGGTAATCCAGCAGTCTTCTCAATTCCTAGCTATAGACTAGCTGGTTAGACTCATTTGAGGAACAATCTATTTAGAACATTTTTCATTATTTGGAGCAAATTATTAACTTACAGAAATAGCCTAAAATTCTTGTAAAATTCTAGTAAAAACTATCTTCTAAGGACTCTTATAATATATAACCTGTATATTAAAATTGCCTTTAAAGTATTTATGAAAGCTTATTTTAAACTCAATTTAAATTTAAATACATAAATAACACTCAAAGAAGGGAATTCTCAATATATATAACATTTTTACCTAAAACCTGAAAACTTTATTGCATATATATTTCAGTTCATGTTTCCTTAGATACTTGTTCCTCTACAGAACTAGAATTTATAAATATGGGCATATTTCATTAACTTCTACAACATTTTTTTGGCAATCATAAGGAAGAACAAGACTTCTGTTAGAGAGATAAAATTATATATTAAGGATTAGGTAGAAAATGCCTACTTTAAAAACTGGACATCTCAGCAAACATTCATTTTATCTAATTGTGCTGTGATTTTAAAGGATTTTTTTCCCAGCATCTATATAAAAATTTACATTTATTTGTTAAAGAAGTAGTTTCTAAAAATAGACTCAATGCTCTGAAGAGTTGGGAAGTCAGACAATTTTAAAGTTTATATATACAACAAACTATACATGTAACAATTAAAACATTTAATGAATTAATATAACCCCACCAATACAATGTTTGCTACTGTATTAAAAGCATTTATTCAAAATATGTCAACCTCCTTCCAAAGGATGAAAGACACATGAGCCCATTTCTTATACTATGAGGTATATGGTAACAACAACAAAAATCCTAAATACAAAAGGATCATCAGTTGCCTAAATATAAAATTGAACTTTGGCAAAGATATGAGTGTTATACAGAATACCACAGCCAATAAGGAGATCCTTAAGTTTACACCATCTCCCTATATCATAGCACTGTCCCCGTTCACTCTTCCCTTTCAAAGGGTGAGTTATAACCCTGTCCCAGATGACTCAGAATTTTAAATAGGTGGTCTGCTGATTAACACATATTTTCTCAAACCTCAATACTACAGCTATACAAATTACACTTTAAAAATATTTGAAACAGGTAATTGAATTTATTGGTTGACTATGAGTAGGAAAATACATCGGTAAAGAAAAGAGACCCTGTATATAAATATAATACTAGCTAGTTACAATTTGACCAAGAAGGTTCCACTGAAAAGAAGAGTAAAAGCCCTTGTTACCACCAGTCCATAGGTCATATTCAGTTTCCCATTACCCTTATCGAAGAGCTGCCTAGGCAAATGGGACATTCTTTGAGCTTAGTGCAGATAATGTGCTGGGTTTTGTTACATGAATGGTAAACAAAACTTAGTCCAGTGCATTACACAATTTAATGTATTGTAAATAAAGACTAGATATTCTATTTTAAACACTACTTCAACATACTGGTTACTAAAATTTATGTAACCAAAAAGAAGAGCAAAGTGAACATCTCAAAATACTGTTTACAAGTAGGGGAGAAACACTTGCTAAAGGTTTTCTTTGAAATATCTGCAGCATTTGTACCGGGTATTCTTATTGGTTCATTAAAAGAGCAAATTGCTATAACTGCTTTGCTTAGGTTGGCTTTTATACTTATATAGCATGACCCCAAAACCTTAAAAGTCACTATGGAAACGAATTCTATAAGTTTAAATAGTAAAAAATGGAATACTAAAATTGGAGTTTATTATTGAAAACCGGAAATCTTTTAAGAGCTTTGAAATTTTAATTTCAACATTTAGAAGTGCATTCTACCCAATTTAATAATGTCCTTAGGTTTCAAAGTGCTAACTCAAAATAAGTTTTCCTGGCTGTCACCAAATCAAGTAAAAATAAAAGCACATTTCTTGGAGATGTTCCCTGCCTATCTTCTAGGACTATTAAAGTTGCAATCAACAATTTATTTCTACAACTTTAGTTTAAATTATGCCATAAATTAATTTTGATGAACATTGTTTAAATTCTTAAAGCATAAATAATTATCACTAATACAGTAAACTGTACTTCAAGAGATTTACAAGGAACTGAGCGCCTCCAAATTTCTGATCATTAAAAACAGAAAATATACCCCGAATTTTCTGTAAAACATTCATAAAATGGATTTATCCAGTAAGAATACTGAAATTACATTATGGCAACACCACATTAAATATATTTGTTACAGAATTTTTGAAGAAAACCTATACTGTGAAAACATACTAGTTTTTATTGCATTTTAGGGAGTACGGATTATTGGAAATTATTCAGGACACAGAAGATACTTAAAACACAAAATCTTGCTTATCAGTCTATTTTGGTGTGACCATTTATTCCCTGTAGACTTAAAATATTTTTCTCTCTTTTAAAGTTTACAGTTGTAAATCTACACTCTTGGTTCAATTTATCACTATCTAATAAGGTGGAGAAGCTGTTCAAACTGACCCACAGAAGGTAGTCTGCCACAGAATGCAGTCTGCCTAGAAGAGGCAAGAACAAATATTTTCAAGACGTAACAGGCCATTATATCTTACTATGCTGCCCCCAAATTCAAATATTTTGTAGACAGTAACAAACACAGATGAAAACATTTTATGTAAAGCTCAAACCTTTAGCATCTAACAAGTGCACTCTAGTTCCAGCATCTATGAAAAGAATATATCCTCCATAAACAGAGTAAGTGCTTCTCCCCTTCCCCTTCCATAAAGCTCTCTGGACCTGTTATTATATAATGCAGATCATAAGAAAAGCAGTTTCCTTCATCTCATCAGTCCAACCAGCTCCAGCTTGCCCTTGCTGGAAATTGTCATGATGCACATTACCAACACAGTGTTTAGGATAAATGAGTAAACACACCTTTTATTCACACTTTACAAACAAAACAAAAAACCCAAAAAGAAACCCCATAAAAGTTATGCATTGGTTCTATATCAGTAATACCAGCTTTCCAATGTACTGACTATAAACTGGATGTGTTCGGTGCCAGCACAACTTAAAACAAAAAGCAAAAAATAAAAAACCATCACAACAAAATGTTTAAAAAAAAAAAAAAAAAAAAAAACTTCAAAGGAAAAACCAGGTCCCAGACAAAGATTCAAGATCAAAACCTTTTGGAGAATTTTTTCTTTTTTTTTAAAGAAAAAGAAAAAAAAAAAAAAAGAATCATTTACTTAAACAGTATGAGATTTTATTTTCTCTTAAAAACAGAATAAGCACATTTAAGTGCTAAACATTTTTCATAAAATTTTAAGTCATTATCCAAAATGACTCACTCTCTGTATAAAAACTGTTACTAACATTCAACAATTTCTTTTCTTAATGCTCACATACATGGTGTCCTTTTGCTCCCCTGCCTGCAGTTGAAACAAAAGCAGTTAGACCAAGTTCCCTGTGAATTCATTTGATTTTTTTGAGAGAATGAATGAATGAGAACAGAACATATAGGAGTTAACTTTGCAAAGTTAGAGCTGGCTTTAATCTCTACTAACAGCACTATGGGCAAAATACAAGGTATAATATAACTTTTATCTTGGTTGACATGTTAAAATGACTTAGTCACTTTTAAAATGATCTGAAGTATTGTCTTAGGGACCTGTTTTGAAAATACATCTCATTTATTTTATACTGCTTCATAAATGGAAAATTACTTTTTTTTTAAAGGAATGATTTCTAAAAAACATGGAAACTAAGGAATACATAGAAAACAAAAAGAATTCACATGATACTAGTACTCTGGGTGATGAATAGCACTGTGCAATGACACCAAGAAGCAGTGCTTGGGTCTGGTGAGTAAAGACCCAGGGACCCACCCTATGAACATGTTCCAAAATGTGATATTCAATGCTTCACAATGGAAAAAAAGCCACAGCCCATACAAAAGCATTTTCATAAAACTCTGACAAATGTTAAACAGTATTTAAAAATATAAAAGAGGATGCACAGATTTTCTCTGCATGCACAGGCAGTGCTTGGTGAGAACAAATTCAGGCAGGCACAGTGGAGATAGGACAGGAAGTGTCTCAAAAAGGAGTTAAGAAGCTGTCCCTAAGCAGCTGTAATTTTGTAACTTAAAAAAGCTGAGGATTTAAAAATATCAGAATGTACATATATTAACCATTACATTCAGTCCATAATGCCTACAGATCATTCACTGCTCAGCTTATCTGTCCTGGTAGATAGTTTTTTGTAAAAACCCAGGAATTCATGGGTAAGTTGCCTCTGGTCCAAGAAAATGTCCTAAACTTTAAACAGATTTAGATTTAAAGAGCAATGTTCTCAATTTAAAAACAAAGTAGTACAAAAGGGCTAACAAAACCCTAACAGTGCAAATCATCAGCAGAGAAAGTCTGTTGCAACTTCTTTTACAAGCTGGCCTTTATAACACATGAAACAGGTAAAAAAAACTTAGCCTTAGATTACAATACAATCATTTCCAAATCTGATTTTTTTAGTACAAAATTTCATAAATCAGGTCTTCTGTGGATCATATACAATCATAAAGGCTAAATTTAAATTCTATATTTTACAAACAAGTCTGAAAAAGGAGGGAGTAAAGTATGGAAGAATGATCTCTGGATGTTATTACTGGCCTCAAAAAAGTAGTGCTACAGATTTCTGTGCAAAGAGAATATGCTGTTCAAACATTTTCCTATTTCAAGGCATGAAAATATTATATTGGATAGAAGAAACAGGAAAATTACTTGTAACAAATTAAAGATAGGTGCAAACACACCAGTCCCTGTCTAACAGTATATAAAGCATATCGGGCTCAGAATTTGTCTGTTTGCTAGCACCTGGCTTTCATACTATATCCTTATCAAATAATCAGATTGAAAACTCAAATCATCATTAAGGAAAAAAAATCCCTAGTGGCCATACCTCACTCCCCTATATTCAGATTTTTTACGAGTTTACGAGTGAAACTGAGGTCATCCTCTGAAGGTACTTGACTACCTCCTGCCAGGAAGGTGAATGCCGTTAACTTGGGGCAGGAAAGGCAGTAAGA
The DNA here is from genome assembly GCF_039906515.1 of Pseudorca crassidens. NCBI lineage: Eukaryota > Metazoa > Chordata > Mammalia > Artiodactyla > Delphinidae > Pseudorca > Pseudorca crassidens. The sequence continues at coordinate 138,325,589 of NC_090298.1, read as the reverse complement.
GCTCCAGTTGTGCAAAAAGTGAGAAGTGGTCAGAGGGGATGAGTGGGTGTGGGCAGCCGCTGATATTGTTCTCAACTAGCCAATGGTGGTCCAGAGGTCCCAGGATGCCTAAAGTGTTCAGCTGAGGTTTAGAATAGAAGATGTAGTCAATTATACCCTGAAAAACAGAAGGCAAAAAGAAAAAAAAGACAAGGCCCCACATAAGATAACACTTGAACACTGAGAACTTTCAAGACATATCCTTAGAGTCAAACAAAGAAACTTATTAGCCTGTAGGAAAAGGCAATACTACATAAACCAAATGGCATCCCCAAATGTGAGAATGAAGAAAGTTTAGGGATGATAATCATTCTTCTTCCTATCTGGATCTTTTCAAAATCTTTAACAAGACCTAAAGAATCCTTCATGATAGGGCCTCTGCTTCTCTTTCCTAACTTAATTTGTGACACTTTTCCTTGCTCACTACTCCACTGCCATACTGGCCCTTTTTGGGGAGTAGGGAGGTGCGGTGTGAAGTGGGGTACATTCCTTGTAGGCGTCAAGCTCTTTCCTGCCCCAGGGCCTCCACACATGTCTGGAACACTTTCTTCTACTTGTCAACTGGCTAACTCCTTCTCAACCTTCAAGTGCCAAGTTTAATCACTTTCCCAAGGCCTTCCTGAATCCTGCCCTCACCCACTTAATAGCTCCTACCACCTCTGATTCTTTTCCCTTGCTAACGCACTCCCCCAAGGTGTAACTATATACTCATTTGTGTGGTTGAGACCTATCTCTCCCACCAGAACATGATTCCACGAGGGCCAGGCTGTCTCTGCTCTCAACAACCTCAACAGTACCCAGACACAGCATCTGGCACACAGCTAGGTTACTCTTGGTTTGCTCCTTTCCTCCCTATAACTTCAGACTCTCCTTTACATGCTCCTGGCCAAGAACATTTAAGCATGTTCAAGAGTCTTCTTCCTAACTTTCTATCAGGAACAGGAACAAGAGGAAAAAAAAAAAATCCCTAATCTCTCCCACCTTTTAGTTATCACCCTCACCTCTTCTTCAATCAACCTGCTTGAAATAAGAATCTAAAAGTTGGTTTTTCCTACCTCATTGCTCAGTTATTCTCCAACTCATCATATTCTAGTTTCTCTGACTACTAGCTCTCAAGTGAAACAACTCTTATCAATATCTTTCTGAAGCTTAACACACACACCTCTTTCCCTAGAAAGGCTTTCTTTCCTTGCATTTAAGTTCCTATACTGTCCTGGTTTTCCACCTCTCTGGTTACTGTCATTTACATGTTAGTTTTCCCCAGTCTACTCCAGTCTCTCTTCAACTCTACACACTCATCTGTTCCCAGGGTTAAATCATTATCTACAGTACTGTGGATCCTCCAAAGCCAAATAAAAAAAAATTGTCAGTTTTCAACAGTTTCTCAAAGGAGTCTAAACAACCTCCCCTCTAAAATTAAGAACCAGTTAACACAAGTATTTACACTATTCTAATAGACAATCTAACCTGAATGATTATTTTCTCAGCAGGTTAGAAATGGAAAATTAGGATTTTAGAGAGCGTAAATGCAAAAGGTGGCTAAAAAGGACAGTTGAACACAAGTCCTAAACAACCACAGATAATAAAAATGAGGAGAATTACTAAGGAAAAGGCTCCATATTGTAATCCATTAATTGTGTAACAAGGCATATAAATAATATATATATTAGAAATTTTAAAATGGCTAATAATAAAAGACATTTTGGTTCTCAAGTAGTACAGTTTCAGTTAAACTGAAATAGAGATGGAACAAATTTGACAGCAAATTAAATATGATGGCCCTGCATATCCAGCTGTTAGTAATGAGCCTATAAAAAAAAAAAATTGCCCCAAAAAGGTGACAGTTAACTCAGGATTTACTATCATTATTTCATCTGATTTCTTACCTTGGAAATGATTCTAATAGGTATCTATAAAGTACGGATGGGACTCTAATCACATGGAATTCTACATTAAAAGTAATAAAAGAGGGCTTCCCTGGTGGCACAGTGGTTGAGAGTCTGCCTGCTGATGCAGGGGACACGGGTTCGTGCCCCGATCCGGTAAGATCCCACCTGCCGCAGAGCAGCTAGGCCCGTGAGCCATGGCCGCTGAGCCTGTGCATCCGGAGCCTGTGCTCCACAATGGGAGAGGCCGGTAATAAAAGAATGCTGCTGTCAACTAGTTCGAGATGGCTTAATTCCATTCTGAGCATTAACATTTAAAGCCATCATAAAGTTATAAGACACTTTAAAGAAATGAAGGCTTTAAAAGTTTATTATCTCAAAACTCACCTTAAAATCAAACGTGTAATTTGTGTAAGGCATCAGGCCACTCTCATAGGCACTCTTTAACTTGAAACCATGAGTGATCCTTCCATTGGTTGTCCCATTTTTCCCATTACAGCTGAAGTTTGTAAGACTTTCATTATATCTCAGTTCCTTAAAGTCTTTATGATTTGTTTCTACTCCACCAGTGCTCAAATATTCCACAACACCTATAATGAAAATAAATGTACTTTTTGCACTGTCAAGTATAATACACAGTGTACAACACATAACTAAAAACATAATTCGGTAGTAAAGTTTTAAATCACACATATTCCCACTTTCTAAAATGTTTCACTGTTTTTCACATTTGCCAAAACTTGTATAAACCCATTTTTACATGGTTTTAATCATAGTATACTGAATATTCTATACTGTATCACATGAACTTATGTTCATATGTCTTCTCAATTATTTTTTTTTAATGATTGCATAATACAACTGGGCTGATGTATAGTATTTGTTAAGCTAGTTCCTTATTTTTTTAAATTCATGTTATTTCTACCTTAAAAAAAAAAAGAATACTATAATCAACATCTTAGTATGTAGGTTTCTGCTATGCTTAGTATAAAATACCAAGATTAGGATTCATCGTGCCTAAATATACATTGGGTTGGCCAAAAAGTTCTTTCAGTGTTTTCCGTAAGATGGCTCCAGTAGCACTTAAGTTCATTCGAAACAATTTTGTTAGATTGTGACAGCAGTCATATCAGTGTGCATTTAAAAAGAAACTTCTCAAAATTGGTGAATTTTTGTGTAGCCATTTTAATACTGAAGATGGAAGAAAAAAAGCAACGTTTTCAGCATATTATGCCTTACTATTTAAACAAAGTTAAAAATGCAACTGAAACGCAAAAAAATTTGTGCAGTGTATGGAGAAGGTGCCGTGACTGACTGAACGTGTCAAAAGTAGTTTGCAAAGTTTCGTGCTGCAGATTTCTCAATGTTTAATGCTCCACAGTCGGGTAGATCAGTTGAAGTTGATAGCAATCAAATAGAGACATTAATTGAGAACAATCAACGCTGTACCACGCGAGAGATAGCCAACATACTCAAAATATCCAAATCAAGCGTTGAAAATCATCTGCACCAGCTTGGTTATGTTAATTGCTTTGATTTTTGGGTTCCACATAAGTGAAAAAAACCTTCTTGACCAACTTCCGCGTGCGATTCTCTACCGAAATATAATGAAAATGTTCCGTTTTTAAAACAAATTGTGATGGCTGATGAAAAGTGGATACTGTACAACCATGTGGAATGGAAAAGATTGTGGGGCAAGCAAAATGAACTATCACCAACCACACCAAAGGCCGGTCTTCATTCAAAGAAGATGATATGTATATATAGTGGGATTGGAAGGGAGTCCTCTATTATAAGCTCCTTCCGGAAAACCAAACGATTAAATTCCAACAAGTACTGCTCTCAATTAGACCAACTGAAAGCAGCACTCGACAAAAAGCGTCTGGAATTAGTCAACAGAAAACGCATAATCTTCCATCAGGATAATGCAAGACCGCATGTTTCTTTGATGGCCAGGCAAAAACTGTTACAGCTTGGCTGGGAAGTTCTCATTCATCAGCCATATTCAATAGGCATTGCACCTTCGGATTTCCATTGATTTCAGTCTTTACAAAATTCTCTTAATGGAAAAAATTTCAATTCCCTGGAAGACTGTAAAAGGCACCTGGAACAGTTCTTTGCTCAAAAAGATAAAAAGTTTTGGGAAGATGGAATTATGAAGTTGCCTGAAAAATGGCAGAACGTAGTAGAACAAAACGGTGAATACGCTGTTCACTAAAGTTCTTGGTGAAAATGAAAAATGTACACACACACACACACACACACACACACACACACACACAGAGCCAACTCTGAAAGAGTTACAGAGCAACTTCAGCATCCCTGGACAGTATTTTTCCAATATGCGAAGCATACGATGGGTTCTGCAAATATTTAACTTTCATTTAATTAGTTAACAAGACTGGACATTTTCCCATGTGTTTGCTATTAAAATACTGTATTTTGCAACATGGAAATAGGTCCTAAGATCTGCATTATTTGACAAGAGTCTCTCTTGGCCCCTCAGATACTTTGTAGCTAAAAAGAGGATGCAAGGCATGTAGAGAAATTGCCGGTAATCCCCAGATGGCTTTGAAAGAAGAATTATGGATCTTAGACACCTTTATTTCCCCGAAATTTTTTTTTTTTTTTTTTTTTTTGCGGTACGGGGCCCTCTCACTGTTGTGGCCACTCCCGTTGCGGAGAACAGGCTCCGGACGCGCAGGCTCAGCGGCCATGGCTCACGGGCCCAGCCGCTCCGTGGCATGTGGGATCTTCCCGGACCGGGGCACGAACCTGTGTCCCCTGCATCAGCAGGAGGACTCTCAACTGCGCCACCAGGGAAGCCCTGAAAACGAATTTTAACATAGTTTCTAACTTATTATCTATTCTCTCATCTATTGTGATAGCAGTGATGTGCTACTGAATTTAACCACTCTGAGCGTGTGAATGTGTGTATGTGTGAATGTGCGCATTCTTGCATGCATGTAAGTCCAAGGAAAAGTATTCTTGTGTATGTATGTGAGAAAGTATAAACAAGGAGCCAAAAGACAAAAAGAAATACTTAGTTTGATATTACAAGGACTATGGCTTTTACTCACTGTACTAACTATGGAAAAGTATTTAAGAATAAGGCTTTCTGTATTCTTCTACTTTGTGATTAAAAATCAAGATTCTTGATCTTTTTTTGTTAAAATCACTTGCCTGATCTGTGTAAATAAAAAAAAATCTCAATTTCCACCTGAGGTGTATTTTTCTAATCAAGCCCATCAAAACTGGAGATCCTTTAATATACGGTCAAATTTAAACTGGATTTTATTACCACATGCTGGAATCCCAAAGAGTCTGTCTTAATAACCTTTTCAGAGTGTGCATTACATATAACCTGGGGATAATGAAATACAATTATATGTTCTTTAATAAGTTACTTCAAGTTATCACCTACGTGTTTACTGAAGATGATTAACATCCTTCCTCCTGAGGTTTTTCATAATACCATTTCATTTTCAAAATGGTTCCCCTACTCCACAACACATTTTTTTTAACCTGATTCATAGCTGCCACTATAAATTGAATTTTCATTTTGACTAAATTTGGAATTATAAGAAACAACACATTACAAAAACATTTTAAGTCAGTAAGCATTCTATATAAAATAGCATTGTTTTGTTTTGTTTTGTTTTTACCAGAGTCCGGCAAAGAATTAAGATCTGCACACAACACCAGTGGAATAGTTCCAAATTCTCCCAATGCACTGGACTGGAGGCTTCTCGAGGCTTTATCAATGATGTTCTTCACTTCTGAGAGGAACATCATTGTTTGAACCAACTTCACATCAGAGTATTCAGGGTCCCAGTGCATATGAGCATTAGCCACGAGAATAAGTTGTTTTTCTGTTCCAAGATGTGGCTTTCCAGCTATATTAGACAAAAAGAAAAGAAACAAACAAAACCTGTCCATAACCCCATATATGCTCACAGGGTCTGAAAGCAAGTAATATCTCAGAATCTTGGGAATAATAAAGAAGTCTAAAATTTAGTTAACAATCTCCCACCTGATGACTGAATCTACCCTACAACAAACCTGAGAAATAGACATCTAACCTCTCGGTTGAGTACTTCCAGAATAGGGTATTCACTACTTGAACAGAGACAGCCCATTCTATTTGGGACAGCTTGATTTTTAAATAGTTCCATCTCCTTAAAACTTCTGGTCTTCTAGATGTCCTAAATTGAGCATCATAAAATTAAATTGACACCCTTTTTCTTAAGATATGTTTAAGATAGTCATTAAGTTCCATCTTTCATCTTTCTATCCCTCAGATTAAATATCCCCATTTCCAACTGTTCCTCAAGTGACAGAAGTTTCAGTTCGTAGCATGAAGGTCACTCTAAACACACATTTAATTTGAAATAAGTGGTCCATTTCTCCAAAACTCAAGACCTTTAAAATAATGACTAAAAAGGTCAGGAAGAGAAGTCAGCATACAGAATATCCCTGTTGCCAAGAAATTATGTAAGTGTATGGAGTTCTTCTCTCTGAGCAGTCATTTTAACTAATATTTACACTTCAGCATTTTATGTGAAAAATTCTTGAGGAGAAAAGAAAGCTGTTTTTTTCCTTTGGCTTTAAGCCTTTTAAGATTTGACATAGTTTTCTGGGCAATGTTTCCTCATCTTGAGCTTTGCGGTAGAGATAAATGGATATAAGGTTTTAGAATCTAAGATTTAAATTCTGAGTTTCTTCAGGTGTTAGACAAGACTATTAATATGTAACAAATTTTTTGTTTTCTATTAAATTTTGGAGGTCAATTTCATAGGAAGTGGAAAAGTCACTCACATGACATTTCAATCAATTCCTTTCGAAGTTCTAGCAGTACAGCAACTCCAATGTTATCTTTTGTCATGACTCTATTCAGCATAGCTTCAGACCCTTCTGAATTTGCCATTGCTAGCTGATTAAATTCAACAGTGTGTTTCTGAACCAAAGTAAATCTAAAACAAAAACAAACACACACACACAAATATAAAATAGAGAATACCAAGACATTAGCTTTGTGGAAAATGCAATTTTCCCCAACTTCCTTAACAGATATGATGGCATGTAAATTACATTATGGAAAATCCTCCACACTTAACACCAAGCTTCCCATGTCCATTTAAGTTGTTCTCAGTCTGTTACGGATACAAATAACATTTTGATAAACTTTTACAACTTAAGAAAATGTAGTCATCTTCTGTTTAGGTTTCACATTGGAAAATTCCATCTTATAATTTTAAAATAATTCTCTTCCTAAGTACACGCTTAAGAATCTCTCCACCATCCCAGAGGGAATGCAATTACAAGGTGTTTCAAGTAACAACTGGAGTTAAACCCTAGCAAACACCTGAAGAAACAGCAGCACTTTCAACATGCCCTCCAAAACACTATTTCTGATGAATCAAAGCAAAACCCTCTAAGTCAACAGTACTGTTTTCTTGAGTAATAATGAAACGCCTCATTCTCTTATTTGCCAACTAATTTCCATTCCCTTGGCCCCCATCCTGCAAACAGAGAAAGTTTTCTTTTTAAGAAATAAGATGACTGGGAATTCCCTGGCAGTCCAGTAGTTAGGACTCTGCACTTCCACTGCAGGAGGCAAGGTTCGATGCCTGGTCTGGAAACTAAGATTCTGCATGCCATGTGGCTCAGCAAAAAAAAAAAAAAGAAAAGAAAGGAAGAAAGAAGATGACTTACTTTTCTGTCTTAAAGAATATTGCACAGCCATCAACATGTTTTCTTTCTTGTTCTGACATTGTCCTAGCTCTAGATTTAGGACTAAAGAATCCATTATAGCCACGTTCTTTCAGTTCTACCAGAAAAAAACTGTAATACTGTTCTGTTTCAACCTCCTGAAAAATTGTAAATAGCAGAGTTATTTCATAAGACAAAAATCAGTCCTATGCATTACCTTTATATGTACAGTTTAAGAACTTAAAAGAATTTCAAAGGACTGATCTGCAGAATGAAGAATTACATTTTTTCGATGTAATTTATCTGAAACCAATCAGAACACCTACCTGTCATTTTACAGGTACCAGTTGATAAGGTTAATTCTTTATTGTTTAGGAGTAAAGAATAGAAAGACATATATACCCCTATGCATATATTTTCCCTTATATTTTAGAATTGGCGTAGAACAAAAATCAGAGAGGTAACAGGAACTCCACAGATCAAATTTCACACCACAAGGAGAGTGACTTGCCCAAGGTCATGTAAGTTATTATGAGAGTTGGACTGAGAACTCAGTTACTGTGCACCAGGTTCAATGCCCTTTCTACTTTGACCTAACTATTCAATTACCACTGGTAGTAAAGCAAAATTATACCTTGATAGTGTTACAATTTTAGTAACATTGTCACCCAATTAAAAAATAGTGTACAGGAGCATCAGGGCGGAAAAAGTAAACATTTAGCTGTCATAGCAAACACTTAAAACCCAGCTTAACCCATCTGCTTAATTTGGCAGCACACTGCTACAAAGCACAGCAGGCAGTGAATGCTCCCAGAATTCACTAAATACAGAAAAAGTCCATATTTTAATAACTGCTAAAGCTAGGACTTCATATGTGTCAGTGTAATGCGTTCCCAAGCTGTTCCTTGCTTGATCAATGTTGGGGCATTTCTGCAATTTAAACAAGTGCTCTTCTGATGACTTACCTGAAGACTTATGACATCAGCATTGCAACTCAAGATTTCTTGAATAATGGCCTTTTTCCTGTAGTCCCAATTTAGTGCCCATGATGGACAGTAGCCATATAACTGCCGGGTCGCATATTTATCACAAAGAACATTATAGCACATGACAGAAAACAAGGCTGTAGGAAAGATAACTTTACTTATTCACACACGTGGCAGAAAAAAAAAAACATAATTAATTTCAATAGTTTTCACTTAAATGCTAAGTTTGACTTTATTTATTCAATATATATTCACTGAAAAACTACTATATGCCAGACATGGCATAAGTAATGTTAGAAAATAAATGAAGGACAGATACGTGAACAAATTATAATATAAATAAATAATGTGTTTCCTGCTACAGAGGTACACACAGAAGGTTCAAAAACTAACAGAATACGATCTTAAGTCCTTCAGCCTCTAAGACCAGGGCTCCTCATTTCTATGTTCCCTCCACCACTTCAACTATTGTTAATGTAGAATGTGGAAACCCGACAGGTAGTTTTCTTAACAGGCATCTCTACTTTTCTTCTACAGAGCAACTACTATTAATTCACATGAAAGAAAAGGGGTATTATAGACCAAATCCTGTTGCACACATCACAGAAGTGCTCAAACTATTTTCATACAATTTTAAAAGGAGATTAGAGGTCATTAGTTCAATTTCTCTTTTAAGTAGGTGTTTTGGCTATCTTAAACTTTTGTATTATCAAATACATCTGGAACACAGTACAGTTTGGAAACTTACAGTATAGAAAGATTTTCATGTATTTATTATAACTGAATTTGATCAATACTTTAGAGCAGAGTTCCTCAACAGCAGCACCTCTGATCTCTAGCCACAAGATGCCAAGAGCACTTCTACCAGTTGTTAACAATCAAAAAATATCTCCAGGCATTGCCAAATGTCTTCTGGGGCATAAAATCGCCTCTGGTTGAGAAGTACTGCTTTATACCAAACTTTCCGTAGCATAGTAAAGAGGCCAGGTAATCAAGTCTTCGTTATTATCTCCCAAACCAAATCAACCTTAAGCATTCTACTGTAACACTGCCCAAAATCTAAAGCATACCAACAATACTATTAGGTTTACAAAGAAAAAGTAAAAATAAGATTTAAATAATTAGGCTACCAACCAGTTGGCCGTGTTCTGTCTGGTTCTTGTAACATAATCCAAGATCTTGGAGGTGGTTGTTCTGTTGAAACTAGTTGAATATAAAACACAAAATTAAACAATATTCTTACATGTCTTTCTAAAAAAAATGGTTTAATCAAATGACCACTTACTTCTTTTTGCAGTACCTGCCAAATTATCAAGCAAATAGTTCAGTAGCCTTCTTGTTCCATCTGGTTCCAGATAGAGGTTCAATATATCCTGGGTAAGTGGATTTCCTGGAAATATTTTTTTAAATAGGTAAAATGAAACCAAGACAAATACTAAAATATTTCAAAACTGAAAAATATACCAAAATTATCAGATCATCTATAACAATGTATATTAACTATATATATTAACCATATATAACTGTATATAAAAAACTATATTAACTCAACATACCAAACTAGAATATTATTTTTTTTCAGCTTTTGATGTGAAGAATAAAAAAGATTCATACCACATTCTACAGAAGTATCCAAAAAATGATTATTAATGTACTGATGTCAATCTAGAAGATATCTAATAGTGCTCTGCATCTGACCCTGCCTCATCAACACTTTCAATGATCAAAAGAGAGTAAAACTGGATTGGGGAAGAGTTGGAAGAAGGACTAGGCAAAGGAAAGGTGAGAACCAATATAATGAATCACAGAATCAAAATTTAAGAACGCTACAAAGTTAATAAGAAAACATCCTAATGACAAATCCTGTCTAGCACTTAGATTTTTTAAAATTCTAATGAATAAAGTAACAGGATGGGACAGACCTGGTTTAAGATTAAGCCACTAATGAAGGGGAAAACCCCAGGGCAGTGATCCAACAGTAAATTCAATCACTGTTTCGTAAGTGCCAAAAATGAAAGCTAATGCAATGATTTACATGTATTGTTAATAGTCTCAAATTCTCTCAGAAGGACTTCTTATGTACAAGGAACAGCATAGTACACTGTTTCAAAAGCAAAGTTCCTACCCATGCTCCATTTTAAGAAAGACTAATAAATTCTATAGATGGAAGATAGGTAAAATGATGAGAGATCTTAGCCATTCCAAATTTAAAAAAAAAAAAGGTATGGACTATAAGAATGATCACCACACAGAGAAAAAAGTATTTTTTTCCTTTTCTCTTGTGAAAGAGTAGACTCAAAAGGCAGAATGAGGACCAAGCTCAGAATAGAAGTGTTTGTTAAACATTAGAATTATTTAAGATGAAATGCCCTGACCTGTGAGGTAGTGAAGTATCCTTCATTAAAAGCTGGATTACACGGATGGGAAGAATCCTAAGTTAGGATTTTAAGAACTGTAAAGGTAAAAACATGCTCCTATAAGTGCAAGGTATATATTTGTAGGAAGACAAGTAACAATAGTATCATTCCCCATATGTGTACAGTTCTTTACAGATACCAGAGTCCTAAAATTTTCATTTAGTCACAATCCTATGAGATAGGTAGCTATAACCTCAAAGTTACCAGGACCCTGTTAAGGATATCTTGAGAAAATGAAGTCAACCAAAAAACTTCTCAGTACCAGGTAAGCATCCCATTCTAACTAGACCTACATTACTGCTGTTATTTTTACTACTTTCTAGTGCAAAAAATATTTAAAGGCAACTGCTGAGTACTTATAACTATGTGATCCTCCCTTCTAAGATCTTTCTATAAAATTAAAAACCATCCCCAAACCCAAACATCTATTTTTGACTCTCTAATAAATGCATGAAGCCAAATGGTATATTTCCCACAACATCTGCTTGTTCTTTGGAATTCCTTTAAATTTAATCTACTTTTCATTGCCTGGAAAAATAATACACATAGGGTAAACTTAACAAGTACAATACAATTCTGGAATTAAAACATGATACTGAGTCTCAGAACTAAGGAACAAAAGTGAATGAGAGAAGTCGTTTCTGGAAAGATGAAGTAAACATACTTTTCCCTATTTCTCCTGCTGAATACAACTAAAATCCCATTAATTATGTGTAAAGAAATGTAAGACTCTGAAATGTGGTAAGAAGACAGAATGTTCAGAGACTTCAGGACCTGAGGAACAACACAGTGGTGAATTCCTTGGGTTTACTATTTGTCTCATATATCCCAGACACAGAGCTAAGAAGCCAGCAACACAGAAACACCTGTGGGTACAGAAAAAAAATTCCAACAAACGCCAAAGGGCCAGGAAAGGGCAGCCTAACAAAACAAAACTTTTAGATAGTAACAGCTCTACTACAGCTAAACACCAAAGAAACATACATGGCATCCTCTCTACTCATGCCAGCAAAGACCAAGCAGGGAGCTTAGACTTACACCCTTATGAGGAAGTAAGGAGGTACCCCAACACCCCTAGCAGGGTAGGGTCAGAGAAGGCCAAGAAGGTAGCTGGGACTTTTATCCCCTCCAGGCAGTAACAAGCACCTCCTCCTCCGCCCTGTGGTGTCTGCAGAGACCAAGAAGGGAAGCCTGGACTATCACCCCAACCCGCAGTAATGAGGTGCTCCTCCACCTCCCTTCTGGAGATGACGTCAGAGGAGGCTGAGTAGAGTCAAGACTTTTACCATCTCCCAACAGTAATGAGGTCACCCCAATGCAGTGACTATGGAGACCACATAAGGAGCCAAAACTGCCACCTGTACCCAGCTGACCCTCAGGTGTCAACAAAGGCTAAGTGGAATCTTAACTCCTACCTCCCCTGGCAGTAAGGAGATGGTGTTCTCCATTTTCCCTGCCACAGCAGTGATAGAGAAAGCCAGCAAAAAAGGTTTAAATAAGAGCCAGAGTCTTATAACATAATGTGAATATGTCCAGCTTCAAGTGAAAATCACTAATCATACCAAGAACCAGGAAAATTTCAAACTGAATGAAAAAGATAATAGATTCCAATACTGAGATTATAGAAACATTAGAATGATCTGAGCAAAACAGAGAAGGCATGATAAAAATGCTTCAATGAAAAATTACAAACATGCCTGAAATAAAATGACAAAAAAATAAGAAGACTCAGTAAACAAAGTTTTGGTAAACAAATGAAATGTAAAAACCAAATGGAAATATTAAAACTGTAAAATAGGATAAATGAAATAAAAAACTCAGTTGGATGGGTTCAACAGCAGAATGGAGGGTCAAAGGAAAGAATCAGCGAACTGGAAGGTATAACACTACAATTATGCAATCTGAACAACAGAAAGGAAACAGATTGAAAAAAATAAATGAACAGAGAGCCTCAGGGACCAGTGGAACTACAACAAAAAATTTAACATTCATGTCCTCAGAGCAACGGAAGCAGAAGAGCACAGGGCTGAGGAAGTACTAAAGAAATGGTGAAAGTTCCCCCAATTTGGCAAGAAACCTAAACCTACAGATTCAAAAACTTCAAACAGGACAAACCCAAAGGAATCTATACCAAGCAACATCATAATTAGACTTCTGAAAACTAAAGACAAAGAAAAAAATCTTGAAGGCAGCCAGAGAAAAACAACCTTATCTGTAGGGGAAAAACAATATGAATAACCACAAATTTCTCATCACAAACCAGTAGAAAGTGGCATGGTATTTTTCAAGTGCTGAAAGAAAAGACCTGTCAACCCAGAATCCTATATCCAGCGAAAATATCCTTCGGGAATGAAGGAGAAACAAAGACATTTTCAGATGACAGAGAACTAAGACACTCTGTTGCCAGCAGACCCTCCCCTAAGAGAACCATTAATGAAAGTTCTCTAAATGGAAAGGAAATGATAATAGAAGGAACCCTGGAATATCAGGAAGGAAAAAAAAAGATTATGGTTTAATAAAAGGGGGGGCAAATATAATAGGCTTTCCTTCTCAAGTTTTCTGAATCTTGTTTGGCAGTTAACTGGGGGAACAGGCAAATAAAAGGTCATAAAAAGAGCTATGGTTTTTATATGTCACTCAAACTGGTAAAGTAGTAACACCAGAAGACTATGATAAATTAAGTTTATATACTGAAATACCTAGAGCAACCACTGAAAAAGATAATTCAAACACATCACAGACAAATTAAAATGGAAATGTAAAAAGATGCTCAAATAACCCATAGGAAAGCAAGAAAAAGAAAACAGAAAAACAAAAGCAAGGAGAACAAACAGAAAACAAAAAATAAAGTGGCCGATGTAAGCCCCAATAAATCAACAATTATAGTAAATGTAAATGGTCTAAATAGACCAATTAAAAGACAGAAAATTGGCAGTGTGGATTTAAAAACATGACCCAACTATATGCTATCAACAAGAAACCCACTTCAAATATAACAATATAAGCAGGTTGAAAGGAAAAGGATGGAAAAAAAATCATGCAAACATTAGTCAGAGGAAAGCAGGAGTGACTATATTAATATCAGATCAAGTAGATTTCAGAGAAAATCACCACACTGCGAGTGGCCTTATGTAACGATAAAGGGCCAATCCCCCAAGAAGAATTAGCAATTCTGAATGTGTATCTATCAAACAACAAAACTGCAAAATATTTTAAGCAAAAACAATTCCATCCAAAAACTGATGGAACTGAAAGGACAATAGAGAAGTCTACAATTACAGCTGAAGACGTCAACACCCCTCTCTGAAAAATTGACAGAACCAGACAAAAGTCCACAAACCATCAATCTAATAGATATCAGACAAATATATTGGATCTAACTATTTATACATCATCTACACAGTAACAGCAGAATACAAAACTCTTGCCCAATGCCCAAGGGACAAATACTAGGATAGATCATATCCTGGGCCATAAAACCAAACATCCACAAATTTAAAAGAACTGAAATTATGTAGAATGTACTCTTCAACCACAATGGAATGACACTAAAAATCAGTAACTGAAAGACAATAGGAAAATGTGCAAACACTTGGAAAATTCTGACTGATCCATGGGTCAAAGAGGAAGTCTGAAGGGAAATTTCAAAATGCACTGAGCTAGTGAAAATAAAATTTGTTGCTGGACACAGCTAAAGCAGGGCCAAGAGGGAGAGTTACAGCACTAAATGCATACATCAGAAGAAAAAAGTCCCAATTCAATAATCTAAGCTTCCACCCTAACAACCGAGAGAAAAAGAGTAAAATAAACCCAAAGAAAAAGCAGCATAGAAATACTAAAGAGCAGAAATCAGTGAAACTGAAAACAGAAAAATGGAGGAAAAAAATTTTAAAGCTGTTTCTTTGACAAGATCAATAAAACTGACGAACCTTTATCCAAGACTGATAAAGAAAAAGAGAGACAAAAATTACTAATATCAACAACGAAAGGGAATAAGGGTATCACTACAGACCCTACAGAAATCAGAAGGATAAGGGAATACTATAAACAACTCTACATACATAAATTTAACACAGATGATATGGGCCACTTCCCTGAAAAACACAAATCATCACAACTCACCCAGTAGATAATTTAATAGCACTACACCTAGTAAAGGAAATGAATTCATAATTTTAAAACTACCAGAAAAGAAATCAACCCAGACTGTTGCACTGAAAAATTCTACTAAACATTTAAAAAAGGATTAACTCTAATTCTACAGAATCTCTTCTGGAAAACAGAAGATGAGGGAACACTTTCAAATTCATTTCATAAAGCTAATATCACCTTGATACCAAAACCAGGCAAAGTGAGTATAAAACAAACAGAAAACAAAACTACAGACAAATATCTCTCATGAATACAGTCAAAAATCATTAAAATATTAGCATACACTTACCAGCAATAAACAAATTGTACACCATGATCAAGCGGATTTTATTCTAGGAATGCAAGCCTGGTTCAATATTCAAAAATTAATTATCAGGCTAAAGAAGAAAAATTATATATCACATATCAACTGATGGAGAACAAACATTTGACAAAATTAAATACCCATTCATGATTTAAAACTCTCAGAAAAAGAAGGATAGAAGGAAAAATCCTCAAATTGATAGGGCATCTACAAAATACCCATGCTAACATTATACTGAACAATGAAGACAGAATACTTTCTAAGGTCGGGGAAAAGGGGGGATCTCTGCTCTCACAAGTCTTATTCAACATAGAGCTGCAAGTTCTGGTCAGTGCCATAAGGCAAGAAAAAGGAAAGAAAAGCATACATATTGGAAAGAAATAAACTTCTCCCTATTTGCAGGTGACTAATTTTCTACATAGAAAAAAATTTTTTAATTACTAAAAAACCTACAAAAAATAGAAAAACCAACTCCTAGAACTAGAATTGGGTTCAACAAAGTAGAATGATACAAAATCAAGCCTTGGTAAATTTAAGAAAATTGAAATAGTATCAAGTATCTTTTCCGGCTACAACGCTATGAGACTAGATATCAATTACAGGAAAAAAATCTGTAAAAACTACAAACACATGAGGCTAAACAATACACTACTAAATAACCAAGAGATCACTGAAGAAATCAAAGAGGAAATCAAAAAATACCTAGAAACAAATGACAATGAAAACACGACGACCCAAAACCTATGGGATGCAGCAAAAGCAGTTCTAAGAGGGAAGTTTACAGC
This sequence comes from Pseudorca crassidens, assembly GCF_039906515.1. Lineage (NCBI taxonomy): Eukaryota > Metazoa > Chordata > Mammalia > Artiodactyla > Delphinidae > Pseudorca > Pseudorca crassidens. Next base: position 138,309,308 of record NC_090298.1, on the reverse strand, counting down.
AATACAATCCTACCTCAAGAAACAACAAATGTCTCAAATAAACAAACTAACCCTACACCTAAAGCATTAGAGAGGAGAAGAACACCAAAAAAAACCCCCAAAGTTAACAGAAGGAAAGAAATCATAAAGATCAGATCAGAAATAAATGAAAAAGAAATGAAAGAAACGATAGCAAAGATCAATAAAACTAAAAGCTGGTTCTTTGAGAAGATAAAACAAAATTGATAAACCTTTAGCTAGACTCATCAAGAAAAAAAGCGAGAAGACTCAAATCAATAGAATTAGAAATGAAAACGGAGAAGTAACAGCTGACACTGCAGAAATACAAAGGATCATGAGAGATTACTACAAGCAACTATATGCCAATAAAATGGACAACCTGGAAGAAATGGACAAATTCTTAGAAAAGCACAACCTTCTGACACTGAACTAGGAAACTGAAAATACAAACAGACCAATCACAAGCACTGAAATTGAAACTGTGATTAAAAATCTTCCAACAGGACTTCCCTGGTGGCGCAGTGGTTAAGAACCCACCTGCCAATGCAGGGGACACGGGTTCGAGCCCTGACCTGGGAAGATCCCATATGCCGCGGAGCAAGAAAGCCCGTGCGCCACAACTACTGAGGTCCATGCGCCTAGAGCCCGTGCTCCACAACAAAGAGAAGCCACTGCAATGAGAAGCCCGCGCACCGCAACGAAGAGTAGCCCCCGCTCACTGCAACTAGAGAAAGCCTGTGCGCAGCAACGAAGACACAACGCGGCCCAAAAAAAAAATAAAGAAGTTAAAAAAAAAAATCTTCCAACAAACAAAAGCCCAGGACCAGATGGCTTCACAGGCAAATTCTATCAAACATTTAGAGAAGAGCTAACACCTATACTTCTCAAACTCTTCCAAACAATCCCAAACTCATTTGCGGAGGGAGGAACGATCCCAAACTCATTCTATGAGGCCACTATCACCCTGATACCAAAACCAGACAAAGATGTCACAAAAGAAGAAAACTACAGGCCAATATTACAGATGAACATAGATGCAAAAATCCTCAACAAACTACTAGCAAACATAATCCAACAGCACATTAAAAGGATCATACACCATGATCAGGTGGGGTTTATCCCAGGAATGCAAGGATTCTTCAATATACACAAATCAATCAATGTGATAAACCATATTAACAAATTGAACGAGAAAAATCACACGATCATCTCAATAGATGCAGAAAAAGCTTTCGACAAAATTCAATACCCATTTATGATAAAAACCCTCCAGAAAGTAGGCACAGAGGGAACTTACTTCAACATAAGAAAGGCCATATATGACAAACCCAGAGCCAACATTGCTCTCAACGGTGAAAAACTGAAACCATTTCCACTAAGATCAGGAACAAGACAAGGTTGCCCACTCTCACCCCTATTATTCAACATAGTTTTGGAAATTTTAGCCACAGCAATCAGAGAAGAAAAGGAAATAAAAGGAATCCAAATTGGAAAAGAAGAAGTAAAATTGTCACTGTTTGCAGATGACATGATAATATACATACAGAATCCTAAAGATGCTACCAGACAACTACTAGAGCTAAGCAATGAATCTGATAAAGTAGCAGGATACAAAATTAATGCACAGAAATCTCTTGCATTCCTATACACTAATGATGAAAAATCTGAAAGAGAAATTAAGGAAACACTCCCATTTACCATTGCAACAAAAACAATAAAATACCTAGGAATAAACCTACCTAAGGAGGCAAAAGACCTGTACGCAGAAAACTATAAGACACTGATGAAACAAATTAAAGACGATACAAGCAGATGGAGAGATATACCTTGTTCTTGGATTGGAAGAATCAACATTGTGAAAATGATTATACTACCCAAAGCAACCTACAGATTCAATGCAATCCCTATCAAATGACCAATGGCATTTTTCATAGAACTAGAACAAAAAATTTCACAATTTGGGGCTTCCCTGGTGGCACAGTGGTTGAGAGTCCGCCTGCCAATGCAGGGGACACGGGTTTGTGCTCCAGTCCAGGAGGATCACACGTGCTGCGAAGCGGCTGGGCCCGTGAGCCATGGCTGCTGAGCCTGCGCGTCCGGAGCCTGTGCTCTGCAACAGGAGAGGCCACAACAGTGAGAGGCCTGCGTACCGCCAAAAAAAAAATTTTTTTTCACAATTTGTATGGAAACACAAAAAAACACGAATAGCCAAAGCAATCTTGAGAAAGAAAAACGGAGCTGGAGGAATCAGGCTCCCTGACTTCAGACTATACTACAAAGCTACAGTAATCAAGAGCGTATGTTACTGGCACAAAAATAGAAATATCAATCAATGGAACAGGATAGAAACCCACGCACATATGGTCACCTTATCTTTTTTTTTTTTTTTTTTGCGGTACGCGGGCCTCTTACTGTTGTGGCCTCTCCCATGGTGGACCACAGGCTCCGGACACGCAGGCTTGGCAGCCACGGCTCATGGGCCTAGCCGCTCCGTGGCATGTGGGATCTTCCCAGACCGGGCACGAACCCGCGTCCCCTGCATCGGCAGGCAGACTCTCAACCACTGCGCCACCAGGGAAGCCCAGTCACCTTATCTTTGATAAAGGAGGCAAGAATATACAATGGATAAAAGGCAGCCTCTTCAATAAGTGGTGCTGGGAAAAATGGACAGCTACTTGTAAAAGAATGAAATTAGAACACTCCCTAACACCATACATAAAAATAAACTCAAAATGGATTAAAGCCCTAAATGTAAGGCCAGACACTATAGAACTCTTAGAGGAAAACATAGTGAGAACACTCTATGACATAAATCACAGCAATATCCTTTTCGGCCCACCTCCTAGAGAAATGGAAACAAAAATAAGCAAATGGAACCTAATGAAACTTAAAAGCTTTTGCACAGCAAAGGAAACCATAAACAAGACCAAAAGACAACCCTCAGAATGGGAGAAAATATTTGCAAATGAAGCAACTGACAAAGGATTAATCTCCAAAATATACAAGCTGATCATGCAGCTCAATATCAAAAAAAACAAACAACCCAATCCAAAAATGGGCAGAAGACCTAAACAGATATTTCTCCAAAGAAGATATACAGATTGCCAACAAACACATGGAAGGATGCTCAACATCACTAATCATTACAGAAATGCAAATCAAAACTACAGTGAGGTATCATCTCACACCTGTCAGAATGACCATCATCAAAAAGTCTACAAAGAATCAATGCTGGAGAGGGTGTGGAGAAAAGCGAACCCTCTTGCACTGTTGGTGGGAATGTAAATTGATACAGCCACTATGGAGAACAGTATGGAGGTTCCTTACAAAACTAAAAATAGAACTACCATACGACCCAACAATCCCACTGCTGGGCATATACCCTGAGAAAACCATAATTCAAAGAGTCATGTACCACAATGTTCATTGTAGCTCTATTTACAATAGCCAGGACATGGAAGCAACCTAAGTGTCCATCAACAGATGAATGGATAAAAATGTGGCACATACATACAATGGAATATTACTCAGCCATAAAAAGAAACAAAATTGAGTTATTTGTGGTGAGGTGGATGGACCTAGAGACCGTCACATAGAGTGAAGTAAGTCAGAAAGAGAAAAATAAATACCATATGCTGACACGTATATATGGAATCTAAAATAAGAAAAAATGGTTCTGAAGAACCTAGGGGCAGGACAGGAATAAAGACACAGATGTAGAAAATGGACTTGAGTACACTAGGAGGTGGAAGGGTAAGCTGGGACAAAGGGATAGAGTGGCATGGACATATATACACTACCAAATGTAAAACAGATAGCTAGTGGGAAGCAGCCACATAGCACAGGGAGATCAGCTCGGTGCTTTTTGTCCACCTAGAGGGGTGGGATAGGGACGATGGGAGGGAGGTGCAAGAGGGAGGAGATATGCGGATATACGTATATGTATAACTGATTCACTCTGTTATACAGCAGAAACTAACACACCATTGTAAAGCAATTATACTCCATAAAGATGTTAAAAAAATCAAATAGTGACAATACCAAACACTGATAAGGATGCAAAGAAACTGGATCACTCATTTATTACTGGTAAAAATGTAAAATAGTACAGCAGTCTGGAAAACAACCTGGCAGTTTCTTAAAAAAAACTGACCATGAAATTAACCTATGACCCAGCAACTGCACTCCTGGGCATTTATCTTAGAGAAATGAAGACTTACATTCACACAATAACCTGCACACAGAATGTTAACAGCAGCTTCATCTGTAACAGCAAAATACTGGAAACCACCCAGATGTCCTTAAATAGGTCAATGATTAAACAACCTGTGATACATCCATACCAAGTAATACTACTCAACAATATAAAGGAGCAAACACCCACAACCTGGGTGAATCTCCGAAGAATTAACCTTGGGTATGAGGAGGGGAACCCAATCTCAGAAGGTTACACACAGCATGATTCTATTTATATATTATTTTTTAAATAACAAAATTATAGAAATAGATAACATATCAGTGGTTGTCAGAAGTTCAGGAGTGAACTGGGGCAAGAGGAAAGCAAGTGTGCCTATCAAAGGGCAACATGAGGGATCCTTTGGTGATGGAACTGTTCTGTACCTTGACTGTATCAATGTCAATATCCTGGTTGTGATGCTGTACTACAGTTTTTGTTTTGTTTTGTTTTTTATTTTCTGGCTGCAGTGGGTCTTCGTTACTGCGCGGGGGCCTTCTGTAGTTGCAGCGAGCGGGGACTACTCTGTTGTGGTGTGTGGGCCTCTCATTGCGGTTGCTTCTCTTGTTGCGGAGCACAGGCTCTAGGTGCGTGGGCTCAGTAGTTGTGGCTCGCGGGCTCTAGACTGCAGGCTCAGTAGTTGTGGCGCACGGGTTTAGTCGCTCCTCAGCATGTGGGATCTTCCCGGACCAGGGCTTGAACCTGTGTGTCCTGCATTGGCAGGCGGATTCTTAACCACTGTGCCACCAGGCAAGTCTATGTAGTATAGTTTTGAAAGATGTTATCACTGGGGGGAAATTGGTAAAAGGCACATGGATTGTTCCCTGAATTATTTCTTACAGGTTCACATAAATCTCTTATCTCAAAATAAAAAAAAGAATACACTATCTAAGGTTCTAGTCCTATCTTTCACAGTAGAACAATTTTGAAGAACATGGAAAAATGTAAAAAAAAAAAAAGTGACGCATGCTAGCCCTATGCAATCAACTTTAAAGAAAATGATATGAACTGATTCATGAGGCAGAAGTACTTCGGCTCTGTACAAATGGATAAAATAGCAAATAGACATGATTTTTGACTAAGTGATACATTTTGTCTTCCAAATAATTAACAGGTGCCATGAGAAATCATTAAAGAAGTTTTCAGAGAGCAAGGAAAATGTAACTGTTTTAAGAAGTAGCTAGCACAGCATTAAAGTGTAAGTTGCAAAGTCAGGAAAATAACATAGGATTTGTCTTAAAAAGGTGAAATCAAGTGAAAAGACTGCTATTGCAGACAGACATGTAACAATGTCCAACAGAATAGCTGAGATAAACGAACTATCTCGGTGAAACTATACTTCCAAGAAAGAAACATAAAGGCATAAATGTTGAACAGTAAAGGATCTTTCTGAAGTGGAAGACCAAGGACTAATCAAAAACAAATGTGCCATAAAGACTTCCCTACCTGGCCCCAGCGTTTACTTAAATCAGTGTGAAAATTTGTGAGCAATGACCCTAACTTCAAATAAAGTTTGTAAATCCTTAGAGAAATGAATACAGATTAAGGTTTGTAAAATATATACTGTAAGATTACAAAACCTTGAACCAGAGGGACACACAACAGTAGCTGCCTCTGGGACGAAAAAGAGACTAGAAGAGGAACAAAGAGGGCCTTAATGTTCTGTAATGTTCTATTTCTTTTGCATTAAAAAATGGACACAAAAGTGAAAAAATATTAATTGTTAATTCTGGTAGTCTGTATATGAATTACACTTTGCCACATTTTATATATTTGTTTTTCAAATTTCAAAATAGGAAAATAAGAATAAATTAGACTTATCATAGGGAGATACAACAGAAAAGGCATTTGCAGCTCACATTTCCCTGACTTCCATTTTAAGAGGCCTCAGCCAGTGTAGCCCATACAGACAAAAACTTTCCAAAGAATGATTTATAAAGCTGATGTTTGTTGAACATGGTTTTACATATATTTGTAAATGTATTGTTTGCAATTTCCATTTGTTTTTGTGAACAATACCATTACTTTTATAATATGAAATGGATTTACAGAAATAAAACCTCACTTTATAACTGTATTTTTAAGAAATAAAAGTACACTTCCTGAAGACTTCATCATGTGATTTTTTTGGGGGGCCACACCACATGTGGGTGTGGGATCTTAGTTCCCCCACCAGGGATCAAATCCATGCCCCCTGCAGCAAAGGGCAGAGTCATAACCACTGGACTGCCAGGGAAGTCCCCCTGTGATCTTTTTTAAGGAATCAATTATAGAGTAAGCTGGATACATCTACAAGACTGGTGAAGAACCACAATGTGATAAAAAAATTTATAGGTTTTGACATATTATTAAAATGGGACTTTTAACCTTGCTGGTTTAAAAAAATATTTCCCAATAGTTCTTACTAGGTTAATTATGTCTCCGAGTTCTAAAATATTAGTAAAGTCCTTATAAATCAATTTTATTTTTGAGTTTTAAAGAAATGCTTAAATACTGGTCTTTATTAGAGGATCCAAACAGATCAAAATTTTCTACTTGCTTTCTGCATTTTGTGAGAATCTCCATTTTTTGAGATTTGAACATAAAACAAACAAACAAAAAAAGCTGTTTTACAGGATGATGAAATAAAGTCTGACGTCAGGAATGTATCACCAAAACATAGAGGTGACTAAAAGAAAGGCTAGAAAAGCAAGGCTGGGCTAGGAGCAAAAAATAATAAGAAGACTAGCAGACAATCTATAGGTGAAAAAGAAAGAAAACCATTGGACTGTATCTAACAAAATGATGAACTCTGGGGAAGAGTGAACCTGCAAATCCCTGGCAAAAGGATTCCCTTTAATGGCTTCTTTAGACTCAAAAGACATACATACAAACCACAAGAAGCACAAATATGGGAAGTCATACCTTTCAGGCCTAAAGTCTGCAACTGAAACAGTTTTCCCAGCTCAAAAGGTAGAACTCGTAACAGGTTGTTATTTAAATGGAGTTCCCTGTTGATGTAAAAATTCCAGGAAGTCAGAAGATATATTAACCTTTAACTAACAGCTAAAATCAACAATATAATTTCTAGGAATATAAGATGTAAGTTCCTAAGAATACAAAATTTAGTATTATATGCCAATGTCTAGTATAGTGCTTCTTAAATCATATGTGGTTAAAAAAACAAACAAAAAGACACAACAAAAAAACCCCAAACTGCCACAGACCAATACATTTGTAAAACATAGGAAAAAAATCAATTACTATAAAAATGTGATGAGAAAAAAAAAGACCAACAAAATATAAGCCCCAATTTTTTTAAGGGTATTGGATTCAAAAGACACTTGCTGTGTATCTCACTGCAGGCTGGTGACACACTTTGAAAATGGCACAGTCCAGATACCACCCTGAGAGCAGAACTGGTCTAGCATACATGGAGGTCTAATACACATGTTTAAGAAAGTGGAAATGATAAAGCAGCCTAACATGTGAATTGTTAAAAGAAAATTTAAATGATCATATAGTACCAAATCAAAATAGTTTATGGTAGTTGCACAATATGTTTATGATTAATAATACTAAAGTTTTACTTTAGAAATAATGGCAGCTATATTAATAACTACTGATTATTTTAATGATTTGTTTTGTATAGAAAATATAACTATGAAAGGAATCTTCAGTAGGAAAAAAAGAAAGACCCAATATTAAGATATTGGCAATGTCCTATGATAAGTTTTTTTTTTTTTGGTACGTGGGCCTCTCACTGCTGTGGCCTCTCCCGTTGCGGAGCACAGGCTCCGGACACGCAGGCCCAGCGGCCATGGCTCACGGGCCCAGCCGCTCCGCGGCATGTGGGACCCTCCCAGACCGGGGCACGAACCCGTGTCCCCCGCATCAGCAGGCGGACCCTCAACCACTGCGCCACCAGGGAAGCCCCTATGATAAGTTTTATTTGTCAGTGTTTACATGTGAATGTGAACTACTGATACTTCTATAGCCCTTGGTTCTTGGAATTTAAATGAAGCTTGGTTACCACTGAGTAAACCAGAGGTTGGTGAGGCCATAAACTGAATAAGAAAAACTCACTCTGAATACTTGGTTCCTGTTTATTTCCAAATATATCACACAGGAAAGGAGGTCCTTTAAGTAAATTTGGTTCAGGGGATTAAAAATAGTCATGGTATACACTCAATAATTAAGCCTAAAAAATGTCAAAGGGCTGGAATGGAAGCAATAGAGGTAAAGAAACTCTCACAAGGTCCTTATTCCTTTTTACTATGCAGCAAATGATAGAAGGCAGCAGAAAAGCCAGTGGAATTTTAAAAAAAAAGGGGGGGGGAGGTAATATGAAATGGGGCAAGATTTTCTATTGGGATTAACATAATAGCTGGAAATTAGCTTTATATTCAATCTGGGTAGATCTCATCTATCTTATAAAACAGAGGTTACAGCAATTACCATTTACTAATACAATATGTACCAAGCAGTGTTGCTAGTAGTTTCTTAGTCATTATCTCAAATACCTCTAATCTCATCCTTAGTTGGGTCATTATCATAGCAACTTCATGGATGAAGAAACACTCTGCAAGGTTGTAAGAAGCTTGCCCCAAATCACACAACTTGTAAATGACTGAGTCAGGTTTCTAACCTGAACTCTGTGTGACTCCACATCCTATCAACCTCCTATAGCCCACACTATAGGTCCCCATATTCAATCACTAATTCTAGCTTCTTTCAAGTCCTGGCTTTGTTACTGTCATGCATACAAGCCCTGGGATGGCCAAAATGGGATCATTAATTGTCAATGGCTTCCTGGATCCCATATTAAGGATGGTATAGGGCCCCAGAATTTAGTGGGGGAAAAGCATCTCAACTGTCTGTCACAGGTGAGTGAATATATGGGATAATACAAGTGCCTTCTATTTGTTTGCCCCACTTTGTCCAAAAATTTTGTTTCAAAAATAAAGTATATTACACAAAACAGCAGTAAAGTAAATTTTAGGCAATGGATCTAAATGACTTATTTATTAGCTGACATTCAATTTTCCCAGAAAACTTTACCTGAAGAACATAGTCATGTTTAATTGTGTTCAAATACCATTAAATTGACAATGTCGTTTCCCAACAAAGTGGTGTTTCCTAACAATATAATAATATATTCTTTTAGGGGGTATATAGCTATGTACTAAGTTGAATCTGTATACCTGAGTGATACCATGTTTCCGAGTTCTGCCGGTAAACTCCGGATTTTATTAGAGGACAGGTCCAGATACACCAGATTGTGAAGCTTGGCAATGTCTGAAGGAATGCGGGACAGGGAATTGTCACTTAGATACAAAGCTGTCAAGTGAGTTAGTGACCACAAAGATGAGCTTAAGCTTCTCACTTTTCCTGTAAAAGAAGAAAAAAATGGGGTAAGAATTATATAGTGTTCTATACCAAATGTAAAATAGATAGCTAGTGGGAAGGAGCTGCATAGCACAGGTAGATCAGCTTGGTGCTTTGCATCCACCTAGAGGGGTGGGATAGGGAGGATGGGAGGGAGATGCAAGAGGAAGGAGATATGGGGATATATGTATATGTATAGCTGATTCACTTTGTTAAACAGCAGAAACTGACACACCATTGTAAAGCAATTATACTACAATAAAGATGTTAAAAAATTATATAGTGTTCTCTACAGTTTGGTCCCTGGATTAAGTAACATTTTAGATATTTTATTGAGTAATAATTTTTTTTAAATAAATTTATTTATTTATTTTTGGCTGTGTTGGGTCTTCGTTGCTGCACATGGGCTTTCTCAAGTTGTGGCGAGTGGGGGCTACTCTTCATTGTGCTGTGCGGGCTTCTCATTGTGGTGGCTTCTCTTGTTGCGGAGCACGGGCTGTAGGAGCATAGGCTTCAGCAGTTGTGGAGAGGGGGCTTCAGTAGTTGTGGCTTGCGGGCTCTAGAGCACAGGCTCAGTAGTTGTGGCGCACAGGCTTAGTTGCTCCGCAGCATGTGGGATCTTCCTGGACCTGGGCTCAACCCATATACCCTGCATTTGCAGGTGGATTCTTAACCACTGCGCCACCAGGGAAGTCCCATATTGAGTAATAACTTATCACACAAAAAATTGTGAGAAAGGGGTCAATAGTAGAAACCTTACCGATTCTAGAACAATTCACTGCTATGATTAAGTTATAAACTCTCCACTTGGCAGACTAAAAAAAAAAAAAACCCATTTAAGGCAATATATCAATATTTAGATTCCAATGTTATTTTTAAGAATACAATAGTTAAGACTTTATCCTTTAAATTAGCCTCAGCTATGACAAGAAAAAGCATGAACAATTTATAGTAATGATAAGTCCAATATTTCAACATGAATCATTTGGACTTATGCAAAAAAAAAATCAAATCTAGTATCTCAGAGGCTATTCATAATCTATACTCCAGAAAACAAGAATTTTGCCTAAAAACAGAAGATACGTGAGATATTCTCAGCTTAGCAAACTTTTAAAACCAAGAGTACCAAAGTAATAATTTCATCAATAATCATGTAATTAGACAAATCTGTACTGTATAATTAAAAGGAAAAACACCTGCCCAGAAGCATTTCAGATATTAAGTCATAACTATACATAATCAAACAGTAACAGACATAGGATTCAAGAGGTAAGAGTTGTAACTAGAAACAATAATTTCTTTCAATGCAGTATTAAATCTGTACTTTGGCAGTTCCTGGTAAGATGACAATTGTTTCTAAATTCACCTAAGAATTTTCCCCATAATATTTTTTTTTTTTTTTTTTTTTTTTGCGGTATGTTGGCCTCTCACTGTTGTGGCCTCTCCCATTGCGGAGCACAGGCTCCAGACGTGCAGGCTCAGCAGCCATGGCTCACGGGCCCAGCCATTCCACAGCATATGGGATCTTCCCGGACTGGGGCACGAACCTGTGTCCCCTGCATCGGCAGGCAGACTCTCAACCACTGCACCACCAGGGAAGCCCTCCCCATAATATTTTTAATAGTGCAGGTTAGAGAGAGAATGAAACAAATGGATGTAATGAAAATGTAAGTCTTTGAAAACTGATTTTCTATTGGCTGAAAAAGCAGTCTAGAGACTTCTAATCAAAATGGAATAACAGGGACCAAATTTACTATCCCACCTGAACAAGTATAAAACCAGACAATATACATGAATCAACAAATATCAGAGATCAATCAGGAGATTGATCCAATAGGCACAGGAGAGTGATCCCTGAAGGATGAAAAACAAACAAGACAGGCCAACAGCAGCACAGGGAGGGGATTCCAGGGAAAGAACACTGATCTCCCGCAAGTTCAGGACACAGAGAGAATGTCCAGGGAAGCCAGGATGACTAGAATTTACAAAGGCAGAGTACCAGAGAGGAGAGAGATGAACAGAAAGGTCTGGAGATTTGAGGTTCCCCTCAAGTTGTCAACTGAGTACTGATCACCATATGTATGTGAGAAATTGCCTGAGCCAGAGGAAAAAAACACCCAAAAGGAGTAAAGGTAACAACCCCTAGGTTCACACATCACCCAGGTTCACACATCACTCAATAAGGTAAAATTCACAATATCTGGCACCCAATTAAAAATTACTAGGTATGCAAAGAAACAGGAAAATATCATCCATAATGAAAAGTCAGTCAATTAAGACCAGTCCAGAAAAGATAATGATGATAAAATTAGTAGACAGACATTAAAAGTTACTTTAATTACATTCCATATGGTCAGAAGCTAGAAGGCTAAACATAGTAACTAGTGATACAAGATAGCACACTCAAATTGAATTTCTAAAGTTGAACACCATGGTTAAGAGGAAATGGGGAATGACTGCTAATGTGTTGAGGGGACAGTGAAAATGTTCTCAAATTGACTATGGTAATGGGTGCACAACTCTGTAAATATATAAAAACTACTGAATTTGCACCTTAAGTGGGTGAATTGTGTGAATTATACTGTTACCAATTACAGCTGTCACCAAAAGAGAGGCAGACAGACACACACATACAGAGACAGAAAAATTTCCACATTAATGCACTGAAGGAAAAATGTCCTATTGACCTAGCAACCCAGAAAAAAACTTTCAAGAGTGATGGCAAACTGCAAAATGAAAAGAGCTATGGAGATGGATGGTAGTGATGGATGCACAACATTATGAATGTATCTGATAAAAAAACCTTCCCACAAAGAATATTCTAGAACCAGAGAGTTCATTGGCGAATACTACCAAACATTTAAGGAAGAATTAGTATCAATTCTACACAAATTCATCCAGAAAACTGAAGAGGACACTTCCCAACTCATTCTATAAGGTCATCATCATCCTGACACCAAAACCAGACAAAACTAGTACAAGAAAGTTACAAAATGACATCCTCATGAACGTAAATGTAAACTGACAAAACAGATCCAACAATATATTAAAAGGATAATGACCAAGTAAGATTTGTGCCAGAAAATGCTAGGTTTGTTGAACATTCAAAAAATATAATTTAAAAAATGTTTTCTCAGAAAAGAAAATCATCTAAATAAATGCAGGAAGAGCATTTGACAAAATCAGCATCCATTCCTGATTTTTAAAAATCTCATACCAGCTGATTTTTCAGCAGCAACTCTACAGGCCAGAGGGGAGTGGCACAATATATTTAAAGTAATGAAAGGGAAAAACCTACAACCAAGAATATTCTACCCAGCAAGGCTCTCATTCAGATTTGGAGAAATCAAAAGCTTTACAGACAAGCAAAAGCTAAGCTTTACAACAAACCAGCTTTACAACAAATGTTAAGGGAACTTCTCTAGGTGAAAAATAAAAGGCCACAACTAGAAAGAAAGTTATGAAAATGAAAAAGCTCACCAGTAAAGGCAAGCATACAGTAAAAGTAGGAAATCATACACACACACAATCCTAGTAGGGAGGCTAAAAAACAAAAAGTAGTAAAATCACTATGTCCACAATAAGCAGTTAAGAGATACGCAAAAAAATAAGACGTAAAATGTGATATCAAAAACACTAATTGTAAGGGGAGGAGAGTACAAATGCAGGGTTTTTAGAATGCATATACACTGCTATACAAACCTCATGGTAACCACAAACCAAGTATCTATAATAGATATACACACAAAAAAGAAAAAGGAATTCAAACGTAACACTAAAGACAGTCATCAAATCACAAGAGAACAAAAGAAGGGAAAAAAGACCTAAAAAACCGAATCTAAAACAATTAACAAAATGGCAAATAGAATATACATATCAATAATTACCTTAAACGTAAACAGACTAAATGCTCCAACCAAAAGACACAGAGTGGCTGAATGGATGCAAAAACAATACCCTATATACGCTACCTACAAAACACTCACTTCAGAACTAAAGACACACACAGAATGAGTGAATGGAAAAAAGGAATTCTACCCAAATGGAAACCAAAAGAAAGCCAGAGTAGCAATACTTATATCAGACAAAACAGACTTTAAAATAAACATTGTTACAGAAGACCAAGAAGGACATTACATAATGACCAAAGGATCAATCCAGGAAGAAGATATAACAACTGTAAATATATATGCACCCAACATAGAAGCACTTAAATATATAAGGCAAATATTAACATACATAAAAGGAGAAATCAACAATAATATAATAATAGTAGGGGACTTAACACCCCACTTACATCAACGGATAAGTCATCAGAGAGAAAATCAATAAGGAAACAGAGACCTTAAATGACACATTAGACAAAACGACTTAACTGATAAATATATAGAGCATTCCATCCAAAAACAGCAGAATAAACATTCTTTTCAAGTGCACATGGAACATTCTCCAGGACAGATCACATGCTAGGCCACAAAACAAGCCTTGGTAAATTTAAGAAAACTGAAATCATATTAAGCATCTTTTCTGACCACAATGCTATGAGACCAGAAATCAACTACAAGGAAAAAAAATGCAAAAAACACAAACAATATGCTATTAAACAGTCAATGCACCACTGAAGAAATCAAAGAGGAAATCAAAAATACCTAGAGACAAGTGAAAATGAAAATGAAACTGAAAACACAATGATCCAAAACCTATGGGACACAGCAAAACCAGTTCTAAGAGGGAAATTTATAGTGATACAAGCTAACCTCAGGAAACAAGAAAAATCTCAAATAAACAACCTAAACTTACACCTAAAGCAACCAGAGAAAGAACAAACAAAACCCAAAGTTAGTAGAATGAAAGAAATCATGAAGATCAGAGCAGAAATAAATGAAATGGAGACTAAAAAAATAATAAAGATCAATAAAACTAAAAGTTGGTTCTTTGAAAAGATAAACAAAATTGATAAACCTTTAGCCAGACTCATCAAGATAAAAGGGGACAGGGCCCAAATCAATAAAATCAGAAATGAAAAAAGGAGAAGTTACAACCGATACCACAGAAATACAAAGGATCATAAGAGACTACTATGAACAACTATATACCAATAAAATGGACAATCTGTAAGAAATGGACAAATTCTTAGAAAGGTGTAATCTCCCAAGAATTAACCAGGAAGAAATAGAAAACATGAACAGACCAATTACCAGTATTGATTTTGAATCAATAACTTTAAAACTCCCAACAAACAAAAGTCCAGGACCAGATGGCTTCACTGGTGAATTCTACTAAATTTTTAGAGAAGAGTTAACATCTAACCTTCTAAAATTATTCCAAAAAATTATAGAGGAAGGAACATTTCTAATCTCGTTCTATGAGGCCAGCAACACCCTGATACCAAAATCAGACAAAGATATAACAAAAAAAATTACAGGCCAATATCACTGATGAACATAGATGCAAAAATCCTCAACAAAATAATAGCAAATTGAATCCAACAACACATTAAAAGGATCATACACCATGATCAAGTGGGATTTATCCCAGGGATGCAAGGATTTTTCAATATCCACAAACCAATCAATGGGATATACCACATTAACAAATTGAAGAATAAAAACCATAGGATCATCTCAATAGATACAGAAAACACTTCTGAAAAAAACCAACATACATTTATGATAAAAAACTCTCCAGAGGTTGTGGATATAGAGGGAACTTACCTCAACACAATAAAGGTCATATATGACAAACCCACAGCTAGCATCATACTCAATAGTGAAAAACTGAAAGCATTCCCTCCAAGATCAGGAACAAGACAAGGATGCCCACTCTTGCCACTTTTATTCAACATAGTTTGGAAGTCTTAGCCACAGCAATCAGACGAGAAATAAAAGGAATCAAATTAGAAAGGAAGAAGTAAAACTGTCACTGTTTGCAGATGACATGACACTATACATAGAAAATTCTAAGGATGCCACCAGAAAACTACTAGAGCTCATCAATGAATTTGGTAAAGTTGCAGGATACAAAATTAATATACAGTAATCTGTTGCATTTCTATACACTAACAACAAACTACCAGAAAGAAATGAAAGAAACATCATTTTGCATCACATCAAAAAGAATAAAATACCTAGGAATAAACTTACCTAAAGAGGCAAAAGACCTGTACTCCAAACAACTATTAGACCCTAATGAAAGAAACTGAAGACAACAAACACAGATGGAAAGATATATCATGTTTTGGATTGGAAGAATCAATAATGTTAAAATGACCTTACTATCCAAGGCAATCTACAGATTCAATGCAATCCCTATCAAATTAACAATGGCATTTTTCACAGAACTAGAAAAACAAATTTTAAATTTGTATCAAAACAGAAAAGACCTCCAACAGCCAAAACAATCTTGAGAAAGAAAAACAGAGTGGGAGGAATTATACCCCCTGACTTCAGACTATACTACAAGCTACAGTACTCAAAACAGTATGGTACTGTGACAAAAACAGACACATAGATCAGTGGAACAGGACAGAAAGCCCAGAAATAAATCTACACACTTATGGTCAATTAATCTATGACAAAGGAGGTAAGACTACACAACAGAGAAAAGATGATCTCTTCAAAAAGTGGTGTTGGGAAAACTGGACAGCTATATGTAAATGAGTGAATATTAGTACATTCTCTAACACCATGTACAAAAATAAACTCAAAATGGATTTAAGACCTAAATTTAAGACCAGATACTAAAAACCTCCTATAGGAAAACATAGGCAGAACAATCTTTGACATAAATTGCAGCAATATTTTTGGGGGATCTGTCTCCTAAAGTAAAGGAAATAAAAGCAAAAATAAACAAATGCAACCTAATTAAACTTAAAAGCTTTTGCACAGCAAAGGAAACCATCAACAAAACAAAAAGACAACCTACTCAATGGGAGTAAATATTTGCAAATGATATGACCTATAAGGGATTAATATCCAACATATATAAAAAGCTCATAAAACTCGATATCAAAAACAACCAACCCGATTAAAAAATGGGCAGAACTGATTAGTTTTCCAAAGAGGAAATGAAGATGGCCAAGAGGCACATGAAAAGATGCTCAACATCTCTTATCATTGGGAAATGCAAATTAAAGCCACAATGAGATACCCCTCACACCTGTCAGAATGGCTATCACCAAAAAGAACACTAATAACAAATGTTGGTAAGGATGTAGAGGAAAGGGAACCCTCCTACACCGTTGGTGGGAATGTAAACTGGTGCAGCCACTGTGGAAAACAGTATGAGGTTTCTCAAAAAACTAAAAATAGAATTACCAGATGACCCAGCAATTCCACTCTTTAAACACTAATTCCAAAAGATACATGCTTCTCAATATTAATAGCAGCATTATTTGCAATTGCTAAGACATGGAAGCAACCTAAGTGTCCATCAACAGATGAATGGATAAAGATGTGGTATATAGATACAATGAAATACTGCTCGGCCATAAAAAGGAATGAAATTTTGCCATTTGCAGCAACATGGATGGACTTGGAAGGCATTATGCTAAGTGAATAAGTCAGAAAGAGAAAGACAAATGTTGTATGATATCATTTATATATGGAATCTAAAAAATATATCTAGTGAATATAACAAAAAGGAGGTACACACTCACAGATATAGAGAACAGACTAGTAGTTACCAGTGGTGGGAGGGCGGGGGCGATATACGGGTGGGAGGTACAAACTACTGGGTGAAAGACAGGCCACAAGGATGTATTGTACAACACGGAGAATATAGCCAATATTCTATAATAACTGTAAATGGAGTGTAACCTCTAAAGATTGTATAAGAAATTTGAAAAAAATTTTTAATAGAAATAAAATAAAATGAATCCTCTTGTACACTAAAAAAAAATTTTTAAACTCTCAGTAAGCTAAGAATAGAGAGCTTCCTCAATCTGGATAAAGGGCATCTACAAAAAGCTTAGTGGTTAAGGGATAAATCCTTTCCCTAAGGTCAGAAACAAAGCAAGAGTATCTACTCTCACCACTACCATTCAACATTATACCAGAAGTCCTAGCCATTCCAAGAAGACAAGAAAAATTAAAAACTGAAAAGGGAAAAGTAAAGCTCTTTATTTGCAAATACCAAATCATCTATTTAAAAATCCTATGGAATCTATAAAAATGCTACCAATATGTGAGTTTAGCAAAGTCATAGAACAAAAGATCGATATACAAAAATACTGTATTTCTGTATGCTAGCAATGAACAATCAGAAATTGAAATTTAAAAATCATAACATTTACAATTACTGTATTATATATCAAAATTATGAAACATTTAGGGGTAAATTTGACCAAAAAAATGTGCAGAACCCATGTATACTAAGAACAACAATGCTGAGAGAAATGAAAGAAGTCCTAAGTAAGTGAAGAGAGATACAGTGTTCACAGATCAGAAGATTCAATATTGTTAAGATGTTAGATCTCCCCAAAGTGGTTTACAGAGTCAACAATCCCAATGAAAATACCAACCAGTTTGAAACTGGCATGCTGATTTTAAAATTCATATGAAAATTCAAAGGACTCAGAAAAGCCAAAGCAACTCTGAAAAAGAACAAAGCTAAAAGACCAACACTACCTGATTTCAGGACTAATTATATAAAGAACTCTCAAAACTCAATAAAAAGAAAACAACCTAAAACAGGTAAATGATGTGAACAGACACTTCACCAAAGACGACATAGAGATGGCAAATAATCACATGAAAAGATGCTCAACATGAGTAGTCATTAGGAAAATTCAAATTAAAACCACAATGAGATACCAGTGTACACCCAGAAGAATGGCTAAAATTAAAAACACTTGCCTTGCCAAGTGTTGGTGAGGGTATGGATCAAAGACATGTAACAGGAATGTAAAATGAGACAACCTCTTTGCAAAACTGTCAGTATTTTTAAAAGTTAGACATACACCTATCATATGACCAGTTCCATGCTTAGGTATTTGCCCAAGAGAAACAAAGCTATGCCCACACAAAGACTTACACGTAAAATGTTCACAGCAGCTTAATTTGTAATACCCAAATACTAGAAATCATCCAAATATGTTCATCAACAAGTGAATGATAAACAAATGTTGGCATATCCAAATAATGGAACAATACTCAATAATAAAAAGAATGAAGTACTGACCAACAAAAATGGATAAATCTCAAATTAAGTAGAGTAGACAAAAATAAAAGAGTACATACCTTATGACTTCATTTACATAAAAATTCTACAAAATGTAACCTATGGTTATAGAAACCAGAACAGTGGTTGCCTGTGTATGGGAGAGGTGATGAAGAAATGAGGGTGGCAGGGAAGGATGGATTACAAATATAGGGGAATGATGGGTATGTTCATTCTTGAATGTGGTGATGGTTTCAAAGATGTACACACAGATCAAAATATATCACATTACTCAATTATTACATGTCAACTATACCTCAATAAAGTTGTGTAATAAAATCTATCTTGATCTAAGAAGGTGTTTTTCCTTACTGTATAATAAGAGTAGAATCTGTGACACAGACTATTTGTAAACTCAATTTGATTTACTTAATTTTCAGGTCATAAAACTGAAACACACAGCTAATATTCAATATGAATAAAGCACTTAAAATATAATAAACTATTTACTGAGAGCCCACCACGTGTTTCAGCCCCCTACACTCAAGGTACTACTTAAGAAGAAAAGGTAAAAGGACTTGAGAAATGTATTTTTATACTTCAACTTAATTGGAAGGATATAAAATTCTCAAACAATAAGGTAGCCTAAAAGAAAACCAGAAAGTCTGTGAAGAAGGGAAGGGAAAAATAAAAGTCAAGTATAAGGAATCATGTATAAATACATCAATCATACAGGGGTTGGAGACAGAAGGGAAGGGAAGACTCAGATCTCTACCATACGCCAAAAAGAAAAGTTCTGGAATAAATTTATAAACACCAAAACCCAGAAAAGAAATGGAAGAGAATATATCTAAGCATAACTCATATCCTAGAATCCAACAATGAAAGCACTGTCAGGTTTGAATTCATTAAAATTTAAAACCTCTACAGTTGACCTTTGAACAATGTGGAGGCTCCACACATAACCTGCAGTAAGTCCTCTGTATCTGCAGTTCTGCATCCTCGGATTCAACCAACCTTGGATCGTGAAGTACTGCAGTGTGCATTTACTGAAAAAAACCTGCATATAAGAGGGCCTATGCAGTTCAAACCGGTAATTTCAAGGGTCAACTGTATATGGTGGAGATGTCAACATGTTCGGCAGCCAAAGAGATAACATCCATTAATTCAGCCAACTTTCAGTGACTAGTATGCTGGTGTGGGGACAGAATGGTAAATAAGACAAAGTTCCTACCCTCAGGATTTTTTATGTGAGCTCCATAATAAAAAATAAAACAAAAAGTATGGGCTTCCCTGGTGGCACAGTGGTTAAGAATCCGCCTGCCAATGCAGGGGACATGGGTTTGACCCCTGGTCTGGGAAGATCCCAAATGCTGTGGAGCAACTAAGCCTGTGCGCCACAACTACTGAGCCTGTGCTCTAGAGCCTGCGAGCCACAACTACTGAGCCCATGCACCTAGAGCCTGAGCTCTGCAACAAGAGAAGCCACCGCAAATGAGAAGCCTGCGCACCGCAATGAAGAGTAGCCCCTGCTCGCTGCAGCTAAAGAAAGCAGCGCGAAGCAACAAAGACCCAACACAGCCAAAAATAAATAAATGAAATAAATTTTTAAACAATAAAACAAAAAATAAAGCAATCAGCAATAGGAAAATGAACAACAGATAAGAACAAGTAAATCAATCAATAAAAAACAAAGGATCAGTAATTTTAAAAAGTTCATTTCAGTAATGAAAGAGATGCAAATTTAAATAAAACACTTCTACCTATGAAAATAGCAAAGAAGATTAATACCCAGTAATGACAAGGCTAAGGGGAAAAGAGATGCACTCATGCATTATGGGAAAAATACAACCATATTTTAAACCATATTTTAATCCTGTAGTAACAGCTACTAAAATTTTAAATCTGAATATTCTTTGCCCCACCACAATTCCACAATTAGAGGTTTACCTTATGAAAATGCTATTCAAGTATGCCAAGATATATACTGTTAGTAGTAGGGAAAAATTTGAAATAACATAAATGATCATTAATAGGGCATACTTAAATTTTGGATCACACATACAATGCAATTCTGCAGCCATTAAAGAGGATGCAGTAGAGCTATATACATTGATACGGAAAGATTTTTTTTAAAAAAAGAAAGTAGGAAAAAAGCAAATTTCAAAGCATTATATTATAGTACTCCATTTTTGAAAAAAATTTCGTTTAAAAGATCAAAGGTTGGGCTTCCCTGGTGGCGCAGTGGTTGAGAGTCCGCCTGCTGATTCAGGGGACACGGGTTCGTGCCCCGGTCCGGGAAGATCCCACATGCCGCAGAGCAGCTAGGCCCGTAAGCCATGGCCGCTGAGCCTGCGCGTCCAGAGCCTGTGCTCCACAATGGGAGAGGCCACAACAGTGAGAGGCCCGTGTACCACCAAAAAAAAAAAAAAAAAAAAAAAAAAGATCAAAGGTTATAGAAGCAAAAGAATGTAACATACTGTAGAGAAAGATAAATCTCTACTAGTAGAACTAGGTTATCCAAGAAATTAAGGTTCCTAATTTTCTGGTAGAGGGCAATGAACAAGGAAGACAACTTCTGAGGTTCTGATATCTATTTACTTCTCCATAAACTGAACATATTCATGAGCACTCAAAAATTTGCATTCAAGTTTAAGCAGTTTAGTGACTTGAGAAAAGCTGGGATTATCCTGGTCTAGGTTAAGAGCCCTGTTTTGATAAGTAATTTCATTCTAAAGTGCCCAGAATCCTTTATTGCTAAATATCAGGAGACAGAAAGAATCTAATTAGTGCTCTCTGAAATGAGAAGGGTGATTAGCAAGCACTAAAGAGATCAGGTGTAATCACGGTTACCTACAGAGAGATCACTACCTCCACATTTGCAGATTCAGAAAAAAACCCGAAATCTTGACTAAATCTCTAAAACTCTGACATCGTAGAAGAAATAAGAATTACAGTTGATCTTCATTACTCCTGGATTCTGTATTTGCAATTTGCCCACTCCTTCAAATTTATGTGTAATTCCCAAATCAATTCTTACAACGATTTCACAGTCATTCACAAATATGCGCAGAGTAGTAAAAACTGGAGTTGCTCAAGTTTCCAGCTGAGGTCCAACAAGGCAACACTCTTTCTTCTTGTTGCAGCTCTCACAATGTAAACAAGTATCTTTTTCACTATTTAGTGCCACAGTTTTTGCATTTTTGTGCTTTCTAAGTGATTCTGATGTATAAAATGGCCCTCAAGTGTAGTGCTGAATGCAAGGCTGTGTGATGTACCTTAGATAAAGCATCCTTCAGGCACAAGTTACAGGGCTGCTGGCCATGAGTTTAATTTTAATGAGTGACAATATACATTAAACAAGGTGTCTTTAAATAGAAACACACAAAACAGCTTAAGTATTGATCAGCTGACAAAAATGTTACCACCAGAGGTTCATAGTAACCTAACTCTTTATTTCCTCTGGGAGTAATGGTTCAGTATTTGCTAACTCAGGTAGTTATATAGAACATAACTACAGCGAATAATGAGAATCAACTATAATTGGAAAAGGTGGTAATTTGAATTTTTCTCCAGTCACAACTCCTGATGAAGTTCAAGACTAGGATTTCAGGCTCCTAGCAAGGGAAACTGCAACCTCACAAAAGGAAGACTCTGTTGTAAGATTTGGAAAGAAACTAGATTAAATTACACAAAGGGTGCTAAGGAAAACATCTGGCAGATTAAATATAGCAATAATGCTTAGTTTAAAAATAGCAGCGTTGACATGGGAGGAAATGAACTTAATGCACCAAGTGTTAAGTTCATATGAGTTAACAAATGGAAGTTTCGATCGATAAAGGAAAACACAATTACAAAGGTACATACACATCTGTTGAACTGTGGTGGGAAGGAATTCATGTCCTCATAGCAACAGAGAGATGCAGCTTGTTCAAATTAAACAGATCTAATAAGTAAAAGATTATACCTGAAGGTAATAAGCCTAGAACCTGAGAATGGAAAGACTAAGGCCAAATATTAGGAAGAAGACAAAAAGTGAGAGAAAGGGGAGAATGTTAGTTCAAAATAAAATGACCACCACAGTGTGATGTAGAAAAGAATGACACATTCAAAGTCAGGGGACTTACATTTTACAGTTCTGTGCTCTACCACTAAGTAGCTCTACCACTTAATAACTGCCCTGAAGAAAAGAAGATGTTTAGGGGCTTCCCTGGTGGCGCAGTGGTTGAGAGTCCGCCTGCTGATGCAGGGGACACGGGTTCGTGCTCCGGTCCGGGAGGATCCCACATGCCGTGGAGCGGCTGGGCCCGTGAGCCATGGCTGCTGAGCCTGCGTGCCCAAAGCCTGTGCTCCGCGGTGGGAGGGGCCACAGCGGTGAGAGGCCCGCGTACCACAAAAAAAAAAAAAGAAAAAGAAAAGAAGATGTCTTTTTGCAAAGCTGAATCACTAACATCTAAACTAGTTAATCTTACACTTTTCTTAAAAACATAACATTTTTTAGATGAACATGCTTATTAAATAATACAGCACCATTAAAAAAAATTCTATCACCCAGCATAACTACCATTATATCACATTCATATTGTTAATATAAAAAATAAACAGGAATCAAAATGGACTGAACTATACATGCTTCTTTAATTTGATTTAATAAAAGGAAAAATGAAAAACTAATGGAACTATATAGACCTTCAACCTTTTTTTTCTTTTTCTTTTGCTACAAAAGATTTTCTAAAATCCCTCTAAGTTTAAGAGAAGTTCTAAAACACATTAAAGGTTAGAGTCTTTATAGTTTTAACTGCATGCTTCACTTTTAAACTTGACTCCCTATAATAAAACAGAAAGAGATCATCGTTTTACATTTCTTCCCAACGAGTCATTACATTACTTCTGTCAAAATTACAAACGCATATACCATTTGACCTACAAATATATCAGCAGAAATACAAAATAACCTACAAGGTTATTCACTACAACACTGTTTGTCACAGACTGACCATCAGTACTGTACCACGGAAATAAATTACAGTAACATGTGATAGAACATTATGGAGCTAAAAACATATAGGAAAGCTATCTATATACTTATTTAGAAATCGCTCTAAAACATGTTACATTAAAAAAAAGAGCACAGTGCAGAAATATGTGTATAATATACTACCTTTTGAATTAAAAATAAGGTATGGAATAAGAATCTATGTTGTATATGCACAGAAGGATTCCAAAGGGATGCAAAAGAAATTAATAAAGCTGTATGTGAATGGCCACATGCCTGTGCATGCTAGGAGGTTTAACAGGGGGATGAGAGACTTCCACTGTATACTTTTTTATATTCTCAAATGTCCCCTCTTCCTAAGATGTGGTTAACTCTGCCTTCCTCTGACTAACATCATTAACTCAGGAGTCAGCTATTCTAAGGATGCTTTCCATGATTTCCCCTGTTTAAGACAATCTTAAAGATGATAAATGGTTCAAGCTTTCTCCCCTGTATTTATCATGGTTTGATAATTACCTTATTGTGGGAATTTCCTCCTATAGCCTGCTGGATTCCTGAAATCTTATATCCCATCAGAAGTTTCAGAATAAATGAATGAATGAGTGACATGTAAGTGATTCCAATGAGTTCATGATGGCCTCAGAGCCACCATTCAGTATCTGTTATCTCTACTTGGGTTTCCCTCCTCCCCTGTTTACCCACCCCCACTATGAACTTCCATATAGCAGACACCAGGGTTGTCCAGGGGGTGGGGGGGGGGCAGATGCACAAGCTGATAACATAACTAAAGCTACCTGACTCTGGAGCT
This sequence comes from Pseudorca crassidens, assembly GCF_039906515.1. Classification (NCBI taxonomy): domain Eukaryota; kingdom Metazoa; phylum Chordata; class Mammalia; order Artiodactyla; family Delphinidae; genus Pseudorca; species Pseudorca crassidens. Next base: position 138,284,744 of record NC_090298.1, on the reverse strand, counting down.
ACACTTCTCACATTACCAAAACAGAGCCAAATATAATATTTAATTTTTTAAAAAAATCAGAAGTATTTGATCCAGAATTTGAGAGACATGGTCTATCACTCTCCTATGGAAAAACAGTAAGAGTGAATACAGATTACTTTCATGATAAACTCAAGCTTTCAAAATGTTGGAAAATGTCACAAAGTAGAAAAGACTAATATGCAGCCTACAGCCAGGGCACCTGATTCAAAGATCATTTAATGACCAAGGAGTCCAGACCCAAGCCCCTATTTCCTGGAAGGTTCCTGGATGTGGCTCTGGTTAGTACATTCTCCTTGCCCTACACTGTTACTTCAAGAGCCTGGAACAAGTAGTTGTTCTGGAATACAGATGTATCTCAAAACCAGGTAACCAGTGTTGCGCCCATACAATGAAAAAGCAGTAAGACCACCACCAAATGAGGAATCTGAGAGTTGTTTGGTATCTGCAGATTCTTTAAGCAGAATTTTCAAATCTGTGCACATCTGGATTTCAGTTTCCTATAACAAGAGAGTAATTTGTTGTTGACCAATCATCCCACTGGGGGAAAGAAAAACTAGGTAAAAATAGAAGAACCCCCCCCCCGCCCCAAAATGAGCTCAAAAGCAATGGAGGACTACAGAGGCAGCAAAGATGTGAGAGACAAAGAACCTGGAGGAAAGGGAAGCAAACAGAAGTAATGAGCAAGACACATCCCACCACATTACTTCTGGAAGAATATGTTAAATCACAAGCAGTAATGAGCGAGACACATCCCACCACGTTACTTCTGGAAGAATATGTTGAATCACAAGCAGCAGAAGCAAGTAGATGAGGTGAAAACTGGGGCTGAAAGACTGAGTTGTTGAGCACAACTTTAAGTCCTCTTACACATTTGGGAAGACAAAATGGGAACTGAAGAACCACCAAGTAATTAGACTCTGTTAACCATCAAGATTCCAGTTGGCATCTATAAATGGAATAGGGTTGACCCTGCAGTAAGTCAACTCTTACAACCACTGAACACCAGGCTTAAATGAGATGAATGAATCCCTGATTAGATTAGGGTCACCCACCCATTCCTATCACAACTGCCTGACAAACACAGAAGCAAACTCACTCCTAAGAAAGAGAATACCATCCAGACCATCAAATTATTCTACCAATTCATATATAATTGCTAGTATTTAATAAAAATTACAAGACCAAGGGAGTGAAAAACAGAAGAAAAAGAGAAACAACAAAACAGAACCCCTAGGAGATTCAGATACTGGAGTTACCAAACACAATTTTTTTTAAAAATTGATATAGACTTATATTTTCAGCAAGATAGAGTAATATGGACTGGATTTACCCTCCCACCTAAAACAACGAAAAAACCGGACAAATATATGAAAAATTGAGTTTCAGACACTGGACACCAGGCAGCACAGGACAGTGATCGTTGATACATGGGGAACAAACAAGGTGAGCCCTTAAGACTGTTCCAGTTTACTGCTACAGTTTCCAGAAAGTAATGCAGGGAGACAGAAACCAGGTGGAGTCTGGCGATATTATGTAAGTTGAGGAGATAAAGCTGAGAGTCCAAAGATGCCAAGGTGGCTATAGTTCACAGGGCAGAGGGCCAGAAAGGAGAGACTAAACAGATAGAAAGCTCTGGAGATCTGAAGAGAATACTCCCACCCACCCAGCCACTTTATCACAACTGGGAGGAATTTAGTGCAATTCAGTAATGAGTGCAAAGTGTCCACAGTAAGTCTGAAAGTAGTCTGGGCCCCAGAGATTCTCCAAACTGAGCAGCCAAGGCCCCACACTGAGAAAAAAAAGCTCCAAAAATGGAAATAAAATTAAATAGGATAGGTATAAAAAGAGATGAAGGGAAAAAAAGGTCCAGATAAAAATGAGAGAAGGGAACAGAACCAGAAAGTTTCAGAAAACAATTTCCCCACATTGTGAACACTCTGCAAACAAACAAAACACAGAAGAGGGAGCTCGGAAGTTAGAAAAAGTATCCTGAATCACAACTAGAAGTTCAGAAGAACTAAATTTAAATAAAAATGAACAACAGAAAAGTTTTAAGGTCAAATCCCGTAAAAGTAGTTATATATTTTTAAAAGATAGTATAAGAAAAAAGAGTGTAAGGACTAGAATAACTCCCTATAGGCAACAAAAACATAACACAAACACACTCCAAAAACTATCACCTACAATTTCAAAATGAGCTGAAAGGTATTAAGAAATGATAATGCAATAAAAGAACATAAATCAGATTTAGAAAAACTCAGTAAAGGAAAACTAAACTACAAAGAACTTAATAATGCATAACCACACAAGAGAACACTTTTAGAAAAGAGAAAAATTTTTTTAAATCACAAAGGAAAAAATAAAAAAGGATTAAAAAACCAATCACTTTCTTATATACCAGAGATAAACAAATGGAATTTGACATTAAAAACACAATACCATTAGCACCTCCCAAAATGAAATATTTAGTTATAAATCTAACAAAATATGCACATGCTCTATATGAGGAAAACTGTAAAACTCTGATGAAAGCTATCAAAGAACTAAATAAATGTAAAGATATTCCATGTTCCTGAATAGGAAGACTCAACTTTGTCAAAATGTCAGCTCTTCTCAACTTATCTATAGATTCAATGCCATCTCAACTGAATGCCCAGCAAATTATTTTGTGGATACTGACAAACTAATTCTAAAGTTTATATAGAAAGGAAAAAGATACAGAATAGCCAACACAAAATTGAAGGAGAGAACAAAATTTGGATGCTATCTGACTTCAAGACTTACCATAAAGTTACAGTAATCAAAGCTGTGGTATTGGCAAAAGAACACATAAATAGATCCATGAAACAGAGCCCAGAAATAGACCCACATAAATACAATCAACTGATCTTTGACAAAGGAGCAAAGGCAATGCCATGGAGAAAACTCATTTCAACAAATGGTGCTGAACAACCAGACATCCACAAGCCAAAAAAAAAAAAAAAACAAAAAACTAACCTTACACTCTTCATAAAAATTAACTCAAAATAGATCATACAACTAAACATAAAACACAAAACCATAAAACTCCTAGAAGATAACACAAGAGAAAATCTACATGATTTGAGTTTGCAATGACTTTACAAACACCACCAAAAGCACAATCTGTGAAAGAAATAATTAGTAAACTGGACTTTATTGAAATTAATAACTTCTGCTCTATGAAAGACACTGTTACGAGAATGAGAAGACAAGTCACAGGCTGGGAGAAAACACTTGCAAAGACATAGCTGATAAGGAACTGTTATCTAATTTATACAAAGAACTCTTAAAACAAGAAAACAAACAACCCAATTAAAAAATGGGCAAAAGACCTGAACAGACACTTGCCCAAAGAAGATACGTACACAGTAAATAAGCATATGAAAAGATGCTCTTAGTCATATGTCATCAGGGAAATAAAATAACGAGATACCACTACACATACCCACTAGAATGGGCAAAATCCAGAATAACAATGTCAAATGCTGGAGAGGATGTACAGCAATAGGAACTCTCATTCATTGCTAGTGGAAATGCAAAACGATACAGCCATTTTGGAAGACAGTTTGGCAGGGTTTTTTTTTTTTACAAAATTAAACATATTCTCACCATATGATCCAGCAATCGTGCTCCTTGGCATTTACCCAGGAGTTGAAAACTTACATCCACACAAAAACCTGCATGTGGACATTTATAGCGGCTTTATTCATAATTGCTGAAACTTGGAAGTAACCAAGATATCCTTCAGTAGGTGAATGGATAAACTGCGATACATCTAGACAATAGAATATTACTTAGCACTAAAAAGAAATGAACTATCAAGCCATGAAAAGACATGGAGGAACTTAAACTCACATTACTAAGTCAAAGAATCCAATCTAAAAAGTCTACATACTGTTTGATTCCAAGGATGTGGCATTCTGGAAAAGGCAAAACTATGGAGACAGTAAAAAGATCAGTGGTTGCCAGGGGTTCAGGGGGAGCAAAGTAGGAAAGAACAGGCAGAGCACAGAGGATTTTCAGGGCAGTGAAACCATTCTGTATGATATGACAATGGTGGATACGTGTCATTATACATTTGTCTAAACCCCAAAATGTACAACACCAAGAGTGAATCCTAATGTAAACTATGAACTTTGGGTGATAATGACGTGTCAATGTAGGTTCATGGATTGTATCAGATGCACCACTCTGGTGGGGGATGTTGACAGTGGAGGGGTCATGCACTGTACTTTATGTCAAAGGTGCCTGTAAACCGAAAACTGCTCTAAAAAATAGTCTAGTAAAAAAAAAAAAAATTAAAAATCAGCAGTTGCGAGGGGCTGAAAGTGGGGGGAGGGTCTGCCTACAATGGAGCAGGGGGAAGTTTTCTGGGGGGAATGAAACCATTCTATATTGTAATTGTGATGGTGGTTACACGACTGTCTGTCTGTACTTGTACAAGAATGGTACAACAGTAAGGGACTGAACTTACTGTACTTTTAAAAAATTTTTTTATTTTTTTGCGGTACGCGGGCCTCTCACCGCTGTGGCCTCCCCCATCGCGGAGCACAGGCTCCGGATGCGCAGGCCCAGCGGCCATGGCTCACGGGATCCTCCCGGACCAGGGCACGAACCCACATCCCCTGCATCGGCAGGTGGACTCTCAACCACTGCGCCACCAGGGAAGCCCTGTACTTTATTTTTAAAAGTGATTCTGAGACAAATATGGAAATACTCAAATTCAGAGAATAAATCTCTCTGAAAGAAAAATTAAAGCAAGGGATCAGAACAAATACTAAAATTATAATCCAAGGAAACTTTCCTGAAATTAAAAGAGAAAAAATTGAAACTACACACTGAAAGAGTATATTATACCTGAGAATATCAAGGCAGAACAACCTATACCAAAATATATTCAAGTAAAATTACTTATTTTAAGGGGAAAAAATCCTTTGGGCAAATCACTAATAATGAAAAAAAAATCACACTGTCATCAAGCCTACAGCAAAACTGGGGTAACATATTTAAGACACTTAAGGAAAGAATTCACATTTCCTTAATCCCAAGGAATTTCATTAAACCAAACTGACTCTCAAATATAAACTCTCAAATGAGTTTCTTGCAAGTTGTTATCAACTTGCAAGAAACTCAGAATATTGTTCCCATGAGCCCTTTCTAAGGAAACATCTACAGAACAAGCTTCCAGAAAACCAAAATGATTAGGAAACAAATGAACTGGTAGGAGGTACTGAATATATAGTTACTTGCAAAACTAATTCTAAATGGGAGGGTTTATGCAAGTTAAATGGGAAAGCTGATAGCATGTAATGGCTACATACTATGACAATGTAGATTAAGTACAGCTATTTAATTGGGCAGGTGGATAAAAACTCATATTACTGGCGGTATTTTTAGTTCTGTTATTGTAAGATTATTGTGTAATATGGGATAAAGCAATTAAGTAATTATGGGATACTCAAACTCCAGCATCCCATGACCCTGAGAACTGGGACTCTCAGTATGAAAGAAGATATAGATGTAATTATAAAAAAGGTTAATTAAAACTCCTGTTATTCTGAATTTGAGTCAAAAATAGTATATTTTCTTAAGATATTTTAATTTTAAATATACAAATATATTTTATAGCTTTAAAGATATTTTATCATAAAAGTACGTATATATTTTTTATCACATCTTTCATCATAAATGTATATAACCACATACATATATGTCAAATTTCCTAGCACTGTCCAGTGAAAAGACCTACAATGACCAACCCAGTAGCAATGAGCACTCCTAGCAATAGATATTATGGTCTTGAAATAGCATTTCCAAGTAAAACAACCAATTCTTCCTTGGGAAAAAATGACATACTTCATGTTTGAGGCAGGAAATACAAGATGAGGCAAGAAAATCTTGCCATTTAATCTTTCCAGATAGCAAGGAAACTACCAAAGACAACTAAGGTTACATCAAAGAACCCAGAAGTCATTTAATGAATCTCTCCCATTTGCCAACAGCAGGACAATTTTAAGCAACAAAGTAAGAGTAATCATGACAACTCATGGCGTATGTTTGAAACCAAAATATACTAGTTAATAATGATACTTTAAAAATCTAATTGGTCACCCTCAAAGGACAATAGTTTATCCTGAAAACTAGTAAATAAAAGGAAAGAAATAAGCATTCTTTTCTGCCTTTCCTATACAAATTGTACCTTGAGTAATCAATTAGTAAATGAGGGAGTAAATCAACTATACTCCAATATAAAATAAAAATTAAATTTTAAAAAAATGAAGGAAATTATCTCTTTACAGATGCAGCTCACGTAATTAAAAAAAAGACAGAATATCGCTATTTTGCAACCCTCAAAGAATTAATGGCTCTAGGCACTGCACTGAACATCAGTAGGAAAGAAGGCCTTTTTACCTTATCTGCCTCCTGAAGTAAAAGGACAATACCACATACACAACACAACCTTCAGTCCTGTCAAGGGTCTTAAATTCTGAGTCTGATCAAGCCTCTGCATCCTGCTGCCCATATGGATGAGAAATATGTTGAAATGCATGTAGCAAAATATAGACTGTGGGGTAACAACAGGTCAAACTGCTCAGGTTCAACAGATAAGTTGTAAAGAAAAGGATGGAGGGGGAACATGTAAATTAAGACACATCAAATAAAAAAGGGGGGGACCAAACTAAAATGCTTAGGTGTACATAACTTGGTGTTAAAACTATAAGGAAACAAGTGATTACTATAAAAGTCAGGGTAACAGTTACTTTTGGGGAGCAGGGAAGGGCTTATGATTGGCTGTGGTATGGAAGGGGTTCTGGGATAAGTGAAAAACTTCTAATTCTTGACCTGTGTATTATAAGGCTTCTGGCCTTATAATAATTCACTAATATATCTGTGTGGTTTTCTTGAGGATTTTTTTTTTTTTTGACTGCAGCACGCAGCTCTTTGGGGGGTGGGGTGGGGGAATCTTCGTTCCCCAACCAGGGACTGAACCCGGGCCCTCGGCAGTGACAGCTCAGAGTCCTAATCACTGGACAGCCACGGAATTCCCGGCTGTTATCTCTGTTTATCTCTGTTTCATTTTATCTCTGTTTCATTTTACAATAAACAAGGTTTTCTTTAAAAAGTAAATGATTAATAGTCATTTGGCTTATCTGGTTACCTCCAAATGGCACAAGGATCTAACCACCCATCTCCCTAGAACCAGAAGAGTATATTAGATTACTGCAGGTCCAGGATTCAATGACCTCAAATCCCTGGAACTTTATATCACAGATCTTAAGGAACTGATGCTAGAGCATATTCATGAAATAACTGTCTTAGCATGAAATGAACTCAGCCTTGAAAATTTCTACACACAGGAGTTTATGTATTAGGGATTGACTAAGACAATAAAGTGACCTTCCTGATAGTGGCTTTAATTATAAGGTCTTGTTCCACAGACCTATTCAATCAATAGTTTATCCTCCATGATACTTGGTAAAGATAAGACTTTGTTAAGAATGTTACTTTAGAGGAATCTCTCCTCTTCCTTCCTATCTTGTACACAGATTTCTTCCCAAAGTTTAGAGTAAGCAGAGAACAGTGACTCAAAATTGCCAAGGAGTTCCCAACATGAGGTAGAGGGAGGAGAGAGCGAAGAATCCCCTTAACCTCAGACATACAATCTCACTGACCCAAGTGAGCACTTTCTAGATTACCTAAACTTTCTAGAAGCAAAGGACTTGTAATTCAAAAACTGCTAATACAGACTGAAAAAAAAGAAAAATATAGTTAAATACCAATGCGGCAGAAATTAAAAGGGGAAGTTGGAGTGGTGACTGCCTGTGCTTCAAAGGCTCCCCTGACATAGAAAATCAAATTTGACAGGAGAGGCAAAAGAAGAGAGAAATTTCACTCTCCATCACACCATACCAGCTCTCCAAAAATCGAAGAGGGAGAAAAGGAGAGACCCATGTGGGCACCAACCTCTACTATGGCTGCAGAGGAGGGTGTTTAGGTTTACTCAATAGATTAATCAGAACTTTTAAGCTGACAAGGGAGAAATACTATCATCATTACTTCCTTTTTGCTTTCTGTACAGCACCCTTCTGCTTAGACTTAGCAGTTATATTTTGTCTATTAGTTATTTACACTGGTTTATTCCCTTCTTCTCACTCCCTAATATGCCATAAGCTTCAGAATGAAAGAGGATATGTTTTTTTCATCTATATATTTTCCATATGCCTAGTATAGCACCTGGCAAAATGTTTTACACATAGCATATACTCAGTATGTTTGCTGCATTAATTAAAAAAGAAAAATCAAGGGCAGTCAGGTGAAAGAAGAGAAAACTTGATCTGTATTATTTCAGAAGGCAAAACCAAGACAAACTAGAAGGAAAGTATGGGGAGGCCAACATGAACACAAACTTTCTTTAGCACTGGTTGCCTTGAGAAGTAATAATGTCCCTTTGCCACTTCTGAAGACTGAATTAAAGGCAGAAGGGAACTTTGAGAGCTGTTCCAATCGCTTTTAAGATTTTGTTTCTGAATAAGGCTGTCCCCAGAGACTAAGACTGAAAAAGCAAATGAAGAAAATAAGGAGAAACAAATCTATCCCAGAACCTATAATAGAACCGGCATTTCCCACTTCATTGGAAACCTGTAATTTGATAATGTAAAAGCTCTATCCTACTTTATTAGAGAATTAAGTATCAGAACAAACCTTTGTACACTAGGCATTTCACATGTGTTATTTTCATTCCATCCTTGATATTATTATCCCCATTTTATAAAAGGACACTGATAGTGAGAGAATAAGCAATGAATGGGTTTTGAACTTTGACACAAACCATGTTCTTTCTACTGAAACTTCCAGCTTCTAAGATAAATTAGCACTGGTAAAACATAACATTGCTTTCCTTGTGTATTAGCATTAGAAAACAATTTTCTACCATATCTTAACTTCCATGCCATAAATTTTTGCTTGCATGTCTTACCACTTATTTCAAGCTCCACCCAATGTGATTTCTTTCCATTTGCTGCTTCCTCAGAGGACATAATTGTGTACATCCTCCGAGGGTCAGGGGGCTCATATTTTTCTTTGGGCATGCCTGTTGAATTAAGAAAAGAAACCAATCAATACCCAGAAGAATCAAATAACTGAAAATAACATCTTTTTTAAAAGTAGACACCCATATTATATCTCTAAACACAATTTCCCACTAAAAGGAACTAGGAGCTCCTTGGAGAAATGGAGGATTTCACGTCTGAGATAGGAAAAATACAAACAAGTCTGGACACTAAGAAAGATGCTGTGGCTGTGAAGGACACAGGAGCCAGCTTGAAGAGGTCCACTGGCCACAAACATGACAATCTGAACATCAAAAGAAAGACTACATTTCAAACTGCATGAATCCAAAACTTTAACAGGAGAAAAAAAAAATGCAGTCACCTGAAAATTGGAAAATAAAGGGAACGAATCAAGCATTTATCCTGCATTTCTGGCAGAAACTAGATGAGGAAATGTTCTTAACAGAATTCTAGCTAATAAATGTAAAAAGAGTTACATAATTAGAAAAAACACTATTTCACAATCGCTAATGAAAAAATGGATGACCATCAATGGCTAATAAAAGTATTAGGTGAAAAAAATCCAATGAAAAAATTTTAAATAGATAGATCAGGCTGTAGGACCTCAACCCAAGGATCGATCTCAGTATTAGGACAACTAGACTTACAATGCCAACACTATGTATGCCCTTGCCCCTTCATCCAAAAAATTAAAAGTAAAATTGAACCTGAATCAAATCAGCCTCTCTAGATCTAGTACCAGTTTACACTAAGTAAGGGAGACAGAGGAACATGTTAAAAATAACACGAGGCACAACAATGTGAATATACTTAACACTACTGAACTGTACACTTAAAATGATTATTAAGATAGTAAATTTTGTTATAATTTTACCATGATTAAAAAATTTTTTCTTAATTTTAAAATAATGCCACAAGAATACAGCCAGCCAGACACAGACCATGGAAAGTTCAATATGACAGAAGACCCAGTTTCTTCAACAAATGAATGATATGAAAAAGGAGGAGTAAGAGGAAGTTGATATTAAATGACTTAAGAGGCACAACAATCAAATGAAATGTATAGACCTTGTTTGGGTCTGATCTGACCAAATCAAGTGTAAAAAACATTTTTGAGAATTGGACAAATTTGAAGAAGAACTAAACCTAAGTTGATATTGGGACTATTGTTCATTTTGCTTGTGGTTATTTTTTAAATTCTTATTCTTATAGAAACATTCTGAAATATTCAGGTGAAATGAAATCTCACTTCCTTGCATATTCTCCCAAACGCCTTGCTCCAGTCTCACTTCACCTTATGTGTTTGGATGAGCCATAATCTGCTTTAACCAAGTCTCTACCTACTCTGGATACCTACACAGCTAAATAAAGCTGGAGAAAAACCTACCATCATGTGAATTTAAAGTAAGCCAGTCAGCAATCACTTACGTCAAATGGACTTACTGTTGAACGGGTTCGATGTTTTAGTTTTACAAGAAGAAAAGTTATGGAGATGGATGGCTGCACGACATTATGAATGTATTTAATACCATTGAATGCTACACTTAAAAATGGTTAAGATGGTAAATTTTATGTTATGTATATTTTCTACAATAAAAAAAATGGAAAAAAGTTAAAGCAACTTTCATTATGCTATGCTGCTCCTCTAATGATGAGAAGTAGAGCTATCTTTCAAACATAGAAATGGTTTTGACCATGTAGTCAAAACACAGGAGATAAGTAATCCTGAAAAGCTTTTTGAAGAAAGTAAAAATATAAATGGTGAGACTAATCATCTGTATAAGAAACAGCACGTTTTTGTTTTGTCAAATACTGTTAATAAAACTGTTCTCCTACACGTTAATTTCTCCAAAACAGAAATACAGTGCCTGAAGTTTTTAGACTAATACAAAAAATACCTAACAGAGAAAGCTATACAGTCAAGAACTGTTCCTGTTCCATCTAGAGGACAATATGGTGAAGCAAGTGCCCATTCTGAATCATATGAATATACCAGTAATAACAAAATGCTGTGTAAGGTTACCAGAGCTTGATGACAACATCCCTTAAGATTCCTTAAGATCACCCAAATGCCACTATTCTGACTAGATTTTACTTACGACCGTGTGATCTTCACTGGCTTTTCCAAACAGAATTTAATAATGGTAAGCTGCTCTCTCCAGCTGAGCTTAGTATTTTGAGTTACTATTAATTATTAATCATTTGACTTCTTAGTGAAAGTTCAGAAGTCTGATTTACCTCTCTCATGTGAGCTTATTTAGTGTGAATCAATGTCCGGAGTTTGATCACACTTCAGAGAATAAATACAAGTATTACTGAACTGAAATCTGAAATCCAAGCCCTAGACCTGGGGTCATTCCATCAAAGAGTCATGATTTCTGCCTAAGCGGCCAACCATGCCCTTTCTTGGTTTTCATGACATATGATGTGTTGCCTTAAAATTTAAGAGACAGCTCATTACTTGAAAGCAGTGAGGAGATCTTCTTTATTTTCCAAATCCCTGACAGTGCAGATTAGGAAGTGGGGGGAAAAAAAGAATATGATAGAATAAAAGAAACGGCAGCAAATTAGACAATCAAGCCCTTCTGAGGAGCCTATCTGCCCAGTGAGCAACCCCACCCATTTTTCTTGGAGTCCAACCGAACATAGTATTGGAAACTAAGTAGAGAAAAGGATATAAGAATACAAACAATTTAGGATTTTTCCCAAGGCTTGAAATCAACAAGCAGATCTTACTCTCTAAAAAATACAGTATGCCACTGCAGATTACTACCTAAAAAGAATAAAATGTTTCCAAAAGAGGCTTGAAAACTGTCAAGTAGAATTAAAAGACTTTTAAAAAATAGGTAGGCCAGAGTCAGCAGGTATACAGCCCCTGACTATTCAATCTCTAATTCCTCCAGTCCAGTGCCAAACATCACTACTGATCCTGGCAGCATAAAATCTGTCCCTGATCTAGATCTCAGAGAAACAGTTTTTCAGTATCTTAGAATAATTATTTACCTTAAAGAAATACAGGACATTATTTACCAGCAGAGAAAGATATGCTTTCATTATTAAACATTTTATGAAATGGCTTAAAAAATACACAGGGGAGGGGGGTAAGAGGGAAGACGCAGGGGGGCGCAGGGCGGGGGAGAGACCATAAGTGCAAGTCAGCCACCATTTGAGGCAGCTTTTAAACTAAGAAAATTGGTACTAAAGAGAAAGATTTAAGTCTTTATCCTTTCAGTGGGTACTGTAAATAGTCATCAAATAGCCCCAGGTGAAAACGTGTCCTATTTTACAAAAGAATAAGTGAAGAATTAAAGAATTAATAAAAAAAACAAAAACAACATCATTTCATAATTCCTAATGAGCCTTTTTAAAACAGGATTTATAAACTGGGTTAAAACCATTAGATGACTCATTGGCACTGGCATAATGCTAAGGTAACACCACCACCCAGATTGTTTTTTAATTATAGGGTAGAAAATGTTCAAGAGAGGAATAAACTGTTACCCCCTTCATCAATCTTCCCAACACTAATGGAGGCAGAACCAGATACTGTGGGTCTTCGGATCTGACAGAATATGAAATACACACCAACAATGTTTATGTTGATTAAGAGCTAGAGGAACTAGCCAGATGACACCAAAGAAGCAACTGGAATGCAGGACTTTCTGCAGGGTAAATGGTCTGCTACCTTTAACAAGCTGGTGTCAGGACTATTCTAGACTTAAAGAGAATTAAGGGATATATAGAATGAGATGCAATGAATGGTCCCTATATAGGATCCACAAATCTGCAACAAAGGACATTCTGCGGACTGTTCGAGAAACATTTAATACCTAGTTCATATTTTGAAATATTAATGAATTATTATGAGATCATGTTATTTTGGCAATGTACAAAAATACATTTCTTGTTAAAAGGCACTCTGAAGTTAAATAATTTATTTTAAATTGTATTGGCCAGGTTTTTTTCCAAGGGAAATGAGGCTGAGTTATAGCCAATCTTAACTGACAAGATAAAATGCTAAATTCCTCTTTTCCTTTCCTTGCTTGTTACATTTTCTCCTCCATTCTTGGTGCTTTACTTCTTTTACATATACAAAGGAGAAAAAAAGGAAAAGGCGCAGAGGAAAGGAAGGGAGGGGAGAAGGAAGAAATAAACTCATGTGCAGAAAAATCCTTTTATTTGATGATCAGGAGCCTCACAAAGCTACAAGTTATGGAATATATGAAAAGGTAGTGCCACTAGCCTTGTTGCCAATTTACTTCTTCCTATCCAAATTTTCACTACGTCTTATCCAATTTTTCACTAAATCCCACTGATTTTTACCTCTTCAGGACTTCTAAACCTGTCTTCTCCATTTTCACAGCTACTGAAGTTAATTTACACCCTCATTTCTCAGCTACAACTTTTAAACAAACTTCTCTATACCTTCCTGATAGATGCCTGCTCATGTCACTCTCCTGCTTAAAAATCTAAGATGGCCTTTTCTGCCTACCTAGCTAAAGTCCTTTACAATCTGGATTTAGGCCAACTATTTTCTCACTCATCTTCAGCCACTGACACACAAGTTACCCTATAAAGTCTTAAATTAATCAAAGCAAACCTACTTCTAAGGCATAGTCTTTCAATAACACATGCTAATCCCTTCACCAAAGGAAACCTTCACCCTAAACTCCTACTCACCCGCTTCACGGCAACTCAGGTTAGATGTCAGAGTCCCTGTAAGCCCTTCCCAACAAAGGCACAAATTCACTACTCTTTCCTCTGCACACCATACATTTACTACAGCATCTATCACCCCAGTTTGTATCTCCCAGTGTCTTGTGTAAGACCTAGCATGTTGTACTAATAAACTGGTCTAAACATTCCTTCATGACTCAAAATCAGGTTTTCAAAGAAAAATCCAAAAAAAACAATTCAATACATCCAAACCATGCTTCCTTAAGGGAGCTTTCTTTACAGAATCATTCATTCAACCAATATATACTAAGCACCTTCTGCCTCTATGTGCCAAGCACTCTGCCAGGTTCTGGGAATAAATAATAAATAGGAAATACGTACATGATCTTGGATCTTAATCTACTGGGGAGTGCAAACAAAAATCTTACGACGGTGTAATCACACTACAACCCTTTTTACAAACATCACTCTAATTTAGGACTTCTTCCCTACCCCTCATAAACACAGGAGTTTATCATTCCCAGCTTTGAGCTATCCTGAACCTTGAAGATATTTCTAATGTTATATTCTTTAATCCCACCTTAATTTTTTTTGACATGTCTCATTCACCTACTCTAATACAGGGTCTTTGCACTTACATTTTAAATATTTTTATATTTTCAGAGCCTGGCAAATAGTGTTTGGTGAATACTTATAAGAATTAAGGGGATAAGTTGGGACAGTAGAAAAAGCAAACATTGTGTAAGAGATAAGTATGCTAACAGAAGCAGTGCCCATGTTACCAGGAGTAAGAAAAACTAACATAGGCCTCTAATCTTGAAGGCAAAATCTAGAGAAACCAGACAGAAAGGACCTAAGTGACCAAAGGCTGAGAATATTCGCTCTAGGATAGGCTGGGATATGAAGCAAAGGGACAAACTTAAAGGTAAAACTGTATAAACATAATCTTAGTGACATGCTATGGCAAAATAAGAGCAAACCTCAAACAGGTGGGGGTAATGGCAAAACTGTGTTGGAGTGCCTATCTGCCATACTCTAAACTAGGCACATAACAGCTAACATGTTTTGAGCACTCTCCAACTGGCAGGCCCTTCACATGCATTATCTCATTTAACCCTCAGGACTCCTATGAGTAAATACTATTGTATTATTCTCCATACATAAAGAAAGAACGGTCCAGAAAATAAGTCATTTACCTGAGATCACAGAGATCCTACTGGCACAACTGTGATTTTAACCCAAGTCTGATCCAAAAGTCTATGCTTTCAACCACTATGCAATAATTTACTGGTAATTATCTCGATTTAATTCTCATAGCGATCCATGAAGCAGACACTATCCTCATTTTATTTTAGATGAGGAAACTGAGACTCTGAGTTTAAATAACTTGCCCAAGGTTGCACACACTTAGTAAGTAGTAGAGCTAGGATTTGAACCTGGGACAATCTAGCTGCAAAGCTGTACTCCAATGCCTCACACAAGTCTAGAATTCTGTCACTGATGAAACCAAGATCTTGTGTTCATTCTCCAAATATTATGTTGCTAAGACCATGAGCCCCTGAGTTTCCTTCTCAGATGTATCACCTTTCCAAACTACTCTTTACCTGTATTCTCTACTCCCAAACTCTGCCTAATACTTAACACAACAGACCTCAAATGCTATCATCTCAGGACCCTTATACTCAAGTACCTCAAAGACCTTTCAATTGTGTGGGTTATATCTATCAACATTTACCATACTAGAAATTAGAAATAAGGAATTTTAAAATATGTATTACTCATTAAATATAATAAAACCTATCACATGTTAACATTTTTATGAAAAGTAACTACTTTCAAGAACAAAGTAGGGCTTCCCTGGTGGCGCAGTGGTTGAGAGTCCACCTGCCGATGCAGGGGAGACGGGTTCGTGCCCCGGTCCGGGAAGATCCCACATGCCGCGGAGCAGCTGGGCCCATGAGCCATGGCTGCTGAGCCTGCGCGTCCGGAGCCTGTGCTCCGCAACGGGAGAGGCCACAACAGTGAGAGGCCCATGTACCGCAAAAAAAAAAAAAAAAAAAAAAAGTAAAATTTTGTGAGAAGAGTGACACTGTCTTACATTTTTGCAAATCTTTAAGGTCTGACATGCTAGAAGACAGCTGGATTCACCTATCTGCTCTGAATTCAACTGATCAGATATTACATATCATTTTGTCATTCTCTGGAAAACTCCACTGTATACTCATAAGAGGAAGAGAATGAAAAAGGCAAATAATCTTAGTAATATTTCTAAGAACTTAAGGTTTCTGTAGCCACCTCCTCCTGCCTCCCAAAATCTCAATTCCTTAAATCCTTTTCTCAAGTAGAATAAGAATAAATTTAAGTCCATATTGGTTTAACTAAAATTTCCAATCAGTAAGACCTCTGCGAAAAAAAATTTTTAAATTATGATAAAATATTCCTCCAAAACAGAGTCAAACAGCAGATGTAGTAGTTAGTCTAAGCTCTAAAAGAAGACCGGCATACCCATCTGCATCCGCAGTGCCCAGCCAATAACCAACAGCCCATAAGAGTTTACTAGACTGCTGTTAAAATGCAATTCTAATCATGTGCCCGTGCCTAATAACACGAGTGAATATAAAATACAGTCAGAGAGAAGCCTGAGTGTACTGCAACACCACAGGAAACTACCAATTTTGAAGGTCAAAAATGGTCAAATACTAGCAATTTCATTCAACTCAATAAATTAACTCAAAATAGAACTATAAAGATACACCAAGTATAGGTCATCCACAAATTTCAATTTAAAACACAAACACTTCTTAGCTTAAAATTTTTAATTTCTATATTTTAAGTCAAATATAAAGTATGGAACAAAAGAACATATTAGGACAATTTAGATTTATGATCTAGCCAGCAAAGCTGAGGGCCTACTAACATTAAGTCAAACCATGATTTGTGTGATGAAACATCACCGAGATCAAAAAGGAAAGGAGAGGGAGCCATCAATATTAAATCTGTTCTCTTAGTATGAGACAAGCAACAGCCGTCTAGTTTACACCTTCAGCAATGATGGCTACCAACAGAAATCTTTTCATTTCTTTCTTATCTTTTGCCAGTTACCATAATCTATTTGCTCCTCCCACTCTTACAATCACAGTATTCTAGCTACCCTTATCTAGTTGGAATTTTGGCCTTTTGAGGCATTCAACATTTATTCTAGCTGCTAATTCATGTATACAATCATTTTGGGAAGTTCTAATATAGTAGCAATGAGTTTTGACCCACTAGTCTTTTTTTCCCCTAAAAACTGAGAAAGAAAATTATTCATGAAATGCTGACCTTATAAATCATCAAGAAGCCTTTAACAACTCTAGAATATTTCTCTCACAGGGCTTAAATGAACTCTCTGACCCCAGTTTCTTGGCCCCGCCTCCTTCATCCAGCCTTCACATTTTTACTGTGTCTCCTGAAAAAGTATGTCACACACACAATTTCCCCACCCCTATCCACCTAAACTCTCAATGAATCCCTATTATATACAGACGAAAGTCTCAACACTTTAAGAAAAAGCCTAAGACTATTCAGACTGTTTCTGGTCACTCCTCCTGTCCCTTTCATCTTTGCATCCTATGTTTCACAGCCCAAGTTGTACGTAACTTGACTTTGCACATGTTCTTTCTTCTCACTAAAAGGTCCTACTCAGTCTAACAAACCTCTATTCAACCTTCAAAGCTCAGCCCAAAGACCTCTGAGATGACCCCCTCAAGCTTCCCAAGCAGAATTAGTTGCTCCTTCTTTAGCATGCCCCAAATGCTTTGTGTATTTCTCATTACTATATAACTTGATGAGCACTTTATTGGTTTATCTGTTTTTCTCTCCATACCATTATAAACCCATTTAGAATAAAAGAGCATAAGCCCTATTAGAGGAGCAAGTCTATTATGGTGCCTGACACATGGGTGTTTCCAGTATTTTTGGAACTGAGTTTTAGCCCTATTTTAAAATGCTGTGTTCAAGTATAATCAGTTCTGCTGTATCACTTATTCTGAAAATAATCTGTTCCAACGTAACCGATATATTAGAAAATTTGAGCTTAACACAAAATTCCCATTTGCTTATGTGTGATTTTTTCTGTGGAAAAAACTAGACGAAGGTAGAAACCTGCCCCCAGCTGAACTGAGCTGCATAGAAATACACAAAATACACACACCTTAAAACACCTACCAGCTACATCAGTTCACTCTGTGTGTGTGCACAAGAGCTGAGCCACACCCACCCACCTCTGGTGTTACTGTAACATTCCATTCGATTTCAGGTAACTCTCCTTCCACCACTGTACAGTAACTCACAA
Source organism: Pseudorca crassidens (assembly GCF_039906515.1). NCBI lineage: Eukaryota > Metazoa > Chordata > Mammalia > Artiodactyla > Delphinidae > Pseudorca > Pseudorca crassidens. Next base: position 138,266,621 of record NC_090298.1, on the reverse strand, counting down.
GCAGCAACCTTTCTGATGCCCATTAACACAAGCAAACCAGGTCTTTTTCAAGGTAAAGTGACACATTTATTGTAGTATTTATGTATACCATAATCATTTAACATGTGTAAAACTATGCTACCATTTTTACCAGGTTCCTTTTTTTTTTTTTTGCGGTATGCGGGCCTCTCACTGTTGTGGCCTCTCCCATTTCGGAGCACAGGCTCTGGACGCGCAGGCTCAGTGGCCACGGCTCACGGGCCTAGCCGCTCCGCGGCATGTGGGATCTTCCCGGACCAGGGCACGAACCCATGTTCCCTGCATCGGCAGGCGGACTCTCAGCCACTGTGCCACCAGGGAAGCCCACCAGGTTCCTTTTTATTAAAGTAAGTCACTGACAAAGTTTTGAGTGTTGTGCTTTAGTTCCACTTTTCCCAAAAGGCCTGTAGTTTTTACTGCACAATTTTCCATATCATGGTGATTTTTAGGAACTCACATGTTGCTTTACAGCAGAACTGACTATATAAATTAACAGCTGTATGAGGAGTTCTTAGGTTTTAAGAAATTTTCAATATTTCAATTCCAATAATATACAGGAGAAAAAACTCTGCCCTCTCCCCAATTTCACAAAATGTTTACAGTCCATATCCTCACAGACCATTAGGACAGCCATAACCGTTAAGCTTGGTGGCTCTCATTTCTGGTGAGCAGAGAGTTGATTTTTCCAGCTTAAGCTCTACAGTCTGCCTAAGCCTAACTCAGAAGACAAGTTCTGAATGCCTGAACTTTCACATGTACCATTATATGGGTTTCATTTTTTTTATTGCTCTTAACTTTTTTCCAAAACATTTTGATTTTAAATTACCCTGTATTATAGAGCAATTGAACCGAGCCCTCAAGCCCACTATAAAATGGATCAGACACAAAAGACCCTATATCCAAGTTTAAAATAGATTCAGAGTCACTAACTCCACAGTATCTCAAATGTGACTTTTTTATATGTATGGCTCCACTTAATTCTCCACACTGATGCCCAAATGATCTCTAAATCACCTTGTTCCCCTATGAAAAATATTTTGGCTCACTCCTTTGCTACAGAATAAAGATACAAACCTCACTTTTAGCTTAGTAAGTATGGTTCTTCAAAATCTAGGATGGACACACCTTTGCAGGCTCATCTCCAGTCTCTCCAGGGAGAGATGAGAGAGTGTCTCATCTCTCCCTGTTTCAGTAACACATCGATATTGGCCTTACCCCAACACTTGGCACCTCAGTGCACCCACAGTTCCTTTTGTCTGAAATGACCCCATCTCTCCAGTTTGACAAACACCTATTCCGTGCTCTTTTCTGTAAACTGCTCCCACACATTCTACAAATTTCATCGTTCTCTACTGTTCTCCCCACAGCACTCTGTACACCTACTAAGACAACAACAAGAAGACAGCAAATGAGTGTTATTCACTTTTTAATTCCCAGGGTCTAACATTATGTCCAGCATATACTATTCCTTGCACATAACTTACCAAGAAAATAAAAATGGATGAGGGAGAGGTAAAGCCCAGAGAAGGGTAAGATTAAGGCAGTCTAAATGAGTCCCCATCTTACATGCAAATAAACACTTTAAAAGCAGTTTCCCAACCAGTATACCTTCCATATGGGAAAGTTACAAGTGTGCTGAAGACGGCCCTCACCTCTCATGGCCCAAAGGCTACAGCTGTGAGCAGCCTTGACCATTTATTCCAGGATGCCTTCCATATATTATCCCTTTCTGTTGCACTATGATATGAAAAAGGTTTATGCTTTAAATATAAAAAAGGCTAATATGAACGTGGTGGAATGCCTACACATTAACCAAAATAAATGCATTATTTATGAACCATAAGTACAGAAGCAAATGCCTTTATTTGTAGCCAGGACCAAATTCTGTAACCAACTCATATCTGTTCAAGAGTCTGAAAAGTTTTACTTTGCCACCAAGGTTTAAGAAACCTGAAAATACCTACAAATCAAACAGGCATTCAAAAGAGCTTCCTCATCTACGTTACCAATGATCAAGACACTTCTGAAACTATGCAAAATATTCTGAGTCTCACAGGAAACTTTGTCTTTTGTCACATCCTCGTTTTTTGACCATTTCATTAAGTATCTTATTCACCTACTGAGAACTGACCAGACTCAACTACCTCAAATAACTTCCAGCCATTAAAACGCACTCCGCCCTCCCAAAAAAACTAATCTCCATCAAGTACCTCACTCCCATGTGCCCTCCCATTTACACAAAACCTGGTCCTTTCCCTCTTAACTGTAATATCTTGGGCAAGTCACTTTAACCTTTCTAGGCCTGTTTCCTCAACAGCAGCTATTCAAATATTTTGTTTAAAGCAAGCTGACTGGACTAGATCACTGGTCTAAAAATATTAAGCAATTTTTATTCTACAAGTCATCACATTCTAAAGACTGCGATAATTGCTCTGATAGCAATTATAAAACAAGTCTTCAAAACCTTTTGATCAATGGACACAGCTCCTAAAGCCTACAAAACTGTTTTGGGATGATAAATTCTAGTGCACTGTGAAAAACACAAAGTGCTATTATATGCCATTTTATTTTTCACTTGTTCATATTCACTCTCTTCCTCTCCAAAATTAAAATCCCCAGACACAAAGAGGCAAGATTCCACACTACCACTAATGGGGCAATCCACCTGGAAAACAGGTAAGTATGGGAACTCATGTTAAAGGAGATTATTTAAACGTCAGCTTAACACAATAACAAATCCAAAAAGGAAAAGCAAGATGACCATTCACAATGTTGTCATTTGCAGTAACAGTTCAAGAAGAGGTTACAGGTGTTCATTAGCAGGCTCTTAGGGGACGCTGTAGGAGAAAAAGTCAAAAAAAAAATTTCCAAAGAAAATAATGATTGGTGTTTAGAAAAAAAGAAAAGAGATACGATTCAGGTTATTACACAAAACTTAAAGTAATTAGAACTATCTCTGAGTCCTCAGCAATATCATAAATCTCTTCATCTGGTGCTAAGGGTTTCTTTAACCATGTCATTCCCATCCCCCCACCCCCCAAAAAATTTGTGTTAAACTGAATTTTAAATACATTTGCGGGAGGGGGTAAACAGTTGGTTTCCCGCTTTGCGGTAACTGCGAAGTTCCACACTCCACTCCGCGCAATCCCACACCGCCACTTCTCCAAAGTTGCCACCCATCCCAGCCAAGAGTCCCGGACACCAACTCCCCTCCTCCGGGTGACCAGAGCCAGGGTCGACAGCCAGGGCATCCCCCAACCCTGGCGCCCCCTGCGCGGCCCCGCCCCCGTCGTCAAACAACACCCCCCAGCCCCGGACTCGGCGCGGGGGCGCGGTCCGGGGACCAACTGGATGGCGACAGCCGCGAGTCTAGGGACCCCCAACAGCCACCATCTCCTCCAGTCTTCGGGCCCGCTGCACGCAAAACTCAAGGTGTTCTTGCTCGAGTCCCCCGCGCTACGGTCCCGGGGACACGACCGAGAGGGGCCCGTGGGCAGCAGTGTGGGGAGCAGCGCCCAGCCGGGCCTCGGACTGGTCTCGCTCACCTCTTGGGGTGCGCCGCCTTCCTCCGCCGCTGCCGCCGCCTCCTCCCTGTGAGTGCAGCGGGGTCTGACCTGTGAAACCACCATACCAGTCCCGCCCGCTGCTGCAGCGCCGCCGTCGCCGCTCCTCTGCCGCCTCAGCCGCCGCTCTTTGTTCTCCCTCCGAGATCCACCGCGTCAGCCGCCCTCTTCAGCCGCCTCGATGGGCCGCCACTACGGCCTCCCGGCCTCTCGGCCTCCGGCCTCACCCTCCTCACTGCACCCACCGCTGCCTTCCCCTTCGCGCAGCCGACGCCGCCGCCACCGACGCCGCCGCCTCCTCCTCCTCTGCGCCCCCCTCGTTTTCATTGAAAGCAAACAAGCATCATGGCGGCGGCCGCCGTCCCACCCCTTCCCCCTCCCCCCACCCACCCCAAGCCTGCGAGCGCCGCGACCGACGCTGCCGCTCCAACATCCCGGCCGCCCATTGGCCGCCGCCGCCGGGCGCGACCATTCAGCATCCGGGGAGGTCGCTCTCCGCTCGTCCCTCTCTTCCCCCACCCCCGCGATGGGGAGCAGTGAGCCGGCCGGGCGCGCTCCAGGGTCAGACCTCCCTCTCCTCTTCCCGCTCTCCTCGCTCGTTTCCTGCCTTGTTGCTTCTACTTTCTCATCTTCTTAACGCTCCTACGCTTTTCAACTAGCTCTTTTTTTTCCCTTTCTTTCTCTTTTTTTTTTGTCTCACGCTGTTCATTTTTGTTCCTCTCTTCCCTCAATTTCCTTCATCTTCCTCCCTTTCGTGTCGCTTATTACATGGAAACAGGGACAAGCTCTCAGACTTTTGACCCTTAGCCAGTATCTTGAGCTGCCTAAAGACAAGACATGCAGTCGTGAACAGTGACTTGATTCATCCTGCCTCAGATATGAAGAAAAAACTAATTAATGGCACGTTTCGGTCCATTAATGGTCATTCAGTCCAGTAAATTCAGGGACAATTCTGGTGGGATCCTAGCCCGGAGTAACTGTCCGCAGCTGTGTTCAAAGAGCAAGATGTTCTATTCAGGTGGAGATTGAAAATGAGCAGAGAAAGGATTGATGATGCTTGCATGAGTGCACATTAGTTGACTGGTGGTCAAGGCCCTGTGCTGGGACCGAGGCAAAGAGATGAATCAGGCCCCGGCCTGCCCTCAGTAAGCTCACAGCTTAGGGACAAGAGAAACACTCAACAGACTGTTAAAACTCATTAGAGGTGCATGAGGACAGGCATGGCCTGAGGAAAAAGGAATAGCTGTCCACTCACCTACATGGCAAACTAGGATGGGCTCCTGGCTCTTTCCTGGAAAATCAACTCTGAAGAAATGAGAGTGAAACGGGTTCCAGGAACTAACAATAGGAAGAAAATGAGACACCCTCTCTTGCTATACTGGGCTAGAGGATATGGGAAATGGTTGGCTGCTTTGGGGGCAGAGGAGGGCTAGAAGGGCAAGGAAAAGATTGAGACCGTAGGACTCCTGGGCACAGAAGCTTTTCAAACGGTTGCTAATCAGGGAAGGGAGGGGTTGCAAAGACAAGGGAGGAGCAGCCAAGAAATAATAGTGCAGCCTTGGGGCAGGGTCCTGGTACTACCTCAAGGGATACACATAACTATCTTTGAACTCTTTACAGAACTAAAACCCCCAACAAATAGAAGATGTCAGCATTATCATTCCAGAGAAGACCACTTGAGGCCAGATTAAAGGAACCAGAGAAGCTCATCAAGAGATTACCAGAGACCAGATTAAAGGAGTGAATGCCCTGCACACACCCTAATCTTATCAGCAACCCTGCCCTTGAACCATTGCTATAAAACTCCTCACCAAATCCTTCCAGGTTGGGACACACAGTTTTTCAGGGGCACAACCCTGCTGTGTCCCCCGTTTGCCTGGCAAAGCAATAAAGCTATTCTTTTCCTCTTCACCCAAAACTCCAAGATTCAATTCAGCACCAGTGCACGAAGGCTGAGTTTTCAGCATCAACGGTCCAGTGCTCTAGTGTCAGAGGACACTAGACAACAGCAGGGTAACATGAAAGCGCAGGAGAGGTAGGGGGTTGCTAAGAACAAGTGCAGACTGACTGGCTGCCTGTGGGCATCCCTCCACAGCCTCCAACCCCAGGCTTCTGAATACTGGGGTTGTGCAGTCCCTGTGCTCTACAAAGTCTCACCAGACTGAGGGAGGAGCCAGTGGCACTCTCTGCACCCCATGAGAATGCTGTGCCCTGGCAACCTGTGCTCCAGCCTGGAGAGAGGGGTGAATTTTTGTAATTCATCTGCCCAGAAGGAGCTACTTTTTGTGATTGGTACCATGTGTATGGGGGCAGGGAAGTCCAGTTGCATAACAAAAAAACTTGCATAGAACCATGAGTTTATTACATCTCATTATTCTAGTGCTCCAGGTCTCACTTGGGGTCTCTCATGCCTCTACTGAGATGGTGGCTGGGGTTGGATTCTGGCACCTCCATGTCCCCAGCAAGCCCTCCCTTTGTAGTGTTTTATCCTCCCACTTTTCTTTGTGGCTTCTCTCTAGCAGGTTATCCTGAATATCTTTCATGGCAACCCAGGGCTCCAAGAGAGAGGAAGTGGAAGACCCTTTGAAGAATGTCACTTTCTCTGTATTCTATTGGTCAAAACAGTCACAAGCCCAGTCCAGATTTAAGAGAAGAGGACGTAAGCAGTGCAGGAGCTGCATGCACATAAAGGGAAGGAGAGACTTATTTGGGGCCATCTCAGTAGACTAGCTACCACAGAGAAGGAAACTATGGTGGCCCTGCCTGTGCACATCCTCTTCTTTCTGAATATCTGAAGAGAACCCCACCAAATGCCTTTCCAGATCCAGATCAAAGTGCCCCTCATATTAGGCAAGACTTCCCTGTGTAAGTTATAAAACCCAAACTCAAATAGGCTTGATGAAGAAAGAGGTCATTTATGTATTCAGGTATCACATAACTGAAAAGTTCAGACATCTTAAAATATCAACAAGAATCAATCCAGGGGCTTCCCTAGTGGCACAGTGGTTGGGAGTCTGCCTGCTGATGCAGGGGACACGGGTTCATGCCCCGGTCCGGGAAGATCCCACATGCCATGGAGCAGCTGGGCCCGTGAGCCATGGCCGCTGGGCCTGGGCGTCCAGAGGCTGTGCTCTGCAGCGGGAGAGGCCACAGCAGTGAGAGGCCCGCGTACCGCAAAAAAAAGAATCAATCCAATCTCACTCTTCCACCCTCCAGTCAGCTTTCCTCCCCACTGGCTTCACAAGGACTGTGCAACCAGGCAGGAACGATGGCCACTAGCATCTACAGGCTTAGATTCTAACAGCTCCAGCTGCAAATGCATACCTCATTTTATTGTACTTCACTTTATTGTGCTTCAAGGATAGTGCATTTTTTACAAATGGAAAGTTTGTGGGAACTCTGCATTAAGCAAGTCTATTGGCATCAGTTTCCATCAGCATTTGCTCACTTCATGTCTCTATGTCATGCTTGATAATTCTCACAATATTTCAAACTTTTTCATTGTTACTATATTTGTTACGGTGATCTGTGATCAATGATCTTTGATGTTACTCTTGTAATTGTTTTGAAGCACCACGAACTGGGCCCACGTAAGACAACAGATTTAATAAGTGTTGTGTGTGTTTTGACTGCTCCACTGACCAGCCTTTCCTCTGTCTTTATACCTCTCTTCAGTCCTCCCTAATTCCTGAGACACAACAATATTGAAATTAGGCCAGTTAATAACCCTACAATAGCCTCTAAGTGTTCAAATGAAAGGAAGTGTCACACATCTCTCACTTTAAATCAAAAGCTAGAGATGATTAAGCTTAGTGAGGAAGGCATGTCAAAAGCTGAGATAGGCTGAAGGCTAGACCTCTTATGCCAAACAGTTAGCCAAGCTGTGAATGCAAAGGAAAAGTTCTTAAAGGAAATTAAATGTGCTACTTCAGTGAACTGATGAACGACCAGAAAGTGAAACGGCCCTGTTGCTGATATGAAGAACATTTTAATGGTCTGGATAGAAGATCAAACCAGCCACAACATTCCCTTAAGCCAAAGCCTAATCCAGAGCAAGGTCCTAACTCTCTTCAATTCTATGAAGACTGAAAGAGGTGAGGAAGCTGCAGAAGAAAAGTTTGAAGCTAGCAGAGGATGATTTACAAGGTTTAAGGAAAGAAGCCGTCTCCATAACATAAAAGTACAAGGTGAAGCAACAAGTGCTGATGTAGGAGCTGCAGCAAGTTGTCCAGAAGATTTAGCTAAAATAATGAATGAAGGTGGCTACACTAAACAGATTTTCAATGTAGACAAAACAGCATTATATTGGAAGAAGATGTCATCTAGGACATTCATAGTTAGAGAGGAGAAGTCAATTCCTGGCTTCAAAGCTTCAAAAGACAGGCAGACTGTCTCATTAGGGGTTAATGTAGCTGGTGACTTGAAGTCAATGCTCATTTACCATTCCAAAAATCCTAGGGTCCTTAAGAATTATGCTCAATCTACTCTGCCTGTGCTATATAAATGGAACAACAAAGCCTGGATGACAGCACACCTGTTTGAATCACAGTTTACCGAAAAAACTACTGTTGAGACCTACTGCTCAGAAAAAAAGATTCTTTTCAAAATACTGCTGCTCATTGACAATGAGCACCTGGTCACCCAAGAGCTCTGATGGAGATGTACAACATTAATGTTTTCATGCCTGCTAACACAACATCTATTCTGAAGCCCATGGATCAAGAAGTAATTTTGACTTTCTAGTCTTCTTATTTAAGAAACAGATTTTATAAAGCTATAACTGCCATAGATAGTGATTCGTCTGATCAAGGCAAAGTCAATCAAAAACCTTCTGGAAAAGTTTCACCATTCTAGATGCCATTCATGACTCATGAGAAGATGTCAACATATCAGTATTAATGGAAGTTTGAAGAAAGTTGATTCCAACACTCATGGAAGACTTTAAGGGGGTTCAAGACTTTAGTGGAGGAAGTAACTGCAGATGTTACGGAAGTAGCAAGAGAACTTGAATTAGAAGAAGAGCCTGAAGATGTGACTGAATTGCTGCAATCTCATTATAAAACTTAATGGATGAGGAGTTTTTTCTTATGGATGAGCAAAGAAAATGGTTTTTTTTAGATGGAATCTACACCTGGTGAAGATTCTTGAAATGACAACAAAGGATTTAGAATATTACATAAACTTAGTTGATAAGGCAGCAAGAGTATTTGAGAGGATTAACTCCAATTTTGAGAGAAGCTCTTCTTTGGGCAAAACACTATCAAATGGCATTGCATGCTACAGAGAAATGGTTCATGAAAGGAAGTCAATCAATATGGCAAACTTCATTATTGTCTTATTTTAAGAAATTGCCACAGCCATCCTAGCCTTCAGCGATCACCACCCTGATCAGTCAGCAGCCATAAACATCAAGACAAGACCCTCCACCAACAAGAAGATTATGACTTGGGCTTTCCTTGGTGGCACAGTGGTTGAGAATCCACCTGCCAATGCAGGGGACACGGGTTCCAGCCCTGGTCCGGGAAGATCCCACATGCCTCAGAGCAACTAAGCCCGTGCGCCACAACTACTGAGCCTGCACTCTAGAGCCCGCAAGCCACAACTACTGAAGCCCGTGCGCCTAGAGCCCATGCTCTGCAACAAGAGAAGCCACTGCATTGAGAAGCCCATGCACCACAACAAAGACCCAATGCAGCCAAAAATAAATTAATTATTTTTTTAGAAAAAGAAGATTATGACTTGCTGAAGGCTCAGATGGTTAGCAATTTTTAGCAGTAAGGCATTTCTTTTTTAAAAAAAATTTTTTTTAAGTCTTTATTGAATTTGTTACAATATTGCTTCTGTTTTATGTTTTGGTTTTTTGGCCGCGAGGCATGTGAGATCTTAGCTCCCCCACCAGGGATTGAACCCACACCCTCTTCATTGGAAGGTGAAGTCTTAACCGCTGGACCACCAGGGAAGTCCCAGCAGTAAGGTATTTCTTAATTAAGGTATGTACATTTTTTTAGACATAATGCTATTGCACACTAAATACACTACCGTGTAAACATAACTTTTATATGCACTGGAAAACCAAAAAATTTGTGTGACTCACTTTAACGTGATATTTGCTTTAGTGCAGTGGTTTGGAACTGAACCCAAAATATCTCTGAAGTTTGTCCATATATAGTTTTTTTCCCTAAGATTAAACCACCTTATTCATTGTGATAAAAATAATTTGTGGTCATGGTTTAAAAAAAAAAGACTAAATTACAGAAAGACATGAATAAGAAAGTGGAGGTCTCATCCCTGGCCCGACTCCAGCCACACTCCTCAAAGATTTGAATTGTTTACAAGGCTTTGGCCTTAAATAACAAAATAAAATAAACAAACCAAAACATTCTCAAACATGCGTACTGAATAAGGATATTTACTGACTCCCATCACTGAAAGTCCAAATGTAGGGCAGCCTTTAGGGCTGTTTGATTTAAGACCTACAGGCAGATTAATCATTGATACTGCCCTGGACAAAAAATATTTTATTACTTTGCTGCTTATTATGGGATATAGGGTGTTGGAAACCTGACTTGAAGTAATTTAAGCAGAAATAGGAGTGTATTGGCTCAGGATAATACTAGCTTCTCTAATAAAGATACAAAATTTCTTGCTCATGTAACCATTCAGCAGGTGATTTTTCTTCCTACTAGTGACTCAGGGGCCTTTCCTCTTACGGCTCTGTCATCCCCTAGGACAGGGGTTCTCATTCTGGGGTCCATGTACCCCCAAGAGATCTGTGAATAGAAATCAGGGAGGGGTGCAGCAAACCCAGATGGGTCAAGTTTAGCTTTTCCTGCCATTTTGAGTCTAAATAACAAACCACAGTAGGATGTGACTATAACCAATGACAAACCTCAGCCTGATATTTTCATATCCTCTCACAATTGTACAATAGAGATCATTTCCTCCAATTTCATTTTTTCTTTTTTTAATTGAGGTAAAATTTACATAACTTAAAATTAACCATTTTAAAGTGCACAATTCAGTAATATTTACTACATTCACAATGTTGTGCAACCATATCTCTCTCTATTTCTAAAACAGTTTCATCATCCTAAAGGAAAATGTTAGGTATATCTAGAAATATCATTTTCACTCATTTACGACTTTGAAAATGTGGTAGATATTAGACCCACCAGTAGAACATGCATTTAACATGCTATTTAAATGCATAAATACTATTATGTCATAACACTTAAAATATTTTGGTAACTATTTCAATATAACTGGTTTCCTTTGTAATCCTCTGTATTGGGTTGGCTAAAAGTTCATCTGTTTTTTTTCCTTAAGGTGGCTCTGGTAGCTCTTAGTTGTCTTTAACTTCATTTGAAACAATTTTGTTAGGTTGTATGTGACAGTTGTCATATCAGAATGCATTTAAAAAAAGCTTCTCAAAATTGGTGAATTTTTGTGTAGCCATTTTAATATTGAAGATGGAAGAAAAAAAGCAACATTTTTGTCATATTATGCCTTATTATTTCAAGAAAGGTATAAATGTAACTGAAATGCAAAAAAAGATTTGTGCATTGTATGGAGAAGGTGCTGTGACTGATCGAACGTGTCAAAAGTGATTTGCGAAGTTTCGTGCTGCAGATTTCTCACTGGATGATGCTCCACAGTCGGGTAGATCAGTTGAAGTTGATAACGGTCAAATTGAGACATTAATTGAGAACAATCAACGTTTTACCACCTGGGAGATAGCCGACATACTCAAAATATCCAAATCAAGCACTGAAAATCATTTGCACCAGCTTGGTTATGTTCATCGCTTTGATGTTTGGGTTCCACATAAGTTAAGTGAAAAAAACCTTCTTGACTGTATTTCTGTATATGATTCTCTACTTAAACATAATGAAAACTTTCCATTTTTGAAACAAATTGTGACGGCTGATGAAAAGTGGAACTGTACAATAATATAGAATGGAAGAGATCATTGGTAAAGCGAAATGAACAACCACCAACCACACCAAAGGCCAGTCTTCATTCAAAGAAGGTGATGTTTTATATGTGCTGGGATTAGAAAGGAGTCCTCTATTATGAGCTCCTTCCAGAAAACCAAACGATTAAATTCCAACATGTACTGCTCCCAATTAGACCAACTGAAAACAGCTCTTGACAAAAAGCGTCTGGAATTAGTCAACAGAAAACGCGTAATCTTCCATCAGGATAACACAAGGCCGCATGTTTCTCTGATGACTAGGCAGAAACTGTTACAGCTTGGCTGGGAAGTTCTGATTCATCTGCCGTGTTCACCAGACATTGCACCTTTGGCTTTCCATTTATTTCAGTCTTTACAGAATTCTCTTAATGGAAAAACTTTCAATCCCCTGGAAGACTGTAAAAGGCACCTGGAACAGTACTTTGCTTAAAAAGATAAAAAGTTTTGGGAAGATGGAATTATGAAGTTACCTGAAAACTGGCAGAAGGTAGTGGAACAAAATGGTGAATATATTGTTCAATAAAATTCTTGGTGAAAATGAAAAATGCGTCTTTTATTTTTACTTAAAAACCAAAGGAAATTTTTGGCCAACCCAGTATTTTATTTAATGCTTTTTTAAATTAATTTTTTTATTGGGGTATTGTTGATTTACAATGTTGTGTTAGTTTCTGTTGTACAGAAAAGTGATTCAGTTATGCATATACATATATCCACTCTCTTCTAGACTCCATTCCCATATAGGTCATTACAGAGCACGGAATAGTGCTATACAGTAGGTTCTTATTAGTTATCTTTTATATATAATAGTGTGTATATGTCAATCCCAAACTCCCAATTTATCCCTCTCCCCCTTATTTTATCATTTTAAAAAACATTATTATGAACAGGGTGTCTGCCAAGAGGCTCATATCATAAAAACTGTCAAGAACTCCTGCCCTTGGTTTGGAGACCTCTGTATCCACTGGTAAAGAGAGGAGAGATGCAGAGAAAGCACAAATGCTTCTTAACTAGCTCAACCTCAAGTCACTCACAGCACTTCTCCTCACACTCAATTGGCAAGAACTAGTCACATATCCCCACCAAATGTGAAGAAGACTTGGGAAAGGTTTTCACAAGCTTGGAAATAACTTAATTCCATCTGAGCAGCTGCTTCTCAGCAACAATGGAAGGAAAAAATGAATTTTTTTGAGCAGATAAATATCTCTGCCACCATCCACCCCTGTGACTACCAAATATCCCCATTTATGCTTCTTCCAACAAATGGCACCTATTCTTCCTGTCCCCAAAGAAGGCCCCATCCATTGCTGCAACCTTCCCCTTAGTCCTTCTTCTTTCCTGCTGCCTAGAATGTGGAGCTGCTGTCTTGGACCACGAGAATGAGGCCCATGATATCAGAATAAGAAAGGGAGCTGAAAGAAGCCTGGTTTCTGAACATTTCATGGAGAAGACACCACACCAGTTCTAGGTTGAATTCCTCCAAAATCATGGTAATATTTGGCAGGAGATAAGATTGATGCCCTGCCATTCAGAAACCAGAAGCTTGCTGGCAGAAAGTAGATTGAGAGTGTTGCTTTACAAACTAAGCTGATTAATTTAAAAATGGCCTCAGATTCATTAAGCCATGAAATTGGGTAATGAGCAGACCACAAAGGCAGATGATGCAAGTCTTAAAATTTAAAAACTATGTCCAGGCAGACCTTTGGCTATGGGTACTGTCACATGGAACTAATAGGATGAGAGTAGACTGGAAGCCTACTAGGTTTTTTAGGGAAATGTCAAAGAGACCACCTACAGTTCTATAATCTTTTAACCCCCAAAGATGTGCCCAGTCTCCCACACATGCACCAGCAGGAAGCAGATGCCTTAATTCCCAAGTCTTATGTGACCATGAAAGAAAATATAACTGCCAGAAGGCAGGGACAAAGCTTTAGAAGCCAGTGGACAAAAGACTGCTAGGTGGGCTGATCAATAACACTACTTCCAGAGAAGGGAGACTGTGGTGTTCCTAGAAAACCAAGTGGGCAAGAACCAGTGACTACTGTATGTCTACCATCCTCCCACTTTCTGAATTAGACTGTGTTTGTTTGTTTGCTACAATTGTCCTATTCCTACCGACAGTTATATGTTCTGTGTGTTGGAGGCAGTCGTCTTTTAGTTCCCAGGTTACTGGACCACAAGAAGCCACATTGGGACCTGCTGGCTACTCTGAGCTACACTGGCCTCTATGTTGCCCCCTTGGGGAGAGTGCTCTGTGTATGGGAAGAAGGGTGCACATGGATATATAGGAGGCCAAAGAGAGAAGTTGTACCAGGACTGCAGGATAACTCTTTTTCCAGCACAAAGATGAAATTTCCCACCCTCCCTTTACTTGCCAGCATTCTTAGAGTTGAGTAGGAATAAATATCTAGAAAACCCTCTGCTTTACTCTCAACAGAAAACAAACCCTCCGAGTAGGGAGGGGCAGACACCTGGCTAAGCAGAGGGAGGGAGAGAATCGGAGGTCTAATTTCCTCTCAAAGTGCTTTCTCCCGTCCTTCTTGATTTTATCCTCCCCTACACTTAAAAAAAAGTATAAATTTCAGATGCAGCTGTAGCTGATGCCAATTTCTGAGACCTTTGAAGATTTTGAAGTTTTTTTTTTTTTTCCTTCACAGGAGTCCCCTTTCCCCTTAAAAAAAACTTTTCATTTTGAAATAATTATAGATTCACATGAAGTTGCAAAGAAATGTGCAGGGGGTCCCATGCACCCTTCACCCTACCACCCCTGATATTTACATCCTGCAAAACTACGGAACAATATCAAACCCAGAAAACTGACATTAGGTACAAACCATTGAGTTTATTCAGATTTCACCAGTTAGTATATGCACTCGTGCGCATATGTGTGCATGCATGCGTGTGCATGTGTAGCTGTATGCAACTTTGTCACATGTGTAGCTTCAGGGAACCAACACTGTAATCAAGATACTTAACCGTACCACCACTTCAAGTCTCCGTTGTGCTCCCCTTTACAGTCACATCCTCCCCTCCACAGCCAGCCCTGGCCTGGTTAGCCACTAATCTCTATAATTATGTTCTTTTACAAATGTTATATAAATAGAATTATGCAGTATGTATCCTCTTGAGATTAGTGCAGTATAATTTCCATTATGTTCATCTGAGATGTTGCACGTTATCAATAGTTCCATCCTTTTTATTGCTGAATAGCATTCCATGGTATGGATGTGCCATAGTTTAAACATTCGTCAGTTGAAAGACATTAGGGTCATTTCTATTTTGGTGCTATTATGAATAAAGCTGCTAGAACATTCATGTGGAAGTTTCTGCATAAAAACAAGTTTTCATTTCTCTATGCTAAAAGCCCAAGAGACTAATTGCTGTTCATATGGTAATTTCATTTTTAGTTTAATAGAAACTGCCAAACTATTTTCCAGAGTACCTGTATGTTTTAATCATATTACCTTGAGTGGGATATGGTGAGGCCAGACACAGGTCAAGAGAGAAAAAATGGTTAATCAAAGTTCAATAGGAGAGAACAGAGCACTTCACACAGGGCCACACAAGGAAGTACTAGGGTCAGTTAGGAGGCAGAGGGACGGGGGAATTGTGGGCAAACATATTTATTGTGGTTTCTGCAGGAAGGAATGGTTCAGGCAAGGTAAGCAGGTTTAGCACTGGATAATTTGAGTAATTTCAGTCAGCCCTGGGGCATAGGGTCTGTCCTTGGTTGTATGGTACCCGGCCTTGGGGTGATTAGGGCAGGTGTATAGTGTCTAATAGTATGAATGAAAGCCCAGTAAACTCAATAGTTGGGAGTATGGGCTTAATTGGCTGCTCAAGAAGGAGAACTGACCAACCTCTAGCCAGGGCCTCAAAACTGGGTCAAGACAGCATTTTAAAAAATTATATTACACTGTATTATTTTACATTCCCACCAGTAATGTATGATGGACCCAGTTTGTCCACATCCTCACCATCATTTGTGTTATTACTATTTTTATTTCTGTCATTCTCAATGGTATGTAGTGATGTCTCATTATAGTTTTTTGGGGTTTTTTGGGTTTTTTTTTTGCGGTACGCGGGCCTCTCACTGTTGTGGCCTCTCCTGTTGCAGAGCACAGGCTCCGGACGTGCAGGCTCAGCGGCCATGGCTCACGGGCCCAGCCGCTCCGCGGCACGTGGGATCTTCCCGGACCGGGGCACGAACCCGCGTCCCCTGCATCGGCAGGCGGACTCTCAACCACTGCGCCACCAGGGAAGCCCTCATTATAGTTTTATTTGGCATTTTTCTAATGATGTTGAACATCTTTTCATGTGCTTATTTTCCAACTGTATATCTCATATATCTTTATCTTTGATAAAATGTCTACACATTTCTTTTGCCTATTTTAAAAATTGGATTGTCTTTTTAATGTTGGGTTTGAGGAGTTCTTTGTATATTCTAGATACAAGTCCTTTGTTAAATATGTGATTTGCAGATATTTTCTTCCAGTCTGTAATGTGTCTTTTCATATTCATTAATAGGGTCAATTTCTCAACAAAAGTTTTAAATTTTATGAGGTCCAATTAATCAAATTTTCCTTTTATGGATCATGCTTTCAGGTAAGAACTCTTTGCCTAATCTAGGTCTTGAATAGGTCTTCTCCTATTTTTTTCCTAGAAGGTTTACATTTTTCGTGGTCCATGGTCCATTTTGAGTTAAAATTTGTATAAAATTGGAGGATTAGTTCAAGGTTTTTTGTTTTTGCTGTGGGTACCTACTTGCTCCAGCACCACTTACTGAAAGGCTCATCTCTCTCTCTTTGAAATGCTTTGTTCCTTTGTTTAAAAATAAATGAACATATTTGTGTAGGTCTGTTTCTTCATTTTCTATCTGTTCAATTAATCTATATGACTATCCCTCTGCCAATATTATACGGTTTTTATTACTGTAGCTAATAGTAAAAGCTTAACATCTCAAAGAATGATTACTCCTACTTTTCTTTTTAAACTTTGTTTTGGCTATTGTAGGGCCTTTCCTTTTCCATCTAAAATTTTGAATAAGGCTTTCTGTATCTATAAAAATAAAGTTTGTTAAGATCTTGATAGAGATTGTGGTAAATCTGTAGATCAGTTTGGGGAGAATTAGCATCTTTGCTGTGTTGAATCTTTCAAATGTTGAACAAGGTGTATATATCTTTATGTCTTCACTGATTTCTTTCATCAGCATTTTATAAATTTTACCATACTGATCTTGTGCATGTTTTGTTAGATTTATACCTAAGTATTTCATTTCTTTGGAGCAATTCTAAATGGTATTTTTAATTTTGGCTTCCACTTGTGTGTCATCAGTATATAGAAGTACTTTTTCATGGTAACTTTGTATCCTGCCATCTTACTGAACTCACTTATTCTAGATGATTTTTATACATTCCTTGGAATTTTGCAACATAGACAATCATGTTGTCTGCAAGTAGAGACAGTTTTATTTCTTTCTTTCCAATCTGTATGACTTTTTTTTTTTTTTTGCCTTTTCTTGCCTTGTCACAGTGTTTAGAAATTCCAGTATTATGTTGATTAAGAGTGATGAAAGCAGACATCGTTGCCTTGTTTTCTCAGTCTTAGAGGAAAGGTCATGCCATTAAGTATGATGTTAGCTATTGATTTTGTAGATGCTCTTTGTGAGGTTAAATCCCCTTTTATTCCAGAGAATTTTTACCATGAATGGTTAGGTAGTTGAATTTAGTCAAATGTTTTTCCTGCATAAATTGGAATAATCATATGACCTTCATCCTTGATTTTTGAATATTTAACCAACTTTTATAACTGGAAAAAAATCCCACTTAGTTGTGGTGTATCGTCTTTTTATATGTTCTTGTATTTAATTTGCTAAATTTTTCTTGAGGACTTTTGCATCTAAATTCATGAGGGATATTGGTCTGTAGTTTTCTTTTTTGTGCTATCTTTTCTGATGTTGGGATCAGAATAATACAGGCTCATAAAAATAGTTGGGAAGTGTCCTTCCTCTCCTATTTTCTGAAATAGATTAAAATCAGTTATTAATTATTTGAATGTTTGGTAAAATACTCCAATGAGAGAATGTCTGGGCTTGGAGATACTATTTTTTCCATCCTTTTTCTTTGAACCTACCTCTGTCATCATGTTTGAAATGAATTTCTTATAAACAACATATAGTTGCGTTATTATTTTTTAATCTACTCTTCCAAATATCTGTCTTTTTTCCCAAAGCTCTATCTTTTAATTGGTGTATTTAGACGATTTACATTTAAAGCAACTGTTGATATATTAAAAGTTATAACACCCAGTGGTGCTATAACTTTTGCTTCATTCATAAAATATAATAAAGGAAACTCATGAGGTGAAGGATAATCTATTGTGCTTACTTCTGTTTACTAATTTTATTGTTCTTTATTGTTCTTCTTTCCTTTCTGAGGGCTCTCTTCTGTCATCATTTCCTTTCTTTCTGGAGAGCTCTTTTTAGCCATTCTTTAAGGATAGGTCTGCTGGCAGTAAATTCTGTTAGATGTTCTTTATCTGAGAATGTCTTTATTTCCTCCTATTTTCTGAAGGACAGTATCACCAAATTTATGCTTCAGAGCTGACAGTTTTTCATTCATCACTTGAAAAATTTTGTGCCACTTCCTTCTGGCCCCCATGGTTTCAGAGGAGAAATCCACTGTCATTTGAATTGCTGTTCCTTTGTAGGTAGTACATTATTTCACTTTAGCTGTTTTCAAGATTTTTTCCTCTGTTTTTAGTTTTCAGAAGTATAATTATGATGTGTCTTGGTGTAGATTTCTTTGGGTTTTTCATATTTTGGATTCTCTCTGATTCTTGAATCTGGAGGTTTATGTCTTTCACAAAGTTTGGGAAATTTTCAGCTATTGTTTCTTTGAATGCCTTTTTGGTCCCACATCTTCCTCCTCTCCTCTGGAAACTTGATTATATGGATCCTTTAATATAGACCCACAGGTCCCTGAGTCTCTGTTCATTACTTTTTCAGTCTAGTCTCTGTTGTTCAGATTGTCTTCAAGTTCACTAATTTTATCTTCTGTCATCTCCACTCTACTGTTGTGTCTATTCAGTGAGTTTTTAAATTTTGGATGTTGCATTTTTCAGTTCTACAATTTTCATTTGATTCTTTTTAAATAACTTTTTTCTTTGCTGAAACTTTCTATTTTTTCATGTGTCTCCAGACAATTTGTGATGGATTGTTGAAGCATTTTTTTATGCCAGCTGCTTTCAAATCCTTGTCAGATAATTCCAACATCTGATTCATCTCAGTATTGGCCTCACTTGATTATCTTTTCTCATTTGGATAGTGGTTTTCCTGCCTCTTGGTATGACAAGTGACTTTCTATAGCACCCTTCCATTTGGGTTGTTATGTGAGGGAACTGTCAGTCCCATTCAATCTTCCATGCTATCAGGCAGTCACCAGGTTTGTCTGTGGGTTCTGTCTACTTTTGTAGACTTTAGTTCCAATGACAGTTTAGTTTTCTGAGCCCTGCCATGCATTCTGGTCAGCTTTGTTCTTCTGGTACTGCTGGGCTCCTGCTCAGCACTGGCTGGTGCCGTCTGTGGGGGCAGGAGGTGCTTACTGGGTTTACCTGCTATTTCTGGGTGTCTACAACAGAAGATACTGGACCTGGGTCACCTTAGGCCACCAGGTGAGGGGCAGGGGGGCATAGCTTTTTTCCTGGTGGTGCCATTGCAGGGCCAACTAGTCCCTGGTTGTAGAGTGTTATCCAGGACACACCAAGACTTTGCTGCTGCTGCAAGCAGATATCACCATCATCTGTGCACTGGTTGTGGCGTGGAAGCTGGTGTAACCAAGGGGCTTTGCTGATCTGCAGCTGCTGGTGGATCACATGGTCCATGTTGTGGTACAGGGTTTTAATCTAGTTTGAGGTTTTAATCAAGTTTCTCAGCTTTCCTCACTCCTGGCTTATTGTTTTGATTATCTGGAATGTAAGTCAATTATGATTCAAATATCTGCTTTCTAGCTTCCAAATTTTTATTGATGTTTTTCCCTCTCAATTCTCCCCCTTTTCTTTTTGTGGGTTTATTTACCTCTTTTCATCCCTTTATTGTGGTTTTCATGGCAGTGAAATCAAATACATACAGACAGTACTCTATCCAAACAGAATTCTTACAGTTATAATCTCCTATAAATCTAAGGTCATATTCTTTCCCAATATTGCTCATTTCTGTTTCTAGCTTCTACCCCCTTA
Organism: Pseudorca crassidens; assembly: GCF_039906515.1. Lineage (NCBI taxonomy): Eukaryota > Metazoa > Chordata > Mammalia > Artiodactyla > Delphinidae > Pseudorca > Pseudorca crassidens. Next base: position 138,246,833 of record NC_090298.1, on the reverse strand, counting down.
AAGGTGCATTTGTCAGAGTTTTGTCTATTTTACTGGCATTCAAAAAATAGTTATTTATTGGGGCTATTTTTGTTTCTTATTTCATTGATTTCTTTTTAAATTTTTATTAATTTCCTCCTCTTACTCTTGGTATTTATTTTATTATTTATTTTCTTTCTAGAGTGAATGCTTACCTCATTTGTTTTAAATTTTCTGGATTTTATAAAATTTCATAAGATTGTTGTGGGTTTTTTTCCTGTGTTTTCCTTTGGTTGTACTCTATATCTTTTAATATATAATATTATTATTAATATTACTTTATAAATTAATATTTCACTCTATGTTACTCCTTTTAAAAAATAGTTACTTGTTAAATTTTAAAATTCTGGTGGCGGGGCTTCCCTGGTGACACAGTGGTTGAGAGTCCGCCTGCCGATGCAGGGGACGCGGGTTCGTGCCCCGGTCCGGGAAGATCCCACATGCCGCGGAGCAGCTGGGCCCGTGGGCCATGGCCACTGAGCCTGCGCATCCGGAGCCAGTGCTCCGCGACGGGAGAGGCCGCAGCGGTGAGAGGCCCGCGTACCGCAAAACAAACAAACAAACAAAAAATAAAATTCTGGTGGCTTTGGAATTCTAGTAGGTATGAGAGAATAAGGGTGGGGCAGGAAGAAGCTCTCTTTTTGTAATTATATTCTCAATTATTCCTTCTTGGTAAGAAAGTACTCTGCACAATTGCTATATTTTAAAATTTACTGAGGTGCTCCTTATGGCTGAGTAAAACAATTTTGGTAAGTGTTCCGTGAGTACTTGTAGGCAGTGATTGTTTCTGTGAGAGAGACTCATGCTTGTATATAGAAAATAAGAAAAAGAATTTTCACTGCCACTCTTGAAAAATAACTAATATTCACTGAGTGCTTATTTTGCGCCATGCACTATTCCAGGGTCTCTCAACTTTGGTGATACTGACATTTTGCGCTGGATAATTCTTTGTGCATGGGAGCTGTCTTGTGCAATGTAGGATGTTTAGCAGCATCCCTGGCCTCTACCTACCAGATTCCAGTAACAGCTGCAGCCTCCTTCCCCAAGTTGTGACAACCAAAAATGTCTCCAGACGTTGCCAAATTTTCCCTGGGTACAAAATTGCCCTTGATTGAGACACATTGTTTACATTTATGAATTCATTTAATCCTAATCACAAACCTACTGCTACCCCCATTTTACAGATAAGTAGCTATAAGCCTAGCTTCTGTAAACAGAAGCCCAGAGAGGTTCAAAGTAACTTTCCAAAGTCACAGGGCTATTAAGCATTATTTGTAATTGCAGAAACCAAAACAAAGCAAAACCAAATCAACCTAAATGTCATTCAATAAATTGTGAAACGTGCATACAAAGGCATTTTGAAAAACTTAATTACTTGATTTATTTACAATGAGTAAATCTCAAAAACCACACCGAGAGAAAAAAGCAAGTTGTGGACATCTTTTAGGTGAGGATAAAAAATGCAATATGAGGATTCTAATTAGTTTTTCCTCAAGTGCCAGGTGGCTCCTGTTCTTCCGTTCGCATGTACAGGGAAGAAACAACCAGTATATTGTGCACAGGGCTTGCTGGCTGGCAGCTGCCACCACAGAGCTGACTTTGTCCTGGGAGAGGGCAGGTGCCCCGGCCTTGGCCAGCCTGGTACTATTGGGCCCCACAGACAGCTAAGCTCCCGAACTCCCCCTGGGTTGGGTGGGCTTGAGGGTCCCAGGAGGTTCTGCTGCAGCCCAATTCACACACTCCCGAATCCTCTGTGGAAATCTTTAACTGTCAACACTCTCTTTCCTTTTTTTCCCTTTTCTTTTATTGAGGTATAATTAGCAAATAACATTATATTAGTTTCAGGTGTACAACATAATGATATTTGTAGATAGTGCAAAAGGATCATCACGATAAGGCTAGTCACCTCTATTCTCTGAGTCTTATTTTCCCCATCAGTGAAACAGGATGAGGATATCACATGTAAGGAGTTTTGGGGAAAATTAGAAGAGATACTGTGTGTAACGAGCCTATCCCATGTCCAAGAAGGGGACTAACTGGTAACCTCCCTTTAGGAGCGCGTGTAACTCACCCTAAGACCGCCAGGTGGGGCCATTGACATCAGTGAAGAAGAGCAGCCAGCACCAAAGTTGGGTGGGCATCTGCATCTCCTGAATTGCTTTTGTTTTTTTCTTTTAAAATACTAACTCCCCAAGGGAGACAGAATCAGAATCTTTTTGGGGGCTAGGGCATCTGTATTTTAACAAGTGATTTTAGTCCACACTACGAAAATCTGAAACCCACTGATTGAGCACGTGGGGTGGTTTCCCTCCCAGAAACTAGCACCCAGCAAATATAGGTATACTTTACTGAGGGATTAAGATGTACTTTAAAAACTTGAAAAATTAGGGAGGGTGGGAGGGAGACGCAAGAGGGAGGAGAGATGGGGATATATGTACATGTATAGCTGATTCACTTTGTTATAAAGCAGAAACTAACACACCATTGTAAAGCAATTATACTCCAATAAAGATGTAAAAAAAAAAAACTTGAAAAATAATTTGCAAGCCTTTCAAAATTTACATAGTGGAAATAGTCAACCTATATTTCCATAATTCTATGTGTATTTTTATTTTGAGTAAACTGATAGAAGTTTGCAGTTTTAAATTTTTTTCTTACCCCGATTCAAAATGTATTGTCATTTACAGAGGAATGGATAAAGAAGATGTGGTACATATATACAATGGAATATTACTCAGCCATAAAAAGGAAAGAAATAGGGCTTTCCTGGTGGCGCAGTGGTTGAGAGTCCGCCTGCAGATGCAGGGGACACGGGTTCGTGCCCCAGTCCGGGAGGATCCCACGTGCCGCGGAGCGGCTAGGCCTGTGAGCCATGGCCGCTGAACCTGTGCGTCTGGAGCCTGTGCTCCGCAACAGGAGAGGCCGCAACGGTGAGAGGCCCGCGTACCGCAAAAAATAAATAAATAAATAAATAAAATAAAAAGAGTGGATATATGTATATGTATAACTGATTCACTTTGCTGCACAGCAGAAACTAACACAACATTGTAAAGAAACTATACTCCACTAAAAATTAATAAAAAAAGAAAAAAAACAGAATGTATTGTCATTTAATATAACCTCTTTTTAAAAAAATCTGCTAGGGTTAAAAAATAAAATAAAAATCTTTGCTTTAAATATGTCCTGTAAAATTATTATAAATCAAGTGAAAGGTGACAATGCCAGAAACATACCATTAACTTGCACTACTAGGTTAGGGTGGACTGAGGGATGTTTCCTGTGCAGTATGTACTTTTCTTTCTTTTTTTTAATGTATGATCGATCCTGTTGGTATTTTCATTATCACATTTCTCAGAGCTAAGAGGGTATGTATATTCTGGCTACTTGGGAGGGAAATAAATTAAATTTCCACACTGAAAAAACCCAAAAAACGGAAAAAACAAAAAAGGCTCTCTCTTGCTTTGGCTCAGGACCTTCAGGCCCACTGTCAGAGGGTTGATGGGATGACCCCATTAGAGTCCATTTCCTGGCTTTGATCTTGATAGTCCCTCCAGGACTCTGCCTTGTGCACATCCTCCAGGCTTGTACAGCATGAGTGGTAAGGAGCATCTTGGACAGCAGCCTGCCCTTGGTCATAACCCTGTTGGCAACTGTGGCCAAGGCGCCTGGATAAGTAATACTTCTCATGGAACATTTGATTTCTCCTAGGAACACTACTTAGCAACATGAACTAAAGGAAGACTGGTCAGGAGGTGCTGAAACAATCCAGGTTAAAGACCATGGGACCTGAACACAGGTGTGGTAGGAGAAGGGGAGAGGGGACAGATTCAGGAAGTATTCAGAATGTGGAGGGGGAGATGAGGGAGAGGGAAGACCAAAAGCCACCCTCTTCCAACTGGGCTCCGAGGACCAATAGCATTGGGGATTTGTCAGAAATGCAGAATTTGGGGCCTCCCAGAACTGCTGAATCAGAACCTGTATTTAGGTGATTTATGTGTACCTTAAAGTCTGAAAGCCCTGGTCTAGAGTGCTGACTAGTTTTCTGGCTTTTGTGACATCACCCTGATAGAGGATGCAAGAGGAGAAGCAGGAGCCAGCAGTGAGCAGGGGGTTGGGGGTGGGGGAAGATTATGTAAGTTTCATTTGGCCCTATGGGATTCAGGGGTGCCTGAGGACGCCTGGGTGTAGTGTCTGGGAGGATCCTGGGAGTAGGTCCGGATCTGGCAAGAGGTGCAGGGTGTGGGAACTGGGAGCATACCTGTGATGGCTAAGTCCTGAGTGCAGATGAAATCCGTCTGGAAGGGTGGGTAGCACTGAAGGATTTCCCCAAATCCTTTTGCTTCTTATTCCCACCGCCACCACCCTGGTCCAAGAACGTCATCTTTACCAGACGACTGCCATGGCCTCAGGTATGTCCCAGGATCCAGTCTTAACCTCTCCCATTCTCCCCACTCCCAGCAGCCAGAGTAAGTTTCCCAAACGCAAATGGTTCCTACACATTTCCCAGGAGTCTACCCGTGGTTTCCTATTGATCTAAGAACGAAACCCAAATGTGCTACCAGGTCCTCAGCACATGCAACCTGTCCCACTCTGCCTGGACCTCTCCCCTCAACAAGCAGCACCAGCCTCCTACCTTCCTGCTGCATCTCAGGCCCACTCAGGAATGCCAGCAGATTTCTGTAGCAGGCTCCTTCCCCACCTCCCCACCTCAGAGAGGCCTCAGCTCTCATCTCCATTCTCAGCACACTGATCATTCCCTTCATCACCATGTCAAAGTTGCCATGGTATATTTGCTCCTTTCCCTGCTTGTCTGTCTCCCCCACAACTGTCAGCTCCAAGAAGTGAGGATGGTGGGTGCTCTTTTCTCCATGAGTGCCCAGCATACACTAGTTTTTCTGCCAGTGTTGAGTGATTCACTGACATGTTCCAGGATCCAGAGAAATTCCAGGTTCCTGTGGTAGGAGTGGTCAGGAAATGATCCCTGGAAGCCCTTCCTGAGATAAAGCTGGAAGTAGGGGACAGAAGCTCAGGGTTTTAGTAAGCTGTAGTTTGTAAGTACAGACTATTTCAGGCGGGGTCAATTGTGAGATGAGATGGAACTGTGCTTATGGAGAGAGAAGAGACTGACCTATAAAGGCAGAATCATGGGAATGACTGGAGGGGTTCAGGGATGTGAACACAGAGGGCCTCAAACACTGGGTGACCATGTCGGGCCCAGGAAGCCCCAGAGGCCTCTGAGTGGGATCCAGGTGATACTCCTGGGCCACTCCGATGCCCTGCCTCCTGACCTGACCATGCCCTTTGGGTGAGTCCACAGCACAGCTCTGACCCTGCTGGCCCAAGCTCACCTTGGCTTCTGTGCCCCTGACTCCTGTCGGCCTTCCCGACTCTCAGACCTCCTGTTCTCCAGGTCAGTAATTACAACTGCTGCAGAGGTTTGCCCTTTCCCAGCATGAGCCCATCCAGCTCCTCCTTCCACAGCCCAGTGTCAGCAGTTAGCAACCCTGGGCTGCTTCCAGCCTGCTCCCACCTGCCTGGTCCTTTGGCTGCTTTATTGACTCCTTGAGTTCCAGTTTTCTTGTCTGTAAACTGGGGTGAGAATGTCTTCTCCCTGACAATGAGAAATGCTTCTCTTACCTTCCATACTTCAGATCTTCTGGGCCAGTGAGGAGGGGGCCTGCTGGGGCTGAGCCAGGACCAGAAAACAGTTCCCATTAGCCCTGAAATTTGACCAGAGACATTCCTTTCTTCTTGCACAACAGCTGGATGGGGTGGCCCCCTTTGTCACCCTCTCCCCTTAGCTCTGTCGATTCTTATCTTGAGTGCAGGGCAGGGCCTTGGCTCAGGGCCCCAGGTTCTCCTCCCTCCTGTTAGTCCTTGCAGCCCACCTCCATCTCTGCCAAAAGCAGAGTGTGCCAGCTGCCCAGGGCTTCCAAGCTGAGGTCGGTGCATGAAGAACAAGACAAGACCCATGATAACCTGGAACTATGCAGGGATGGAAATTCTGGGAAACAGTTTTAGTTTGGCTAACTCGACACGATACAAATCTATCACACTTCAACACAGAGAAGCCACTGCCTTGGTTTCCCTCCAGTCACTTGGGCCCTTGGCCTCCATGCCAATTCACAGGTCTCCTGATCCAGACACAGTCACACAGACTGAAGATCCGCAGTAATCAGGGCCCGTCATCAATTCTTGGTGCACAGCGGCATTCTACCTGTATCTATACTCCATATGCTTTCAAGGAAACAATGCTCTGAGGAAGGCAACTGAGGCCATTTTCCCAGGCAGGCTTACTTCTCTGAAGAAGAGGTCCAGACCTGCTGTAACCTTTTCTTATGAAAATGTTCCCTCTTTTTCTCTGGAAGAGTTAAGTGAGATGATTGCAGTTTCTTCCTTAAATGTGTGGGACAATTCACCAGTGAAGCCAACTAGGCCTGCAATGTTTTGTAGGAAGGTCTTAAATTATAGATTAAATCACTTTAATATTTAAACTCTTCATACTTTCTATTTATTCTTTCTATTCTTTCTATTCATTCTTTCTATTTATTCTTTATTCTTTCCATTTTGCTAAGTTGTACTTAGCACAACTTATTTTCGGTTGTGCTTTTTTCAGGAGTCTATTGTATCTAGATTTTCAAATTTATTGTCGTAAAGTTTTACATAACATCTTATGATATTTTTAATGTCTAAAGAATATGAGATCCTGCCGTTTGTGACAATGTGGATGAACCTGGAGGACATTATGGTAAGTGAAATAAGCCAGACACAAAAAGACAAATATTGCATGACATCACTGACATGTGGAATCTAAAACTGTTGAATATATAGAAGCAGAGAGAATAGTAGTTACCAGAAGCAGGGCGGTGGTGGGGGAAATGAGATGTTGGTCAAAGAGTACAAAGTTACAGTTAAGTAAGATAAATAAATCAAGTATGCACATTATAGTTAATCATACTGTATTGAATACTGAAAAATTGCTAAGAGAGTAAATTTCAGGTGCTTTCACCACACACACACACACACACACACACACACACACACGGGTAACCCTGTGAGGAGAAGAATGTGTTAATTAGCTTAACTGTAGTAATCATTTCACTATGATTTGTATATCAAAACATCATATTGTATACCTTAAATATACATGATTTTTATTTATAAAAAAGAATATGTTGTAACATTCCCTTTTTCGTTACTTGTTATTTGTGTCTTCTTTTTTTTCTTAATCAATCTCTCTAGGTGTTTATAAATGTCATAATCTTCTAATAGCTAATATTTTCGGTTTCTAAATTCTCACTATGTGTATGCTTCTTTTATATTCATTCATTTTTTTCTCCTATCAGTATTATTTCCTCCTCCTATGTTCTTTGAGTTTAATTTGCTATTCTTTGCATTTTTGAAAGCCTGCTTATTTTCATTTTAGTGGGATGTTTATATGGAGCAGAGGTCTAATGTGTGTGTCAAGCTAGCATTTTTAACTAAAAACCTAGGTTTATTTATAATATATAAAACTGGAAAATAGTTAATTACTCAGCCTTAGGCCTAACTCAAGGTCACAAATATTTTCTCTTGTGTTTTCTTGTAGAAGTTTTATACTTATGCATTCTACATTTAGTCTCAGATCCATTTTTTGTTAATTTATGTGTAAGATGTGAGGTATATGTTGAGGGCTTTTTTCTTCCCAATATGAACATCCCATTTTTCCAGAAACATTTGTTGAAAAAAACTATCCTTTTTTCACTGAATTGCCTTCACATATTTGTCAAAAATTAGTTCTCCATACATGTGTGAGTCTAATTTCTCAACCCTATTATGTTCCATTGGTCTATTTCTCTATATGCAAATACCACACAATTTTGATTATATAGCTTTGTAACTAGTATTAAAATCAGGTAGTGATAGTATTCTAATTTTGTTCTTCTTTACCAAAGTTATTTTGACTATTTTGTGTGATTTTAATATTTTCCTAAATTTTACAATTTTTTAAATTGTCAATTTCTACAAAAAAGCCCTGCTGGATTTTTTAAAAAATATTTATTTATTTATTTCGTTGAGCCAGGTCTTAGTTGTGGCAGGAGGGCTCCTTAGTTGTGGCATGTGGGCTCCTTAGTTGTGGCAAACGAACTCTTAGTTGCGGTGTGCATGTGAGATCTAGTTCCCTGACCAGGGATCGAACCCAGGCCCCCTACATTGGGAGCATGGAGTCTTATCCACTGCACCACCAGGGAACTCCCAGCTTGCTGGATTTTAATTGAGATTGCATTGAATCTAAAGGTTAATTTTAGGAGAATTAATATGTTAATCTGCAATAGTTCATTGCTAATATATAGGAATAAAATTGACTTTTGTATTTGGATCTTGTATCCCACAACCTTGTTAAATTCATTTATTAGTTCCAGTAGCTTTTTTATAGATTCTACCAGATTTTACATAGATAGACAATCATGTGGTCTCTGAATAAAGACTTTTACTTCTTCTCTTCCAATCTGGATTGGTTTTATTTCTTTCTCTTGCCTTAATGAACTGGCTAGAACCTCCATAGTAAGAAATTGAAGATTTTAAAGGAACATTTTTAATGGCAACAAAAAAGTGAAATACAAATAAATCAAACAAAAGATGCATGACACCTGTACACTGAAAACAACAATACATTGCTGACAAAAAATTTAAAAGATCTAACTAAATGGAAGCATATACCTTGTTCATGTGTAGGAAAATGAGTTGATCTATTCAGTCAGTCATTACACCAGAAGAAATATATGGGTGTCAAATAAGCATGTGAACAGTTGCTCAACCTCATCAGTCATTAGGAAAATGCAAATTAAAGTTATGATGTGATGCCAACACTCACCTAACTGAATGGTGTATTATAAGGACTTGACATCTTTGAGCCTCATGGGAACCAAAAGGCCTAACTGTGAATTCCCTGCTCTTGTCAGACATGCCCCCATCCAGAGGGAAAAGCTCCCCACCCAGCTAGCTCCTCTATCAGCTAGACCAGCTACACCCCACCCAGTCCACAGCCTAAGCGGTTTCATCTCTCTGCTAGCCCATGAAGTTATTCAAACAAGCCAATCACAGCCTCCCACAGGAGCAAAGGGTCAGTCCACCCTCTTGTCACTACAAATCCTGTGTCCCACAGCCCCTGCTGGTTCACTCTGCTCCTGAGTGCAGGCCCCATGTGGCCCTGCATGGCATATGACGTCCTCTTCCCCTGAGCTATGAGTATATGTGACTAATAAACTGTTGTCTGTCTCATCTGTCCAGTGTTAGGTGTCATGTGTTCGGCCAGCTCATGCTATTTGAGGTGGGAGTCCCTCCCTTGCCAAAAGGGTGAATAGGAGACAATCTGAACAAATGGCTAGAATTAAAAAGACTGACCATACCAAGTGTTGGCTGAGATACGGAGACACTAGAACTCTCAAAACTGTTGGTAGGAATGTCAAATGGTGTAATAATTTTGGAAATAAGTTTGACAGTTTCTTAAAAAGTAAGATATGGGTGGCATTACAGAAAATGGTAGAGTAGGAAATTCTGGGGGTCCATTCCTCCCCCAAAACACTGAAAAAACTTGGCAAAAATTTCTGAAAGCAACCTTATCAGAACTCTAGAAAATAGTCAAATATTTACAGCAACCAAGAAAAAACCTAACCAAAAGAAAGGCCACTGAAACATTATGGGAGAGCTTTGTGGCAGTTTAACATACCCTTTCCCAATTCCCTTCTTGGAGTGGCAGTAGTTGAAAACAGCAGTCCGCATTCCCAGTGTGGTATCCAGGAACAGAGTGAACCCTGTTCCCAAGGATGTATGTTTGCCTGTTTTGACGTATCTATGAGGTTCCCTGAAGGACAAATGCAAGGGACTTGCCTTTGTTTTGCCAACTTCAAACTCTCTGGGTGGAGAAGTGGCTGCATTGAGGATATTCATCAAAAACATTGAAAGGCAAGTGAACCAAGTTGCTATCACCTGAGGAAGAAAATAACAATTGGGGCAAACAATAGACATGCCAGAAACCTGGGAAGAAAAGTTGGAAGATGAGATACTATGAAGAATAAGGGCTTTGAAAAGCTCCCACATATAATGAGGGACCTAAAAAACCTTGTGTATACCCAAGGAAAGATTTGTGCTTAGAAAATTCCTGAGAAGACCCTAAGCTTTTACCTCTTGATGACCTTAGGCTTCACAAAACCATGAAGTGAAAGCCAAGATGAAGTTGTAAATGACCTTGCTAAGCATTGACAGGGTGCCTCAACACAGAGACAATCTGCAAAGACCTGAACAGTATTTTGTTCTTTTTTCTTCTCTCTGTCTCTTTCTCTCTCTCTCTCAGCTCAAGGCATCTGAAAAAATTTCTACTGAACCACTAGCTGATGCCTAACTTAAAGAAACAGAGACTTGAGAGGCCACACATAACAAAGAATACAGTTTTTACAAAAGTAGTTTTAAAAAGTCACTAAACAAACAAGCAGCTGAAACTCACAGCAAGCAACAACAAAAAATCCTGATGAAGAGGTAGAATCTGATTTCCAGATTACCACAGCATAGTATTTTAAATGCCCACTTTTTTAAACAACAACAAAAAAAATGAGTCATTCAAAAAACCAAAAACTATGGCCTATTAACAAGAAAAAAAATTAACAGAAAGTGTCCCTGAGGAAGCATACATATTGGAATTACTAGAAAAATACTAATTTAACTGTCATAACTATACTCAAAGGAAAATAAAAAAAGAAGGAAACTATGGACAAAGAGTGAATGGAAACCAGGAGAAGGATGTCTCAACAAATAGAGAATATTGATAAAGAAATAGAAAATATAAAAAGGAACCAAATAGAAATTTTAGAGATTGCTTTAGACTCAATGTTTTTGTCCCCCCAAAATTCGTGTTGAAACCTAATCCCCAATGTGAGGTGGAACTTTTGAGGAAAAGGAGTGCCCTCATGAATGGGATTACTGCCTTTATAAAAGAGACCTTGGAGAGCTTGCTTGCCCCTTCCACCATGTGAGGGTATAGTGAAAAGATGGTAGTCTGTGAAACAAAAAGTGGGCTCTCATCAGACACCAAATCTGCTGACACCTTGCTCTCAGACTTCCACCCTCCAGAACTGTGAGAAGTACATTTTGTTTGTTCGTTTGTTTTTGGCTGTGCTGCGTGGCTTGTGGGATCTTAGTTCCCCCACCAGGGATCGAACCCATACCCCCTGCAATGGAAGTACGGAGTCCTACCCACTGGACTGCCAGGGAATTCCTCCTAAATTTTTTTTGTTTAAAAGCCATCCAGGGGCTTCCCTGGTGGTGCAGTGGTTGAGAATCTGCCTGCTAATGCAGGGAACACGGGTTGGAGCCCTGGTCTGGGAGGATCCCACATGCTGCAGAACAACTAGGCCTATGAGCCACAACTACTAAGCCTGTGCACCTGGAGCCTGTGCTCCGCAACAAGAGAGGCCGTGATAGTGAGAGGCCAACGCACCGTGATAAAGAGTGGCCCCTGCTTGTCACAACTAGAGAAAGCCCTCGCACAGAAACGAAGACCCAACACAGCAAAAATAAATAAATTAATTTAAAACAAAAGTACTAATGCCACCGTGGATGTGAGGATTAAATTAGTCAATGCTTAAAAAAAAAAAAAAGCCATCTAGTCTATGATATTCTGTTATGGCAGCCCAAATGGACTTAGAGATGAAAAGCACAAAACCTAAAATGAAAAATTTACTAGTGGGGACCAAAGCAAATTTGAGCTAACAGAAGAATAATAAGAGAACTTAAAAATAGTTCAAATAAACTAAATGTCTTACAATTAGAAAGAAAACAGAATGAAGAAAAATTAACAGATCCTAAGAGATCTATGGGACACCATAAAGCATACCAACATATGCATCATAGAAGTCTCAGAAGAAGAGAGAGTAAGGAGCAAAAAGAATATTTGAGGAAATAATGGCTAGAAACTTACCAAATTTAATAAAAACACGTAAATCTACACACCTGTGAAACTCAACAAATTCCAGGTGGGATAAACTCAGAGATCCACACTGACACACATAATGAAAATGTTGAAAAACAAAGACAAAGAGAGACTCTTGAAAGTAGCAAGACAGAAGTGACTAGTCACATATAATGGAACCTCAATAAGATTAATAGGTTATTTCCCATTAGAAACCATGGAGACCAGAAGGTTGACATATTTAAAATGCTGAAAGAAAAGAAAAACTGTCAACCAAGAATTTTTTATCTAGAAAAATATAGTTTAAAAATGAAAGAAAAATTAAAACGTTCCTAGATAAAGGAAAGCTGAGGGAGTTCATTGGTAGTAGAACTGTCCTACAAGAAATGCTAAATGGAATTCTTCTAACTGAAATGAAAAGACATAAGCAGTAAGTCAAAGTCATATGAAGAAATAAAAAACACTGGTAAAGGTAAATACATAGGTAAATATAAAAGGTAGTATATTTGTACTTTTTGTTTGCATCTCCTCTTTTTTTCCCTATATGATTCAAAATACAAATACATAAAACAATGGTTATAAATCTATGTAAGTGAGCACACATGTATAAAGATGCAATTTGTGACAATAAATAAATAATAAAAGGGGAGGGATGGACATATACAGGAGCAGAGTTTCTGTATTCTGTTGAAAAGAAGTTGGTATTAATTAAAACTAGGTTGTTATAACTTTAACATGTTAATTGTAATCCCCAAAACAGCCACTAAGAAAATTAACTACATGGTGTACGGAAAAGGAAATAAAAAGGGAATCAATAGTAGACTACAAAACATCAATAAAGCACAAGAGAAGGCAGTATTGGAGGAATTGAGGAACAAAAAAGGTATGACATAAGGAAATAAACAGAAAAATGGCAACATTAAGTTCTTCCTTATCGTTATTACTTTAAATGTAAATGAATTAAACTCTCAAATTAAAAGGTAGAGGTAGCAGAATGGATTTTTTAAAAAAGTGATCTATCTATATGCTGTCTACAAAAGACTCACTTTAGATCCAAAGACACACATAAAAATTGAAAGTGAAAGGATAGAAAGAGATATTCCATGCAAATAATAACCAAAGGAAAACTGAAGTGACTCTACTAATATCAGAAAAAATAGACTTTAAGTAAAAAAATTTTACATGAGACAGAGAATGGCATTATATACTGCTAAAAGTTTAAATCTATCAAAAAAGATATAACAATTATAAACACCTATGCACCTAACAATAAAGCTCTCAGGCATACTGTATAAATAAAAATACAATACAATAATAGTTGGAGATTTCAATACACCATTTTCAATAATGATAGAAATGTAAGCAAAACAAAAAGACAACCCTCAGAATGGGAGAAAATATTTGCAAGGGATTAATCACAAAAATATACAAACAACTCATGCAGATCAATATCAGAAAAATAACTCAATCAAAAAATGCAGAAGCTCTAAATAAACATTTCACCAAAGAAGACATACATGGCCAAAAAGCACATAAAAAGATGCTCAACATCTCTAATATTAGAGAATTATTAGAGAAATGCAAATCAAAACTACAATGAGATATAACCTCACACTGGTCAGATGGGCCATCATCAAAAATGCTACAAACAATAAATGCTGGAGAGGGTGTGGAGAAAAGGGAACCTTCCTACACTGTTGGTTGGAATGTAAATTGGTACAGTCGCTATGGAGAACAGTATGGAGGTTCCTTAAAAAACTAAAAATAGGACTACCAGATGACCCAGCAATGTCACCCTTAAGCATATACCCAGAGAAAACCATAATTCAAAGAGATACATGTACCCCAATGTTCACCACGTCACTATTTACAATAATCAGGACATGGAAGCAACCTAAATGTCCATCAACAGAAAAATGGGTAAAGAAGATGGGTACAATGGAATATTACTCAGCCACAAAAAAGAACAAAATAATGCCATTTGCAGCAACATGGATGGACCTAGAAATTATCATACTTAGTGAAGTAAGACACAGAAAGACAAATATCATATGATATCACTTATATTTGGAATCTAAAAAGAGGGTAAAAATGAACTTAGTTACAAAACAGAAGTAGTCACAGATGCAGAAAACAAACTTATGGTTACCAGAGGATAAGGGTTGGGGGATAAATTGGGATATTGGGATTGACATATATACATTACTATATATAAAATAGGTAACTAATAAGAACCTATAGTATAGCACAGGGAACTCTACTCAATACTCTGTAATGGCCTATATGGGAAAAGGATCTAAAAAAAAGAGTGGATATATGTATATGTATAACTGATTCACTTTGCTCTACACCTGAAACTAACACAGCATTGTGGATCAACTATACCCCAATAAAAATTGTAAAAATAAAAAGATATAACAGTTATAAACACATATGCATCTAACAATAAAGCCCCCAAACATACCAAACAAAAATTGAAGGGAAAATAGATAGTTCTACAATAATAGTTGGAGACCTCAATACACCTCTTTCAATAATGATAGAAACATGAGACAGAAGATCAATAAATAAATAGCATACAGTTAACCCTTGAACAACCTCAGTTTGAACTGCATGGGTCCACTTATATGTGGATTTTTTTTCACTAAATGCATACTACAGTACTACATGATCTGCAGTTGGTTGAATCCATGATGTGGAACTGCAGATACAGAGGGCTGGCTGTAAAATTATATGTGGATTTTCAACTGTGTGGAAGGTTGGTGCCCCAACCCCTGTATTGTTCAAGGGTCAACTATACTTAAACAATAGTATTAACCAACTAGACCAAGGAGAAAATATACATAACAGTCCATATAATGACAGCAGAATACAGTATTCTCAAGTGCACATGGAACATTCTCTAGGACAGAGAATGTCCACATGGAATGAAACTAGAAATCTATAACAGAAGGAAAATTCACAAATATGTGGAAAGTAAACAGCATGCTCTTAAGCAATAAGTTAAAGAAGACATTACCAAGGAGATTAGAAAATACTTTGAGATAAATAAAAATGAAAACACAAAATACCAAAACTTATGAGATGCAGTAAAGGCACTGCTCAGAGAGAAATTTATAGCTGAAAAGAAACCTACATTAGAAAAAGAAGGTCTCAAATCAATAACCTAACATTCAACCTTAGGAAGTGAGAAAAGAAACAAAGTAAAACTAAAGATAGTGGAAGGAAGGAAATAATAAAGATTAGGGTGAAGTGAAATGAAACAGAAGATACAAAAACAACATAGAAAATCAACAAAACCAAAAGTTGTTTCTTTGAAAAGGTTAACAAAATTGACAAACCTGTAGCTAAATTAGCTAAGAAAAACAAAGACGCTGATTATTAAAATCAGAAATAAAAGTGAGAACATTACTACCAACATTACAGAAATTTAAGAGATTATAGAAGAATACTACGTACCATGAATACTATGTATGCCAACAAATTAGATGAAATGGACAAATTCCTAGAAACACAAACAACTGACTAAAGAAGAAATTAAAAATCTGAATAGACCTATAACAAGTAAAGAGATTGAATTAATACTTAAAAACCACCCAGCAAAGAAAAGTTCAGGACCAGGTGTCTTCACTGGTAAATTCCACTGATCATTTAGAGAAGAATTAACATCACTTCTCAAACTCTTCCAAAAAAATAGAAGAGAAGGGAACACTTTGAACTCATTATATAAGGGCAGCATTACACTGATACCAAAGCCAGATAAAGATATAACAAGAAAAGTACACACCAATATTTCTTATGAAAACAGATGCAAAAATCCTCAACAAAGTACTAGTAAACCAAATTCAGCAGCTATTAAGAGGGTTTTACACCATGATCAAGCAGGATTTGTCCCAGGAATGGTTCTGTATGAAAATCAATACAATACACCATATTAATAGGATAAAGGATAAAATGACCATCTCTATTGATGCAGAAAAGGTGTTTGATAAAATGTAACACCTTTTCATGATAAAAAGTGCTGACCGTACAGTAGTACAAAAGACTAGGAAGAGAAAGGAACTTTCTCAAATTGATAAAAGCCATATATGGAGACCCAACAGCTAACAACATATTCAACAGAGAACTGATCCCAAAGATCTGGAACAAGACCAATGAACTTGTTTTTGCTGCCTTAGTCAACATTATACTAGAAGTTCTAGCAAGAGAAATGAGGCAAGAAAAAGAAAAAAAGATATGCAGTTGGAAAAGAAGTAAAACTCTCTCTATTCACAGATAACACTATCTTAAGTGTAGAAAATCCTGAAGAATCAAGAAAAAAAAACATGCTAGGACTAAAGAAAAAAAAAACCTCAGTAAAGTTGCAGGATACAAAACACCCCCAAACAAAAACATACAAAGACTAGTTGCATGTCTGTATACTAGCCTGAACAATCTGAGAAGGAAGTTAAGAAAAATAATTTTATTTACAATAGCATCAAAAAGAATAAAATACTTATGAATAAATTTAATCAAGGAGGTTTAAGACTTGCACACTGAAAACTACTAAACATTGCTTAAATAAATTAAAAAAAACATAAATAAATGGAAAGACAACTTGTGCTCATGGGTTAGAAGACTTAATATTGTTAAGATTGTGATACTACCAAAAGCAATCTAGAGATTCAATGCAATCCCTATCAAAATCCTAATGGCATTCTTTACAGAAATAGAAAAAAAAAATCCTAAAATTCATATGGAACCACAAAAGACCATGAATAGCCAAAGCAATCTTGAGCAAAAAGAACAAAGCTGGAGGCACCACAATTCCCCATTTCAAAATATGTGATAAAGCTACAATAATCAAAACAGTATGATGCTGGCATTAAAAACAGACATATAGACCACGAAAAGAATAGATAGCCCAGAAATAAGTCTAAACATCTACAGTCAATTGATCTTTGACTAGGGTACCAAGAATACAAAATGGGAAAATGATAATTTCTTAAATAAGTAGTGTTGGGAAAATTGGATATCCACATGCAGAATAATGAAGTTGGATAGTTATATCACTCCATACACAAAAAGTCAAGCCCAAATGGATTAAAAACTTAAACGTAAGACCTGAAACCATAAAACTACTAGAAGAAAACATAGAGGAAAAGCTTCTTGACATTGGTCTAGGCAATGATTTTTTGGAAAATGACACCAAAAACACAGGCAACCAAACCAAAAAGAAAGTGTGATTTCATCAAACCAGAAAGCTTCTGCCCAGCAAAGGAAACAATCAACAGAATGAAAAAGCAATCCATGGAATGGGAGAAAATATTTGCAAACCATATTTCTAATAAGGGGTTAATACGCAAAATAAAAAAGGAACATGAACAACTCAATAACAAAAAACCAAATAACTCAATTGAAAGATGGACAAAGGATGTGAATAGACATTCTCAAAATAAGACATAGAAATGGCCAACAGGTATATGAAAAGATGTTCAGCTTCACTAGTCATTAGAGAAAAGCAAATCAAAACCACAGTGAGTTATCACCTTATATCTGTTGAATGGCTATTATCAGAGAGATGAAAGATAACGACTGTTGGTGAGAATGTGGAGAAAAGGGAACCCCTGTGCACTTTTGGTGGGAACATAAGTTGGTATGGCCTTAATAGAAAACATTACGAAGTTCCTCAAAAAATTAAAAATAGAACTACCTTATGATCCAGAAATCTTTCAATTTTGAGTATATATACAAAAGAAATGAAATCAGAATTTCAAAGAGATATCTGCACTGCCATGTCCATTTCAGTATTATTCACAGAAGCCAAGTTATGGAAACAACCTAAATGTCTATCAACAAGTGAATGGATAAAGAAAATGTGAGATATATATATATATACACATACAGATACCTATATATATATATATGTCTCACATGGAATATTATTCAAGCCGTAAAAAAGAAGGAAATCTTGTGATTTGTGACAACATGGAAACATGAATGAACCTGGAGGATATTACTCTAAGTGCAATAATCCAGATATAAAGACAAATACTGCATGATCTCACTTACATGTAGAATCTAAAATAGTTGAACTCATAGAAGCAGAGAATAAAATGGTAGTTGTCAGGAGATGGGGGATGAGGAAATGGGGAGATGGTTGGTCAAGGAGTACAAAATATTAGTTATGCAAGATATATAAGTACTAAAGTTCTAAAGTATAACAATGTGACCGTATTAACAACACTTGATTGTATACTTGAAATTTGCTGAGAGGTTAGATCTTAAGTGTTCTCACCACACACAGACACAGACATACACACACACACACACAATGCTAACTATCTGAAGAGATGGATATGTTAGCTTGAATGTGGTGATTATTTCCCAGTGTATATCAAATCATCAAATTGTATCTAAATTAATCATCTTAAGTATAGAAAATTCTTAATTTTCAATTAAACCTCAATTTAGAAATTAATTTTTAAAAAAGAGAGTGAAAAGACAACCCACAGAAGAAAATATTACAATTCATATATCTGATAAAGGTCTAATATCCAGAAATATAAAGCACTCTTATGACTCAACAAAAAGGACAAACAATCCAATTTTAAAAATGAACAAAGCGGCTTCCCTGGTGGCGCAGTGGTTGAGAGTCCACCTGCCGATGCAGGGGACATGGGTTCGTGCCCCGGTCCGGGAAGATCCCACATGCTGCGGAGTGGCTGGGCCCATGAGCCATGGCTGCTGAGCCTGCGCGCCTGGAGCCTGTACTCCGCAATGGGAAAGGCCACAGTGGTGAGAGGCCTGCGTACCGCAAAAAAAAAAAAAAAAAAAAAAAAATTAAAAATGAACAAAGGACTTGAATAGACATTTCTCCAAAGAAGAAGAAGGTATACAAATGGCCAAGAAACACATGAAAATATGCTCAACATCCCTAATCATTAGGAAAATGCAAATCAAAACCACAATGAGATGCCACTTCACATCCACTAGGATGGCAATAATAATAATAACAACAGAAAATAACAAGTGCTGGCGAGTATGTGGAGAAATTGGAAAATGATGCGGTCACTGCGGAAAACAGTTTGGTGGTTCCGCAAAAAGTTAAATGTCATACAGTAATATGGCCCAGCAATTCCACTCCTATGTATATACCCAAAAAAGTTGAAAACAGGTACTCAAGTAAATACTTGTACACTAATGTTTATAGCAGCATTATTCAATATGGCCCAAATGGGTAAATAACCTAATGTCTGCCAACAGATGAATGGATAAACAAAAGGCAGTTTATGAATACAATGGAATATTATTCATCTAAAAAAAGAATGAATTGCTGACACTTGCTACAACTTGGATGAACCTGAAAAACATTATGCTAACTGCAAGAAGCCAGATACAAAGGATGACATATTGTAATCCATTTTAATGAAAAATCCACAATAGGCAAATCCATAGAGATAGAAAGCAGATTAGTGGTTGTCAGGTGAAAGTGATTGATGGTTTCCAGTGGCTGGAGCCAGGGAAGAATGGGAAGTGACTGTTAATGGGTGTGGGGTTTTCATTTGAGATGATGAAAAAGTTCTGGAACTAGATAGTAGTGATGGGTGAACATTATAAATATACTTATTGCTACTGAAATGTATGCTTTAAAATGGCTTAAATGGTAAATTTTTGTGTATTTTACCACAATTTTTAATAAAAGTAAAATACGAATCTATCTTATGATACGTCCCTTCCATGATCAGTAGTCAGGGCTCAAGTCCTTGTTCCTCCACTTCCTTGTGGAAGACCCTGTACATGACCCATCTCTTAAGTCTCCTCTCTGAGACCCTCAGAGATGACAAGTGTGATCAGCAGAAAGCTCTGTAAGCCTTAAATCCATACTTAAATGGGACATAAGGGCCCAGAACCCTGACAGTAGGGTTTGAAATCAGATTATGGGGTAAGAATCGAGGAAGCTGGAAGTGCAGTCACCTGTGCACGCCTGTAAGGGTTTGGCCTCAGTTTCCTGTTCTAGAAGTCCCAGAGGACACCGTAGAGAGAGACAACCTGGTGAGGGCTGGTTCTTCATGTCTGTTTATCTTCAGTGCCTGCTCCCCAGAGCCTGACCCCAAAGACACAGATCTGGGTTAGCATCTCAGCTTTACACATGAAACCAGTAAACTTAGTGAAATTACCAATCTCTTGGAGCCTCAGTTTCCTCATCTGTTTCCCATCTGACATGGGGATAATAATATCTACTGTGGACTCATGTTTCCTCTGTATCCTCATGTTTCCCATTTGACATGAGGATAATAATATCTACTGTAGACTATGGTGAAGAAATGGTGAAGAGAGATTTTATGCCATGCCTCATTCTAAGGTTTTGAGGTAGCAGGATAACTTGTGCCAAGGACCTAAACCAGTAAGTCTACTTTATTCTGTTCCCTCTCCCCTCTATGGGCCCTCACTCCTCCCCTCCTTTTCCACCCAAGATTTCAGGAGAGGGTCTGACAATCTCACCCTAGTGGGGAAGGCCTGTCAGAGTTCCAAGACTGGCGGAGAAGGGCTCTTGGGAGAAATGGGGCAAGGACAGGGCTTCCCAGTACCCCTGAAAGCCCAGCTTTGCCCTATTGAAAGTCGCTGTGCTGGATTCTCAACAAGGGAATAATCACAAGCCACTCCAGGCTCACAATCCATTTCCAAGGAAGTTATATTTGTGGCCAAGACAGCATGGTACCAGCTTGGAAAAACCTCCAGCTCCTGCTTCCCAGCAGGGCTGCCCCTTCCCCAGACGTGGCAGCACTCTCACTCTCCTGGCTCTCTGCTGCCATGGACCCCAGGCACACGTGCCTTCGTGTGGCTGTAATCACAGTGCATTGCTCAGGCCTCCAAGTTGCGACACAGCTCTTAGCACTTTGCTTTCCAACGCCATCAAGCCAAAGTATGTAAGTCAAACAGCCATGCCTTGCTGTGAGAGGTTCCCCCTCTTTTGGATTATTTCATCAGAGTAAATTCCCAGAAGTGAGATTCTTGGGCTAGAGGATATGAACAAACATTTTTACGGCTCTTGCTGCTTATTGCCAAATTATCTTCCCATATGCTTGTACACTCTCACTATCAGTAAATGAATATACTTGGTTTCACTACGGTATTACTGACTTTGATTCTTATTTAATTTTTCAATTTTTTTGCAGACAGCTTTATTCTTCCATTTTTAGAAATAAAAATTGCTTCTTGTAATATTCTTACACTATGGATGAATAAAGAGGCCACTGGTAATTAGACATCTTACAGAAAATAACTAAAATCCTAAAATCCCCTATATACCTCATAAGGACATTTTCCTACATAAATACCATTATGACACTAAGTAATCAAGAAGCCTTTGGTGTCATTTAATGCCCAATCCACGATCATATTTCCCTGTTGCCTCAGAAATAAAGTCTCTTTTCTTTTGGGAAGAAAAGATCTCACACAAAGACCATACAGGATATTTGGATGTTATAATTCTTAATTTCTTTTAATCTATAGTGCTCCTCACCCTTTTGCTTTTCTTGCCTTTGATTTACTGCATGAGCCAGATGAGTCATCCTCTAGAGTGTCCCCTCCTTCCCAATTTGTCTGGGCTGCCTTGCAGTGTCATTTAACTGGAATCTTTATCTCCCCCTCAAGGCTCAGATATGGTCCTGACTGGCAAGGGGGCCCAGAGCTGGGAAGAGGCAGGGCAGGATGTGACCCAGGTTTCTTGCTTTCTGCAAGGCTCCTCCTTGAGGTGCAGGCTGGGTCATGTATCACAGCTGGCCCTGGCATTGGCTGCCCTCCACAGTGGCGATCGAGGAAACCTTCGGTGTGTAAACATGCCCCCCTAAGGCTGCCCTTAAAAATTTCTTCTAGGGCTTCCCTGGTGGCGCAGTGGTTGAGAGTCCACCTGCTGATGCAGGGGACACGGGTTCGTGCCCTGGTCCGGGAAGATCCCACATGCTGCGGAGCGGCTGGACCCGTGAGCCATGGCTGCTGAGCCTGTGCGTCCAGAGCCTGTGCTCCACAACGGGAGAGGCCACAACAGTGAGAGGCCCGCGTACTGCAAAAAAAAAAAAAAAAATTTCTTCTAGAAGGACACAGCATGACCAACAGTGTCTGGCTCAACAATTGTTTATTGGCCACTGTCCCTTATGAAATGTAGAGGCTAGTGTGTTGGCAGCTATGCCCGGAGGCAGTCCAGTAGAGGTGGCCAGATAAGGTTCCCACTGGAGGTGGAGATGTGGGCTCGCTGGCACAGAGGTAAAAGTTGCGGCAAGGCAGTGGAGGAACCAGCCATGGAGAAGGTAGCGAAGAAGGAGCCAAAGGGGTTTAGAGATGCCCTACAATAATGGAGGAGAAACCATCTAACCCAAGGAAGGGAACTGCAGAATCTTACCCAGACCCCAAATATCCATCAGTAGGAGAAACACTCCACCAGCCAGTCGGTCATACTGGGGAGTACAGCAGCCATTAGATGAACGGCAGAGAAGCATGCACTAACATATACTCCACTCGACAAGACGGTTGATGTTGAAAAAATCAAGCTGCAGAAAAATAGGAACAGATTATGCTATTTATAACATACACACAGAGATGCTTGCATATGCTACAGGTGGATGCACGCGTCTGTAAATGCATAGGGAAGACCAGCAAGGAGAGTCAGCAAATCCAAACAGTGTTACCTGGGGCCTGAGATTCGGCAAGGGGCAAGTGGTCAAGGAGTCTTGGCTTTACTGAAATAATTTCATTTGCATAAGAAAAATGTATTCATGTATTACCTGAGTATTTAAAATTAATTTAACAATATAAATGGCAAGCTGCTCAGAGATTTCGTGGTAGCTGCTGTTACCTCAGCATAGAGGCTGCCAGGACTGGGGATGCTCCAGGGGTAGAGGAAACCAGGATGGACAGCTCCCTGGACCCCAGACCCTGGTTAGCACCCCGAGCACTGGGAAATGCAAACAAGGACACGTGCCAGGCTCCCAACACCTGTCCAGGCCTGCAGCAGGCCCTCCTGCATAGTGACTGGGGCTCTTGCCCTAGGCCTTCTCTCCCTGGCTTTCCTCCCAAGGATAAGGACACTGGGGACTGAGGGGTCTAGACTCTGGCTGAGTGTGTGCTGGGAAGGGCTCCCCAGTCCACCTGTGCCATGGAGAAGTCTCGAGGTGACTCTAACCCTGGGCTGGGGACACTGGTGCATTGGCTGCCACAGGCCCGGTCTAGGGTCACTCTTCCAGGTCCAGTGCACATCGAGGTTGTGGCCAGGGTGTAAGGAGGTGCTACCAACCCCAAGCCAACACCACCACCTTGGTCAGAACAGACCCAGATCTGGCCTCAGGGACACCCGTTGGAGGCAGAGCCTGGGGAGAGATTTCCTCCCTCACAAGAAGGTATCTTCCTTCCTGATTCATGCTCTGGACCCTGGACTGCAGCTTGAAGTGGGTGCTCCTGCGGCTCTGGAGGGCTGGGGCAGGACTAACTGACCAAATGAAGCTGCAAAGTAAAAAAGAAGAGAGAGCCCAGGTGCTCAGCATCTTCTCAGGCCCTCTGACAACTTTGACACTGAAATTTGGTTTCCGTTCACTCCTGTGGCTTGAGTCTTGTGGGGGGACATCTGTTCCTCACATCTAAAGTGGCCCATTGTTAAACTGCCCTGCAGAGAGGAGGTGCCAACTGGCCCCCACCAGCAACTACATGATATATATAAAATACTTCGATATGAGGCGGGAAGTAGGGCATGATAACAGAGTAAGGCTGATTGCTGTCGCTTGCATCCCCTGGTCCGCCCCTTTCCAGGAATGGAACTGTACAGACACTGCCAGTGGGTGCCCTGTCCACAGCCAAGGCCTATCCTAAGGTCACATGGCACGCCCAGGTCTCGGTCTATGAGGTCATTTGATTATTCCAGACATATCTCCGCCTCTGGGTAGGGCAGGCCTGAGATGTTGAGGAAGTGACCCCCCCCCCCAGGATGAGAGTGGGGGTGTCAGTGTCCCAGCCTCCTTGCTGCTCAGTGGGACCTCTCAAAGAGTGTGCCTCCAAGTGTCTGGAAGGTCCCCAGGGGACTGAGCCCCAGCAGTAGCCTGCTCATTAACACACTGTTTATGGATGTTTCTCCCTTCCTCACTCCCTCAGAGTGCTTCCCACAAACTTGCACCCAAATAACCTACTGCAGCACTCAGTTAACTATTAACACTAGTACACAAATCCTTGTCTCAGAGTCTGTTTCTGGGGAAACCAAATGAGACAGCAAACTTTGGTAAATGGCTCCCCGTCTCAGTGCCTCAATATCCCCATCTGTAAAGTGGACATAATGAAGTACAGGTGCCCCAGTGTCAATTCCTTCTGCTTCAAGTCATGGTACTCCACTTTCACTTGGGGAATCACCATGCCCCATGGGTCTTGGTGGCACCTTTGATCATGGGTCCAGCCTGCCGTGGCCTCGAGGAGCAAGGGCCAGGCAGGCATGGCCAATCGGAGCAGCCCTCCTGGGCTGTGAATCTTGTGGGTTTTCTTTCTTTCTTTTTTTTGAATCCTGTGGGTTTAAGGAGAGAACAGACAGCCCAGTGCCCTGCTGAAGCTACCTACTCCAGCTGGCCTGGCTCCTGCTCCTGCCCAGCCCTGGTTCCAGCCATCCCACCACTCTGTATGCTGCCCCTTAGCCTTCCCACCAAGCAAGCCTGGCTCCCATGTATGGAAACACCAGCCCTGGTCCTCTGCATTTCTGGGGGCCTCCAGGGGCATCTTACATGTTTGAGCCTGTGACTGCTGAGTGACACTCTCTCCCAAGCCCTCACTAGCAGTTCCCACAGGTACTATGGCCCCCGTGTCTTCAGTGACTGATGTGTTTGCAGTCTCCTGTTTCGATTCCTGTCTTGCCTCACTGGGTACCTGTAACCTGAAAAGCACGCACTTTAGTTCTCACAAAATGTCTCTTGAAGACTCAGCCTCTGCCTCTCCCCACAGGAACCCCAAAGACCTGTACCTCCTGCATCCTCCACTCCCTCCATCTGCACCCTTCTCTCACGCCAAGCCTCTGCAACCCCAGAAACTAAGAAAAGTGCAAATAAGACAGCCACCCATGCAAATAAGTGCACAAGGCCCCTGGCCAGCAACTCAGCTGACAGCTGTGCTCTGTATCCTAGTTTGGGCTCATCCTAGGTGACACACGAGACATGCGACTGACCCCATACAGTCCCTGGCACATGGAAACGTAATCACCAACAACAACTCCAGCTTCATCAACTCTACCTTCTCCCTCCAGCACCTTCCACCACCACAGGCCCCCCCCACCTTCATTTGCCAATTAGTATAACACAAGCAGTGGGAAAAAAGAGATTGCTTGTCGATAAGGAAGAGATACAGTAATGTGTGGCACAACTATTTCATGGAAGGTTAAGCAGCTTAGAAAAATGAATTAAATTCAAGACAATTTACTTGGAGGGATTTCTATGGTAAACTTTTCCATGAGAAAAGCAGGACACAGAGAAGGAAATGCAATATCCCACTTTTGTAAAGTGAACAAAACAAAAGAAACAACAAAAAACCCTGGGTGAGTAGGACCTTCAATATGGTGGAGGAGTAAGATGTGGAGATAACCTTCCTCCCCACAAATACATCAAAAATACATCTACATGTAGAACAACTCCTACAGAACACCTACTGAACACTAGCCAAAGACCTCAAACTTCCCAAAAGGGTCTTGATGCCTTCAGCCAGCTGTCAGGCCTGAGCATCTGAGGTGGGAGAGCCGAATTCAGGACATTGGACCACCAGAGACCTCCCACCCCCACGTAATAGGAATTAGTGAGAGCTCTCCCAGAGATCTCCGCCCCAATGCTAAGACCCAGCTCCACTCAACAACCAGCAAACTCCAGTGCTGTACACCCCATGCCAAACAACTAGCAAGACAGGAACACAACCCCACCCATTAGCAGACAGGATACCTAAAATCATAATAAGGTCACAGACACCCCAAAACACACCACCAGACGCAGTCCTGCCCACCAGAAACACAAGATCCAGCCTCATCCACAAGAATACAGGCACCTGTCCCCTCCATCAGGAAGCCTACACAGCCACCGAACAAAACTTACCCACTGGAGGCAGACACCAAAAACAACAGGAACTACAAACCTGCAGCCTGTGAAAAGGGGACCCCAAACACAGTAAGTTAAGCAAAATGAGAAGACAGAGAAGCACACAGCAGATGAAGGATCAACGTAAAAACCCACCAGACCAAACAAATGAAGAGGAAATAAGCAGTCTACATGAAAAAGAATTCAGAGTAATGATAGTAAAGATGATCCAAAATCTTGGAAATAGAATGGAGAAAATACAAGAAATGCTTAACAAGGACCTAGAAGAACTAAAGAGCAAACAAACAATGATGGACAACACAATAAATGAAATTCAAAATTCTTTAGAAGGAAGCAACAGCAGAACAACTGAGGCAGAAGAACGGATAAGTGACCTGGAAGATAAAATAGTGAAAATAACTACCACAGAACAGAATAAAGAAAAAAGAATGAAAAGAATTGAAGACAGTCTCAGAGACCTCTGGGACAACATTAAATGCACCAGCATTCAAATTATAGGGGTCCCAGAAGAAGAAGAGAAAAAGAAAGTGACTGAGAAAATATTTCAAGAGATTATAGTTGAAGACTTCCCTAATATGCGAAACAAAATAGTAAATCAAGTCCAGGAAGCACAGAGAGTCTTATACAGGATAAATCGAAGGAGAAACATGCCAAGACACATATTAATTAAACTATGAAAAATTAAATACAAAGAAAAAATATTAAAAGCAGCAAGGGAAAAGTAACAAATAACATACAAGGGAATTCCCCATAAGGTTAACAGCTGATCTTTCAGCAGAAACTCTGTAAGCCAGAAGGGAGTGGCAGGACATATTTAAAGTGATGAAAGGGAAAAACCTACAGCCAAGATTACTCTGCCCAGCAAGGATATCTTTCAGATTCAATGGAGAAATTAAAACCTTTACAGAAAAGCAAAAACTAAGAGAATTCAGCACCACCAAACCAGCCTTACAACAAATGCTAAAGGAACTTCTCTAGGCAGGAAACACAAGAGAAGGAAAAGACCTACAGAAACAAACCCCCCCAAATTAAGAAAATGGTAATAGGAAGATACATATTGATAATTACCTTAAATGTAAATGGATTAAATGCTCCAACTAAAAGACATAGACTGGCTGAATGGACACAAAAACAAGACCCATATATATGCTGTCTACAAGAGACC
Source organism: Pseudorca crassidens (assembly GCF_039906515.1). Lineage (NCBI taxonomy): Eukaryota > Metazoa > Chordata > Mammalia > Artiodactyla > Delphinidae > Pseudorca > Pseudorca crassidens. Next base: position 138,219,622 of record NC_090298.1, on the reverse strand, counting down.
CACTTCAGACCTAGGGACACATACAGACTGAAAGTGGGGGGATGGAAAATGATATTCCATGTAAATGGAAATCAGAAGAAGGCTGGAGTAGCAAGTCCCATATCAGACAATATAGACTTTAAAATAAAGACTATTACAAGAGACAAAGAAGGACACTACATAATGATCAAGAGACCAATCCAAGAAGAAGATATAACAATTGTAAATATTTATGCACCCAACATAGGAGCACCTCAATACATAAGGCAAATGCTAACAGCCATAAAAGGGGAAATCAACAGTAACACATCATAGTAGGGGACTTTAACACCCCACTTTCACCAAAAGACAGATCATCCAAAATGAAAATAAATAAGGAAACACAAGCTTTAAATGACACATTAAATGAAATGGACTTAATTGATATTTACAGGACATTCCATCCAAAAACAACTGAATACACTTTCTTCTCAAGTGCTCATGGAACATTCTCCAGGATACATCACATCTTGGGTCACAAATCAAGCCCTAGTAAATTTAAGAAAATTGAAATCTTATCAAGTATCTTTTCTGACCACAACACTATGAGACTAGAAATCAATTACAGGAAAAAAACTGTAAAAAATACAAACACATGGAGTCTAAGCAATACACTACTAAATAACAAAGAGATCACTGAAGAAATCAAAGAGGAACTCAAAAAATACCTAGAAACAAATGACAATGAAATCTCGATGACCCAAAACCTATGGGATGCAGCAGTTTTAAGAGGGAAGTTTATAGCAACACAATCCTACTTCAAGAAACAAGAAACATCTCAAACAAACAACCTCACCTTACAACTAAAGCAATTAGAGAAAGAAGAACAAAAAAAACCCCAAAGTTAGCAGAAGGAGAGAAATCATAAAAATCAGATCAGAAATAAAGAAATGAAGGAAACAGTAGCAAAGTTCAATAAAACTAAAAGCTTGTTCTTTGAGAAGATAAAGTTGACAAACCATTTGCCAGACTCATCAAGAAAAAAGGGGAAAAGACTCAAATCAACAGAATTAGAAATGAAAAGGAGAAGTAACAAATGACACTGCAGAAATACAAAGGATCATGAGAGATTACTACAAGCTACTATATTCAAATAAAATGGACAACTGGAAGAAATGGACAAATTCTTAGAAAAGCACAACCTTTCGACACTGAACCAGGAAGAAATAGAAAATATAAACAGACCAATCACAAGCACTGAAGTTGAAACTGTGATTAAAAATCTTCTAACAGGGCTTCCCTGGTGGCACAGTGGTTGAGAGTCCGCCTGTTGATGCAGGGGACACAGGTTCGTCCCCCAGTCTGGGAAGGTTCCACATGCTGCGGAGCTGCTGGGCCCGTGAGCCATGGCCTCTGAGCCTGCGCGTCCAGAGCCTGTGATCCTCAACGGGAGAGGCCACACAGTGAGAGGCCCACGTACCACAAAAAAATAAAACCAAACCAAACAAAAAAATCTTCCAACAGGGGCTTCCCTGGTGGCGCAGTGGTTGAGATTCTGGCTGCCAATGCAGTGGACACGGGTTTGAGCCCTGGTCTGGGAGGATCCCACATGCCGCAGAGGAGCTGGGCCTCTGAGCCACAACTACTGAGCCTGCGCATCTGGAGACTGTGCTCCGCAACGAGAGGCTGCGACAGTGAGAGACCCGCACACCACCATGAAGAGTGGCCCCCTCTCGCCGCAACTGGAAAAAGCTCTCACACAGAAACGAAGACCCAACACAGCCAAAAATACCTAACTAAATAAATAAATTTATAAAAAAACCAATCTTCCAACAAACAAAAGCCCAGGACCAGATGGCTTCACAGGCAAATTCTATCAAACATTTAGAAAAGAGCTAACACCTATCCTTCTCAAACTCTTCCAAAATATAGCAGAGGGAGGAACACTCTCAAATTCATTCTATGAGTCCACTATCACCCTGATACCCAAACCAGACAAAGATGTCACGAAAAAGAAAACTACAGGCCAATATCACGGATGAACATAGATGCAAAAATCCTCAACAAAATACTACCAAACAGAACCCAGCATCACGTTAAAAGGATCATACACCATGATCAAGTGGGGTTTATCACAGGAATGCAAGGATTCTTCAGTACATGCGTATCAATCAATGTGATTCACAATATTAACAAATTGAAGCAGAAGAGCCATATGATCATCTCAATAGATGCAGAGAAAGCTTTCGACAAAATTCAACACCCATTTATGATAAAAACCCTGCAGAAGTAGGCATAGAGGGAACTTACCTCAACATAATAAAGACCTTATATGACAAACTCACAGCCAACATCATTCTCAATGGTGAAAAACTGAAACCATATCCACTAAGATCAGGAACAAGACAAGGTTGCCCACTCTCACCACTATTATCCAACATAGTTTTGGAAGTTTTAGCCACAGTAATCAGAGAAGAAAAAGGAATCTAAATTGGAAAAGAAAAAGTAAAACTGTCACTGTTTGAGAATCCTAAAGATGCTACCAGACACCTACTAGAGCTAATCAATGAATTTGGTAAAGTAGCAGGATACAAAATTAAGGCACAGAAATCTCTTGCATTCCTATACACTAATGATGAAAAATCTGAAAGTGAAATTAAGAAAACACTCCCAATTACTATTACAACAAAAAGAATAAAATATCTAGGAATAAACCTACCTAAGGAGAAAAAAGACCTGTATGCAGAAAACTACAAGACACTAATGAAAGAAATTAAAGATGATACAAAGAGATGGAGAGATTTACCAAGTTCTTGGGTTGGAAGAATCAACATTGTGAAAATGACTATACTACCCAAAGCAATCTACAAATTCAATGCAATCCCTATCAAACTACCAATGGCATTTTTCATAGAACTAGAGCAAAAAATTTCACAATTTGTATGGAAACACAAAAGACCCCGAATAGCCAAAGCAATCTTGAGAAAGAAAAACGGAGCTGGGGGAATCCTCCTCCCTGATTTCAGACTATATTACAAAGATACAGTAATCAAGACAGTATGGTACTGGCACAAAAACAGAAATATAGATCAGTGGAACAGGATAGAAAGCCCAGAGATAAATCCATGCACATATGGTCATCTTATCTTTGATAAAGGAGGCAAGAATATACAGTGGAGAAAAGACAGCCTCTTCAATAAGTGGTGTTAGGAAAACCAGACAGCTACATGTAAAAGAATGAAATTAGAACACTCCCTAACACCATACACAAAAATAAACTCAAAATGGATTAAAGACCTAAATGTAAGGCCAGACACCATCAAACTCTTAGAGGGAAACACAGGCAGAGCACTTTATAACATAAATCACAGTAAGATCTTTTTTGACCCACCTCCTAGAGAAATGGAAATAAAAAATAAACAAATGGGACCTAATGAAACTTAGAGGCTTTTGCACAGCAAAGGAGAGAATAAACAAGATGAAAAGACAACCCTCAGAATGGGAGAAAATATTTGCAAATGAAGCAACTGACAAAGTTTCATCTCCAAAATATACAAGCAGCTCATGCAGCTCAATATCAAACAAACAACCCAATCCAAAAATGGGCAGAAGACCTAAACAGACATTTCTCCAAAGAAGATATACAGATTGCCAACAAACACATGAAAGATGCTCAACATCACTAATCATTAGAGAAACGCAAGTCAAAACTACAAAGCGATATCATCTCACACCAGTCAGAATGGCCATCAGCAAAAGATCTACAAACAATAAATGCTGGAGAGGGTGTAGAGAAAAGGCAACCCTCTTGCACCGTTGGTGGGAATGTAAATTGATAAAGCCACTATGGAGAACAGTATGGAGGATCCTTAATAACTAAAAATAGAACCACCATATGACCCAGCAATCCCACTACTGGGCATATACCCTGAGAAAACCAAAATTCAAAAAGAGTCATGTACCAAAATGTTCATTGCAGCTCTATTTACAAGAGCCCAGAGATGGAAACAACCTAAGTGCCCACCATAGGATGAATGGATAAAGAAGATGTGGCACATATATACAATGGAATATTACTCAGCCATAAAAAGAAACGAAATTGAGCTATTTGTAATGAAGTGAATAGACCTAGAGTCTGTCATACAGAGTGAAGTAAGTCAGAAAGAAAAAGACAAATACCGTATGCTAACACATATATATGGAATTTAAGAAAAAAAATGTCATGAAGAACCTAGGGGTAAGACAGGAATAAAGACACAGACCTACTGGAGAACGGACTTGAGGATATGGGGAGGGGGAAAGGTGAGCTGTGACAGGGCGAGAGAGAGGCATGGACATATATACACTAACAAACGTAAGGTAGATAGCTAGTGGGAAACAGCCGCATGGCACAGGGATATCGGCTCGGTGCTTTGTGACCGCCTGGAGGGGTGGGATAGGGAGGGTGGGTGGGAGGGAGACACAAGAGGGAAGAGGTATGGGAACATATGTATATGTATAACTGATTCACTTTGTTATAAAGCAGAAACTAACACACCATTGTAAAGCAATTATACCACAATAAAGATGTTAAAAAAAAAAAAAAGTCATGTACCTCAATGTTCATTGCAGCAGTATTTACAGTAGCCAGGACATGGAAACAATCTAAGTGTCCATCAACAGATGAATGGATAAAGAAGATGTAGCACATATATACAATGAAATATTACTCAGCCATAAAAAGAAAAGAAATTGAGTTATTTGTACTGAGGTGGATGGACCTAGAGACTCTCATACAGAGTGAAGTAAATCAGAAAGAGAAAAACAAATACCATATGCTAACACATATATATGGAATCTAAAAAAAAAAAAAAAAGTTCTGACGAACATAGGGGAAGGACAGGAATAAAGGCACAGATGTAGAATATGGACTTGAGGACACAGGGAGGGGAAAGGGTAAGCTGGGACAAAGTGAGAGAGTCACATGGACATATATACACTACCAAAAGTTAAATAGATAGTGGGAAGCAGCCGCATAGCACAGGGAGATCAGCTCCGTGCTTTGTGACCACCTAGAGGGGTGGGACAGGGAGGCTGGGAGGGAGGCGCAAGAAGGAGGAGATATGGGGATATATGTATATGTATAGCTGATTCACTTTGTTATACAGCAGAAACTAACACAACATTGTAAAGCAATTATACTCCAATAAAGATGTAAAAATAATTAATTAATTAATTAAATTAATTAATTAAAAAAACAAAAAACCTGGGTGTGTGTCTGATTATAGAACGTGGAGAGAAAGGTAAGAAAGGTTAGATATCATATGGTTAGAAATGGATGCCTGTTTGGGGAGGGAGGTGGGAGAGGGAAGAAAGGGCATGAGGAACATAGCCTCTGTGGAACACTAACAGCTCAGCAAATTCCTGTAGCTGTGCAGGGAGGTCCTGTCACACACAGAGGGACTCCCCGTGGCCCAGGTGGGACAGGGTGAGGAGCTGCTTCAGATCCTCATCTGGGCTGCAAGGGTGAGGGAGGTGGCATCAAGACAGATCCAGGACATGAGAATGCCCATCCTCTCTGTTTGTACATACCTGTGTATAGTAAGTTGTATAGAAGTTGAATTTAAAATGTTCTCTTTAATGCACAAATAAACACATTGTTCAAAAGTGTTTAAAGTAGTTCCCTGCCACCTTGGGGGTCTGAACCAGACTGCCCAGTCTAGAGTCAGAGATCCTCCCAGTGGCCCCAACTATCTGCCCAGTGTCTCTTCCCTACACCAGGGTTCAGTCAGGCTGTGCCCACTAGACAAACACAGCACCGATCACGTCCCAGATAAGCCCAAGGAGGGAGCCCAGGTCGCCCTGGTAATGGGTCTCTAACCAGACACACACCTCTGTTCCAAGAAGCAATGAGGATTATTCATTTGCCTCCTTTCCCCAGAGATTTTCAAGGTTGTGACACAGGGGGTTCATATCAGGACAAGGAGGATCCCTCTGTCTCAGCCTCTTAGGTTTCAGGAGTCTCTCACCCTTGGCCCATCAGATCCCTTTGGTCATCATCACTGTCACCATCTCCATCATTGTTATTGCTCTCATCATCACATCATCAATGTCATTGTCATTGTCAATATCACCATCATCACCGTCATCATCAGGGCAGGAGTGATATGCTGATGATGCTGCCAGGTGCACTCTGCTTACATGATCTCTTTTGATTTGTACAGTGACCCTGTGAGTTATGTATTGTTATCCTGTATTACAGATTAGGAAACAGGCTCACACCAGGAATGGGGCCTTTTCAAAAGTCACATGGCTCCTCGGCAGATGGTCTGACCCCACAGGTCCCTAAACCTGGGCAGTCCTTCATCGTGTAGAGTCCCTCTCCTCTGCTGGGCTCTGATGGCCACGTGCTACTGCTTCTCACTGCAGACTGGCCCTGATGGTGTCCAAGGATTAAGGATTAGGAAGCTGCCGGGGTCACAAAGTTAGGAAGTAGGTAAGGTATTCAAACCTATTTCTGACCGATTGTCTCCAAAACCACTTTGGCAGAATAACTGGGATTTTTTTCCTCTGTATTTCCTGCTCCCTGCCTATCTCTTGTTCAGGCAGTGCTGCAGCTGTCTATCTTCATGGCCTTCTGAGGCGGGTGTTTCCTGGAGAAATGACCAAATGAAGTCACAGGGCTCAGTCAGGTACTTACTGCGGGACTTCTCAAAACAATGGCTAGGATCATCCATGGTTCTTAGAGCAAGGCCTTCAGTTACAAAAGACAGAAGATGTTCAATTCCAAAGCAGAGTGTGAGCCCTTAATGGGCAGGATGCTGAGGAGGCCAGGTCTCCCAGGCAGGTATGGAGCCTCCTGGGGATGTAGGCAAGTATAGTTGAGACCAGCTGGTATGAGCCTCTGAGAAGGGACCCTGATTTCAACTTCCCCTACCTCCCAGGGGGCTACCCAGAGCACAGGCTGGGCCAGAACTGAGAGAGAGGACACCTGGTCTTGCTTCCCAGACGAGTCCAAGGACCTGGGAGTCCACCAAGAAGGTCAAGTCTAGCACTGCAGACCAGAGAGCAGCAAGCGCTCTGGGCCTGAGTGCAGCCTCTAGGGAGACATGTGGGCAACTACTCAGAGTTCTTGGGCTCCAGGAGGGATTAGGGGGTAGGTAGGCCTGTGTGAGCAGCACCAAATGAAGCGGGATGTGGCTGGGTCAGTGTGGGAGTGTGGGCGGCCCAAAAGCTGCAGAAGGCACCAAGGCTGAGGAACCAAAGTGGCTACTGCAGTAGGCATCTTGAAATCAGTTCCTCTCCATCACCTCTGCACCCTAGAAGTTAGATGCCACCCTGGCCGAAGGGTGGGAGAAGAACTATGAATGCACTGGTTTTAAAACATGAGGTGGTTGAGAAATTACAGAATTGGAAAAATTTTACCTGAGAGCGGCTTGACAGGGGTTCTGCACCACAAGTCTCAGGTCAAAGATCAACACAAGCTATGGAATGTAGAGTCATGGCTTTGGTACATCAGACTGGGATACTGTGGTGTTTATGCCTTGCTTCTCTACTTAATCATGTTTGATGCCCCACAAGCAGCAGGGCATAGGCCTCCTTTGTTCCCCACACTGCCCAGCCAAGTCCCACACATAGGGGTCAAATAAGGACATGTTTAATGTCTAGGTAATTGGAGGAGGAAGTTCAGCTTCCAGCTTTGGGGAAGTCTGGCCGTAAGCACAATTAGAATAGAGAATAGTTTTGTCACCCCAAAAAAACACCCCCACACCACTCCCCTTGTAGAAAACCCAGCCCCTGTACTTAACTACTGGCCACCACTGATCTGTTCTCTCTTCCTATGGTTTTGTCTTTTCCAGAATGTCATATAAATGAATCATTACAGTTTGTATCCTTTTTCTTTTTTTTAACATCTTTATTGGAGTATAATTGCTTTACAATGTTGTGTTGGTTTTTGCTTTATAACAAAGTGTATCAGTTATACATCTACATATGTCCCCATACCTCTTCCCTCTTGCACCTCCCTCCCTCCCACCCTCCCTATCCCACCCCTCTAGGTGGTCACAAAGCACCGAGCTGATCTCCCTGTGCTATGCGGCTGCTTCCCACTAGCTATCTATTTTACGTTTGGTAGCTTATAAATGCCGACGCCACTCTCTCACTTTGTCACAGCTTACCCTTCCCCCTCCCCATATCCTCAAGTCCACTCTCTAGTAGGTCTGTGTCTTTATTCCCATCTTATCACTAGGTTCTTCATGGCATTTTTTTCCCCTTAGATTCCATATATATGTGTTAACATACAGTATTTGTCTCTCTCTTTCTGACTTACTTCACTCTGTATGACAGACTCTAGGTCCAACCACCTCACTACAAATAACTCAATTTTGTTTCTTTTTATGGCTGAGTAATATTCCATTGTATATATGTGCCACATCTTCTTTATCCATTCATCTGTTGATGGACACTTAGGTTGTTTCCATCTCCGGGCTATTGTAAATAGAGCTGCAATGAACATTTTGGTGCATGACTCTTTGAATTATGGTTTTCTCAGGGTATATGCCCAGCAGTGGGATTGCTGGGTCATATGGTAGTTCTATTTGTAGATTTTTAAGGAACCTCCATACTGTTCTCCATAGTGGCTGTACCAATTCCCACCAGCAGTGCAAGAGGGTTCCCTTTTCTCCATACCCTCTCCAGCATTTATTGTTTGTAGATTTTTTGATGATGGCCATTCTGACTGGTGTGAGATGATATCTCATTGTAGTTTTGATTTGCATTTCTCTAATGATTAATGATGTTGAGCATTCTTTCATGTGTTTGTTGACAATCTGTATATCTTCTTTGGAGAAATGTCTATTTAGGTCTTCTGCCCATTTTTGGATTGGGTTGTTTGTTTTTTTGTTATTGAGCTGCATGAGCTGCTTGTAAATTTTGGAGATTAATCCTTTGTCAGTTGCTTCATTTGCAAATATTTTCTCCCATTCTGAGGGTTGTCTTTTGGTCTTGTCTATGGTTTCCTTTGCTGTGCAAAAGCTTTTAAGTTTCATTAGGTCTCATTTGTTTATTTTTGTTTTTATTTCCATTTCTCTAGGAGGTGGGTCAAACAGGATCTTGCTGTGATTTATGTCATAGAGTGTTCTTCCTATGTTTTCCTCTAAGAGTTTGATAGTGTCTGGCCTTACATTTAGGTCTTTAATCCATTTTGAGCTTATTTTTGTGTATGGTGTTAGGGAGTGTTCTAATCTCATACTTTTACAAGTAGCTGTCCATTTTTCCCAGCACCACTTATTGAAGAGGCTGTACTTTCTCCACTGTACATTCCTGCCTCCTTTATCAAAGATAAGGTGACCATATGTGCGTGGGTTTATCTCTGGGCTTTCTATCCTGTTCTGTTGATCTATCTTTCTGTTTTTGTGCCAGTACCATACTGTCTTGATAGCTTTGTAGTATAGTCTGAAGTCTGGGAACCTGATTCCTCCAGCTCCGTTTTTCGTTCTCAAGATTGCTTTGGCTATTCGGGGTCTTTTGTGTTTTCATACAAATTGTGAAAGTTTTTGTTCTAGTTCTGTGAAAAATGCCAGTAGCCCTTTGATAGGGATTGCATTGAATCTGTAGATTGTTTTGGGTAGTAGAGTCATTTTCACAATATTGATTCTTCCAATCCAAGAACATGGTATATCTCTCCATCTATTTGTATCATTAATTTCTTTCAACAGTGTCTTATAATTTTCTGCATACAGGTCTTTTTTTCTCCTTAGGTAGGTTTATTCCTAGATATTTTATTCTTTTCGTTGCAATGGTAAATGGGAGTGTTTTCTTAATTTCACTTTCAGATTCTTCATCATTAGTGTATAGGAATGCCAGAGATTTCTGTGCATTAATTTTGTATCCTGCTACTTTACCAAATTCATTGATTAGCTCTAGTAGTTGTCTGGTAGCATCTTTAGGATTCTCTATGTGTAGTATCATGTCATCTGCAAACAGTGATAGCTTTACTTCTTTTCTGATTTGGATTCCTTTTCTTTTCTTTTCTTCTCTGATTGCCATGGCTAAAACTTCCAAAACTATGTTAAATAAGAGTGGTGAGAGTGGGCAACCTTGTATTGTTCCTGATCTTAGTGGAAATGCTTTCAGTTTTTCACCATTGAGGACGATGTTGGCTGTGGGTTTGTCATATATGGCCTTTATTATGTTGAGGAAAGTTCCCTCTATGCCTATGTTCTGCAGGGTTTTTATCATAAATGGGTGTTGAATTGTAAGTTTGATTCAACATTCAAAAATCAAACAATGTATTTGGTCACATGTAGTGAGTTGAAATATTGTCTCCTAAAATTCATGTCCACTCAGAAATTCAGAATGTGACCTTATTTGGAAATACTTTGCAGATGTAATTAGTTAAGGGACTTGAAACAAAATCCTCCTGGGTTTAGGGTGAGCCCTAAATCCAATGACTGGTATCTTTATAAGAAGAGAAGAGAGGTCACACATAACAAACATGTAGAAGGCTATGTGAAGATAGAGGTGTGCTGAGATTGGAGCTATCCAGCCACTACACAATGAACTACTGGAGCCTTGAGAAGCTAGAAGACACAAGGAAGGATCCTTCCCTAGAGCCTACAGTGTGAGTATGACTCTGCTGGCACCTTGATTTCAGACTTCTAGACTGCATTACTGTAAGAGAATAAATTTCCGTGTTTCTAAGCCACCAAGTTTGTGGTAATTTGTTATAGAAACCCTGGGAAACTAGGACACCATATTGGGAAACTACTACAACATATTAAGAAACTGAAAAAGAAAAACCATATGATCATTTCGATAAATGGAGAAAAAGCATTTGACAAAATCCAACATCCATTCCTGATAAGAACTATCTCAGCAAACTAGGAACAGTGGAGAACTTCCTTAACTCAATGAAAAACCTCCAGCTAACATCATAGTAATAGTGAAAGATTGAATGCTTTCCCCCTATGATCAGAAACAAGAAAAGAATGTTCACACTCAAGAGTCAAAATTGTACTGGAGATTCTAAGCAGTTCAATAAGGCATGAAAAAGGAATAAAAGTCATCTAAATTGGGAAACAAGAAGAAAAACTGACTTTATTCACAGATGACATGATCCCCTATGAAAATCTGATGAAATATATAAAATTACTAGCTACCAGAACTTATGAGTTTAGCAAGGTTGCAGAATTCAAAGTCAATATACAAAAATCAATTATGTTTCTACATACTAGGATTGAAAAATCAGATATTAAAATTAAAAACAAATATTTAAAATGGTATTAAAATATGACATCTGAAAAAAGATGTGAAAAACCTATATATTGACTCTGCTAATAAATATTTCCGAAAATTAAAGAATATGTAAATAAAATAAATGGAGAGCTATACTTTGTTCATGGATTGGAAGACTCTATATTGTCATATGTCAATTCTCCCAAAGTTGGTCTAGGGATTCAGTGCAATCTCGTTCATAATTCTAGGAGACATCTTTGTGGAAATCAACTAGCTGATTCTAAAATTCATATGGAAATGCAAAGGACCTAGAATAGTCAAAACAACTTTGGGAAAGAACAAAGTTGAAGAGCTAACCCTGTTTTGTAGATTTATACCAAAGCTTCAGTAATTAAGACAGTGAGGTTTTGGCCTAAAGATGCCATCTTTTGGATTATTTGGAAAATGTTTAGTATTACATTTTAATATATTTATTTAATTTATCTTATATATGTCTTTGTATAGATTTTTTAGTGGTAACTCTAGGGATTATGATACATATAATTAGCTTTTCACAGTCTACTCAGAATCAATATTTTATTTTTAAATTTTTTTAAGTAATTTTTTTCTTTTTAAAAAAATGTATTTATTTTTTATCTATTTTTATTTATTTTTGGCTGCATTGGGTCTTCGTTGTTGGGTTTTCATTGCTACACTCGGGCTTTCTCTAGTTGTGGAGAGCAGGTGCTACTCTTTGTTGTGGTGTGCAGGCTTCACACTGCGGTGGCTTCTCTTGTTGAGGAGCACAGGTTCTAGGTGCATGGGCTTCAGTAGTTGTGGCACATGGGCTCAGTAGTTGTGGCTCGCAGGCTCTAGAGTGCATGCTCAGTAGTTGTGGTGCATGGGCTTAGTTGCTCTGCAGCATGTGGGATCTTCCTGGACCAGGGATCGAAACTGTGTCCCCTGCACTGGCAGGCAGATTCTTAACTACTGCACCACCAGGGAAGCCCAGAATTAATATTTTAAATTCAAGTAAAATATAGAAAATTTCACCATACCTTCTCCCTTTACATTGTAGTCTTATGTATTACATCTACATCTACATACATTGAAACCCCATCAGGCAATACTATAATTTTTACTTTTAACATCAAACATATTTTAAAGAAACTAAGAGAATAGCCTATTATATTTACCCAGGTATTTACCATTTCTGTTACTCTTACTTTATTTCTGATTTTCCAGGTTTCATTTTCATTTCATTTTTCTTCTGCCTGAAGAAATTCTTTCAGCAATTGTTTTAGTGCTGGCAACAAATTATCTTAATTTTCTTTCCTCTGATAATGTCTTTATTTCAACTCATTCCTAAAGGATATTTTTGCTGGATCTGAAATTCAATGTTGACAGCCTCTTTAACAGCATAAAAATATTCTTTCCATGACCTTCTGTGTTCCATGGTTTCTAATGTAAAATCTGCAGTCATTTGAATTTTTATTTCTCTCAGCTAGTGTGTATATGTACATATTTCTCTACATATTTCCCTACATAAGTTTTCAGCTGTTTGATTATAATGTATCTGGGTGTGAATTTCTTTAAGTTTTTCCTGTCTGGGATTCACTTAGCTTCTTGATTTTTTTTTTTTTTTTTTGCCAAACTTGGGGAGTTTTCAGCCATTATTTTTCAAATATTTTTTCTACATTGTTTCTCCTCTCCTTTTGGGACTGTGATGACATAAATGTTAGACCTTTTGATATTTCTTCATAAGTTCTGGAGACTCTATTCATTTTTTCTACATTTTTTCCTCTGTTGTTCATTTTGGATAAATTTTACTGATCTATCTTCAGGTTCAGTGGCTCCTTTTCTAATCAGGGAACTTCTTTATTTTGGCTAATGCATTTTCCAAAGCTAAAATTTCCACTTAGTTCTTTTTAGTATCTTTTATTTATCCACTGAGACTTTCTTTCCATCCATTTCAAAAGTTGTTCGCCCTTACCTCCTGGAGCATGAATATAATCATTGCTTTAAAGTTTTCTTGGAGCAGCATCTGTGTCACCTCTGGGATGGAGTCTGTTGATTATATTGTCCTGTGTGAGTTAATGTCAATATTTTCCTAGTTCTTCATATGTCAAATACTTTTGTCTCCAGGATATTTTGAATATTACATTATGGGACTCTAAGTCTTTTTTAAATGCTGTAGAGAATGTTGTTGGTTTTTATTTGTTTGTTTTAGCAGTGTTCTGAGGGTTGTGGTTCTAATCTCAGTTCAGTTTTCAAGGCTTTTGCAGTGTATTTATACCTATCCTATATATGCACCACCCAGTGGCTAATCTGGGACCTGGGTGGTGGTCTACTATATGGTTCAGATCTCAAAGCTATAGATTTGCTGTTTAGAGTCAGATTCATGTGTGTACATGTACAGATCAGAGGTGAGTCCAGGAGTTCATACATAATTTTATGGAATCAGATGGTTTTTTGAGCTCCTACCTCTAAGTAATCTCACAACACATTCCTGCTTCCAGTACCATCCCCTACACTACCTGGTTTTGGCCCCACCTCTGCGTGTGGACCACCCTCAAGCGTCTGCTCCCCACCCAGGTGAGAGGTGGCGAAGGGAGCAACTGACTGAGGTACACTTCCTTGCTTAGGTGGGAGGGGCCAGAGGTGGCAACCAATTGGGGCGCACGTGCTTGCTCAAGCAGGAGGGGGATAAGGTGCCTATGACTGGGGCGCACACTCGCTCTGTTTCGAATTTCTCCCAGTGCCCTTGGAAGCAGGGGCTGGCGTGTGGGGAGAGTGGCCACAATGGTGGCCCCGCCCCTTGCACGCCACTCAACAATGGCGCCTCACTTCCAAGGCAGTCCACGCTTCCTCCAGGAGCATTCCTACCTGCAGAACTCCTCAGTCCCATCCCCTCAGGCTATCTCCACGCAGCCGACAGCAGTCCTCTCCCCGGGTCCACTCTCCTAACCCCACGCTTCAGCACCCAACCAACCCCGACTTGCATTGGCAGACACCTGTCTCAGGCTGGGGCACACAGGGCTCTGGTACAGACCGTCCATGCAAGTCTCACTCTTTCCTGCCTGCCACAGACGAGCCACTGCACTTTCTTCCAATAGCCCCTGAAGGCCCCTCCACCACCACCCCCTGCCATTTCAGCGTATTGCACCTCCGGTGAGGGGGCTTCCCCGTCTGCGGTAACTTCTCCTCTCCTTCAGCTGCCCTACAGGGGGGCGGGTCCCATCCTGTTTCCTTTTTTCTTTTTCTCTCCTTTGTCCTACACAGTTATGCAGGGATCTTTTCTTGTCCTTTTAGGTGTCTGGTCCTCTGCTAGTGTTCAGCAGGTGCTCTGTGTGAATTGTTCCACTTGTAAATGTATTCTTGATGTATTTGTGGGGAAGTGAACCCCAGGTCCTCCTATTCTGCCATCTTGACCGCTCTCTGGGTATTCTCACTACATATATGTTACACCTCTTATAGTTTGTACCACAGTTCTTGAATTTTATGTTCCATTTTTTTCAGTATTTTATCTCTTTGCTTTTCAGTTTTTGAAGTTTCTATTGACATATTCTCAAGCTCAGAGATACCTTCTTCAGTTACATCCAGTCTACAGACGAGCTCATCAAAATCATTCATTATTGTTACAGCAATTTCCATCACAAGCATTTCTTTTTTACCCTTTCTTAGAATTTCCATCTCTCTGCTTACATTGCCCACCTGTTCTTGCATGTTGTCCTCTTTTTCCATTTAAATCCTTAGCATATTAATCATAATTGCTTTAAATTCTCAGTATGATAATATCAATATCTCTGCCATATCTGAGTATGGGTCTGATGCTTGTTCTGCCATATCTGAGTATGGGTCTGATCTCTTCAAACTGTGTTTTTGCCTTTTAGTATGCCTTGTATTCTTTTTTGTTGAAAGCCAGACATGATGGACTAGGTAAAAGAGATTCTGGTAAATAGGCCTTTAATAATGTGGTAGTAATGTGTGAGGGGAGAGGGAAGTGTTTCATAGTCTTATGATTAGGTCTCAGTCTTTAAGTGAGCCTGTGCCACTGGAGTGTGAACTTCACAAGTCCTTCTCAGTTTTTCACTGCCTTAGGTAGGACAGAATGACTAGAGAGGAATAGAATTGGGTATTTCTCTTCCCCCAGGTAGAAGGCTTAAAGGGAGATGAAAATAGGTATTTTCCTTCCTCCAGGTCAGTCAGATAACTCCAATAGGTAAGGCTCTGGCAAAATAATTATACTTGAGGACAGGCCTTTTAAGAAGAACAGAGAGTTCTGGCATATTTTAAAATGGTTACTTTTCCCTCTCTCTGCAGGAAGCGCAAGGGGACTTTTCTCTGATATTCACTGTGAGAATCTAGTAGAGCTCCTGGAGGTAAAACTCACAAAAGTATGGGTAACCCCCCCCCCCCCACCCTGCAAGACTGGTTTGCCTGGAGCTTTTAACTCTCAGACTTGTCCACACGGTGCTTCCAACTTGTCATTTGTAGTTCAGGAGCTGGTTCCTCTGTAGGTTTCTGCTCTGCAGTTTCTACTCTGGTAATTTGTGGTTGTGTATCAACCTGTCTGTCTGTCTAATTTGGGGGACAGTGGTTTGCCCTATTACCTCATTTCTCTGACAGATCTAAGAAGACTTGTTGATTTTTCAGTTTGTTTAACTTTTTGCCATTTGGGTGGAGTGATGGCTTCCAAGCTCCTTACATTCCAGGCTGGAAACTGGGCATCTCATTTGTTTTTCATAGTCCTCAAGTTGCTCCACTCATTCTGTCCAAAGTTTTCATTGCATTTAGTGGAGGGGTAGGATAGTGTGCTTATTCTATCTTCACCAGAACCTATGTCCCCAATCTGGTTTGGGAATAAAGTGCAACAAATATATGGTTGGAGTAAATACTGAGAGGATATTTAACAAAATCTTACCAATTAATTCTGGATGGTAGGATTTGGGGAGGTTTCTTATACACTTTTTGGTCATTTCCAACATTTCTTTAATGAGCATTATTGCTTGTAAAATTAGAAAAAAAAATCATTAAGCACTCTTAAAATAACCCAGGTAATAATGAACTCACATTCAGTAGTCAGAATCATTTCTAAGGCATAAGTTTTGGACTATTTGGACAGATGGAGAGTTCACATGAAGTACTGTTGGGGGGAAAAGACAGCACCCTGATAATGTGAACATTCTCATTCCAGCCCTGGACACCACGTCTACTCAGGTGGAAAGAAGAGAACTAGTGCAGATGCTGGCCCATGTCCTTTCAAGCAATAGAGTCCTGAGGCTTTGCTTATTTTACTTTTCACTGTCTATTTTATATTGCCTAAACATTCCGTTAAAATAAAAATGTAAAAACCAAACAAAAGAGTCATTGTTTTAGGCTCTGACATTCCCTTACCCCGCTCTTTGGGATTAGGGACACATGTAGGGTTTTACTGGTGGACCCCCAAAAGATATGTCTATGACCAAACCCCTAGAACCTGTGCATGTGACCTCATTTGGATAAAAGAGTCTTTGCAGATGTAATTAAGTTAAGGATCATGAGATGAGGAGCTCATTCTGGATTATCTGGGTGGGCCCTAAGTCCAATGACAAACGACCTTATAAGAGACACACAGAAGAGGAGACAGACACAGAGGAGTAGGTGATATGAACATGGAGGCAGATATTGGAGTCACATGGCCACAAGCCAAGGAAGATATCATCAACCAACAGTTAGAAGAAGCAAAGAATGGATTCTCTTCTAGAACCTCAGAGGGGAGTGGGCCCTGTTTGGCCTTGGTTTTGGTTTTCTGGCCTGCAGAACCGCAAGAGAATAAATATCTCTTGTTTGTGGCAATTTGTCACAGCAGCCCTGGAAACTAATACATCTTCAGAGAGGCCCAACTGTTGGCAGGTAATCCTGCCCAGGCCTTCTCAGTCCAGAAGTCAGACCCCAGGCAGACTGATGAGAAGTCAGTTGCAATCTGCTGTGGGAAGAGCAAAAGCATGCAGGCAGAGGCCCTAGCAGGAGAGAAGACTTATAACCAGGGAGGAACCCAGTGTTTCTGAGGAGGTATTCTTGGTATAGCTATAGAGCTACCCTATGGAAGTATCTCTGTCGTGAATGTTACTCAATGTTACATACTTTGGCAAATGTGTGTATCAGTCAGGATAGGGAAGGCCATGCTGAAATAACAAAGAACCCTAAACTCTTAGTGAATTATAACAACAAAAGTTTATTTCTTTCTCATGCTACATGTTTATAATGGGTTATGTATGGGTTCTGCTCCGTATTTTCTGTCTCCATGACTCAGGCTGAAGAAGCAGGCATCATTTGAAATATTAATAGTCACCATAACAGTGGGAAGAAGAGCTTTAGCAGATCCTGCATAAGCAATTAAATTCACAAACTCATTTGTCTGACTCATTAGTCATTCAAACCTACTCAAACAAGGAGGGGAGGAAGTGTGACCCTACCATCTGCCCAGAAGATGAAGAGCTAAAAATATTTAGTAAACAGCATTAACAACTAGCACACTTTCTGTGAATCCAGGACCCCTATGTCCCACTGATCTTTCAGTGATCACTACAGAGCACAGGGCCTGGCTGAGATTATGTACAGTTACTGTTGAATAAAATAAAGGCAGAAAGGAAAGAAGGAAGAAAGGAAAAAAGGAAGGAAGGAAGGAAGGGAGGGAGGGAGGGAGGGAGGGAGGGAGAAAGGATAAAGTCCTTAACATGCAGAAAGTGTTTAAGACAGTTTTTCCAAACCAGTAATGAAAATGGAATACAGTAGGAGCACTATAAGCATGTGCTAGATGCAATTGAATTGACTTTTATTTTTGTCCCTTCCAGTTTTGACTTGCAGATTTTTGTCAAATCCAAGCCCACAGTCAGTCATAGCCCAGGAAAGAGCAGCCTGAAAGCCTGAGGTCAGGAGCAAGGTCAGTGCTGGCGGAACTGACCTGAGCAGTCGGAACACTGGCTGGGCGTCATAGCAAATCTTGGTGCAGTTTCGGTGCCAGGGCTGCTCTTCCCTCCCCCATCCTTGAGGCTGTGTTCCAGTGACCCAGGGCATGCCCAATCCTGCACACCATATCATTTGTGTGCCCACCGGACTGCTCTGGCAAGCTCTGTCTGGGCCGATATCTGCACCCTAATCTCTAAGAGCCCATCTGGATGACAACACAGACCTGTGACATTGCTTTCTTTTCAGGACTACCCTTGAATTAGTTATGACTTATTACATGCAAGTGTCAGAAACCCCACTAAAAATGGTTTAAGAAAAAGAGTGCAAGTAGTTACCGATATGGGTGGATCCAGCAGTCTAAATCAATGCTCTGTTTCTCAGCTTGGCTTTTTTCTGTTAGCCTCATTCTCAGACTTGCTGTTCCCCACTGTGTAGCCCTGGCTTATGAGACTAGACTGGTGCCAGGAGTATTTTAGGGGTTCAAGAAAAACTTGTGGAATGAATGAATGAATGATGGGCTTAGCATTCCAGGTTTAGATCCTATAGTAGCTTAGCAATTCCAGGAAAAAGAGAGTAACTCTTTCCAAGCTAGAGTCCTTAGAGCTGACTCTAATTCTAATAGTCTGGCCTGGGTTTGGGTCATATATTTGTCAGAGTAGGCTAGACTTTGCCATGGTAACATGTAAATCCTGAAGTCACTTCTTATTTATATTACAGTCCAACATGTTTGAGGGATGGGGGCTTTGCTCTAAGTCACCAAGGTGTCCAGGCTCCTCCCATTTTGTGACCATTTTCAATGTGAGACTTTATGGTTATCAGGGAAAGGCAAAAGAGAGAATATCCCATGTGAGAGATGTGTTAGGGTGCAGGCCTAAAAGTGGCATCCATCACTTCTGCCCGTATTCCACTGGCCAGAGCTGGCACAGGAGGAGAATAAAGTGGTTTTTAAACACATAGTATTACAGCTTGCTGAGGGCTATATGACTCCCTGAGCCAGTTGCCAAGGCCAGGAGGTCTCACTGCTCTGACTGGCCAGGTCTAGGTTACACACTCAGCCCTGAAGTGGGGGAAGTGGGTCAGCCCATCAGACCACTGGGGCTGACTGTAGAGGAGGGCTGCTTCCTTATGGAAAAACAAGGGCATTTTTACCAGAAGTGGGGAGGGTACTGGGCAAGCAGAAATAATGCCAACCTCTAATACCTACGTCTTGCTTCTTGACCATCTTCAGCTCCACTCAGGGCCAGCAGACTCCTTCTGAGCATCCTCATAGGGTCAGGCTGGCAGAAGATCTCAGAACAACTTTTACTTTACTTGAATTATTCTGAGATAAATTTCAGACCCCTGTCGTCGTCAAACTCTAATTTAGTGAGACTACCCAAGGCTTTTTTTCATAACACAGACTCTGGACAGATAAAAAGATTTAGAATAAAACACTAAATACTTAGAGAGTAATATGTATTTTAATAACTTTAGAAACTGATTATAAATCTCATGCATATTACTTGTAGAAAGAATTAGTCAGCTTTCACTGAGATATGCTACAGTAACAAATGATCCCCCAAATCTCAGTGGCTTACAGTAACAAAGATTTATCAATATTTCTCACTCATGTTTTATATTGGCAGTGGGTCAGCAGGCTCTGTTCTGTGTATCTTCATTCCAGGATGAAGGCTGAAGGATCAGTCTCATTGGGACATGCTCTTCTCATAGCAAGAAAAACAGATCTGGCCAAACCACACAATGGCTTTTAAAGTTTCTACTCTGACATTGTACAAGTCACTTGTGCCCACACTCCATTGGTTGAGCAAGTCAATGTCATGTTCAATTTCAGTGGGGCTGGGTAGTATGCTTGTCCTAGAGGGAAGCACTGTAGAGTCACAGTCAATGGGCAGAGACATCTCACAGGCAAAAGAGAGTAAAAATGTAGGAACAAAATAGTATCTATGACAAGTATAAAAAATAAAATATAATTATCACAATCTCATCATCCAGAGATAACCACTATTACCCTTTGGTGGATTTCTTTCAGTGTATGTTCCTAGGCACATATAAACTAACATTTCTGTCTAACCACAATTTGCATGAATCACTCAAAATGTTCAAACAAAGGCAATCAAATACAGGTAATCTAACAAATTGGCATTTCAAACCCCAATTAGATGACCTAATCAGCCTCCCCCAGTCAAATCCAGCCTCCCACAAACCAATTGCCCAGACCAGTTAACTGATTTGGCTGGAGAAACGGATTAATTGACACAATACTGGTAGAGTGTGTACTGCATGCCAGACATTTGGTATTTGTGGCCTCAACTGTGTTGATTTGATTACGTAAATTGAGTCCAACTGACTTCATATGTTCAATACTGTGATTTATAAGAAATATGTATTTGGTCATTCAGATGATGATCAAAGTATATTTGTCCATGGTTCCTGGCTCACAGCTCCCAAAGCCCTTGGAATTTTCTGAATGATAAGAGCAATGGGAGCATCTTTTGTTAAAATATTTGACTTCTGGTCCTCAGTTCCTGAAAACAGATTCATAAAGCTGAAATGGGTTTCTTGTTATTCATAACAAGTACCTTTCCATCTCAACTGTGTTTATGTTAATGAGGTGACTTTTGGAAAGCACCTAATGATGGGAGCTGGTTGCCAAGGGACCCAGCTGGAAGAGGGCTGGAACTTTAAGTCCCAACTCCTGATTTCCAGGGAGGGAAGAGGGACTGAAGGTTGAATCAGTCACCAGTAGCCAATGTTTAGTCAACTATGCCTATGTAATGATGCCTTCATAAAAACCCAAAAGGTGAGGGGGTTTGGAGAATTTCCAGGTTAGTGAACCAGAACACTTTCCTGCGTGACCATGCTGAGTTCTATGGAGACAGAAGCTCCTTCATTTGGGACCTCCCCTGTGTATCTCTTCATTGGCTGTTGATTTGTATCTTTTAAAATCCTTTGTAATAAACTCGTAGTCTAGTGAGTAAACAAGTTTACTGAGTTCTGTGAACCCTTCTAGCAAATTAATCCAGCCCAAGGAGGGGGTCATTGCAACAAGTGGCATGGCAGCCAATCAGTCAGAAGTACCGGTAACAACCTAGACTGGGAACTGGCATCTGAAGCAGAGGGTAGTTTGGAGGGACTGAGCTCTTAAACTGTGGAATCTATTTCCAGGTAGATAGTTTCAGAATTGAATTGAATTGTAGGACGCCCAGTTGCTGTCAGAGAATTGCTTGGTGGTGTGGGGAAAACCCCCACCCTCCACACATTGCAATTGGAGCCAAATTTTAATGTGTAAATGAAATTATACCTAATTTTTTATTTTATAAGGATTTTCCTGTGTTGTTAAAAACTTTAAAAATTTTTTCTGTGCTGCTAAAAACTTTTAAAAAATTTTTTGCAAGCACAATTTTAATGACCACGTAAAGGTTTATTGTATTTATATCATAATTACTTAACCCAAGTCTTGAATATTTTAAATGCTTCTAATGTGTGGTTTTTAAATAATAAACTGCTACAATCTACATATGTGTTTGTAAAATAATTTGTTAATACAAAAGTAACTCATTTTCATCATAGAATATGCAGATAAAAATTAAATTTGCATATAATTTTACCTCCTAGAGACAATCATATGAATATACTTAAATATCATATACATTTATTTATAAACAAAAGTGAGATCATTTTTTTCTCCGTTTATTTATTTATTTATTTAACATCTTTATTGGGGTATAATTGCTTTACAATGGTGTGTTAGTTTCTGCTTTATAACAAAAAAGTGAGATCATTTAAAATGAATGTTGTGTGATCTTCTGATTTGTCCTCATGCTTGAGTATCAGAGAAGGGGAGATAACAAGACAAGGCGTAGGTTTAAATCTCATAATATGTTTTGACATCCAAAAATGTTGCCTTAATGTGTACTTACTCCGAAAGTGCGTGGGTGTGCCCCACCATCTCCCACCCCACTACCTTTAACCCTTGAACAACGTGGGTTTGAACTGCACAGGTCCATTTATACCTGGATTTTTTCAGCAAATATGTACCAATCTTCAGTCGGTGGAATCCACAGCTGTGGAACCTTGGATAAAAAGGTCCAGCTATAAGGCTATAAGCCAGTTTTCCACTGAACCCCTAACCCCTGCATTGTTCAAGGGTCAACTATATAGTTGTTGTGTTGTGATAATCACTTGCTTCCACCTTGCCAGAAGAGACCTTGGGTTGAATCCCAGTGATGGTGGCTGGCTAGCCCCCAAGAGGCAAGGTGCTTTGAGACATCAGCCTCTATCCCATGACAATGGCTGTGGGAGCAAGCTCTGGCCCTTCTCTGGATCTGCAGTGACTGGCGGTCACTGTCACTTTTGGTTCTCGTCTCTGCCTGGTGAATTTGGGTGTGAGAACAGTCCTGTAGCTCACTTAATGGGAGGGCTGGTCATAGTGATATGCTCCTAAAAAATAGAACACAGAAAAAGTGATGCATGTCATTTCTGAGATCAGGCTGTAAAAGAAGGTGACATCACCTTGCTCACGCACTCTCTTTCACTGGCACTTTTTTCTCTCTTGCTCTCTTTGGTGAAGCCAGCTGCCGTGTTGTGAGCTGCCCTATGAAGAGGCCAATGTGCTAAGGAGTTGAGGATGGCCTCAGGCCCACAGCCAGTGAGAAACTGAGGTCCTCAGTCTAACAGCCCACAGGTTCTGCCAAAAACCGTATGTGTGAGCTTGGAAGTGGATCCTTCCCCAGTCAAGCCTTCAGACACCTTGACCACAGTTTTGTAAGTATCCCTGAGTCAGTGACACCAGATAAGCCACACCTGATTCCTGACCCACAGTAACTGTGAGATAATAAATACATATTGTTTTAAGCCACTAAACTTTGGGCTCATTTCTTACACAGCAACAAAAAACTAAGAGTTCCTACTACTCAGGGAGCATGAAATGCTTGATTTTTTTTAATGAAAATACTTTCTAATAGTAAAAGTGTTGAGAAGCATTGCTCTAGATGAGAGGTTACAAAATGATAAACCACAAGCCAAAATAAAACTGCAGGTAGATTTTCCTTTTTTTTTTGCCTTTGGAGGAAGGGTATACACACAGAGTTTAAAAAACATTTTGAGTCAGAATTTAAAACTTGGGAGATTTCACATGCACTGAAATCGCTAACCTCTCTTGACAGATTGAAAGCTGGGCAGCCGTGGTCCTCATTTCCACCTGGCAACTGACACCTAAGGCCAAGCAGGGCTGTGCTTAGTTGGGGCATGCATTCACCTGTTTGTTGTAGAATGCACTATTCCTCACAGCCTCCATATCTGAGGCGAGAGCCAGCTACAATCCATCACTGCATTTCCACCATTTCTATGGTAGAGTAAGAGAAAGTTAAGAGAATGTTAAGATACTGCAAAATATTGTTCCCACACCTTCATCAAAGGAAAATAAAGGCCACGAGGATCAGGAGTTCAGACAGAGTACAGTTCCACATGATGTCTGCTGAGGCCAAATATTCAGGATGGCTTCTTCATTCATCTGATGGGGCTTCAGTTAGTATGGCTCAAATTGCCAGGAACTGGCAGGTCTGGCTCAGCTGCGGTCATACTTCTGAAGCCTCCATTCTCACTGTTGTCCGGTTCCTTGTTCCTCCTCCTTCCCTCCATGTGGTCTTTCCCAGTAGGCTTTCCAGCAGGAAAGCCGGACTTCTTACATCCAGCTCTCAAGAGTGTAAAAGTAGAAAGGCCTCCTGAGGCCTCAGACTCAGGACTGTCACTGGCCCAGAGTCACTTCTGATTTATTCTGTTCGTTAAAACAAGTCACAGGCTCAGCCCACATTCTGAGGAAATGGACAGCGCAAGATATGCACGCTGAGAAGTGTGATTCATCGTGGACCACCAATTTCCAAAATGAGTCCATACCGCCTAAGAATTCTCAGAAATATGCCAGCAGGGACCATCCTAGGTTATGTCACCTAGAAATGAAAGGAGGTGGAGAAAGGTGGCCCCAGAGAAGAGGAAAATATGGAGTCACTTGGATGATGCACCAAGAGCATGAGAAATGTCCCAGCAGCTGGCAGCTGCCACAGAGGCTATATTGTTCCCAACTGAACACAAACAACCTCTGTAGAGTACAACAATAATCAGGCAAGGCCACCCCATGAACATGGTAGAACTAGACAGAGAAAATCACACAGCCACACAAATACCAACTGTCCCTCTCTTGGGATCCCTGAGTGACTACTGCTTCTTTACTAATGACAATTCTAAACTTCTTTGTTCCTCCTATCTCCTAAGTAAATGTTATTAAGAATCGCCAAATTGCCCCTGCATCCAGTCTAGAGCTGATCTGCGTTCCCCAAAATGCTCCTTAGAATCATCCAGCACAAGCCCACATTCTACAAGTCCCTCCCAACTCCCATGGTCCTTTTAGAATGTGTGCTCTCCCTTTGCTGTAGACTGTCTATGACTGTATATTCCTGGTGGTCTTTGACTGGTGGGCTTTAACACCATTCATTCATTCAACAATATTTACTGTCTGTCCACATACTTTTTCCTTTCTTCCGCAGGTTCCAGACCTGCCCCACCCTCCCAGGGCCTGATTCCATTTCCTGCACTCTGGCCCCATAGAACTAAACCAGTTACACTGACCCCCTTCTGGGACAGGGAAGCAGTGTCTTAGCACTGGCCCCAGGAGACCATGAAAAGACATGGCTTCAGCACGTGCAAAGGGAAGAGCTTCATTCAAATCTTACAGCCTTCTGGACCCTTCCCTTCCCTTGCAGGTCTGCTCTCCTGCCTGGGCCACACAACTTATCACTTCTCAGGGGTAGGCTGGGCTGTGGAACTGACTGACCTCACCCATCAGGTCATGGATCACCATCTTCACTTTGTATCCCCAGCCAGGGACAGGGCCCAGCCCTGATCCGGGATGTTCTGGTGGAATCTCTGAAGAAGTCATGGGGGAGTGAATGCTAAATCCAGTTAGGAGAGCAAAGAGCAGAGCTGAGGGTCAAGGTCAAACCCCACCAGTGGTCAGAGGAGAGGATGAAGTCAACAGGAAAAGCTGGAAACAGGCTGAAGTCCCAGAAGTGGTCATTCTGGCCACCATTGCCGAGGCCCTCTCCATGTTCCAGCCATGGGTGACACTTTACATAACTTCCCTCTAAGCTTCTGTTTTCAGGGGTCTCAAGACCATCCTAGAACTCACAAGACTCAATACCAGGTTATACACATGTCTAGGTTTATTACAGAAAAGGACACAAAGTAAAAGCAAAAAAGAAAAAGATGTGCATCAGATAAGGTCCAGGAAGGTCAGGCTCAGGCTTCCAAGTCCTTCCCCCACTGGGGCTACATAGGACACACTTTTCTCTGTAGCAGAGAACTACAGGGACCTGTGTGAAGTATCTCTGTCCAGAGAAGCCCATTCAAGTCTCCGGATCCAGGCTTTACAGAGAGCTGGTCACATAGGCACATCCTGCTCTGGCAACCAACACTCAGGATCCCAGAGAAGAAACCAGATATTGGATGGGACAAAAAGTGCCTTCGGTTTTTTAAGTAAAAATAAAGGACACGTTTTTCATTTTCACCAAGAACTTTACTGAACAACATATTCACCATTTTGTTCCACTACCTTCTGCCAGTTTCCAGGCAACTTCATAATTCCATCTTCCCAAAACTTTTTATCTTTTTGAGCAAAGAACTGTTCCAGGTGCCTTTTACAGTCTTCCAGGGAATTGAAACTTTTTCCACTAAGAGAATTTTATAAAGACTGAAGTCAAGGAAATCTGAAGGTGCAAAGTCTAGTGAATACGGCTGATGAATCAGAACTTCCCAGCCAAGCTGTAACAGTTTTTGCCTGGTTATCAAAGAAACGTGCAGTCTTGCATTATCCTGATGGAAGTTTATGGGTTTTCTGTTGACTAATTCTGGACGCTTTTCGTCAAGAGCCGCTTTCAGTTTGTCTAATTGGGAGCAGTACTTGTTGGAATTAATTGTTTGGTTTTCCAGAAGGAGCTCATAATAGAGGACTCCCTTCCAATCCCACCATATACACAACATCACCTTCTTTGGATGAAGACCGGCCTTTGGTGTGGCTGGTGGTAGTTCATTTTGCTTGCTCCACGATCTTTTCCATTCCACATGGTTATAGAGTATCCACTTTTCATCACACGTCACAATTTGTTTTAAAAATGGAATGTTTTCATCGCGTCTAAGTAGAGGATCGTATGTGGAAATACACAAGAAGGTTTTTTTCACTTAACTTATGTGGAACCCAAACATCAAAGCGATTAAACGTAACCAAGCTTGTGCGAATGATTTTCAACGCTTGATTTGGATATTTTGAGGGTGTCGCCTATCTCCCAAGTGACATAACATTGATTATTTTCAATTATTGTTTCGATTTGATTGCTATCAACTTTAACTGGTCTACCCGACTGTGGAGCATGATCCAGCGAGAAATCTCCAGCACGAAACTTCACAAACCACGTTCGATCAGTCACAGCACCTTCTCCATACACTGCACAAATCTTTTTGTGCATTTCAGTTGCATTTTTATCTTTCTTGAAATAATAAAGCACAATATGCTGAAAATGTTGCTTTTTTCTTCCATCTTCAATATTAAAATGGCAGGACAAAAATTCACCTATTTTGATGTCTTTTTTAAATGCATGCTGATATGACAGCTTTCACATACAATCTAACAAAATTGTTTCAATTGAAGTTAAAGACAACTAAGTGCTACTAGAGCCATCTAACGGAAAAAAACGAATGAATATTTTGGCCCACCCAATACATCAGCTGTCCTGATGCTTGCACAGAAAAATCCTGGATGGTACTTTCCAGCAATGCCCCATTGATCCAGGCATACACAACATCATCAATCAGTAGCAAAAAGAAGATTCTGAGGGCCACATTCCAAGGAATTGGCCAAGGGTCACTCTTGATTCTAGGCTCCCCCAAGGACATATAAAGATTGAGCAACTAGACCTGCTGTGTTAATTCTTTGCTCACAGCTTGATAACAAACTTGCACATGGGGATTGCTAGCCTATTTACAGAGGAGGAAACCAAGGCTCAGGGATACAGAGTGACAGTTGGGGCAGGACTTGAACCCAGGACTATGTGGGAAGGAAGACACATACTGTTGATAAGCAAGGACTCTGAGACTAGATAGGTCTGGGTCCCAGTATTGATTCTGTCATTAAATTCCAGTATTGCCACAGGCAATGTCAGCCCATCTGTATGACAAAAACAAAAATGATACCTCTCTCAGAAGACCATAGCTAGGAATGTGTGAAATGGTGCAGGAGAGGTGCTTAGCACGGTTCATAGCACACCATGAGTGGTATGTAAACATGAGTGCTCCCGATTTCAGTGATGAGGAGGAGGTAGAATTGTTTACCTGGTTCCAGCCAGAAGCACAAAAATTGCTCCGAGGGAAGTGGCAAGAGGTGTACTTTCAGTCCCAAGAGGCTGCCACAGCTCAGCTTGGGACACTATGGCCTTGGAGTCCTCAGGACCCTTCCCTGTGTGTCAGGAGCAGCAGATAGGAAAGGCCCAAAAAGGTGATCCTGGCAGCCTCCTTGAGACAGGTCCAGGCTGTGGGTCCCATTGCTGTCATTTCAGCCTTGACGGGATCCCTGGGACAGGCCCAGGACCTGCAGACTGTTCCGAGTGCCAGGCCTGGCTTTGGAAGCCCCTTTCCAGGTGTCTATTGTTGGCAGGACTCTGACAAGGCCCTCTGTATCATGCACCAAGCAGGAGCAGCAGCAGCTGCAGCTGTTTGGTTTGCAGCCACTATCAAACCTTCAGCGAGGCAGCCAGACTGGCAAGGGGACCAACGGGTGGGGTAGAAGGTATAGACCTGGATCCCCATGGGGGCAGTCATGCAGGTCTCTGGGCTTCAGTAGCCTCATTTATAAATTGGGTGCAAAATTTTAATGAAAGGCTGCATGATTCAGAGGGTGTAACGGTCACTGGAGGCCACTCTAGGCCATAGATTTGTGTTATCTGGTCCTCACAGAGCATCTTAACATTTTTAACTGATGGCCAACATTTTAATATCAGAAGATATTTGTCTAAAATCTGAATTTCCAGCATGTCTTTAAAGGTGGAAGGGGCCTGTGGTCTGCCACCTGTGAACTGCAGCCCCACAAAGCCACAGGTGGCTAAAGCCAGGCAGCAGCCACCCCTTCAGACAAGGGCCTCGCTCCCCTCCCTGGTCAGCCACAGGCCCAGCTTCTTGCTCCTCTGGCACACACCTGTGTCTGGACCTGCTAACTGCATGGCATAGCCTGCCAGGTGATGCTCCAAGAGTGCCAGGCAGGCCAAGCCAGACTGGGGCCTTCCCAGGCCAGATTCTGAGCTCTAGCCCCAGCTCCACCGTGTCCCAGCTGTGGCCCCAAGCAGGTGCTGTCCGCAGTCCTGCATGGGGGAAGTCGCTCTCCCTGCCAGCCAGCTGTGGACATGAGCAGGATGACTGGGAGTGAGGTGAGGGGTGGCAGGGGAGGCCCAGAGTAGGGGGCTACACTGCCAGGTACTCACCCTCCTCCTTCATATGCAGGCAGGGAACCTGAAGCCACATCGGGGCCTGATCCGACCCAGGAGATGTTGGCTGCCTGCCCCCTGACTGGGAAAGAACAGTCAGGGTGGGGAGCACCTGGAAATTACAGCCATGGGAGAGGGGTGGCTGCGGGAGCTCTGCAATCTGGGGGCCCTGGGTGGTGCAGTAAGAGGTCTCACAGAGACCTTTCTACGAGTCAGGACCACTGGGGCTCAGGGGCCTGCCTGGGAGTAAGGGATGTCCCCATCACAGGAAGCAAGAGGGCGGGCAGCGCTTGTCATCCCTACATCTGCTTGCTCTGGAGCGTGTGGGGGCAGGAAACCAGGCATACTCAACTGCACTGAATCTGTGAGGCTCCTGGGGTCTCTCTGGGAGGCGGAAGGCAGGAAGCCGGAGGCAGCTGGGTCAGCAGTCCTCCAGCCCCTCCACCTGCCCTCCCCCTTCTAGCAGCCTTCCCTGACCTCCCTTCTTGAGTCCTTTTCCTTGGCTTTCTTTGGCAAGCTCCTTCAAGACACAGCTGAAAAGTTTCCTCCTCCCAGAAGCTTTCTTTGACCCCTGGGGAAAAGAACTCCCTCTTTCTGCTGGGCGTCCCCAGGGCCTTGGACATCGCTGGGTTGTCCCACCAGCCGCCCACTCTGTATTGTGATGAGATAGTTACAAAGCTGAGTTCCGCACCAGGCCCTGAAAGCCAGGGACAAGGGCTACCTCCTGTGTCCCTGGTACTCAGGCCAAGATTTGGCACAGAGAAGTGGTACTTCCACAGTTCATGGGGCCGGCCCAGTGTGTCCTCTCGGAGCGGCCCACATTCCTACGATTCTTGCACAAGCCACAGGCCCACCCCAAAAAGTGCGCAGCCCCGTGACGTCAGGGCCTGTGTGCAGCAGGCCCAGGGGACAGGCGGGGTCTGCATGACCTCAGAGGGGTGTGTGCGGGACAAGCATGAAGTCATGCTTGTTTACGAGGCTCTGACACAGCACTCGTCATTTCCTCCCTGCTGAGCTTCTACAGCGCTTTCCCAGCTCAGCCAGCCTCTGACTTACTCTCTGGCATCACACATTGTCACCCTTGCAGCCCATTTCAGCAGGGATGATGGGGTCTGAGCTGTTTGTCTGCACTTTGGCTTCGTGACGAGAGACCCTCCCAGGAACTGTTTTCTTGGGCTTGGCATGGTGAAGGCTGTGAGGTGCCCCAGCTGCAGCTCAGCATGTCTGTGGGGAGCTTGGGGCAGACAGAGCTGGGAGTCCAGCCAGGAGGAATGATCACAGGGACAGAGAGGGGGATGCCTTCCTGCCCATGAACCTCCCAGTGAAGTGCCTGCAGGGCCAAGAGTCCCAAGTGAGGAATACCAGGGAGCGCTATGAGCCCGCATGGATCAGGTGGGGGCAAGGGGCTAGCAGGGGTCACCAGAGAGGAGGTGAAGCAAGCAGGCCTGGAGCTTCATCCCCCAAATGCTGGCCCTGAGGCAAAATGCCCTGAGGGGCCAGACAATGGAGAGACAGACTTCACAGACAAGAGTGTGCCTGTCCTACCTAAAGGCAATGACATTCAAAAAGCTTAAAACACACTTTGCTGGTCAAAACAGAAATGTGCATAAATACATAGGAACACACACACACACACACACACACACACACACAGACACACACACACACTATCTCTCTCTCTCTCTCTCTCTCTCTCTCGCTCTCTCTCTCTCTCTCTCTCTGCCCATTTGACCCGACAGTTACTTTGTGGTCCCTGGCAAGAAGCCTGTCAGATCCAGATCCTCACAGCTTGAGAGCAAGTTCTTTTGTCTTCAAGGGTCAGAGGCTAGGTCAGGCTGTGCTGAAAAATAAGGAATTTATTGTAAAGATAGTATGGGGGTCTAGCTATTCTCTGGTTCTTGCTTTCTTATTATTGCCTTATTGAAATATAGTTTACATACAGTAAAATGCACAAATCTTAAGTACAAAGGTAGTGAGTTTTTATCTATGCCTATACCCACGTAGCCTCCACCCAGATCAATATAAAAACATTTCCATCACCCCAGAAAGTTCCCTCATGCCCCATCCGTAGTCAATCCGTACCTGTCCCACCCCCAGAGGCAACCACTGTTCTGAATTCTATAATCATTTAAACTGTTCTTGAACTTCATATACATTGAATCATACTGCATAAACATTCTTGTACAAGTCTGTGTTAAGTTATGGTTTCATTTTTCTTGGGTAAATGCCTAGAGTGAGACTGCTAGGTCATAAATTATCAGTATGTTTAACTTCATCAGAAACCACCAAGCAGTTTTCTAAAGCAGTTGGACCATTTTACCACTCCCACCAGCAATGCATGTGAGTTTCACTTGTTTCATATCTTCATCAACCCTTGGTACTGTCAGTCCTGGAAATTTAAGCATGCGAAGGGGTGGGTAGTGGTATTTCGTTGAATTTGCATTTTCCTGATGATTAATGAAACTAAGCACATTTTCATACACTTATTGATCATTTGCATATCCTCTTTTGTAAAGTGCCTATTCAAAATTTTCTTTTCATTTTTTATTGGATTTTATTATTTTCTTTTTTGATGGGTAGGAGCTCTTTATAAATTCTAGATGTTCTATATATTCTAGTCCTTTGTAAGATATACGTACTACAAATGTTTTCTCCCAGTCTGTGGCTTGCCTTCTCACTTCCTTAATAGTATTTGTGGGTGAACAGAAGTTTTCTATTTTACTGAAGTCAAATTTTTCATTTTTTTCTCTTATGATTAGTGGTGTTTACATCCAGTTTAAAAATCTTTGTCTACTCTGAGATCATGAAAATATTTTCCTGTTTTCTTCTAGATGCTTTACTGTTTTATCTTTCACATTTATGTCTATGATTTATTTCAAAGTAATTTTTTCTGGCTGGTGTAAGGTAAGGGATCAGAGTTCATTGTATATAAATTTCCAGTTGACCCAGCTTCATTTATTTAAAAGATCTTCCTTTCCCCATTGAATTACACTGGAGGCTGTGTTGAAAACATATGTGTTAATCTATTTCAGGAGTCTGTATTCTTTCCATTGGTCTGTGTGTCTGTCCTTACACCAATACTACAATGTCTTGATTACCATAGTTTTGTAGTAATCTTGATGTCACATAGTGTAAATCCTCCAGCTTTGTCCTTCTTCGAGTTTGTCTTGGCTCTTTATATTTCCATATAAATATTATTTTATTTATTTTTTATGAAATAATGTTCTTTCATCTTTTTCTGATGTAAAAAGTAATGCATGCTCATTGTATTCATATAAAATTTAGAATTAGCTTATTGAGTTTACTGGAATTTTCATATGAATAGCAATGAACTTATAGATCAATTTAAGGAGAACTGACATCTTAACGAGAATGAGTCTTACAATCCATGAATATGTATACCTCTCTATTATTTAGAACTTTATTAATTTCCTTCAGTAATGTCTTGTATTTTTAAGTGTATAAATCTTGAACATTTATCATTAAAATTTTTGATATTATCATATTTCGTATTTTTTGTACCACTTTGGTCTCTTTCTAATGGTAACTCTCTCTGTTCTTGTCTTTCTCTCAACCATCGTGTGCATATTATCAATCTAAATTTTGAAAGGAGCCAGTCTGATTGGCCTATTCATCACCACAGTCTCCCTAAGCAGATGACTGCCCTTGAGTCTGATGACTAAACTGAGCAGGAGACTTCAGGCACAATATTTTTTCACAGGAAGGAGAGACTGTGTGGCAGCCACTGTGACTGACACACATGCTACAGTTCTATAGAGAGTTGAATGGTGTCCCCCCCTGCCCAAAGATATGTCCACCTAGAACCTCAGAATGTGACCTAAATTTGAATAAAAACCTCTGCATATGGAATTAAGGTAAAGCTCTTGATATGAGAACACATTGGATTAAGATGGGCCCTAAATCCAATGACAGGTATCCTTATAAAAGACAGAAAGGAGAAGATACACAGAGAGTGTACAGAGGGGAGAAAGTCATGTGAAGACAGATGCAGAGATTGGAATGATGCTTCTACAAGGCAAGGAACAGCAAGGATTGTCCACAGGCACCAGAAGCTGGAAGAGGCATGGGATGGATTCTCCGTCATAGACTCCAGAACGAACCAGCCCTGCTGACACCTTGATTTCAGACTTCTGGCCTCCAGAACTGTGAGAAAGTAGATTTATGTTGTTCTAAGTCATCCAGATTGTGGTAATTTGTTATGACAGCCGTACAAAACTAAGACATACACAGACTGATACTGATACATAATAGACGCCTGAACTGACGGATGATTACAGCTATCGCACCTGATGGAGGGAAAGAGATGCACTCCAGAGGGTGCAAGCAGAAGCACCTCCCTCTTTCACACCACACTGTTTTCTCCATGATTTGGAAATTGCCCCTGAACTTCAATGGGGCCAGCCTCATGCTGGGATTCCTGTGGTAGAAACTGGGGGGCCTGGCCAGTTCCTTCACTGTTCTGTGTCATGTTTTTCTGACTCCCCCAGGGTTGGAGGGGTGGGAGAGGAGGGAGGAGAAGTACCATTTTTACTTTGTGTTGATGCCCTCTGGATGTGGCAGATATCCAAATGCTGATTATTTCCTTGGCCAAGTGCCTCTGGGCTTCTCTCAACAACATCTGGCTACCGTTTCCTTACACTGGCAATGCTTCCTTGTTTGGCTCCCTCTGCCCCTGATCTGGAAATTCATCCTGCAGACACCCTCTTGGGTCTTGGCAACTCAAGGCCAGCCACCTTTCAGATATCCAGTGGCCACAGGAAGCTCACTCATCTTGTTGTGCCAGACTATAAATACGAGCCATTCCCAACATGCTGTTTTAGTTAAAGTGACTTTAAAGTAAGATTTAACATCTGGTAGGTCAATTCCTCCTAACCTTTTTATTTTAATAATTTCCTTGTAAACTTACTCTTTGCTATAAGCTTTTAAAGTATTTGTCTAACTCCCTATCTCCCTTCCCATCTCTTTCCCCCAGCCCCCAAAAGCCAAAATACATTAAACTTCTATTCTGATTTGAGGAAAATGACATCTTTAAGGTATTACATTTTTCGCATCCAAGAATTTAAGTGTTCTCTATCTGTTAAATTTTGGGTCTTTCTATTCTGTTTCATAGTTTTTCTCATATAGGTTCTGTATCTTTCTTTTAAAAATTATTTCTAAGATTTTAAAGCTATCGTGAATGCATTTTTGCTTTCTTTTCTAGCTGTTTTAGAAAAAACAGATTTTTTTAATATATCATATTTTCAGCCATCTTAAATTCTCTTATCAATCTTAGTAGTCTGTTCCCAAAATGTCTTGGCTTTTCTGGAAGTACAATAATTTTGTTTGCAAATAAAGATAATTTTGTCCTTTTTTTCAAATATAACCAATTAATTATTTTCTTTTCTTGCATTATTTCTTTAGCACCTCAAAAATAGGCTTGAATTGGGCTTCCCTGGTGGTGCAGTGGTTGAGAGTCCGCCTGGCAATGCAGGGGACACGGGTTCATTCCCCGGTCCGGGAAGATCCCATATGCCGTGGAGCGGCTGGGCCCGTGAGCCATGGCCGCTGAGCCTGCGCGTCTGGAGCTTGTGTTCCGCAACGGGTGAGGCCACAACAGTGAGAGGCCCGCGTACCGAAAAAAAAAAAAAAATAGGCTTGAATTTAATGGTGATGGCAGAAATATACTTTTTTGGTAATTTTAATGAAAATGATTTCAAACTATCAGTAAATAGCATGATATTTGGTTTTGATTAATATGTCTGATTAATATGTTTAACATTTTTTTCTTCTATCTTTATTTTATTTGAAATTTTTATTAGGAATGATTGATAAATTGTATTAAATGCCTTGTTACATGTCTTGATATAGCCACATGCTTTATCTCCTTTATGTAAATATTTTCTGATGTTGAATAAATTTTCATTTTTGGAATAAGCCCTGTTTGGTCAATGTATATATATAGTGTAAAATATATATTGTATTATATTTTATATGTAATATATTATATAAAATAATATGTAATATATATAATATAAATTTTATATGTGTATAATACATATGTAATGACAAATACGGTTTATTCCAAAAATGAAGTTATTCAAGATCAGAGAACATTTACACAAAGGTGAAAAAGCATGTGGGTATCTATATGTGTATATGTATCATGTATATATATAATATATGTATTTATGTTATATGTATGTAACTGGTTTCAATTTTCTATCACCCTGTCATAAAACAAATGTAATCATAAAACAAAGTAAAAACAAAATGAAAAATATTAAATTCTAGTTATATACCATTGCCTTTGGAAGGCTATACAGTGTAGTGGTTAGAGCACAGACTCAGGAGCCAGCCTCACTGACTTTAAATACCTACTCTACCACTTCATGTGCCCAGGTGAGAAGCTACATTTCCCAGCCTCACTTATAGATGGAGGTGGCTAAAGAGTTGTAGGTGGGCCTTTTGAGAAAGGCTGACTTTTCATATTTCTGTTCCTTATGTTTCTTCCCCCTTCTTTCTATTTAGACACTGGGTATGATAGCTGGAGGCCCAGTAGCCATCTTTTGACCTTGAGGATGAATGCTACATGCTGAGAATGGTAGAACAGGAAGGTGGAAGAAACCTGGGTCCTGGTGACGTCATGGAGCCACCACCTCAACTGTAGCCTGCCTAGGCCCAGGCTGCATTTACGTGGGACAGAAATGTACTTGTCTTGTTTAAATCACTGTCATTTCCTGAATACAATTTCCAGCTGAAAGAAGTATCGAAGGAGCCAGCTACCCCACTGTAAGGATAGAGTGGCTCTGTGGAGCTTTGTGTACAACAAGCCACCGCCCCAGC
Organism: Pseudorca crassidens; assembly: GCF_039906515.1. NCBI lineage: Eukaryota > Metazoa > Chordata > Mammalia > Artiodactyla > Delphinidae > Pseudorca > Pseudorca crassidens. The sequence continues at coordinate 138,184,154 of NC_090298.1, read as the reverse complement.
CTTTCCTGCCTGCTGCAGGTCAATCCTGAGGAAAGCAGGAGAGGGGGCCACAAGGGAGTCCCAGTTCTGTGCTTTCCAGCCATGCAGCCAACATGAGAATGCATGAGGCATCGGCCATGATGTCCTGGGAGCCCCCAGGCTGGCTAAGACACCTGGTTATCTTTAGGGGCTTGACCCAGATGCCTAAAACCTAGCCTTCTTGAAACCTAAAGACCACAGATGTCTTCAAAGCCATCAAGACTCTACTTCCCTGTGTTCACATCCCTGCTGGCCAGCCCCTCAGCCAAAACCAGTGCCTTAGGCTCTGAAGTGGCCACCTCCCTCCCCCAAAGCCTAGCCTCATTTCATAGAGGTTGATCTTTCCACCAGGGGAATAGTTACCCATGGTTGGGGGCCCTGCCCTGAGGCGCCAGGGCAACATGCATAGCCATTTGCAGCTAGAGCTGTTGGGTCCAGGAAGTTGGGCATATGTCAGAACAGGGGCTGCCTTATGTGAGCTCTTCAAGTTTCCCATATGTTGTGTTCAGTGTTCAGAACCACTGGGCAGACCTTTTCTCCCAAAGCCTATGGGTCAGGGGGCTTCTATAGCCTTTCCCAACCACATATACCCCATAATACTGTTGCCTGGGAGTTTGTCCAAGTCTGCACACTCACAAACACTGCCCCCTTTCTGTGGATACCACAGACACCAAGAAGGTATCTTCTCACCTGCCTAGTGCTCCCAGCAACGTTGGCCCTGCTTTCCACTTCTCAGTAAGAGCTTCTGCTTCATCCAGCTTCTTGCACACCCCATTTCCCACTTTGACCCATGTTTGTCTCCTGGTTTGAGAGGGCAAGATTGTCTAAGTTAGGGATGAAAGTGGCATCAAACTGACCTAAATAGCAAAAGAATGTATCAGATCATGTACCTGAACAGTCCAGGAATGGATTTCAGGTGAGACTTGTTCTAGTTATTCAGACTATATCACCAAGAACCCAACTCTGTTCTTTCTACTCTTCCTTCCATGGTGATGGTAACCTCCTGGTGATCCCATTTCCTCCAGCTTCTTCTCTCATGTTAACAAAACAGCTGTGACAGTTTTATACTCATATCCTTTCCCCACAGAGGTGTCTTCTAAAGTTCCCACAATAAAGAGAGGAAGGGTTGCATTCCAAGAATTCTCAGCAAACAGCTTATGTTGCATTGGCCCTGGTGACTCAGTGAGATAGTCTTAACAAGCACCTTCCTTAGAGTGAAAGTTTTCCTGGCTTTCATTTGGGGAACAACCTTCCCTCTTGTGGTTCAAAAGGGGCTGACTTTACCAATAGAGATAAGCAAGCCATCTGGGGCACCGAGGGTACTCAGCCACTGCCCCCTCCTTACTCTAGACCCCAGGTGCTCATTCCTATTCCCTGGCCTCATTGGGGCCAGGAGTCTGAAGGCATAAGAGATGGGAAGGCCTTGGGGACACGGGGCCCACAGCACAGGTGGAGGCTGGAGGGGTGAGGGTTCCACTCCACCAGAACCCCCTGAAGGCTATAGCCTGGGGCAAACTGGCCCGCAGACAGTGTGGGCCAGGAGAGGAGGCCTCAGAACGTTCTGTGAGGGGCAGGACCTGTGAGCCCAATAGCCATGGGCACAGAGAGCTTCCCAGAGTAAGTCTTGAAAGAGGGATGGGGTAGAATGTTTCCCACAGAGAGCATGGCCTGAAAAGCGGTATGCAGGGACAAGTGGCTGAGATGCAGCTGCTGGATGGACAGGTTAGGGTCCATCTGAGGACCACATGGAACGACAGACAGTGTCGCAGGGGAGGGGTGCACAGAGGAGGCCTTGGAGCATAACATCAGCTTCAGCAGACACATCTGGATCTTTCTTCTTGGATGCTAAATCCCAACCACATGACCCTTCTATAGCTTCTCCCCTCTCTCAAGTGACCTGTCTCTCCTCACCACACCCCTTCCCTTGCCAACCCTGGCTCCCACCGCCTGCCTGGTCTGGCTGCTCAACTGTGCACAAGGCTGCCTCTGGTAGTCATTAGTGAACAGTGGGCGCCCCCCTGCTTTCTGCACCCAGCCAGAAAAGCACACAGAGCTGGAGGTTGGGGGCATGACAGTGTCCCCAGTCCCAGGCCTAGAAGGAACAGGAGTGGAATATAGGAGGATGTGCAGATTTGGGGTATGTGGATATTTTTGCAAAGAAGAAAGGGGTCTGAGCCAGTCCCTGCAGGGGCTAGTGATGGGGGCAGAAATCTTGAGGGTGCCTACAGGTTGCATGGTCACTGTTCTTTGCAGTGGACACAGCCATCCTCCCCTTACAGAGGACACAGGGCTCAGGGAGGTTAAGGTGCACCCCCAGGTGGACATGGGTAGGGATGGAGCAGAGCTCTGCTGGTCTTCCTGAGACCTCCTCTGGCCCTTGGGATACTGAGTCATTGGGGTAGGTGACCCACCAAGAAGATGGAGTAGAGAGGTGGCTGCAGGAGTGGAACCCAGGGGGCCAAGCTGAGAAGGCACCTGGGGAGGAGCACTGAGGCCTGGCCTGGGGGTGCTGGAAGCAGGCGCACATCTCAGACCCTCTTACTGCCCTGAAAACCAGCACTGCTTGGACTTCCTTGTTGCACAAGAAATCCAAATGTTCTGGTTGCCAAACTGAGTTCATGTTTAAGAGACTACACGGGGATAGAGCAAGAGAAAGACTCTGGCCTGGCTGGAGGGCTAGCCTGAAGCAAGTGCCTTTTACCCAGGGCTTACTGAACTGTCACCACACCTGGGGTACTATTAGCCCACTGTACAGATGGGAGGCTGTGACTCAGAAATGAGGCCACCTCTGCAAGGTCACAAATCGGGGACTCCTGCTGCAAGGGCCCTTGGCCTAGGGCTTGCCAGCCCTGGGAAAGATGGAGAGGAAGCAGTGGTGCAGGTGTTTTCCTGCAGAGCCTCCTCTGAGAACCCAGGAGCGGGTGGGGAGGCCAGCCTGCTGGGCTGCAGAGTAGAAGCCTTTACTCCAGGATAGGAAGCCCCACTCCTGCCTACTTCCCTGCTCCCGCAGGGTGCTGACCTATTTCTCCAGCACATTCTTGGCAGCGCCTTGTTCCTGCCCCCAGAGAGGCAGACCTTTCCCAGTGACTTCCTGTTCAAGTTCACGGGCATGGGATGCAGACTTACAGTTGAAAGGACCAGGTGTGCAAACTTGGCTGAACAAAGTTTCTTTTCTTCCTCCACAAGAAAAGTGAAGGCCAGACCTCAGGCTCCTACCAGTGAGGGAAGGGGTTTGGCCCAGCCTTCGACTCAACTGGAAAAAGAACACAGCATTCTCAGACACAGGACCTTCTCTATTTCAGGGACTCAGAGTTTCAAGTTTCAAACCAGTCTCTGTGTTCATGGCAAGGAATGGCTTTGGGTTTCCAGACCAGGAGGCCTCACATGTGTTAACAAGATGGCTCCAGGGTTCTCTGAGCTGCTTCCCTGGCTCACAGATATCGCCCCAAGGACAGAGACGAAGGAAGCATAAAAGCTCACTGGAGTTCTCTCTGAAAAGACCTTTTAGAGTACTCAGTGAATTTATTCTTTATTGTTATTTGTTTTGCTTTAATTTATTGCCATGAATCATGCTTTCATAAAAAATAAATGAAAACGAAAAAGTTATTTTAAACGGTAAGTTCTCTCAGACTTCCCTGGTGGCGCAGTGGTTAAGAATCTGCCTGCCAATGCAGGGCACACAGGTTCAAGTCCTGGTCAGGGAAGATCCCACATGCCGCAGAGCAACTAAGCCTGTGCGCCACAACTACTGAGCCTGCGATCTAGAGCCCGCGAGCCACAACTACTGAGCCCACGTACCTAGAGCCCGCGCTCACAACAAGAGAAGCCACTGCAATGAGAAGCCCACACACTGCAATGAAGAATAGCCCCCACTCACCACAACTAGAGAAAGCCAGCTCGCTGCAATGAAGACCCAACGCAGCCATAAATTAATTAATTAATTTTAAAATATATATATATATATATAAGTTCCCTGGTCGGGTTATTTAGAGCTTTGCCTAAAATGAAGCACAGGGCAACCATTAAGAAGTATCTTAATGCATAAGCAGACAGATTCTTCTTCTTCTTTCTATTCTAAGAAAAATAAAAGAAGCAAGGCATGACTCTTGAGAAAAAGGTGGACAGAGAGCCTGTTGCAGACCACCATGGAGACAGGAGCGATTAGACGTGGCAGCCAACCAGACCCTGCAGGTCCTGGGTCTCCACCCCCATTCATCCAGCTTGGATGGACCTAAGGGCCCCTCAACCTCACTCCACCCTCCATCTCATCCCCATGCACTCTTCAACCAACATAAACAGTGTCTACGCATCAGACACTGTTCTAGAACTAGGGCTACAGCAGTGGACAAAACAGACAAAAATCCCTCCCCTTCTGGAGTACCTTCTCATGAGGGAGATGGGCAAGGGACACAAACCCAGTGGGTGGCCAGCTGACAGAAGCTCTGTTCTGAAGATAAAGAGAGCCAGGAGTGAGGGGGGGAGATGCTGGGATGTGGGGTGTGTGTGTGGGGGGGTGCTTCATTATTGAGCACCATGTTCAGGGAAAAGTTTCATTGAGAAAGTGACAGGGGATCAAAGACCTGGAGAAGTGAGAGAGGCTCCCACAGGATTCTGGGTGAGGAGAGCACCAGGCACAGGGAACAATGTGTGAGGAAACAAGCTGACATGTTCCAGAAACATCCAGGGGTCTGGCCATTCTGTGTGACTGGATGAAATGATGGGTGGGAGAGCGGCAGGAAGTGGAGGGAGGGGCTGAGATGGTGGTTCTAAGCAGAGGAGGGACCCACTTGTAGTGGGATTCCCCAAAAAAGAGATATGTCCCTGTCTCAGAGCCTGTGAATGTGACCTTATTTGGAAAAAGAGTTTTTGCAGATGTAATGAATTGAGGATCTCAAGATGAGTTCATCCTGGATTATCCAGGTGGGCCCTAAATTCAGTGATAAGTGTCCTTATAAGGAACACAAAGTAGAGACACAGACACAGAGGAAAAGCCAATGTGAAGATGAAGGCAAAGTTGAGAGTGATGCAGGCACAAGCCAAGGAATGCCTGGAGCCACCAGAAGATGGGAGAGGAAAGAAAGGGTCCTCCCTTAGAGCCTTCAGAGAGTGTGACCCAGCTGACTCCTTGATTTCTGCCTAGTGAAACTGATTTTGGACTTCTAGCCTCCAGAACCGTGTGTGACTAACTGTGGGTTGTTTTAAGTCACCGATTTTGTTACGGCAGCCACAGAAAATGAATGCACCACTGCAACGGGCCGGGGTGAAAGTGGGGAGACCAATGTGGCCGTCATTCCAAGACCCAGCCACCCAAATGACTCCCAAGTCCATCAGGCCTGCCCATATCCAGAGTTTGCCATGTGTACCCACCACCTGGTTTTTTTTTTTATGTCTCTCCTTGTTTTAATTTAAATAAACTTATTTCAAAATGCCATATTAGATCACTAAGTTAAATATAAAACTAGATCCATTGTCCATAAATAGAAGGTAACCATGAAAATAAATTCAAGGAAAGTCAAACTGTTACCACATCCTAATGACATGCTCCACCATCTACTGAGTCTGTAGCCACCTCTTTGTGTCTAAAAACATAAAATACCTCTAGTGTCAGAGAAGTGGCAAAGGCCTTTAGCCTCAGAGAGAGCTCTCCAGCAGCGCCCCTCCTTGTCCCTGCACCCCTGCAGTCTGCATGGCTCTGCTTTGCACGGCCCACCCACATGTGGGCCAGCACAGCCTTCACTTCTCAAGTCCCCAAGCCCCCACCAGCAGCAGTTTGGGTGGTGTTGGTCTCTGTGTCAGACCCAGTGGGTGGAGGGAAGGGTTTCCATAATGGGGGCAGGGACCTGCACCCTAGGGAGGTTGCAGGAAGGTTCATTCCCTGGAAATGAATGGTTAACTTGATGTGAGCTTCTCCCTTGGACGATGGACAGTCTGGGATGAGCCCAGTTTTATTGGTACTTCTAAATGTTGAGGTATTGGTGAACAAAGTGCAACAATATTGAGTTACAGATTTGTTTTGCTCCACATGGTCTTTAAATCATGTGCACACAGAACTCTAGCTTGAGTTTTTCAAGACACAGGGAGCACACAAAGGAATGACACCACAGGCATGATGTAAACACTTGCCAGGTTCAGAAACAAGTTGTAGGAGACCCAAATCTCCGGCTGTGAGCTCAGAAGTATAGGAAATGAGTGTCAGTGACTTTGGTTTGCTCTGCAGAATGACTCTGCACCCTGCTTTGTGCTCCAAGAGACTGACCTCTGTGTAAATCATAAACCCACATGCCTTCCTCAGTGGGGAGTGCAGGTCGAGGTATTTCTTCCCCAGGGCTGTCTGTCTTCCTTTGCCAGAGGTCATAGTTCCTGGCTGGCAGCCCCTCCACATAGCCCCCTCCTTCTGACTTTCTGATGCTGCGCACTGCTCCTGTTCCTGCAGGCAGAGGGTGGTGGTAAACCTTGCCATTACAAAGCCTGGGGCTCTGCACTCTCCCTCATGGCTTTCCTACATTCTCCCCACACCTTGATGGAGTCCTTTATTAAACTCTCCTTAATTTACCCTATTGGAATGTACCTCAGGAAACACATCCTCAGAGTGGTCCCTGGGACCCAGCTGTTTACGTATTCGAGGAACACAGACCACACCTCCTTGCCAGGGAGAAGGGGGATGTGGGATATCCGGCATGCAGTGGCATCACGAGTCCCCAAAGGATGGCTGGTGGTGGCATGAGATAAGTGTATGTGGAGGGCAAGGCATTGGAGCATCAAGTGGCTGTGATACTCAGTTGCTTAGCAACTATGATCCAGGGAACAGTAACAACCTTAGAGCATCATTTGTCAAAATGTGACTTCTGTCCACAGACTGGTGCCATCCACCGATTGATTGTTGCTGGTCAGAAATTAGATAAATTCAGAAATTGAGCACGTTTGGAAATCTTTGTAGCATTTTGATCTAGCTGCAACATTCAAGTGCATACAAGGGTATGACCAATGTTCTTATTGCACAGGGCATAGACCTAATGGGGAATTGTCAGAGACTCATGGTGAGTCACACGTGGTGCAGGAGTGTCCTTAATGTGTGAGGAGAACCTTGTTACCATGTGTGGGTTTTTAGAATTAGTCTTTTCTATAATCCAAAAGTATTTAAAATATGGAATCCATTTCTTTCTTTGAAAGATAATTTAAGTTAACTATAACTTGTAGAATTAATTGTTGTGATTTTGATTAATGAAGAATTACAGATGAATTTTTAAAATATGACATGACTTGCTCCATTTTAGAGAAAAGTTTAAAATGGACATCCTGAGCTTGCTCACTTTAAAATCTCTGCATTCATTTCTGTCAACATACCTCTGTGTAAGACTGCCTTGGTTTCTCTACTATTAAAATTACTAAAGCAAAGAATAGAAAAAGCTTAGATGTATATTATTCCCTATGTGTAGCTCTGTGTCAACTCAATCTATTAGATACATTAACAAGCAAGTCCATTTAAAAGCTTCAAAATTAAGAATCATTATTGGACTCTTTTGTGTTTATTTACAGATGCAGAATGACAGTTATTAATGTAGTTGTGATTCTTTATATTAATCATCTGTAAGTACACTTTCAGTGAAAGGTTCATTTTTGTGATTTTAATAATTTTTTCTTAGGCAATATTGGTTCTAACTATATTTACTGAAAGTAATTTATGTATGCTAAATCTAATATTTTCTATGTCTTCTTTTTTTTAAAAATATCATTCCTTTTTTTAAATTAATTAATTAATTTATTTTTGCTGTGTTGGGTCTTCGTTTCTGTGCGAGGGCTTTCTCTAGTTGTGGCAAGAGGGGGCCACTCTTCATCGCGGTGCGCGGGCCTCTCACTATCGTGGTCTTTCTTGTTGCGGAGCACAGGCTCCAGACGCGCAGGCTCAGTAGTTGTGGCTCACGGGCCTAGCTGCTCTGCGGCATGTGGGATCCTCCCAGACCAGGGCTCGAACCCGTGTCCCCTGCATTAGCAGGCAGATTCTCAACCACTGCGCCACCAGGGAAGCCCTATGTCTTGTTTTTTAATTTCTTTTTTTTGTAAATCATTTTTACTATGTTTTACATAAGTACTGGTCTGCGATGGATTGGAAATTTTTTTAAATGACCCTTCCCCACAGACAGTTTGAGAAGCACTGTGCTACAGAGGGAACCTGGGGCAAGGAGAAGTTCAGAACTGAGAATGCAGGTGCAGGGTCAGGAGGCTCCATAGCAGCCTTGAAGATGTTGTCATCTCCTGAGAAGCAAGGCAGATGTGAGGGAAACCCACACCTGGGGCCCTAACTGTGATGACAATTAAATGCTCAACACTGCTGGTACTAGTTACACATGGTAAGGGTGTGGGGAAGAGGAGGACCCTGAGCTATGGTACAGGGACAGTCAGACAGGCGCAAATGAGACTGAACTCTGAAATCCCCAGGTGCCCCCCAAGCCTCCCTCGACAACAGAGGCACCCTCCTGCTCCAGGAAGTAACCACCTCTGCACGAAGGCCTCTCAATGGCTGTGTCTGGGCATACCTGTACCCCTCAGGACCACTGGACCCAGAGTGAGTCACAGTTCACTACATCCAGACAGAGAAGTCCAGGGCCTAATCTCAGAAGGGGGATCCTAAAACCCCCCAAAAGTTACATGGCCTTGCCAATCAATCCATATGGCCAGGAGCCCAAGGAATATGGAGGCAGGGGCTGTGGCACAGATTCTAATGCATTCATTAAGTGTAAGAATATATATAAGAATCAACCGGTCCCTGTTCATTCATGGATGTACCTTATAGTAATGTGCTTGCTTGGGTTAAGAGAGTGATGCTGTTGGCTAGCCAATGGAAGTCTTGAAGGAATATGGTTGAAAAGTTGGAAACCCCTGGCACACTAAGCATAGAGTTTGGAGGCCTAGGAAGGTGGGCATTTGGAGTCACATAATAGGTGTAACTTGCTCTACCGCTCTCCAGCCACCACCCCTGGAAAGGCCTGGAGTCAAGCCTTTCACAAAGGCACTAAGTAAGGCTTTGGTGAGGGGCCACCCACAGCCTTGGAAAGCTCGGTGGTGGCTATCTAGGCAGGCTGGCAGCACAGAGGGGGACCCTGCAGTGGGACTGGGTTTCCCACCCTCAGTGGGCATAATGGTACCCTGGAGAGGCAGAAGCCAAGTGGCAGCATGTAATCAGCTATAACAATATCCAGGTGGTACAGTTACTACAGGCACAGAGTGGTAGCAGGGTGATCTGACCATGGGAACCTACGGTGGGGGCTAAACAACCACAGAGCCCTTGAGATGAAATTAATAGGCAAAATGTAACTCCAGTGAGTACAGAGGGGATTCGTGGCCTTTTACCAAGTTCCTAGACCAAGAGTGCCGGGACAGAAGGAGAGACTATGTTCTTTGAGGAAGAACTCTGAAATATCAGCATTATACTTTAAATCTTCCCTTATGCCTTCCCCAGTGGGACTCACTGTCATTTTCCAGAGCAACTATGCACCGGGCGAAAGTACCTAGACCTTCTAGGAATTCGATACTCGCTATGAACTGATGCTAACCCTTGGAGACCTGAAATGGTTTGCTGGTTAGAGTGGGGCTTACGGAAGTGAGGTGATAGGTGGAGTCTTGGCTAGTCCATCTCATAGTGGGTCCAATCATTATTTCATAAGTCCCAGCATGCATAGAGTGAGAGTAAGATGTTTCATACCTAGACAAATCCCCACATTGGTTCTCTGACTCAAGGCCATTATGTTAAGTATGGAGCCTTGGCATACTCCCATAACCCACCAGAATAGTAAACTGAAAGCAATGCTGAATCACTGGGGTGTGCAGGCATTGGCCCACCCTCAAAGACTTGAAAAATGCAGGGTGGGGACTCCCACAACATGCTCACTTAACTCATCTGTGTGTTCAGTGCAAACGCTGGGGGCGGTGGAGAATGCAGTTCCATATGTGGTATCTTTACCAGAGCAAATAAACTCAGCTCCTGGTGCCTATTATCCAGCTAATACATTTGTTTTTCCTATTCCTGTCAAGAAAGAAAACCCAAAGCACTTTGTCCTCACAGGCCTTGGAGCCATGTCACTTTCTTCTTGAAATCGCACAAAACAAAATGCTGGTCCATTGCACTGATCACATTATGCTACAAGGGTCTGAAGGGCAGGGAGCAGCAAGCATCCTAGAAGCCCTAGTAAGATACATTCCTGCCAGAGTGTATGAGGTAAACTGTGGGAAACTTCAGGGACCTCCACAAAAGCAAAGTTTCTAAGTGTCTGATGATCTTGGACAATGCCTCTAAAGTGAGAGGTAAGTTGCTATACATTGCTTCACCCACCAGAAAAAAGAGAGGTAAAAATCTTTGGATTTTGGAGGCAACATATGCCACCTTTGAATAACTGTTCCAACCTTTTCCTGGGTAACCTGTGGTTGTGAGTGAGACCTGGAACAGGAAAGAGCCCTCCCCAGCACAGAGGCCAGGGTCCTGGAGTAAAGCCATGTCCTCTTCTGCCAACATGATTCTCCACTTGAAAACAACTTTCTGACCTACTGCTGGGCCCTGGTAGAGCATGTACATTTGACTTTGGGATAGCAAGTGTTCCACATGAGCCGAAGTACCCATCAGGAACTGAGTGCTATCTGACCCAACAAATCACAAAATTGTATGTATGAAACAGCCTTCCGGTAAGTGCAAGCAGGTCTGGAAGGCACACTGTGCTTCCCTGCCTCTTCGAGGTGTTTCAGGGAGCTGCTCCATGACCAGTTAACAGGGAGTTAAAGGCCCTGTCTCATGCATAGGTTCTATAGCAAGCCAGCATCAGAACATAGTGAATGGCAGCTCGCCTACAACCCCCTCCCCCAGTTGACCCAGAAAGAACATGGTGAAGGGAAATCCTCTCTGTGGAAGCCATGTATAATGTGGCCTTGGTGAGCGGGATGGAGACATGCATGGACTCAACAGCATGGACTTTGCTGCACCAAGGCTGATCTGGCCACTGCCACTGCTGAGTACCTACCTACCAACAACAGGAGCCAGTGCCAACACCTTGGCATGGCACCACTCCCCAAGGGACCAGCTGGCCATTTGTTGGCAGGTGCTCAGTCTAGACAGTAAATGATGTGTTGACCTACATAGAAGGTGCTGGGCTAGTCTAGGGGACAGTCTCATTCTTTGTCCAGACTACCCAGCTGACATCAGCCCCCTTACCTAGTCTGGCACTGAGCTTTCAATCCTTTCAGTTTCCAGTAGCATCCTACTCTCTCCTGACCACAGAGCCTTCCCTGTTCTGCCATTCTCTGAGCTTCTTCTGCCCACTGTTCTAGCCTCTTGGGATTTATCAGTGAACAAAACGGTGGTGGGGTAGGGAAAGCCCTGCTTGCAAGGGTTTTTCGTCTTTCTGATTTTTGAAAAGATATTTGTAAGGCTATGAACTTTCTTCTGAATATCACTTTGGATGCATCCCCCAGGTTTTAACATGTACATTCTTACACAATTTCTAATTCCTCTTCTAGGGTTATTTAGAAGGATTTTGGTTTTTATTTTCAAGTAGTTTTTTCTTTTTTTTACTATCTTTTTATTGTACTCAGAAAAGTATTTTTCTTGGCTTCTGCTTTTTGAAAAATCTTTAAATTTATCATAAAATTTCATCAACATTCCTGTCACCTTCTCTTATTTAATTCTCACAAAAACTCATCAAGCTAAAGTATCATTCCCATTTCACATGAGAAAATGGAGGTCCAGAAAGGGCCAGCAGTTAAGGGTCTTAGGGACAGAGCAGGGATTCAACTCTAACCCAGCAGGTTGGAAGCTGCTTCCCTCTCATGAGAAGAGTCCCTTGGGAGCTTTCAGCAGGAAGAGTCTTCTGGGAAGCTGCTTCTCAGCACTGGCTTGAGCTTTGCTTCTTCTCAATGCGTGACAGCAGAGGAACAAGGTTGTCCAGTCAGAGATGTGTGGTCACCCTCTCAGGCCTGAGAAGCCACCCCCTTGGATCCCAGTGGCAGTCCAGGCCCCATTTGGACCTCCCTCCAGTACAGCAGAGGAAGCAAGGCACTGGCAGGGAGGCTACCTCCAGCCTTGCTCACTCAGTCCTGTACTCCCCGAGGCAGCAGGGTGAGCAGTGGCCCAGCACTGGGTGTCAGGCAAGTAGCCAGGACCATTAGGTGGCCCCTTTTAATAGGGGCAGGCAGGGGAGGTTTCTCTGAGGGGTGACATGAGCCAGTCCTGTGTGGTAATTATGGCAAGGGAAATTCCAGGCTGAGGGAAGAGCAAGGACCAGGACCTTGAAGATGGAAAAAGTGACTTCTTGTGATGTCCACTCCTTGTCACTAGAGAATCAAGCTCACACATCTGAGTACAGCCCTGAGGTCTTTCATACCATCTCCTGGCCTCCAATTTGCTCTTTGTTCACACATACACATACACACACTCATGCACACATACATATATATACACGTACACACACTCAAATACATACACAAGTTCACACATGCATGTGTGCGTGCACACACACACACGCACACACACACACACTCCCCAGAACATGCTGGACCCCTCTGATAACATTCTGAACTAATGTGGGCCATGAATAGTTTTTTTTTGTCTTTTGTGTTTTTTTGGCTGCTTTGAGTCTTTTGTTGCCTGCGGGCTTTCTCTAGTTGCAGCGAGCTGGGGCTACTCTTCGTTGTGGTGTGCAGGCTTCTCATTGCAGTGGCTTCTCTGGTTGTGGAGCATGGGTTCTAGGCGCACAGGCTTTAGTAGTTGTGGCACACAGCCTTAGTTGCTATGCGGGATGTGGGATCTTCCCAGACCAAGGCTTGGACCCGTGTCCTCTGCATTGGCAGGCAGATTCTTAGCCACTGTGCCACCAGGGAAAACCCCATGGATAGTTTTGAGGAGTGATGGAGCATGTGTCAAACCTGGGAGTGCCACCCCACCTGAAGGGCCAGTGTCAGCACCAGCCTGTGGTCACTTGAGGGCCCCCCAACTGACAAATGACTCTGCACAGTGCCCTGAGCTTCTCTGGCTCCTCTCTCCATATGTCCAATGGGTGGATTGGCCCAGAAGGCCTCGGAGTTCCCAAAGCCAGCCATAGCCTGACTCACCCAAACTCTGTACACAAGCAACACACAGCTTATTTTCTTCATCTGTTAATGACAAGATGAAAATCCAAAAATCCTGTTGATCTGGGAGGGGTGACAGAAAGGCCATCTGGCCAACACCCATCCCCATGCCAGTGATCTTCCATTTCCCAGCTGTGTTTTTAGGAGAAGATAAATAAGACTCCAAAAGCTGCCAATAGGGTGGCTCTGCAACTGTCCTTGGCACTGACCCCACAGAGAGCCCCCAGTGATTATGCTCCCTTGCCCTGGCTGGACCCCCACCCATTGGTCCCTGCTGGGGCCACTTTAGTTCAGATCATGGGGCAGCAGCAACAGTAGACCCCTTTCCATGGATGGCCTAGCCTCTGCCTGGGCTATAGCTCTCAGACCCTCTCTGGGCTTCCCCACTGTCCTCTGAGCACCTACCCTATGCTTCATGGTTTGCAGAGCCCATCCTCATCTGTCCTCATAACTGCACAGGAGCTATTATTTCTAGCCCCTTTTTACAGATGAGAAAACCGAGGCTCAGGAAGATGAAGGGGCTTACAGGGTCATAGGCCAGCAAGAGGGAGCACCAGAAGTCTGATCAAACCTCTGGATTTGGATTCCTTGGCATTCTCTCCCTTTCCCCTTACACCCTCCATCTCTTCAAATCCAAGTCCCCAACTCCAAACTCTGTCTCCAGCATAGTCCCCTCTCTGAGCTCCAGAATCATGTCCCACAAATTATAGACCCCTCTGCTGGGTGCAGGTGTCCTCAGTCACCTCAGATTCAACAGGGCCCAAACAGTTGTCCTCACCCCACTCACCCTGCTATCATCTTGTATTCCAAAGACCAGCAAATTATTCTCCCGTTGCCTCTAGAGCTGAATACTGTGGGCCATACCAAGGCTCTCTTTCTCCCCACTATCCTCTTCTTGTAACTCTGCCTGGGCAACCTCCCAGGTCTCCCGCTCACCTCTCCTGTCACCCCAGGCCTGCACTGAACCTACCCACCCAGCCTCCTACTGCTGCAGAGATCTTTCTAAAGTGCAAAGCCCACTGCGTCACTTCTGCTTAAGGATTTCCACTGAGCCTCTGTGAAGTTCTGAACTTCTGACTGAACTTCAGAAAGCATTTTTATGATTCTCAGCTGATTGAAGATCTTATTTATATTTTTCAATTGTATACTTTTTTTCCAAGCTGAGGAAAACATCGGCCATCTAGGAAATGGCCCATCCTACAGCTTAAGTATAGTCAGGGTGTTCAACATCACTTCACTTGAAGTTGGAAGCATTTGTTTTTGAAGTTGTACATAGTAATAATATGTCATTGTAGATGTTGAAACATTTCTATGGTACTAAAAGTTGTATTTTATAAAAAATTAAATTTTTTAAGAAAATAATTGGACAGTAAAATAAACTTTTCTTCTTGTCCCCCCCAAAACAACAACAACAACAACAGAGGAAACCCCAGGCCCCTGTGCTCCACCTACTAGCCCAACCTGAGATCTGGTTCCACCTGGGTGGGCTTCCAACATACCTCTCTTCTGCCTTACCTGTCCTACCAGTTTGTGAGAGACAAAAGGCTACCCCATTAGCCATGCCCGTAGTCTGGTAACAGCACCTCAGATTTTACTTTGGTATGTCCACCCCTACCCTCACTCCCTCAGACACTCAGCAAGTGTGTTGGATGGATGTGGACCACCCAGCATCTTCCCCCTTTCCCATCTGGGGACCTTCCCTTTTACCTCTCATTCCAGGTGGCTCTGGGTTGAACCCTAGTCCCCAGCTCCCAGTTCAGGTCCATGACTGGGGAAGTGAACTCACTTCTCACCCCTCACCAGGGTCGCTCATTTTATAGACCCCAGCCACCAGGAGAGGGCACCTGTCTGAGCCCTGAGACCGCCCAAAGGCAGGCTGAGTGGAAGACAGCATCATGAAGACACTGTTCGAGCCCCTGGATCTACTTTCAGGAACAGGAAACTTCCTTTCTTTATTGCTTAAGCTGATGTTGTAGTCAGATCAGGCTGCTATAACAAAATCACTGTAGACCAGGTGGTTTAAACAGCAGACATTTATTTTTCAGAGTTCTGGAAGCTAGAAGTCAAGATCAAGCTGCTGGCAGATTTGATTCTTCTGGTTCCTGGTGAAAACCCTATTCCTGGCATGAAGACAACTGCTTCTCAGTGCCCTCACACGGCCTTTTCTTTGGTGCATGTGCATGGAGGGAAAGAACGTTCTCTCTTCCTCTTCTTGTGAGGGCATTTATCCCTCAGGAGGATCCCACCCTCAGTGACCCTTGCTAAACCTAGTCACTTCGTAAGGGCCCCACCTCCAAACACCATCACTGAAGGTCAGGGCTTCAACATATGAATTTGGGGGGACACAATTCCGTCAAACGTCCAGTTTGAGGTACTTTCCTGCTCCATGAACTGAGCAGAGGCCTGAGGCCTGCGCTGTGTGGGACTCCAGGGTTGGTGACAGAAGGCAGGAGGCAGGCTCAGGCAAGAGCCCTGTGCTTAGCAGAGACCTCAGAGGTCCCATCACAATGAGATGTCAAGGTGCCCAGTCAGAGGATTATAGGGATTTCCTTGTTGATAAATGAGAGAACACAGCGTCACGTCCCAATCATCTTCAGTCAGCCAGGTATGAAAGGCACCTGGCACAAAGTCACATGATAGCCAGGACCCCTGGCAGGGGCAGTCACCACAACCTGCCTGTGTGATTAGAGAGCTAAGACAGGGTTAGCATGTCCCTTCTAGGAAAGGCTTCTGTGGTTAACTGTTATCAGTGTCTCGACCACGATTCCACATATGCACGTGGACATGCCCGGCTGGAGGCAAGGGATTCTGATGTCAACCTGTTTTCAGTTATTTTTGCTCACCTGTGTCTGCAGACCCACGAGCATTTCCAAAATATTTCACTCCACAGACTGAGCCCAGTCAGCTTCAGGACATGGGATGATTTGCACCCCTGTAGGACACAGAGGCTCTTGTTCTCCTTGCCCCAGCTTCTCTGCTGAGGCGCTGGCCGGCCAGGCAGGCTGTGCCAAGAAGGCCAAGACCTCAGCTCAGCAAGCACGCAGGTGAGGGAAGTGCCAGGGACCACCAAGAAGAGCTGGTGGTATAGGTGATGCTGGCCCCATCATACCCCGTGGGCACTGTTCCTCCCCAATGAGCCTCTGAGGGCCCCAGAATTCAGGGACCTGCATGTGCCCCACAACCCTCAGACTCACAGCACCAGCTAGGCCTGAGTCACAGACCTGCCATCGGCCACTTTCCAGCCAGGACAGAAGACCCACACTGCTACTCCCAGGCGAGGGGCCAGCCTCTCTGCTCCCCAGGAACACCTAAGCCTTAAGGACAAGGAGCCTTTCCTGCCAGCCTTGGAAGCTCTTGATTTTATTTTTGAAGGGAATGATGAAAATGTTCTCAAATTGATTGTGGTGATGGTTGCACAACTCTGTGCATAAGTTTAAAATCATTGAATTGTATGCTTTACACTAGTGAGTTGCGTGGTGTGTGAATTATATCAATAAAATTATATCTCAATAAAACTTTGCTTCAATATGAAGCAAAACACAATAAGGATTACACACTACATAGCATCTTTGTAGCCCTCTTTTCTACTGAACCACCTAGCCTGTACATACCTGTGCTGCCGTTTCATGGTGGATACTTTCCACTCTTCATGTAACCAGTCCCCTGTCTATATATATTGCCAAATTTTTCTCTAGAAAGTTGTATTCATTGACACTTTCTCAGGCAGTGTGTGAGAGTGCCTGCTGTCTTCATCTTATGGAAGAAGAGATTGCCTTACTCAATACCACACCATGAGGCTGCAGAAAGCTAGGGCTTATAGCTAGCCAGCCCAACTCTGGGGCCAGTGTCTTCTCTGCTGTCACAGCTGCCTCTGGCTTGCACTGGCATCTCCATTCCCTCCTGGTCTCCACATCTCCTGCCTGCTCCAGACCCTGGGGTGCTGCTTTTCCAGTAGCATGTGGTCCCCACACAGCCTACTCTGTCTGCTCTGAGCCAGGCGGGAGACAGACATCCAAAGGAGCAGTTACGCAGGGCCCGGCAGGGTGTAAAAACACTTGCTGTTTTCAGACCATCCCAAGTGGTGGAGGCAAAGGTGTGGGGGAGATTTTGTATGTTTTATGGATTACAAATTTAAAAGTCTTAGAGATGTATAACACAAAGGCACTGTGTAGACATTGTTAGTATACTGATTTGAATCAACAAGTTATAAAAAAACATTTTTGAGACAATCAAGGAATATTGACTGCATTCCAACAAACATCAATGTTGAAAATAAGTAAGTATCTGATAATATTAAGGTATTGCTGTTAATTTTGCTTGGTGTAATAATGGAACTGAAGTCATAGAGTTTTTATTTGTAAATACACATAACGAATTATAAACAAATCAAATCATATCAGTACTTGTTCCAGCAGAACAAAAGCTGAAGGGATAGGTGAGACAAGGTCAGCTACATGTTGGTAATTCTTGACTCTGAGTGATAAGTACTTGGGGATTCATTAGACTATTTTTGAAATTTTTCATAATGAAAATATGTGTATAATATGTGTTCATATCTGCTAAGATCAAAAAGATTTTCTAAATATAGTATTGTTAAGGAAAGGAAGTTAAAAACTGCACAATCTGGTTTCCATTTGCAGGAAAAGGAAGAGCATTTTTTGAGATGGGTTATTTCAGAACATATGTAAGACATTGCCATGCCAGCAAAATGGGGAGCCCTGCTTTATTGTCCCGTTTGTCTTGTCTCTGAAGGAGGTGTTTTCACCAGTAGAGGCATCAAGTTCTTTCTTTGTGTCAGCTCAGACTGCATAGAGTAAATCTCTGTCCCTAGCAACAGAGCCACTTCACTAATGCAAAGGTGGAGAACAGACACCCAGCCAGGGCTCCTGCATTCTCTGGCAGCTGGTTTCCTGGAGCACCGTAAGGTGTTAGACCCCCAGCTCCCCATATTGCACAGAAAGTCAAAGTTTCGGTAACAGTTGGCTCACAGGTTATATAAATAGGTGGTGGTGCTACCTGCATCCTGTGAGAACCCTCAGTGCATTTCACAAAGATCAGTACTTGGAGGACAGAAGGACCTGCCCCCACAGTGTACTGCACGGGAAGGTAGTGAATGCCTATTCAGTGAATGAGCAGGCTGCCTGGAACCCTCCAAGCAGGGGCCAAGGAGAGGGCACACAGGGCAGTAGTCCTTGTGGGCAAGGGTCAACCTCACCAGCTAAGGCAGGACCCCTACCCAAGCAAGGACAACGTGCCTAAGAAGTCCAGGCATGCACAACTTCAGGCAGAACTGGGTCCACGTGCACAGATCTGTTTTCCTCTATTTTATTTCCAATCCTGGATTTTCCCCACCGGGGTCAATCTGGTTACAAATGACATTCCAGCCTTACATTCTAATACCTTAGTAAATTCACCGGAAACAAAGTCCCTCTTTTCTGATGGGTCCAGCAAAACTCCGCCAGTATGACACTCACTGGTTCTCATAGACCTGATTTAGGCCCCTTGTCCAGCCCAGACCCACCCCTGTGTTCAGAATATGGTGTCCTCATTATCCAGACCTGGGTCATGTGCTTACCCCGGGAGCCAGGCAGCAAGCCAGCCCTTGTGATCCAAAAGGCTGAGAGTAGAGAAGGGGTAATTCCACAGAGGAATCCAGGGTGTTGTCCCCAAAGGGGAGGGAAACAGGCCCAGATGTCTCCTCTGCCCATCGGTTACTCCAGAAGGCACCTTTGTCTGCCTACCTAGTGAACACCCAGACAGTCCCTCCCTGAAGCCTCCTTCCTGCGCCAGCAGGGTCTGGGAAGGTCTCACATCCCACTGCCTCAACAAACATGTAAATGAGGACACACATGGGTCAGGAGTAGCTCCAGTAATGCCCTGGGGTCCGGTCCCCTGCCTGGTGGGATTGGACTGACCCTTATGTAGGATGCCCTCCATCGCCCTGCAGGGTGGCCCACCCAGAAGCACCCCCTCTCCACTGATGGAGAGGGAAACCATCAATGAAACTTTCCATGGAGAGTCCTGGACCCCGCACCTGGGAAGTCCTGGACCCCGCACCTCCACCTTCCGTCCTTTCTCGGGGCTCTAAGAATCACAGCCAAATGCCGCTGCTAGACTGAACGACACTAACCCTTGGTGAGCCCCCTTCTTCACTCCCCCACCCCCACCTGGGAAGCTGTAGGATATCAGCAGTGTGAAGGAGTTATCTGGCCCGCCTGCCTTTGGGGCCAGGCAGGAAACCCAGGCAGGTAGGACAGGCAGCACCAGCCTAGGAGGAGAGACAGGGAGAATGTGGGGGTCAACCTCTTCTCAGGACACTGCCACACTCAGTGATGGGCAACTGATCCTCAGCGTGGGGCCCGGATGGCCAGCTCTTCTAATTGGTCACAAGAAACTGGAAATCCAGGGCACAGCCTGGGCCCGTTTTAATCTCGGTTTAGTAGAGGGGAAAGCAAGGAGACAAGAATGCATATCAGAGTCTCTGCAGGGATCGGTGGCAGCTAGAGTGACCAACTGTCACAGTTTACCCAGAATTGAGGGGTTCCCAGAACGTGGCAACGTCAGTGCTAAAACCACAACAGTCCCAGGCAAACTCAAACAGCCCAGGTCACCCTGGGTTGTGCCCTTGGACAGAGGGATTCAGAGCATTTCCTGAAGGGAATGTGCAGGGTTAAGGAGACCAGTAGGGCTGGGTCAGCTTCAGGGGGTACTCAGCCCAAGCATAACCACTCTGTCAGGAGCCAGAGAGGGCAGCTATGGGAGAGGCCACCAGACAGAACCTGAGGCCTTGGGGAGAGGATGGCTATCCTGACCGTACCCCCCACCCCAGGCCTCCTGCTCAGTTTCTCCCCCTGGCTAGAGCCAACCAGAAGTCAGAGGGCTTGGGACCCCAGATGAAGGCCAGCTTCCCAGGGCACAGAGCAGGGGGAGGGATGAAGAGTGAATCTGGTGCCTTTTTGTCTCTGAGATGCTTGCCTGAAATAATATACTGCTTGGCGTGGGTTGAGCTCTGGTAGTGCCATGCAGGCGTTACCATCACCAGCTCCTGTGTCTTGGCCAGAGAGCCTCCAAGGCCTGCACTCTGTGGGGTGGACCTGCTGCTCACCCCTCACTGCCATCCCACAGCCAATGCTTGATGCAACCTCAGATTTTTGCTCATCCCGCACAGACCCACACCCTCTCCTGGCCAAGCAGAGCAGAGACCCAGCTTTCTCTGGGTACAATGGCACCAGAGGTACATCGGGTACAAGGCTGGCATCCCTGGTCAAATCCAGTCTTCACAGGACAATCTGAAATTCTTTCTAATCAGAATTCAAGCATCAGCTATGAAACAATTTTTGCAGTAAGGTGTTTTGCCAAAAGCTCGCTTTGGTTTCAATGTTTGTTGGATCTGCTGGCAAAATAACCACTCGTTTCACACAACTGAACAGATTTAATTAATTTTTTAATAGAAGATTATTAATTTATATAACTTCAATATACAGTCATTAGAAGGGGAAAACGTATGAGAGACATAACAGAGTATAAATCACCAGATTGGGCTGACACCTACATCCAGATTCAAACAGCAGCTGGGAAGTCCCGCGTAACAGCAATCTGGAGTCCCAACTGGGAGGGATCCTGGGCGGTGCGTCCACCCCACAGGTGAGACTTCAAATTGCAGTTCTCGGGACTTCCGTTTATAATCCCAGGTCGCAAACTGTTATCATCAGTTTGCGCGCAAAAACGCAGCTTTGATTCAATCATAACAATGCTGTTGGTTTCAACGTGTGAGTCACAAGATTTTCTAGACCTGGGGGGACTGGCCAGGTCCCCAGGGCTCAAGAAGTTCTAAGACCCACTCCCTTTCTTATCGTAAGTGCTGCTTGACTTGTTTATAACAATTGTGTGTGAGCAGGCACGCAGTCCAGGCAGGGTCACAGGTTGGTCAGAGGCCTACTTCTGCCTCTGAAGCCTGAACAAGACTACTTTACTAGTTTTCCCAACATAGGGCCATGTTGTTGTTTAAATAATGACTATATATGCAAAAAAAAAGAGCGTTTGTAGTGGGGGCAGGGGGAGGTGGCATAAAACGTTGACAGTGATCAACCCTTAAAAATTTTTTTATTCTGTATTTCCTAAAATGGATATGTATTTCTTCCAAAGAATGAAGTTATAAAGATTTATAATTAGCCCTATTTTTTAAGAAATTAACTTACAATTATAAAAGAATACACAAGTTCAGCCTTGTGGCAGACCTCCTCCTCAGTACCTGCAGGAGAGAGAAGGTGAAAAAAGTTCTCCAAGGAACTCCTCAGGAAGGTCACCTCTGTGCAGCCCCAGCCTGTGCTGAAAGGGTGGTCTTCTCTTGCCTCAGACCTGGGGTGAGGTGGGGGTGGAGTGGAACCATCTGGCAGCCAAAACTTGAGCTGCACAACCCTCCCTCTTTCCCATGCCCTAGCCAAGCTTGAGGCCTTCCTCCCCCAGGCCCTCCCTCTGTGGAAGGATTTCTGCCTCACTTTCCCACCCAGCTCACCATTTTTGGCTGTCCTTGAACCCTGGCCCTTGGCCAGTCTCTCAGACTCTCCCTAGCCATGGGCTTTTTGTACCCCACTCATCCCCCATCCACCTACCCCAGCTCCCAGGAGGGAGGGGGTGGAGGGCTGGAGGGTGGCTTCCTGCCCCACAACCAGGTCTGGTCTCACGCTCTGCTGCTCCTTGTTCTCCCCATCTCAAGTCTGAGCCGAGGCCCAGCTGTCCTGAGTCAGGGTACTCCATCTAGGTATGACATCTAAGGTCTGGCCCAGGCTCCCTGAACCTCATCTGCTGTGGGGACCACTCAAGGTGCCCTTAGAATCTTGTGCCTGCCCCCAGATGCAGTGATCCAATACAGGGCTCCCAGATGCAAGCACCAGTACCCTGCATCCCCAGCTCCCTGGACCCTCCCGAGGCTTGGGAAGCACTGTATTCCACAGCTCTGGGCAGGGCTGGGTCTCTGGACAAAAGGAGTCAATATCGAGGTCTGCCTGGCATTTCTGCTCCCAGAGGGGTACAAAGAGATAAGGAAGAACAGGTCATCATCGCAGGTTGCCCAGTGGCCACAGCCCAGCTGGGGCAGTTGGAAACGGGGGGCAAGGCCCCTGATGGGAGTCCTTGGGAGCTAGTAACAGCCCAGCCAGAACTCCTGCAGGAGTTAGAGAGTGGCCTTCACCATACCACGACCCTGTAACACTCCCTATGCCCCAGCAGAAATGTCAAAGGGAAAACAGCTGAACAGGGCTTATATCAGCCTTCAGGAGATAGCAGGCACCTTCTTTGTCTTCCAGAACAGCCATGGGACTCAGCTGTACTGTGTATGGGGTGCAGGAGAGCAGATCTTTGGGTTGTTTGGGAGAAACTAGATCAATGAGCAAATCTTCTGACTATAAAAGTTGGCTTGAGGTTGGAAAAAATGTGCAGGTGAAGAAGCCATGTCTGTGGCTGCAGTTTGCAATCCCAGTGTGAGGTCCCACCCTGCTGGCCAGAGGGGTCAAGGTCACTCCTAACAAGTGGGGTCAGAGCTAGCCAGGGTGATCAGTCTGGGCACTAGACACCTAGCACCCACTGGGAGTAAGCTCAGAGCCCTGCTCCACCACGCCCTGTGGGCTTCTGGCTCCAGCTCCTCAGGCTCACCCTTCTGGAAGCACAGGTATGGGGCCAGGCTGGGGAAGGTGTCTATGCATGGTCCCACATCCTCCCTCCTCTGAGAGGGACCAAGCCTTGGTCTCCAGATCCAGACCAGCCCCCCACTTCCTGGCTTTGTGACTTTGATCAGATTGCTTAATTTCATCAAACCTCAGGGGACTCCTGGGCTGCAACCAGACAGGTCCCAGACACAAGGCGAGAGCAGGAAGGGGCTCCAGCCAGCAAGACCTTATGGGCTGGGGCCACCAGCTGCCTAATTGCTCCCCTGGGCCTCAGATCCCAGTTCCGACAGGTTGAAGGAATCAGGACTCTACTTGGTTGCAAATGATAGAAGTCACTTCAGAGTGCCTCAAGTGAAGATGGTAATTTACTGAGCTCTGATACTGAGAAGCCTAGCGATAGACCCTGGCTTCAGGCCCGGGTGAACCCAGGGCTCCAAAAATGTTTATCTTTCTCCATTTTAGGCATTTGCTTTGCTCTGGATTCTTCACTCTCAGGCAGCCTCTCCCCACCCAACCCCAAAGGTGACAAGAAGGTCCCCGGCATCACCACTCTACCCTCTAGCCAGCTGTGCCACTGGGCAAGGGACAAGCTCATCTTTTCTGCTGATTTTCCCATGTCCATAAGCAGATTGACAAGGGCCCAGCATGGGCCACACACTAATCCCTGAACCAATGCCAGGGCCAGGGGTATCTAGTGGTTATGTAGCCAGGCCCAGGCCACTGTCCTCCCAAAGGTCTCTCAGGGGCTGGTCCCCAAGGCAGGGCAGCAGTTGCAGATACCTCCACAGGGGTCCTAGCATTCATGCTCCTCTGCACCAGAGAGCTGTGAATCCCCGAGGAGGATAGGGGGCAGATGTGGACCCTGCTAGGACCTCAGGGTTCCTGCTGTCTTGGTGCTAGAAGAGGGCCTAAGAATATCATCCTATCCCCACCACAGTTACAGAAGGTAGAGGCCCTGGGGCAGAACAGCCTGATCTCCCAACTCAAGCTCTAGCCCTCAGCCATGGGACCTTTGCACATACCAGTACCCTTTTCAAGTCTGTTAACTTCCTCTGGCAACTGCCCTAACTCTATACTGACCTGCACCAGCCCCACCCTCAGGCCCAGCCAAGTTCCAGGCAGCCTGGAACCCTCCCCATCAGCCAGGTCTGTCCCTCCTCCCTATATCCCACTTGGAACCATCCGGCTCTCTGTGACACTAGACTAAGTGTCTGCTGCCCACCACTTTTTAAGTGCCACGAGGGCCCAAGCTGGATCTATTTTCACTCACCATTAGGTCCCTAGTACCAGGACAGGCATGAAGCCGGCTGCTTAGGAAAGAGGGAACGAGTGAGTGAAAGTTGACAGTGCACTGTGGAGGTTGAGAAGCAAATGCGGCAGCTCCTGAACCAGCTCTGCTGTTTCCTAGCAGGATTACTCAACCAACCTGCTCCTTACTGTCGCTGAGCCTCAGTTTCCTCGAAGGTCCAATGTGTGCAATAAATGCCTACTCCTGCCAGGGCCTGCAGAGCCTTGTGAAGCTAGAGACGGATTACATTAGGAAAAATGCTCTAGAGAAGACGTAAAAAGCTTCGTTTTTTCTCTAACACAACTGAAGAGTATCTGTTTAGAATTTCAGGACTTTTTTTTTTTTAAGTAAAATAAAAAACACCAGATGGCTTCGAAGTACGCAAATGTTGGGCCAGTTCTCGTGACCTTCCTCGTGAGACCCAGCCCAAAGTACAGGGGGAAGGGGAGGGGGCAGCCGGCATCCAGGCGGGGGAACGCAGGCCTCTGTGACTCACGGCGGGGCCAGATTAGGGCTCCTGAGATTAGGCCGGCGGAGCGCAGGCCAGCTGCGCGGAGAAGTCAACCAGCGCCCCTCTGGGAGGAGGCGGCTTCCTGGGTTCCCCCAGCTTTGCTCAAAACTTGGGGAATCCCGGCCTCCGACTTCCGGCTCTGCAATAAATCCCAGGTTCGAGTTCTGACACCGCCTCGGCTGCCCAATTTTGGCAAAGTCCCTTTCCATCTCTGGGCCTACCTTGTGCTGCGTCTCTGGTGCCCTGAGAGGAGTCTGGCACACAGAGGGGTGCACACCCGGAACACGTGTTATTATGCCCGACATTGTACTCTGTGACTTACACAGACTGCCTTAAACAACATTACGACCCGGGAGGTAGGTTCCATTGTTATCCCTATTCTACAGACAGGAAGGCTGAAGCGCAGAGCGATTCAGTCCCCTGCCCAAGGTCCCACGTCTACTCACTGGTTGAGTCTGGGTCTGAACTCAGGAAGCGTGCTGCCCCCACCGGCCCGTTTCCAGAATCTAACGCCGGACGCCCACGTGCTACAGCCGGGACTTGCGCCTGGGAGCCGCCCCTAGCCCGCTGCCCAGACTCCTTGGGGCCAAGTGCCCGCCGTTGTCACGACAACCGGGGGCCAATGGGAAGCGGGCAGGCGGGAGGAGGCCACGCCTCGACCCCGCCCCTGGAGGAGGGCTATGAGCTATAAGGGCCAGAGGCCGAGCGGCGGGAGCTAGAGTCCAGGAGCGCGAGGTGCGCACGGGGCTGTGCAGTGTCAGCTGAGAGTAGAGGCCCAGAGCTGGGAAGGGTGTGAGGAGCGGCCAAGATGTGTGGTGAGTGCAGCGCCCACCTGCGGCCCCCTCCGTGGCGGCCGCGGGTTCCGGCGCCCCGGCCTCTCAGAGCCTGGGCCCAAGAGCCGGGCCCTGGGGACTGGAGACGGCGCGAGATGGGGGCGTCGATTTGCCCTGGTCCCCGACAGAGGGACTTTCACGGGCTGGGCCTGCTTCCCCTTGCCCCGGCCGCCGAGTCGGTGTCCCAAGGAGGGGTGAAGGGGAGGGTGCTCAACCCCGTTCTCGAACCCACAGAGGGGAGGGAGTTGGTCCTGTCCTAGGCCTGGACCCTCGAAACACAGAGGTGTGTCCGCACCCCATGTCCAGTGAGGAAAGCGCCCCCAAGTCGCCCACAAGGCGGCCAGGCGCAAGCTAGCGCGCATCCCGGGCGCGGGGTGCCCAACGCGGCTCTTAGCCCATCGTGAACACCGATGAGAGGCGACCACACCTGCACCGTCCCCGTGGTGTCGAGAGCAGCCCCTCGTGCGCTCGGGAAGGGCCTGTGCGTCCTCTTCGCGTCCCAAAATGAACTAATTGTCCCTAGAAGGGTTGATTCCGGATTGCCGCCTCTTCGCTGGAAAGAGCTCTCGGCGAGGCGCGGGGAAGAAGCAGCACCTACCGCCGAGCTTCGGGCGGAATCTGGGAGAGGGAGCCCTGGACTGGGAGCGGGGTCGGGCCCCGGCGTCTCGAATACCGCGGTGACTGGGCGCGGTCCCTCAAGGCTGCGGGACGGTGGGGAGGGCGGCCCGGCCTTGCGCGCACATCTGCAATTCCTTACTCCTTGCTGGACCGCCTCCGCTGGCTTGGGGAGAGGGCCGAGAACTTCTGCTGGGACAAAAGGTCACTGTGCATTTTTTTTTTTTTTTTTTCCTTGAGTGGGATTCAGTTTCCCATTACAGCCTCCTGTGGCTGGAGGACCTGGTGGAACTTTTGAAGCCATGAAAGGCCTCTGTCTGACCGTGCTCAGGGCTGCTGGGGTCGGGTGTGCCAGCAGTGAGCCGTGGGCCAAGGTCTGTACAGGCCTTGTTTCTGAGGCCAGGCGCTCCTGAAAAAGTGAAAAAGGACAGACTGACCAAGGAGCAGGCAGCTGACTTTTGGGGTGCAGCCTTCCCCAGGCCAAGCAGACATCAATTTAAATTCCTGAACCCTCAGCAAAAATGTCAGTACTCCTGAGTGTCATTGGTAATGTACATATAGGGCTGCCGGTAGGCATTCCTGGGGAGAGAGATAAGGCAAAGGTGGCAATTTTGCCAAGAAGCTTTGGGTTCCAAACTCCTTAGTGTGGCATTCAAGGCCCTTGGCCACCTGGTGGTCTTAGAGCCAGACTGGTGCACCAAGACCCTCCCACTGGGTCTGCCCCTCCAGCATGAGCAGCTTCCCTCCTTCCTCCTCTCAGATGCCCTCCGCCCCTACCACCACCCTAGCCATCCTGCTTCCTATGTATACCCACCTTTCTCTGTTGTCCTTCTGAGCCTGGGGGCGCTCAGACTCTCAATTCTGAGTTTGTTCCGCTTTCTTAAAGGGCTGCTGTGTTTTTGGCCCCTAGGGAAAGGATGAGCTTTGGTTTGTAACTACCTGTGTCCTCCCAACAGGGCTCCCTGCTGGCACACCCCACCCTCCAGTCCTCAGTGAAGTCTGGGAGTCTTGTGGAATTCCTGCATGGGAAAGTTATTTCCTTTTCAAGTAGCCAAGAGAAAGTCTCAGCTGGGTGCTAATGTGCCTTTAACATCCTTCTGACACTTGCTGGAGCACCCCTTGCACGGAGGAAGCTGTCCTGGGCTCAGAGCTCAGAGCAGCAGATGGCTAAAATTGAACCCATTGGTGTAGTTTGTTTGTGGGTTTTTTTTTTTTTTTTGGATTATGATCTGTGTATATATGGCAAGTGATACTAGTTTTCCTTTATGTTTGTTTTCTTTTGCAATGAATTTATTTAAGTTTTAAAAACTTTGGTCAGTTTTATAGAAAAATATTAAAGAAATGATTGTGCTTTTGGTACAAGGATAGTACAAAAATTGTGAAGGTGCTCCTGGAATAAACCACTTACCTCTTCACTTTACATTTGGGGAAATTGAGGCCCAGAGAGGTCTGTGCATACCTTTGTCTGAGCAGTTGTTTTAGGTCTTTTCTCTGGACTGGCTGTAGCCCTGCTGGGCTTGAAGCCACCTCAGAGCTCAGATCTCTGGGGCTGGTTCCGCAGTGGTCAGCAGGGGTTGAGCTAAAGGCCTTTCCTTATCAGTTCCTGATGACCGGGCTCACAGTGCCTCCTGCTCTCCCTTGTCTTTGCTGCTTCTCCCACAGGAAGCTGGACCCAGTTCTAGTTGATCCTCCACACACTAAGCAGATCACCCTCAAAGTTTTAATGAACTGAGAGTTTATCTGAAGCAACACATAGGTACTCATGGGTGGTTTTGTTGACATCTGGGAATTGCTGGCATTTTGCTGACTTTCTGCTGATGAAAATGTTACTATATTCCCTCTCCCTCCCTACTTTCCCCACTCTAGAGAATAACTGCTCCTGGAGAGGCCCTGTTTTCCAGGCCCTGGGGCTCTGTGGGCATGGTCCTCCCCTCAGAGAAGGGGCAGGTAGTTGGAGGGGCAGTCCAGAGGCTGACCAGGGATAGAGTAACTCATGAGGTAAATGTTGCCATAGAGGGAAGACCTAGGGCACGAGCTGCAGCCTGGCAGCCCCATATCAAACCGGCAGCCAGACACCTTTCTGTTTGGTGCACAGAATTTAAACTTTTTTTTTTTTTTAAATTATTGTAGTTACCAAATAACACAATTGGGAGATTTCACATTAAATAGGTAGGATTTTGACTTCTCTTGAAAAAATCGAAGATGAGCAACTCTGAGTCCATGTTTCTGAATAGTTTACAGTGATCCCTGGGATGACAGGTGCAAGCTCCCCATTTCTCCCACCCTGACCCAGCTGCCCCACTCACTGATGGTACCTGATGGCCCCCATGCAGTCTGAGGTTGGGACCCCAGCACAGTGGAAGCAGAGACACTGACTTTCCCCAGAAGAGAGAGAGGGACCTGGGACAGTGTCACAGGCCTGATTTCAAGTATGAGCTCTACAGAGAGAAGAGGGTGATAGGTGTGCCAGGCTGAGGGCACAGCATATGGAAGGGCATGGCGGCATGTGTGCTTGGGGATGTGACAAAAAGGATTGCATGTCCCGTCTATGAATTCTTAAATCTTCCCTGTCCTTCATTACTACACTTAGTCATCTATGAGGCGGGAAAAAAAGACTTGAAGAAGAAAAAATTCTTAGTTTTTGCTAGAAGGTAAAGCCCTTGCCTTGAATTCATCATCTTTTGTATTAGCTCCTCTGACTGCTGTAACAAATTGCCACGAACTTGCTGATTTAAAACAACATAAATCTATTTTCTCACAGTTCTGAAGACTAGTTGTCCAACAATCAGTTTTACTGGGCCAAAATGGAGGTGCCAACAGGGCCCCACTTCCTCCAGAAGCTCTAGGGGAGAATCTGTTCCTTGACTCTTCCAGCTTCTGGTGGTTGCTGGCATTCTTTGGCTTGTGGCTACTCATTCCAGTCTCCTCTTCCATGGTAACATCACTTTCTCCTCTTCCATATTAAATCTCCTTCTGCTTCCCTTTTATAAGGACACTTGTGATTTCATTTAGGGCCCATCTGTATAATTTAGAATAATCTCCCATATCAAGATCCTTAACTTAATCACATCTATAAAGACGCTTTTCCATTTACAGATAGATTCTAGGAGTTAAGACCTAATATTTTTGAGGACGATTATTCATCCTGCTACAGTTGGGTTCTTGCTTTCAGATGCCTTCTGCAAGAATAGTCCAGTGTTGCCAATCCCAGATGGCTACAAGAATGTTGACCAGAGGGCTACCAGCATCTGCACCACACACACCCAACTCCTCTGGTCCCAGTCAGAAGGTGAATGTAGGCATCAGTTAAATACCCCTTCCTTCACTGGCATCATGCCACACACCCAGATGGACCAAATAGTGTTCATACTTTCTCTAAAAGTCAGTTCCCATGTCATATAAATATCTTGCATCTTGCTTTCCATGTGTGTACGTGATACCCTTCCCACTCATCTCTTCTCTGCAAGAAACAGGCATGGTTTTATTCCCCAGAATCAAGAGGGGCCAGGACACACACCCGCACCCACACACAGTGTGTTTACTGCACAGCAGTCTTTCAGGAGAACTTGTCAAATGCTTACGGGGACTCGCTTGCCTCTCGTCTTAGGTGAGGGAACAGCAATCCAGGGAGATTACTTGGCTCGGGAAAGCTCATCCTTTTGTCCCAAACTTCTTTTGGCTCTCAGAACCCTGTCATATTTGACACTCCCTTCCTCCTTATAACAGTTCAGTTCATGGATGGATGCCTCAGAAGAGACTGGACTGGAGTTGATGGGGCACAGACTCTGGGGTCAGGACGCCTAGCTTGTTGCCTCTCCAAGCCATAGGAGCCTTGAGAAACAGAGCCCCCTACACAGTAGTGTGCAGATAAATGTTTAACAACCGGCTCTTTGGTTTGCCAGTTTCTATGGTGTGAATACTCTCACCGTGGCTAATTTCAGGTCACCAGCATGAGGTCCTTGAGCATGGAGTTGGGAAGAGATGCACACAGTTGGCTCTTCGGAGCCAGTCTTAGCAGCTCTTTAACACCCCTGCCCCTACTTATGGGACTTTTATGGCACTCTCTGGAGGGCTGCAGAGAGGCCAGCTGGGCGGCCAGCCAGGCAGGGGCTCAGCATGGCCTCCACCCTCCTCCACATCCTCCTTCTCCCCCCGCCGCATCATCATGCCATTTCCCCATCAGTCTTATTCATCAGGGGTTTCCCGAGTTCTGAGAAACCTTCTGGACACTTTGTGATATAAGATTAGTAAATAGTGCTTTTAAATTGAGGAGTTATTTTTATATTTAGCAAAATTTGCTTATAAAGGAGTAGTAACTTGAGGTTACAAACACTCTTGGGAGAACGTTCTGAAGATTCATTAGGTGCAAAGCCAAGTAATTTAATCTAGTCATCTGCCTCTTTTTAATTTTCAAAGGAAATATTTCACTGGAAAAAAAAAGTCTGGCTTTTTCATAGCTGAATTTGGCAGTTTGAACTTCTTTTTTTTTTCTTGAAAGTTTTTTTTAAGTACAATTAAGAGTATTTGTATGTTGCTTCCCCTTTGTTTTGGTGAAGCCCTAACGGGACAGGGACACCAGGAATTTTCTATTAAAAAGAAAAATGCCTTGCCCACATTTACTGCAGGAAGCAGAGTCCCCTGTTATCTCAGGGATTAGAGTGTTGTGGTAACTTGAACCCTTGGAGTCCCAAGGAGGCCTGAAACAGGGTAAGGCTGTCCCCAGAAGAGCCAACCCCCTCCTGACCCTGAGCCAGGCCTGGGGACTCCTCTGCCTTTGTGAGAGGACCCAGCTGAGCGATCTCCACCTTTACTCTTACTTCTGTGAGGAAGCAGCAGAAATTGTCCTTCCCACTTCATGAATAAAGTGGCCTTCCCCAGTCTGCACAAGGGAGGCCTGGACATCCAGAGAGGCCACAGCCTCCTTTTGCAGCCCTTGCTCCTGGCCCAGTGGCCTCCCTTTCCTCGGGGCCTCACCTGGAAGGGTATACTGCCCGCCTCCCCTGGCATACCACACACACACTCAGGAATTTTATGAGGCATAAATCCAACTGGCCATGTTTTCCAATTTGGGACTTAGAATATTACCTAATCTCTAGTAGACTCACGGACTAAGGAGGTCAACCTCTTCAATTCTGAGAAGCATTGGATGGTGGTGGAAAGAGTGACCTTGGTCTGGAGAGGGTCCCATCCTGGCTGGGTGGTGACATAGCTCCAGTGGAGTGAGCCTTACTCTGTATGAGGTACAGGTGGTATCTCTGCCTGGGACTGTTCACCCTCAGTCACAGTGAGGGCAATGTCTTTCATTGGGAAGCTGATTCTTGGAAAGATGGAGAAGTTTTCCAAAACGATAGCCACAGAATCATAATGTGGACCCTAGCCCACCCACTGTAAACTTAGACCTTCTTCCCTCATCCTCTAGGCCCCAAACAATCCCTCCCCCCATCCAATACCCCGAGCACCCCAGGGGTTGTAGAGAAGGTTCCAGGAGTTCAGTGATCCTAGTTCTGGCTGGGAATCCAGAAACATTGCCCCTCCATCTTGTCATTGTCATTATCTGTCACTTGAAGGTCGAAGCTCCCCTACCTGCATGGATGGACCTCTGTGGTGCATTTGGTCCTGAGTTCCTACATGATCTCTCAAGCCATATTTGGAGGGAACATTAGAATTCCCAGACCCCCCCAAGGTGGGCTGGGTTAAGGAGCCACAGTCCCTTCTTAAAGGGCTCGTGTCCATCCTGCATCACATCTACAGTCTCTTCTGGAGTCCCTCTGAATTTATCTGGATTTTTCTACCTTTGGAACCTTTTCTCACTCACTTTTCCCATCAGTTTTAAGAGTGGGACCCTGAAAAGCTGTTTCGAAGCTCTGGATGCTAGGATGGCAGTGTAGGCAAGGGGTATACACTGAGCTGCAGTGGTTGGGCCAAGGCAGCCTCTGCCCTAGGGCTGGGCATCTCTCCAACCAGCTTGGAGGTATTTCGCCATCCCTCTTGGTCAAGGGAAGTGTGTAGTGGGAGCCAGCCTTGCTGTGGTTGCCTCTGCCCTGTGAGGAGGGGCCTAGATGGGAAGAGAAAGGTGGAGTTAGAAGCAGGAATGTCCCGGGGAAGGAGTGACCTCCCAGGGGTCAGGGAAGGGTGTATCAACATGGCCTGGACCTCACCAGGGGAGCTCTGAGTGTGTCCATCAGAGGCCAGATGGGCATCTCCCCACGGGCCAGGCCCCCTCTGCAAGCTATTTCTCATCCCTTGGAGTAGGATTCTAAGACAGGTCTTATGCTAATTTGGGGGGCAGCAGTGATGAGCCCCCTGCAATCAGGTGGACCTGGTTGTGATTTACTCAACTCTTTGGACCTGGAGCCAGAGATGCCCTGTCTGTCCATGGGAACCACAGCCTGGATATAGGCATTGTGAGGATTAGACAAGATGAAGTTATGAAAGTATTGGCACATGGAAAGACTTCATGAGTGGTGATAGTGGTGGTTGTGATTTACTTTGCAATCCCACCCAGTGGAGTTCCGGGATCCTTCCCCAGGACCTGGTTCATTTATCTAGAAGACTCTCCACTCTATTCCTAGGGTCCTCACAGTGCATGATGGTTGGGGGTGGGTAATGCTGGGGCATATATGCCTTTGTGCTTGAGTGTCTTAGGGTTACCTTTAGAGCAGTGCCTCACTGCCCTGGTGAAAGGAGCTAACACTCAGGGACACCAGACTCAGCACTACCCACCTCTCTTGCCTTTCTGTCCCTCGTGCTTACACTTGGGGGTTCTCTCTGCTTGTCCGTGGTTGAGGGTGGCTGTCTCCAGCCCAGCTCAAAGGTCACCTTCTCTGATCAATGCCCCCCACCAAATCCATTCATTTATTCATGTATTCATTCATTCAAAAAGTAGTTACTGAGCACCTCAAATGTACCACGCTCTGTGCTGGGTTCTGGGAATATAGCAAGGAATAAGACAGATAAACAAGACACGTGTGGTCTCCATCCTCATGAAGGTTACAATCCAGTGGGGAGTCAGACAACAGACAAGAAGGGAAGTGCTATATAGGAAATAAACAGGGCCATGTAACTTTTTAAAAATCGGGAGAGGAGAAGGCCTGTGGGTGAGCTGTCGGCCACCTTTGCAGAGAGCCGGTCCAGGAGCCTTCTGCCCCTTTCCCACCTCTCAGCTCTCAGCCTCTCTGCCTGCAAGTCTCCTGAGGGGTCGGGTGGTCCCTGTGCATCATGTCCTCTCATGACTCGCCTTGCAAGGCCCCCTGACTGGTCTATCTTGGCACTTCACAGCACGCAGCACAGTGATGAAGCCCCTGTGGGCCAGAGAAATGTTTATGGGATGATTTACATCTTAATCAATCTGTAACCAGATCACACATTTGGTTTAATCATCATTTCCCCAAGTAGAAAGCCAAAAATAAATACCAGTAAACTGGTACTGTTTTCCTTGTGGTTTTATTTAATGATAATTTCTCAAGGGCTTCCTCTGTGCTGTATACATACCTGCATTTGTGCTGCATGCTCCCCAGGAGGAGGAAGCTCTTTGCCTGCTCCATTTTCACAGATACAGACACTTACTATGCAGCAGGCACTGTTCCTCTTGCTTTACAAAGACTCCCATGAATTCTCACAACAACCCTAGGAAGTAGTGCTGCCATCACCACGCTCCACTGGGAGTTCAGTGACTTGCTCCAGGCCACGCAGAAGCAAGGAGTGGGCTGGGATTTGAAATGGATATTTGGCGAAGGTGGTAGGCCATAGCTGCCACCCTCTGTGCTTCTTGCTGTTACAGACTAGTAAGCAGGCGAGGGAGGAGGAACCCAGGCGGGGTGACCCTGACCCTGTCTTTTTACGCACTGGACCGTGTGCTCAGACTGCTTTCTGCCTTCTCATGGCTGTTGTCCCTCCAGGTGAGCAGAGCTGGGGAGCCACGGTGAAGTTGATTGGGCTAGCTGACAATCCTGTACCCACCACTCTCTAATTCATAGAGCGGTACATGGTAACATACTACATACAGGCACATGGCAAAATATCCTGACTGTACAAAAGGGACACATGCAGTGGGAGAGGAGTTTCTGCCTTCTGTCCAGCACGCTCGTCAGTGGCAACCACTGCTCCTTGGGTCTTCCAGGAACACGCTATGTGTCTCCCTGCCCCACCTTGGGTAATTTACAGATGTTCTGCAGGCCACTTTTTTCCCTTGACACATCTTGGAGATGTAGCCTGTTTTCCAAGAGAACACACAGCTTCACCTTGTTCTCTGTATAGGGCTGCCTGCATGTGGCCCTACAGTGGCCACGTGTGGCCGTGCCACCACTTACCTGGGCCCTGCCAGGCATCAGGCTGTCCCCAGTCTTCAACTATCACAGACAGCGCTGAGCAACTATCCTAATGCATGCACAGTTGAATCTCTGCACAGATATCTGTTGGAGACATTCCTAGAAGTGCAGAAGCTTTGTGCAACAGATGTGTACATTTTAATTTGAGAGATTGCCAAATTGCCTTCCAAAGAGAGTGTACAAATTTAAACTCTCACTTGTTGTCAAACTGGTGGATCTTTACTGATTTCATAGGTAAAAAATGGATTCTCACTGCAGCTTTTATTGCAGATGAATGGGATTCCAGAAGGGAATTCTGATATGAATAGCAAACAAAATTCCTGGGAAAGCAGCTTTATTCTATTCCATTATTTTTTTAAATAATAAGAGCACAGTATAGGTGCTGCTTTATTCACTTTCATGTGGTGGTGTGCAGGGAGAATCCAGCCAAGAGAGAGGAGAGAGACAGTGCTTAAAAGAATTTACTGAAAAGAGGTTGGTATGCAAGAGATTTCATGTTAAAAATTAGATTTATGCCTTCTTGCACAAAGACCTTGAAAACCACTTCTTGGCAGCCCCTCTCACCACAGTAATCAACCAAACGGTGCTTGAGTGGCTGCCAAGCCTCCCAGCTGGGTGTGGACACAGCTGGTGGTCCTGATGGCAAGGACCCTTTAGCCGTTCCAGCCAGTTCCAGCCCACCAGGGGCTCTGGCAGCAGCACCTCCCACCAAGGGGGCTGTTCTGGGTCTCAGAGCCAGAGAGGCATAAGTGCCTGACGTGAGTTCAGAAGTGAAGTTTGTGTATGGTGTTAGGGAGTGTTCTAATCTCATACTTTTACATGTACCAGTCCAGTTTTCCCAGCACCACTTATTGAAGAGGCTGTCCTTTCTCCACTGTACATTCCTGCCTCCTTTATCAAAGATAAGGTGACCATATGTGCGTGGGTTTATCTCTGGGCTTTCTATCCTGTTCCATTGATCTATATTTCTGTTTTTGTGCCAGTACCATACTATCTTGATTACTGTAGCTTTGTAGTATAGTCTGAAGTCAGGGAGCCTGATTCCTCCAGCTCCATTTTTCGTTCTCAAGGTTGCTTTGGCTATTCAGGGTCTTTTGTGTTTCCAACTATCAAACTCTTAGAGGAGAACATAGGCAGAACACTCTATGACATAAATCACAGCAAGATCCTTTTTGACCCACTTCCTAGAGAAATGGAAATAAAACAAAAATAAACAAATGGTACCTAATGAAACTTCAAAGCTTTTGCACAGCAAAGAAAACCATAAACAAGACCAAAAGACAACCCTCAGAATGGGAGAAAATATTTGCAAATGAAGCAACTGACAAAGGATTAATCGCCAAAATTTATAAGCAGCTCATGCAGCTCAATAACAAAAAAACAAACAACCCAATCCAAAAATGGGCAGAAGACCTAAATAGACATTTCTCCAAAGAAGATATACAGACTGCCAACAAACACATGAAAGAATGCTCAACATCATTAATCATCAGAGAAATGCAAATCAAAACTACAATGAGATATCATCTCACACCAGTCAGAATGGCCATCATCAAAAAATCTACAAACAATAAATGCTGGAGAGGGTGTGGAGAAAAGGGAACACTCTTGCACTGCTGGTGGGAATGTGAATAGGTACAGCCACTGTGGAGAACAGTATGGAGGTTCCTTAAAAAACTACAAATAGAACTACCATATGACCCAGCAATCCCACTACTGGGCATATACCCTGAGAAAACCATAATTCAAAAAGAGTCATGTACCAAAATGTTCATTATAGCTCTATTTACAATAGCCTGGAGATGGAAACAACCTAAGTGCCCATCATCGGATGAACGGATAAAAAAGATGTGGCACATATATACAATGGAATATTACTCAGCCATAAAAACAAACGAAATTGAGCTATTTGTAATGAGGTGGGTCGACCTAGAGTCTGTCATACAGAGTGAAGTAAGTCAGAAGGAGAAAGACAAATACCGTATGCTAACACATATATATGGAATTTAAGAAAAAAAAGTGTCATGAAGAACCTAGGGGTAAGACAGGAATAAAGACACAGACCTACTAGAGAATGGACTTGAGGATATGGGGAGCGGGAAGGGTAAGCTGTGACAAAGCGAGAGAGTGGCATGGACATATATACACTACCAAACGTAATGTAGATAGCTAGTGGGAAGCAGCTGCATAGCACAGGGAGATCAGCTCGGTGCTTTGTGACCGCCTGGAGGGGTGGGATAGGGAGGGTGGGAGGGAGGGAGACACAAAAGATATGGGAACATATGTATATGTATAACTGATTCACTTTGTTATAAAGCAGAAACTAACACACCATTGTAAAGCAATTATACTCCAATAAAGATGTAAAAAATAAATAAATAAAAAATAAAAAAATAAACATAGAAGTGAAGTTTGGCCCAGAGAACGGGGAATTGCAGGGGAGAATCGGCAAACATACAGCGCTCTTGTAAAAGAATTTCGGATTTGAAAGAGTTGGTGTTTTTCCTTTCAAAACATTTAAAATAATTTATGCATATATTTGTTTGATGACCACCTCTCATTCTGACTATAAGGATCATGTACGTTTTATTTTCCTTGATATTTGTAAGACCTAACAGAGTGAATGCCATGTAGGATAAAGGCTCTAGATATTTTCAAAAGAATGAATAAGAGGATGAATTCTTGCCAAACAAATAAATAAAAAGAAGTTGAAGAACACAGTAGATTGTATATAAAACTGTGTATTATTTTTTTAAGGCATAAAGCCAACAAAGAAGACAAGGCCACTGAACAAAATAGAATAAAAAATATATATATCTTTTATTCCATGCTTATGGGAGAAAAATAGACAATAATTTGACTTTTGGAAATATACATTGTCTCCACCCAGCCCCCCCCACCAAAAGAAAAACAAGAGTTGGTGTATGGGCCTTTGTGTCATCTGCAATGCCTGTTAGCTCCCCTTTGTGAGGGTGCAGGTATAATTCTAGAATAATTCCCAAGGTGCCAGGAGAGTTTTGCAGTTTAAAAGACTACAAAAATGGTTTGTGAGTTGCTCCATCCTTCATATAGCCACCTCCCGTAGCTATGTGCTCTTTACATTGACTGGAATTTGACCATATCCCTCCAGGGAACTTCCTGATTTTTTTGCAGAAAAATTAATGTTATAGAAAGTTTTACCTAAG
The DNA here is from genome assembly GCF_039906515.1 of Pseudorca crassidens. Classification (NCBI taxonomy): domain Eukaryota; kingdom Metazoa; phylum Chordata; class Mammalia; order Artiodactyla; family Delphinidae; genus Pseudorca; species Pseudorca crassidens. The sequence continues at coordinate 138,146,602 of NC_090298.1, read as the reverse complement.
CATAGATTATGGTGATGGCTACACAACTCTGTGAATATACTCAAAAACCATTGCATTGTACACTTTAAATGGGATAATATTATGGTATGTGACTTGTATCCCAATGAAGCTGTTAAAAAATTTACATTAAAAAGTAGCTGTCTTTTTTTTTATATATATGTAAGGTGACAAAAATACATCCTCTGACCAGAAGTGTTTAGGTTTGAAGCGTAGGGTAAATTGTGAGCTCTTGAAGCACAGATGCTAAGCTGGGGAAGCGCTTCTCACCTGACCTAGAAGACAAAAATAGCTGACTGCCAAAATTATCCTTGGCCATTTTTAAAAGAAAACATCTGTAACTGCTCAGAAACCACAGTGTGCGTGTTTTTAAATATAAACCCTGCCCCTTAATACTTGTGTGCAAATATATCCTGTGTACAGTAGCATACAGTACCTAAGAATGCAAAATATAATTTTTAGCACTGTATAATCTCATCGCCTATTTTTTGACTGTGTCTAGATTAATTTTAGCAAGTTAAATTTCTATGATGTGACCCTACTTACTGCTTAGAAGTATAATATTTGCTTTAATCATTTAATTTAAATCATTTAGATTAATCATTCATTCAAAAATACTATATTGACTTGAATATAACCTAGAGTCATTACAGATATTACAGAGATATGACATGTGGTTTGCTGTATAATCATGATCATCCCTTAGTTATCTGCAGGCAGGTTGCCCTCTCCAAGGTTTATATCTGGCAAATATTTTTCCCAGTTTTATTGAGATATAATTGATGTATAACATTGTATAAATTTAAGATATACAACATAATGATTTGTATATGTATATATGTATTGGTATATGTTACATATGTATGTGTATATGTATATACATATTGCAAAATGATTACCCCAATAAGATTAGTTAACATTCATCACCTCACGTAGTTAAAAGTTTTTCACTGTGATGAGAACTTTTAAGATCTACTCTCTTAGCAACTTTCAAATATACAATAGAATATTAACTATAGCCACCATGCTGTACATTACATCACCAGAATTTATCTTATAACTGGAAGTTTGTACCTTTTGACCACCTTCACCTAATTCGCTCACCTCTCATCCCCCATCTCTGGCAACCACCAATCTGATTTCTTTATCTATGAGTTAGTTTTTTGGTTAGATTCTATATAAAAGTGAGATCATACAGTATTTGTCTTTCTCTGTCTGACTTATTTCACTTAGCGTATTGCCCTCAAGATTCGTCCATGTTGTCACAAACATCAGGATTTCCTCCTTTTTTATGGCTGGATGATATTCCATTAATATTACATATATAGGGCTTCCCTGGTGGCTCAGTGGTTAAGAATCTGCCTGCCAATGCAGGGCACATGGGTTTGAGCCCTGGTCCAGGAAGATCCCACATGCCGTGGAGCAACTAAGCCCATGTGCCACAACTACTGAGCCTGCGCTCCAGAGCCCACGTGCTACAACTACTGAAGCCCGTGCGCCTAGAGCCCGTGCTCCACAACAAGAGAAGCCACTGCAATGAGAAGCCCGCAACCAAGAGTAGCCCGCACTCGCTACAACTAGAGAAAGCCCACACACATCAACAAAGACCCAACGCAGCCAAAAATAAATAAATAAAATTAATTAATTAATAAAAATAATACTACATATATATTCCATGGCTACTTTATCCATTCATCCATCAGTGGACACTTAAGTTGTTTCCATGTCTTGGCTGTTGTAAATAATGCTGCAATGAACATGGGAGTGCAGGTACAGGTATCTGGAAATTTTAAAATTTTGCTGACCTTTCTGTCATACCAGAAAAATGTTGAGAAAATTTAAAAATAATAAAATTTAAAAATTAAAATTGAGAAAATAAACCTTCTTTTAACCCTATTCATCCCCGAGGCAGTGCTGCCCAGAGGTTAGTATCATTTAAGTCCTAAAATCAGGTCTCTTTGGTTCCACTCCTGACTCTGGCCCAGTTCCAGAAGGTAAGGGGAGGGTAATGGCAGGTCCAACCTCTAAGACTGCTTCAAGCTTTGATTGATACCTGTGTAGCAGTGCTTAGCCCAGTGCCTGGCATATAGTGAGTTCTCAATAAGATGAGTTCCTTTTCACGATCCATATTGTTGCTTCCCTGCTTAATACAGATTCATGGTCATTCTATCCACATACATTTATTGAACAAGGACCATGTGCCAAGACGCCTGTGACCTTGTCAGGGGATGTAGATGTCTCAGGATGTAAGAGCAGGTGAACACTTCTGGCCAGGGCCTGGACAAGCCTGCCCTGGGAGGTGGGGTTGGAGCTGAACTTTGAGAAGGGAGGTTTTCCTGTGTAGGGCAAAAGGACAGAGGGGTAATGGGATGGGACACTCACAGAGCAGGATAGAGACAGACCAAGGGTCTGTAGTCTCAAGCAGGGAAGTGGAGGAGTTTGGAAAGAACCAACATGATGACTGTTTCTTCCTATTTGGGAAAATATTATTTTAATATATGAATGCAGAAAATAAAGCCAAACAAAATCTTCTAGGCTGGTGGGCCTCCCTTGAAGATAAGGATTCTCTATGAGGCCAAGAGATGATTTTATGCTTGCTGTCGTAAAGGTAGTGCTTATTGATGGTAATACTCCAAGCAGTAGGGCCAAGTGGAAAGTGGAGCAAAGGCCCCAGCCCCTGTTCCTACCTGTCATAGGAGGCTGGGGTGACCTCCTTTTGACTCTTCTCAGGTGTGTTCTGTGCAAACCAAGGAGTACACATAGTGGGGACTTCCAGATGGCCCTAGGTGGTTGCTTTGTTTTGCTGATCTTTTCTGTTATAAATGTTGCCACAATGAAAGGCGTCTTCTTCGAGTATGTCCATAGGAGAAATTCTCCACAGTGGAATGGCAAGGCCATGGTGTGTGAGTGTGTTCTTCACATGCTTTGTGAGTCCTTTTGTCACTGCAGGAGGGCTGCATACAATGTCCTTCTAGAAGCAGGAAGGGAGTTCTGCTCTTCCATTATGTCTGGGGAAGGCCACACCTTCCTCTGCAGGCAGCCTGGAAGCCCTTCAGCGATGCGCCTCCACTGGTATCTGTTTCCCCAGAAGTGTTTTCTTCTAAACACGAACCAATTGTTTTATAAACATATGGTTTTCCCTCTTTTAACAGGAATCTTCGCCTACATGAACTACAGAGTCCCCCGGACAAGGAAGGAGATTTTTGAAACCCTCATCAAGGGACTGCAGCGGCTTGAGTATAGAGGCTATGACTCAGCAGGTAGGCTTTGCAGGCTGCTGCCATATAAACATAATACTTGTTCATTAAACAAATTTGAAAATTTCTATAGAAAAGTAGAAAGAAAAAACAAAGGTAAAAAAATATCCATCACAAGCACCCCCATCAATATCTGTGTCCCTCCTGTGGTTGTCTGGGGTCTGGGGATGGTAGAGGTGTCATGCAGATATTTATTGTTTTATCTAATTATAATTATGCAATTCTGTAATTTTGTGTTCTTCTTCTTGCACTTACATTGTTTTTTTCCATTATCCTAAACACTTCCTAACATAATCTTTCTAAGTGGCTACACAGTCCTCCACTGGATGCCTATCTCAGAGTTTACTCCTTCATCCACATAACAGGTGGATATTTAGTCTGTTTCCCATTTTTAATTAAGCAGCCTTAGGAGAAAAAGGAGAGCCAGATAATTATATATTCCTATAAATTCTTAATAGAAAGCAAGTCAGATGAAAGATTGCAGGAACACTAGTGCAATGGAAACACCAGCTAAAGTAGCAGAATGCAAAGTGCACAAATGTCCTTAAATGAGCCCACTGCCTTTGGTGGCAGACGTGGTGGCACCTCTCCTGCAGGCAAACTCCGAGAATTACCCTGGTTAGAAGCCGGGGTGAGGCAGCCACAGCCTGGGTTCTAGGCACATCTTCCCTGATTGCTGGTTAGCACTGTCACAGTCACAGCCTCCTCTTTCCAAGTCAATATCCTAACACTGTCTAGTTCTCTTCTGGGTAGCAAGCCTGGGGAATAAGAACTAATAAATCCACAGTTCTGTATAGCCCTCACCCAGGGTCATTCCCTGTAATGAAGCATGGGAGACAAAACTTAAATTCCAGTACAAAAAATCATGTTTATGTTACAGGTGTGGCAATCGATGGAAATAATAACGAAGTCAAAGAAAGACATATCCAGCTAGTCAAGAAAAGAGGAAATGTCAAGGCTCTTGATGAAGAACTTTACAGTATGTGAAAGACATTCCAAGTCAGAGTAATAATCGCAGCCTGGATCACTTTAAAATCTTTAATTCCAACAGCATTGGAGACTAAAAATATTAACCTACCCAAGCATGGAAAAATAGGAGGGTTAAGTCCATGTTGCAAAACTGTTTCCCAGAATGTGGGATGGTTTATTTCAGGTGATGGTGCGCTGAGAATTTTTTTTTCAATATTTAGTACTTACGTATTTTAATGTTTCTGGCAAATGATACTGCTTTTCCATTTATGGTAGGGACCTGTAATTTTCTTTTTAAAGTAAGTTTATTTCAGTTAAGTGAGTTAGATTACTGATAAGTACTAACTAAAGCAAGGGTCTGGCAGAATTCTCCAGAATGGGGCCTTTGTGGTTGATGGTGGGATGTACTTTTGGTGTAGCTGATGTGTCTTCATGTAATGAAGTCACCTCATGTAACAGTACCATGTCAATGCTTAAAGTTCGGCAAACTTATTTTTCCTTCATCTAGAACAGGACAGCATGGACTTAAAAGTGGAGTTTGAGACCCACTTTGGCATTGCCCACACACGCTGGGCCACCCACGGGGTTCCCAATGCTGTCAACAGCCACCCACAGCGCTCAGACAAAGGCAACGGTATGTAGTATAGCCTTGCTCCCCTGTCCTAGTGGTTGTGCCTGGCCCTGACCTGTGCCAGGGTTGATCCACACCCACCACCAACTGGCTTCTCAGCATCCCTGTCTTCCCCGAGTATCCAAACTGTTGGCACTGGGCCCTAGAAAGGAGGCAAATTCAACCTGGACCCTGGTAGTGCTGACCCTGCAGGCATCCACAGGAAAACAGTGGCACTTCCCATGAATGCCTTTGGCTCTGGGGACCCAGCCTGAGTGGGACTTGGTGGTGTAAAGGGTTGAAGGCCTGGGCACTGCTCCTCAGTTAGGGACCAGAGTGTTCCAGAGGGCTGGGCACTTGAGGAAAGATTGGGGTTCCTTCCTCGTCCAGCTATACCCATCCCTGCCCCTGAAGAGAGTGGTCCTGAGCCAGGGCAGGTGGCAGTGCCGATCTTGTTTAACATCTGAGGTGCCTGCTCCAATCCTGGTCCCTGTAACGAGGGCCACCCAGTTCTCCCAATTCCCCCCTCACCATGTCAGCCCCAGCTCATGGGTCCACATCACTTGCCTGAGCCCCCAGGACAATTCTTTATGTGGTGGTTCTCTTACATGATGTCCCAGTCTCCTCTCATGGGGGAAGGACTGGTAGGTCTGGAGCTCCCACTGGTAGCTCTCAGGGACTCTGTGGTCAGCACCCAGGGGTGTCAGGCCTCTGGCAGTAGGACACATGGGCATATGAGATGGAGACTGGGCCTTCTAGTGGGTCTCCACTCTGGGTTGGGCCTGGTCAGGTCAGAAGCACCCATGACCCACACCTGGGCATGATGCGAGAGGGTGTCCGGTGGAGAGAGTGATTTCTGGAGTCAGCTGGGATCCTCCACCCCAAGCCGACTCCAGAATGTGGCATAATGCAGGTTCTTGCCAAGCCTCATATTAGAGTAAGAGTAGCTGTAGGGTATTTACTATTAGCTAAACACTTGGCACGCCTCACTGCCATTAATTGTCTTGGAAGTCAGGCCACAGGAGAGAGCAGCACCTCCCTGGTCAGTGTCCTTTGCCCCTGTGGACACTGCAGTGCCTGGAGGCAGCTCACCCTGCCCGATTTGGAAAGGAAAGCCTCCCGGAGAGAACAGGAGGGCCCCATGCACCTCTCTCATCAGAGCAGCCAGAGATAGCACAGGGACCAGGCTATACATACACCTACATGGTCAGAGACTTGGGTAGTGAGGTTTCTTTGCTGGGGACCATTCCTTGCATCTGGTCCATGCCCTGAGCCATGAGACGCCCCACTACAGGATCAGGCACCCTGCACTCAGGAGGGGGACAATAGACCCCACGGTGCTGAGGACCTACGATATACATCCAGCCAAACCCCAAGCCAGATGCAGAGGCTGGTCCCTGGAGCAAGAGTGTTGGCTGAGGTAACACACTGTACCGAGACCATGTGCCCTGAAATGTCGCCACCTCAACCTCAGCCTCCTGCCCACTGAGATGATAGGGTGAACCCCCGCTTCACTGCAGACAATGATTCTGTGTCCCCAAAGCAGCTAGGCTCCAAGGAGATTGCCCCCACACCCAAATTTGGAAATGCCTGCTGTGACTCAGGATGAGTAATTGAAAATAAAACAACATGGGAAATAAGAAAAGATTTGTAAAATTTCTCCAACGACTTATCAGTGATATCTGAAGAGCATACTTTTTTTTTTTGCGGCGGGCCTCTCACCGTTGTAGCCCCTCCCGCTGCGGAGCACAGGCTCCGGACCCGCAGGCCCAGCAGCCATGGCCCACAGTCCCAGCTGCTCCGCGGCATGTGGGATCTTCCCGGACTGGGGCACGAACCCGCATCCCCTGCATCGGCAGGCGGACTCTCAACCACTGTGCCACCAGGGAAGCCCAGAGCATACTTTTAAGGAAGACTTATACCCAGCAACTACACTGCATATGAAAATTACACAAAGAAGTTTTCACAAAGAAAACACAGATTCTAGGAAACAAATTAATGATGAGAAGTTAAGACAATAGGCTGAGATGAAAGAAAATGTGACAGGGTTAAGAAAATAATGTGAAGAAATAAAGTCACGATAGATATGAAAACAATGGAGAACGGGATGGTTGTGAAGACAGTTAATAGACAATGAAGGGTTAATCATCCCTTTTGACATAAATACCAAAGCCTATTTCATGCTACTGTAGGCCACAAGTCAGAGCTCAGTGCGTGGCCAGGTTGGTGGATGCTTTTTATCAAAAGAGAAATGTGTTATTTCCTTGGGTTTAAATTGCAGTCATGGCAGATGTCAGCTCTAATCCCTGTAAATGCAGTTTGCTTAACACAAGTGTCTGTATGAGCAGAGTTTGTAGGTTTCAAGCTGTCAAATTGTCTTTCTTCACATCTGACTTGAACTTCATTTCTTCATAGCATTTCTCTCTTGACTAAACTTTTCTTCCAGAATTCGTGGTCATCCATAATGGGATCATTACAAATTACAAAGACCTGAGGAAATTTCTGGTAAGATACTTCCCCTGGGTAACATCTAAGTCAAGTGGTATTGGTCTTTCCCAGAAACTTTCCAACCAGCTCATTTCCCTCCAGAAAAAAAGGCAGAAGCTGATTGAGGTCCACTCTTGGCCACGTCACCACATTAGACCCAAAACTCATCCCCAGCTCAGGCTCCTCCCCAGATCTTGCTGGAGGAGAGAGCAGGGCATTCTCATTTACCTCAAAGACCGTTGCAGAGTCAGAGCAGAATCAAAAGAACATGAACTTCTTTTTATTAAAGTATCTGCACTGAATAACATACCAACTCATACACCAAATGGAATGTGGGGTGGGAATGCAGGCGGCGAGAGTTTCAGGTATGAAGAGGTTGTGGTATTGGTTGGGAGGTGGGTGGATTTGACTCAATGTATTTGATCATTCTGATTGCTGTTATTTTGCAATGTCCAGATTAATGGCAAGGACAAGCTTCTGAGGCGGGATGATCTCAGGGAAGACTACAATGACTCAGCTGTGTTAGGCTGTGGGATTCAGGCAAACATTTCTCATCCCTTCCCCGTTTTCCTTGTTCTTGCCTTAAGTCACTCCAAGGACAAATCATAAGGGAGGAGAGGGAGCTGGCCAGGCCAGCATTGCACAACAACCATTATCTGACACTCTGTCCAACCAAATATTCCAGGAAAGCAAAGGCTATGAGTTTGAGTCAGAAACAGATACAGAGACCATCGCCAAGCTGATTAAATATGTGTTCGACAACAGAGAAACTGAGGACATTACATTTTCAACACTGGTTGAGAGAGTCATTCAGCAGTTGGTGAGTTACAAGTCTCACTTATCTAAATCACCCCTTCATTCCTTCAGTTTTTATAAACATTTATTAGGCAAACTTGCACCAAGTACCTGAGGATTAAAGATGGCTCATCTACAGTGCCTGGCCTTAAAATGTTACATCCTTGTAGAATTGGGAGAAGTTCTGAGGTTTTGGTAGTAAACATCAAATAGAAACTGCTTTGCTTTGTTTTAACATCTCTGAAATGGTGATAGGCCTTCTGATCTGTGGCTTCTACCAATGGTGTGTTGCACAAGGGACCTTGATTGTGGCAGTTCATGTTGTCATCTTATCAGTTGACTTGTGTGCATTGTTGACTTGTGTGCATACATACCCAAGATGAATTTAACTGATGTTGGAGACTTAGAATTGTAGTCTTTCCTCCTGTTTCAGTAAAGCAGTTATTCGTCATGTGGGAGAAATGCCCACAAGTCCTTACTGAGTGGAGTTAGAAGGAAGGAAGAGGCAATAAAGACAGCAGGTGTGGACGTTTGAGAAGTTTGCTTGTAGAAGAAGAAGGGTGCAAAGAAATGGCCCAGTGAAGGGAGAGGGTTGCAGTTCTGAGGCAGGATTGTATTTTTGTGGTAGGAGATATCAGATCATGTCTGTGTGCTGAAATGAATGATCCAGGTGAGAGAAAGAGATTGGTGATGTCCCGGAGGGCTGGACCCATGGAACAAGGTCCCTGCAAAGAGGCATATTGTGGAGGGATTGTCCAAGAGAGACACCTCGTTGGAGGAGGAGGTAGAGCAGACCCAGGCCCGCCATGGGACGGTGGAGGGAGGAGGAGAGGGCTCCAGACTTACTAGAATCCATCCTTCTGAGCATCAAAGCTGTCCAATAGCTCCCCTGAGATGGAGACAGCTTGGAGACTGTTCAGGGCCGAGAATCTAGAACATCTGGGGTCAGAGGCTGCTTTGGGTACAACACTGTGGTTTAAAATATATGACCCTTTGGTGTTTTCAGTCTTTTTTTAAAAGTAAGTCAAACCCTTTGCCCTATGACTCCCATTTTGGGGGACCTTAATTTAGAGGACATATTTATAAATAAAAGCCTGTCCCATAACTAATATACAGTAAACCAATATAGTTTTGCAGCATAGTACTTTCTCTTTTCCATTTGTAATTTTAAATTTTGGGAATGTCTCTCAGTGATGGCACTTTTAAACTTCAGTGATTTATCTGAAGCAACACAGGGCTCTTTTTGGCAGAGAACGGGAAGAGTTTTTCTATTTAGTCCTACTTCATTGCTGACAAAACCAGCAGGGTGAATGTCAGGCTCCTCAGGTTCTGTCTAAAGCCCCTTCATTTTGGGCAGTTTGAAAGGCCCTTAGGGACCTGGAGATGCTGGCCCTGGGGTCTCTCTGGTTGTGTTACTGAGTTGGCAAACTGGCCATAGCATGAGGCCATGAGGTCTGCCAAGTTTTCCAAACCTTGTAAATCCAGATTTATAGCTGGCTGTACATAAAGTCAAGTAGGGTCATGATTAGTACAGGATGGTCAGAATGTTGGAGAGAATTTTGCATTGAACTTTTAAATAGGAAGAGCGTTTGGAGTCTTGAGTTAGGAGAACTATATTGTAACTCTGGTTTGCACAAACCAACAAGCTGAGGCACAGAGCACAAATGGCAGTCGTTGCCATAGAAATAATTGTAACAACTCATACTTCTGATGTGTCTCTATATGTCAGGCACTGTTCTAAGCATTTAAAATGCATTAGCTCACAGAAGCCATACAAGGTAGGACTATTCTCATTTCCATTCACCATGAGACACAAAGAAGGCTGCAGTGATTGCCCAGTTAAGGGGTGGAGCCATGATTTGAACCCAGACACTAACGTGTGTTGAGCTAAACTTAGGTCGTGGATTAGCCCCTTTAATCCTCACAATTGCTCCCTGAGTAGGCACCATCCCTGAGGCCCAGGGCAGGACCCCTGACTATGGTTCTCATTTCCTGAGGTTCTAACTGCAGCAGTCCACCCAGGTCATCACAGAGCTGGGAACTGTTCCTTGTGGGCCTGGACAGGGAGGTTTATATTGCTTACAATGAAATCCACAAGTTCTGGTCTTTGATACTTGACTGTGGTACCGCCTGTTTCACTTTCCCCTCCTGACATCACCCTGCGCAAGCTGTCCTACATTCAGCACCCTGAGTGAGTGACCCCAGGACTGCCCGCAGTGAAGAGGCTCCCAGGGAGAGCTGTCTGGGGTAGTGGGCTGAGCTGCAGCAACCTAGCTTAGCCAGAGTAAGTTGTTCCTCACTCTCCTTTCCCGTCTTTTCAGGAAGGCGCATTTGCATTGGTTTTCAAGAGCATCCACTACCCCGGAGAAGCCGTGGCCACAAGGTGAGGCAGAACTCATTGACATTTCCAGTAACAAATAAAATAAAATCACTTAGCTTGAGGCACAAGGGCCTCTGGCAAAACAGAAGGTGCTCACTCTATCTAAGGGACAACTGTGGCTTAGCCACAGAGAATGTACCCCACCAGCTCTGTGGCTGGAGCTTCTGATTTTTTTAAAGAGAAACTAGAAAGTTGGATTTTTATTTGAAATCTCTAGACTTTTTTTTAGAAATTGACAACAAATTCAAACTAAAAATAAAGTTGTATAGCAAGGGCAGGTCCAGGTTTCAGGTCAACTTCAGAGATTCCCTTTAGAAAAAGCATGCAAAATTATGAACATGAAATTAGGAACAAAAATGAATGTTGATTTGAATCCAGTAAAGAAGAGGCCTTGAAGGCCAAGAGCTCAAGCTTCATCACCTTCATGCCAGGTGTGATCCAGGAATCAGCTGAGAGGGCCTGGGTCAGCCCACATGTCCTTCTGTTAGAGCCCTGTGGCCCCCAGCAATGTGTGGATTCACACAAGTGGGCATGTGAGTGCCATCCTATAATATTATATTCAGATGGGTGGATTATCCACCCATCTGTCCATCTGTCCATCCACTCATTTGTCTATCTACCCATTTATCTGTCCATCTATCTATCCATCTGTCTATCCATCCATCAATCAATCTGACCATCTATCTACCCATCTATCTATCCATCCATCCAACTAATATTTGTTGAGTATTTACTGTGTGCTGAGCCCTGGGGACCTAGTGACACCCAACCTGGTCCTACCCTTAAGGTAGCAGTCCCCAACATTTTTGGCACCAGGGACCAGTTTCATGGAAGACAGTTTTTCCACGGACCAGTGGCGGGGGGATGGTTTCGGGATGATTCAAGCACATTACATTTATTGTGCATTTTATTTCTATTATTATTACATTGTAATATATAATGAAATAATTATACAACTCACCATAATGCAGAATCAGTGGGAGCCCTGAGCTTGTTTTCGCTTGCCAGTCACCAATAGGGTTTTTTTGTTTTGTTTTGTTTTTTTAAATTTATTTGTTTATTTATGGCTGTGTTGGGTCTTCGTTTCTGTGTGACCAATAGGATTTTGATATGAGTCTCTAGCAGTTGGTTTATTACAGTCTCTGTGCAGTCAAACCTCTCTGCTAATGATGATCTGTATTTGCAGCCACTCCCCAGTGCTAGCATCACTGCCTCAGCTCCACCTCAGATCATCAGGCATTAGATTCTCATAAGGAGCGGGCAACCTAGATCCCTCGCATGTGCAGTTCATAGTAGGGTTTGTGCTCCTATGAGAATCTAATGCCACTGCTGATCTGACAGGAGGCAGAGCTCAGGCAGTAATGCAAGCAATGGGGAGCGGCTGTAAATATAGATGAAGCTTCGCTCACTTGCCCACCCACCACTCACCTCCTGCTCTGTGGCCTGGTTCCTAATAGGCCACGGATCGATACTGTGGCCCAGGGGTTGGGGACCCCTGACTTAAGGACTGGACAGTTGTGCAGGAGGACAGAGCAGGGCAGAAGATGGTGATGCTCTGTGATGGGGGTTGGGAGGCAGTGCACGGGGGGCCTAAGGGGAAGCAGGTGTCAGCCTGGGGAAGGCAGGCAGAGAAACCAGCGTGAGCAAAGACAAGGAGCCCAGAGTGATTGTGGCGCTTTAGGGATCTGCAGTTAGGCCAGGATGGTGATGGGGAGGGGCACTGGTGGGACTTGAGGCTCTTCTAGTCTCAGTGTGTGCTTACTGACACCTTTTGTGTACCAGGCATGGGTGACAAGAGCAAACAAGATTGTAGGGACACTGCCCTATGAAACTCGAGAGCTGGTGGGGAGTGGGGAGGTGGGCAGAGGCCCAGCTCTGCAGGATCTAGGTTGCCCTGTGGTTGCAGGCTTTATTGTGAAGACACTGGGGAGCCATTGAGAATGCACCTGTGGACCAGACTGTCATAGTATCTAGGCAGGAAATTATGTGAATATATTATGATTTTATTTTTTTCTGGGACAGGAACTAATTTACCATTTGGAATTTAAGTCTTTCAAATCAGAGAATTATAAAATGCCAGTTGGTCCCTATCAAATTTTGAAACTCCTTTTAAAATCTATTACCATGTTATTACTAGTTTGCAGAAGAAGATAGTGTGAAGAAGCAGTAAAGCTTTACTTTTCTAAAATGTCTATAATTAGTGGCTCTATAAATTCTGGGACAAACTTTGGCATGTCTTGGGAGCACTTTGCACTGGGGAGAGGGCTAGATGCGGGGACCCTCTCTTCAGTGCTCAGAGGACATCCAGCCAGGCCCAGGGTGTCAAGGCAATGGGTAACTCGATTCCCTCTTGTCCCTACAGGAGAGGCAGCCCCCTGCTCATTGGAGTGAGGAGCAAATATAAACTCTCCACAGAACAGATCCCCATCTTATACAGGACACGTAAGTTTCTTGAGAAGGACTTGAACAGCGCAGCACTGTTCTGGTGCCAGCAGCTCCCCTCAGAGGCAGGATGCCTTCCTTCACTCTGCTAGGGCCAGGTCCAAAAGGTTTTCCTGCAACTGGGACTTGGCTCCATTTTTTCAAAAGCTTTTTCTTGTGGATATTTTCAAGCACATACCCAAGTTGAGGGAGCTGCTGCTGTGGTTCTGTTATATAAAGGCACCTGTGCCCTGATTGGAGTGTTGATTTGGTTTGTTTTGTTCATAGCCGATTCAGTGCTCTTACTATTTGGGGATCTTTTACACAATTTGGCTGATGCAGCCAAAGCTAAAAATTGCCCATTTCTCCCACACATATTCAAAGGGGAAATTGGCTTCTTCGTGTTGTTCCAAGAAAATAGTCTAATGGGATTTGTGATCCTTTCCTTCATTTGCTAGGCAATATTGAGAATGTGAAGAATATCTGTAAAACAAGGATGAAGAGGCTGGACAGCTCGACCTGCCTTCATGCTGTAGGCGATAAAGCAGTGGAATTCTTCTTTGCTTCTGATGCAAGGTAGCTACACCTTGTTTCTTGTCTTTCCTAGGATGATGTAATCAATAATGACTGGCTAAACACCCCCATTTCTTACTTACTCCCCCGTTTGAGCTGTTTTCTCAAGGGTCAGCAAGGCGAAGCGGTGATGGTAGATTTCAGCTCTCGGTGGCCCTCCTGAGGGAATCCTTGCCCACTGAGCACTTTTTACATGGCTGTCATCAGCAGCCCTGGTGGCCAAAGGCAAGGTCTACTGATCTACACAATGTTTTGGGCCTGTACAGAATAAAGGAATTCGTTGCCAACATTTTAAAACTGGGAAATTTCCCATAAAAATCTGAATTTCTAGCTTTTCTAAAAAACCAGCAGATCTGAGCACACCAGACTGCTCCCCCAACCCTCTTTGGGGCCATTCAAAGTCTGCTCCCTTTAGATGGGGCAAGTGTCTCCAGACCTTTGGTCCTTCCTGAACCTTGCCTGCCTTTGCCAGAGTCTGACCGTTCATAAAAGACTGAGCCAAGATTGAGGGTTTTGGTCCAAAGTCCATGTTCTCATCAATACACCAAACAGTAATTCTGAAATTTGAGAAAGTAGGCTTCATGCCCATTTTAGTACAAAAGATGTATACACACACATACACTTAGAAAAGACCAAAACACTTTCCTGCTAGTTGAAATAGAAAACCACCATAAACACCACCATTACTACCTCCTTTATCCAAACCTTTATTATGCCTCTTTCCCACCAGCCTCTGGTAAGGCCTTGCTGTGAAGCAGGGAGGACACCAGGTGAGGTCTCCTGGGACACGTGAAGTAACAGGAACCTACAGCCCAGGCTGCAAGGCCTGTTTCAGCCCACAGCCAGCATTGTACTTAATGCTGATACGAAAGGTCAGCATTTCGCAAACTGTGTTCCTTAGGGCACCATTTCAATGAGAAGCTAATATTATTTCAATGATTCTAGGACATGCAATTATTCTATAGATTTTAGCATCTGTAAGTGGCATCTGGGAATTATAATTTGCTACAGTTTTTATATACTTCTTAGAAGTATATAAAATAATCATGATCTTAAGATCAATGTTACCACTCTATGACATAAATCACAGCAAGATCCTTTTTGACCCACTTCCTAGAGAAATGGAAATAAAAACAAAAATAAACAAATGGGACCTAATGAAACTTAAAAGCTTTTTCACAGCAAAGGAAACCATAAACAAGACAAAAAGACAACCCTCAGAATGGGAGAAAATATTTGCAAATGAAGCAACTGACAAAGGATTAATCGCCAAAATTTACAAGCAGCTCATGCAGCTCAATAACAAAAAAACAAACAACCCAATCCAAAAATGGGCAGAAGACCTAAACAGACATTTCTCCAAAGAAGATATACAGATTGCCAACAAACACATGAAAGAATGCTCAACATCATTAATCATTAGAGAAATGCAAATCAAAACTACAATGAGATATCATCTCACACCAGTCAGAATGGCCATCATCAAAAAATCTAGAAGCAATAAATGCTGGAGAGGGTGTGACGAAAAGGGAACACTCTTGCACTGTTGGTGGGAATGTAAATTGATACAGCCACTATGGAGAACAGTATGGAGGTTCCTTAAAAAACTAAAAATAGAATTACCATATGACCCAGCAATCCCACTACTGGGCATATACCCTGAGAAAACCATAATTCAAAAAGAGTTATGTACCAAAATGTTCATTGCAGCTCTATTTACAATAGCCAGGACATGGAAGCAACCTAAGTGTCCATCAACAGATGAATGGATAAAGAAGATGTGGCACATATATACAATGGAATATTACTCAGCCATAAAAAGAAACGAAACTGAGTTATTTGTAGTGAGGTGGATGGACCTAGAGTCTGTGATACAGAGTGAAGTAAGTCAGAAAGAGAAAAACAAATACCATATGCTAACACATATATATGGAATCTAAGAAAAAAAAAAGGTCATGAAGAACCTAGGGGTAAGATGGGAATAAAGACACAGACCTACTAGAGAATGGACTTGAGGATATGGGGAGGGGGAAGGGTGAGCTGTGACAAAGTGAGAGAGTGGCATGGACTACCAAACGTAAAATAGATAGCTAGTGGGAAGCAGCCGCATAGCACAGGGAGATCAGCTCAGTGGTTTGTGACCACCTAGAGGGGTGTGATAGGGAGGGTGGGAGGGAGGGAGATGCAAGAAGGAAGAGATATGGGAACATATGTATATGTATAACTGATTCACTTTGTTATAAAGCAGAAACTAACACACCATTATAAAGCAATTATACTCCAATAAAGACGTTAAAAAAAAAATTTAGAGGAGAAGTCACAGAGAAACTTGTCTTTGACCTGAACTTGAGTTTCCATTAAGATTGCAATGCAGGGATATTACAGATGAAGGTAATCACATAAACTTACTATACTGAAATTTGCAGAGGTTATGAGTGTTGTTCAAGATCCCAAAGCAAGTGCATTGTGGAATCAGAATTTTAAGTGAGGCCTAATGAACTAAAAACAAGCCCTTTCTGTGATACCATGTTGCCTTTGAAGTAGTTTTTTTGGTGGGCTGGTAGAAACTGGTTCCAGTGTTTCTTACAAGAATGACTAGTTCTGTCCCCCCGTGGCCCCCCACCCCCGAGTTGATCCTCAAAGTTCCCTTTAGAATGGACTTGGTAAAATGCAGACATACAAGTATTCATGACGCCTGTGTCCAATCATTTCTCCTGCCATAGACTACTTCACTTCTAGGATTATATGAATTGAATTATGCTTTTCCCTCCTCCAAGAATTCCTTTCTCCCTATGGGGCATCTGGGAAACCCACTTCATTTTTCAAAACTCAGTTTACATATTATGTCTTTTGTGCAGACTTCTTTTTAGTGTTGTGATCACATGCTTCTTTTTGCTACCCTTGCACTTCTGCATGCCTGATTGTTGCACTCGCTACACTGTATTGTATTTTTTACATATCTCTGTCTTCTCCTGGGCAACATTCCTTGGGGCCAGGGACTACCTTTTTTCATCTATTGATGTTGCCTTAGCATGTTAACTTGTTGTGAAGTAGTTACTTATAAAAATGAGATTTGATTAAATTGAAAAATTGTTATGTAAAAAAAAAAAATCAATGTTACCTTATATTCAATGAAGTATGGTAGATGTTTCTCAAAAAAAAAAAAAAGACAAATGCTTGAAAGGAGATTAAAGAATTATTTGTAGGCAATACAATTATATACTTTGAAAATCCAGGGCTTCCCTGGTGGCGCTGTGGTTGAGAGTCCGCCTGCAGATGCAGAGGACACAGGTTCGTGCCCTGGTCCGGGAAGATCCCACATGCCGTGGAGCGGCTAGGCCCGTGGGCCATGGATGCTGAGCCTGCGCGTCTGGAGCCTGTGCTCCGCAATGGGAGAGGCCGCAGCAGTGAGAGGCCCGCGTACTGCAAAAAAAAAAAAAAAAAAAAAATAAGCTAAGCATTCTTTGGTTGAGAGTCCGCCTGCTGATGCAGGGGGCACGGGTTCGTGCCCCGGTCCGGGAAGACCCCACATGCTCGGAGCGGCTGGGCCCATGAGCCATGGCCGCTGAGCCTGCGCGTCTGGAGCCTGTGCTCCGCAACAGGAGAGGCCACAACAGTAAGAGGCCCGCGTACCGCAAAAAAAAAAAAAAAAAAAAAAATCCACTTGAAAGGCTGTTAGAAGTTATACTTGTGGCTGGTCAGAGTATAAAGGTATAGAAATTCGACATTCCAGCAGTTGTCACTTTGCTGTCAGCTCAGTGAGGTGGGTGGTAGGGGACCATATCTACCCTATTCCCCCTCATGTCTCCACAAGTGACTGGCACAGTAGGCTCTCAGCAAACTTTTGTTGAACTAAAAAAGTAATCTATTTACCAGAGCTGAAAAAAAAGTTTTAATCCCTTAAAATAAATTTAAATAAAAATAGTCCAAGAACCTGTTTGGGGAAGACTACAGAAATTTACCATGAGAAATAAGAAGAGGTTTGAATAAAGGGAGAGATTCCACATTCCTTGGTAGGAAGCCTTAATATTCTGAAAACGTTAATTGGTTTAAAGTTAATTTAATAATTAAAAATTATTTTTAAAGATATTGACTTCTTAATCTGTAAATTCGATGCTATAATTAAAATCCTTGACGTTATTTTGTTTGTTTAGGTTTTTGGAACTTAATAAAGTGATTCTATAATCTATTGTGTGTAGATGAAAAAGCATATATTGAAAAATAAGAGTGACCAAGGTGACCGTTTCAGGTACGAAGGCACATAGAGCTCTCGTGACAACAGTGGCCAGCATTGCTGTGCACTTATGGCTGGGCACTGTGCTGAGGGCTTCACCAAGACTATCCCATTTAATAATCACAACAAACCTCTGGTGAAGGCACAGGGGTCATCTCCCAGTTTAAAGCAGAGGAACCCGAGATGGGCTCAGAGGGGTCATGTCTGTGTTGCCTGAGGGCAGAGGCTGGTAAGAGACAGGGATGAGGATTCCACCTCAGGTCTAATTCCTGGGCCAGTAATTTTGATGACTGCCATCCATTCTGTAAATTAAAACAGTAATTATATTTAAACATGCAGATGTACACACACAGGTGAATACAAACACACGTATTAAGCACTGTCTGAAGGACAATACTTGTAAGTAGCATTTATCTACTGGAGATTGAATCAGGCCGTTTTCACTTCTTCCTCTTGTTGCCTGTGTTTTCTGCTTTTTATTCAAAGAATGTATATTGTTTAAAATATTTTTTCCAGTGCAGTGGCTTTCCATCCTTCTTTGTCTTTCTTCCCTAGGATCTGGAGACACCTCTCTTAGAACCATAGAACTTGATTATTTCTCTTTTTAACTTTGCATCAGGAGTTTTAAATGCTCCTTTTTCTGCACAGGGCACATGTCAGTGTAGCACTTGGTAGAATGAGGGTTTTTTTCTCCCATGGTCCTTCAGGTACCACCTTCCTGGTTTTTACCATATCTATGTACCACCTGTACTATTGATTACCTAACTTTCTTTTTCATTTACCAACTTTTCTAACAATTTTATTTTTAAAAGAAACTTTCTGTTTCCATCTCAAGGGAAAAATTCTTATTTCCACACAGAGAAAGTTACTATAAAAATAAACACAATGACTGCACATTTCATTAGTGGATAGATCTTATAGTTTGCTTTTAAGTCCCCCCGCTTTTTCTTGCTTTGTGTGTGTGTGTGTGTGTGTGTGTGTGTGTGTGTGTGTGTGTAAGAAAAGGAGTCATCTGTCCTAATGAGTTTCCCACTATATGGATTTTGTTGAGTGCCTCCTCCATGTTCTTCTGTTCACCGTATTTCCTGCAAACAGAAGTTTATAGGTGTCTAGAAGCTTGATCTTCAGGTTTGCTTTTTTTTTTTTTTTGGCAAGACTATTTAATAGGTAGTGTGTCCTTCCATCAGGAGGCACTATGTCTCATTGTCTTTTTGTAGTACTGTTAAAATTGATCAGGGGGTTCAAAGATCAGAAGCCTTATCCATCCATTATAAAGCTGCTCTTAGCTTTTCATTTCTTCATTTCAGTAGCCACTGATGGACCTTGATTAGGGCTATTAATGATTAGGAATTCGTAAGTTGATTATTATAATTCTATCATTCCTTCTTTATTAGCTATATTTCTCCTATAAAGAGAAACTTGCCTTCATAAACTGTGGTTATTCTGAAAGGTCATTTGGAAAGGCAAGATAAATGTTTCATTCTTTCCCTTTATTATTCAGAATGTGTTGGTTCCTGAGCATTCTCCAAAGGTGACATTGTTTGGATCCTGATTCGAGGAAAGCAATTATAAAAGGACATCTATGAGATTACTGGGGAAAATTGAACATACTGGATACTTGATGATATGAAGGAAAAACTATTGCTCTTAGATGTGATAATGGTATTGTAGTAGGGTGAAAAATAATCCTTGTCTTTTAGAGCTATAAGCTAAAATGTTTACACATGATTTGATGTCTGGACTGGCTTCAAAATAATTCTGGGTGGAGGGGAGGGGCGGGAGGTATGAATCAATGTTTATATGCCATATCCTAAAATGCTATTCAGTGTTACTGATATGGACCCACATCTTGTAACTGTCAAGGACAGGCCCCATCTCTGACACCCATATTTTCCTTGCTCCAGCGCTATCATAGAACACACCAACCGGGTCATCTTCCTTGAGGATGATGACATTGCTGCAGTGGCTGATGGGAAACTCTCTATTCACCGGGTCAAGCGTTCGGCTAGTGATGACCCATCTCGAGCCATACAGACCTTGCAGATGGAATTGCAGCAAATCATGAAAGGCAGGTGTCCTCTGAGGGTCCCTGTGCAGCAGCCTCATGGGGCAGGTGCTCTGTGGGGGAGCTCCTGAGACTCTCTGCCCTGTCATGGGTGGGCACTACAGCCTTCCTGCCTGCTGTGAGCACCGGAGTGGGGCTGCAGGTGGTCTGTGGTTCATACATCTCAGGGGATGTGGGGCACCTGGCCTGGCTACTCCAAAGGGGCTTCTGACCATGCCCCGGCACCAGGTCTCCCTGCTTGAACTGACCCCAGTCCATCAACTACCTCCCTTTACAGATTCTCTGGGACACATTCCTACACCCCAGGCATCATTTCTTCTCTGGATGAGAGGCCTGCAGTAACGGGGGACTGTGGACTACTTTCTCCTTGTGAGGGGAGTCTATCTTCCTGCACCCACACTTGTCTCCCTACACCCTCCTCTCCACAGGGCAGCCTGGGTAAACGTTTAAGAACGTGAATCATACCCTCTTATCATGCTGTGTAAAGCCCTCCAATGGCTTCCCACTGTTCTCAGCATAAAACCCACACTCCCTGCCACAGCCCACAGCCATCCACACACAGCCTGGCCCCACCTTGCACAACCCTTCTCCACTGTGCCCCTCCCTGCCCGCCCTGGCTGCCTCACTGTTACTCAGACAGGCGGAGTGCTTACTCCCCTGGGGGTCATCGCACTCACTCAGCTTCGCACAGGACCAGCTCCTTTTGATCATCTCTCCTGAAACGTCACCCTCTCAGAGAGGCCTTCCCTGAGCCATATCTGCAATGGCCCGACCCCTCCTCACTTGCTCTGTTTGCTTCGTGGCACTCTTTCTACAAGTTCTCTGCCGAGGGCAGCAGACAGGGACACTGTGATGCTTGGCATCATGCGTGTGTGTATCCCAGAGGACACTCCCGCCTTGTCTGTGGACACCTGTCGACAGGCATCAGGCACAGCACCCGTCGGGGGTCTTAGATGTCATCCGGTTTCATTCACATCAGAGCCCTAGAAATATGTGGCTAAAAAGATTTTTGGTTTTTTGTTTTAATACAGTGTATAGGAGGGAATTTGGTTTAAAAAAAATTGCCTATTTCCTTAGGCTCGCTTAATTTGTACTTCCCTTAGTAGGTGGGTGTTAGGAAGTAAAACATTTTACTTTCCTCTGGCCTTGTTAAGAGGAGCGTGGCCCAGGAAGGCCAGCCATGCATTTGTTACTTACATCCCTCCCTCCCTCAAGTTGCAGGGTCTGATACGCACATTGAAGATAATAATCATACCTTATCTGGCTTGTCACCATGAGTATCAGGTGGGACAATACCTGGAGACACCTTTTGTAATCTGCAGTAGCCTTTACATGTGTCACTGTGACTAACTGCATAACAACTGTTCTTCTTGATTAAAAGCTAAGCAGTGAAAGTGTAACAACATTAAAATTGACATCCTGTTGATGTTTGTTTGACCAGGTAACTTCAGTGCATTTATGCAGAAGGAGATATTTGAACAGCCAGAATCAGTTTTCAATACCATGAGAGGTCGGGTGAATTTTGAGACCAACACAGGTAATCCCTCGTCCGAGCCCTGGGCCAATGCACAATCCCTGTGTCATGTCAGCATTAACACACTGCATGTGTCCTGCAGTGCTTCTGGGCGGCTTGAAGGACCACTTGAAGGAGATCAGACGATGTCGCCGGCTCATTGTGATTGGCTGTGGAACTAGCTACCATGCTGCTGTGGCCGTAAGTGCAACATGCTGGGCCCTTGATAGTGCCTGGGAGGCAGTGTTGGCTAGGACAAGATGAGTCTTAAATGCTGTCATGCATTTGGCCTTCCAAATTTGGTGCCATGAGCCAGTACGAGAACTGGCATGGAGCCATTTCTCCAGCAGTTTGGCCTGTGAATGCCTGAAGTTCCCTGCTCACCTGGACGCAGAGGTTCCATTTCATCAACTGTCTTAGAAGCCCAGCCACCTTTGTCCCTGTACTGTTCATGACTGACTTTAGTCCCCATTCTTGTTGGCTTCAGACGCGGCAAGTTTTGGAGGAACTGACCGAGCTCCCGGTGATGGTTGAACTTGCTAGTGATTTTCTGGACAGGAACACACCTGTGTTCAGGGATGACGTTTGCTTTTTCATAAGCCAGTCAGGTAAGGGTTACAGGTTTTCACTAGTTCATCTCAGGGCTCTGTCCTCTCAGTGACACACCATGCAGCTCCCTCCCTCCTTCATCCCATGAAGTTCTCTGCACATAAACCATGTGCCACACTCTCTCATGCCCAGGGTCATTCAACCCTCAGAGCCATCAGCTACTGTCCCATTTTATGGGGAGGGCCATGCAGCCAGGTTCTCCCTCCTCCTGCTGTTCCAAGTCCAGGACTTAAGGGACCACTCACCGAGATACTCAGAAATGTGTGCTGGGTTTAAATTAGAGGAAAGTTTAATTCTGCTAGTTGAGAGTCACTTCAAGAACTGTGTGGGCACCATACAGTGCTCACGCAACCCAACAGTGCGAGGCATGGAGAGACACTACTCAGGTGTAGAGAGCCCAGGCTGCCCTCAGCTCAGGAAACCCTGCCTGGGCGGCATTCTAACACTAGGCTTGGGTGTTTGCTCCAGCTCAAGGCAGGACGGAGGGTCAGGGAGATGATCCATGGCCATATGCTTGGAGTCCCCATGAGCTCTAGGAGGATTTTTATACACTGAATTATGGAAAATCCCAAACTTTTATAAAAGAGAGACTTGCATAAAGAAGCACCTAGGCTCAGCAGTTATGTTATGGAATAACTCACCCATCTTGTGTCATCATATCTACTTTAACCCCTCCCCTTCACTGTGTTATTTTAAAGTCAGTCTCAGACATCATGTTATTTCATCCATAAATATTGCAGAACGTATCTCTAAATGATAAAAGAAAAAATATAACACCAATGTCATTATCGCAATTGAAGCATTAACAGCAATACCCTAATATCTTTTTATACTGCTTTCATTATGAAGTTTCAATACCATTTCCATTTCAGTAACAAGCTAAGAAAAACTAACACAGACACAGCCACCATCTAGCTGACCACCTCGTACCCAGGTGCTGCCCTCTGACTTCAGTTGCCACTGTTACCTTTGGGTTTACAATCCCATCAGAGCCTAAAAATGTTTCATGAATTGGTGGAAGCCACTAACCAAAGAACAGAAGTGGTTTTAATGTGAAAATAATGCAGTGGCACCTCCTGAGTGACTTCATAGAAGGGGTTTAAAGTTTCACTTTGTTCACCCCTTTACATTAAATTTTTTTAACTGTATCAAAAATGGGGATGTTGCCGATGAAGATAGAGCACCCCATGAAGATAGAGCTCCCTTGCTCCCATAGGTGCTAAGGGAAGGCCTTGTAGCACCCCAGTTCACTAGACACAAGTCTGAGCAGAAACAGGAGAGGAGAATTGGGCCATAGTAGCACCAGCCTGCACTGCAGAGAAGTTAGGACAGCACAGCCAAGAGTGGTGGCTCTGTGAACATTGAATGTTTGGTTTTATGTTCTGGATCATATTTAATTTAGCTTGAGTTCTTTAGGACTTACAAACATAGGAAGTTTGTGCTGGTTTGTGCATGAACCTATTTAAGCTTTTTTATAAAAATAATTTGAGTACACACTAGGACAAGAAATGTTTTCCTTTAAAACAAGATCTGTTTGAGAAACACCATTTAGGGGCATTCTTGCTTTTTAACTTAAATCTCAGCCCATTCTGAATAAGGCAGTTTAGAGTCCAAGAAAGGGCACTGGGAGCCAGGCCCACACTATCACCCACAGCTACTTGGCCTTGAGTGAGTGAGGCATTGATTTGCTCCATCTCTGAGTACCTCATCCTCAAGGGAAAATGGGGATGATGCCCCCTACAGAGTTGTCATGAGAATTCAGTGAGACAGTGGATGAGCAAGCACTCGCCACATAAATAGTAGCAAAATCGTGAATCTGAGAATCAACCAGGGCACAAGGCCAGGCTGTAGTGTGTTGAATAGGAAATGGGAAGTGAGAAAGTGGAGAAGTATTTATAAACCACTCTGTCTTAATATTCAAGAGAAATTAGATTAGAGAAGAGCTGGGACAAGAGGATCTTGAACCATTTTTAGAAAAAATAATCTCACATATTTTTCATGAAAACATCAATTGTAGAACTTAAATGTTCTATTCAACACTTAATCATGAACAAACTTTTAATAAATTCCTTCCAAATTAGTTCCACTTACTAATCAGCTTTCATCTTCTAGTTACATAAATGATCACAATGAACCACATTAATTGCATTACTAAACACCCAAGTGATCGAGTGACTCCCATATGTCTGTGCTGTCAGGGTCCCCACATGGAGGCCCCATCCAGTTGAACAGTTTACCAACTTTCATGAGAAAGGTCTTAACATCCCCTAGAACATGCACTTCACACTGAGTGGTAAAATGAGAAGTGATAAATTAATTTCAACCTTCAAATTCAAATCCCTATGAATGTTTTATTTTCCTATTTACTTTTAAACCTAAAGAACTCTCCTTTTTCAAGATCTAAGTGCTAACTGTGTTTTTGGTATTCATAGCCCTTGAATAAAGAGCATCTTACATTAAAAAAAAAAAAAAAGAACCAGAAAAATTGTTGAGCATGCATTTTCCTTTCTGAGCACACACCAACTGTGTCTGGACATCAATTTCTGCCTAAGGGCCAGAAGTAAATGAGTTGGGGGCTCGGGGTTAAGGCTGGCAGAGCCCACATACCTGTGAGCTGAAAAGAAGGACCTGTGTGGCAGGTGAAACCGCAGACACCCTCCTGGCACTGCGCTACTGTAAGGACCGCCGGGCCCTGACCGTGGGTGTCACCAACACTGTGGGCAGCTCCATCTCCCGAGAGACTGACTGCGGAGTCCACATCAATGCAGGACCGGAGATCGGCGTGGCCAGCACCAAGGTAGAAGGAGCCATGTGGGCACCCACAGGAGGGCCTCTGCTGGGTGGGTGGACAGGGGGCCAAGAGGGGAGCCCAGGAATCTGTCTCGTCTTGAGTGGTCACCACATGTACATCACCCCGGCTCTGCTAGCACCACTGTTTTGTCCTCAGGCTTACACCAGTCAGTTCATCTCCCTGGTGATGTTTGGTTTGATGATGTCCGAAGACCGCATTTCACTACAAAACAGAAGGCGAGAGATCATCCATGGCCTGAGATCTTTACCTGGTATGTTCCAGAGCTAAACTGCTCATTATCAAATCCTGTGGACTGTTCCTGGCTGCTCTCTTACTTGACTCTCTCCCATAAACAATGCTGTTAATCATTCCCTTCTCCTCAAAACTTTTACTTACCACTGAATCCCTGAAGCAGCCCCCACTGGGCCAAGATTAAAGTCCGCACTTGTCACCAGGCCACGGAGCCCTGCACTCTGGGCCCCTGTGCCTCTGACCTCATCGAGCTCCCTCCCCCTCCCTGAGCTGCCTCACTGACCTTCTGATCCTCAGCAATGCCAAGCTCTTTCCACCACAGGGCTTTTGCACTGGCTCTTTCCTCTACCAAAACCCTCTTCCTCCAGCTCTTCATATGACTGACGCCTCCCATTACCCAAGTCTCAGCTCAAATGTCACCTCCGGGACCCTCCCTGGCCACCCTAATAGGGGCACTAATCCCCTGCCCATCTCTCTAAAAAACATTAGCCCGTTTCTTTTCTTTATAGCACATACCATGATCTGAAATTACCTGTCCTCCTGTGAATTGGCTTGTCTTCCCCAACCGTGTCTGCTCAGTGAGCACACAACCGTGTCTGTCAGAGAACCTGCTGGATGCCAGGTGTCCAGCCAGGGCAGACATTCAGTAGTTGCTCAGGAAATACATAAGAAGGAGTGAATGGCCTCACACCTCTTCCTGGCCCAAACTGCTCCTTCACAGTCTCACCAGACTTTATTCTGGAACCAAGGGCAAACCTCAGAGAAGGCAGTGAGGGAAAGCCACCATGTAACCATACAAGCTCTAGGGGTCTGAATCTGACCAAGACAACATGCTGAAAATTTACTGACAAGAAAAACTTTCTTAACTTTAAGCCAGATAATAATCCTGCAAAAACAGGACTCTATTCTGCTAGGCAGTTACCAAGATGTAAACCCAAAGGTCCTGGGGTCCCTTTCAGTCAAAACTATTTTCTTAGTAATATGTTATTTATAGTGAATAAGATGCTTTTGCCTTTCTCTCTGTGTGAACATCTGCAAAGGCAATGATGGCCGCCGCTGGCACTTTAGCACATTTCAAGGCAGAGGCATCACACTATTCCCATGACAGAAATGCACATAGCTTCACTTAGGAATGTCTTTGATGATATGGTAAAATGCATTAGTCTTATTAAACTGCAACACTTTTTAATATTCTACGTGACAAATGGAAGGTATGCAGCACCCTGAGGTTGTTCCAGAGAAAAACGCCCTATGATTGATTAACAAGCTGAGTTGGTACTTGGCAGACATTTTCTCAAAAGTGAACCAAGTTATCCTGACACTTTGAGAAAAACAACTGATAACAGTTTTTTGGGGTTTTTTTTTGTTTTTTTTTTTCGTTGCGGAGCACAGGCTCCGGACGCGCAGGCTCAGCGGCCATGGTTCACAGGCCCAGCTGCTCCGCGGCATGTGGGATCTTCCCAGACCGGGGCACAAACCTGTGTCCCCTGCATCGGCAGGCGGACTCTCAACCACTGCGCCACTAGGGAAGCCCCTGATAACAGTTTTTGTTGCTAATGATAACCTTCGAGCTTTCAACCGAAACATGATCTGGAATACTTGTAGCTGTCAGCTCGAGTTTGACCTCCTCCCAATACTCAGAAACATCTCTGATGAGATCACAGTGATTTTAACAAATATGACTTTTTTAAAAAATATTTTATAATGAAATGTGTCCATTTTTAGAAGATTTGGGTAACTCAGTGAACCAATATTTTGCAAATGGCCAATGCAGTGTTATAAAATTATGCACATGTAAAAGACCCATTTAGGTAAGTGCAAGATAGACAAATACATTTTAATGTAACAAGGTAGGAAAAGTTTGTTGATATGATCTCAGATTCCACATTTGCACCTACCCTTTTAAGAAATTGTCACTTCTTAAGTTTGGTGTACTATCAAAGAATATTCACAATTATTTGAAAAAGTTGTTTAAATATGCCTTCTTTCTCCAACTACAAATCTCTGTGAGGCCAGATTTTCTTCCTGTACTTCAACCAAAAAACATATCATAACAGATTGAATGGGGAAGCAGATAGGAGAATCTGTCTTTTATGAAAAAGTCAGGCATTAAAGATTTGCAAAAATGTAAAATAGTGCCACTCTTCTCACTGATTTTTTTCATTTCATGGGTTTATTATTATTTTTAAATGAATGAATAAGTATCTTTAATTTTCTCAGCTTCTATTCTGGTAAATATTGATAGCTATAACCCACAAAAATAAAGGTTTTTAGAAATTCACAGTAAATGTTAAGAGCGTAAGGGAGTCCTGAGACCAAAAAATTTGAGAAGTGCTGGTCCAACCTACACTGGCTTTGTTTCCAGACATGGCATGTGGCCCAGATGAGGGGCATTAGTATGGAGTGTCAGCTGTGTGGCTGGTCAGCTGGGGATTTAGCCTCTCTGAACCTCTGTTGCCTTGCCTGTAAAATGGAGCTAGAAATAACACTTCCCTACTTACTTATGTGCTCAGGAAAGTATAAACACAAATACGAATCACCATCACAATAAAATCCTGGCCGATAACACAAGCTATTTCCCATAATCTACATTTAAAGTCCTTTGAAACTAATACAAGGAAGGCAAGTGTGTAAGTGATGTGAGTTCTAAAACCTTGTCTTATACACCATGACTTTTCTTTGTGAATCTTGTTTTATAATTGGTGTGACTGGCTCTCCCCCTCTGCTATGTGCTTCACTTAGAGCTGATCAAGGAAGTGTTGTCACTGGATGAGAAGATCCACGACCTGGCCCTGGAGCTCTACACACAGAGGTCGCTCCTGGTCATGGGGCGGGGCTATAACTATGCCACGTGCCTGGAAGGAGCCTTGGTGAGCCCCCTCTGACCAACCCCCACCTCCACTGGCCCCTGCATGATGGCAGGCATGGGAGACACCCCAAGAAACCAGCAGGAAGGAGGGCAGAGCATTGTGCTAGGGGAGGGGAGGGTTTCGCTCACTGACCAGGTATTCTAGCTCTGGCCACACGGAGATGAGGGCTCCTGATCTCCTGAAGACAAAGGGGGCAGGGCAACCTTATGAGAGCCCCTGAGGTGTCAACCTGCACCAGGCTCCATCTGGAATAGCTCATTCTTACCTCATGAGTATCTTCTGAGAGGCTGGCAGTTATTGTTTACATTTT
Organism: Pseudorca crassidens; assembly: GCF_039906515.1. Classification (NCBI taxonomy): domain Eukaryota; kingdom Metazoa; phylum Chordata; class Mammalia; order Artiodactyla; family Delphinidae; genus Pseudorca; species Pseudorca crassidens. The sequence continues at coordinate 138,118,469 of NC_090298.1, read as the reverse complement.
ACCCAGGAGCAAACTGAGCCTCCAAAAAATTCATCTTGCTCAAAATTACATAGTGGAAGTGATCAGCCTAAGATTCGAAATCAGGTCCATTTGGACTTTGCTTTTTTCCACTGCCACAAGCAGTCTGCATGGGAGGATTTGGGCAGACCAGAGTTGCAGGGTTGGGTCTCTGTAGAGTGTCCCTCTTACTCCTCAAACTTCCAAGGGGAGCTGGGATCCTTCAGGAATGAGCATTGAAATTCCTGTATTTTTTATATCAGTGATTGGCTGTTTTGCCCACTGCAGCTATAAAGATCCATACCGGCTTGAGAGAAAGCCGTTGGAGTAGGGGTAAGATGCCAGGACCACAGGGCTACTGAGAGGGTGGGAAGTGATGTCCAGGGACCCGAGCCTAGTGCTTGCCCTTTACTCACTATCCACCTGCTGTTTATGGATCAACAAGCAAGGTAAATGGGAGACTGTCACAGGAGACACCCCGAGAAACCAGCAGGAAGGAGGGCAGGGCATTGTGCTAGGGGAGGGGAGGGTGAGGCAGCATTTGGTACCCACACATGGGTATCATCTATAACTCAGCTTGGCTGCCCTTCTCTCCCCGTGGGAACAAGTGGCTGCTCCCCACCAACCACCCCCATTTGGAAGAACGATGCCAGTTGTGGGAAACATTCACAGTATTACAGGAAGTGGGGAGTGGGTGTGGGGTACAAGCCATGAATTGCCTGACTGCAGTGAGATTCAACTCCCACATCCTTCCAGTGGATATTCTGACCCCTGTCAAAGGAAGTGAGAGGCCAGGCACACTGCTTCTCAGGGGTAATAGAGGCAATGCCTCGGTGGGGCACACTTTTGGCGCCCCAGCCCCGTGCCTCTGCCATCTGGTGTGGGGTGCTCAGCTGCAGCTCCTGAATGTGCTGGTGAAAGATGAGTATTCAGCTGTGTCTCCAAGTTAGTCTTGGGGGAAAGAAAGAAGCTTTTACGCTGCTGCTGGCACAAGTCAGTGGCCCCTCTGTGGTGACTTGGGTACCAGCACTTCAGCCGTCTGCGGCATCCAGGATGGAGCCACACTCCTGACAATGTTTCCCTGACCCAAATAAATAGTTCTAGGGAGTTGAGAAATGTTTTCTTCAACACTCTCACCAGTTCAATGACATGGGTTTAATGGTAACTGAAAAAAAATGTGTCTCTCTAAACATAGGGGGAAAACTCCATTAACACCCCAGTGTGTGTGTGATTTTGCTTGATAGTTAAGTTGGAGCAACCCTTTGGAAGTTATTAATGATCTAGAATTGGGGGAGTGATTAATCAGATAATTGAATGAAGGTGTAGAATAAAATGCCATCATTACAAATTATAACTGTTAGGGAGGCCATGTGGCTGGCTACAGAGGGGAAGGGGGAAAGCTAGATTGACACTGACTTGTCCATCCAAGGCGGGTGACTGTGTCCCAGAGCTGGTCTGGGTTCACAGGCTGTGTGCTGGGCTTTGTGCATGCTCTGGACAGCAGCCAGCCCTCTCCCCTGGCCCTGGCCTTTTCGGCTGCCCTCAGTGCTGTTGACCGCTCCATGTGTCCATCTGCCTCTTGGCCCTCAGCTCCCTGCTTCCTGGAATCATTCCTTCCCGCCTCCCCTTTCTCCCCTCTGGCTGATCTGCTCCCTGTCTTCCCAGTGTGACAATGATCCCACCTCGTGTTTCCCCAGAAAATTAAAGAGATAACCTACATGCACTCAGAAGGCATCCTAGCTGGGGAGCTGAAGCACGGACCCCTGGCGCTGATTGATAAGCAGATGCCTGTCATCATGGTCATCATGAAGGATCCTTGCTTTGCCAAATGCCAGAATGCCCTGCAACAGGTCACAGCCCGCCAGGTGAGGGCTCTCTGCCACACATGCCTCCTGTTCTCTTCCACACATGCCCGCCTCACCCACCGTCTGCCGGCACCAGCTATGGGTGTTCCTGCTGGGGAGTAGGCGTGAGCACACACTCTCTCCTGGGGCCCCTCATGTGTGGTGCACATTCAGAAAGGGACTGGCCAGCCTGCGGCCATGCCCACAGAAGCTCTTAGGTGAGGCCCAGTGATCCAGATTGCCCAGAGGGGTCCTGGATCCCAGGCATGGAGACCAGAGGAGGTCTGGTGGAGAGCCCTGGGGATAGTTCTGATATTGGCCACCCAGAGTTAGTCAGATTTCACAGGTGAAGGGCACTGTCCTCCACAAGACCGCCCTCACTTCAGCCACTAGCTACAATCTTTGGGTTTCCTAGGCCACCCACACTTCTGACCAACTGGATCCAAATTCAGGAATTCCCACCACCCCCTCAGTTTCAATAATTCGCTAGAACTTGTAGAACACAGGCTGCTCTCTCTGCCCCGAACATTCTTCCCACACTTCTTCGGGGAGTTGGCCTCTCATCATTCAGGTCTCAATACAAATGTCTCCTTTTTAGAGAGCTCCTCGGACCTCACCACTGTCTCCCAAGCATGTTACGGGGTTTTACCGCCCAGGTGGCTTTTATCTGAAATTTATTGTTATTTATCGGTTTGCTTATTTACATTTTTGTTTTCTTACCACTTGACTATGAGCCCCTGGAGTAAGGGGTAAGAGCTCCTGCTCTTTGCAAAGCACATTGGAGCCACTCACAAATGGGTGCTGCATGAACGCAGCAGGAGGTGACCCCCTACCAGGGAAGAATACGAACCTCACCAAAAAAGCCTCCAAACTCTTTGTCCTTTACACAAATCGGATACATCACCTCATCCATAACTCCAGCAAAAGCAAAAGATCACTGTTATGATTGCAATATGTTTATCTCAGAAACTCTGCTGTGTGTGAGGGATTGCTTCTTTCAGAGATGATCTGCATCTTGTGATCACATTTCTCTGTCTTAGGGTCGCCCAATCATACTGTGCTCCAAGGACGACACTGAAAGTTCCAAGTTTGCATATAAAACAATCGAGCTGCCCCACACCGTGGACTGCCTCCAGGGCATCCTGAGTGTGATTCCACTACAGCTCCTCTCCTTCCACCTGGCTGTACTCCGAGGATATGACGTACGTCTAAAAATTGCACATCACCCAGCAAAGGGGAGAGACATAACCCAGAGTTCCATTTGGTTCTTAAATACTTATTTGGCATAAAAATTCATAAGAGAAATATTTACATTTAAAATAACTGTTTTTAAAGTAACTTATACCCCCTGAAAACAAGATGGGAACTGCAAGATGTATGAAGGCCATATTAAACCATAAGCTTCTCACCCAGAGGCAATGTTAATTAGCAAATTTAATATTTTATTCCAGTCTTTTCCTTGTGCCTGTGCATTTTAAAGATTTTTTTGAGATAATATCAAGGATGAACTTTTATAACTTCCTTTTTAACATATTACAAATATTTTCTCACATCTTGAACTTGTAAGCAACACTTGATCATTGCACAATATTCCACTGCAGTCTTACAACACAGATTTTAACAATTACTTAACCGGTCTTCTATTATTTAAACTGTTTCTAATTTTTTGGAATATCTGCATAAATAACAATTGCAGTGAATTATCTTTGTATATACATCTTCCTCCCACATTAGAAGATTTATCCTCAGTCTAGCAAATCATTCAACATTTTGGAACTCCTATATTGTCGATTTCTGTTCCAGAAAAGAACCAGTTTATGATCTCACCAGAAAGTATGTGTGCAAAGAAATAGTTTTACTACAATTTTGAGAAGCTTTAAAAAATATGTATCAATACCAAAAACAATATAACAAACATCCGATGGTATATATACCATCCAGCATTGACATTTGCCAACATTTTGTCATTTTTGTTTCTTCCCTTTTTTAATGTTATTGTAAATGAAATAAGACCCTGTAGATAAAGTTGAAGGCTACTTTATCAACCATCCTCAGTCACATTTCCTTCCCAGTTCCCACCCTTAACCAATAATTTAGTGCATCTACTTCCAAGAAAAGTGAATTTTTAACAGTACAAATTGAGCTAGCTGTTTTTAATAGCATGAATCATATCCTTTTAATAGTGTTAACACTGCGTGACACAGGTGCCCCATAAATATTTATTGCATAAACTAAACATTGTACAGTTCAGTGAAGTTTCTGGAATAAGGAACTGCTTCCAAGATGCAGGTCTCAAGGAGCTCATGGTTGGAGGTGCCCAGGAACACCTGTCTCCTTGTCGTCAAGTACTCTGAGAGTAGGCTTTATAAACACAGTGTGTTGCTGAGACTTGTGGGGTCCTGAGCAGCTACTTTCTGTCATTTTAGGTTGACTTCCCCAGAAATCTGGCCAAGTCTGTAACCGTGGAATGAGAACAAGAGTGTGAGAAGACCATCACCACCTTTAATCTGATTTAAGACCTTTCCCAGTGACATCAAGTGGGAAGAAAAGCTGGCATTCTGCGTGTTCTGAGTAGATTCCAGTAGAGCTTGACAGCTTTGACGTGCCTTGTACCCAAGTGCTTTGCTTACAGCAGATAGTGTTTCTCTGTGTCCTGAAGTTGCCAGAGGAGAAGGGAATCATTGTTTACACATGGGATCTGAGTGGACTTTTCCAATACCGTGCAATAGAGATACAGCTCTCTTCAGAGTAACTGTGAACCTTTTTTAACCAACACTAGTTAGTTTTAAAGACAAAATATTTATAATGACAATTGTATAGCTTTTAAGTTATTTTTCTAGTATGTGGCTTTCTGTAGCCAAGGTAACGCCCAGACCATACCCTCAGGCTACCCAGTGCACCCAGTGTCCTGGCAGGGAGCATTCATCTCAGATTTGAGCACCAGGCATTGCCCCTCTGGACTCCTTTCTCCTTTCCCATCCTCTCTTGGCTGCTCCTGAGTCCTGTCCCCTGACTTCAGGGAAGCCCCCTCCCACCATCTTCCTATGCCTCTTATAAGTCCTGTCAAATCTCAACTCCCTTCATCAGTGTCTTCTCATCTAAATCTCTCCGACAACTTCTCTCTGATCATGGTTCTTTTTAAGATCAGGCAGTATTTTGGTCCCTGCTCCTGCCCATAGTAAAACAGCCTGAAAAATCCCACGCAAGAGAGTAGTTTCAAGAGGGCTAACTTGCCCTCTATTTAAAAGCATGCACAATCAAAGTACTATGCAATTTTAAGACAATAAATACAGTACAATTTTTTTGTCTTGTGCGTGTGGATTTTTGTTATTCTCATTCTTTTCTCATGCTTTTGAGGGCTCCTCAAAACAAACTCAGCAGTGTCTCGTGGGGGCAGCCCTGTTTGTTGGTAGCCACACCCGTGACCTATGTGCTTCTAGGATGAAAATGAGCACTATTTTAACAGAATGGAACAAAATGCAGGAGATTTGGGACTTTGGAATGAGAATCCACTGAATAGCTGTTGGAGGGGGTTGCCCAGAGCCTGAATGAAGCATACAGAGGTGAAACTCAAATTTGTACTTTTTTCCCCCAGTAAGCCTATAAAGTCACCCATTTTATTAATAGAATCAGGCAGGAAGATAGAAAGCCAGAGACAGAATTCTTGTAGAGTTGGAGTTTGGCTCCCTATGAAAGTGCTATCCCAGACAGCTCGAGTGGTGTCTTCATGGCAACTAATGGGCATGTGTAGCTCTAGAATCCCATCAGATCTTTGTTCTGGATTACCTGTGGGCTATTCAGTGACCTTTTTCATCCTATTCTATGCTCTACTCTGTATCACAGGGGTTGGAAACCTGGGAACTACATTTCCAGGTTAAATTCCACCAGTGAGAGACACTTCTGGGAGATTTGAAAGACAGTTTAGAAATTATATTATTCAATGAGAAATTCATATCACTCATTCATATAACTTATTTCTGTGCTGGCAGAGGCAGACAGGAGGTCCTGTTGTGGCCCTTGGCCCCAAAATATCCTCTATGGTGGGGCTCCCTACAACTCACCCATCACTCAGTGCTCCAGGCTGTGGTGGCCACCAGCAGAGCTTTCCTGTGGCTCCTCCAAAATCCTAATTCTGGAGAGTTGGCAGGAACCCAAGGGGCTGTGATGGCATTCTCTGACCTTCCTCCTGCCCTTCTCACAAATTAACAAGTGTGTAAGTCTTGTTGGAAATGCCTGCTCTGGTTTCTGTCTTCCTGACCAAACAATGACCAATACAACTTCAGGTTAGGAGACTACAAACTAGCCAGAACATTTTTATCTGAACAAGGACCAGAAAAATGTATTTCATCCTTAACACCTGAGAGGTGATGACCATCCTGACTTCTGTGCTCATTGTTCCCTTGCTTTTCTTTATAGTTCTACCTGTGTATCTACCCCATACAATAATACTCAAACAATAATACTGCCTAGTCTTGAAATCGGAGGGCAAGCACACACCATTCATGCAAGGAGTGGGCAGCACTGTCCCCGCTGGGCAGAGGCTCCAGGAGGAGGTGAGTGGAGCAGTCTTCGGTCATGGTCTGACCTCCGCTTCTCTGGGAGGTGACAAGGCCCTTTCTGGGGAACTCACGAGCAAGGTCACAAGTGAGTCTTGGAAAACACTGGGCTCTCCACAGTCAGGTGCCTGGCAAGACTGAAGTGTAGACCAGGAGCTGGACATGCAGCAGAAGTCCGGTCAGTGAGAGTGGGCTGCTCTGTCCTTTCTATATCTGAGCCCATCGTGGTCTACCTCCCGCTCTCAGGGAAAAGCTGGAAACTTCTGTGAGTTATATGCGTGTCCTCATCAGAGCCTGAGGGGAGAGACTCTCATCAGCACATGGTCAAGACAAGCCAAGTACTGATGAGAATCTGGGCCAAGTTCTCCTGGGCTTTCTGTCCTCAGGTTAAGAAGATGGACTGATGGAAGGGGGGTCTTGGTGATGACAGTCTATGTGCCAGGTCACACTGCTGCAGTGTGGCTCAGTTGCCCTCCACAGCTGCTGCAGAGCTGTCACCTTGGGATCACCTTTCACCATCCTCCAGGGGATTCTCTCCTCATCTCTCATGTCTCTTGCTTCCTGTCTCTGTGTCTTCCTTCTTCTGAGTCCTTTTTTGTTTTGGTGGAGCACATACTTCTTGAGTAAAGATGCTGGGAGATAAATGTTTTGAGACCTTGCATGTCTGGAAATGACTTTATGACTCACACTTGATTGAGGGTTTGGCTAATTATAGAATTCTAGGTCAGATAAAAATGTTTCTTTCAGAATCATAAAGGTAATGCTCCCTTACCTTGTTCCCAGTATTGCAGTTGAGGAGTCCAAAGTCACTCTGGTGTGCCTTTGTCAGTGACCTCTTTATTTCCTTCTTTTTGTTCCCTGTGTTCTGAAATATCACAACAAAGGTGCCTTGGATCTCCTTTCATTTAGTGTTGATTTCAGTCTGGTTACTCATGATCTTCAAGTCTGGGATGTTTTCTTGAGTTACTTTTTTATGGATTTCTTTTTGTTTCTCTAGCCTCTCCATTATTCAGAGGTGAAGCTGCTGAGGGTTATAGCTCAGGGGTAGAGCATTGGACTGCAGAGGTGAAGCTGCTGGAATGTCCTGTAATTTCTTATCCTTTCTATTGTCCATCTTATCTTTTTTCTCTACTCATTGGGAGATTTCTTCAATTTTCTCTCCCAACCTGTCTACTACCAAGATTTTCCATTTCTGCCAAATGATTTAATTTCCAAGAACTCTTTTTTTGGCTCTGAATATATATATATATAATATTTTAAATTAACTAAAGCCCATAATGTATTCATATCTTCTTAATTTGTATCTAATTCCCCTTTCCTATTCAAGGACATCACATGTCTCCTTGGGCTCCTTTTGGCTGTGCCAGTTTCTCAGACTTTCCTTGTTTTTGATGACCTTGACAGTTTTTTTTTTTTTTTTTTTTTTTGCGGTACGTGGGCCTCTCACTGTTGTGGCCTCTCCCGTTGCGGAGCACAGGCTCCGGATGCGCAGGCTCAGCGGCCATGGCTCACGGGCCCAGCCGCTCCGCGGCATGTGGGATCTTCCCGAACCGGGGCACGAACCCGTGTCCCCTGCATCGGCAGGCGGACTCTCAACCACTGCGCCACCAGGGAAGCCCACCGTGACAGTTTTGAGGACTGTTGCTGGGTATTTTGTATTGATAGAATGTCCTACATTTGGATTTGCCTGGTGCTATTCTTGTGGTTAGACTGGCGCTCTGTGTTTTGGGGAGGAAGACCCCAGAAGTAAAATGCCATTCTCATCACTTCATATCAAGGGTACATACTATCAACATGTTTTATCACTGTTATGTCAGGTGACCCTTGACTGAGGTAGTGTTTGTCGGGTACTCTATTTTTTCCCCCCTTTCCATACTGAATTTTTTGGAAGGAAGCCATCATGCCTATCCCACACTTAAAGAGTAGGGAGTTATGCTTCACCTCCGTGAGGGGAGTATCCACATAAATTATTTGGAACTCAGTACAGATTTGTCTGTTCTCCATCTTTTTGTTAAATCATTTATTTCTGTTACTATGAAACTCATGGATATTTATTTTACACTTTGAGTCATAACCCAGTGCTATGTTATTTTGTTGTTTGAATTGTTCCAGCTATGGCTATTGGGAGCTCTTTCAGTTGGCTCTTGTGACATGACCCCTCGTTTGTGTGTGTACTTTGTAAGCACTTCCCTTTCTTGCACTACAACTTGTGCTAGGCTCATCTTGTATATTCCCTGCCCCTGCCCTAGAATCAGCCATTGCTCCAAGGACCCCTGGTTTCCTTTATTTGTGAATGGCATTAGAAAACAAGACCTGGGCTCTGGCTGTGTTTTCACTCCTGGGATGTCATTGCTTCTAGGCCATCTCAGCTGAGAGAGCAAGACATAACTTGTGTGCTGAATTTTTTAATGGTGGTTCTTGTTACTAGGATGCAATATTTTTTCATACTCTTTGAAGCCTGCAATGATTTTTTTTTTCCTTTGGAATTTTCTTCTCTACATAGTCTCTGTTTCTTTCAAGATGCAGTTTTCTGTTTGATTGTCTTAATTTTCTTTGCCATGTGACCTTGGGCTGTCCAGTCAGATTCAAGGTAGGTGGAAAGTCCTGAGCACACAGTGGGGCTTATTTTGATGCCAAGATTCACTGCCGGTCAATCTGGAAGGGGGCTTGTGGGGGGATGGAGGTCAAGCCTTTACTTTAGGCTTCAGGGCTGGTCAGACTCCCAGAGAAGAGCTTTCCAGTCCCTTGCCTTTGAGCAAGGGTCCAATGGCTGGTGCTCTGGGAGAAACCTGGAAGAGGAGGGCTGAGGGTCACTGCATTCAGTCATACAGTCATGGATCAACCCCATTTTCATACAGCTCCCATGCCTTCAGCTGTGCCCCCAGCTCAGACATGCTTTTTTTTCTTTAACACCTTTATTGGAGTATAATTGCTTTACATTGTTGTGTTAGTTGCTGCTGTATAACAAAGTGAATCAGCTGTATGTATACATATATCCCCATATCCCCTCCCTCTTGTGTCTCCCTCCCACCTTCCCTATCCCACCCCTCTAGGTGGTCACAAAGCACGAGCTGATCTCCCTGTGCTATGTGGCTGCTTCCCACTAGCTATCTATTTTACATTTGGTAGTGTATATAAGACACCCTGTTTCTTATTACCAGAGAATAAAACCCAGACTTCTGTCTTTCCCAGCTGTTTTCTGCCCTTTCGCCTGCCACGTCCTCACATGAGCCTGACTGACCAGCAAAGGGTGGGAGCCCTGCAAGGGGGAGCCATCAGAGTCCTCCCATGGGGGTTTTCAAACTTGACTTGAGACAGAGGGTCACTCCCCTTGGGTGGTGGAAGAGCAGAAGGTGACATGGAGAGAAGGAAGCTGACACAGAGGAATGGGATGGGTAGAGAGCTTGCCTCTGGCTTTCAAGGCCTCAGCCTGGCTCTCAAGCCTGCAGTACTGAAGCCAGCTCTACCCCCGCTCTCCCTCAGGTGCAACAGTGCAGGAAACTCCCCCAAATTGTCCCCATTGGTTTAAGTGCAATGTGGCTTTCTATAACACACAACTAAAACAGTCCTAACTTGAATCCTTTGGCACATCTCTGGTTCTGGTAAGGGCTGGGGAGAAGAGAGAGGAGGGGTTAATGGACTGTGGGGAGAGCAGGCAAAGTCGAGGGAGGGGGCCAAAAGCAGCCAGAATGAGAACACTCACATACCCTGTGTGTAAGGTCGGCACCCCGCGTTTGGTACTTTGCTCCTTGAGTCCTCGCATCAGGTTGGGTTCACCACTTCCCCATTGAACTGAGGCTCTCTGAGCCTAATCCCTTGCCCAGAGGAGCACAACTAAGTGGAGAGCCTGAATGGAACCCAGGTGAAGAGGCCCACATGGGATGGGGAGGTGGGCAGTGTCTGCCAGCAGCAGCATCAAGGGCAGGGAAGGGCAGCCAGAAATGCTCTAATGAGGCTTGGCAGAAGCATGAGCAGGCCAAGGGCAGAAGTCCCCAGCCAAGAACCAAGCCAGGTTTTTCTCTCTGACTACTCCTCCTCTCTCACCCCTACATCCTACCTGTAAGACCTGACAATTCCACCTCTTGAACAGTTTTTTTTTTTCCTTTACATCAAGTTTGTTTTGTATAATTTACACACATTAAAAGTCATCCTTTCTTAGGTGCACAATTCTGAGTTTTGACACATATATAGTCATATGAGGACCACCATAATTAAAATACAACAGAGTATGCCCGTGATCCCCAAAAATTCACTCATGGCCCCTGGGAGTCATTCCCCTCCCCACACTTGAGCTTTGACAACCACTGATGTGACTCTTTTTTTTCCAGAAGGTCATATAAATGGAATCATGTATAGTTTTATGTTTGGCTTCTTTCACTTACCATGTTTTTAATACTTATCCATGCTGTGCTGTGCACTCGCCACCAGGCCAGTCCTTTCTGTGTCAGGTAATATCCTACTGCATGGATGTACCACAGTTTGTCTTTCCATTCACTGAATTATGGACACATGGGTTGTTTCTAGTTTTTAACTGTTTTGAGTAAGGCTGGTATGAACATTCACGTAAGCTCTTTGTGTGAACATGCTTTTATTTCTCTAGGGTATATATCGAGGAATGGGATTGCTGGGTGGTATGACAGCTATGTGTTTAATGTTATCTGAAACTATCAAACTGTTTCCAAAGTGGATAAACCATTTTGCTTTTCCACCAGCAGTGTCTGGGAGTTCCATTTGCTCCACATCACCATCAACAGTTGCTATTGTCTTTTTTCATACAGCCATCCTAGTGGGGTGTGTAGTGATAGTGGGTTGTAATTTAATTTGAATTTGCCTAAAGTCTTGAAACAGTTTTAAAATCAGATCCTTCCTTTTGACACCTGCTGCCTTGGCCCCAGACCAGACCTCATCTTCTCTTACAGGGACCTTTGCAATAGCTCCCTAATTGGTCTTGTGGTCTTAAGCCCCTCATCCCTGAAACTTCATGTGCCCTAGTGATCTTTCCAAAATAAACATCTAATCACTCTGCTCACTTCCTTTCTTAATACTCCACAACAGCTGCCCTTTACCTCCACAGCCAGGTCTCCACCCTGCGATGCCCCAAGGCCTATTAGGTAAGGGGTGAGTGAAGTTGCAGGCAGATGTGGATAATAGGGAGTTGTGGAGACTGTGGTGAACTAGGGGTCTCACCTAAAGGGGCAGCTGCCACTCAGTTCCAGCTGACTACTATGCGAATCTGGGCCCCATGTTGCCAGAGCTTTAACTATTCAAGAGAAACCAACAATTGAGTGTTTCCAAGGTGAAAGCTCCCAATTTTTAAATGTTGGCAACTAAAAAACTTAAAAAACAAAGAAACAAACAACTCTCAGGGTTAAACAAAGCATATCAGTGAGCTGAAGCCAGCCGATGGGCCTCCGGTCAGCTGTGCCAGTCCATGCACCTCAAAGCCCTCAAAACTCTCCAGTCGCCCTTCTCCATCTCCAGCAAGACTAGGTGATATGTGGTTTCCTGAATATAGCATGCATGTCCTCACTTCTGAATCTCTGGGTCTGAGTGCGCTTTCTGCCTAAAGCACTGGCCCAGAACATTCCTGCTGGCTTTCCAGCCTCAGCTGGGGCTTCCTCCTGTCCAGGAGGCCTTCTTCAACTGCTCCTCTCCACCTGGCAGGCTAGATCAGCTGTCAGTGCTCATGTGTTCCCCCTTCCCCCACCCCTGCAGTTCTCACCACACTTGTGACAGGATCTTCTCTCTTGTTGGCCTCAACCGGAATCCTGTGCACTCTTCCAAGCACAGACCAGCTCCCTGGCCCCCACCCTGTAACCTCAGCTCTATGTCCATAAATGTTCCCTGTACTTCATAAGCCAGAAAAAAGCAGAATCCTTTCAGAAAACTCAGCAGGAAATGTATATAGGTTTGTATGTGTGTACAATGATTTTTGGTACTCACTTTCCATGGGATGAGTGCTGCAAAGTCAGGGCTGGATTGTGTGTGAGAATGGGTGCTCCTTCCTAATCTGAGAAGAAGCACCCATGAGTGCTCCATCGTAAAACCACAGCTCCGACGGTTTCCCATAATCCTTGATGGTGGTAATTTTTGCTCCCTGTTTTCTGTTGTGCACCTGGGGCAGGTGGCAGTAAGGTTGAGTGTGGGCAGGAGCCTATCAGGTGGGCCCTCCTCAATCAGGCAACACTCAGGAGTTACAATTTCAAGCAGGGATGGGCCACACTCAGTTTTAGAAAACTTGTTCTGGTAGCCAAGGTAGGGGTGGCCTAAGGGGGACACTGCACCTGGATCCATTCCTCTACCCTACCTCTCTTCTGAGGTCCTGGTGCCCCCAGCCTGGCCATGGGTCACAGGCTTGCCAGCTTCCCCCAGTTCTGCCACCCTGCTCCATGCCCCTCAGCCCCTTAACCTCCCCCCTCTGCAGAGTCCTGCTCCTTCCCCCAAGTTTGGCCCCTGCCCTGGCCACCCTGTGGTCCTGGCCACCCTGTGAGGGCTGTTCCTCCTTCACAGTCCACCAGTCTCCCCATCCGCAAAGTCCAATTCCCCTCACCCCATCCACGGACCTCTGAGCTTTTCCCCACTGTGTCCAGCCTCCTTGCCTCACTTCCAGCCTTGCTCATCCAAACACAGATCCGACACCACCTCTCCCATCATTTCACATGACTCCAGACATGCTGGAACCAGATCCAGAGGCTAGAGGGCTGTGGGAGATGCCTCAAAAGAAGGTCAGTGTCTATATGTCAATGCTACTCTTTCTCTTCGTCCCAGCTTACCCTTCCTCCTCCCCGTGTCCTCAAGTCCATTCTCTACGTCTGCGTGTTTAATCCTGTCCTGCCCCTAGGTTCATCAGAACCATTTTTTTAAAGATTCCATTCACTTTGTTATACAGCAGAAACTAACACAACATTGTAAAGCAATTATACTCCAATAAAGATGTTTAAAAAATAAATAAATGAAGTGATCAGGATAAGGGGAAAAAAAAAAAGGTCAGTGTCAACAAACCCCAGGTCCTAGGGGCCCTCAGCACTGCATTCCCTTCCCTCCATTTACGACTCTGCCATTCTCCTCTGAGACAGAAGCTTGAACTCTGCCCCAGGAGCACCAGCCTGTCCTCTCCTGCCCTGTCGCTGACCTGCCGAGGATACTTGTCTGCACATGGCCACCTCCTCGCATCTCCGTCCCCGACTTCTGGGAGCACCCCTACAAACTCGTTCATGGTGAGCAGAGGAATCCAAGGTCCTCTCCTCTCGTCCCCACTCCCTCGCCGCCTCCGCCTCCCGGTCCTGGACGCCAAGGCCCCAGCTTCCCTCGCCCTGGCTGGCCCTCGCCCTCACCCTCACCCCGGGTTTCCCCCAAATGGACCGGCTCCGTCTCCCTCCAGGCCGACTCGCCGCTGCCAGTCTGCACCTGCAGCCCTGTGGCCCGGCTTTCGGTCCCGCCAGCCCGCCCTCTCCACCGTCTCCCGGCTCCGTGTTCGGCCGCCGCGCCGTGGGCCCCTGTGGGGGCAACAAGCTCAGCTAGCTCGCCGAACAGTGCCTGCGTCAATAAGGCGCGGATCCGATCTGCTGCGCTACCTTCGAGCGCCGCTCACCAGTCACTGAGGGCCCTGGCTCCGCCGCCCGCCCCGCCCGAGCCGCCCGGCAGTAGTTCGTCCCCACCACCCCGCGCGCGATTGGCTGCACCAGTCCGACTTACCGCGCGCCGATTGGTCGGCGCGCGGGTCGGTCAGGCCGAGCGCCGCTGCGGCGGCGGCGGCGGAGGAGAAGAGAGCCAGACCGGAAGGGATCTAAGCGCTCCGGCGCCCCTCACACCCACTGCGGCGGCGGCGGCGGCGGCGGCGGCGGCGGCGGCGGGGCGGAGCGGAGCAGAGCGGGGCGGGGCGACCGGCCGAGCCCCGGGCAGCGGAGCCGCGAGCCGCCAGCGCGCAGCGCCGCCAGTCCGCCCGCCTGCCCTCTCCTCTTGGCGCGGCGGCGGGGAGGCGAGGTGAGCCCGGCGGGCGGGTTAGGCCCAGCGGGGACTCTCGGGCCGAGCCTCGCTGGGGAGGGACGGCGGGAGGGCCGCGCGGCCGGGATCCGCGGGGAAGGGGGAGCGCGGGGCTGGAGGACCGGGTTCTGTGGGGCCGACCGGGGTCTGCGGGGTGCTGGTGACCCCGGCCGCAGCCCCTCGTCCCCCGGGCTGCCGCAGTCACCCCTCCCTACCGGCTGTCAGCACCCCAAAGCTGAGGGCCCGCTCCCTAGTCTGGCCTTGGCAGACCTACCGTAGGGTCTGTGGGCGCCCTCCCCCCCCCGATTGTTTGGCACACAGCAGCACACCTGCTCCGGGATGCTCAGAAGCCTGGGATTTGGTTCCTGCGACCTTAGCAAAGGCACTGACACTTGATGTTTCTCGGTTTTCCCCTCAGCAAAGTGGGAGAAATGTCTGCCCTTTGGGACAGTGTTGTTGTCAGGCTATATGAATGTGTGTGAAAGCGCCTGGGCGGGAGCCCAGTGCACATTTGTGAAAAATTGGGCGGCATACTGCTCCTTGCTGGTTTGAGTGTGGCAGGAACCCCCTCCCCATTCGCCCATAGTCCCCCATGCTAACGCTGCTCCAATGCCTTGTCATTGCACACTCAGTGCCCAGCAACGCCAGAGCGGGCCCTGCCCACCCCACCCCACCAACCCACCCCTCCAACCCCCCACCACTCCCCCAACCCAGAGCACCGTTCTCCTGTCCCACCCACCTTACTTGCCTTGAACGTTCTGTTTACCTCAGGACCTTTGCACTTGCTGTGTCCAGTGATTGGCGTTGTCTCCCGGATCTTTGCACAGCTGGCTCCTTCTGGTTCTTCTTCTGGTCAGATGTCTCACTTTACACAATGCCTTCCTTGACCACCCTCTTTCTTCCCTTAGTAATTCTTTCTCATTATGTTGTTTAATTTTCTTCCTAGTATCTGGTTTGAAACTATTCTATTGATTTGCCTGTTTATTTTCTGTCTCTCCCACTAGGATGTAGCTTTATGAAAACAGGTAGTTGTCTGATTTGTCCACTGCTTTATCCCCAGTGCTTAGAAAGCACACAGTAAGTACTCAGTAATATCAGTCCAGTGAATGAATGAATGACCCTGCCCGCCTGTTGCTTTTCCTTTATGTTTGTTTAGTGACTTCTGACTAACTTGTGAAACTAGTATGCAGATGGAAACTTGCTTTCATTTTGTGAAACATTTTAATGTCCTTGACCCCTTTATTTGGTAACTGTCAGAACAAGCTGTGATATAAAATCTTACATTTTTGTAATGTTTTAGCTGTAACTTCCTTCCACACATTCAGGAGACATTTACTGAATTCTACATTATCTAGGTCAGGCTTTCTGCTCGGCCCTGGGGACACAAAGGCAATAGCAACAGGGTCCCTTCCTCCAGAGAGCCCAAGAGCCCAGTAGGGAAGGCAGACATGTAGAGAGTATTAGGACAGCTGGCTGTAGAGGGGGGGCTGTGCCATGGAAACTTGGAGGAGGTGATGGCTGGTGCTGGAGTTGAGCCTTGAATGGTGATGAGAAACTTGTCAGGTGGGGGAGGCAAGAAGTGGGAAAGGGCAGGGTGAAGGAAGAACTTTAGACCAATGTGGGGTCAAAATCAGCCTGTTGGGCCAGGTGTAAGAGAGCTTGGAGTAGTGGGGACCCTGGAGAACCAGACCCAGCTCACCCAGCAATTTTTAGAAAGAAGTCAGAACTCGACGTTTGTATCTACACTCTCTTGATTTTGAAATGTTGGCAGTAGCTAATTTTAAAATGTTTTAAATGCTGTGAAACAAGCAAAATACAGACCTCATTCAGCTTTGTTGCAGGATTGTCGACCTCCAGTGCAGGTTGTATAGGAGGGAAGAGTTGCAATGAGCTGGAAAGGTAGCCCAAGGCCAGAGGAGCTAGGCCCTATTTGTCCAGGTACTCTCATTTAATTGTCACTGGAGCTCTGTGATAGCAGCTATGAAGCCCATTTCTGCAGAGGAGGAAACAGAGGCTCCCAGAGTTTCAGCAGTCTTGTTTCATAGCAAGCAGCTGGAAAGTGAAATTTGAACCCAGGTATCCCCCAGATCAGCATTCTTTCCTGGGTCCCTCAGCTCTGAGTATTCTCTTTTGGCTCTTCATTTGTTCTGGAAGAACAATATCCAATTTAGATAATGTTTCCGTTCATTTAACCCTTTTTTTTCCCCTTCAAAAGGATTCTGCAGGGTTAAAAATAATACTATTTTGGCATAGTCTTCTCTGAAAAGTTTTGATTCTCCTGAGTCTCCTGAGGAGAATCCACTCCTGAGAATTTAATTTTCAGGATACCACTTTAAATAATTTGTTGACAGATTAAAATATGTTTATTTGGCCTCCCTAAATAAATGTTAGAGGATACACCTCAATTTGTCTATTTAAAATCAAATTTCTTAATTTTCTGGATAGAGAAAAGTGCCAGATGAAGCAATTAACAGTGAGTAAGCCAATTTATTTCATGATGCCTAAGGTAAAACAAAACCACAATTATTTCTTAAGACTATTGATTTGGCAGTAGGGCAGCTATTTCCAATCTAAATATGTAGTTATACTTGGTTAAGAAGGTGACATTTTTACATAATTTTCCCTAAGAATTAAGGAAAATTAAATTTGTATTTGGCCTTCTGTGATTGTATGAACTAGTTTCAACATCAGTCTTTAACTGTTTATTATGAGGAATTTCAAACATATACGGAAGTAGACAGTAGTATCTGGCTTTAACAATTACCAACTCATGGCCAATCTTGTTTGTCCCTAATCCCATCCATACACCTCACCCCACCTATTATTTTCAAGCAAATCCTAACTATGATGTCATTTCATCCATGAATTTTTCAGTTTATGTTCTAAAAGATAAGGAGTCTTTTAAACTTTGAAAAGCAATAATTCCTTAATATCATCAAATAGCCAGTCAGCATGCAAATTTCTAGTTGTCTCATAAATTTTATAGTTTCTTTAATAGTTTCTTCATTGGAATCAGGATCCAGATAAGGTCCATACATTGTGATAAGTTCATATGTCTTTTAAATTTCTTTTAATCTGTAGATCCCCCTTTATTTCTTTTTTTCTTTTCCTTGTAGTTTATTTGTTGAAGCAATAGCTTTTCCATTATTGGGATTTTACTGATTGTACCTCTCCAATGTAATTTCTTGTTCCTCTGTATTTCTTGAAAAGTTGTAGTTGGATCTAGGCGAGGTTTGGTTGGATCCAGGGTGCCTTCCTAAGGGGGTGCATGCTTCCTCTAGAGGCAAGTAGTCCTGGTTGGCTCACACTATGATGTTAGCCGCTGTTGATGCTCAGTGCCTGGACCCATTGATTCATTAAGAGGGCATATTATTTCGGGGACAAGTTTGTATATCTTTTGCCCGGTAAGAACTCATTTTTTAGAAAGGACTGTAGATCTTTCCACATTTTTTATTGGCCTTTGGATTGCCAGTTAAAGTATTGTTAAAAGGTGCCTCAAATCCTCTTTGGAAAATGTTGGGGTGTAAATTAATAGATATAAAAATAATGAGCGGGGCTTCCCTGGTGGCGCAGTGGTTGAGAGTCCGCCTGCCAATGCAGGGGACGCGGGTTCGTGCCCCGGTCTGGGAGGATCCCACATGCCGCGGAGCGGCTGGGCCTGTGAGCCGTGGCCGCTGAGCCTGTGCGTCTGGACCCTGTGCTCCGCAACGGGAGAGGCCACGGCAGTGAGAGGCCCGCGTACCGCAAAAAAAAAAAAAAAAAAAAAAGAGAGACATTAATATTAACTCTCATTATGTTAAACGGGTTCTTGCCCATTGTGAAGTTGTTATTTGAATATTTCTATAGCTGAATTATTTAGCTATTAGGAGAATGAACAGTGTGAAAACCACCTGTTACTTTGTCCTTCCATAGGCCAGTGTAGGAAAAACTTGGGGATTCGTTTTAAAAACATATGGTTTTTTTAGAACAATTTGTTTAAAAAACATATCTCCACTCCCCTACAATGATTTTAAGAGAAAGAATAATTGAGAATGATTGCTTTTAAAAAACTCCTTTTCCTTAAAAAAGAAAAAAATATATATATACACACACATAAACATACACACACATGTATTTCTACAGAACTGTAAATGATTTAATTTGTTTGACTATTTAAATATTGTATATCTAAACTGATGCTGCTACTAGTTTGATTTCAGCATATCTAAGCATGAGGGTGCAACCCAGGTAGTAAATCCTCCAGCTCTGATTCTAGAATCAAATCCATTTTTCCGGGCTTCCCCGGTGGCGCAGTGGTTGAGAGTCCACCTGCCGATGCAGGGGACACAGGTTCGTGCCCCGATCTGGGAAAATCCCACATGCCGCGGAGCGGCTGGGCCCGTGAGCCATGGCTGCTGAGCCTGCGCATCCAGAGCCTGTGCTCCACAACGGGAGAGGCCACAACAGTGAGAGGCCCGCGTACCGAAAAAAAGAAAATCCATTTTTCCAATTCTTAACTCTCAGAAACATAGCTACTATTATATGTTGAAAAGTGGGTGTCTTCTAAAAATTTCCTGAGAAGATGGCAGAGTAGAAGGACATGTGCTCACTCCCTCTAGCAAGAGCACTGGGATCACAACTAACTGCTGAACAGTCATTGACAGGAAGACAGTGGAACTCACCAAAAAAGATACCCCACATCTGAAGACAAAGGAGAAGCCACAGTGAGATGGTAGGAGGGGTGCAATCACAATAAAATCAAATCCCATAACTGCTGGGTGGGTGACTCACAAACTGGAGAACAATTATACCACAGAAGTCCACCCACGGGAGTGAAGGTTCTGAGCCCAACATCAAGCTTTCTAACCTGGTGGTCCGGCAGCAGGAGGAGGAATTCCCAGAGAATCAGACTTTGAAGGCTACCGGGATTTGATTGCAGTACTTCAACAGGACTGGGGGAAACAGACTCCACTCTTGGAGGACACACACAAAGTAGTGTGTGCATCAAGACCCAGGGGGAAGAAGCAATGACCCTATAGCAGACTGAACGAGACCTACCTGCTAGTGTTGGAGGGTCTCCTGCAGAGGCAGTGAGCAGCTTTGGCTCACCACAGGGACAAGGACACTGGCAGCAGAAGTTCAAGCCTGTAGGTTCCAGTGCTGCGTTGCTTCAGGCCAAACAACCAACAGGGAGGGAACTCAGCCCCACCCATCAAGCAGATTAAAGTTTTATTGAGCTCTGCCCACCAGAGCAACACCCAGCTCTACCCACCACCAGTCCCTCCCATCAGGAAGCTTGCACAAGCCTCTTAGATAACCTCATCCACCAGAGGGCAGACAGCAGAAGCAAGAAGAACTACAGTCCTGCAGCCTGTGGAACATAAACCACATTCACAGAAAGACAGACAAAATGAAAAGGCAGAGGACTGTGTACCAGGTGAAGGAACAAGGTAAAACCCCAGAAAAACAACTAAGTGAAGTGGAGATAGGCAACCTTCCAGAAAAAAAAATCAGAATAACGATAGTGAAGATGATCCAGGAGCGCTGAAAAAGAATGGAGGCAAAGATCGAGAAGATGCAAGAAATGTGTAACAAAGACCTAGAAGAATTAAAGAGCAAACACCTTGAAGAATTAAAGAACAAACAAACAGAGATGAACAATACAGTAACTGAAATGAAAAATGCACTAGAAGGAATCAATAGCAGAAAACTAAGGCAGTAGAATGGATCGGTGACCTGAAAGATAGAATGATAGAATTCACTGCCGCAGAACAGAATGAAGAAAAGAGAATGAAAATAAATGAAGACAGCCCAAGAGACCTCTGGGACAACATTAAACGCACCAACATTCGCATTATAGGGGTCCCAGAAGGGGAAGAAAGAGGGAAAGGACCTGAGAAAATATTTGAAGAGATTATAGTCAAAAACTTCCCGAACATGGGAAAGGAAATAGCCATCCAAGTCCAGGAAGTGCAGAGAGTCCCAGGCAGGGTAAACCCAAGGAGAAACACGCTGAGACACATAGTAATCAAACTGACAAAAATTAAAAACAAAGAAAAATTATTAAAAGCAACAAGGAAAAAACGACAAATAACATATAAGGGAACTCCCCTAAGGTTAACAGCTGATTTCTCAGCAGAAACTCTACAAGCCAGAAGGGAATGGCACAATATATTTAAAGTGATGAAACGGAAGAACCTACAACCAAGATTACTCTACCCAGCAAGGATCTCATTCAGATTTGATGGAGAAATCAAAAACTTTACAGACAAGCAAAAGCTAAGAGAATTCAGCACCACCAGACCAGCTTTGTAACAGATGCTAAAGTAACTCCTCTAACTGGGAAACACAAGATAAGAAAAGGACCTACAAAAACAAACCCAAAACGGTTAAGAAAATGGTAATAGGAGCATACATATCGATAATTACCTTAAATGTGAATGGATTAAATGCCCCAACCAAAAGACACAGTCTTGCTGAATGGATACAAAAACAAGACCCATATATATGCTGTCTACAAGAGAACCACTTCAGACCTAGGGACACATACAGACTGAAAGTGAGGGGATGGAAAAAGATGTTCCATGCAGATGGAAATCAAAAGAAAGCTGGAGTAGCAATACTTATATCAGATAAAATAGACTTTAAAATGAAGCATGTTATAAGAGACAAGGAAGGACACTACATAATGATCAAGGGATCAATCCAAGAAGAAGATATAACAATTACATATTCACCCAGCATTGGAGCACCTCAATACATAAGGCAAATGCTAACAGGTATGAAAGAGGAAATCAACAGGAAGACAATAATAGTGGGGGGCTTTAGCACCTCACTTACACCAATGGGCAGATCATCCAGACAGAAAATGAATACGGAAACACAAGCTTTAAATGACACAATAGACCAGATAGATTTAATTGATATTTATAAGACATTGCATCTAAAACAGCAGATTACACTTCTTCTCAAGTGCACACAGAGTATTCTCCAGGATAGATCATATATTGGTTCACAAATCAAGCCTTGGTAAATTAAAAAAACTGAAATAATATCAAGCATCTTTTCTGACCACAACAATATGAGATTAGAAATAAATTACAGGGAAAAAAATGTAAAAAACACAAACACATGGAGGCTAAACAATACGTTACTAAATAACCAAGAGATAACTGAAGAAATCAAAGAGGAAATCAAAAAATACCTAGAAACAAATGACAATGAAAATACAACGATCCAAAACCTATGGGATGCAGCAAAAGCAGTTCTAAGGGGGAAGTTTATAGCAATACAATCCTACCTAAAGAAACAAGAAACATCTCAAATAAACAACCTAACCTTACACCTAAAGCAATTAAAGAAGAACAAACAGAACCCAAAGTTAGTAGAAGGAAAGAAATCATAAAAATCAAAGTAGAAATAAATGAAATAGAAATGAAGAAAACAATTGCAAAAAATCAATGAAACTAAAAGCTGGTTCTTTGAGAAGATAAACAAAATTGATAAACCTTTAGCCAGAGTCATCAAGAAAAAGAGGGAGAGGACTGAAAGCAATAAAATTAGAAATGAAAAAGGAGAAGTTACAACAGGCATCGCAGAAAGTCAAAGCATCATAAGAGACTACTACAAGCAACTCTACGCCAATAAAATGGACAACCTGGAAGAAGTGGACAAATTCTTAGAAAGGTATAACCTTCCAAGACTGAACCAGGAAGAAATAGAAAATATGAACAGACCAATCACAAGTAATGAAATTGAAAATGTGATTAAAAATCTTCCAACAGGGCTTCCCTGGTGGCGCAGTGGTTGAGAGTCCACCTGCCGATGCAGGGGACATGGGTTTGTGCCCCGGTCCGGGAAGATCCCACATGCCGCGGAGCGGCTGCGCCCGTGAGCCATGGCCACTGAGGCTGCGTGTCCGGAGCCTGTTGCTCCGCAACGGCAGAGGCCACGGCAGTGAGAGGCCCGTGTACTGCAAAAAAAAAAAAAAAAAATCTTCCAACAGACAAAAGTCGAGGACCAGATGGCTTCACACGTGAATTCTATCAAACATTTAGAGAAGAGCTAACACCCATCCTTCTCAAACTCTTCCAAAAATTGCAGAGGAAGGAACAATCCCAAATTCATTCTATGAGGCCACCATCATCCTGATACCAAAACTAGACTAAGGTACTACAAAAAAAGAAAATTACAGACCAATATCACTGATGAATATAGATGCAAAAATCCTCACCAAAATACTAGCAAACAGAATCCAACAGCAGTTAAAAGGATCATACACCATGATCAAGTGGGATTTATCCCAGGGATGCAAGGATTCTTCAATATATGCAAGTCAATCAATGTGATACACTATATTAACAAATTAAAGAATAAAAACCACATGATCATCTCAATAGATGCAGAGAAACTTTCGACAAAATTCAACACCAATTTATGATAAAAAAAAACCTCTCCAGAAAGTGGGCATAGAGGGAACCTACCTCAACATAATAAACGCCATATGAGACAAACTCACAGCAAACATCAGTCTCAATGGTGAAAAACTGAAAGCATTTCCTCTAAGATCAGGAACAAGACAAGGATATCCACTCTCACCACTTTTATTCAACATAGTTTTGGAAGTCCTAGCCACAGCAATCAGAGAGGAAAAAGAAATAAAAGGAATACAAGTTGGAAAAGAAGTAAAACTGTCATTGTTTGCAGATGACATGATACTATATGTAGAGAATCCTAAAGATGCCGCCAGAACTCTACTAGAGCTAACCAATGAATTTGGTAAAGTTGCAGGATACAAAATTAATGCACAGAAATCTCTTGCATTTCTATACACTAACAATGAAAGATAAGAAAGAAATTAAGGAAATAGCCCCATTCACCATTGCAACAAAAAGAGTAAAATACCTAGGAATAAACCTACCTAAGGAGGTAAAAGACCTGTACTCAGAAAACTGTAAAACACTGATGAAAGAAATCAAAGATAACACAAACAAATGGAGAGATATACCATGTTCTTGGATGGGAAGAATCAATATTGTGAAAATGACTATGCTACCCAAAGCTATCTACAGATTCAATGCAATCCCAATCAAACTACCACTGGCATTTTTCACAAAAGTAGAACAAAAAATTTCACAATTTGTATGGAAACACAAAAGACCCCGAATAGCCAAAGCACTCTTGAGAAGGAAAAACGGAGCTGGAGGAATCAGGCTCCCTGACTTCAGACTATACTACAAAGCTACAGTAATCAAGACAGTATGGTACTGGCCCAAAAACAGAAATATAGATCAATGGAACAGGATAGAAAGCCCAGAGATAAACCCACGCACATATGGTCACCTTATCTTTGATAAAGGAGGCAAGAATATACAATGGAGAAAAGACAGCCTGTTCAATAAGTGGTTCTGGGCAAACTGGACAGCTACATGTAAAAGAATGAAATTAGAACACCCCCTAACACCGTACACAAAAATAAGCTCAAAATGGATTAAAGACCTAAATGTAAGACTGGACACTATGAAACTCTTAGAGGAAAACAGAGGCAGAATACTCTTTGACTTAAATCACAGCAAGATCTTTTCTGACCAACCTCCCAGATTAATGGAAATAAAACCAAAAATAAACAAATGGGACCAAATGAAATTTAAAAGCTTTTGCACAGCAAAGGAAACTATAAACAAGACGAAAAGACAACCCTCAGAATGGGAGAAAATATTTGCAAATGAATCAACAAAGGATTATTCTCCAAAATATATAAATAGCTCATGCAGCTCAATATTAAAAAAACAAACAGCACAATAAAAAAATAGGCAGAGGACCTAAGTAGACATTTCTCCAAAGAAGATAAACAAATTGCCAACAAACATATGAAAGGGTGCTCAACATCACTCATTATTAGAGAAATGCAAATCAATACTATGATAAGGTATCACCTCACACCAGTTAGAATGGGCATCATCAGAAAATTTACAAGCAACAAATGCTGGAGAGGGTGTGTAGAAAAGGGAACCCTCTTGCACTGTTGGTGGGAATGTCAATTGATACAGCCACTATGGAGAACAGTATGGAGGTTCCTTAACAAACTAAAAATAGAATTGCCATATGACCCAGCAGTCCCACTACTGGGCATATACCCAGAGAAAAACAATTCAAAAAGACACATGCACCTCAATGTTTATTCCAGCACTATTTACAATAGCCAGGTCATTGAAGCAACCTAAATGCCCATTGACAGACGAATGGATAAAGAAGATGTGGTACATATATACAATGGAAGGAACGAAATTGGGTCATTTGTAGAGACATGGATGGACATAGAGACTGTCGTACAGAGTGAAGTAAGTGAGAAAGAGGAAAACAAATATCGTATATTAACACATATATGTGGAATCTAGAAAAATGGTACAGATGAACCCGTTTGCAAGACAGAAATAGAGACACAGATGTAGAGAACAAATATGTGGACACCAAGGGGGGAAAGCAGGGAGGGGGAGTGATGGTTGTGGGATGAACTGGAAGATTGTGATTGACATATATACACTAATATATATAAAATAGATAACTAATAAGAACCTGCTGTATAAAAAAAAAAAATTCAAAAATTTCCTGAAACATCATCTGCCTACCACACGCTAGAATGAAAAGTAAATTCTGTGCATTGCCTCCTGTCTATTGTGTCTTTCACTGAGGTGCTCACCAGTATTAACCACGTCATCAGCTTTTGCACTTACCAGATTTTAATTCACATTTGCAGAATGCAGACATTTGTTGGGATAAGTAGAATGGGTGTCTTAAGGTCAGCTGACGTTGAGACCTTGCCCTGTGCTAGACACTGTGCTAGTTTTCCTCTGAGGTTGATTCTGCAGTTATTCCCGTTCTACGCATGAGTGTAATTGCTTGCCCAAGTTCACTCACCCAGATAAATGGCAGACCCACTGCTCTCTGACTCCAGAGTCCTAATCTTAGCCATTGCACGAAGCTGCCTTACCACATTTACTCTCCTGCTTAGTTTTGCCTTAACATATATTTCCTGGGCACCCACTGTGTACTTAGTAAAGGATTGAGAAGTAGATCAGACACATTTTCTGCCCTTGAGGAGCTCACAGGTAGAAGTAGAGATAGACTTGCAATGCAAATGAATACATGATGTGGTGCCAAAAAAGGGACATGCCCTGCACAGTTTGAAAGGAAAGCCTATAGAGGAGAACTTGCAGGAGAAGCAGGTGCTTGCACTAGGCTTTGGAGGATGAAGTTTGGTCAGGAGAGCAAAAGGGGGAGGGAAGTCATCTCAGGCAGATGGGACAGCTCAGGCAGAGACCTGAGGTATGCAGTAGCTGGGGTCTGCTGCTCCCAGGTGGTTTGATAGTGCCGAAGAGTGGGCCAGAGGCCCTGCAGAACTCCTCTGCTGTTATAAGAATTAGAATTTTACTGTCAAGGCAGTCGGTCACTACTGAAGGAATTTAAACAGGAGAGCAGTATGATAACTGCATATTTTCAACAAATCTCTTTTAATTCCTTATTTTGAAATAATTATAGATTCACAAGAGGTTGCAAAAATAGCAGAGAGGTCCTGTACACTCTTCACCCAGTTTCCACCAATGGTTGTATATTTATGTAACTATAGTATGATACCAGCATCAGGCAGTTAGCATTGGTACAATGCTTGTACAGTTCTATGTCATTTTATCACATGTGGAGGTTCATATAATCACCACCTTTGCCATCAAGATACAGAACTATTTCATCATCCCAAAGATCTCCCTTGTACTACCCGTTTATAACCACACCACCCGCCTTGCCCCCCACCATCCATAACCCCTGGTGACCACTAACCTGTTCTATATCTCTATAATATAGGTAATTTTCATTGCAAGAATGTTGTATAAATGGAATTATGTCCTATGGACCTTGTGAAATTGGCTTTTATCACTAAAAATTGTCACTAAAATTTCATAATACCCTTATGACCCACCCAAGTTGTAATGTATATCAGTAGTTCGATCATTTTTATTGCTGGGTGATGGTCCATGGTATTGACATACAGCAATTTGTTTAACCACCCACCCACTGAAGGACATCTGGATTGTTTCCAGTTTTGAACTATTACAAATATAGCTGCTATAAGCATTCATGTAAAGGTTTTCAAGTGGACAGATCTTTCTTTCTAATGTGGTATATATACAGTGGTTTGGAGGTATCAGGAATGGAGGCTGGGAGAGCACTTTGGCTATTGGTATGTCTGGGGAGCAATGAGGCCTTTACTCACAACACTGGGTATCGGGCATTGGGCCTGGAGATGGGGAGACTGACGACTACAAGGAGCTGGCAGGAAGAATCCTTGCTGGAGTCACTCACGTCCCTGTGAGTGACATAATAACCAATTCTGTATCATAGTATGTACTGTAACTTAAGAACTGATGTTCAGAAGAATGGCCCTGCGGTGCTGTGAAGATTTTGGTTATCCAAGAAAGATTAAGTTGTTGTGCTATGCTATTTTTAATATGAATTAAAGTAGGAAAAAACAATTTGATTAAAACTTTCAGCAGCAAGCATTGAAACAAAGAGGGTGATTGTGAAAATCTGCTTTTAATCACAGCAGTCAGTTAATTTAAATATTGAATGTCCTGGGTATTCTGAAACATTAGTGTGATTAAAGGTTTGAGTCTATGGATCACTGAATTATCTTCATCATCAGAAGAAAGTGTCTTAGTGGGGTGAAGACAACAAGATGAGATGTGAAGATCTGCGTTATTCTGGCCTGGTCTTGACCAGGCCTTGGACAGTCACTTTACTTTCTAAGTAAAATTAGAGATATTACAGTAGTATATTGGGAAAAACATGGATATAGTAGTCAAATACACCTCAATTCAAATCCAGGCCGTGCCACTTTCCAGCTGAGAATTTGGGCAAGTTCCTTACTGTCTCAGTTTTGTTTCCTCATTTGCAGAGTGAGGACAGTACCACGCACCTCACAGGCTGTTAGGAGAAGGTGTATAACTGTGTACTCAGAGCCTGGCCCACTTGCCTTCCTGCCTCCAGTCTCATCTGCCTCAAATCCATTCTCTGTAAAGGTGTCAGAGTGACCATTTTGCAACTTTTCATTTAAAAGTGTTTGTTTAGTTTTTAAAATGTGAAATATGTGCATAGTTTAAAAAAAAAGAACAGGAAGTTATAATGGCAAGGATGAAAGTCTCATTTCCCACTGTTTCTCTGCACTTGCTAGCATATTGTGTGTGTGTGTGTGTGCATGTGTTTGTGTATTTTTCCATACATTGGAATTTACTGTATGCAGTCTTCTTTAACTTGCTTTATTTCCTTATATATCTTAGACATCTTTCCATATCAATGCATAAAGTCCCTGCATTGTTTTTAATGGCTTTATTATACTTTTGTGCCGTAATTTATTCAGTCATTCCAAGGGTACTTTTTAGGTTATTTCTAGTTTTTTGCCTGTTACAAGCAGTGCAACAAACATCCTTGCACAAATATCTTTGAATATTTGTACACATGTATTTGTCAGATACATTTATAGAATTGTAGTTGCCAGGTTAGGAGTCTTGTGCATTTAAATTTTTCCTTAGGTATTACCTATTTTGCTTCCAAAAAATGTTTTACTAATTTATAGTTCTCACCATCATGTGTGAAAGTACCTGTTTCGTCACACCTAGGTTGATACTTAACTTGCACGCAGGTCTTGCCTCCTCCAGGAAGCCTTCCTTTACATCCGTCTCTCACTCACACATTCCACTTGTTCTCTCACTCTGCCCTCTGGACACTACTCTGCTGGGCTTCTGCCATGCAGCCTGTGCATTCCCCTAGGACACCTCCTACGTGGTGTGATAAATATGCAGTTGGTGGTTTGAGGGAAGGGACTGTCCAATTAGTACTCCATTGACAGCTGGTACCTCATGCTTGGCACACAGAAGGCCGTCAGGAGTTTGTTAGGAGAACTCAGTAAATGGTAGCTGTCATCCCCACAAGACTCAGACTGTATGCTCTCCACTGTTCTTTCCCACTTTAAAATTTTATAACTATGTAAAGCTGTAGTTAGAGCTAATTTTTCTATTTAGAAAAGTTAATCAGATTTAATATTTATAGTACCTGAATTGCTTATATTTAGAATACTAGAGGTAGAGAAAAAATTTTTTAAAGCATTTCTTATTCTAGGCTCTAAACAGGTAGGAAGGTTTCTCCTGCCCAATGTTTATTTATAGAGTGGGTAGATTTTACAGGTCTCCAGTCTTGGAGAAATAGAGATTTTCGATTAGAGCATTTCATTAAACAAGCATTCATCAAAGCAGTATGGTAAGTGGGGAGAGTGTGGACATGAGCCAGGTGCCTTTAGCAAAGGCTTTGCCAATTCCTAACCTCAAGGCACCCACTCACCACAGTTAGGTCTGTAGGAGCAGAGTGTGTTCTTCTAGGAGCTTTTTCAGTGGAAAAATGGTGGGCATTGAACAATGTCTTATGAGAGGGAAGACAGGCCCTCCCTGCTTTTGAGGAGCTTCTGACTTGGCAGAGGGAAGCAGAGGCAGACCTGCAGAAGCCGAGTGACAGTGAACACGGTAGGCACTGGGTCCCACTGCTGGGAACCGAGGTGAGGAACCAGCATCTTCTGGTGAGGGAAGTTAAGGCAGGGACTGCACCTTCAGTGTGTTGGTAATGTGGTTGCATGAAGAATTCTTAATGTGTTGGTAATGTGGTTGCATGAAGAATTCTTAACACCTCTCAATTTGTAAATTGTCTTCTGAAACCAGGTTGAGGTCCATTTTGTTGAAATACAATCTCAAGAGAGAGTTGATTTCATTAATAGCTAAATTACATGCTTTCTTAGTTTGGTTTGGGGTTCTTTCTCTTGCTCTCATGAAGCCCATGAAGCCCAAGATTGACAGAGGAGGTGGCTTTGACAGATTCTGTCTTAGGTGATTTTTTTTTTCTGCCTAATAAGGGAAACTTATTTTAATTTTAAAATTATTTAAAATCTTGAGATGAAATTATGTTAATTATTGACCTAATAATGTAATGTACTCCCCAAATTCACAAAAGCTAACCTAATACTGTACCAGTCTGAGTACAGGTTACAACAGCTGTAGCAGAGAGAGTTCCAGAGTTGCTCAACAAGGTTGAGATTAATTTGTGCCAATCTCAATGTGGGCAGGTGGACCAGAATGGGGGCCACCTCAGTGCCACAAGGTCATTCCAGACTCAGGCTGGTGGGTGACTCTAGCATCTTCAGCATGTGACTTCCATCTCTGGATCTATGACTGCTGATCCCTCAGCCAACAGCAAGGGAGAAAGATAGATTGAAAGGCAAGCAGCTTTCTGTTTAAACAAATGATCTGGGAGTAGCATACATCACTTCTGCTCACATCTCATTAGCTAAAGGTTAGTCATCTGGCCACAGCTGGCTGCCAGGAAAGTGACCAGATGTCATCTCTAGTTGGGTAGCCATTTGTCCAGCTGGAACAGGGTGGCTTCTGTTACTAAAATGAAGGGAGGAGTGGATCCTGGAGTAGGTCAGCAGCCTAGGCCTCTCATACTGTCCCTTGGCCACTTCAGACTTAACTTAACAAGCCGTACTTTCCAACTCAGCTATCTCTTGCTTACCTCCAGCTGTTTCACCTTTGTTTCTCCCCATCTCCTGCAGGGCAACAAGTCACGTACATTCTTCCTCCAAGCCGTGCATTTCCTTCTTTTCCCCACCTGCCACAATCCTGCCATTTTTGTCAGGTCTGCCTGTTTTGAGTCCTACCCATTCGAATCCAACCCTTTCTCAGCTTCCCGAATGACCTCTCTGAAAAGCAAGTGTGAACCCATGCCTCTCGTGCTTTGATGGCTCTACAGCCCTCAGGCCCAGGCCCAGATGGCTCTGAGCGTCTTCCAGGGCCTGGGGTGATCTGGCCTTGTTTTCTCTCCAGTTTTTTCCCCCCATGACCCAGCAGAATCAAATCTCAAATGATTTGTCATGCTTAGAAGGCACCTCCAGCTCTCTGCACATGCTACTTCCTATCCCTTCACCCTAAACCTCCATTCTTCTGGGTTTAGGGCTCTCCTTGCATCCGATCTCTTCTGAGTATACCCGCAGTGTACGCTCTCTGTAAGCTTGAAACGCAGAAGGCAGGTTCTGGCAAAGGACCTGGTCCACAGTGGTGCTCAAGAAATGCTTTATGAATGACCAGTATTGCTGGTGCATTACAACATGGCCAAGAAATAGCAGGTTGTAGTGGCTCCTGCCTTCTCGCTGAGTCTGTCTCTGATCCTTTGCATTTTTACTCCACTAGTCAAGCTGAGCAATTCACCATGTCTGAGCACAGTCAGTTTGAGTTCTGTGCTTCTACTCTGTCTCTGGCAAAACTATCCAGGGCAAATGCCACCTCCTCCATGAAGCTCTTCTTGTTTTCTGCACCCCTGCTTGTGGGTAGGACCTCTTTTGCCTTTCAGCTTTGTTTCTATTTTGCTTATGGCCCTTACCTCTTTATAACTTATATTACAATGTAGATAATAGACTCATTCTTCACACTTCTCCCCCAAATAGTGAAGTAGGGGCTGCTTCAAGACCAATACCTGTTTGATCTTGATATATGTCTTCTATATTATTTATCACTTTCTTGTACAAAGGTACCCCGTAAATGTTGAGATGAATTGTCTCGGCCTCTTAAAAACTATAAATAAATTAAGAAAAAGATGCTCCTTCAGATGTCAGTAAAATAGAGCAGCATCGTGAGGGAATCATTAGCTGCAGTGTTATGGGTCTGATCAGCAGAGGTATATTGAATGGTCACTCTGTCCCAGGGGCCAGGCCCTCCCTGTCCTCCTGTCCTGGGAGTACAGGGTGCCACCATGAACAAGACAGACCTATGCCTCCCCTCCTAGAGCTTAGGGCCCCCTTCTCACAGCAGCATGGCTTGGCCAGCTCACTAAGCCTTGGGTCACTCCAGTGTAACACAGGGCTGATAATTTCTGTCGGTTGTTGTGAGCAGTGTGTTAGTTTATCTAGTGCAACGCTGGCCTCCCAGACGCAATCCCCAGCCAGTGTGCAATGGCTCTTGGTCAAAATGGCTGCTGTGCCTACCAGCTGTGCCTCAGCCACTGCCCTGAGAATGGTAAAACATGAAGCAACAGTCAGTTGGAGAAACTATTCATTTGATTTAAATTCTTTGTTCAGTCTTGTTGTTAATCAATTTCCATGTTTAATGGAAGTCCTAGACATCATTGTGTTGAAACACATATAATCACTCCAAAAACTCAGTGGGTAGATATTAAATATTAGGTGTTAGAACAAACAAGCAGGAATTTGGGGAAGCTGTAGAATAAAATTTAAATTCTGTGTTTGTAAGCAGTGTAGAATATTTACCTAAATGATTTTATTGTTGGCTTTTTAATTTTTAAGAAATGACCAATATAAATAGCTTGCTAACTTTTGAATAAACATTATCAGACAAGAGCCAGGGAACGGAGTAAAGGTAGCTGCCTGCCGATTTCTGTTTGCTTTGTTTTCTGTATAAAATCATACAGGCTCCTGCAGCGTAGGAATCTCAGCCTACTATCTAAACCACAGAAAGGCTGCTCTGGGGCTTCCAGTTTATATTCATGCCTCGTGGATAACATAGTGTCCATGTTATTGACTGTAGCTTATGACAGAGTTCTCCATCTATGGCTGTCTGTATTGAAGCCCACTAGTGATGTAGGGTTTAGGGAATGTAGGCCGGCTCCGGGACCACCTCACAAGGTAGGAGCGCACTCACGAGCATCCACGGCACACACAGGTGTCACCAGGCCTCCAACACCCCGTTGTTCTTTAACTTACCACTTTTACAATCACTTTGGCATCGGACTTGCTTTCTAGTTCGTCACTTTAACCTGAATTTGTGGACACAGCAGAAGACTGGTCCATTTGTTTTTCTGCATGAATGAATTGTAGACGTTCATTTTGCAGCATCTCCAGAGTGCCTCCATATCTGGTTGAGACAGCACGGTGTAATCTGGTCCCACAGGAAGCAAGCTGATGGGAATCACATAGTGATGTAGTCTTGTCATGGCTAATAAAAATGTACAAATTCTTTTCTCCAAAGGTGGTTATTTCCTAATCCAATCCCTTAAGATGTGGTCATGCAGGGTCTCAGAATTCCTTCCTTTCATGATAATCTTGTACCATTAAAATGTCTTTGCATTTTTTGCATGTTGCTTAAGTTCAGAACTTGGTCTAACTCAGTTTACCAACTTACAGCCACATTGTCTTATATACCAATGAATTTGAAACACTATTAAGTGAGCTATGCATGTATAATTTCAGTAAGAATCCATGTTCATTCTGTTTCTCTTTCAAGGAATCTGACGACTGTACCAGCTCTTCGGAATATTATATGACACTACATCATGAGTGACAGTAAATGTGATAGTCAGTTTTACAGTGTACAAGTGGCAGATTCAACTTTCACTGTCCTAAAACGTTACCAGCAGTTGAAACCAATTGGTTCTGGAGCCCAAGGAATTGTCTGGTAAGTATGGTCTGTTTCAGTAGTGTAGATTGAGTTTTTGTTGTAATAAAAACTTAATAGATCTAAGTCGTCAGAATTTAGAAACACTGATGATAAAAATACCCTTTTCTTTGCTATAGGTTTATAAGCTAAATTGAATCAACCTCTTGCTTTAGTTACATATAGTCAGATTGTAGGATACAAGCTCAAATTCTTAGAATGCTGCGTAAATTTAAATAGGTAGCAATTTTTCTTTTTTCTTTGTTTCTTTTCTCTTTTTTTTCTTTTCCATTCCCCCTGTCATTATGATATTAGAGTAATAGGTATGACAGTGAGTTGTAACAGAAATTTGGAGTTTTATTCATTTCTTCATCCTGGCCACCTTTCCCCCCTCCCCCTTTTATTCCCAATCACTCCTATTCATTTCTAGGCGCCGTCATTGCAGTGCCTTGCCCTTCATTGGCAGGATGAGGCCAGTCAGTGTCATTATCACCCCATGGATTAACCAGGAAGGGATGCCGTATGAGGGGTTGGGCTGGCCGTCTCTTCCTTGGTGTCTCACTTCAACTATGTGTCCAGCCCAGAACGTCAGAACCGTTGGTCTGACCCTGAACCTTAGTCTCTTGCTTGGTAAGACAGTCAGCTGCCGCGACATCACTGGCCAGCTAAAGGTAAAGTTTTTCACATGTTTTCTAGACTACAGTTATCAGCACTTCCCAAGCTTTCTATCCCTTAGTTTTTTGGCAAATCTTTTCTTCTTTTTTTGGTTAGTAAAAACAAGATTGTCTTTGCATCTAAAAGGAACTGTGGTAAAGCTAAACACCCAATGATTACAGCTTGTAGGTAAAGGGGATTCAAGATAAAAGAGAACTCTTGGATGGTCTGGTAGGAGAGTTTATATTTTTATTAGAGATGTTGAGTTTAGAGAATCTGCATCAGTGGTTAGTAATTGATCCTCTGTTGTAGAGATATGTGATCAGGGAAGTTAGTTGTTTTCTTTGGCTTAGGTAGTTAGAGGCCCTGGAAGCTGAGAGGAGGTGGTAGTTCAGAGATTCCCAGAAAAACTAATGAGGGGGAAGGGGCTGTTTGGAAGGAATGCCTGGCTTGCATCTAAAATAGTGGTGATCTTAACTTCCAATTGATAACATGCTATATTGGTACTTAAATCCAGTGTGCCAGGAAAGTTTTAAAGTGAATGGATGGTTCATATTAGGATACTTTGATGTTAATAAAAAGTTCTAGACAGTAAAATATTCTTTTGATTTATAACCCATCTCTTATTTGGAACTGGATGGTAATTTGACATAGGGAATTAAGCAAGACTGATATCAAGGACATTTAATGTAATAACCACATTAAGAGCTTGACTAGAAATTCATAATTAATTGTATAATGGAGAGCTTTACAAGGGTTTTGCAGTTAAAATTAATGACTTCATTACAGCATGGTAAATGACAATAAAATTACATGCTACTTTAAAAAATACTGTTTTTCAGAGATTAGTTTTGATTTCCAGTTTTCATATCCTACTTCCTATCTTTGTTTTTTAAAGAAATGTTTAATAATGAATTTACTCATTATGGGTGTATATTTTTCATTAAAAAAATTCTAGTTTTGAAATGAAAGTTCCCAAATAAACAGTTATAAGCTAAACCTCCTCTGGTAAAAGCAGTGGTAGAATTATAAGATGGAAAGTTCTGAATTTTTAAAGAATTTTAAAGACTAAGAGTCCAGAAATAAACCCATACATCTGTGGCCAGTTGATTTTCAAAAAGGATGCCAAGATTATTCAGTGGGGAAAGAACAGTCTCTTCAACAAATGGTGCTGGGACAACTGGATACCCACATACAAAAGAATGAAGTTGGACTCCTACTTCACATCATGTAAAAGGTTAACTCAAAATTGATCGATGACCTAAATGTAAGAGTTAAAACCATAAAACTCTTAGAAGAAAACAAAGGGGGAAGCGTCATGACTTTGAATTCTTAGAAATGACACCAAAAGCATGAGCAACAAAAGAAGAAATTGGACTTTATCAAAATTAAAAATTTTTGTGTATCAAAGAACACTGTCAAGAGAGTGAAAAAACAACCCACAAATGGGAAAATATTTGCAAATCGTGTATCTGGTAAGAGTCTAATATTCAGAATATAAAGAACTCCTACAACTCAACAGCAAACAGACAAACAACCCAATTTATTTATTTTTAGGTAAAAGCATCTTTTTTTTTTTTAATTGGAGTATAGTTGCTTTACAATGTTGTGTTAGTTTCTGCTGTATAACAAAGTGAATCAGCTATACGTATACATATATCCCCTCCTTTTTGGATTTCCTTCTCATTTAGGTCACCACAGAGCACTGAGTAGAGTTCCCTGTGCTATACAGTAGGTTCTCATCAAACAACCCAATTAAAAAAAAAAAAAAAAAAAAACAGGCAAAGGACTTGAATAGACATTTCCCCAAAGAAGATTTATGGCCAATAAACACATGAAAAGATGCTCATTGTTAGCCATTTGGGAAATGCAAATCAAAACCACAGTGAGGTACTACTTCATACCCACTAGGTGGTCATAATCAACAAAATGGAAAATAACAAAGATTGGCAGGGATGTGAAGAAATTACAACCCTCATACACTGCCAGCGAGAATGTAAAATGGTGCAGCCACTTGTGGAAAACAGTTTGACGGTTCCTCAACAAGTTAAACATAGAATTATTACATGACCCAGTAAATATCCCTAGATATATTCCCAAAAGAATTAAAAACAGATGTTCAAAAAAGACTTGTATACAAATGTTCATAGCAGCACTATTCTCAATAGCCAAAAGGTGGAAACAGCCCAAATGTCCATCAATAAATGAATGGATACACAAGCTGTGTTATATACATACATGGAATATTATTCATAAAAAAAATGAAGCACTGATATATGCTACAACATAGATGATCCTCAGAAACATGCTAAGTGAAAGAAGCCAAACATAAAAGGTAGTATTATTATATGAGTCCATTTATGTGAAATATCCAAAGTAGGTAAATCCATAGAGAAAGATGCAGATTGGTGGTAACAAGGGCAAGGGGGAGAGAGGAATGGGGAGCAACTTCATAATGGGTATGGAGTTTCCTTTTGGGGTGATGAAAATCTTTTGGGGTTACTTAAAGGTGGTGATTGCACAACACTGTGAATGTGCTAAATGCTACTGAATTGTTCAGTTTAAAATGGTTCATTTTATGTTTATGTGAATCCCCCCTTAAAAAAATTTTTTTTGAAAAAAAATGTAAACTGAAAGGTGCCTTAACTTAAGGATATTTGTCATTTTTAATGGATATTTAACCCCTGATACTATAGTATTATATGTAATATTTTCATGTTATATTATGCATTAAAATATGTTGTCATTTTCTTGTAACTTACGTTACATATTGATATAGTCTTAACTGTACTTTCACTTAACTCTTAGTATTTTCATTTAAATAATTTTATGACAATTTTATTAACATTTGTATGAGCAACTTTCACCTCACATACATGTAGAGGCTAAAATTTTAACACCATCCTAAATTGCACGTCTTGCAAATTCCCACTTCCATAGCCTGAATTTTGATTTTAAGGAAGGATCAAAAACTGGGTTTCACGCTTTTCTGCTCAAGAAAGAAGTCTTTGAACTGATTAAAATAGCTCTTAATGAGCCTTTTGCACAGCTAGAGTTTATTTTGTGATCTTTGATGTAATTATTCACTTAACTTTGTAACCCAAGCCAGTTATTCATTACCAGATCAAAACCTTTTAGTTGGGTTAACTTTACTGATGCATGGAAAAGAGATTAGTTAACTTGATTCAGATTATTGATACTTTCTTTTAGAAATGTTTGTGCAATTATGAAAATTATTCTTAGACTTCTGGGATGTTTTCTTTTGGCTTTTAGAGGAGGTGCCGTCACGAGAGCTGGGCCTAGATGGTTGGAGACCTGGTTTCCATTATTACTTTACTGCTACTTTCTACCAGAGCCTGTGCTGGCTTCCTCTCAGCCGGGAAGGTGGGTGACTACTCCTCACCTTCCTTCTAGGCTTGAGGCTTTGTGGTACCATTGAACTGCAGCAGTGGTGGTGCAGGCAATGGTAGTCCCAGACTGACAAGAGAGAAACGTTTCCTGTGATACTTCCCCCACATGTCTTCAGAGGATTTTTTCCTGGCTCTGTTTTGCACAGAGTCTTGGATATTGGCATTATGCTTTAAGGTCCTTAAAAGAAAAGTGTTCTTTTTATACACGGTTCAAGGAGAGGATCTTTTACCTTGTTCTGCTGTGTAGATAGAGCAAGAAACTATGAATGGTGCCAGTTAGACTCCTTTCTTCCTCATCAGTGATGGAAGGGCTTGAGTATACCCACCATCAAGCCCTAACTTTTAGATAACTTCTTATCTCCAATGGTCCCTTCTCTGCAAATATGACAGGTTCTTTCCCACGCCCATCACTTTTGTCCCCACTGCATCTCCTGGTTGGAGTCTCCTCTGAAACCCTGCTCTTCTGTCCCTGTCCTGACACTATCCCTGATCTTTTGAGACTTACCTGTGGAACTTCAGATAATCTCACCTCATGCTTGGAATAGAGCCTTCTCTCTGATCGAACCAAGGAGTATGTGATTGGTTTGATTGATGCACACGTGCACATGTGTGCACACACACACACACACTCCAGAACTGTAAGATAATAAATTTGTGTCTTAAATCAGTAAATCTGTGCTAATTTGTTATAGCAACAATAGGAAACTAATAT
Organism: Pseudorca crassidens; assembly: GCF_039906515.1. Taxonomy (NCBI): domain Eukaryota; kingdom Metazoa; phylum Chordata; class Mammalia; order Artiodactyla; family Delphinidae; genus Pseudorca; species Pseudorca crassidens. The sequence continues at coordinate 138,080,855 of NC_090298.1, read as the reverse complement.
ACATGTGTTTTTACATTTTTGAGAAGTAAAATATCATAGTAGCAATAATGAATGGTTTACAAAACTTGTTAATCATCTATTTAAACTAGAGCTTGATAAAGATATAGGGACAGGTGTGCAGGTAAACCAAAGTGCAGGTATTGATACAGGATTAAAAGGAGGAGCTGGGGTCCAAATAAAATATTCTGACTCCTAATTTTGAATTGTTTTTACAGTTATCTGATTTATTTGTTTCTATGTTTTTGTTCATTAAAACTGTTAGTAAAATAATTAGGAAGTAAGTTTTAAAATGTTTATCATTTGAAGTATTTATAAAATTAAGTTATTAGTAGAATTAAGTAATTCAAGGTTTTAAAGCTCTACGGGGAAAATATGTGTACATTTCTTTCATATATATATATATTCACTTTTTCTCTCTCCTTCTAAAATGTCAAGCTGTTTAACCAAAGTAGTAAGGACTATTTGTTTTATGAAACAGTTCTACGAAGTGCTTAACTTTTTTTTTCTGCTTTTATTAAAAAAATTTTTAATTGAAATATAGTTGATTTACAATGTTGTTAATTTTTGCTGTACAGCAAAATGGTTCAGTTATATGTATATATGCATTCTTTTTTTAAAATATTCTTTTCCATTATGGTTTATCGTAGAATATTGAATATAGTTCCCTGTGCTATACAGTAGGATCTTGTCATTTATCCATTCTAACATATAATAGTTTGCATCTGCTAACCCCAAATTCCCAATCCATCCCTCTCCCACCTCTCTCCCCCTTGGCAACCGCAAGTCTGTTCTCTATGTCTGTGAGTCTGTTTCTGTTTCATAAAGGTTCATTTGTGTCATATTTTAGATTCCACATATAAGTGATATCATATGGTATTTGTCTTTCTCTTTTTGACTTACTTCACTTAGTATGATAATCTCGTTGCTGCAAATGACATTATTTCGTTCTTTTTTATGGCTGAGTAGTATTCCATTGTATATATGTCCCACATCTTCTTTATCCTTTCATCTGTAGATGGACATTTACTTTGTTTCCATGTATTGGCTATTGTGAATAGTGCTGCTATGAATATAGGGGTGCATGTATCTTTTTGAATTATAGTTTTGTCTTTATATATACCCAGGAGTGGGATTGCTGGATCATATGGTAGCTCTATTTTTAGTTTTTTGAGGAACCTCCATACTGTTCTCCATAGTGGCTGTACCAGCTTACATTCCCACCAACAGTGTAGGAGGGTTCCCTTTCTCCACACCCTCTCCAGCATTTGTTATTTGTAGACTTTTTATATATATATAAATTTATTTATTTATTTATGGCTGCATTGGGTCTTCATTGCTGCGTGCGGGCTTTCTCTAGTTGCAGCGAGCAGGGGCTGCTCTTCATTGTGGTGTGTGGGCTTCTCATTGTGGTGGCTTCTGCTGTTGTGGAGCATGGGCTGTAGGCGGGTGGGCTCAGTAGTTGGGGTTTGCGGGCTCTAGAGCGCAGGCTTAGTAGTTGTGGCGCACGGGCTTAGTTGCTCCGCGGCATGTGGGATCTTCCCAGACCAGGGCTCGAACTCGTGTCCCCTGCATTGGCAGGCAGATTCCTAACCACTGTGCCACCAGGGAAGTCCCTTGTAGACTTTTTAATGGTGGCCATTCTGACTGCTATGAGGTGGTACCTCATTGTAGCTTTGATTTGCATTTCTCTAATAATCAACAATGTTGAGCATCTTTTATGAAGTGTTTAAAAAAAAAGTGTAATATTAGATCTGACAATGCTTAGAAGTGACAGTTACAACCTTAACATGAAATGGTTGGTATAGCTCTTATCCCTTTTTGCTTCCTCTAGTTCTGTACAAGCATGAATGTTGGCCTGTTCTTATACTGTTTTGTTTTCTGTTAGTATATATAAATAAACATAATGTCCACAACAAAATTTTTGTGATAAAGAAGATATATGCTATAAGGCATAGGAAGGCTATGATTCAGGAGAACTGAGTTCTAAGTCCAGCTCAGATCCTCATAGCAGTAGTTCTTAGTGACCTTGGGCAAATCATTGTGTCTTTATAGTTACACCTCTAAAATGTATAGTTTGGAACTTCTAATTTAAGATCAGACACCTAAACAAAGAGACAGGAGAGCAGTAATCAGTGGATATGAGAGCATTTAACAAGTTTCTGCAGAGGAAGTGAGAATAAGTAGGTAAGACATTTGCCACAAAGAAGAGAACCTATCGATAGTAGAACTCCAAAGAGGTTGTGAGTATACAGATGCCAGATACAAAAAACGAAGGTGAAACGGGTGGCTAGAAGTAGGGATGTTAATTAAAAGTGTGTCTATGAAACAGTTTTGCTAGTTGGCTCCCAACATTCCCACCCCTACCCCCATGCTCAGCATTTGCCCCTAGAGAGCGAGTAAGTAAATGAAGAATTATTAGGCCAGTATCTGGAGAAGGAGAAGCCTAGTAAGAGGAGCCCAGGATTTGGGGTGTTCTTTCCCTTGAGGGCATTTGAAAATTCTGGAGTGGGCAGCTGAGAGACTTAGAGTCCTTTGGACTGCCTTGTGGGGCTATAGGAGACAGGGTTTGGCGTCCAGGGCCCTCTAAAGGGGCTTAGTGAACTTCCTTTGCTTTAACTGGGTCTGATAAAGGGCTGCATCCTAGAAGTAAGGATGAACCAAAAAGAAACTGGCCCTTGCAGGAACTGCCACTTAACTTCACATCATCTCATTTGCTGAACCCAAAGTGAGGTGAGCCCAAATTGCTAGTGCCCCCAGGTACCCAGCAGAAATAAATGTAAATTCTACCTGGAGGAAGATAGATCATACTGGATATCAAATTATTTCTAGATAGCAAACAGTTTTGCAAGTTCAAGGTGCAAGACGTAATCAGAAATAACTAGTCACACAAGGAGATTGGACAACATTCACAAAATCCAGCACAAACAACAGAGAAAAGAAACAGATCCACAGGGGTTATTGGCATTATTGGATCCAGACTTCCAAAGAGTTATGATGTTATGTTCCGGATGATAAAAGACAGTATGAAAAAGTTTTGGTGGAAAATGAAAACTTAAAACAACTAAATAGAAATTATAGAACTATAAGACATAGTAATTGAATTATGAAGTTAATGGGTGGGTTTAAAAGCATATTAGATATAACTGAAGAGGGAATTGTGATCTGAAAGATAGGTGAGGAAAAAAGTATCCAGAATGAAGCCTGGGGAGACAAAAGGGTAGAAAAATATGGAAGAGAGGATGTATTTGTTTTCTATTGCCGCGTAACAAATTACCATAAACTTAGTGGTTTAAAGCAGAACAACAACCATTTATAATTTCATAGTTCTGTAGGCCAGAAATCTGGGTGGGCTTCCCTGGGTTCTCTGCTTGGCATTTCACAAGGCTGAAATCAAGGTGTCACTGGACTGGGCTCTTATCTGGAGGCTCTGGGGAAGAATTTGCTTTCAAGTGCGTTCAGATTCTTTGCAGAACCCAGTTCCTTGCAGCTGTAGGTCAGAGGTCTCCATTCCATTCCCTTGCTCTCTATCAGCCAGGGGCCACTCTGCTCCTAGAGGCTCCCACATTCCTTCTCACGTGACCCCCCTTCCATCTTAAAGGCAACAACATGTGTAGTCCTTCTCAGGATTCAGATCTCTCTGACTTTCCCCTCTTCCCACCAGCCAAAACAAACTCTGCTTCTAAAGGGTTCTCATGATTGGATTAGTGCCCCCCCACCCCTTCCCTTGTGATCTCCCTTTTGTTAAACTTGGCCCTCTTGCAGGACACAGGGTCAATATACGACAAAAAAATCAAATGCCTAGAAATTGATAGAACAAACCACTTCAGAAAACAGTTTGGCATTATCTACTAAAATAAACTATATGTAATACCACTTTTAGCTATCTACTCATCAGAAATGCATGCCCAGAACCATGTACAAGAATGTTTATGACCATGTTTTTTGCTTGTAAACTGAAAACAACCAATGTATCTATCAACATTATGTCATATAATCATAACAAAGGAGTATTATAGCGATGACACAGAATGAGTTATAGCTTCACACAACAACGGATGTACCTCACAAATATAACGTTGAGTGAAAGAAGTCAGACATAGACAGTTTCAAAAACCAGGCAAAAATAAATGATACAGGGGCTTGAAGATACATGTTTAGCTGGTAAAAGCAAGGAAGTGATTATGATAAAAGTCAGAAGTAGGGGACTTCCCTGGTAGTCCAGTGGCTAAGACTCCATGCTCCCAATGGAGGGGGCCCAGGTTCCATTCCTGGTCAGGGAGCTAGATCCCATATGCCACAACTAAAAGATCCTGCATGCCGCAATGAAGATTGAAGATCCTGCGTGCAGCAGCTAAGACCCAGCACAGCCAAATAAATATATTTAATTATAGTATAAAAATAAAGTCAGAAGTAGTTATTGTCTTTGGGGGGCAGGAAGGATAGTGATTAGTGGGGGGGAGCGCTTTGGGGTTGTTGACAAAACATGGTTCTTTGTAATAAATCATTAAGACGAGGAACAAAAAAGGAAGCAAAAGAATGAATACCAGACAGGCATACGCCTTCTCACCAACAGCACTCAACTTTGGAAATCATTGGAGCTCTGAGAGAAAATTGATTTCGAGCTTAGAAGACAAACTATCAATCAAGGATAAAGGAAGAGTAAGATAATTTATCTTCCATGCCCTTTTTTTCTGAGGAAATTCCTTGAGAGTGTACTCCAACAAGAAAGAATACAAGAACGTGTAACACCAGAAACAGTGGAAGCCAGAGAAGAGAAATCCCAGGGCGATAGGTACACATCAGGCCTTGAAACCCCAAGAAAAATGTCTTTCTGAAAAATGGAATAGATTCCAAACAATAGATAATGTGAGTAAGGAGGTAAGAAGTACTAGTGACAGCTCTAAAGAGGTATATTTGTCTTCTCTTAATAAGAAAAAAAAAGTTTATTAGAAACTTGTGGTAGAAAAGTTAGAAAAAGTCACGATCTAAGAATAAAACAAATTTAAAGCAGCATGATATTTGAGAACTTACGGAATGTTAGAAGAGAATCCATTTAACCTTAATGCTGGAAACAATCACATTCTCTTATGAGTGGCAAGGGTCATGTGATCTTTAGAAATGAAATGTAATCCTCGCTCTGAAATTAGTAATGTTTACATGTGTGCACATACAAACATACACTCTGTAAGTCGATTTTCAACTTTTAGACACATCCTAAGGAAGAAACACAGAAGATTTAATTATAGGGATTGAAAGATGTGTTATTAAACTTGACCATTTAAGACAGAAATTGGAGGAAAAGAGATTAGAGAGCTGGAGGAAAAAGGAGATGAAGTGTAATATTCTCATTTTACATAGTGGGGAGCAAGAGGTTCCTTTGAAAGTTGATGCAGCAAGTTTAGGCATGTTATTTAAAGTTACAAGGGTGACCAAGGGAAAAGTTAAAAATAACATGAGAGGTCTTCCCTAGTGGCGCAGTGGTTGAGAGTCCGCCTGCCAATGCAGGGGACACGGGTTCGTGCCCCGGTTCGGGAAGATCCCACACGCCGCGGAGCGGCTGGGCCCGTGAGCCATGGCCGCTGAGCGTGCGCGTCCGGAGCCTGTGCTCCGCAACGGGAGAGGCCACAACAGTGATAGGCCCGCGTACCAACAACAACAACAAATAATAATAATAATAACAATAACATGAGAACAAAAAACTAGGAGGAGTTGGGGGTTTCAATGAAGTGACTAAATCCTCAGTGTTCGTAATGGGGAGTAAATAGCTAATTTCTGAAGTTGATAAATGAGGAAATAGTGATAAAAGTATATTCTTTGGAGTTGAGATATTACTAAAAGAAGTAAAGCCAGGAATAACTGAAGGTAGCTCCTCCTGGAGTTGGAACTAGGAATGGGGAAGCATGAGTCTGCTCAGATATTCAGAATTGGTCCATTTGGCTCATTGGACAAAAACTTTTGAGACCAAAAAAGGTGTGTCTGTTTTTAAATTCTCAAGACTGAGATATATATATATATATATATATATATATATATATATATATGTACAAATCACATGTGCATGTATTAATTAATGATTTGTTTCACAAATAGATTTATTTTTGACATTTTATAATCCATATGAATATTACATTTGCATATGGGCATGTGATTTTAATTAATTAATTAATTTTCTTTATTATTTTTTTTGGCTGCGTCAGGCCCTAGTTGTGGCACGCAGGGTCTTCATTGAGGCGTGTGGGATCTTTCCTTGTGGCATGCGGGCTTCTCTCTACTTGTGGCCCATAGGCTCCAGAGCACATGGACTCTGCAGTTCGCGGCATGTGAGCTCAGTAGTTGTGGCACACGGGCTTAGTTGCCCCACAGCATGTGGGATCTTAGTTCCCCAACCAGGGATTGAACCCAAGTCCCCTGAATTGGAAGGCGGATTCTTTACCACTGGACCACCAGGGAAGTCCCTGGGCATGTGATTTTACATCTGTGTATACATGAACACATAATGTGAATTAAAGAAAAAGTAATTCCAAAGTAACAGGAAGCTTCTAATAATTCTTAACCAAATGCTACAGCAGACAGCCTTTAATTTTTAAAAGTTAAAATTGAATTAAGTTTGGGTTTTTTGGCAAAAAAAAATTAATAGAAGTGAATAAGTGTAAACAGTGTTATAAACTGAATAGAATAAATAAATAGAAACAGTATTTTAAATGGTGCTTAGGTTCTCTGATGGTCTTTAGCAGCTTTTAACCCCTGATGAGGAGCCAAAAGGTAACAGTGACAGCAATCATACTGTTAGTGCTAGCTTGAAACTAGTACAGAAGGTACTCAATTTTTCCTGTCTATTTTCTGGAGGAAAATTAATCATAAATTTCAGCTGGGAACTTGAGATTCTGGAAACAAAGATCCTAGAAGATTTTATTTCTTAACCATAGTAGTATGAGGAGGTATTTCTAGCAGAATTTTATGTATAGCAATTGCTTATGTTAGGGATTTTGTATCTTGGGGATTTACCATGAACTGAGATTTTGGCTTCTGTTTTCCTTTTAGATTCTTACATCTGGGAAAAACACAATCAATCAAAATCTAGATTTATTATATCCGTCTCATGAGTTCAAACCATTTTCTCCACTGTGATACTCCAAAATATACTTATATTTCATTCTGTGATACCAGTGACTTTTTTTCAACTTATTGGCATATTTAAACTGAAGATTTTGTTTTCTGGGCAGTCTTACATGCTCTGTATTAAATTACTTGGTTCTGAACATAATAATCTCAACTAATATAATGAGACGTCCATGTGCAAAGATTGCTGAATCCCATCCTAGCTTCAGCTGCCATGGTGACGCCTCTGCAGAGGAGTCCGTTCGTCCTGCACGCTTAGCCAACTCACCTTGCTCTTAATGTGCAGAAGTACCAGAGTGGAAGCAAGCAGATTTTTCCTTATTTGTTATTCATTTAAAAAGATAATACATTGAATGTACATTCTGCATTGCTGTATATTCCAAAATCATCCTAATGGGTTGCCTATTATATTTCTTAATTATAGTGCTGCTTTTGATACAGTTCTTGGGATAAATGTTGCAGTCAAGAAACTAAGCCGTCCTTTTCAGAATCAGACTCATGCAAAGAGAGCTTATCGTGAACTTGTCCTCTTAAAATGTGTCAATCATAAAAATGTAAGTTATGTCTATATTTCCTCTAATACTTTAATGTTGTCAATGCTGCCATAATCATCTGGGTCTTTGGAGATACAATGAGTTTAGACCTAGGGTAAACTAGTGATAAAAATACTATTTAAATGGTTATATTTTATTGACAGAATTTTCAATCAACATTGGAGATATTGAAGTCAGCAAGAGGCATCATTGTCCATAGGAATTTAGGTCACTCAACACAGATGGGAATGTCAATTAACCTTGTAACCATTTGGTTTTCACTGTTTCCCTGTGTATAAAATGGCAACAGTATTGACCTGGCAAATTGAGAAATATCCAAATACTTTTTAGAAAAACGTTGTTCTATAAGTAGCTTTTACATATTCACATTTATTTAAATAAATGTTATTAGATGATGTTATATTCAAGATAGTTGTACTTGGCATCTCTACAGAAATCAAAGCATTGTAAATTTTAAGGAAAAACAGTATATCTCTAGAAAATGAGGTACTCAGGCCCATTTTATATTCTACTACTGATGCCTGAGCATTATTTTGAACATGATTTTGATAACCTTGCCATGTTATAAAATTATAAAATGTTAAGTCTGGCAGGGGCTTTGGAGATCCCCTCCCATGTGACCTCTTTTTGTTACGGGGTGGGGGGGATAAGTATTCAAAAGTACACTCAACTCTATATGGCTCCTTTTGTTGTAACATTTATGCTGGATTTTTCTGGTGTAGGGACATTAAACACAAAACTAAGATAGGTTCAATCTTTTGAGTCTGTGGTTTGAGTTTGTTTTTAAATTCTCCAATGCATGCTTTATTTTACAGGTTTAAAACAAAAAGTAAAGAAGTTTTTTTTTCAGGTTACAAAAAAAATGTTTATTATTATTTTTAATTCAAACAGTATAAACAAGAAAGAAAAATCCTTGAATCCCACCACCCACTATCATTAACATTTTGGTGAGCATTCTTATGCATATATATACACACATACATAAATAAGCTCAGTTATGTTATTACACATCCTGCTTTTTCCCTAGTGGAATGTTGCTAGATCTCATATACATTAATGAACATAGATATAAACCATTTTTTAAATGGCTACATAGTACAGATGCACAGTTATTCATTTAACCAATCACCTATTATCAGATATTTAGATTGTTTCCAGTTTTTTGCTATTATAAGCAGTGCTGCAGTGAACATCCTTATACATTGCATCTTTGCACACTTGTCCAGGTGAATTCCTTGGCCAAGATAGCTGGGTCAAAGACTATGCACACTTTTGGTTTTAATAATATATACTGACATTAACCTCAAGGAAGGTTAATTCCTTGAGGAATTAACCTCAAGGAAGACTGTCAATTTTACACTTTTATTGAGTATCTGAGTATGTCTTTTATTTCAAAATACCCCAGAGCTACATACTGTTTGTTTTACCTTACCAAACTGATAGATGACAAATGATACCTTATTTTTATTTGTGAGGTTGATTTTCTTTCCATATCTCTATTAGCCATTTATTTTTATTTCTTGAGAGTTTGTTTTTCATGGCCTTTGTCCATTTTTCTCTAGGACTGTTGGTTTCTTTCTTATGCATTTATAGAAGATCTTTGTATATTAAAGCTGTCAACCCTCACTTTTCCATCTGACCTAATTTAGGTTGTTTTTGTCATACTGATTTTTGTTGTTGTGTTTAACATAATCAAATCTCCTAGGTTTCCTGTCATGCTTAGAAAAGGCTTTTCTACACCAGAATTGTATAAATGTTTATTCATATTTTAATGTTTCATGGTTTCATGTTTTAGATTTAAATTTTTGTTCCATTTTGAGTTTATCTTGGTGTAAAGATTGAAGTATGAATCTAGTTTTTTCCCCCTTGGCTAGCCAGCCACTCCAATCCTATATACTGAATAATTCATCTTTCCCTCAGTCATTTGAAATGATTGAGGACGTGTGTTTGATGCTCAAGCAGCAGAATTCATTGTTTAACCATTGGGGTGCCAGGACCAAGGCCTGTGGTGGGGTCCGTTCTTGAATCCTCCTTACATAAAGGTAATGTTAATAGGTAATGCTATGAGGCATTTCATCTTTATCATACCAAAAATATAAGCTTAGCCTTTACATTTCAAAACTTTTTAGAAATTTGGATATTGTATTTAAGTTTTCAGAGTTAACATATTGCTTTATTTAGTGTTTTTCTACTTGTAATTGCTACTTTTTTATGTTCAGAGCTAGAAAGACATTATGTGTTAAAATTCTATAGTAGTAAGTTACTGGGGACACATAAAAGTGATTTGATTAAAAGTGCATATTATTTCCAAGTTGAGAATCCTAATCATTTAGCTTTTTTCAAATGCTGTGTAATAGAATGTTTTGGTAAAAGCAATAACAATAATAATAAATACAAAGCTCTGCTGTGATTTTTTTTCTAGTTTTAACACACTTTAATGTTAAACTTAATTTTTATAATCAAGTAGAGTCATTTGACATGCTGAGATATAATTTTCTCTTTTCAGATAATTAGTTTGTTAAATGTGTTTACACCACAGAAAACTCTAGAAGAATTTCAAGATGTGTAAGTATAATTTTTATTCAGTAATACACTGCTCATCAAAGAGTGAAAATTTAGAAAAGAAAGTAACTCCTTTTTTTACTTAGGAAATATAGGTGAGAACACATTTTTAAATGATATCCTAGCCACTTTTCTCTGTGGAAGAGAAATATTAAGGAAAATGAATAATAGTATTCAACTATTTGTGCCTAGATGGTTATCATTTCTACAACAGATAAAGGATGACTGAAAATAATTCTTCAGAGCAGACAGTGCCATTAATGCTGCTGATTTCCTTTACTGAAATATAAAATATAACATGTTTTTCTCTAGTCCCCAAGATTGTAGGGTTTAGGTGTTTATAATTATTATTTGAAATGGGTAAGTCATTAAACTTCCAAAATGTGAAATAGAATTATCTTAGTAATGATGAAATGAGATATTAATTTATTATTGAGATATAATACACAACTTTATCCTAAATTTATTCATGTATTCATTCATTCATTCAACAAATATTTGATTGCCAGGAATTCCCTGGCAGTGTGGTGGTTAGGACGCCATGCTTTCAGCCCGCAAGCCACACGGTGAGGCCAAAAAAAAAACCAAACAAATATTTGATTGCCAACTGTGTGCTAGACAGTCTCTTGAACTTGGCATACTTTAGTGACCAAAACAGCAAAAATCCCTTTCATTTTTTAAGAATCGCAGGTGGTCATATTTCTTCCTAGAGCTTGCAGGAAAGCCAGGGAAGATAGACAGTCAACATAACAAATAAGGAAATGATGTCATTCATTAGGATGTGTGGCAAATGTTGTAGAAGAAATGGAGCTGGGTAAGGGGGTTCAGAAGTGCTGGGCGTTAGGAGTCAGGTTGCAACTTTAAGTAGAGTAGTTAGGGAAGGACCTCACTGGATTGGTGACATGTGAAGAAAGCCTTCAAGGAAGTGAGGAGGTTAGTCCTACAGATATTTGGGGGAAGGTAGTATCAAGATAGAAGGAACAGGCAGTGTAAAGGAGCAGAAGAGGGAGTGTGCCTGGTGTGTTATAAGAACAGCAAGAGCCAGTGTGGCTGGATCAGAAGAAGCAGAGGAAAGTTGAAGAGGTGGGTTCAAAGAAGTGACAGGGCCAGACACTGCTGGGCCTCTAGGCCACTGTAAGGATTTTCCTTTACAAGTCAGTAAGACTTTCAGCAGGAAGAGTAAGCTTATCTGACTTATGTTTTAAAAGAATAACTTTGGTTTCTGGGTCGAGAACCCACTGTTAGAAGTAGGACACAGAAGACCAGTCAGGAGGCTATTGCAGCAATTCAGATGAGATTATGATGGCTGCATTTAGACCAGAGGGGTGATAGTGATGGTAAAGGCAAGAGATAGGATGCTGACACTGTTTTGAAGGTAGAACCCCAGTGTTTGCTCCTAGAGAGGATGTGTGGTATGAGAGAAAGAGGAGCTGAGAGCAACACTTGGAGTTTTGGCCTGAGCACCAGAAGGATAAAAGTGCTCTCAACTGAGATGTGGAAGGCTACAGTCAGAACAGATTGCGAGGCAGGGTAGAAGGAACTCAGTTTTAGTTCAAGATGTCTGTTGGACACCCAAGTGGAACTGTGAAATAGGCAGTTAGATAAATGAGCCTGGAGTTCAGCAAGGGGGTCTGGGTTGAAGGTATTAATTTGGTAGTTGTCAGTCTATAGATGGTATTTAAAGTCTTGAGACCAGAGACCAGAGATCACCAAGATTGTAAGTACAGTTAGAGAAAAGAAGACCAAGGACCGAGTGCTGGCACTTCAACAGTAAGAAGCTGGGGATAGGAAAAGGGCACAGTCAGCCAGGATTGTAGGACTGGCCACTGGATTTAGCAACACGGAAGGCCGACATGGAGCCTTGAGGACAGTTTCAGCAAAGTGGTGGGGGCAAAAGCCTGATTAAAGTGGGATTAAGGAAAAATGGGAGAAAAAATTGGAGATGATAAGTATAGACACCTCTTTGGGGAGTTTTGCTTGCATAGGGAGCAAAAATATAGGATGGTAGCTGGTGGGGGAAGTAAGGTCAAAGTTTTCTTAAGATGAGAGCAATAACAGCATGGTTTCTATATTGGTAAGAATGATCCAATAGCAAAAATGTTTAAATATAGGAGAATTTGAATGTTTGAGATTCTATTTACTATGATATAAAAATTGTTTTGTATTTAACTTGAAAGGCATTTTGTTGTTAGTTGTTTTCATTTTTTGAAAACTTTTACAAACTTTCATCATACATTTGCTTCTTTTCAAGATACCTTATAAATGTTTAGGGAAAACAAGTTATCTTTTTACTTTAGCCAGTGCAGTGACTAGGTGGTAAGTTATTACTATTTCATAAAAATTCTAGTTTAATAACCATAAAGGAATTTTGGATAATTTTCATGTGTACATAGCTGATCATTTATTTCCCCAGGTATTTGGTTATGGAATTAATGGATGCTAACTTATGTCAGGTTATTCATATGGAGTTGGACCATGAAAGAATGTCCTACCTTCTTTACCAGATGCTCTGTGGTATTAAACATCTACATTCAGCTGGTATAATTCATAGAGTAAGTAGTGATACCATATTGTTTAGTTTTGTTTTTTAATCACAATCATTTCGTTGTCATAATCTCCAGTTACAAAAGAACATAATATTTTTAAAAAATTTGTCAATGTCGAAAATCCAAATAAACTATGGGATCATGTTACTCTTCCAAATATAGTTGAGATTAGAAGACATTTGTGGAATGCCTGGTTTGCCTGGGCCCATGTGAGCCACCCTGGATGCAGGCATGAGCCAGCTGTTCAGACTAGTACTGCAGAAAAATACTTCTTTTTTTTTTAAGTTTTTATTTGAAAGTAACTTAAAACTTAGAGAAAAATTGCAAGAATAGGACAAAGAACTTTACTCTTTACCCAGATTTACCTGGTGTTAATAGTTTTTCCATATTTGAAATCCTATTTTTAGTGAGCAAGGAATTTGGATTTGGGGTGGGGGAAAGTTAGAGGCCAAGTAGTATATGATACAGTTGCTTGAGAAGTCTTATGTGAATTATGGCCCAAGTGTTCATTGCTTACATCGTAAAATTCTACCACTCCAGCATCCCAGCCATACTGGTGGGAGCTTTCGGAAAGGTTCCAGGCAGATCTTTTGAATAGGCCAAGGCTGGAATTTGAATGATGGTGTTGCCTGTCAGGGGGTACATATTTAAAAACCAGAGAGATATTCTCTAAGCTGGTTTTATGAGTTTTTGTTATTTTCTTCACTTGTACTGCTGTGTGGGCAGATTATGATAGAGTTGTGTTTTTTTGTTTGGTTTTTTGTTTGTTTGTTTTTTTAGCAACTATAATGTTGAGTGAGACTAGAGGCAGAGATAGTTTTATTGAAAACATTCTTAGCATTCCTTAAATTATTACTATACTAATTTTGTTGACAGACTGTCTTTCAATATTATGTTTCAACAGCAAGAAGTTGTATTTTCTCTGAACTGAAATCTGTGGGGGGAAGAAGATAGTGAGACAAAAACAATGAAGCCTTTTCATACAAAAAAGAATAGAGAGATTTTTGATGGTGTAGTAGTAGTAATTCTTTTGGATCTGTTGGGTGCCAGGAAAGACTGTTTCCATCACAGCCACTGATCAGAGACCTAACACAGTAGCAGAGCCCACCAATCCAGAGAGGGCCAAACTCTTGCCCCTTGTGAGCATGAGGCCTGAGGCCTGAGTGAGGTCTGTAGCCTGAGGCCAGTCCTGGCCCTCCCAGTGCCTGTTGGGCGCCTGGCACAAAGAGTCCTGACCAGTCTTCAGTCATTTAAAATACAGCCTTTGCTGCCGCCAAGTGTTCAGTTTAAATTATATAAATACTGTTGTCAAACTTGCTTTAAAAATAGTAACATTGGTCTTTTTAATTAAAAATAAAGATTTCCCAGCATAACATTCTATTTCTCTTCAAAAATATTTACAGACCTTTATATAAATTAAGGCACTCCTAATTTCTCTTAAATACATTTTGTATTAAAGTCTTAACTGAGAATAAGTTCCCAGATTATTAGGCTTCATTATGTTAGGCCTTATTAATTTTGTAAAAGGAAACAGTTTGTCTTGCTTGTATCTCCCCTCTTGGGCCCAGATATACATGGGGCAGCAATATCCTCCCATTTTAGGGGGTCTTGTAAGAGCTGCAGCATGCACGTGCCTGTGTTAGGTGATGTTCCGTCCCTGCGGTTTAGGCCCATACCTGTGGACCAGAAGGTCCAAGAAAGTTTTGGTTTGCCCAGCATGATTCTGCCAACCACCTCTCCATCCCATTTACCTCCCCACTGGGTCTCCCTCCCCTTGTCTTATGCCCTCCTGTTCACACATTTGTGGGTCTGCCAGACTTTGTGTCTGCTGTGAAAGTACCACGTGGTCATTGTGGGAAAGGTAGAGAAGGCACCTGTTTGCACACCCACCACCCCTCCAGGTCCCAAGAGGTGATGAACCGCAGTTATCCCTTTAAGCCTGTTAACGGTTTTCTGTGAACTTTTCCTGTCCTTTTTTCTGTATACTATACGATAGGCATAAATACACACATTCGGTTTTGCTTACTAAGATGGTTTCGTTCTAAACATAAAATTTAATTACTTGAAAAATAAAACACCTGTAATCCCACCAATTTTTACCTTGTATAATTCAAAAAATTGAATGGAAGTCCCCAGCCCACCACTGTCACCTGGAGGAGGCCAGTGATGGCAGTTGGATGTGTTTCCTTCCTAACTTTACACTGACACATTTTCTTACTGATGCTAATACCAACATATCTGTCTATACTAACGTCCTTTTTAACTTATATTTTTCAAAAACAGGATCATCTTGTACATATATTGTTCTGCAACTTGCTGAATTTTGTATTTTTATCAAGGATCAAATAGTTTTACAAATACTTACTAAAAAAGAGCCCCCACCTCCTCCCTCTTATTTCTCTCTCCCCAGAACAAATTCTTTCAGTTCTTTTAGCTGTTATTTTGGTGTTTATCTCCATATCTTGAAATAATATGATGAGATCTCTATTTGTTGATCTTTCTTCAGTTTGGGACATAAGGTACTGACTTAGCTCTTTTTCACCAATCGTGCCCCTCACCTGCCACCTTTCCTGTCCCCCTGTCCTCCCAGTATAGTTACAATGTAATTGGTTTGGATCAGTGTCCATAGTGTGTTTTACGTCATCATGACCCTATAAACGCTTTTCACAGCTAAGCCTATATTTACACCATGATTATATTTCTTTTCCTTTCAACTTTTTGTCCCTAGAGTTAACAACACTTGTCTTTTATTTGTTAGAGTTTTGGTCTTTGTTGTTTGTTTTAAGGAGGGAGCAGTTTTCCACATCCTTATTGCTAATTAAACCTTAGGGTATCTAAGTCTTCTCTCACTGTATCCAAATGTCTTAGCTGTTCCATCACCTTGATTGTCTCCTGGCGCCTCAGCCCTGCTCACATCTGGACTGGCTGCCCCCATACCTGATGCAGAGACCTTATCCTGGACCTCGCTCCAGCGTTTTCCTGGGGATTTCCTTCACCTCTCTCTGGAGTTGGAGCCCACTTCCTGATCCCTATCTCTCCTTTGTTTTGGTGGGACACATCCTCCAATAGCTTCCCCAGAAGTGATGCATGGGAAGTAAAATTTTTGAGGCCTCAGATAGCTGAAACTCTTTATTCTGCCCTCTCACATGATTAATAATTCAGTTGGATAGAAAATTCTTAGTTACAAATCAGTTCCCCTCTAAGGTGTAAATACAGTACCCTGTTGTGTAGTGTTGTATGGCTTTTGAACTTTCTAATGCCATTCTTATTACTGATCCTTTGCAAGTGCCCTGTTTTGGGTTTTGTTTTATCTCTGGAAACATTTTTTAAAGTTTCTTTATTTCTTGTATTCTGAAATGTTAGGATGATATGCCTTGATATGGAAATTTTTTTCGTTAATTGTGGTGGGCACTTCAGTCTGGAAGAACATGCCATAGAGTTCTGGAAAATTTTTTATTATTTCTTTCAGAATGCCTTCTTTACTGTGTTCTTTATTCTGTCTTTCTCTGAAGTACGAGTTAGTTGGAGCTCTTTTTTATTTTTAAAAGTTCCTTTTTATAGCATTTTGTTCTTTTTTTTATTGGAGTATGGCTAATTTACAATATTGTGTTAGTTTCAGGTGTACAGCATAGTGATTCAGTATTTTTTCAGATTACATTCCATATTACCAGATAATGGGTGTAATTCCCTGTGCTATACAGTATTTCCCTGTTGCTTACCTACTTTATATATGGTAGTTTGTATCTATTAATCCCATACCCCTAATTTGTATCTGTTAATTTGTATCTGTTAATCCCATACCCCTCTTCCCTCTCCCTTTTGTTTTTGTTTTTGTTTTTGTTTTTTGCGGTACGCAGGCCTCTCACTGTTGTGGCCTCTCCCATTGCGGAGCACAGGCTCCGGACGCGCAGGCTCAGCGGCCATGGCTCACGGGCCTAGCCGGTCCGCGGCATGTGGGATCTTCCTGGACCGGGGCATGAACCCGTGTCCCCTGCATCGGCCAGCGGATTCTCAACCACTGCGCCACCAGGGAAGCCCCCCCTCTCCCTTTTGTTAACCACAAATTTGTTTTCTATATCTGTGAGTCTGTTTCTGTTTTGCATATATATTAATTTGTATCAGTTTTTAGCTTCCAAGTGATATCATATAGTATTTGTCTTTCTCTGACTTATTTCACTAAGTATAATATTCTCTAGGTCCATTTATGTTGCTGCAAATGGCAGTATTTCATTCCTTTTTTTATGGCTGAGTAATTCCATATACACACACACATACCACATCTTCTTATTCAGTCGTCTGTTGATAAGCGCTTAAGTTGCTTCCATGTCTTGGCTGTGGTAAATAGCATTTTATTCTTCTTGCATGGAGACACTATCATCTCTACAAGGCTAGAATTTCTTTGAAGTTTGTTTTCTGGGTTTTTCTTGTTTGTTTTTAGGCACACTGTGTGGCATGCGGAATCTTAGTTCCCCGACCAGGGATCGAACCCTTGCACCCTGCATTCGGAGTCTTAACCACTGGTCTGCCAGGGAAGTCCCTTTGAAGTTTTCTTATTGCTGCCTGCAGTGTTTTCCTTTCCCCTGAGGTTTTGTTTTGTTTTGTTTTGTTTGTTTGTTTTAGTGCATTTGGTCTCTCGCTGTCACGTGTGAGGTTTTCCTCAAACGTCTGGTGACCTTTTGTCACTGGTCCTATTTAAGACTGAAGGATTAGAAGGCCAAGTGGAAGTGCATGGGTTGGGATTGTTGAATGAGGGGTTTTTCTCTAGAGCAACACATAGCCACAGGTGTCTCTGTTTGCAGGTCTTTTCTCTGGACATCATTTAGTTTCTCTAGAAAAGGCTCCGGTCTCTTGACTGAGGGAGAGCAGTCTGGCTGCTGGTATGAAAGGCTGTGTGGGGTGGGGCTGAAGTTCTCATGTGGCAAAATGCAGACCTTCGCTACAGCACCCTGTCTTCAGGCTGGGCCCCTCACCCATGCCCTTCCTGTGTCTCATACCAGCAGATCTGTTGGTATTGTGCTTGAGGCCTGAGTCTGGAAACTTGGTTTCAGTTTTTCTAGATAATAGGCCAGTAGGAGTAAAGGAGGAACCAACACCTCTGTGTGGATCTGGGAGGTCTACCTTTACCTTTCTGTGAACCTTCCCCCACCCCAGATCCCTCAGTGTCCTGCTCCCTGCCCCATCCTGCCTTCCACAGTACTTGTCGTTCAATTCCTAAGCCCTTCCCAGGTGTTGTGGTCCACATTATTTCACTGTGGGCCACTCACTGAGGTTGGAATTTACTCTACTCAGCCAAGTCATTTATTCCTTTCTGCTGCCTTCCCTCCCCATAGAGCATGTGGGGTTTTTCATTGAAGGCATTAGTGTAGCACGATGGCATTAGACATGCAAGAGATGCATGGGGAGAAGGCCTGTGAGGAAGAACAGAGGGAGTGAGTCAGTGGAGGTGGGGAAGCTGACAGGGGTCAGCCCAGTCTGACCCCTTGGAGTAGAGAGGGCACGAAGGAGGGTTGGGAGCTGCCCGTCCGAGGAATCTGGTGTCTCATAAGAATGGACCTCCTTCCCCATGCAGTCATTAGCCAAGAGCCACTGTGGGGTGTGTGGCCTTGTCATAAGCAAAGGGGAGGGTCAGGGTACCTCAGTGGGGTGTCTGTCAGTTGCAGTCCCACAGCAGAGAGCCAGGTACGCATTTTCATGGCTACCACCATCCACCCTTGCCCCCCTCAGCTCTGCTTCTCCACACAGGTCAGGACCAGCCCCCTCAGGCTCCCTGTGGGCCTCCCTTCCTGAGGGGAAGGGACCAACTATAGCCCCTTTCACTACAGTTGACCTTGGAGCCACAACAGGTACTCATTCTCTCCATTCTCCATTATTCATACCCTCAGCCATCACCTTGGCAGGTCTCTGTGCCTTACCTGAGTGTGACCCAGACCTTCATTCCTGAGGGGTCTAAGTCTGGTGGCTCACAATGGGCCACAGGGTCCATGGACCCACCCAACAGTCATCTCCCCAGTCCTCAAGTGTGTGATTGGAACTGATACAGTTGGCAGTTGGTACTCTTAGCAGAGTGACCCCTACATTGGTTCTCTGGTCTGTGAGGTAAGAGTTATGATGGGGAAGGCCAAGTGGAAACCTGAAACTGCCCCCCTCAAGATAGTACATCAAAAACATTATTGAACTCTGGGAGGTGGGGGAGAATGGAGGAGATTAATGCTGCCATTAAAACCCAAAGAATGCGAGGATGGTGGTCCCTCATAGCTCAGTTTAATTCACTAGTCCAGCCCTTGAAGAAACTAGATGGATGCTAGAGAATGTAGACTATCGAGCCTTAGCTGATCAGTAGTCCTGATTGCAGCTGCTTGTGCTGGACACGGTGTCGTTGCTAGAGCAGATTAATAAGGCCTCAGGTGTGGCATGTAGCCTTTGACTGGGCAGATGCATTCTTCCATACTGATTAGAAAAGACGATCAGAGAGATACTTCCGGGAAGATGGCGGAAGAGTAAGACGAGGAGATCACGTTCCTCCCCACAGATACACCAGAAATACATCTACGCGTGGAACAACTCCTACAGAACACCTACTGAACGCTGGCAGAAGACCTCAGACCTCCCAAAAGGCAAGAAACTCCCCACGTACCTGGGTAGGGCAAAAGAAAAAACTAAACAGAGACAAAAGGATAGGGACGGGTCCTGCACCAGCGGGAGAGAGCTGTGAAGGAGGAAAAGTGTCCACACACTAGGAAGCCCCTTCGCGGGTGGAGACTTCGGGAGGCGGAGTGGGGGAGCTTGGGAGCCGCGGAGGAGAGCACAGCAACAGGGGTGCGGAGGGCAAAGCGGACAGATTCCAGCGCAGAGGATCGGGCCGACCGGCACTCACCAGCCGAGAGGCTTGTCTGCTCGCCCGCCGGGGCGGGCGGGACTGGGAGCTGAGGCTCCGGCTTTTGTCGGAGCGCCGGGAGAGGACTGAGGTTGGCGGCGTGAACACAGCCTGCAGGGCGTTAGTGCACCGCGGCTGGCCGGGAGAGAGTCCGGGGAGAAGTCTGGAACTGCCGAAGAGGCAAGAGACTTTTACGTCCCTCTTTGTTTCCTGGTGCGCGAGGAGAGGGGATTAAGAACGCTGCTTGAGAGAGCTCCAGGGACGGGCGCGAGCCGCGGCTAAAAGTGCGGAGCCCAGAGACAGACATGAGACGCTAGGGCCGCTGCTGCCGCCACCGGGAGGCCTGTGTGCGAACACAGGTCACTAGCCACACGCCCTTCCGGGGAGCCTGTGCAGCCCGCCACTGCCAGGGTCCCGGCATCCAGGGACAACTCCCCCGGGAGAACGCACAGGCGCGCCTCAGGCTGCAACGTCTCGCCGGCCTCTGCCGCGCAGGCCCGCCCCACACTCCGTGCCCCTCCCTACCCCCGGGCCTGAGTGAGCCAGAGCCTCCGAATCAGCGGCTCCTTTAACCCCGTCCTGTCTGAGCAAAGAACAGATGCCCTCCAGCGACCTACACGCACAGGCGGGGCTAAATCCAAAGCTGAGCCCCTGGGAGCTGTGAGAACAAAGACGAGAAAGGGAAATCTCTCCCAGCAGCCTCAGAAGCAGCGGATTAAAGCTCCACAATCAACTTGATATACCCTGCATCTGTGGAATACCTGAATAGACAACCAATCATCCCAAATTAAGGAGCCCTGTGGATGAAAGGCTCTTGGTGCTGCAGCCAGGAGTCAGTGCTGTGCCTCTGAGGTGGGAGAGCCAACTTCAGGACACTGATCCACAAGAGACCTCCCAGCTGCACATAATATCAAACAGCAAAAATTTCCGAGAGATCTCCATCTCAACGCCAGCACCCAGCTTCACTCAACGACCAGCAAGCTACAGTGCTGGACATCCTATGCCAAACAACTAGCAAGACAGGAACACAACCCCACCCATTAGCAGAGAGGCGGCCCCAAATCATAATAAGTCTACAGACACCCCAAAACACACCACCAGACGTGGACCTGCCCACCAGAAAGACAAGATCTAGCCTCATCCACCAGAACACAGGCACTAGTACCCTCCACCAGGAAGCCTACACAACCCACTGAACCAACCTTAGCCACTGGGGACAGACACAAAAAACAACAGGAACTACGAACCTGCAGCCTGCAAAAAAGGAGACCCCAAACACAGTAAGATAAGCAAAATGAAAAGACAGAAAAACACACCGCAGATGAAGGAGCAAGATAAAAACCCATCAGACCTAACAAATGAAGAGGAAATAGGCAGTCTACCTGAAAAAGAATTCAGAATAATGATAGTAAGGTTGATCCGAAATCTTGGAGATAGAATGGACAATAGAATGGACAAAATGCAAGAATCAGTTAACAAGGACCTAGAAGAACTAAAGATGAAACAAGCAACGATGAACAACACAATAAATGAAATTAAAAGTACTCTAGATGGGATCAATAGCAGAATAACTGAGGCAGAAGAACGGATAAGTGACCTGGAAGATAAAATAGTGGAAATAACTACTGCAGAGCAGAATAAAGAAAAAAGAATGAAAAGAACTGAGGACAGTCTCAGAGACCTCTGGGACAACATTAAACGTACCAACATTCGAATTATAGGGGTTCCAGAAGAAGAAGAGAAAAAGAAAGGGACTGAGAAAATATTTGAAGAGATTATAGTTGAAAACTTCCCTAATATGGGAAAGGAAATAGTTAATCAAGTCCAGGAAGCACAGAGAGTCCCATACAGGATAAATCCAAGGAGAAATACGCCAAGACACATATTAATCAAACTGTCAAAAATTAAATACAAAGAAAACATATTAAAAGCAGCAAGGGAAAAACAACAAATAACACACAAGGGAATCCCCATAAGGTTAACAGCTGATCTTTCAGCAGAAACTCTGCAAGCCAGAAGGGAGTGGCAGGACATATTGAAAGTGTTGAAGGAGAAAAACCTGCAACCAAGATTACTCTACCCAGCAAGGATCTCATTCAGATTTGATGGAGAAATTAAAACCTTTAGAGACAAGCAAAAGCTGAGAGAGTTCAGCACCACCAAACCAGCTCTACAACAACTGCTAAAGGAACTTCTCTAGGCAAGAAACACAAAAGAAGGAAAAGACCCACAATAACAAAACTGGTCGTGGAACCCTCAACTCTAAGCCCCCAGGTCTATATAATTATAGAGATAGAAAGGAAGGCATAATCTTTGGAATCTTGGCCTGTAGGATGTACTTGCTTGAGGTGAAAGACTTTTTGCTCCCCATGAAGTCAAGTGAAGGGACCCTGAGAGACTCCCTTGTGGAGACTGGGGATGCTTGCAAGGAGGGGATGTGGGGCATTTTGTACCAGCAGACATTCCACTCCCCTGTGGTACTGATGGAGTGGATTGGACTTGGAGGGCTTGACATGTCCTCTGGAGTTTGAGGCAATGAAGATATACAGCCTGGTGCCTACTTTGAGTCTAGAAATTTTGACAGGCAGGAGGCTTAATGGAGTAGCCCATGCTAGCAGGGAAACATGCATGGCAGTAAAGTGCCAAGGGAAGAAAAGAACCTTTTTCTAGCCCATTCATTGAGGGCTTTGGAAGGTACAGAAGGCTCCACGGGAGGAAGCATAAAGCTTAGGGGAGGGGCAGGGACACACTGGCTGATCCGCTTGGGGCTCCCAGTGTTTACTCCTAATCCCCAGCTTCTGTCTGGCCAGCAGCAGATGGAATCCTCTGTGGGCTGCTCAGCCAAGATGCTCCATTGTTTTAGGATAAGGTGGGGTCCAAAATAAAATGCTGGTACAGAGCATATCTTTGCAAGGAGCAAAGGGTTGGCATTTCTAGGGGAGGAAGAGTTTCCCGATGGTAAGAGCTATCTTTTTCATCATAAATCTTTTCTTAATCTCAGGGAGAGATTCAATGGCTAAAGTGGATGTGGAAAGAAGGTAAGATGTACCTAAGGTAGTCAGTCATTTGAGATGTGAGTACAAAGCTATGGTGAGCAATTCATTTGTTCTCATGTTTAAGTCTGGGCTGCTTGGTGAGCTGCCTGAATTTAACAAATGACAAATCCCACTTCTGGCTCTGGTTGTTATGAACATATTCAGTAATACACATAAGGTGACTTATTCCAAAATTTGTGTTAGCAAGGAAATTTGAAATTACCCAAATCTATTGGTGAAATTAGTGACTATTTAAGTTTGTCATCAGGTGGTTGGTTTCCTCATGCTTACTAATTTTTTTTCTGATTTGAAAAGTAGTACTTGTTATTGAATAAGATTTGGAAAATAATAAAACTTATAAATGAAAAAAAAAAAAAAAAGAAAAGACGATCAGAAACCATTCACACTCATGTGAGGTGAACAGCAATATTCTTTCACAGTTTTGCCCTAGGCCTGTGTCATAATATAGCTGGAAGAGATCTGGACCAGTCTCCATTTATTACCTGGCCTCCACAACTCACCCCCCACCACCAGCTAGAGGAGGCATGATGTTGCTTTGGGTCTTTGACTTTCAGTATCCACTTAGAACTTGTGTCTAACACTTCTCCAAATGACTGCTGTTCCCAGGTACAGTCACCTGAGTAAGGGGTCATAGGTACCTGTGGGGAAATCAAGGCAGTGGACGCTTGTTACAATGTGCAGGGACACCTCTTCAGTCAGTGGGTTCTATACCGAGAACTGACCAGGAATAGCAACGGCCTCAACCTTCCACTCCTCTGCTCTTGCCCTTTTTTGGTTGCAGATATTTTGTGCACCCTTATTGGCTGCCCCAGTGATGCCATCCCCGCACTCTGGGTCAAGCCCCCAAATTTAGGTGTCATTTTTATTTTGATGTGTGTTTCTTGTTTGGAGTGGTTTTCAAGATTTGAAGGGGCAGAACTGTCTTTACTCTGCCATCTTCAAACTACAAGTCCAGTTCGTTTGTGGAAAGCTTCTTCTGGTTGTGTGTGGAGACTGGTGGGAGAGCGGCTGCGCATGTGGGGAGCCCTCAGGCGCCCTGAGACCTCTTTAAGCACCTTCCCATCCGCAAGCGTTGGGAGGCGGGGCTGCCTCTCCCAGTCCTGCCAGGACAACAAGCCACACCTTTGACAGCTTGGTTTGCATTTTATTATCACAGTTTTCCAGCAGATGGCAGTAAAGTGCATTGTTCCAACAAAATCAGTGCAAGAGGACAATTTTCTGACAGGTGGAGGTGGCTGGAATGAGCATGTCTACTAATCACACAGCAGTTCATCAGACTGGCCGGTGGCACTACTCTAATCATCCTTGTTCATGTGGCGCTGTGTTAGTTCAGGGCCAGGTTGGATTTCAGGGGCTGCTGGTGGTAAAGTATAGACGTCTCAAATTTTTAAAAACATCAGTCTCCTAAAAAGAAAGCACCTATTGACGTCCCCACCAACAGTGTAAGGAAGGGTCTGTTTCTGCTTCTTCCTCCAGCACTGGATATTGCCATTCTTTTCCTCATTGCCAGAAGAGAGACTAAAAATTGTTCCTTGTCATTTGGGTTTTTAATTTTCATGAAGTTGAGCATTATTTTATGTGTTAGTAATTTGTATTATGAAATGCCTGTTCTTGGCATACTCTTTGGTTTTAAAAAAGGAATCTAGAAACAGATTGGTTTGTTTTACCTTAGCTGTATTACTGCTTTCTCACAGGAAGGGGTCACTGGTTTGAGCGTGGGGCTGATTCTTCGCTTGCTTTCCTTTGTGCAGAATAGCAGCTGTGGGTGAGTTGGCAGTGCTCCCCACAGCACATCTCCACATCGGGACATGCACAGCGGAAGTGCTCTGGGGCCAGCCAGGGACCAGTGCATCTGCATGGGCTTGGTGGGAATTTTAATTATGTTTTCAAGCGATATATATTTATAAGTTATATTTTACTGAATTCCGGATGTTTAGAAAGAGAGTGCTTAGCAGTAATGAAACATAATTTTAGCTGATGTAATTTTTAAGTGTTTTTCTGCTTATCCCAATAACACCTGGCAGCCATCACTCAAGACACACCTATGCCCGTTGGTGACACATCGATTGGAAAGTTTCAGCCAGGTGCTGGGCCTGAAACGTCACTAAAAGTGACGGTCTTACTGTGTGGTGTGACTTGGCAGTTTGACGTTGTAGCTACACATTGGAAAGCACTTGTGAAAAGAATAGATGTGGATTGTTTAGAAGTCATAGTTTCTAGGGTGAGTTTGCAGGCTGGAGTCCAAGGCAAGAGTCAAATTCCTGTGGCCTGAGGAAGGGTCTGGGATGTGGGGGATGACCGTGGAGAAAGTCCCTAGAGTTATGACGGAAAAAACTGCAGAAGTGATAGGTTGTGTTGAGAGTGTGGTGGAGTATGATGTGTACATTCACTCAGCAAACATTTTCTGAGAGTTTGCTGTGCCAAACTCCGGGCTAAGAGCTGAAAGCACAGAGAGACCCTTGAGGCCTCCTCTTACAGAGCCCATGCTGGGAGGGGCAGAGGAGGGACTTTGAGGGTAGTATGTGTGGTGGGGAGTGGTAGGTCCCAGGGAAGGGTGGGAAGTTGGGGTTGGTAATCATGGGATTCTTCTTCCAAGGAAAGAAGAAGCCTTTGGAAGATTCCAGGGTCAGAGAATTCTAGCCATGTGCTGTCCAGTATTATAGCCACTAGCCACCTGAGGCTATTAAGTACTCAGAATGTGGCTATAATTATAAATAAACACTGGATTTCAAAGACAGTACCAAACAAAAAGAATGTAAAATATCTCATTAATAATTTTTATATGTTGGTTACATTTTAAAATGAATATTCTGGAAATATACTGTATTGGAGTAAAGGAAAATATTATTAAAATTAATTTTACCTTTTCTAGTCACTTTTTTTAAGGTGGCTGTTAGAAAATGTAAATTACACATGTGGGTTGAGTTATATTTGTATTGGACAGCAGGGAAGAGCCAGAGTGTTGGGAACTGAAGGATGACCAGACGTGGAGTGAGGGAGGAGAGGGCGTTGTGGAAGTTCTCAGAAGGTTTTAAGCAAAGGAGTGTCATGAAGGTTTCCACACAGGGGTAAGGGCAACCATATGGCCTCTCTAGGCTGATTTGTATTAGTTTCAATATGAAAGTAGGATTTTCCAAAATGGTTCCAAAATCCCAGGGTTCAATTCTAACTTTCCTCCTTCTCCCAGCACTCTCACATACCTCACAAATCCTTACCAATGTGAGATTGTTTACTTAGCATGCTTTGGTTCCTTTTATTAATTTAAATCATTTCTGCCCTAGGATTTGAAACCTAGCAACATTGTAGTAAAGTCAGACTGTACCCTTAAGATCCTTGACTTTGGCCTGGCTCGCACAGCATGCACCAACTTTATGATGACCCCCTACGTGGTAACGCGGTATTATCGGGCACCTGAAGTCATCCTGGGCATGGGCTACAAAGAGAACGGTGAGTACAGACAGAACTGGAAGAGGCCGAGATGTGTAAAAATAGTGCTGTTCGTCATCACTAGTTTTTTTCTCTTTCCTGTGAACTGTATGAAGTATAATGTGGAGGCTGTGTTATACATAGGTTATCATAGTTCACAGATGAGAAATAATTAATTTTATATTTCCATTGGCTAAAATTATCCGCTTTAAAAATTCACTTTTAAAGTTAATATTTTTGAATGTTTATCAAAGTATAACATACTTACAGAAACGTATGCAAATCCCGAGTGTGCAGCTCAATGGGAGCACACCCACATAACGAGCAGCACCCAAGGCCTCCCCAGCCCCGCTCTGGGTCTCAATCCCCGAAGGAAGCCATTATCCTGATTTCCAGCAGCAGAGATTGATTTTGCTTATTTTTGAACTTGATATAAATGGAATAATACAACATGTGCTTTTTGTGTGAAAATTGGTATTTTTTTCACAGCAAAACTTATTCAAGCAATATCAGAGCTCTTTGAAGCTTAACTTTTGAAAAATTTGTCAAAAAGAACTAAATCACATTCACGTGTTAAAAAAAAGAATCTGAAAGTTTGCCTAAGTCATCTGAAATGAGTTGTGCTTCAAGTTTATTCAGATGTTTTATAACCTGTGCTCCCATTCTGAGAGACACAGCTCTGTGGGCTTCCAGTCCTCTGTGGACATGAGAGAAAATTAGGTCCCCTGTTAGTTCTCTCACCCCACCCCCAGCAGCAGGGGCAATAAATAGCCCTCTGCCTGGTCACCTGAGGCCTGTAATTCAGCTGGGCCCCCACAGAAGATGGTGAACAGCCAGAAGCTGGGGCACCTCTGGCCCTCACCTGGAGCCCAGACAAGCCTGTCCCTGTGAGGCCCTGCTGACTTGACAGTTTAAAAAGGATCATTCTGGAGGCGTGGTGTTCATATTTTACAAAAGTCCTGCTGACAAGCTGGGTTTGTCTTTGTTTGGGAGGGGGTTTGAGAAAGGACATGTGTTGGAGGGTCTCTGGCTGGTTTTAATCACCTGGTGTTTGGTAGTGGACATCTGGTCTGTCGGGTGCATCATGGCAGAAATGGTCCTCCATAAAGTCCTGTTCCCAGGAAGAGACTGTATCCTTCACAGGGAGAGACCCAGCACTAACCACGAAGGCTGGGGGCACGGGTGGGCATGTGCCTGGAAACAGCTTTGTGGGGACAGGCACTTCTTGTTTCTGGGACTTTGTTTGTTTCTGAAGCTGTAAAGTATTGGACTCTTTGGCACTAAAAGCCCAGATTGCTGCAAACCGAAGGCCAAAATAGAGGTCAGCAATATTTCATACTGTGTAAAAAAGTTCACCCGTTACTAGCAATTTATTTTCCTTGTTTGTGTGTTTAGTACACTGTTAGAATCCTTTTCCTCACCTTTGTTTTGTTCATGGCACTTCATAATTTTGTCATTTCACTTTATTTTCAGTTGATATCTGGTCAGTGGGTTGCATCATGGGAGAGCTGGTGAAAGGTTGTGTGATATTCCAAGGCACTGATCGTATCCTTCCCGGGGGACCTTCCCGGCCATGTTTTCCATAAATACCAAGGGCAGCAGGAGGTCAAAAGGAAAATGTCATAATTCTAGACTGTATTCTAAGGGGGTCTTGATTATGTTTGTTAAATTAGTGTCACACACCAAATGGTTCAATTTTATGTTTCTTTTTTGCTTGACTACCTGTAACAATTTTATTGAGGCATAGAATTAAGTTAAACCAATTTATATTAGTTCTTAATTTTATTAAAAATAGCTTATGAGAAATGTATTTACTCTTTGACAAATGTATTCTGATATTTAAATGAAAATTCTGTTTAGTTAATTCAGTTAATTTAGCTATCTAGAAAGTTGTTGTCTAAATTTAATAGGCCAATAATTTGTAATTTGTTTAATTTGTTTAATATACTATTTCATTAGTTACCAAGATGAATTAAAATATTTTCCTCCAAAGTAAGAACTGAAGCACACTACATAAAGACCTAAATGAAAAAGATTAAAGGAAAAAGTTTGTGAGAAACAATATTTGCTACATTTTTTTGTTTTGTTACTCTTCTGACATTTTGTAGAAAATTTTAGAAGATCCACTTAGGTTATTTTGTGACACACTGGGGAAGTTTAACAGACATTTAAATAAATATAAAATGCAAAAGGTTAACTTATACTGTGGTCAGCAAATCATATTAATGATATATAGCATAAAGGAGAATAGATATATGATAGTTTCAATAGCTTTCTTTTCTCATATTCCTCATATTCTTCCATCTTCAATATTTTTTGCTCTAACATGGTTTTTCACGTATACCCTTTTTCATTTGTGTTCTAACCACCTAAAATTTTCATTAGTCTTTTGATTTTGTTTTTTGTTATGAAAGTGGTCTCTGCTGGCAGATTGATGGTTATCTTTAAAAGAAATTAAGTTATATAGTCATGTTTTATATGTATTTTATTAAAGTAATTTTAGTTTTTTATAGTTTTATGAGGTTGGTTTATTTGTAATATAAATTCTTCACAACACAGACCTGGAATGAAAAGATTTTATTCCTATCATTTTATTTACCTTCCTTGACATTTTTCACATCACAGATTTTATGTGAAGTTAAATACAGCATTTTATTTTGTTCTAATAAATTTTCTAGCAATTTTCCATAGCCTTACCTTAGATTCAGTTGTTTCAATATGTAAAAAAGGAGATCTTTAATTTGCAAATAAATTCATTTAAAAAGGGAAAAGTTGATGTATTCTAAAGATTGGTTGATTGATTGATTGATTGATTGATGGCCATGCCACAAGTCTTGTGGGATCTTAGTTCCCCCACCAGGGATTGAACCTGGACCCACAGCAGTGAAAGCGCAGAGTCCTAACCACCAGACTGCCAGGGAATGCCCTAAAGATACATAATTAGAAGTATCTACTTAACATTCAGTTTGTCTCAATTTTTAATTCATTTTGTGACTTTCCTTTCTTTAATTAATTAAAGGTTTTCTTCAGAAAGTACAGAAATGAAAAGTGTAGGAACTCTTTGGTACACTATTAAGTAATTTAAAATTCTTAATTTACATATTAACATCTTGCAATGTCAGTAATAATAATTTTATGTATAATGTCACCTACTGTCATTCTCAGAACATACACAGAGATTACATCATTTTCCAAAGACAATTTTGCTAACTTTTTCCAACATTAGATAGAAAAAGATTCCAGAAACCAGATTGCAGTTCTCAGAGATTTGTTTTAGATTCGTAACCTGAGGTAGAAAAGGAACTCCTGTCCCAACATGGCCTAAGAGAAAGAGAAAGCTTTAGGCAGGCACCTCCCAGAGAGCAAGGGACCCTGGAGGCCAGGAAGCAGGTTACTGAGGGAGGCTCACTGACACTGTCAAAAAGGTGAGGACTGAGAGTTGAGGGATGGTCACCTGCAACTTTGATGGGCGCAGTTTTCATGAAGTGATGGGGGAAAAGCCTGATGAGAGGATGTTTAAGAGAGAATATGAGAGACTGGGAGTTAGAGATACAAGTATAGACAACTCTGTTTTGCTGCAAATGGGAATGGTAGCTAAGCTACGATGTTCAGCCAAAGGAGAGTGGCTGTTGCTTTAAGATGGGAGAAAAAAAATTGTTTGATTGGTGATGGAATCCTCCAGTGGATGGTGTACCAGCAAGAAGAAAGACATTACAGGAAGCGAGAGGGCCTCCTCCTTTGTTCTTTAAAGAACATGTGTCTGTTCCCTAGGTTCTTTCACAGTGATGTCATTTTATTTTTCTAAGACATACCTCAATTAGTCACTTTTTAAAGATGCTGTTTATTTGATTCCTCTGGCTTGCGTTCTCTTGTATAATTTTTATGGTTTTATCAATAGAATCCCTTTCCACATTCATCTTGCCAGTTATCTCAAGCCCCAAGTGAAAGAGGCAAAGCTGGTATTGTCTGCATTTTACAAATAGGAAGGTGAGACCCAAGGGAGATTGACTGCCTGACACCTAGTGAGTGTCTAATACACAATGGAGTCTGAAACCCAGGTCATATACTTTGAAAGGAAATGAAACACACTCCTTTGTATTGCAGTGATGGTCCGGGTCAGTGCCAAGTAAAACAGAATGACCTCTCAAAGCTGTCACTGCTCAATGTAAGCACAGCTACAGTGGGAAAGGACATGGTGAGAGCTCAGAAAGTCCAGAGCCTTGGCTCCTGCCCACCCCCTCATGCACCCCATCCCTCCAGGCCTGCCTCGCAGGGGTGGCTCCCAGCTGTAAATTGAGCAATCAGATAGGTCTCTCTACTTTAGGGAGCTTTAGATCTAACATAGTTTTATTATGAGAACTGATTTCAATTTGCCTATATAATTACTACCTAATTTCATGTTTAAGCCTTTCAGTCATAGGTATTCTTCAGTTACAAGATAACTTTATTTTGATCTAGAATGGGAAGGCATATAGACTTCATCGTGTTGATTTAATAAACTGTGATCAGAGTTTATAAAGATGCAGAGTTTTTTTTAAATAGTCTTAACTTGGAGCCCAAACCTTTTTCGAATGTTATTTCAGAATGCTTCTGCTGACCCAGTGAGGTGGCCTGGTTAATTACTTGTTGATAAGTATAAATATAATTTAAGTTTTTCTTTGAATGATGCTACTTTATGTAATATGAATATAAGGCATTTCAGTTGTATTTTCCTCAAGAGACTCCTTAGATATTGATCAGTGGAATAAAGTTATTGAGCAGCTAGGAACACCATCTGCAGATTTCATGAAGAAACTTCAGCCAACTGTGAGGAATTACGTAGAAAACAGACCAAAGTATCCTGGAATCAAATTTGAAGAACTCTTTCCAGATTGGATATTCCCATCAGAATCTGAACGAGACAAAATTAAAAGTAAGATATCATTTTTTCTTATACTGGGTGAAGCTTTCACTTTATGTTTGCATTCTAAAACCTGTGAACATTGAGAGACAAAATAGTTGAAACCCTCAAAGTCATTTACAGGTAAAATGAAGGCATTTCAGAAAGAAAGCTTAAAGACCTAGAAGTTTTGTCCTCAATAAAGTGACGTAACTGAAGCCTGTGGTCAAAATATTTACATCAGTCTGAAAGACTCATGTTAATTACAGCAAATGGAATTCAAACAGTTTTCAGGTATAAAGAATACTTGAATATAGATTCTAGCCCAGTTGAACAGTCAGAAATTTTAAAAGGCTCCTTCTCCCCTTCTCCTGTGCTTATCACTAAGTGTTCTAAGGGAAAGAATAGATTTGTTTCTCTCTACATCAAGATAAACTGTGCCTCATTCAGAAAAGCCCCATCTCTTCTTTGCCTATACTAGTGAATTTTAATTGCTAAAACCTAGGTGAGCCTTATATTTAACCAAGTTATCGAAGTTGTTGGATTTTTTTCTAACTACTAATC
Source organism: Pseudorca crassidens (assembly GCF_039906515.1). Classification (NCBI taxonomy): domain Eukaryota; kingdom Metazoa; phylum Chordata; class Mammalia; order Artiodactyla; family Delphinidae; genus Pseudorca; species Pseudorca crassidens. The sequence continues at coordinate 138,049,275 of NC_090298.1, read as the reverse complement.
TCTAGATTTTAAAAAAAGTGTATGTTGCCAACATTGTATATAGGTAGGCAAAGCAGAGGTATCTGTGAAGTGTTCTATACTGTGCAAATATGAAATCATTGTGTGGCTTAGTCTGTTCTAATTTCACTTCGATGTGGCATCAAGAAAAAACACTTGCCTCTGCTTCATGCCTGCATTCTTGGCAGTGACACCCTTAGCTTAGCTCCTGCACCCTCCCTGGATGTGGCTTCTCAGCCTTGTGCCCTGTCCTTCTCCCTTCCAAATTCAGAAGCTGAAAGCACATTTGAAAGCCTGGTTTGTAGTGGAAGTGGCTGCTTGACTTACTGTTAAAGAAAAAGACTCTAATAATCTTGAAGCTATCAACAATTTCTCAAAGTTAATATATTTTTGTTCTGTCTCTGCTATCACATTTAGTTCTTTATTGTGTGATTTTCAGGTTAACGGTATTACTTTATTAATCTAATATTTGTTTTTACCCTAGCAAGTCAAGCCAGAGACTTACTATCAAAAATGTTAGTGATAGATCCCGACAAGCGAATCTCTGTAGATGAAGCTTTGCGTCACCCTTATATCACTGTTTGGTATGACCCTGCTGAAGCAGAAGCGGTAAGCATCTATTTTGAAAAGACTTATGTGTAAAGGCAGGGCATACATTTCCTTGGACCTTCTGTCTGTTAGTCTGGAATGGGTACATAAAGTCCTAGATTTAAAAGGACTCCTGATTACAACGAGGCCATGTAACATGGCTCACAACCCCTTTTGGGACTCTTGTTAGTGGGGCTCTACTCAGAGTACCTCAGGAGTGAACATGCTTATGCTGTGGTGATATAATTATCTTCATTTATGCAGATGCTGATGTGTGATCATAATATCACCTTTTTTAGGCATCCATTTGTGTACCTGGCACTGTGCCTTGGGCTTTGCTTTACATCATCTTGTTTAGGCACCCAGTCAGGCTAAGAAACTTCCTGAAAATCACAAGTTTGTTCATCCTTCCCCAGAGGTACCTGCTAGGGGGGTTCCACTTCTGAGTTTGGTGCTCATGTGCATTTTTCTGTAGCAGCATTGGTATGGATGGTCTTTAGTTGGAAGTGAAATAACCACATAGTGGCATGCTCATTATTATGTCTTGGCCTATGCATTTAACCACCATTTTAAACATTGTTTTATATGAAAAGAATTTGATTTATAAACACATGATTTTAAGCAAATTTTTGAAGCAGTCCATTTATGAATTGGGGGTTGAGTTTGGGAGTTCTAACAGGAAGAAATATAAACCTGAAATGTGTTTTGCAGCTTCTGTATTTCATAGCACAGTACCTTGTCCAGGGTGGATCTCTAAGAAGCAGCCTGTGATTACTAATTTTATAATTACATTTGGGCAGATGTCTTTAGAGTGTGATTATTAAGAGGACTATAATGCTCTATTTTTTTGGTTAACTTTTCCTCAATTATTTTGATTCTGAAACTGATGGAAATCATACTTATAAAGAAATCTTTAATAAGCCAAGTATTTAATGAAACTACATCCATATTATAAATATTTTAGAAGTCTTACAAAGTGATTCTTTTTCTTCATGCCTCATTATTTTTTTAACTATTGACTTTAGCTGTAATTTAACTTTTAGCCACCACCTCAAATTTATGATGCCCAGTTGGAAGAAAGAGAACATGCAATTGAAGAATGGAAAGGTAAAGTCGGAACTTATTTTGATTGTTACTTATGACATTTCTTGCAATGGGGCAAGATTTTTAAAAAAGTGTATGTTGCCAACATTGTATACAGGTAGGCAAAGCAGAGGTATCTGTGAAGTGTTCTATACTGTGCAAATATGAAATCATTGTGTGGCTTAGTCTGTTCTAATTTCACTTCGATGTGGCATCAAGAAAAAACACTTGCCTCTGCTTCATGCCTGCACTTTTTGACAATAGCCTTTCTAAGAGAGGGTTGAGAAACCCTGAAGCCCATTTATCCTCTCTCTTCCTATTTCCCAGTAGAAAAAGAACTTGAAGATAACAGAATTAGAGAGGAACGTGTATGAATTGCATATTATTTGCTTCAAAAGAGAAAAATAAAGGCTTTTTCACACAATCTTACATTATCAAATCTTGGTTTGTAAACTAAACTCAGTGATTGTATCACACTTACCTTGACAACATGTTGCAAATTGTTGAGTAACCCCAATTCACAGGTCTCTGTAAAGCAGACGTGGGAGACCCCACTGGGGTCATGTGAACTTCTGCTGTATTTGTAAGCCATGTAGTTATATATGTGTTTTAAAATAAGAGTTTGGGGAAAATTGCAGATCAAAAATATGCAGATAGTTATTATTACCACTCTAAGATTAACCAAACAACCCACAGCAAACTAAACCAGTAAAAAAGAGGCTGAACTAAAAATTTTTCATTAAAAAGAAGAATCAGTAGTAATTGAGAACTATGGTCAGCGCAAGTCAAACATGGTGATGTGTCCTTCCCAAGAGCCCCTCCCCGGGATATAGGGATACCAACAACCTGCATGTGCACACACCCATAGGCCTCACTAACTGCTTGCAATATGCTAATTTTATTTCATGAATAGCAAAATTTTAGGAAGCTGCTTAGTTAATAGGTAATTAGTTTTTCTTACAAATGAAAATTGAGGAAAACTGAGATTGAAGCCAAGAAAAAACTTAGGTAATTAGATTAATTTCTGACCAATCTGGAGGGGTTATATTTGGAGAACCACAGTAAAGATGGAGGAAAACATGTGCAAAAAGATGTGAGAGTATCCAGTACTTAAACTGTTCTGTTAGAGCCACTTTGCTAGTACTTTCCCTCCCTCTCTCCCCACCTCTCTCCCTCTGTGTGTCTCTCTCATTCTCTCTCCCTCACCCCCACTTTGTAAAACCCCCATCATGGATCCAGAGCTACCATACATTTTTGGCTGTCTTCTTTTTTTTTTTTTTTTTTTGGCTGTGTTGGGTCTTGATTGCGTGCGGGCTTTCTCTAGTTGCGTTGAGTGGGGGCTACTCTTTGTTGCAGCGCACAGGCGGTGGCTTCTCTTGTGGAGCACGGGCTCTAGATGTCCAAGCTTCCGTAGTTGTGGCACGCGGGCTCAGTAGTTATGGCTTGCGGGGTCTAGAGCACAGGCTCAGTAGTTGTGGCACATGGGCTTAGCTGCTCTGCAGCATGTGGGATCCCGGACCAGGGATCGAACCCATGTCCCCTGCATTGGCAGGCAGATTGTTAACCATTGCGCCACCAGGGAAGTCCCTGGCTGTCTTAATAGCTGGGTTGAAGAGATATAATGGATCAAATTATATTTTGGTCTAGGTAAACTATATTACTTAACTGTCTATCACAATTAAAAATAGCACATCACAGTGCCCTTGGAGTGGTTCCAATTGATTTGGAAGCAGTATTTTGAGATGCAAAGAAACTGATGAAGCATTTTAACTTGCATTTCTATTTGAAGAGCTAATTTACAAAGAAGTAATGGATTGGGAAGAAAGAAGCAAGAATGGTGTTGTGAAAGATCAACCTTCAGGTTAGTGATTGCTTTAATAGTTTGACTGCATAATATTTTTCTTTCCCTATTCATTTTTTATAAGTGGCAACAGTGTGTTAAGTGCCAGCTTGACCAGCATTGGATTTGAAAACTCCTTATGTGAAATAGTCTTCTCCTTTTCGGTTTGTCCTGGTGGTGGCAGCTAACATTTTACTGTTGTGCCAGGCAGCGAACCAACTATATTATAAACATTCTTGTTTCATCCTTGTAACAGCTGCTGTCAGTTTTGTTAATAGATAAGGAAATTGAATTTAAAGCCTTTTCAATGTGCATGACCCTCGTTGTACTGCCCCTAACCAGTTAAAAACGAAAATTAATGTGAATCTAGATAAAATGGAATTGGGTTTTCTTTTGAGAAAATTGTTCATATAATTCTCTCATCTTTCTACATGTTTTACTTAGTGGTAGAAGTCTGACAATTAGGTAATTGTATGAGTATTAAAGACATAGTATATATGGTGTCCTGTAGGGTTCTACTTAAACAAAACTCTTTAGTTATATTTATTTTCTCACTCCACTCCCACTGGAAAGTGCATGCACACACACACACGTAAGTACATGTTGGACTGCTTCTTATTCTTGAATTTTATATTCAGCATGACAAATGTGTCAAGTGTCTAGAGATTATATAACTTCAATACGAATTTAGGTGCTCGTTGTTAACTCAGCACAAATTTAAGACTTACCTCTGGGAACCTGGATGTTTTGTTTTTGTTCAAACCAGACTAAAATATAGATAGTAGGAAATAGGATAGTTTCATTTGCCTTAACATGTCAGCTTTGGGGATTTAGAAAGCAAAAATAAAATGAACAAGAGTCCACTAATTTTTTTTCCTTTTTTAATTTGCATATAATCCTTCTTTTAGAAGGTATTTTTATTGCAAAAGAATTTTTCAAAGGTTGATGCTTTTTTCCTTGGACTAAGTGTTTATGATTATAATTGAAATGTCTGATGACACTTGAATCCTACTTGGGCTTAAGCCTTTTGTGATACTGATAGTTTTAGGATAAATTCAGCAATTTTCTTTTAATATCTTTTTAAAACCAGCAGGTATTTTTAAAGAAGTTAATAACATGATTATACACGAGTACATGTATGATGTTTAGCCACTGGGAAGAAAGAGAATATTGCAGGGAAAGACGGAGGAATAATTGGGATTTTGAGCCTAAAGAAAGACTCCAGGAAAAGTTCAAAATATATAGTCAAGTAACTTCTTGTTTATACTAATAGTATAGGAAACTACAAAAGGACAGAGCTGAGAAATGACCTGAAGTCTCGTTGCCTGGATTTGCAGCAATGTCGTGCCTCAGATTTTATTATATTTGGTTTTCTTAGCACAGATGCAGCAGTAAGTAGCAACGCCACTCCTTCTCAGTCGTCGTCTATCAATGACATTTCATCCATGTCCACTGAGCAGACGCTGGCCTCAGACACAGACAGCAGTCTGGATGCCTCAACAGGACCCCTTGAAGGTTGTCGATGATAAGTTAGAAATAGCATGCTTGTCATCAGTGAAGGAACTCTCGCTTCCATGGGCCTGAAATACTTGGGAGTTGATGGAACCAAATAGAAAAACTCCATGTTCTGCATGTAAGAAACACGATGCCTTGCCCCTACTCAGTCGTACTAGGCTTGCCTTGCTTAGATTATAAAATGAAGCAGATTATGTCTAAAGAAAAAAAGTGCAAACCACACTTTTAGAGATTTTGTTCAAGGTCATTTCAGGTGAGCAATTAGAATAGATGAATTTTTTCTTAAGTTGTACAGTAATAGTGACAGTTTCTCATCCTCAGTAACCGTTGGGACTTATATGCATGTGACCACAAATGCTTGCTCAGACTTGCCCTCTAGCACTTTGGAAATCAGTATTTATAAAGCCAAATAATCTTCAAGGTAGTGCTGCTTCTAGAATTGTCTCTTAATCCTCTTAAGTAATTTGGTGTCTGTCCAGAAAAATAGATTTATGTGTATTAATTGGCCACCATCATATTATCATATATTACCTTCTTTTAGGGTATGAGTTATTTTCTTTCGTATTTCAGAAGGAATATAATTAAATCTATAAATTTAAAATGTAACTTTTCTTAAATTTGTCATGTTTGGGGCTGAGAATTACCACTGCTAAGACCAGGACACTTTGTTTTCTCTAAATTGTCTTAGTCTGGGTGACTGTACATTCAGCTTTACTGCATGATAAAATTTTAAGTTTTGTTTTGTGCTGCTTAAAACATATATACCTTTAAAATCCTATCTTCCCTATCTCTTTTTTCTTGGTCTTCTGGACTTATTAATTTAAAATGCTACCTAGAACTTCACCTTCTTTTTTAGCCACCTAATACCTATGTCAATAATATGATGGCAAATAGATTCTTGAACCCATCACCTGCTGTTAGAGTAGAATTTTATGAAGTGATCACTGAAGATGATTGCAGTCACTTACTAAGTGCTTGCTTTGCTTGAGCCTGGACTGGGTCCTTTCTTACCTTCTGTCACTCAAGGTGAGATACGTGATTTCACAAGGCAGAGTTTCCCTCTTCCAACACAGCATTCTTACTCGACTTTCTTCTCTGAAAGAAACCACATAAATCCCCCTTTGGTCTGTTTTAGGAAGCAGACTGATTCAGAATGCCTGTTTATGGTTTGTTTTCCACTTTGTGGAGGCATTTCCTTTTCCTAAGGGAAATCCATGAATGTTCTGGAAAAACTTCTGAGGGATATGGAGGAAATACCCTAAAGGGTAATAATTAACTATTGAACATTTTCTGATTTTTAAACTGCTCACCTGAAATTGATACTTTCAGACTGATATGGAAATCATTCAAAGTTCAGTAAAATACTGGGTATTGAAGTGTCATTGCAGAAATGGAGTTACGATGGTCACATACGGCTACCTGTGCTCATAATGCTTTTCCCTTGAGCTTATTCTGTTACAAATTCATATCTTGTGTTTAATTATTTTGGAAGCTATTGAATCAACATTGTTCACATTCTATAGAATGTGTTCTGAGGAGGAACTTTGATAAGAAAGTTTATTATAAATATTATCTAAAATATATGATTATCTCTACACCAGTTGTATCTTATTGGTCTTATCACTGGAAACTGGAACCCTTGATGAACAAAATTAATATTGAAGTAATAAATAGTTTTATATTGTGAGGTTTAGACACATTCAACTATAAGATGGAAATACTAACTTGAATTGAGGCAGAAACACCTATTACATGGCTTAGGATTATTTTGGTTTTGGAGGCCTGATGGTATTGTGAAGCAAGTTATCACTATACATATATAAACATCTTAAAATGGCCTCCTCTCTAATACACATTCTTTAAAAAGACTTTACTAAATCTATCTTTAAAGAGAAAAACAAAGGTGAGAGTTTTAAAAATACATTATCTGTCCTAGGCTTATGTATATGCAGCACAGGGATGCTGAGGGCGCATCAAGTTTTCGCTGGGTGATTGTACATTCAGCCAGGCGTCATTTGTAAGTGGAGCTAGGTGCCGCACAGATTGGCTTTCTGCTCACTCATTCCTCTGTGTGTTCACGGATGGAGTCCGTGATGGTGTGGACGGGTTTCCTGCCAAGACCACCTTCCATCAGAGATCAGTGAGTGCACCTAGGACAGGCCACAGGGCTGCAGACAGCCGAGCTCCATAGAAATACCTCACCCCACTTCAGGGTCCTCCCTCCTGAGCCGAGATGTGCCAGGGCCCTGGTGCAGTGCAGATGGTTTCAAACTGCTCTCCATAGATAAATGCTGATGTTGGATAAAGAACTGAAAAATTATGCTCAATTTTTCATCTTTTCTATTTTATTTTTGTAATTTATATTGTACACAACCCTGAAGTAACTATTTTGGACACATATTTTTATAAACCAGGTAATTTATTATTAGCCTGGAATTTGGACTAGGTTCGTTTTGTTTGTTGACTTAGTTTTTTGTTAAAAAGGAAGTGACTGCCTCCCCTATGTCAGGTCTTGATTTCAAGTACAGGTTCCAGAGAGCAGACAGAGTCTGTCAGAGTAGGAGAGCATTCTCGAAACACATCCTGCTCAGTGTTGATCAGCTGTGGAAACAGGAGATGGAAACAGGGCTCTGTGTTTATCTCTGCACCCTGAAACTCAGAGCCGCAGTGCTGAAAGGAGAAAACCCTTGGCAGGGCCCCTTACTGACACCCAGAGTCCATAGTTGAAACACTGAATGGGATACTGGTTTAATCCAGATTTGATGCTGTGTAAGTCATGGTAATGATGTATGATGAATTTGTCTGGTTGATTTCTAATGTAACTCCTCTGGTGTTTCACACTGGTAGTAAACACAGGTGTGACCTTTCAGATTGCATATCTCAAAAGTAACATTGCCTAATGTTTTATAATAAAATATATTATGTGTGTTTTGATTGGTGAAAATAATACAAATACATTTTAAAAGAGAAGTGTATAGCATGTCCAATTTTTGTGGTGTGTTTTTAAGTGACAGTTGACTGTGTATTTCTACATCACCATCTCTGATTACAGATTTAACATGAACACAGGTAGATATTGGAGTGTCATCATTTCAATCAATATTAGCAAATGTTTTTAAATTGAAAAGCAAAACATTTCTGTTAGATCTCTTACTGAAAATATTCTGCAGATTCCTGAATCTGAGTTTTCAAAAACATGCAGTGCAAAATCGAGTATTCGGAGTAATTGTTTTCTCACAAGGTGTGGCCAGAAGAATCCACCAATCCGTCAGTCTTTCCTTGTATTACTTCAAATCGTTAATGGTGCTTGTGTGCTTGTGGGTTTTGGTTTTTTTTTACATCTTTATTGGAGTATAATTGCTTTACAGTGGTGTGTTAGTTTCTGCTTTATAACAAAGTGAATCAGTTATACATATACATATGTTCCCATATCTCTTCCCTCTTGCATCTCCCTCCCTCCCACCCTATCCCATCCCTCTAGGTGGTCACAAAGCACCAAGCTGATCTCCCTGTGCCATGCGGCTGCTTCCCACTAGCTATCTATTTTACGTTTGGTAGTGTATATATGTCCATGCCACTCTCTTGCTTTGTCACAGCTTACCCTTACCCCTCCCCATATCCTCAAGTCCATTCTCTAGTAGGTCTGTGTCTTTATTCCCATCTTACCCCTAGGTTCTTCATGACAATTTTTTTTCTTAAATTCCATATATATGTGTTAGCATACGGTATTTGTCTTTCTCCTTCTGACTTACTTCACTCTGTATGACAGACTCTAGGTCCATCCACCTCATTACAAATAGCTCAATTTCGTTTCTTTTTATGGCTGAGTAATATTCCATTGTATATATGTGCCACATCTTCTTTATCCATTCATCCAATGATGGACACTTAGGTTGTTTCCATCTCCGGGCTATTGTAAATAGAGCTGCAGTGAACATTTTGGTACATGACTCTTTTTGAATTATGGTTTTCTCAGGGTATATGCCCAGTAGTGGGATTGCTGGGTCATATGGTAGTTCTATTTATAGTTTTTTTAAGGAACCTTCATACTGTTCTCCATAGTGGCTGTACCAATTCACATTCCCACCAGCAGTGCAAGAGTGTTCCCTTTTCTCCACACCCTCTCCAGCATTGTGCTTGTGGTTTTGTGCATGGATGAGCCTCTTTCATTTTGCTTCTGGTTTTGAGGCACTTTAGGATGTTTACTACTTAAAACCATAGGAATAGAAGGGCCCACAATGGCTCACTCTCTTCACTGCTTTAAGGACTAGAATCATTCCAGATGGATGAGTATCAATCTTAATTTTAAAGGTTTCTAGAAAAGGAAAACATTTCTCTTGAAAATGATCTAGGTTCCATTTCTCTATCTTACCCCCTTCCTACTTTCAGAGTAGATAGTACTAAAATACTTTTAATTTATTGACTTAAATGGTACATGTAGGTGGGTGGGATTTTTTTTTGGTGGGAGAAGGGGTAGTATTTCAGAATAACTTAGGATATACTTTCCTGAAGATTCTGTAGCTACTTGTGTGAATTTAAGTGTAAGCTTACCTTTGACAATAAGGTGGTTATTTGATATTTTTGGTCTTTAATCAGGAAAGGTGGTAATAAAATCCATAATAACAGTGACAGATTGGCCAGTGACATCTCTTTGAAGCCAAATGTGACCATGATTTAAGAGGGATGTGCCTGTCATGGCCATTGGGAACCTTTCATTTGCTGTGTCCTCAGGGCTCAGGGGTCCTTGTGAACAAGGGTGTTTGCTGTGCTATTTCTGTGCTGTGGGGTTTTAGTGTTGGAAGGGAAATCCAGAATCAGTTCTCTAACCCCCTGCACAACAGTGAGGAAGCTGCAGCCCCTGACCCACATCAGGAAGGGAGCAGCAGGATTGCCCTCAGAGTGCTGTCACACTCGTGCAGATCTTACTCTTCTTATAGTCGTGAACACCTTTGAGAGTCTGATGAAAACTGTGATCCTCTCCTTAGAAAAAGGCCATGAGCACAAAATTTTGCCAAACTTTCTGAGGAATCCTGAACCCTGGTGGATACCATGTTAAGAGCCCCTTTCTAGAAGCAGCTTCTAGATGCTTTGTGGTCTTAGAGGGAAGCAGAGCCTGAAGGAGAGTTCTGCTCGCCTTTTCTGCTCTTAGTGGTTCTGACACTTTTACATACACATCTTGGGTATAAATAGAGACATTTTTACTCTGAGCCCCAGCACAAGTCAGTGTTCTTGTTCTGTGTCAAAAAGAGCATATAGAGTCTCAGTTCAGTGAAATGGATCATTTACAGTATTCCTTCCACATGGAACTTAGGTGCAGGGTAGGAACTATAGGCTTATAATACAGACTTCATAGAAACACAGATGTGATTAAATGAATCTCTTCATTTTAAAGAAGTAGTTCTGTGCTGAGCTTTGAAATAAATTCTTGGCTTTATTTTGTCTACACACTTAGATTTCATAGAGAGTGGGAATGGATGAAGAGGTTCTCTAGTTCATACTGCCATTCAGGGTAGGAATCAACCTGAAGAGGTTATCCAGCCTCTGCTCAGATGGTTTTAGTGACGAGAATGCTCCTCCCACTGAATTTTTTGTAGTTTTGACTGTTAGAAAGTTCTTTCTTTAACTGAACCAAAACCTGGTTCCCACAACTTCCACCCATTGGTCCCACGTCTTTCCTTCTGGTGAAATAGAGTGAGTCTGATCCACCTTTATGAGACAGGCTTTAATACATTAGTTGGAAAAGTGAGCTCCAAGACTTCCCTTCTCTAGCTTAAACTCAAAGTTCTCCCAACCCTCTTTCATATGAAAAAGCCCCCAGAGCATCACCACCTCAGTGCACCCTAAGAACATGGGCCCAGAAGTGAACGTAGTATTTCAGATACAGCCTGAGCACACGCCCTCCAAACAAGGCCCCACTAATGAACACCGTCTCAGGTGGCCTTAGCTTTAACAGCCACATCACACTCACAGCCCGTAATCCAGCAAAATTACTGGATTTTGTGATGTTGCAGTTAATCCTGATTCTGTCATTCTTCATAAGCATTCTGTCTGCCAGCTTGTGACATCCGTCAGTTTTATGAGCATGAACAGGCCTTCTGAAAATTTATCCACAAGGTGACTAATAACCTTGAGCGGCAGGATGGAGCCTTTAGGCAGACCCAGCAGTCACAGTGACAGGAGCCATGTGGCCAGCACTTTGCCAGCCTCCTCTGTAGGGTTCTCAGCCCAATGGCTTGTCATTCAGCTCATGTGGAGTGTTACCTTGCCATGAGGTCAGGAAGAAGAATCTTAATGGACACCTCAAAGAAATCATGAAGACACTTCAGCAGGTGTCTCTGATGTACTTACTTCAAGAAAAGAAATGAGTTTGGCACCAGGCACTGGTTCTCAGAGTTCATTCTTTTATTTTCTCTTGGGAGGAGAAGGTGGTGAGCTCCATCTTCCCCTTCATGTCTACACCTTTGAGATCTTGTGGCCACTTAGAAATGCGACCAGTTGCTGTCTCAGTGTCCACAAGTGAGTGAGTGGGCAGGGGAGCAGGGTAGAAACAAGTGTTGGCCTTATTTTCTTTCCACGTGAATAAAGAAGTGATGTTTTGAAGTGCACGCAACTGTGATTCCACAAGGGCCAAGCTGCCCTCCAGTAGCCTGTTGATTACAGAATTGTGTCCATCCAGCACAGTTTATCACCTTGAACATACCTTGCCTTTTTTCAGCTAATAGCAGTCAGGCTACTTTGTTTTTATTTTTGATTTTAATCTGGGCTAGAGTTGCATACAGAATTTCACTAATAGTTAAGTTTGTCCACCTCTCCACATTAAAGTTGATTTCTTGGGTGTTTTTAAGCAGCAAATTATCATACTAAAGATGCTATTTAAAAAAATAACTACTTGACCAGAACACTCAGCTGTACGTGTTTGTTCTCAGATATTCTCAAAGATGGCTCCCTAACGGTACTTGACAAAGGAATAGAATGCAGCAAGTGAAGGCCTGCCTCTTCCTCCCCTCACCCACCCTCCCTGCTCCCACAGAAGCTGACCCCCAGCCCCTTTCAGGAACTTCACTCCTACAATCATCTCTGTCCTGTGTCGTCACTCTCCCCACCTCTGCTCCATCACTTCCTACCTTTATGTCACCTGTGTTAAAAAGAAAAAGCTGCTTAACTTGAGTTGCTCCCGTTCACAACAGAAATGAAGAGCAGTCTATACTCATTCTCTCCACCTCCTCTCATCCCATCTGCTCCCTTTTTTAAATAAAAAAAGATATGTGTGAAAACACAATCAAGAATGAGAAACTAAACACAACATATTCCCCCATCCAGAGATGACCACTTGATACTTTATTGTATATCTGTCAGATAGTTTTCTATGTACACATACATATCTAGATGATTTTTTGTTTTGCTTTTTGCCCAAATGAGGTCACACTGTACATGCATTTTATAACCTACATTTTTCAGTTAATGGTCTCCAGCTGTCCATGTCGGTAAGTTTTCATCTGGTTTAATACCCAGGGCCTTGGGATTTCCCTAGTGTCCCCAAAGTCCTTTTACTAGTGTGTGCTGCCAGGATCTAGTTGAAGCTCTTGCATTCCTGGTATCTGGTTTCTGGTTGTCATGTTCTTAAGAATCTTTTAATCCTCCGTGACACCAGGATTGTCAGGCAGGTTGGCCTGCAGGATGTGTACTCTCTAGCTCTGTGTGGCTGCTTCCACGGGGTTGCATTGACCATGCTGTCCATCTCCAGTATTTCTTGGATCTGGAATGCATATCCAAAGGTTTGATAGATACACCCACATCTTTTGGTTATAATACATTTAAGTGATAGTGTGTTCTTTATATGAACTCACACCAGAAGACATTTCATATCTTTTTGACCCGCTGTCACCGATGCTAAAATTGACCTCTGGTTCGGATGATGCCAGTCCAATCCTCTGTCACACAGTCGTGTTTTTCTCATGACTAGAAAGTCATCCACGTGGGCTTACTTTGGCAGGGGCCCCCATCCACCATATATCTCGTGCAGTTAACCCCAGATGATAATCCTTGCCGTGAGCAGGAATTTTACAAGGGCTTAGTTCAGCCATCCCACTGACATCATTCGCTGTCACTCTGCTCTCAGGGAGAGCTTCCCAGATCAGCTCTGGCTGAAAGGCAGGCTCCACGTGTTGTTCCTTACCTTCAGCAACCATGCTCAGAGTAAGGTGTGGGTTCAATCCCTACCTCAAATGGTATCACAAGAAGGTTTATATTTCTGACTTTCTCTTTCTTTGAGTATTTCCAGTCATTCTTTTGGAGACTTAAATTGCTGTAACTGTGGCCAGGGAAGTTCCTTAAAGCTGATTCCTTCCAGTCCTTTCTACTGACTTCATTAAGTTTTTAACTTTTTATTTTGAAATAATTTCAGACTGACAGAAAAGTTGCAAAAATAGTCCAAAGGGTTCTTGTATACCTTTCCTCACCCCAGTTCCCCAAAGGTTAACATCTTACCACATGTGCTTGAACCTTCTCTGCATACATACAGCTATACATGCATGCATGCACATTTGCTTATATAGATGCATATATTCCTGTATACACACATTTATGCTGGCATATAGTCACTAATTTCCCCCCATTGATTGTTTTTACATGCAACCAGATTTTTTTTTTAACAAATTTATTTATTTATTTATTTATGGCTGCATTGGGTCTTTGTTGCTGTGCGTGGCCTTTCCCTAGTTGCGGTGAGTAGAGGCTACTCTTCATTGCAGTGCAGTCTTCTCACTGCGGTGGCTTCTCTTGTTGCAGAGCACGGGCTCTAGGCGCATGGGCTCAGTAGTTGTGGCTCGTGGCTCTAGAGCACATGCTCAGTAGTTGTGGCGCATGGGCTTAGTGGCTTCACAGCATGTGGGATCTTCCCAGACCAGGGCTCAAACCTGTGTGCCCTGCATTGGCAGGCAGATTCTTAACCACTGCGCCACGAGGGAAGTCCCCTAGACTTTTTTAGTGTCTGTAAACTCGTGTATAATGAAGTATATGCATGTACTTTAAAGACAAAGAAGTATACATAGACATATACATAAATACTTTATTAAATGTGGATATGTTAGTAGTGTTTATAATAGGCAGCATTCGTGTGGATAAATGTGTCCACATGACATCAGAGAAACCTACTAAAGAATCTCTGTGTGTGTGTGTGTGTGTGTGTGTGTGTGTGTGTAATGATTGACAGTACCCTGGGGAGAAATAACTTATAAAATGTAGTGGAAATTTGAATGCACTCCTCTCAGAAATTGACAGGTCAAGTAAGTGAAAAATTAGCAGAGATCTAGAAGACTGGAATGCCACAGTTATTAAACTTGGACTCATAGGGAATATTATACCCAATAGGCAAATTCCTTTTGATCACACATAGAATTTAAAGGAAATTGACTATATACCAGGCCACAGAGGACGCCTCAATAAATTCCAAAGTTAAAAATACACAACTTTTTCTGTGATAGTGCAATAAATTTCAAAATAAATTTGAAAAGATCTCACATATCTGGGAACTAAACAATACTCTAAAAGCAATCTAGGTGAAAGAGGAAATCATAAGAAAAATTATGAAATTCCTAAAAGTGCATGACCTCAGAAAAACACTGCATGCCAAATTTGACCCAGCTAAGGCTTAAATACATTTATGAAAAACAGGACAGTTTTTTTTTAATGAGTTCAATGTTCAAGTCAGGAGATTGACAAAAGAGCAACAGAGCAAGCCTAAAGACGGAAAAGGAGTAATAATAAAGATAAGGACAGGGACAAGAAACTAGAAAATAAAAATGAGAGAAAAAAATCAGCAAATCTGAAAGATTAATAAGCTAGATAAACTTCTAGAAATATGATCAAGAAATAATATGCAAGTGACAAAGTGGAAAAGGGAAGTTATTATAGACAGAAAATATACAGTATTCTAATAAATGTGATCATCTACAAGAAGTAGACAAATTTCTATAGATATATAAAGCACTGAAATTGTCTCAAGGAATGATGGTACTATGCACATCACACATACGAGCTTATTTAATCTTCTCAACAGTTCCATGAGGTCAGTATCATCTCCATCTTAAAGTCAGGGAAATGGAGGCAGGAAGAAAACATAAGCTCCCACAGCCAGAGAGCATGCAAAAATGGGGTCTGAGGCCAGAGGAGTGGGTGTGCTCTGGGTGGCCTCCAGAAAACTTGAGTGGATCAGTGGCTGTCAGAGAAAGTGAAATGGTAATCAAAGGGTACCCTCCCACCCCCAAATACTCTCCAGAAAAAATTAATCTTACAGATCAATTTTTACTCATTTTCAAGAAACAAACTAACTTATCCAAGATTTTCAAAGCCACCCAACTCAGTTTAGGAGGCTGGATTAATCTTGATTCCAAAATTGAATAAAGACAGATCAAGATTATGCCCTTTTCATAGATGCTAACTGAATCCAAGATTGTATTGTTTATTCACGAATGCAAGGGTGTTTATTGAAACTGTTTCAATAAATAACATATTTTTGTTTTGGTTTTAGACTCTCAGAAAACTAAATAGAAAAGAGCTTCCTTTGGGTAGTGGCAGGGCTTATTCTGGGAAGAGCAGGAGGCAGCAAATTTCAAACGCATGAGGGTGAGCTAGCAGAGAAGTGCAGGGTGTGACAGCCGTGAGGGGCCACCTTGGACCCATCAGACCAGGAAAGACTAAGGCAGTGTGATGGTGGCAGTGAGAGGACTTGGGGCTTGTGTGTGCTGTGGGCCTGTGGAACGAGGCTGAGCCCTGCTGAGCATAGGCAGACAGCCTGGCCGAGGCTCTTCCCAAACCCACTGGTCTAGAAACAGCCCAGCAGCCTAGCTGGAGGCAGAAAGCCCCACTCCCCATGGACACACTGCCGCCTCTGCACAAAATCAAAATGCATCCTTCTACAGGACTATGTCGGGACTCTTCAGCTGGGCCAGGATGCTTCCCAGGGGTCCCCACTTCCAGGACCCCTCCTGTCCCCTCTTCCCCTCATGCAACTCCTTCATTTTCAGCAAACGCCTGCTGAGAGGCTCCCGTGTCCCATTAATAAGACACAAATACTTAATCCAGCTGAGCTGACAACTAAGGACAAGAAGTTGCCTGGGTAAAGGAGGCTCCAATCCTTTTGGCTCCATCTCCAACAGATAGCTCAGCAGTGGCTGTGATGGCCTAGAGGGGCTCCTGGCTTCCACTCTTGTCCAGCCACAGCCCGGCCTTTACCCCACACTGGAGTGAGCCTGCTACAATGCAGCTGTAACCACACGTCACTGCCTCTGTGGCAGCCTCTGTGGGTCCCACTTGACCAGATGGGTGTTAAACCTGGGCTCCACTGCCACATTGCTCACACACACTTTTACATGATCAAGGTTGCCAGCGTCACATTTGGGATATTTGGATGTCCTAAAACCACCTTCTGTGCTTTTTCTGCTGATAAATTCTAAACAATTGAAGGTCGGTAAACCATTCTGATGCTGTGATGCAGATTCCTGGGCCCCACACAGATCCTCTGAGTCCAAGGTCTTGGGCATCTGTGTTGTAAATGAGCTCCCAGGGAGGGTCCATAACACATCCACTCTGCCCAGAGTGGGCCCTTCGGCGGGCAGCAGCTTGATCCTGACCTGCCTGCCTCCCACCCAGCCCCCAGGGCAGTTAATGGGAAGCATGCAGGGTTTGGGCCCCCGCCCTGTTGTGCCCTGTTGTGCCACCTGCATAAGTTGCCTGCCTTCTCCATGCCTCTCTTGCGGAATGGTGTCCGAGTTTCCCCTTACCACTATTGCAAATTACCACAAACAGTGGCTCAAAACAGTGCAAGTCTATTTTCTTACGGTTCTGTAGATCAGAAGTCTCACATGGGTCTCACTGAGCTTAAAGCAGGTGTCAGAAAGGCTGGTTCCTCCTACAGGTTCTAGGGGAGAATTCGTTTCCTTGCCTTTTCCAGCCTCTAGAGGCCACCCACATTCCTTGGCTCTTGGCCCCTTGCTCCATCTTCAAAACCAGCAGAGTAGCATCTGACCCTGCTTCCATACTCACATCTTTCTCTGACTCTTCTTCTGTCTCCCTCTTCTGCCTCTTCTGCCTTTAAGCACCCATTGATTATATGGGGCTCACCCTGATAATCCAAGGTAACGTCCCCATCTCAAAGTCCTAACTAAGTCACACCTGCAAAGTTCCTTTTACCGTGTAAGGTCACACATTCACTGGTTCTGGGGATTAGGACTTGGGCATCTGTGGGGGCCATTATTCTGCCCACCAAAAATGGGTGGGATCATCCTGTACCCTTTGGTTTTTTTTTTTTTTTTTTTTTTTTGCGGTACGCGGGCCTCTCACTGTTGTGGCCTCTCCCGCCGCGGAGCACAGGCTCCGGACGCGCAGGCCCAGCGGCCATGGCCCACGGGCCCAGCCGCTCCGCGGCACGTGGGATCCTCCCGGACCGGGGCACGAACCCGCGTCCCCTGCATCGGCAGGCGGACCCCCAACCACTGCACCACCAGGGAAGCCCTACCCTTTGGTTTTTTTTTTTGCGGTACGCGGGCCTCTCACTGTTGTGGCCTCTCCCATTGCAGAGCATAGGCTCCGGACACGCAGGCTCAGCGGCCATGGCTTACGGGCCCAGCCGCTCCACGGCGTGTGGGATCTTCCCAGACCGGGGCACGAAACCACATCCCCTGCACTGGCCGGCGGACTCTCAACCACTGCGCCACCAGGGAAGCCCCCACCCTGTACCCTTTTTAATAAGCATTTCTTGAAGTGTGACCCATCTTCTGCCTGCATCAGCATCACCTGGGGCTCTTGTTACAAGCACAGACTGTGGGGCCACCTAGACCCCTAAACCTGAGTCTTGATGGGGGTCTTGGGGCGCTGCCTCTCCTCATGTGCTCCAGGTGATTCCTAAGCACAGTGACATTTGACATCTTGGATAAATGAGATCTCAAGTTGTGGCAGGTGCCAAGGGCACTTAGGACGGAAGGGGAGGTTTATGCCATCAGTCCCCTGACAAGAACCTGGTGGGCGCATCATGTCACATACTTTCCCCTAAGCTTGGGAGCTGAGGACCCTCAGGAGGTGTTTTCCAGGCCTGCAGATTTAGGCTCTGCTGGACACTGCCCCCAGGACCCAATAATGCCTCCTCCGAACCTCAGTCTCTCCTTTGGGCCACTTTGGGCTCCTCATGCCACTGAACCAGTAGGCAGTGAAAGGAGTCAGCAGGGGTGGCCACCCCCAGCTATGCCACCTAGCTGGCAGAAGTGCTGCCTGCAGGCAAGGGGACTCTGGGAGGGGTGGGAAAGGGGGTGACCTGAGGGAATCTGAGTGTCCCACGGGGGCCTGTAGCAGGCAAGTTTTGTACTCCGAGACTCAGTCTCACCTGCTTGCATTCAGCACAGGTGGGTGGATGGCACTGTGCGTGTGCTGGGGTGGCCAGCCTCAAGCTCATGCTTTTCTGCCTCAGGAATTTTGCTTGTACACTCAGCCTTCATGCAGGAGCAACCTGGAAGTAGAGGGGACATGGATAAATTCTCTGCCCAGCAGGAGAATGCTGAGACACTTCCTGTACAGTTCCTTAAAGGGTCTAGGCCTTTATCAGCCATGACAGTAACCATCTGAACAATGCACCCTTCATGGGCTGTCCACCCTTCCCTATCTCACCCTCCCTCTTTTCCCCAGCTCCCTGGGATCCTCTCCTACATGAACCACCTGCACCTCATCTCCCGCCCCGCTTCCAGGGACCCCCCCCCATCTGTAATGCCAGCCTTTGTCCTCAGCCAGCCAAGCCTGGAGC
This sequence comes from Pseudorca crassidens, assembly GCF_039906515.1. Taxonomy (NCBI): domain Eukaryota; kingdom Metazoa; phylum Chordata; class Mammalia; order Artiodactyla; family Delphinidae; genus Pseudorca; species Pseudorca crassidens. Next base: position 138,030,463 of record NC_090298.1, on the reverse strand, counting down.
TTTGTGATGGGGACCAGACCTACACTCACCTCCCACACACATGCACCACACATGCCACACACACTCACATATTACAAGCACATGCATACATGCATACACACTCTCTCTCTCCTCCCTGATCCCTGCCCAGACTCAGTGGATGGTCAGGGCCCTGGTCTATACACAGTCATTAAATGTGACTGTCTTAGTCCACTCAGGCTGCTGTACAAAGTACCACAGACCAGAAGGCTTATAAATAACAGAAATTTCTCTCTGACAGTTCTGCAGGCTGGAAGTCTGAGACCAGGGTACCAGCATGGTCAGGTTCTGGTGAGAGCCCTCTTTCAGGTTGCAGATGGCCACCTTCTCACTGTGTTCTCACATGGCAGAGGGAGCAAGGGAGCTCTGTGGGGTCCCTTTTATAAGGGTGATAATCCCATTCATGAGGGCTCTACCTTCATGACCTGTTCACCTCCCAAAGGCCCCACCGCCAAATACCTTGGGGCTTAGGATTTCAACATATGAACTGTGTTTTAATTGAGGTATAGTTGATTTACAATATTATATTAGTTTCAGGTGTACAACATAGTGATTCCAAATTTTTATAGATTATACTTCATTTAAAGTTATTATAAAGTATTGGTTATATTCCCTGTACTGTACGATATATCCTTGCAGTTCATTTATATGATACATAGTAGATTTTTTTTTTTTTTTTTTTTTTGCGGTACGTGGGCCTCTCACTGTTGTGGCCTATCCCGTTGTGGAGCACAGGCTCCGGACGCGCAGGCTCAGCGGCCATGGCTCACGGGCCCAGCCGCTCCGCGGCATGTGGGATCTTCCCGAACCAGGGCACGAACCCGTGTCCCCTGCATCGGCAGGCGGACTCTCAACCACTGCGCCACCAGGGAAGCCCCATAGTAGATTTTTTAATTGAAGTATAGTTGATGTACAATATTATATAAGTTGCAGGTGTACAATATAGAGATTCACAATCAACATATGAATTTGAGTGGGATACGTTCAGTCCATAACGGTTACCCCCCACCAGTGGCTGGCCATGTGATGACTTTCCCCTGGAGATTTGCCCTCATAGTAAGTTTGCAGAGTTTTCACCAGAGCCAGCTCGGCTCAAGGAGCTGCTGGGAGGTGATGACTGCAGCACATGCTGTACCCTCAACACAGATCTGCCCTCCGGGGCAGCGAGAGAGGATGAGTTTTCACCAGATCCAAGAATGGATGAGTTGTGGGTTTCACTAATAAAATGCACTGCCCAGAGGCCAAAATTGTCCTCACTGTTCTCTGATTATTGGTGCCGGTGCTTGGCAGCCCGCTTGGTGTCAAGCTCGTTCCTGAGTCACCTGCTCCAGCTGGGCCAAGAGTTGGGGCCGACATGTTGCAGAGGCCCTCACAGGCTCTGGCTACTGCCTGAGTGTCTACAGCAGCTGGGACCACAGGATCTCCTTCCTTCACCTATGAGGGCCTACCTCAGACTGCACCCACAGATCCAGCTGCCTCCAGATGTCCCCTAATAGCTCCCTGGCCCCGTAGTCTCAGCAAATCCCCCATCCACCCTGGCCAGACCCCAGCTGCCTCTGATTTCTCACACTTTCTCCTCATCTTCCCATCACCCAGTCCCCCAGCCCCCTGCCCCTGCCCCGGGTCTGTGCTTCTCAGATGTCCCCTGCCTGCCTCCCTCCCTCATGTGTACTTCAGTGCAGCAGCTCCAGCAGTGACCTCCTCAGTGGACAAGGACCCCAGCCCCGCCATCCCAGTGTTGGGCTGGTGGGACAAATTCAGGTGGTCCCAGAGCCGTATGTGGGTGGGAGCCATCTGGACCATGGGCAACCAAGGCAGTGACTGGGGCTGCTGGGAAAGGTCTCATGGGCGTCATGACCAGTACACCTCCGGCTAGAGGGGCTGCTGACAGATTTGAGGTGGAGCCCGCCCCTGGGCCACACGCAAAGAACAGAGTCCCAGCTCCTTACCCCCAGGAGGCCCCGACCTGACCCTGGCCCCTTCCGCCTGGGCTTCTGTACTCTCCCGCACCCTCTCCTACTCTCCAGGCACAACTGCCTCCTGTCTTTCTCACAAAAGAGGAGTGTAAGCTGGCCACAGGGTCTTTGCTCCTGCTATCCTCTCTGCTAAGAACAATGTTCCCACAGACCTTGTAGGGCTGACTCCTCCTTAGGGTCTCAGCCCAAACCCCATGTGTCAAGAGGGACCTTACCTGAGCCCTTCCATGTAAAGTAGCCCCGGACACACTCAAAGACCTCACCCTGTATTGGTGACTTCATGGCACTTAGGATTCTCTGAAATTATCATTTTTATTATTCTTTTGTTTGTGTGGTTAGTTTTCAGTCTCCTCTCCCTAAACTGTGGGCTCTGAAGTGGCAAGAACCCCATGTCCTGCTCGCTGTGGTATCCTAGTGTCCGGCATGGTGCAGAGCACACATAGGCCCTCAGGAAATATCCACCAGAGGTGTGTCCCAGGCGGGGCTGGGGCAGAGTAGACTGAGATGATAGCTCTCGGGATTGCTCACCCTCTGTCCCAACACCGGACACTCCAGGGACTAGTCCCTGGGCATATTCTGGAGTGGGAAGGTAGGCTGGGGCAGCACAGGCCAAAGGGACTTGATGGATGCAGGTAGGCTGGGGAGGGGCCCGGGAAAATGTGGTGCCTGCATGGGGCCAGACCTCTCCCAGGGTCTAGCCACGGCACCTGCAGCCAGTGTCCGCCAAGCTGGGGACAGCTCAGAGCAGAACTCCCTGCTGGCCTCGAGGCTCGGCTGAAGGAGCTGCTGGGAGGTGGTGACTGCAGCACATGCTGTACTCTCAACACATACCTGACCTCTGGAGCAGCGAGACAGGATGCAGGAGACCTCAGGAGACATGGCCTTCTTCCCTGTCCCAGGCATAGCCCTGCCTCACTCAGGCAGTTGGAACATGTGCTGTGGCCACAAGCAAGTTCACAGGTTTCAGTTCCTCCACCACACCAAGCACTGCCCCGACTCCAAGCAGCCCCAACCTTGCACCCAGCATGACAGCAGTGCCTCAGTGGTCCCCAAGCCTTTGCTCACAGAGAGGGGTGGGGTGGGATAGGGAGAGACTGGCCCTCCTCCTCTGAGCTACAGTCTGTGAGGGGGCCCTGAAGTGCTGCTCGGGCCTCAGCGTGTCACGGGTGAGTGGGCCAGCTCTTCTGAGTCCTCTCATGCAGCCCTCTCTCCCTAGAACCCCAGCATGTCTCTGAGGCCTGACCTGAGGGTTTGGGGCATGGGGTGAGAATCAGAGAAGACCCACTGGCCTCAGGACTGGCCTTAGCGCCTAAGCCCTGAGGTGAATCTTTGTGCTGGGAACCTCCCCCAACCTGCCTCTGTTTCTTCTTCCCCTGCACCACAGCCTGGTCATCAGCACTGGTTTCAGGCATGACCCTCACTGGGACCAGCCTCTGGCTCTAGCCTTGTCACAAGGCCCTGCTGCTTCCCTGCCCAGCCCAACCAACCCACCTGCCCTAATACATCTATGAGCCCCAGGCAGATGCCTGCTGTCTCCAGGCCTCAGTTTTGCCAACTGTGCAAGATACTGGCTGGACTCTGTTGTTTTCATTTGTCCAGTCTCCTGGAAACAGCCCTTGGGGCATGCTAGAGCAGAGCCCTGCTCCATCATCAGGCTTAGCACAAGGGCTACTTCACCCTCAGCTCCAGGGAAGCAACACCCAGGCCTGTAACCCTCATTCTTCAGGTCTTTGGAAATAGCCAGAACTGGCCTCCTCAGAGCCCGTGCGGCAGCTCTGGGCTCTCTTGGGAATATCAGGCACGTGTGCTCTTTCTGAGGGTGTCAACCCAGGGCTGCTAGGGGCCATTCTGCCATAGAAGCTCTGGGAGATGGGAGAGGTGGATTCCTATTCATAATGTTTAAGCGTCTGCATCTAACTATTCCTGAAAGCAGAATACCTGGACTTTTAATGCTTCATGAGCCAATAAATTATTTTTGCTAAAGCTAGTTGGGTTGGGTGACCTGCCACATCTCCTCAGGCAGGTCCTGACTAAAGCAGAAGACAGCTATCCTGACCTCTACACTGGGGCAAACCAGGACACATTTAATGTCCAGGTGGAGCCAGCTGAGAAAGGTCATTGGATCTTGTTCAGGCGCCCTCCTCCATTCTAAAAGTGAAATAGCACACCGGTTATCCTCTTAGTTATCCTCTTAGTAGCCCAGTGTCTTCACAGTGGTGACCCACCCTCCCAGTGGGCCAGTTCCCGGGACCACCTCCCCTACAGAAGCCGCTTGGGGGTTGATGAGCACTCTTCCCCACCCTTTGATGCCCACCCTGTGCCCACCAGACACAGGGGCACAGACAAACCACAGTTCAGTAGCCACCTCAGGAGCAGAGTCCAGAGGGGTGGCCAGAGCCTAGCCTTGAGGAAAAGAGATGAACCAGATTTTAGGGTGTCAGGGGTTTTCCAGGTGAGGGAGTCGGTGGGGGGGCAGTTCAGGTGCAGAGTCCAGCAGGAGCCATGCTGTGGCAGAGGGGGTTGGCATCTGATGCTTGTAGTGGGTCCCCCTCCACGGGGGTGGGAGGCGAGTCACAGCTGAGGGTTCTGAATGCAAGTCTGGACATGTTGCCTTGACCCTGAGGCCTGCAGCAGAGGAGAGGCCTGGTGAGCAGGGACACCTCGGGTATGGGAGGCCTCAGGAGGGAATGGGAATGGGACCGCCCGGCAGGGGCTCCCGCAGCCCCTCCCCTCGCCCTGCCCGCCCTGCGCTTCCCCTTGCTGCCGCGAGGGGCCGCCGCGCCGCGCTGCTACAGGGCCGGCCGCCAGCGCAAGGCGGGCTGCGCCCAGGAGCCGCGCGGGCGGCAGGCAGCGGGCAGCGGCCCGGGTCCGCAGCGCCGCGGCTGGCAGCGGGCGCGGCGGGCGCTGCCCATGGGTCGGGCTCCGGGGTTGGGCGCACCGGGAGCCGGTGAGTTGGGGCACGGCCGGGCGGGACACGGGCGCTGCGGGCAGGGGCTCTGGGAGGGGCTGCGGCGGCGGCGGGGCGCGAGTGCCTGGTAGGTCGCGACGCGGAGGTCCGGGGCTGCGAGCCTGACGGGACGGCGGGTGTCCGGGCCGCTGCGCGGGGACGCGCAGGGTTGACCTGGGGCACAAGTGGACGCGCGGGTGACAGTGCGCGTGGCCGGCCGGCCGGCCGGCCGTGAAGCCACGGCGCGCGGGAGTGTGCAGCCCTCGCGGCAGTGGTGGTGGAAGATGGGAGGGGCTGCGAGGCGCGCGGGGAGTGTGCCCCGAGGGGCGCGGGTGCGTGGGCAGGGGTGGCGACCGGGAGGGGACCGGCGGAGGGCACACCCCCAGCCGCCGTGGCTAGAGACCCGGCTGTGCCGCGCGCGCCCCTCCACTTGACTCGGCGCGAGCAGCAAGCTTCCTCAGTTGTTCGGGTGGCAGGAAAGAAAAGCCAGCCTGGACCCAAGGCCTCCCCAACACTAGACCTCAGTTTCCCGAGCTGCGAAATAGGAACAGTAAGGCTGACCTGCCGAGTGGTTGCGAAGAAGGGAAAGGGCCTTGTCTGTGGGAGAAGAGGGTGGTGTTGTCTCTGAAGCTGGGATCGGATTGAGGAAAGGATCAATGCTGCCGCCAGAGAGCCTGCAGGGACAGTGGGGTCAGCTCCGGGTTCTGGGTGTGTCCCTCACTCAGTGACGGCAGGCAGGGCCAGGGAACCCGTAGTCCACTCCTCTCTGTGTTCAGGTGGGGAAAGGGAGGCGGGGAGGGGAAGAGGCAAGGGGAGGCTCCCGACCCTGCCCCAGGCTCAGCGTGGGGAGAAATGTTGAAAAGACAGACAAGCCAGCTTGGGGTGGTGGAGAGGCTCACCCCTGCTCCCCCGCCCCTGCCTCCTGGGCCCCTGAGGCAGGTATTCTGCTGAGCCTTAGGAGTCAGAGAAGTGTCCTGGGAAGATTTTCCTGCAGGGCAGGTGCTGTGTCCCCATCTTAGAGTTGAAGTAACCGAGGCTTAGAGAGGTGACAGGACTTATTCAAGGTCTCAGGACCATGAAGTGGCAAAGCTGGGGTTTCAACGGTGGTAGGACTGGTTCCAAAAGCCATACTCCAGCCACTGAGTCAGGGGAGTGGCTGGGGTTGTTGGCTCACTCGCCTAGAGCATCCGTGGAGCTCCTACTGTATGGTATCTGCTCCTGGCCCCAGTGAGTGCTTACAAGCAGGTGTGGGAGAAGGAAGCTGAACAAGTAATCAAGGGAAAAACCAAGGTCATGGCAGAAGGTAAGTGGTAGGAAGAAAATAAAACCGGGTAATTAGGGTAGGGACTGGGGGAGGGGGGTGGGGAGCCTTATCCTGGTCAGGGACTGTGTCTCTGAGCAGTGACCACTGGCTGTGATGTGAACTCCCACAAAAAGATCTGAGGGTGCAAGGCCCCTGAAGCAGGCACAGGTGGTGGGTGGGAGGAGCTGGAACAGAGCCAGTTATGTGAGCTGTGGAGTTTGAATTTTCCTCTGGGTGCAGTGGGCAGACCCTGGAGGGTTTAGAGTTGTGAGTATTGAAAGGACTTCCCTGAGGTGGGTGGAGAGGACTGCAGGGGGCAGGAGAGGGAGCAGGGGTTTTCAAGGATGAGACAACTGGCTGCTGGATGTGGAGTCTGCCATCCTGGCAAGGCCAGGGGCATGAGAAGGGCAGGGTCTTCGGCAGGTGGTGGAGTTGTTAGCTGCGGTGGACAAGAGAGCCTGGTTTGGTCTCAAGCACTGCCCCACTTCCTGCATCCTTCTGGGCGCCAATCTCAGATCTCCCTGCACCCGGCAGGGGAAGGAGTACCTGCCTGCCCCGAATTTGTAGAGAAGAGATGCTGGCTGTTTGGGCTGGGTGTTCAGGTTGGTCTCTGCATCCTTTGACATGTTCCCATAAGTTTTTGAATATTATTCCAGCTCTCACTTGTACTTTGACTCAGACCTAGAGTCAGCCATTTCTCAAGAAGCCTTGGTGTCTTTCAGTGGGGCTTGGGAGTGGGGTTAGAAACCAGTATCTGGGCATTAGATGTGCTCATTGCTACCTTGGCGTCATTGGCTCTAGGCCTTCTCAGTGGACTGAGCCAAGAGCTCTTTTTTTAAAACTAAAAGTTAATGTTTCCATGTCCTTTCTCCCACAGTAAGAACCTGGTTCCCACAGAATATAAATATATGTAATAATTTGCTTAATCCTAGAATACACCCAGAATAGTTTCAGAATCACTACATCCAAACCACTACCAATCAAAATCTACCAGGTCAAGTTCAGGATTTCTTTGGCTGTTAAAGTCATCACTATGTGAGTATGTTCTCAATTTGATATACCATTAGTTTCATCTGTTTGTGTTTGCACACAGTTTGGTGGGTTTTTTTCCTTTTAGTCTTTATGATATACTTTTATTTTTTGAATATGTAAAACATTTGTTTTACATGGTCCAAAGGTCAAAACTAAAAAAAAGAAAAAGAAAAGAAGAAAAGCTGTACTTAGAAGTCTCAATCCCATCCCTGTTTCTTCCTTCTTGTTCCCATACCATGGGTAATCATTTGAAATCATTTCTGGTTTATTCTTGCTGGGTCTCTTTTGCAAAATAAGCCACTCATGCATTATTACAAAAGTTAGCATGTACATCTTTTTTGTGCCTTGGTTTTTTCAGTTAAAAATATCTTTTTACCAGTTCACAGAGACTTCCCTCATTCTTTTGTAGAGCCACATAGTACTCCATTCTGAGGCTGTTCCCTACTTATTCAACTGTCTTATGGATGGGCATTTGGTTTTTTTCAGGCCTTTGCTATTAAAAATAGTGGAGTAATGGATAACCTTGCCTATAGGTTGCTTGTGTTTGTGGAAGCATATTATTAATTCCAAGAAGGAAGAGTAAATAAATATTTATTTTGTTAACTATTCTCGATTCCCCTCTTCCCAAATTTTGCACTCCTACCAGCAAGGTATCACAGTGTCTATTTCTGCCACACCCTCGTGGATCTAAGAGCCAGTAAATAGTATTTCAGTGCATCTTAATTTACATTCCTATTATTATGAGTGAAATTAGACAGCTTTTCATTTGTTTACGAGTCATCTGAGTACCTTTTTCTGCGAATTGCCTGTCCATATATTTTGTCCATTTCCTTTTGCATTTGGGGAGATTCTTTAACTTGGATTTAAAAATTTGTTCAAAATACATATTAGAGATATTTATTTAGTGCTTTATCTTTGTTATATTGCAACTATTTCTCCCAGGTTTTTTTTTAACTTGTTTATGGTGGGTTTTGCCATTAAAAGCTTTCTATTTTTAGATAGTTGATTTAATCATCCTTCATTTATTGCATCTAGATTTTGAATCCTAGTTAGAAAGGCTTTTCTCACACTCAGTTGTAATGGAATTCACCTATGTTTTCCAATACTCGTTTGGTTTTGTACTTAGTTTACAGATCCAATGTAATCTTTTTCCAAATGTCTATCCCTCTATCGCAACACGATTTATTTAAAAGGCCATCTTTTCTCCAAGTGATCTGAAATACACCTGTATCATGTACTAAACATCCAAATGCAGTTGGACCTATTTCTGGGCTTTCTAGTCTGTCTCACACCTCTGTCCCATCATATGCTGGTCTCACACGTAGGAATTACAGTGTGTGTGTGTGTGTGTGTGTGTGTGTGTGTGTGTGTGTGTGTGTATGAACAGCAAGGAAGACTATCTACAACTATTGCAACAGAGGAAAGAGATTGAACTCAATACCCATTATTGTGTTTTGATATCTGGTAGGGCTAATCCTCCTTCCACTGCTTTTAATTTCAGGGATTTCCTAGCTATTGCAACATGTTGCTGGTATCTCTTGTTAGGATCGTATTAAATTTATGTATAACTTCAGGATAATTGATGTTTTTATGAAGTTGAGTCATCTTATCCAAAAACAAGGAATGTCTTCCTTTGTGTTCAAGACTATTTAACCTTTTACTTGTTCAAGACCACTTTCAGGAGCATTTAGAAGTTTTCTTCACATTCTTTGTCAGGTTTATTCATGAGTATTTTACCTTGTTAGTTGCTATTATAAAAGGTTTTTTTCCATTATATCTTGTAACTTCTTATTGTCTACGTGTATATTATTTTATATCTATCTACCTCATTAAATTTATTTTGTTGTTAGACTCTGTTAGATAGTTCATATATTCTGTCATGTGAAAATTGAAATAGTTTTACTTCTTTACTGATTTTTATGCATCTAATTGCTTTCTCTTATCTAATTAAATTAGCTAAAAACCTCTAATTCAGTATTAAATATTGGATATAATAGGGACTCTTACCTTGCTCTTGACCTTAGTAAAAAGACCTCTAATACTTATTCCACTAAGAAGGATGCTGACTTTAGGGTACGAATATATATATATGTATATATATATATATATATGTATATATATATATATATGGAGTATCCATTAATTTCTATTTTATTGGGTGGTTTCTTAAAGTAAGGAATGGGTATAGATTTTTGTTGAAGACATCTGTGGAGACAATTATGATATTTCTCCTTAGCATAATTAATAAGATGAATGATATTAATGGATTTCCTAATATCAGGTCTGGGATGAGAGTGAGGCAAACAATAAGACACAAAATTTATTAATATCAATATTAAGCCATCTTTGCATTCATGGAATAGAAACCACTAGGCATGATATATTTTGATATGGTTGGATTAGCTATCTATTGCTCTATGGCTGTGTAATGCATTACCATAAATGTAGTGGCTTAAAATAACACACATATATCATCTCATAGTTTCTGTAGATTTGAAGTCCAGGCGTGGCTTAGCTGGGTTCCTGCTGGTGTTAGCCAGGACTGGGTTTTCATCCAGAGGCTTAACTAGGAATGGATTAGCTTTTCCACTCATATGGTTGTTAGCCAACTTCAGTTCTTTGTGGTTGCAGGACTGACAGCTTAAGTGTTTGCTGGTGGTTGGAGTCTGCTCTCAACTTCTGGAGGCCACCCACAGTTCCTGGGGACCACCTGTGGTTCTTGCCACATGGGCTTCCCCAGCATGGCCTCTTTATCAGGCCAGCAAAGAGAGCCTCTAGAGTAAATTTGCTAGACAGGGTCCTGTGCAGGGGAATCAGGAGGTGATATCCCATCACTTTTTCTATATTCTGTTGGCTAGAGGAATGTCAAAGTTTCCATCCGCACCCAAGGCATGAATACCAGGAGATATAGGAATCATGGTCACCCTAGAGTCTGTCCACCACAATGGTGTTGGATTCTGTTTGCTAATATTTCTTTTTGCTAAAGTTTCCCCAGTCATCTCTTGGTTTGATAAAGCTTAGCTTCCAATGGGTTTTCCAGGAAGGGCTCATGAGTTCAATAGTCCCTGATTTCTTTCATGTTCAATATGTTTTCTGTAACCCTGATACTTGAAGGATAGCTTGGCTGGTTATAGGATCCTGACCTACACTTTCTTTCCTTGAGTTTGTTAAAATGCTGCTCTGGATGGTATTTCTTACATGTTGTTGACAAGAAGTCTGAAATAAACATGCCTTCCTTCCCTTTGTGAGTGACTTGATCATTTTTCTTAGAGCTCCAAAGGATTATTTTTTTCTTTACCTTTAACGTCTAATCATTTTACTAGGAAAAGTCTTGGAGTTGAGCATTTGAGATGTTTTCTGAAGTATAAGTGGGGGCTTTGACTATGCAGAGTCAAGTCTTCTTTCATTTCCAGAAAGTTTTCTTGGATAATAATTTTAAATGTTAAAATTTTTTTCTTCCAGTAATATGTCTGTATGCTAGATCTTTTTTTTTTTTTTTTTTTTGCCTGTCTTCTATATCTATCACTTTCTTTATGGTTCTCTTCACTGCTGTTTTGTGGTTGTTTTCATTCATTTCCTCAATGAGCATTTAAAAAATTTTCAGTCAAATCTATTCTCCCTAAGAGAGCTTCTAATTTAGTGTTCAGTTCTGAGTTGATTTTGTCTTTCATTTTCTTTCCTGAGTTTGGGAAACTCTAGTTTCACGTTTACCTATTTTTTGGTCCGTATCAAATTTATACTTCAGATGTTATTTTTCATATATGAATCTTTTCTTAAGGCAGTTCAAGTTGGGGCATTATTAAATTGTTCCCCTGTGAATTGATTTGTGGGGAGAATGATTGTCATTCTTAAATGGTTGTCAACCTTAAATTGGTTTGTATGGGTATTGTCTGTTACCTTCTGTTAACTTAGAAATGTCTTTAGGTTAGCTGGGACTGGTAATAATAAAATGAATGTAGGCAGGAGTTGGTCATATGGATAACATCAGGTTTCTTAGTTCAATAATTCCCTCTTCTGTTGGTTTAGAGAAGCGCAGTATCCCTACTTGGTGTCTTTAAGGCTTTGGGATGGTTATGTGTCTTCTGTGTTTACTTTTGCTTCTGTAGGTCCTTGAATTTCCATGCTACTTCTTCCTATCTACTATCACCAAACCTCCAAGGGCCTCTACTTCAGAGCCACATCTCCTAGAAGCAGGACAGTTCCAAGACAGCCGCCTCTGGTCCCACACACTTTGTCCCCTTTCAATTCCCTAGTATTCAGTGCCTTGATCCCCCCTGGTCTCAGACCTGCTCTCAGAATTTCCCCATGCAGGTGGGACTTTCTCCTTCTGGTGTTATTTTTTCTAAGGTCTTGGACCTAGCTCCCTGCTCCTCTTTCCCACGTGGTCTCTGCCTGACCCTCAATACCAGCGGGCTCTGGAGCAGGCTCTGCAAGTTGGGTCTCTTTCATCCAATTTCAGGTAGGCAGCAGCCTGCCTCCTGATCATGTTCCAGGCCTGGGTGTGGGTGCTTTTATTTGCTCTTTTGGTTCATCTTTATGGAGAGGTTTGGATTTAGCTGATTGCTGTTAACTATGGGGGCCCAGAGATGTCCCCAAACTTTTTACTTGGAAAGCTTCATAAAGAATGATGTACTCTTCACCTAAATACCTCATTCGTTAATATCTTGGAGCATGTGCTTTATCTCATTGCTCATTACTTTTGCTGAACCATTGAAGAGTTAGTTACTGGAATCATGCCCTTTGCCTAAAGACATCAGCATCCCCTTAGAACAAGGATGTTCTCCTACAAAACCTCTATTCAGGTATCACACTCAAGAAACTTAACATTAACACGTTTCTCATAAACAGTCCATAGTCAGCTTTCAACAGTTGCCCCAGTGATGTTTTATGGGTCTTATTTTTATATCCAAGATCCAATCAGTGATCAGGTATTGCCCTTGTTTGTCGTGTCTGTTAGAGTCTGTTTAATCCACAATGGTTTCTTCATATTTTTTGGTTGATATTTCCTGTGTTGTTTTGAAGGATCTACATGAATTTTCTCTGATAACCTGGGTTTATTGGACTCCTTTCTCAAAACTTGATTCAGGTTAACTGTTTTGGGTTGAAATTGCTTTAAAATTACCAACTGTGATGCATGTCACCTTCGGACTGTGTGTCCTGTGCCCTCCTGGAGGCCAGGGCATCTGCCAGGAGCATGAGGGGAGGGGTTTTGTGGGGAGAGGCTGAGGAACCTGGGGCTGAAGGCTTTCGTCAGGCATCCTCTGGAAATTTTAGGCTCTGGCCTCCATTTCCCTTCCCATCCTTCAGGCATCATTCCCAGTCTCCTTCCTGTTACTGTCAATACACCCTTGGCCTTTGGGCCTGGCCCTGTGGGCCTGGCTCTACCTCAGAGGGTTCTCTTTTTCTGCAAAGGTGCCCCACCATGCCCCTTTCATGCAGGGCCCCCAAAGATTCCCGAGGGAACCAGAGATAGCACAAGGCACCCAGGTCACAGAGACTGGGGTTTGAACCCACTGCTTCCTCACTGGGTGACTGCTCTTACACTCCGAGGATCACTTTGGATTTCAAACACCAAATGGGGCCCATAATGCCGGTGCCTGGTGCAAAAGAGGCATCCACTCCGTGCTTATTCCCTTCCGTTCCTGGTGACCCAGCATGCATCCCTCACTTTTGGGAATGATGACGAAAAGTGGCCTGACCCTCCTTTGCCCTGCAGAGCTCCCTGGGGCCGGGGCCTGTAGAAAGGAGCCCTCTCGTGTGTGTCATGTCATCTCCGTGATTTCCTTAGGGTCATACTACCCCAGGCACCACCAGGTATACTCCAAACTGCCAAACCACATAAACTTAGCCAGGAAGAGTCTTATGGACTAACCTGTGAAAGGTCCATGAACTTGGGGTGGGGGGGTGTCACCTTCATTTTATTATTTTTGAGTAAAGCTAACACAGGCTCCAGTGTTGTCAGTTAAAGGCCTTTCAGTCCTGGCACCAGGGATCATCCTAATTGGTGAATTCCTGCCTTATAAACAAGGGATCTCGCCAAGGACTGGAAGGAATGCAGCCTCTTGGAATCAGCTAAATATTGCCCCTGCAGAGTCATTATGTACTTGGTTAATTTGGTCAGTAAATTGTTCATTTTTTGTTTTTAAATCCAGGCAACATTCAAAAGTACATGAGTCTGGCTAAAAAATAGTAATTAAATGGCTACTTCTGTCTTTGATGGTTGAAGCACCTGCACAGTGCCAGCAGCTGTGTACCTGTGGCCTCATAGCAACTTCCGTCTACTTTCCTTTCCTCTGAGGAAACAGAGGCTCAGGGATGTAAGTGGACTTTGCAGGGTAATCTAGCCAGTGTGGGCCTTGGCACTTGGTCTATGCTGTTTATGGTCTGAGATGTTTACAGCCTGGGCTATTCTTAAGCAGTGTGGCCTGCCCTCTTTTCTGTCTTTATGAGGCCTCTACTCTCTGCTCAGCCACCTGTCTGTCCATTCATTTGACCACCCACATGCTAAGCAGCTGCCCAGTTTCATGGCTGAGCTGGGCTCAACCAGGAGTGCCTCTCTGAGTGCTTACTATCTATCAGGCAAGGTGTGTCAGGTTGTTTATAAACATTCTCATTAGAATGGAAATAAGTGAAATAGAAAACTAACAGTAGAGAAAAAAACCTTTTGAAAAGGTTAATAAAATTGATAAATTCTAAGACTAACTAGGCGAAAATACAATTTATCAATATTCTACAGACATTAAAAGGATAACAAGGGATTTTTATGAAGTACTTTATATCAATACATTTGATAAAAGGAACAAATGCCTTGAAAGACAAAACCAAAATTGACACAAGAAGAAGTAGAAAATCTGAACAATTCTATTTCTGTTAAAGAAATTGAATTTATAATTAAAAACTTTCCCAGAAAGAAAATGTCACGTGGCTTTCCCAGTGAATTCTATCAAATATTTAAGAAAGAAACACTATTGCACACTCATTCAATAAGCAAATTTAATATGTGGGGTAATAAATGCTGGAGACATTGTGGATCAGTAGAAACCCTTCTGATCTATGTGTGGGAGTGTAAATTGGTATGACCAGTTTGCAAAACAGCTGAGAATTATCCAGTGAGCTTGAATATATATACTTGTAGCATATCCTGCAAAGGAGCAGTTCCACTGCTGATGTGTCCCCAAGAGAATTGTGTGTGCATGTACTCCTAGACCCCTGCTCCAAGCAGCAATAACTGGAACCAACCTATGTTCCATTGGCAGGAAAATGGAAAAAGAAATTATGGAACACTCACATATGAACAGTCAGAGAGCAGACTCTTAGAAGCATTGTATGGATGTAATCTTCATCCATCATGGTAAGTGCAAAAAATCAAGTCACTAGTACTGTGTACAGAACGACGCCGTTTTTAAAAAATTTTTTTTATTTTTTGTTGGCTGTGTTGGGTCTTCATTGCTGCCCACAGGCTTTCTCTAGTTGCAGCGAGCAGGGGCTACTGTTTGTTGCGGTGCACGGGCTTCTCAATGTGGTGGCTTCTCTTGTTGCGGAGCACGGGCTCTAGGCGCACGGGCTTCAGTAGTGGCTCGTGACTCTAGAGCACAGGCTCAGTAGTTGTGGCGCACAGGCTTAGTTGCTCTGTGGCATGTGGGATCTTCCCAGACCAGGGCTCGAACCCGTGTCCCCCTGCATTGGCAGGCGGATTCTTAACCACTGCGCCACCAGGGAAGTCCACACACCAGTTTTTTATAAAACTTAAAAGCAATTAAACCATACAGTATATTGTTTAGGGATACGTATTTCTGGGATAAATTTTTTTCTTGTAAGATATATACTCTTAGCAACTTGCAAATATACAATACAGTTTTGTTAACTATAGTCGGCATGCTGTACATTACATGCCCAGGACTTATTTATTTTATAACTGGAAGTTTGTCCCTTTGACCCCCTTCACCCATTTCACTCACCCCCACCCCCACCTTGACAACCACCAATCTGTTCTCTGTATCTATGAGCTCAACTTTTTTGTTCTGTTTTGTTTTAGATTCCACATATAAGTGAGATCATACAGTATTTGTCTTTCTCTGTCTGATTTATTTCACTTAACATAATGCCCTCAAGGTCCATCCATGTTGTCACAAATGGTAGGATTTTATTCTTTTTTTATGTCTGCATAATATTCCATTGTATATATATAAATATACCACATTTTCCTTATCCATTAACCCATTGATGGACACTTAGGTTGTTTCCGTGTCTTGGCTATTGTGAATAATTCTGCAATGAACGGGAGGGGGCAGATATCTTTTTAAGTCAGTGTTTTTGTTTCCTTCGGGTGGAATTTCTGGATCATATGGTAGTTCTATTTTTAATTTTTTAGGAACGTCCATGCTGTTTCTTAAAGTGGCTGCACCAATTTAAATTCCCACCAATAGTGCACAAGGGTTCCCTTTTCTCCACCTCCTCACCAACACTTGTTATTTCTTGTCTTTTTTATAGTAGCCACCCTAACACTTGTGAGGTGATATCTCATTGTGAATTTGATTTGCATTTCCCTGATGATTAGCTATGTTGAACATCT
This sequence comes from Pseudorca crassidens, assembly GCF_039906515.1. NCBI lineage: Eukaryota > Metazoa > Chordata > Mammalia > Artiodactyla > Delphinidae > Pseudorca > Pseudorca crassidens. The sequence continues at coordinate 138,014,615 of NC_090298.1, read as the reverse complement.
TTTCATATAACTATTGACCATCTGTATGTCTTCTTTAGAAGAGTATCTATTCAGATATTCTGCCCATTTTTAAATCAAATTGTTTAAAAAAAAATTGTTTTTTGCTGTTAAGTTATATGAGTTGATAAAAAAAAAATTCCAGATAGTGGGAATGATGAAAGTAGGGTGGGTTGGGAGGATAGCACAGGAGGGGTTGACAACATTCCACCGCCCGATTGTGTGGAGGGCCTCCAGGCATCTAACTTTGTTATCATGCTTCATAACTTATATGTTACAGATAATCTTTTTATGTAACAAACATTTCATAACAAAATCACTTTAAGTGAATGCTAAAATGTTAAAAGGAGTTCTCACATTTTCTTCCCAAGTTCCTCATGTTGGTCTTTACTCTGGGGACACACTTCCTACTTTGGAGACCACTAAGTTAATCAAACCACCAGATCACCGGAGTACTGCTCTGTAGCAGGCCCTGGTGCAGGTGCAGGGCGGCAGTGTCCCCTACCTCATGTGTGGGTGAGAGAGGGCCATAGTCAGGGTCAACTCAAGAGAGCCTTCCAGGAGGAGGCTATACCTCAGCTGCTATGGAAGCTCAAACAGCAGTTAGGCAAAATGTGGTGGTCAGGTAAGCAAGGAATAAGGAGCAAGGGTCCAGGCCCCTGGCACGAGAGACCCTGGCAGCTCAGTGCCTGCTCTCTGCATCTTGGCTGTGAGCAGCTTGAGGACAGGCACTGGGCCACTCTGTCACTGCCATCCTGCACAAGGCTGGGAGCACAGCTCAGGAGGGCTCTCTGGGCCTTCTGAACCAGCCACTGCCCAGTTTCCCTGCCAATCTTCAGCAGAACAAAAACACTAGAGAGCAAGGCACAGGAGCCAAGAGGGAGGACCCCAGGCTCCGAGGGGCAGGGCAGGTCACCCTGCACACTCACACACCTAGACACCACCTGGGCAGGCGGATTTGGATATGTGCCTGGCTCTGATCCTCAGAGTTATCCATGATCTGGAGCCCTGATCGGGAGGTGCAATCCACTTGTGACATATTTCCGTGAGGATGGTTGAACTCTCCGCTTCCTTCACGTTTAATGGCAGTATCCATCAGTCATGTGGGAAGGCTCCCCAGCTCAGGAGTTCTGACAACCGGCTGCTCTGACAAACCCCTTAAGAATAAAACATTGCACACTTGGTGGTTTGTGTGAACGTGTGCAAGGGGGATTGTCAAAAGGGTTAAGGAGGCTGAGACGACAGTGTGTGTGACAGCTGCTCCCCTGATGTCAATTGCAGGCCCCCAGTGGCCTATGCTTTGAGAACAGATGTTTCTGCATAAATGCAGCTAAATTCTTTTAGCACTTTGGATGAAGAAAAGGACTTTAGGTGTCTGCATGTTGCAATTCTGAAATGTTTGCCAGGGAAAATGTACTTATATTTTGCAAATAGTGTGTAAGAAGAAGGAACAAGTTAGGTTATTGCACCATATATAACCAATTTCATGAGCAGAGTCATTAACAGCACATTGCATATAATAAGTATGATCAGTGGCTACTCACCTTAATGAGGCATGCCCTCATTCCTTCCTGTGGCCATTTTCACCCCTGCCTCAGACAGGGAGGGCAGCCCAAGGTCACATGGCACCCAGACCCCCTGCGACTTTCAGGGAGAAAGTCACAGACTTTTTTTTTTTTAATTTTTATTGGAGTATAGTTGGTTTACAATGTTGTGTTACTTTCAGGTGTTCAGCAAAGTGAATCAGTTATACATATACATGTGTCCATTCTTTTCCCATGTAGGCCATTAGAGTACTGAGTAGAGTTCCCTGTGCTATACAGTAGGTCAGTTATCTATTTTATACATAGTATTGAGTATATGTCAATTCCAGTCTCCCAACTTATCCCTTCCCCCCGCTTACCCTCTAGTAACCATAAGTCTGTTTTCTACATCTGTAACTCTATTTCTGTTTTGTAAATAAGTTCATTTGTACCCTTTTTTTAGATTCCACATATAAGCGATATCATATGATATTTGTCTTTCTCTGTCTGACCTCCTTCAGTCAGTATGATAATCTCTAGGTCCATCCATGTTGCTACAAATGGCATTATTTCATTCTTTTTATGGCTGAGTAATATTCCATTGTATATATGTACCACATCTTCTTTATCCATTGCTCTGTCGATGGATATCTGGGTTGCTTCCATGTCCTGGCTATTGTATAGTGCTGCAATGAACATTGGGGTTCATGTATCTTTTCAAATTATGCTTTTCTCTGGATATTTGCCCAGGATTTGGATTGCTGGATCATATGGTAGCTCTATTTTTAGTTTTTTAAGGAACCTCCGTACTATTCTCCATAGTGGCTACACCAATTTAAATTTCCACCAACAGTGTAGGAGGGTTCCTTTTCTCCACACCCTCTCCAGCATTTGTTGTTTGCAGATTTTTATGGTGATGGTCATTCTGACCGGTGTGAGGTGACCTCATTGTAGTTTTGATTTGCATTTCTCTAATAATTAGTGATGTTGAGCATCTTTTCTTGTGCTTTCTTGGCTATCTGTATGTCTTCTTTGGAGAAATGTCTGTTTAGATCTTCTGCCCATTTTTTGATTGGGTTGTTTGTTTTTTTGACATAGAGCTGCATGAGCTGTTTGTATATTTTGGAGATTAATCCTTTGTCGGTTGCTTCATTTGAAAATATTTTATCCCATTCTGTGGGTTGTCTTTTCATTTTGTTTATGGTTTCCTTTGCTGTGCAAAAGCTTTTAAGTTTAACTAGGTCCTATTTATTTATTTTTGTTTTTATTTGCATTACTGTAGGAGGTGGCTCCAAAAAGATCTTGCTGCGATTTATGTCAAAGAGTGTTCTGCCTATGTTTTATTCTAAGAGTTTTATAGTATCCAGCCTTATATTTAGATGTTTAATCCATTTGGAGTTTATTATAGTGTATGGTGTTAGGGAGTGTTCTAATTTCATTCTTTTACATGTAGCTGTCTAGTGTTCCCAGCACCACTTATTGAAGAGACTGTCTTTTCTCCATTGTGTATTCTTGCTCCTTTGTCATAGATTAGGTGACCATAGGTGTGTGGGTTTATCTCTGGACTTTCTATTCTGTTCCATTGACCTATATTTCTGTTTTTGTGCCAGTACCATAATGTTTTGATTACTGTAGTTTGTAGTAAAACTTTTTTTTTTATGGAAATTCTCAAAAACTTAAACATGTAAAGAATAGGATAAACATGAACCCCATGCATTCATCTCCCGGATCCCACACTGTTAGCTCACAGCCCATCTTCCTTTACTTGTACTCTGTCCTGTTAGGTGTTTAAAGCAAATCCAAGACACCCTATCATTTCCCCTGTCATAACTATGATATGCATCAAGGAACTGAAAGGGATTTTATTTATTAGCATCATGCCATTGACACACCTAATGAAATTAATAATAATTTCTGATTATTATCTAATAGCCAGTCTATAATCAGATGCCCCAATTAATTCAGAAATATTTTTTATAGTTGGTTTGTTCAAATCAGGATCCTAGCAAGTTTCACACATTGCACTTGATTTTTATAACTCTTAAGTCTCTTTTATTCTATAAATAGTCCTCCCCCCCCACCTTTTGGGTTTTTTTAGGGGTTTTTTGGTCTTCATTCCATTGATTTCTTAGAGAAAAGGGGACATTTGTCCTGTAGAGTGTCCCATGTTCTGAATTTGGTCTCCTTCTGATGTCAGTGAACTTGTTTGCTATCCCCCGTACTTCCCTAACCAAGCAGTTTGATCTAGAGCAGCACTGTCCAGTAGAAATATCATGGAGCCCTATGGGTAATTTGAAATTTTCTTGTAGCCACATTAAAAAAGGTGAAATTAAGATTAGTAACACAACTAACAACTATGTTTATTTAACCAAACATATCCAAAGTATTATCATTCCAACATGTAATCAATATAAAAGTTACCAATGATATATTTTACATTCCTTTTTCATATGGTCTTTAAAATCAGATATGCATTTGTGCTTATAGCACACCTCAGTTTGAATATTGTGTCATCATAAATAACTAATCTGTATTTCAATTTCATAAAAATTAGTTGAAAAGTTGAAAAACATACTTAAATGTTTTCTAATAACTATTGAATATCACATTTTATAAACTTCTTTTTTAAACATGTGTATAACTGACATACAGTAGACACTCATGACACATGTAAACATGTAAACACTCATGAATCCATCACCGCAATCAAAATATCCATCTAACTACTTTCACTCATCAAAATGATTTTAAAGTATATCTATGTTGTTGTGTGTATCAACAGTTTCTTCCCTTTCATTGCTGAGCAGGATTCCTGTTGGTTGGATGTGCCACAACTTGTTTATGTGGTAGACAGCATTCTAAGATGACCCCCAGGATTCCCACTCCTTGGGGTACATGTGCTGGATAATCCCCTCCCCTCGAGTGAGAGGGACTTGTGAATATGAGATTTTAGGCTATTAGGTTACATTATATGCCAGAAGGGATTTTGCAGATGTAATTAAGGTCACTGGCTAGTTGACTGTGAGTTAATGAAAAGGGAGATTATTCTGTGTGGACCTGACCTAATTGGGTTCTTCTGGAAGTCAGACAGGTTTAAAGCCTCTCCTTTTGGCCATGAAGGTGCAAACTGCCATGTTGTACAGAAGGTGGGTGGCCTCTTAGAGCTGAGGGCCTCAGTCCTGCAACTGCAAGGGACTGAATTCTGCCAGCCAGCAGTGAAGTAGGAAGAGGAACCTAAGGCCTAGATGAGATGGCAGCCCTGCTGGCACCCTGATTTCAACCTGGTGAGTCCTTGAGCGGAGTACCCAACCAAAATGTTCCAGGATCATGACCCAAAGAAACTGAGAGATAATTAATTTGTTTAAGTTTTCGGTAATTGTATTCTAAGTTTATGGTATTTGTTACAAAGTAATAAAAATCAAATACATGTATCCATTGCATCTACTGATGGACATATAGGTTCTTTATGCTTTGGGACTGTTATAAATAAAGCTGCTATGAACACTTACATGCAAATCTTTGTATGGATACCTGCTTTCATTTTTCTTAGATAAACACGTGGGAGTGGAATGGCTAGGTAATATGGCAAGTTCATGTTTAACTTTTAAAGAAACTGCCAAATTCTTTTCCAAAATGGTTGAACCCCATAGCAATGTATGGAAGTTCCACTTGCTCGACATCCTTGCTACACTTGGTATTGTCAGTCTTTTTCATTTTATCTGTTCTAATAGTTGTGGAGAGGGATCTCATTGTGGTTTCAATTTTCATTCCCCTAATGGCTAATTATTTGGACATCTTTTCTTATGTCTATTTGCCGTCTGTGTATCTTCTTTGATGAAATGTCTGTTCAGATATTTTGCATATTTAAAAATCAGGTTTGTTTCTTATTACTTTTTGAGAGTTCCTTACATATTCTGGATACAAGTTCTTTATAAATCTTATTATTTATTTTTATTTTTGGCTGTGTTGGGTCTTCATTGCTGTGTGCAGGCTTTCTCTAGTTGCAGCGAGTGAAGGATACTCTTCGTTGCAGAGCATGGGCTCTAGGCCCGCGGGCTTCAGTAGTTGTGGCGCGCGGGCTTAGTTGCTCTGTAGCATGTGAGATCTTCCTGGACCAGGGCTCGAACCCGTGTTCCTTGCATTGGTAGGAGGATTCTTAACCACTGCGCCACCAGGGAAGCCCTGGATACAAGTTCTTTATCAGTAAGTGATTTATAAATTTTCCCCTTATTATGTGACTGTCATTTATTCTTTTCACAGTGTCTTTTGAAGAACAGAGTGTTTAATTTTGATGAAGTCCACTTTATCAATTTTTTCTTTTCAATTATGTTTTGGTGCTTAAGGAATTTTTACCTAACCCAAGGTTACAAAGATTTTTCTCCCATATTTTCTTCTAGAAACTTTATAGGTCTTAATCTGTGATCCATTTTGAGTTAATTTTTGCTTACAATGGGAAGAAGGTATCAATATCAGTTTTTTTGCATCAGATAACCAATTGTTCAACACCATTTATTGAAATGACCATCTTTCTTAACTGAATTGCATTTACATTTTCTTAAAAAATCAATTGACCATAAACTTGTGGCTCTGTTTCTGGCCTCTCTATTGTATTCCAGTGATCGCTTGGTCTATCTTGATTTCAGCACCCCACTCCCTTGATTACTATAGCTTTAAAATAAGTCTTGAAGACAGGAAGTGTAAGTACTCCAACTTTGTTCTACTTTTCCAAAGTAGTTTTAGATGTTCTCATTCCCTTGCATTTTGAAATAAATTTGAGAATCAGCTTGCCAATTTCTACCATCTATAGATCAATTTGGGAGAATTGACAAGAATATTGAATTTTCTGATGTATTAACAGCGATTTATTTAGATCCTTAATTTCTCTCAGAAATGTTTTATACTTTTCCAGGTACTCTTGCACATCTTTTCTCAACTTTAGCCTTCAGTACTTTTTTATCTATTGTAAATCATATTTTTAAATTTCCATTTTCAATGTCTTGTTGCTGGTAAATAGAAATGCAGTTGATATTTGTATATCGATCTTGTACACAGCATCCTTGCCAAACTCATTTATTAGTTACAGTGCTTTTAAAGGAATTTCAACATAGATGATCACATCATTTACAAATAAAAATAGTTTTATTTCTTCCTTTTCAATCTGGGTGCCTTTTATTTCTTTTTCTTACCTCATTGCACTAGTGAAACCTCCAGTACAGTGTTGAATAGAAGTAATAAGAGTGGACATCCTTGCCTTTTCCTGATCTTAGGGGGAACACATTCAGTTTTTCACTATTTGGTATGATATGAGCTGTAGGTTTCTCACAGATGCACTTTATCAAGTTGGGAAACTTCCTTTCTATTCCTAGATGGCTGAGCGTTTTTAATCAGGAATGGATTTTGAACTTTGTCCAATACTTTTTGGCATCCTTGAGATGATCATATGGTTTTTCTTTTTTAGTCTGTTAATATGGTAAATTACAAAGATTGTGTAACCACAACCTCTATCTAGTTCCAAAACATTTTTATTACCACAAAATAAAACCCCATACCCCTTAAGCAGTTGCTCCCAACTCTGCCCTCCCCCAGCCCCTAGCAGCCACTAATCTGTTTCTAGCTCTACAGATGTACCTATCCTGGATATTTCATATAAATGGAATCATATAGTATGTGACCTTTTGTGTCTGGCTTCTTTCACTTAACGTTTTTGAGGTTCATCCATGTTGTAGCATATATCAGTACTTCATTGCTTTTTATGGGTGAATAATATTCCATTGTATATATATACCACAATTATTTATCCATTCATCTGTTGATGGACTTTTAGGATGTTTCCACCTTTTGGCTATTGTGAATAGTTCTGCTGTGATCATTCATGTACAGGTATTTGTTTGAGTACCTGTTTTCACTTCTTTTAGGTATATAACTAGGAGTAGAACTGCTGGGTCTATGATTAACTTACTGAGGAAGCACCAAACTGTTTTCCATAGCAGCTGACCATTTTACATCCCCACTAGCAATGAACAAGGGTTCCAGTTTCTTCACATCCTCACCAACACTCATTACTTTCCGTTTGTTGATTATGGCCATCCTTGTGGATGTGAAGTGGTATCTCATTGTGGTTTTGATTTGTATTTCCCTAATGACTAATGATGTTAACCACCTTTTCATGTGCTTGTTGGCCATTTGCAGATCTTCCTTGGGGAAATGTCTGTTCAAGTAATTTGCCTGTTTAGTTTTTAAATTGGGTTGTTTGTCTTTTTGTTGTTGAATTGTAGGAGTTCTTTATATATTCAGGATACTAGACCTATATCAGACACATGATTTGCAAATATTTTCTACCATTCTGTAATTTGTCTTTTTAGTATTCTTTATTTTATTATTATTATTTTTTTGGCTGCATTGGTTCTTTGTTGCTGTGTGCGGACTTTCTCTGGTTGCAGCAAGCAGGGGCTACTCTTCGTTGCAGTGTGTGGGCTTCTCATCACAGTGGCTTCTTTTGTTGCGGAGCACAGGCTCTAGGCACACAGGCTCAGTAGTTGTGGCACACAGGCTTAGTTGCTCCGCGGCATGTGGGATCGTCCCAGACCAGGCATCAAACCCGTGTCCCCTGCACTGGCAAGTGGATTCTTAACCACTGTACCACCAGGGAAGCCCTCATATTCTTTATAATGCCATTTGCTGCACACAAGTTTTTAATTTTGGTGAACTCCAGTTTTATCCATTTGTTCTTTTGTTGCTCACACTTTTGGTGTCATATTTACAAATCCACTGCCAAATCTAATGTCATGAAGCTTTCCCCTTATGTTTTCTCCTAAGAGTTTCTTACTTTTAGCTTTTATATACAGGTCTCTGATCCATTTTGAGTTAATTTTTGCATATGGTGCAAGGTAAGGGGTCCAACTTCTTTTGCATTTGGATATCCAGTTATTCCAGCACCATTTGCTGAAGAGACTGTTTTTGCCCATTGAATGATCTCAGCACCCTTTTCAAAAATCAACTGGCCATACATCTATGGGTTTATTTCTGGACCCTTGATTCTGTTTCATTGACCTGTATGTCTGTCCTTATGCCAATACTGCACTGTTTTGATTACTGTAGCTTATAGTAAGTTTTGAAATCAGGAAGTGTGAGTTCTCCAGTTTTGTTTTCACAATTCCATATGAATTTTAAGATGGGTTTTTGATATCTGCAAAAACGGCCATTGGAATTTTGGTTAGGATCGCATTAAATATATAGATCACTTTGAGTAGTATTGCCACTTTTATGATATTAAATCTTTTAATCTATGAACATAAAATATCATTCATTTTATTTAGGTTTTATTTCATTTCTTTTCAACAATATTTTATAGTTTGCAGTGTACAAGTCTTTTACCTTCTTGGTTAAATTTATTCTCAGATATTTTCTTCTTTTGGAGGCTATTATAAATTGTATTCCCTTACCATCACATCAAAAAGAATAAAATACCTAGGAATAAACCTACCTAAGGAGACAAACACCAGTACTCTGAAAACTATAAGACGTTGATGAAAGAAATAGAAGACGACACAAACAAATGGAAAGATACACCATGTTCTTGGATTGGAAGAATCAATATGGTCAAAATGACTATAATACCGAAGGCAATCTACAGATTCAATGCAATCCCTATCAAATTACCAGTGACATTTTTCACAGAACTAGAACAAAAAGATTTTAAATCTATATGGAAACACAAAAGACCTCAAATAGCCAAAGCAATACTGAGAAAGAAAAACGGAGCTGGAGGAATCAGATTCCCTGATTTCAGACTATACTACAAAGCTACAGTAATCAAAGAGTATGGTACTGGCACAAAGACAGAAATATAGGTCAATGGAACAGAATAGAAAGTTCAGAGATAAACCCACGCACCTGTGGTCAATTAATCTACAACAAAGGAGGCAAGAATATACAATGGAGAAAAGACAGTCTCTTCAATAAGTGGTGCTGGGAACACTAGACAGCTACATGTAAAAGAATGAAATTAGAACATTCTCTAACACGATCCACAAAAATAAAATCAAAATGGAATAAAGACCTAAATATAAGACCTGATACTATAAAATTCTTAGAGGAAAACTTAGGCAAAACACTCTTTGACATAAATCACAGCAAGATCTTTTTGGAGCCACCTCCTAGAGTAATGAAAATAAAAACAAAAATAAATAAATGGGACCTAGTTAAACTTAAAAGCTTTTGCACAGCAAAGGAAACCATAAGTGAAATGAAAAGACAACCCACAGAATGCGATAAAATATTTTCAAATGAAGCAACTGACAAAGGATTAATCTCCAAAATATACAAACAGCTCATGCAGCTCTATGTCAAAAAAACAAACCACCCAATCAAAAAATGGGCAGAAGATCTAAACAGACATTTCTCCAAAGAAGACATACAGATGGCCAAAAAAGCACATGGAAAGATGCTCAACATCACTATTATTAGAGAAATGCAAATCAAAACTGCAATAAGGTATCACCACACACCGGTCAGAATGACCATCATCAAAAAAATCTGCAAACAATAAATGCTGCAGAGGGTGTGGAGAAAAGGGAACCCTCCTACACTGTCGGTGGGAATGTAAATTGGTACAACCACTATGAAGAACAGTAGGGAGATTCCTTAAAAAACTAAAAATAGAGCTACCATATGATCCAGCAATCCCACTCCTGGACCTATATCAGAGAAAACCATAATTCGAAAAGATACATGAACCCCAATGTTCATTGCAGCACTATACAATAGCCAGGACATGGAAGCAACCTCTGTCCATTGACAGGAATGGATAAAGAAGATGTCGTACATATATACAATGGAATATTACTCAGCCATAAAAAAGTATGAAATAATGCCATTTGTAGCAACATGGATGGACCTAGAGATTATCATACTGAGTAAAGTAAGTCAGACAAAGAAAGACAAATATCATAGGATACCACTCATATTTGGAATCTAATTTTTAAAAATGATACAAATGAGTTTATTTACAAAACAGAAATAGAGTTACAGATACCGAAAACAAACTTATGTATACTAAAGGGGAAACATGGTGGGGGGAGGGATAAATCAGGAGTTGGGGTGAATATACACACACTACTATATATAACATAGATAACCAACAAGGGCCTACTGTATAGCACAGGGAACTCTACTCAATATTCTGTGATAACCTATATGAGAAAAGAATCTAAAACATATATGTACATGTATAACTGAATCACTTTGCTGTACACCTGAAACAAACACAATGTTGTAAATCTACTATACTCCAAGAAAATTTTTTTTAATTTAAAAAATAAATAGGGACGTCCCTGGTGGTCCAGTGGTAAAGAATCCACCTTCCAATGCAGGGGATGCAGGTTCGATCCCTGGTCGGGGAACTAGGTTCCCACATGCCGCAGGTCAGCTAAGCCTGCATACCACAACTGCTGAGCTCACATGCCTCAATGTGAGAGCCCACGTGCCGCAAACTACAGAGCCCACGCATTCTGGAACCCACGCACCACAACTACAGAGCCCACATGCCCTGGAGCCTGCACGCCACAACTAGAGAAGGGAAAACCCACACGCCACAGCTAGAGAGAAGCCCACATACTGCAACAAAGAGCCCGCGCACTGCAACGAAAGATCCCACATACCTCAACGAAGATCCCGCATGCTGCAACTAAGACCTGATGCAGCCAAAATAAATAAATAAAAATAAAAGAATAAATGTAAAAAATAAATTGTATTTTCTTAATTTCTTTTTCAGAGTGTTAATTGCTAACATATAGAAAAACAACTGATTTTTGTGTCTTGAGCTTGTATTTTTGCACCTTTACTGAAAATTTGTTTAATAGCTCTAGTAGTTTATTTGTGGATTCTTTAGGATTTTGTATATAGGGGGTCATGTCATCTCTGAATAAAGATGGTTCTACTGTTTCCTTTTAATTTAATGCCTTTTATTTCTTTCCCTTGCCTCATTGCAGTGTCTAGCATTTCCAGTACAATATTAAATAGCAATGGTGAAAGCAGACATCCTTGTCTTACGCCTGATGGGAAGGCTTTTAACAACAGTTTCAATTTCTTTGATAGATATTGGGCTATTCGGGTTATCTGTTTCTACTTTCATGAGATTTGGTAGTTTGTATATATTAAGAAAATTTTCCATGTTATCTATTGTCAATTGTCAATTGATTGGCATAAAGTTGTCCATGGTATTTCCTTATTATCCTTTTGATATCTTTAGAACTTGTATTAATGTCACCTCTCTCATTTTTGATATTGGTAATTTGCATATTCTCTCTTTTTTCCTGATTAGTCTGTCTAGAAGTTTATTAAATTTTTTTATCTTCTCAGAGAACAAGATTTTTGGTTCATTGTTTTGCTGTATTGTTTTTCTGTTGTATACCTCATTTATTTTCTGCTCTGAATAGTATCATTTCCTTTCTTCTGCTTACTTTGGGTTTCATTTGGTGTTCTTGTTTCTTAAGGTAGAAGCTAAGGTCATCAATGTGAGTATATGATTTGAGATCTACTTTTTTTCTAATATAGGCATTTACTGCTATAAAATTTCTTCTAAGTACCACTTAGGCTGCATCCCACATATTTTGATATGTTGTGTTTTCATTATGTTCAAATTAGAATATGTTTTAATTCCTTGATTATTTTTTCTTTCACCCATAAGTTATTTAGAAGTGTATTATTTAGCTTCCAAATAATTGGGGATTTTCCAGATACCTTTGTTAATTATATTTAATTCAATTCCTTTTTGGTCAAAGAATATACTTTCTGTGACTTGAGTCCTTTTAAATTTACTAAGACTTGTGTTATAGCTTAGAATATAGTCTATCTTGAATGTGCATTTGAAATGAATGTGTATTCTGCTGTTCTTGAGTGTGCATTTGAAATGAATGTGCATTCTGCTGTTCTTGTATGTTCTTCTGTAAACAGCAATCAGTTTAAGTTGCTTGGTAATGTTGTTCAAGTGTTCAATATTCTTCCTGATTTTCTGTCTACTTATTCTGTCTATTATTGAGTAGGGGGCATTAAAATCTCAGCTGCAGTTATCGATTTTCTTCTCACAGTTCTATCTGTTCTTTTTTTTTTAACATCTTTATTGGAGTATAATTGCTTTACAATGTTGTGTTAGTTTCTGCTGTATAACAAAGTGAATCAGCCATATGTATACATATAACCCCATATCCACTCCCTCTTGCGTCTCCCTCCACCCTCCCTATCCCACCCCTCTAGGTTGTTACAAAGCACCAAGCTGATCTCCCTGTGCTATGTAGCTGCTTCCCACTAGCTATCTATTTTACATTTCACAGTGTATTTATGTCGCTGCTACTCTCTCTCTTTGTGCCAGCTTACCCTTCCCCTCCCCTCACCATATCATCAAATCCATTCTCTACATCTGCATCTTTATTCCTGTCCTGCCCCTAGGTTCATCAGAATCATTTTTTTTTAGATTCCATATATATGTGTTAGCATACGGTATTTGTTTCTCTCTTTCTGACTTACTTCACTCTGTATGACAGATTTTAGGTCCATCCACCTCACTACAAATAACTAAATTTCGTTTCTTTTTATGGCTGAGTAATATTCCATTGTATATATGTGCCACATCTTCTATAGCCATTCATCTGTCGATGGACACTTAGGTTGCTTCCATGTCCTGGCTATTGTAAATAGAGCTGCAATGAGCATTGTGGTACATGACTCTTTTTGAATTATGTTTTTCTCAGGGTATATGCCCAGTAGTGGGATTCCTGGGTCGTATGGTAGTTCTATTTTTAGTTTTTTCAGGAACCTCCATACTGTTCTCCATAACGGCTGTATCAATTTACATTCCCACCAACAGTGCAAAAGGGTTCCCTTTTCTACACACCCTCTCCAGCATTTATTGTTTCTAGATTTTTTGATGATGGCCATTCTGACCGGTGTGAGATGATATCTCATTGTAGTTTTGATTTGCATTTCTCTGATGATTAATGATGTTGAGCATTCTTTCATGTGTTTGTTGTCAATCTGTATATCTTCTTTAGAGAAATGTCTATTTAGGTTTTCTGCCCATTTTTGGATTGGGTTGTTTGTTTTTTTTATATTGAGCTGCATGAGCTGCTTGTAAATTTTGGAGATTAATCCTTTGTCAGTTGCTTCATTTGCAAATATTTTCTCCCATTCTGAGGGTTGTCTTTCGGTCTTGTTTATGGTTTCTTTTGCTGTGCAAAAGCTTTTAAGTTTCATTGGGTCCCATTTGTTTATTTTTGTTTTTATTTCCATTTCTCTAGGAGGTGGGTCAAAAAGGATCTTGCTGTGATTTATGTCATAGAGTGTTCTGCCTATGTTTTCCTCTAAGAGTTTGATAGTGTCTGGCTGTACATTTAGGTCTTTAATCCATTTTGAGTTTACTTTTGTGTATGGTGTTAGGGAGTGTTCTAATTTCATTCTTTTACATGTAGCTGTCCAGTTTTCCCAGCATCACTTATTGAAGAGGCTGTCTTTTCTCCACTGTATATTCCTGCCTCCTTTATCAAACATAAGGTGACCATATGTGCGTGGGACCATATGTGCTTGTCTTTCTATCCTGTTCCATTGATCTATATTTCTGTTTTTGTGCCAGTACCATACTGTCTTGATTACTGTAGCTTTGTAGTATAGTCTGAAGTCAGGGAGCCTGATTCCTCCAGCTCCGTTTTTCTTTCTTAAGATTGCTTTGGCTATTTGGGGTCTTTTATGTTTCCACACAAATTGTGAATTTTTTTGTTCTAGTTCTGTGATAAATGCCAGTGGTATTTTGATAGGGATTGCATTGAATCTGTACATTGCTTTGGGTAGTACAGTCATTTTCACAATGTTGATTCTTCCAATCCAAGAACATGGTATATCTCTCCATCTACTTGTATCATCTTTAATTTCTTTCATCAGTGTCTTATACTTTTCTGCATACAGGTCTTTTTTCTCCTTAGGTAGGTTTATTCCTAGGTATTTTATTCTTTTTGTTGCAATGGTAAATGGGAGTGTTTTCTTAATTTCACTTTCAGATATTTCCTCATTAGTGTATAGGAATGCAAGAGATTTCTGTGCATTAATTTTGTATCCTGCTACTTTACCAAATTCATTGATTAGCTCTAGTAATTTTCTGGTAGCTTCTTTAGGAGTTTCTATGTATAGTATCATTTCATCTGCAAACAGTGACAGCTTTACTTCTTGTTTTCCAATTTGGATTCTTATTTCTTTTTCTTCTCTGATTGCTGTGGCTAAAGCTTCCAAAACTTTGTTGAATAATAGTAGTGAGAGTGGGCAACCTTGTCTTGTTCCTGATCTTAGTGGAAATGGTTTCAGTTTTTCACCACTGAGGACGATGTTGGCTGTGGGTGTGTCATATATGGCGTTTATTATGTTGAGGAAAGTTCCCTCTATGCCTACTTTCTGGAGAGTTTTTAATCATAATTGGGTATTGAATTTTGTTGAAAGCCTTTTCTGCATCTATTGAGGTGATCATATGGTTTTTCTCCTTCAATTTGTTAATATGGTCTATCACATTGATTGATTTGCATATATTGAAGAATCTCTGCATTCCTGGGCTAAACCCCACTTATCATGGTGTGTGATCCTTTTAATGTGTTGTTGGATTCTGTTTGCTAGTATTTTGTTGAGGATTTTTGCATCTATGTTCATCAGTGATACTGGTCTGTAGTTTTCTTTTTTGTGACATGTATGTCTGGTTTTGGTGTCAGGGTGATGGTGGCCTCATAGAATGAGTTTGGGAGTGTTCCTCCCTCTACTATATTTTGAAAGAGTTTGAGAAGGATAGGTGGTAGCTCTTCTCTAAATGTTTGATAGAATTCGCCTGTGAAGCCATCTGGTCCTGGGCTTTTGTTTGTCGGAAGATTTTTAATCACAGTTTCAATTTCAGTGCTTGTGATTGGTCTGTTCATATTTTCTATTTCTTCCTGGTTCAGTCTCGGAAGGAAGGTTGTGCATTTTTAGGAATTTGTCCATTTCTTCCAGGTTGTCCATTTTATTGGCATATAGTTGCTTGTAGTAATCTCTCATGATGCTTTGTATTTCTGCAGTGTCAGTTGTTACTTATCCTTTTTTATTTCTAATTCTATTGATTTAAGTCTTCTTCCTTTTTTTCTTGATGAGGCTGTCTAATGGTTTATCAATTTTGTTTGTCTTCTCAAAGAACCAGCTTTTACTTTTATTGATGTTTGCTACTGTTTCCTTCATTTCTTTTTCATTTATTTCTGATCTGACCTTTATGATTTCTTTCCTTCTGCTAACCTTGGATGTTTTTTGTTCTTCTTTCTCTAATTGCTTTAGGTGTAAGTTTAGGTTGTTTATTTGAGATTTTTCTTGTTTCTTGAGGTAGGATTGCACTGCTATAAACTTCCCTCTTAGAACTGCTTTTGCTGCATCCCATAGGTTTTGGGTCATCGTGTTTTCATTGTCATTTGTTTCTAGGTATTTTTTGATTTCCTCTTTGATTTCTTCAGTGACCTCTTGGTTGTTAAGTAGTGTATTGTTTAGCCTCCATGTGTTTGTATTTTTTTACAGATTTTTTTTCCTGTAATTGATATCTAGTCTCATAGTGTTGTGGTCAGAAAAGATACTTGATACGATTTCAGTTTTCTTAAATTTACCAAGGGTTGATTTGTGACCCAAGATATGATCTATCCTGGAGAATGTTCCATGAGCACTTGAGAAGAAAGTGTATTCTGTTGTTTTGGGATGGAATGTCCTATAAATATCAATTAAGTCCATCTTGTTTAATGTATCATTTAAAGCTTGTGTTTCCTTATTTATTTTCATTTTGGATGATCTCTCCAATGGTGAAAGTGGGGTGTTAAATCCCCTACTATGATTGTGTTACTGTTGATTTCCCCTTTTATGGCTGTTAATATTTGCCTTATGTATTGGGGTGCTCCTATATTGGGTGCACAGATATTTACAATTGTTATATCTTCTTCTTGGATTGACTTGATCATTATGTAGTGTCCTTCCTTGTCTCTTATAACATGCTTCATTTTAAAGTCTATTTTATCTGATATGACTATTGCTACTCCAGCTTTCTTTTGAATTGCATTTTCATGGAATATCTTTTTCCATCCCCTCACTTTCAGTCTGTATGTGTCCCTAGGTCTGAAGTGGGTCTCTTGTAGACAGCGTATATACGAGTCTTGTTTTTGTATCCATTCAGCCAGTCTGTGTCTTTTGGTTGGAGCATTTAATCCATTTACATTTAAGGTAATTATCGATATGTATGTTCCTATTACCATTTTCTTAATTGTTTTGGGTTTGTTTTTGTAGGTCTTTTCCTTTTCTTGTGTTTCCTGCCTAGAGAAGTTCCTTTAGCATTTGTTGTAAAGCTGGTTTGGTGGTGCTGAATTCTCTTAGATTTTGCTTGTCTGTAAATGTTTTAATTTCTCTGTCATATCTGAATGAGATCCTTGCTGGGTAGAGTAATCTTGGTTGTAGGTTTTTCCCTTTCATCACTTTAAATATGTCCTGCCACTCCCTTTTGGCTTGCAGAGTTTCTGCTGAAAGATCAGCTGTTAACCTTATGGGGATTCCCTTGTATGTTATTTGTTGTTTTTTCCCTTGCTGCTTTTAACATTTTTTCTTTGTATTTAATTTTTGATAGTTTGATTAATATGTGTCTTGGTGTGTTTCTCCTTGGATTTATCCTGTATGGGACTCTCTGCACTTCCTGGACTTGATTGAATATTTCCTATGTTAGGGAAGTTCTCAACTGTAATCCTTCAAATATTTTCTCCACCCCTTTCTTTTTCTCTTCTTCTTCTGGGACCCCTATAATTTGAATGTTGGTGCATTTAGTGTTGTCCCAGAGATCTCTGAAACTGTCCTCAATTCTTTTCATTCTTTTTCTTTATTCTGCTCTGTGGTAGTTATTTCCACTATTTTATCTTCCAGGTCACTTATTCATTCTTCTGCCTCAGTCATTCTGCTATGTTCTATCTGTTCTTGCTTCATATATTTTGAAACTCTGTTATTAGGTGAGTACACATTTAGGATGTTTATGTCCTCTTAATAAATGGACCCCTTTGTCATTATGAAATGCCCCTCTTTATCTACTCTGTCTGAGAATAATGTAGACACACCATCTTTCTTTCCTTTTTTTCATCTTTTTACTTTGCCACTATTTGTGTCTTTATATTTAAATAGAGGGCTCTGTGTGGTTCTAGGTTTCTATCTAATCTGAAAATCTCTGCCTTTTCATTCGGTTGTTTAGACCATTTACACTTAATGTGATTATTGATATTTTTGGATTTATATCTACCACCTTGTTATTTACTTTTTATTTATTTCAGATGTTCTTTATCCTTTTATGTTCTTTTTCTGACTTATTTTGGATTAATTGGCTGTTTTTTAGTGATCCCGTTTTATCCCCTTTGTTGAGGTATTAGCTGTATTCCTGTTTTATGTTATTTTAGGGCTGGATTTAGGCGATTGGCTGTTTTTTAGTGATCCCATTTTATCCTCTTTGTTGATGTATTAGCTGTATTCCTGTGTTATGTTATTTTAGGGCTGGATTTAGGTGTAATAATATACATTGTATTACTTTTTTTTGTTACCTAAAGCATTAAAACAATCTTGGTAACATAAAACAACACACATTTATTATTTTAGAGTTTCCATGAGTCAGTTTCCAGGGACAGGTTAGCTGGGTCCTTTCCTCAGAGTCTCAGAAGCCTGGGGTTGGAATCTCATCTGAACCTTAGGATCCCCTTTCAAGCTCATGTAGATGGTGGCAGAATTCATTTCCTTGCAGCTGTTGAACTCATAATGGCTTAGTTTCTCAAGGACATCAGGAGAGCTTCTGATGCGAGTCTCCGACTTCTAGACTTTTTTTTTTTAAGAGCTCACTGATTAGGTCAGGCTCACCCAGGAGCCTGACCTAATCTAGATTAGCTGTAAGCCAACTGATTAAGGTCCTTAATTAAATTTGTAAAATTCCCTTCACCTTTGCTGTGTAACATAACCTAATCATGGGAGTACCATCCATGACATTCATGGGTCTCACCCACACTCAAGGAGAAGGGATTACACAAGGCGTGTACACCAGGGGCTTGGGAATCTGAGGGGCCATCTTAGAATTCTTCCCACCACATCTTTAACTTAGCATAGTCTACCTTCAAGTGATACTATACTACTTCACATATGGTATAAGGACCTGATGCCAGTGTACTTCCATTCTCTCTCAGCCTTTGTGCTGGTATTTGTTTCTTAGAGTTGTGTAACAAAGTACTACAAACTGGGTTGGCTTAAAACAACAGAAATCTATTCTCTCATAGGGTAGAAGTCCAAAATCAAGGCATCAACAGGGCCATGCTTTCTCTGAAACCAATAGGAAAATCCTTCCTTGCCTCTTCCTAGCTTCTGGTGGTTTGCCAGAAATCTTTGACATTACTTGGCTTGAAGCTCCAATCTCCACCTTCATTGTCACATGATTTCCTCTCAGTGTGCCTGTGTCTTCAAATGGCCATCTTCTTTTAAGGATACGAGTCAAATTAGGGGCCCATCTGACTCTAGAATGACCTCATCTTAACTAATTAAATCTATAGTGACCCTATTTCCAAATAATGTTACATTCGGAGATTCTAGGGGTTAGAAATTCAACATATCTTTTTTTGGGGGAAACAGTGAAACCCATAACAGTGCTGTTGTCATACATTGTATTTCTACATATTTATAAACCCCACACTACGTTATTTTTGCTTTGAACGGTCAATTACATTTTAAAGATATTTAAAGGAAAAGAAAAAATGTCTTTATATCTACCCATATATTTCCCTTGGTTTTGCTTCTTTTATGTAGATCTGGAGTGGGACTGAGGCTGAGCAGGCTCGGTGTATCCCCAGGCAGCGGCCTCCTGACCACCAGTGACGAGAGGGGCAGAGTGGCCCCAAGCTGGGTGTGCAGCCCACCACGGCCACGCATGCAGGGCACATGGGGCCCCTCCTCATCTCCTTTCTCTGCATTTAGGAATAGCCCTCTGGGTACTGCACGTCTCAGGCATTGTCTTAACAGTGATGGTTTCCTACATGGTGATCCCTCTTCATTTTTCTTTCCAGCTGAAATTAAGGGTTAATGAGAGGAAAGGGGCCCAGGCTGGACTTCAGGGAGCTGGAAATGTGCTGTTTCTCCACCTGGGTGCTGGTTGCACAGGTGTGTTCACTTTGGGAGAACTCACCTACCTGCACACTTCAAATGTGTGTACATTTCAGGATGTATGCTATACTTCATTAAAAAGTTAAAACACAAACAAGTAACAATAACTAAGGCTGAAAAAGAAGCTAAGGGCCCCAGGGGCTCTGCTTGTGGGAGTAAACTTGGCAGTCCTTTGGGCAGGAGCTGGGTCCTGGGCTGCTTGCTAGTGGCCAGGCTGGGGCGGGGGCTTAGCTCCCTGAGTGTATATGCAGGGACCTAGGACTCAAAGGGAATGACATCTGTGAAAGGACTCTGCCAACTGTAAAGCGCTGTGCACATGCCAGTGTGAACCCCCAAATGGCAGTTTGTATTCTGAGTATTTGGATCTTGGAGCTCATCTCAAAGAGCAATGGTGGCAGCACTGGTTTTAGAAAAGAGTCGGCCTTGCAGCTGTTTGGTGTCTGAAGGCAGCAGCCGGGCCATCCCATATGCTGGCTTCTGCTTTGAGAAATGACTTGGAGTCAATCATCCCTGCTTTTTGTTAAACTCAAATGTGCCCTGCATGCTTCTGTGTGTTATTACCTCCTCAGACTAACAAGTGGCTGGAGAGAGAGGAATTGGCTGCCTTCCCCAAAGCTGCAGGCCCCAGCAAGCTGCCTCCCCCTGGCGTCTGCTGGGGGACCTGGAGCCACACTCCTCCTCCATCACCTGTCTGCTCTTTCCTTGTATTTCCTTTCTTTTTTCCCCAAAATGAAAACTCTCTGATGCTTCTTTGTAAGAGTAATACAAGCCATTGAAGGGGAAAATGTCAGAAATGCAGAAAGTGGTAAAGGAGAAACCAAAACCACTCACTAGCCTATTAAGGACAAGATAATCCCTCTCATCATTGACTGTGCTGGACTTTTTCTCTGGGTGCATGGAGGTATATTTTTCTTTTGCAAAGCTTCGCTCATTCTAAACATAGCCTGAATTATAACTGGCTTTTCTCACTCCTTAGCTGGCAGACATTCTCAGCATCTCTTGTGCTCCTCTGACTGCTGCATGGTATTCTGTTGAAGAAAGGGACCACCCTTCGCTTAACCAGTGCCTGTTGCCGGGTGCTGCACATTCTTAGCAGTGTGGTGAGCCTCCTTGCCCTTGGCAGGTGCTATTGATCGTTGCACTCTCCCTGGATAGGGTCTCAGAGTAATGGTTAAGGTCGAAGGTGAAGATCCATGCTAGCTTCTGCCTTCATGCCACCCATCAGTTGCTCTGGAGCAGGTCCTCAAAACCTTGGGGCATCGCCTCATGCTGTCCTCTGCTCTCTGTATGGTTGGCCCACTGATCAGCCCTTCCTTCCTCCACTGTTCCACTCTGGGCTTCCCCCCACCCCTCCCACCTCTTCTTCCTACAGTCTCCCTCATCTCAGTCAAGTCACCCAGGTGGCCAGGTGCCAACCTGAGTAGCTGAGTGTCCTTTTCCATCAGCCACCCCCTTGCCATCCAAACATCTGCATGGCCTGTGGGTGTCAATTTCTTGATCTGTCCAGAATGCAGCCACTTCTCTCCACCCCCTGATTCCAGCTCATCCCACAATCATGCCCATTCTTCACCCAGTAGAGACCCACCAGGGCCATCCCACAACACTTGACCAAACCTACCTCTTCCCCATCCCGTGCCCCATGGTGAGGATTCTCGTCACCCGCTCTAGCCACAGCAGCCTCGCTCTTCTTGGCTTGCTCCCTCCTCTGGGCCTTGGCACTTGCTGCCCCCTACACAGCCCTTCCCCAACTCCCAGGATGTCCTTCCCATATCTGGTCCTTCCTGCCATTGAGTTCCAGGCCAGATGTCACCTTGGCACATCAGCCTGTGAGCTGGGGTCATTAGATCCATTTTACAGAAGAGAATATGAGAGGGAAGGTGACCTCCCCAGGAACTCAGAGCTAAGGACCAAACCCACATCTGCCCTCGTCAGCCTATGTGTAAAGTCAATGCACTTCCCACAGTCCACGGTGGTGGTGTACTCCAAAAACATGCCTGTCTTGAGCGCCTGGGTCATTAAGGTTCTTTCTATTGCATGTGCAGAAACTCAGCTCAAGCAGACATAAGCACAAAAAGAGAATGTATTTGCATCTGTAAATAAAAAGCCCAGGGGTAGACTTCAGGCATGGCTAGATCTAGGACATGGTCTCAGGCTCTCTGCCTGTTGGCTCTTCTTTCTCCACATGGGCTTCTTTTATAAGACGTGTCTCAGCAACCTTGCACTTACCTCCTGTCCTTTACTTTCCCTAAGCAGAAGACAGAGTCTCTGCTCCCAAGACATTTATCTCTCTGGTGGCCCACCCAAGTGACATGCCTACCCATGAATCTATCCCAAAGTCTGGAGGTAGAATGCACCGAGTGGCCGGGCCTGAATCGCATGCCCATCCCAAAGCACTGTAGGCCAAGCTAGTTCCTACCCCAAGTAGCCACTAGGGCCATGTGCCTTTAATACCACAGGCAAGAGAGAGAGGACAGAATGGGTTCTGTTGCCAGAAGGAGGAATAGATGCTGGGTAGGCAGAAGCCACAGAGGCCCGTGACCTTGGGCAGCTACAGCAGGGCCAAGTCTTGGTGTGGACCAGGAGGCAAGCTGGGGTCTTTCTCTTGCTTACTGCGCCCTAGCCTCACTTGGTCCATGTACTGCTGCAGCCTGGCCAGAGGGATAGTGCAGACACTCATCTGAGGGCCTTTGCTGGGGCTGCTGGAACTGAGAAGAGGTTAAAACGGAGCCAATTAACAGGCTGCTTCCTTAGGGAAACTGCTAGGTGAGCAGAGCATAAGCACTCAGTGAGTTCACCTTGAAATAAGTTACTAAGGCAGGCCAGCCCCTGCACCGAGTAGGAGGTGGGCCTGGAGAGGGAAGGGATCAGGGCTGCTGAGCCAGGGATATTATGTGCAGACAGCCCCAAAGACATCCTTTCCTAGGAGGGATATTTCTGGAAGTAACTCCAGTCGCTCTATGGCCCTTAGACTAGCATCACCCTCACTGCCCCTTACCTGGCCACTCCTTCTCTCACTGAGGGTCTCACCCCACACATCTCGGTCCCCCACATGCTGGCAAAGTCACCATCCCTGGAAGCCCCTCTTCTCTGTAGCCCCCTCCTCCAGGAGCAGATTGGGGCCAGGAGGATACTCATGTGGGACTGGCCTCTGCCAGGCCCTGACAGCTGCCATCACCAGAACAGTGATGTTTTCATAGTGTCTGTGTCTTTTTTTGAAGAAAAGTATTAGTCCCAGAAAGCCAGGGCCCCCTGTCCCCGGAGCAGCATGGCCCATCTGCACAAGCAGTGATTCCTCCCTGCCACATCCTGGCAAGTCCTGGAGGTATGATAGGTGGTGCCTGGGCTGGCCTGGCGGCCTGTACAGAACCTGGAAGTCATTGTCCTGATGACAGGATTGGCAGCCACTTAGGACAGGTCTTTGCAAGATTAAAGCAGCACTCAGCATGGCTGGACCATTCACTGCCCTCCCAGGCCCTCCATGGACTGGAGACCACAGTGAAAGTGTGCTGAGGGGAGGGTGTGGCCTGCGTGACCTCTGCCTCAAGGGCCACCTGCTGCTGGAGGGTGTAGCCAGCTGAGGCCCAAAGACATGGGTCCCTGTGGGTCTCAGGCATGTCAAGGAGGCAGCTTCGTTCACCTAAGAGACCCCAAGATTTTAGAGGTCCTAAAATCCACCTCACCCGACAGCCATTGTCCTCAGGGACCAGCAATGCTGCCTCTTCAGGCTGGGCTGAGGATTGACAACACTTGTTCACTATTCAGTCACTGTTATGTGTTGACATGTTTATTTTAATGCATTTTAAAAAGCACACAGCCAGCACATTAGACCTGTGAGTTCATAGATATTATTGGTAAGAATGATGCTAATTTTAAAATGTGAATTGATAAAGAACATGATTAAGTGAATAGCTGTGCAGAGAGTAGTCAGACCCGGAAATATCATGAAATCGATCCTGTCATTCAACGAACGCTGAAATGAGCGGTTTCATGTTCTGAAGGTCCTGAGCCCGAGCCAGGCTCTTGGAGGGACCCAGGGGGCTGCACAGGGCAGGTGTGCATAGGGGGGCCCCACCCTTATCACCCTGCTGGTACCTGGCATATCGGTGTCCCTAGCCCTGTGAAAACTTCTCCTTCTGGTGGGTGTCCTCACTTCTCCAGCACTCCCTCTTGGGGATTCCATGCACTGACACATGTGGCCCAGGGCCCAGAATGGAGGAAGTGGGGTGAGCTGTGTTCTTGGTCACATGCCGTGCCATGGCCTGGCTCCCCCAGCTCCCCACACTGCAGCGGCAGGTCACTCAACCAGGGTCACCTCATGTGAAACAGGGAGGATGAGAGCAACGGCGTGGTGTGGGACAGAGACGATGAGGAATCCACCCAGTGGCTGAGCAGTGAGTCTGGGCTCCTGCTGTCACTGTGATCCCTCTTACTGCTTCCACCATCACTACTGCTACTAGTAGAAGGACTGGTGAATCTGTCGGAGGGAAAACTGGCTGTCCCCTTTCTGCCAGGGCATTGTTGGGCTTTCTTAATACTCATGTGTTTATTTTCAAGGATGTGTGTGTTAACCGTCTTTGGGCTGTGAGTTTGGCGCGTGGCGGCTGGTTCACACCTGTATCCTCCTGTCCACAAGTGAGGCGGTGCACTGTATCCACTTTATTAGGAAGCTCTTAGGGGGATGGGACTTGCCTGAGGGCTCCCAGATGGGTGGTGGTCTGTGGGTCCCCACATCTGGGACTCCTCTAGGTGAAGGATCTGGCTGGTTGAGCATTGGAACCACCCAGGATGTCCACAAGCTGGGGCGAGGCCCAGGCATCTGCATTTTCCAGGAGCAACTCCAGTGACTTCCAGCCTCCCCCAGATGCTGAGGGCAGGGACAGATGTCCAGTGCCCACATCTGACCAAGATGGCCCTACCCCCAGTGTGGGAGGTCTCAGCCTCAGAGGCAGAGGCTCACTGCCTTCTGCAAAGGTGGCCATGGACAAGTGGCCTCTTACACAGGACTCAAGTTCTAACACCATTACCTCCTTTACTGTCTTTTAGGACAGTGGCTGGGGAGGCACTGATCTGCCTGGGCCCCTGGGGTTGACCATGTGCACTGGGGCAGCCTCTAGTGCCTGTGATCCGAGTAGCCCACCATCCAGCCTGGGCCTTTCCCCACATGAGCTGCCTGGGGTCTCTGTGTGGAGACCCTCCCAAGTCAGAATCAGTCCCGGCTGTGGGCTACCCCAGACCCATTTCAGAAGTCAATAAAAGCCCAATATCAATTTGAATCCCTGGAAGGGGTGGGGGCCATCTTGGTCCCCCCTCAATCCAGCTGGGTGACCTAGCACAGGTCAGGCCCTTTCTCTGAGCCTCAGTTTCCCCTTCTGTGACAACCACAGAACCCCTTCTGTGTCCCCTGCAGGTGACAGTCAAACTGCTTTTCAGCAAGCCTGGAGGGAACCAGATTCACAATTGTGTTTGTGCACATGCTGCATGCTGTTGGCCGTGGACAAGGGCCCCAGTGGTCCAGAGGCTACAGCCCAGGATAGGGAGTGACTCAGAATGCCAAATGGAGCCACCAGCTACGGGGTTCAGACACACACATACATCCTCCCAGCCTCTCTGACAAGGGCCTTTTCTCTGTCTACTCGACATTCCTGAGAGAAGCCAGAGAAAAACAGTATGTTTCTTTGTTTTATTATAACACTGATGACTTCATCTTCCCTTGTCTTCCCAGAAAAGACAATGACGAATTTGTTAAAGTTCAGCTGTGAGAGCCTCTTCTTATAGCAAGAATGAGAAGTATTTAAAAGCAGCTTCTTGCTTCTCGGAGTTATTTTCAGATAAGTGGCCCTGCTGGGTGTCACTCAGGCCCTACTTCTCCAGTTCCTACCATCTGTGGGGGGAGGAGAAGAGGTGGGAAGTCCGCAGCGCCCTCCTAGTCATTCAGCTGCCCAACTCTCTGGGACCATCCCACAGGTTTTTTTTTTTTTTTTTTTTTTTTTTTTTGTGGTAAGCGGGCCTCTCACTGTTGTGGCCTCTCCCATTGTGGAGTACAGGCTCCGGACGCGCAGGCTTAGCGGCCATGGCTCACGGGCCCAGCCACTCCGTGGCATGTGGGATCTTCCTGGACTGGAGCACGAACCCGTGTCCCCTGCATCGGCAGGCGGACTCTCAACCACTGCGCCACCAGGGAAGCCCCATCCCACAGGTTTTAACTCCTTCCTGAAGATTTCCAAATTCAAGGAGAAATGAAATGATTTCTCTGTTCATTAAGATTTTCCAGACCCTTAACAGACATCTCTAACTAGAGGGAAACAGCCCCAGGGAGTGATGTCCATGTGGCTTCCACAGGTAGAGTCAGTGTGAGGGTCTGGTCTCCAGTGTGCCCCAGGACAGCAGGACCCCTGCCCCAGGATCCCCTGAGGTGCCCAAATCCCAGGCGACCACAGAGGATTTAATCAGGCCAGGCAGAGCAGGGACAGGCGGCTGATGGGGACAGTGAGGTGGTGGCATCCCCGGGTAGAGGGACAGGTGCCAGGCGGGAACACAGGCCTGATGTGGCTGGCTCTTCTGAGCTCTTGAGCGAAGGCAGAAATGCTGATTCTTATGAAAGCCCTTGTGTAAATAAGGTCAGCAAATTCACCGTTTAAAAGGGCAGGACACCTGGGCCTCTGCTTGTCAACCTCAGGTGACTTACCTGGAGTGACCATTGAGCTTGCACTTGGCCGGTGCCCGCCAAGACCAGTACCGGGGACAGAGAGGTGAACTGCACCCTCCCTGGCCATGAACAAGTAGGTGAGAGAGCCAGACAGGGAACGCAAGCCCTGCCCAGGGACATATGTGCCCAGAGGACTGTGCAAAGGGCATGGGAGCCCAGAAAGGGAGCTCTGGCCACCAGCGGAGGGGATTGAGTCAGGCTCCCTGGAGGAAAGGACAGCGGGTTGAACTTCAGCCTCTGCCATCCAAGAAGAGGGTACAGCAAGTGCAAAGGCCTGGAGGCAGGAAGGGGCCAGAGAGGTGGGAATGGAATGTTGGTGGGCAGGTGGGAGGGCTATAGGGTGAGAGGGCACACTTGTGGGGAGGAGATCCAGGTGGGCTCCAGCTCCACGGTGGGGCCTAGCAGGGATTCTAGAGAAAGGAGGAGGTGGGCCCAGTTCTTTTCAGGCTGGGGCAGGAAGGCCCTGGCTGGGCTTGACGGGAGGGTCTGAGAGGAGCCATTGGGCAGCAGCATCTGGGAGTTGTGCACACCCCAGACCGTCCTGACTTCTGGGGATCCCTGCACCTCCATGCCCCCACTTCCTTAGCCACCTCGTGTTTCCTGGGGCCTGACCAGGATGCCATAAGGTGCACTTGGCCAGATCCTGAGGTCTGAGAGAGGCCAGGATAACACAAGTGGCAGTGGAAGGCCGGGCAGCCTGGGCCAGGGGCAGTTCCCACCTGAAGGAGGCAGGGGAGCAGGCTGGGATGGCCTCCCGGCCATCTGAGAACGATAGGATCCTGAGTGCCCCTTGTCAGAGAGTGGGCAGGACCACACCGATAGAGCACTGACTCTGCTCCTGACCCCAGTAGACCCACCTCAGGGTGGCTATTATCAGCGCACTTTATAGATGTGGAAACTGAGGCTCATACAGGGGAAGGGACTGTCCCAGTGCCAGACGGTGAGGAAGACCCCCCCCACCAGCGCGTAGCCCACAGGGCACGTCCCCAGGCCTCCCAGGCTTACCTCCCCAGACACTCTGAAACGAATCCCAGAAGCCACAGGGATAAAAAACAAAGGTTTTATTTTTGCCAACCATTTCCCATCCTTGAAAACACCTGAGAGGTCTTTGTCAGGAGGTGCGGGTGACTCATGCAGACACTTGGAGATGCAATTAGCTATTTTTGCCTCAAACTCCAAGGAGATATGGGCAGCGTCCCTGCAGGTGCGCAGGCAGCCGGGGCTGACCCACAGCGGGGAGTCAAGGCAGTGGGTGCCGAGCACAGTGGACTAGACATTCCAAATGTTTTCAGCATTAACAAAGACAAATCCCTCAGCCCAGAATGCTGGCTCTGGGTTTGCTGGGGTGTTGTCATCTCCAGGGTTATGTTGGGTTCCAGGGCCATGCAGGGTGGGGACCGTGGTCCTTGTTGATGTCCCCTTTCTTCCAGTCTTCAGTGTCTGAACATGAGGCTCCCCCTGCCCTGCCACCTCCAGGTGAGCAGGCCCCAGGGCCCATGACCTCCTAGATGGCTCACACCTTCTATATTCACCTGAGGCCGCCTTCGGAGCTCAGCTGTGGAAGCTGAAAGTCCCAGGCTCTTGCAACTCAGAAGCCACAAAACCTGAGCTGAGAATGGTTTTCCTTCCCTGTAGCCCACTGGGTACTCCCTCCCCAAGGAGGTTAAAGAGGTGAGGATCCCACTTCTGGGCTGGAGAAGGGCCCCAGGATGCCTAGGTTGGGGGCCATGGCCTGTGTCTCAAGGTGTGGCCCCTGCACCTGGAACCAGGACCATGGCCTTCTGACCGGGGCTGTCGCCAACTCTCTGGGACTCAAGGGCCCCCATTTGGAGCGGCTCTACAGTGCTTATGAGAGCCAGTGCTTATGTCCAGCCTCTCGCTGGACAGGGGCCACAGAGGGGTGATCCTGACCCCACCCACTGGAGGGAGACACACACATCATAGCCTGAGGGGAGGCAGGGAGCCAAGAGCAGGGGGCCCAGCCTCGGGGCAGCTCCCACAGCTACCACCATGTTCAGGACTCAGCTCTGATGATGCGGGGAGCAAGAGAGGGACATGACCTAGCTGCCGGTGCAGCCCCTTTGGCTGCAGCACAGAGAGGGGCTCAGCTGAGGGCTGGGGCCACAGGAGCCATCAGGAGGTTCAACAGGAGAGAAACCTGGGGACAGCTGACTCTGGTCAGTCACAGGAGGGTGGTGAGCCTGACTGGAGTGGTGGCCTCCAAGGGGACGAGGTGGCTGGGCCTGGGCAGGGCAGGCAGGGCTGTGCCTCTCCGCTGGTGGGTAGCAGTATCTAAAAGAATCTCAGCTGAGGAACAGTTAGCGCTTTCATGCCTGGGTCCTTGATTCACACATCTCAGTGACAAATGTGTTTTTCACACAGTCTGATATTCATTGTCTGTGATAAATAAGACACTTGTTTTCCCCTCACAAAACAAGCCACACTCCTCCCTGGCAGCTGTCGCCTGGCTGGCCAGCCCCATGAAGCAGCATGGTCACCACTGTCAGCCTCAGCCCCTGGCCAGGCACCACTAAGCACTTTCTCTGCCCTCCTCTGTCTGGTGTTGCATCCAGTCACCGCCTAGTGACGGTTGTTCGTTTGTTCATTCATTCATTCATTCATTCAGCAAGTGCTGGCTGAGCCCTGGTCCAGATGTTGGGGGTGCAGCCATGAATAGGACTAACAAAGCTGTGCCCCCAAGGAGCTCACGGTCCCATGGGGAGAACAGGAGACAAATAAGACACACGATAGCTTCATGCCACAGGAATATGAAATGATGTCCAGGGTGGAGAATGACTGGGCAGTGAATGCCATGTGGACCTGCAGTCAGGGAAGGCTCTGATGGGAGATGAGAGGGAGGCATCCGGGAGGAAGGGTGTTCCCAGTGGGGAACAGCAAGCACAGAGCCCCGAGGCAAGAATGAGTGCAGCGTGTGCAAGGAGAGAATTTAGGACGAGGTTGGAGTGGTGGGCTTGGAGCCCAGTCGGGGGGACCTCATGGGCCATGAGAAGGACTTTAGAGGAGGGCCCAGCCATAGCCGGGGATGGTTCTGACCAAGTTCCAGTGCTGTCCTGGGCGCAGTTGCTCACAACCTTTCCATGCTTATGTGGGCTTACCATCCCCATTGTTCATGGGGGGAAACTCAGGCTCAGGGAGGAGTCCACACACACCCTTGCAGCTTATGCCCACCTGCCACCCGCTCCCCCTGTCGCAGCCTACCAGCCCTTCCCAAGTCTGTCTCTATAACCCCAGCTGCTCAGAGGACCCTTTCTTTACTCTGTTCCTCTAGTGGCCGCCTCCAAATGCATTTGGCCCCAGCCCCCTATCTACTGCATTTTTTTTTTTTTTTTTTTTTGTGGTACGCAGGCCTCTCACTGTTGTGACCTCTCCTGTTGCGGAGCACAGGCTCCGAACACACAGGCTCAGCGGCCATGGCTCACGGGCCTAGCCGCTCCACGGCATGTGGGATCTTCCCGGACCGGGGCATGAACCCGTGTCTCCTGCATTGGCAGGCGGACTCTCAACCACTGCACCACCAGGGAAGCCCTCTACTGCATTTTTGAAGGCTTCTTCCAGGAGGGAACACTGCAGCTGGACCTTCAAGAGGAACAGAAGACGGGTCCTCTAAAATGGAGGAAACAGTTGAAAACCTGACTCAGTGGTGGGAGTGTGGATGCATGTTTGGGGCACAGCAGGCAGGCAGATACTGGTGTAGTCTTGCTTACTATTTTTTATAAAATCAACTCATTTATTAAAATGAAAGTATTCTGTAGTGAAATTTTACATTCCTATCTAAATCACCAGTATCAGTTGAAAGTGACCATAAAATTAATGTAATGAAAACAAACATTATTGATTTTTAAAAAGAATGAAACTACAAAATGTAATATAAGCACCAGCTTTTGGGTTCTAGGATAGTATAAGCATACTCCATCCTATCTCTCCCACTGAAGCTTAAAATCTAACAGTACACATGGAGCAGCTAGAGGACTTTGAAAACTGAATAATAGCAGGCAGATTGGGGAAGAAAATCAGAATTTGAAGTACCACCTAACTGGCAGTGAGTTTACCATTTTTCCTCCACTGGTGTTCGCTAGCCTGAACTCAGGGCAGCCTGAAACCTAAAAGGGACATCAACACTGGCACAGAGAGCTTCAGGAGACACCCACTGGTTCTGGCTCAAGGAGCAAGTGAGAGGCCTCTTATTTCTGAGAGAGCAGGAAAATCCATTTAAAAAATCTTTCCTGTGCTCTTTTATACTCTAGCTCACAAGCAATCCCACAAGACCATTTCTTGGACCCCGCAAGAACCTAAAACTCTGAGGAAGGGAAACCTTTCTCTCTGAGCAGAGGAGCTGTTGCCCCACTGAAGACAGGGTGAACTTGCCACTTTTCTATCTCTCTCTGTCCTCCTACCACTTAGCCATGGATGCAGGCATAGTCATAGGAAGTGCATAGCAGAACGGGGTAAGTAAAGCCCTAGCTTTCTGCCTTGAAGACCAAAAAAAGGGAGCCCCAGGACACTGGAAAATACCATAGATTGTAGAAAGGGAGGAGGTCAGAAAAGCAACCTCATAAAGTTGTTTATGAACTCCTGGGCTCATACCCAAGCTGCACATTTGGGGATCTGACCCTAAAGAGCACATCATAGGCTTTGATAACTAAAGTACAAAATAAGACTATTGCCCACATCTCAGATTAGCCACTGCATGACATACAGATTTGAACATCAACTCAATGGCTTTGAAAATAAAACTAACAAACATTAAAATCACAACCCCATCAGAACAAGCCCAACTTTTGGAACAAGCCCAACTGGATCAATTGCCTGCTAAAACAGAAACATAAATATTCTCCATGGGATTTTTTAAAGAACAAGAATTTGTAAACATAGTATTCAAAATGTCTAGAACACCATCCAAAATTACTTGAGATGTGAAGAACTAGGAAAATCTCAACTCACATGGGAAAAGACAATGAATAGATGCCAATGCTAAGATGAATCTTAGCAAATTCAAATTATCTGACAAAGACTTTAAAGCAGCTATTATAAAAATGCTCCAACAATAAGGGCAAATACTCTTGAAACAAATGGAAAGATAGAAAATGTCAGCAAAGAAATAAGAGATGTAAAGAACCAAATGGAAATCTTAGAACTGAAAAATGCAATAACCCAAATCTAGAAACTCACTGGAAGGGCTCAGTAACAGAATGGAAATGAGAGAGAATGACCAGTGATACTGAAGGTAGTTCAATAGAAATTATCCAGTCTGAACAACAGAGAGAAATTGAAAGAAAAATTAACAGAACTTCAGGCATCTATGGAATAATAGCAAAATGTCTAACAGTTATGTCACTGGAGTCCCAAAAGGGCGGGAGAAAAAGTGTAATGCAGAAAAAGTATTTGAAGAAATAATGGCTGAAAACATCTCAATTTAATCAAAGATATAAATCCACATATTCAAGAACCCCAAAACAAGGTGAATCCCAAACAAAATAAAACACAAAGAAATTCATGCCCAGACACATCATAATCAAACCACTGAAAACTAAACACAAAGAAAAAAATCTTAAAAGCAGCCAAGAGAAATGATGCTTTACTTAGAAGGGAAGAGTGAGTCAAATGACTGTGGACTTCTCATTAGAAACCATAGAGGTCAAATAATTGGAACAACATTTTTTAACGTGCTGAAAGAAAAGGACTGTCAACCCACAATTCTAGATCCATTGAAAAGATCCTTCAGGAATGAAGATGTTATAAGAAACACTCAGCTGAAAGGAAACTAAGAATTTATTGCCAACAGACCTGCTCTTTTGCATTGCTAAAGGAAGTTGCTCTGGTAGAAGGGAAATGATACCAGAAGGGCACTTATAACATCAGAAATGAAGGAATAGTAACAGAAATGATAAATACCTGTATAAATACAACAGACTATTCTCCCTTTGAATTTTTAAAATATGTTTGGTGGTTGAAAACAAAGATGATAACATTGTCAGATGTTGTTTTCAGTGTATGTAGATGTAACATATAAGATGCTTACAATATAGAGGAGAGAGGGTAAAGCACCCTAGTTGTGGCTAAGTTTTCTATATTTCACTTGAAGTGGTAAAAAATATTGATTCTAAATAGACTATGAAAAGTACCTACAAGCATACCTCATTTTATTGCACTTTGTAGTTACTGCATTTTTTATGAATTGAAGGCTTGTGGCAACTCTGTGTCAAGCAATTTTTCCAACAGCATTTGCTCACTTTGTGTCTCTGCAGTATATTTTGTTAATTCTCACAATATTCCAAACTATTTCATTATTACTATAATTGTTAGGGTGGTCTGTGATCAATGATCTTTGACGTTACTACCGTAATTGTTTTGAGGCACCACGAACAGCACCCATAAAGACAACAAATTTAATCAATACATGTGTGTTCCGACTGCTCCACTAACAGGCCATTCCCCTGTCTCTCTCCCTCTCCTCCAGCCTCCCTATTCCCTGAAACACAACAGTATTGAAATTAGGCCAATTACAACCTTACAAGGTCCTCTAAGTGTTCAATAAAAGGAAGAATCACATGCCTCTCCCTTTAAATCAAAAGCTAGAAATGATTACGCTTAGTGAGAAAGGTATGTCAAAAGCCAAGATAGGCCGAAAGCTAGATCTCTTGTGTCAAACAGGCAAGTAGTGAATGCAAAGGGAAGGTTCCTGAAGGAAATGAAAAGTGCTACTCCAGTGAACACACGAATGATACAAAAGTGAAACAGCATTATTGCTAATATGGAGAAAGTTTTCGTGTTCTGGAGAGAAGATCAAACCAGCCACAACATTCCCTTAAGCCAAAGCCTAATCCAGAGAAAGGCCCTAACTCTCAATTATGTGAAGGCTGAGAGAGGTGAGGAAGCTGCAGAAGAAAAGTTTGAAGCTAGCAGAGGTTGGTTTATGAGGTTTAAGGAAAGACGCCGTCTCCTTAACATAAAAGTGCAAGGTAAAGCAGCAAGTGCTGAAGAAGAAGCTCCAGCAAGCTATCCAGGAGATCTAGCTAAGATAATGAATAAAGGTGGCTACACTAAGCAACAGATTTTTAATATAGCTTTATATTGGAAGAAGGTGCCATCTAGGACTTTAATAGCTGGAGAGGACAAGTCAGTGCCTAGCTTCAAAGCTTCAAAGAGTAGGAGAAATCTCTCATTAGGGGCTAACGCTAACTTTACGATAAAGCCAGTGCTCATTTACCACCCCTCAAATCCTTGGGCCCTTAAGAATTATGCAAAATCTACTACAGAACTGCAGACGCAGAACTGCAGATACAGAGTGCTGACTGTAAAGTTAAATGTGGATTTTTGAGTGCATGGAGGGTCAGCACTGCTAACCCCTGCATTGTTCCAGGGTCAACTGTATAATGACATAGATAGGTTCAAAGAAAAAGAATGGGAAAGGATATACCATGAAAATACTAATCAAAAGAAACCTAGAGTAGCAATATTAATAACAGAATGAACTCCAGAAAGTCACCAGAGGGATGTTACATGATGATAAGAGGGTCATTTGCAAAGTGTACATAACAGTCCTAAATGTGCATGCTTCTAAAAGCAGAGCATCAAAATACATGAAGCAAAACTGACAGAACTGAAAGGCAAAATAGACAAATCCACAAATATAGTTAGGGACTTCAACACTTCTCTCTCACTAATCATGAGAACTAGTAGACAGAAATCAGCAAGGATACAGAACCAAACAACGCCATCAACCAACTGAATCTAATTGACATTTATACAACACTTTACCCAACAACAGCAGAATACACATTCTTTTCAAATGCACATGGAGTATTCACCAAGATAGACTATGTCGGATTATAAAACACACCTTAACAAATATAAAAACATTGCATTAATACAAAGTATGTCTTCTGACCATAAAGGAATTAGATTGGAAATCAAATATAGAAGAACAACAGAATAATCTCCAAACACTTAGAAATAACACAACACATTTCTAATAATTCGTAGGTAAGAGGGGCAGTCTCAAGGGAAATTAGAAAATATTTTTAACTGATTGAGAATGAAAATACAGCATATCAAAATTTGTGGGATATGCCTCAAACAGTACTGTAAAAAGAAATTGATAGCATTAAATTCTCACATTAGAAGGGAAGAAAAGTCTTAAATAATAATTAAAACTTTCACCTTAAGACACCAGAAAAAGAAGAGCAAGATAGACCCAAAGCAGACAGAAGGAAGGAAATAATAAAGATAAATATAGAAATCAATGACATTAAAAACATACTGTGGGGCTTCCCTGGTGGTGCAGTGGTTGAGAGTCCGCCTGCCAATGCAGGGGACACGGGTTCGTGCCCCGGTCCGGGAAGATCCCACGTGCCGTGGAGCCACTGGGCCCACGAGCCATGGCCGCTGAGCCTGCGAGTCCGGAGCCTGTGCTCTGCAACAGGAGAGGCCACAACAGTGAGAGGCCTGTGTACCACAAAAAAAAAAAAAAAAATACCGTGCTCATGGATTGGAACAATCAACATAGTAAAGTTACCAGTTCTCCCCAAATTAATCTACAGATTTGCTACAGTTCCAGTCAAAATCCCAGCAGGGGTTTTTGTAGATACAGACAAGGTCATTCTAAAATGTATATGGAAAGGCAAAGGAACCAGAATAGTTTAACACACCAAAATATTAGTAAAATCATAAATCTATTTAAGACAGTGCATGCCTGTAAAAAGTTCCTTAATGAGATAAGGGGAGCTGATCATCAAATGTCACTAATGAAATGCTGTTTGGCTTTGAGTTGCTCAGGGTGACACAGAGGAGATCTAAGTCCAGAGGACAGTTCTGTTTTCGGCTCTGAGAATCTGAGACACCCACCGGGGTCTGCTCTGCATGGTGGCATGTGGATTGTGGTCCCTCCATCCACCACCCAGGACTGGGAATCCTCCAGGCTGGCAGCCAGAGCTTTGACCTGTATTGCGAGTGTCCCCCCTCCAGTCCTCAGTTTCTCCATCTCCTGGTCCAGCTGGATTCTTGCCCGGCACTTTGAGACTCAGGGATGAATTTCCAGCCTCTGTGTGGGACCTCTGTGGCCCTGAAAGATGGAGGGATCCGGTGTCTAGAGGCATGCAAAAATCATCCTGATTTTCAGAAAGAAGGCAGGACCTGTGAGCAGGAAGCTGTTGACTTTGGACAGTGCTCTTGCCCCTGTGCAGACCAGAGCTAGACAAGGTCAGGTACCTTCCCACCCCAGTCCCCTTAGTTCAGTGAGGAAATGAGGCCCAGAGAAGGGAAGCATTCTGTCCCAGGCTATACAACAGGTCAGTGGCCAGATAGGACCAGACTCTAATAGCCATCTATCTGCTCACTCATTTCTTCGTTTAAATATGTTTTGGGGTAACTACCATGTGCCTAAGCACAGTCCAGGCACTGGGGATGCTTCAGTGGACGTGAGAGACCATGTTCCAGGGCTCCTGATCTTGTGGGGAAACAGAGGAGAAATAAGCAAACAAACAGACATGAGAATTTCAGTAGGTATCAAAGACTATGAGAAAATAGCCCTGGTGATGCAATGTCTAGGGGCCTCCAAAGGAGGTCTGCATGATGTGATCTGAGATCTGGTGTGTGTTTCTCCTTTACTCTCACTCACGACACCCCCAGCACCAGCTGGGTGTCCTACAATTCAAATTTGTTTCCTAAGCACTCTTCTCAAGAAGATACTGGAGGATGAGCTCCATTGAAATGAAAGAATAAACCAGAAAAGAAGAAGACATGAGCTGCAGAAAGAAGGAGACCCCACACAAAAGAAATGACAAGGGAATCATCCTTTGGAGGATGGTGAAAATGATTCCAGGATAGCAGCTCTGCACCACATGTGGAGGGCAACTGAGCCACACTGCATCAGGGCAACCCAAGAAACAAACTGTCATCATTAAGACCCCCTTCCATCAGGCCGTCTTCTTAACCCAAGGACAGAACACCCAGGACAACTTGGGCCAGCTTCTCATCAGTACTTGGCTTGTCTTGACCATGTGCTAATGAGGGTCTCTCCCCTCAAGCTCTGCTGAAGACATGCATATCACTCACAGAAGTTTCCAGCTTTCCCCTGAGAGTGGGAGGTAGACCACAGTGGGCTCAAATATAGAAAGGACAGAGCAGCCCACTTTCACTGACCAGACTTCTGCTGCATGTCCAGTGCCTGGTCTACACCCCAGTCTTGCCAGGCACCCAACTGTGGAGAGCCCAGTGTTTCCCAAGACTCACTCGTGACCTTGCTCATGAGTTCCCCAGAAAGGGCCTTGTCACCTCCCAGAGAAGCGGAAGTCAGACCAAGACTGCTCCACTCACCTCCTCCTGGAGCCTCTGCCCAGCAGGGACAGTGCTGCCCGCTCCTTGCATGGCTGGTGTGTGCTTGCCCTTCAATTTTAAGACTAAGAAGTATGTTTCTTGGGATAGATACACAGGTAGACCTATAAAGAAAAGCAAGGGAACAATTAGCACAAAAGTCAGAATGGTTATTGCCTAGAGGTTAGGGAGTAAGGAGTGGATTCATCAGGGAAAGTACGTAAGGGATTTTAAGGTACTGGTAATTCTCTTTTTCTTAGCCTGGGTAGCAGTTCACATATGTTCATTCATATTGTTTTAATAATAATAAAAATAATTCTTATTTAAATTATAGGTGTGTTCATAGAATCTTTTGTGTTTAGTTTTTTTTTAAGTGAAGAGAGGAAAAAGTATCAAGGGAACGTCTCTCTGTGGTGGTCGCCAAGCAAGGCCCCATATTTACTCTGATTGGATAACCTGGGTCCCTCACTCAGGGGTGAGAGGAGAGGATGCTTCATTTTCATTTGCCAGGACCCAGTTTACCACCCGCCCCAAGCCCACCTAAGCAGGATTCCAGCCAGTGGGGAGAAGTGGTTCCTGGAAGTAAGGAAGCATGGCAGTTGGAAGGGTAAAACAAAACCCCTTCACTGTGGTTTGGGGGAGCAACTGGGCAGTATAGTTTGATTCGCTTTTAAGGACTGGTGTCTTTCAGCCCAGTCTTGCTCCTTCTAAAAGTGTGTCCTCAGGAAACAATCAAGGATGTGGACCAAGAGTAAGGGACTGACTGGATGGATTATGGAGCGAGAGAGAGACCAATTTTCCCTTTGAAGAGCTCTGTATTACTTACTGACCTGTGGTGGGTCTTGGTGCTGTCAACCTGCACTCAACAGATTGCCTGCAAGCTGGGCCCTAGGATCTCAGAAACCCGAGCTTCCCAAGATATGGAAGCAGCAGGCTCTGTCAGCAGGAGCTGAGGGCCATATGGAGCACAAAAATAACACATGCCAGTCCTCCCTTCACAGCCAAGTCTGTTGGATGGCCTCCCAAAGGCAAGGCCAGGCTGCGCATGTGCCACCTCTGCGCTCAGGTCTGAGGGAGACCCTAGCACCCCCACAGTATCCCTTCAGACAGTAGGAAACAAGGAGGAGCCCTTCATTGGACCCAAACTGTGATGAGATGAGTGTCTCAGCTCCAGGCTTTGTTAGGGAGGGAGGGGAGGAGGACCACAGAGGTTTTTGGGGCTCTGAACAAATGCTGCCACTGCTCAGAGCAGCCAAGCATGAGATGGCATGGTTCACGCCCCTACCCTTGGACCCTTTCCTCCTCTGAGGCTCCAGTGAGGGTGGGGGAAGGGCTTGGCCATGGGCTGAAACCTCTTCTTCAGCTGAGTCCATTAGGGGCTGCTCAGGGGGCTTCCTGCCTCCTGGAGGCTGGGCCATGTTGGGATTCCCAGTAATCAGGCTGCCCTCCTCAAGCTCTCAGCCCCTGAGCCCAGATCCCCTGCTGAATCTCTGGGCCATGTCTGTCTTCCGTTCAGCATTTACCAGTTTCCTTCCCAGGGCCAAGGATAGGAGCTGGGTCTGGAGTCTGGGATCTGGGTAAAAGTCACCAGCTAGTAACCTTATCCACTCCACTTTACCATGTAGGACCCAGGTTTGCTCATCTATGAAGTGGGCAATCATTCCCATATGGTCGTTTTAAGGATTAAGTGACATGTGAGAACAAAAGACACATGAAACATGACACAGAATCTCTTTCTTCTTGAAATGAAACCCCTGGGGGTCAGAGCCTGTCTGGGTCAGATGGGGCAAGTACTTCATCCAGGACCCTTGGAAACAGCCCCAAGTTTAGCTCCTCTTCCCCTAAGGGCACAGAGACTGTCCCTATTCCTGCAGAAGCAGTCCCAACCAAAGATGCCCATTCAACTCTCTCAATCATGCCTTGGGCCAGCTGAGGCTCCAGATGCCCTACCTGGGGAGCAGGTCTTGCCTGGACCCTGTGAGAAAAGCTTGGAATTTAGGCCTCTTCTCAGAGCTTCTGGTGGCCCTGCACAGATAAAAGTAAAACTGAAACATGGTCTCTGAAGAGGCCATCTAGACAGGGAGCTCCTTCTCATGGCAGGGGAAGGAGGATGCCTGGGGCTTCCAGGGCACACACAGATTCAGGAACTGTGTGTGGCCCCAAACCCTCCCAAAAAGCTGCAAGGGGACTAGGAGCATCATCGTTGAAGGGCTCTCATCTCTGTCCCAGAGCATACCTGTCCCTGATCGAAGATGGAACAATTTAAGATGTTTATTCCCACTAGTATTGTTTTTGCAGGAGTTTTGTCCAATACACTATGACAAGAAAAGGGAGTGAGGTTTAACCACAAGAAAGGAAAAAATGAAATTACTATTAATTGTAGACATGATTGGTTTCTGGAAAACCCAAGACTATTAGAACTAATGAGATGAAAAAATCCATATACAAAACCCCATAGCAGGGACTTACCTGGTGGCACAGTGGTTAAGTATCCACCTGCCAATGCAGGGCACACGAGTTTGAGCCCTGGAAGATTCCACATGTCGCAGAGCAACTAAGCCCGTGCACCACAACTACTGAGCCTGTGCTCTAGAGCCTGCGAGCCACAAATACTGAGCCCATGTGCCACTACTACTGAAGCCCTCATGCCTAGAGCCCATGCTCCACAACAAGAGAAGCCACCACAATGAGAAGAGTAGCACCACAACAAAGAGTATCCCCCACTCGCCACAACTAGAGAAAGCCTGTGTGCATCAACAAAGACCCAACACAGCCAAAAATAATAAATAAATAAAATAAATAAATTTATAAAACAAGAAACTAAACAAACAAAAACCCAATAGCAATACCCAGTTAAAGATATAATTGGGGGACATCAGGGAAGATAGTGGCATAGGAAGTACCAGGATTCCATCTCCACCTAGATGACAGTTGAACTGGCAGAATCTGTCTAATGTAATTATTTCAGCACTCTAGAGTCTATTTAAAGGCCTGCAGCTCCCAGAGGAAGGCTTAAGCAGTAAATCTCAGTTAATTTTGGTCAGTTTCAGATCTGAGCATGGTAGCAGCATCCTCCACCCTTCAGCCTCAGGGCAGGCAGCCATGCACATATTCCTGGAGCAGCTTGCACACAGTTTATGGGAGCCAAGGTGGGCAATAATGCCCTTGTTCTCTAAATATCAGGGATCTGGGTTCTTATACCTATTGCTTCTGATTATGGAGGCGCAGATACAGAAGCAGGCCACCATAGTTGCAATTCCTGCTGGCTGAATAGGCTTTAGGGGATTTAAAGGGCCAGAGCCTGGTTCCCCCTCCCTTCTTTTTTCTCTTTTTCCTCTCTTGAGAGCCAAACATTTAAGGATTAGGACTTTCAAAAATAACCACATAGGGCTCCCCTGGTGGCGCAGTGGTTGAGAATCCGCCTGCTGATGCAGGGGATGTGGGTTCGAGCCTTGGTCTGGGAAGATCCCACATGCCACGGAGCGGCTGGGCCCGTGAGCCATGGCCGCTGAGCCTGCGCGTCCGGAGCCTGTGCTCCGCAACGGGAGAGGCCACAACAGTGAGAGGCCCGCGTACCGCAAAAAAAAAAAAAAAAAAAACCACATATAGGGAAGAATTTCTAAAGTTACTGAACATGCCTATGGAAAGGTGCAGGCTCGTAAAAGACCCAAAAAGATCTTAATTTTACATGTTAGGCTGATCCCAGCACAAAGGCACCCTGAAGAAATTTTTTTTTTAATCCTGAGGAAATCTTATTTCCAGATTTTAGTTACTACTTTATAAGAGTCAAACGTCCAATGTTCAACAACAACAAAATATCATAAGGCATACAAAGAAACAGGAATGTATGGACCATTGAAAGGAGAAAAATATCAGCATAAACCATCCCTGAGGAAGACCAGATGATGGACTTATTAGACAAAGATGAGGTGACCAGTTGAGAAAACTATGAACAAAATAGAAATATCAATAAAGAGATGGAAAACATAAAAAAACAAAAAAGGAATTTCGGAGCAGAAAAGTACAATACCTGAAATGAAAAATTCACTAGATATATTCCAAAGCAGATTTGAGCACACAGAAGAAAGAATCAGTGAACTTAAAGCTAGGATGATTGAAATTATTGAGTCTTAAGAACATAAAGAAAAAATGCTGGAGAAAAGTGAACAGAGCCTAAGGAGCCTGTGGGACACTAATAAGAAAACAAACATACATGTTGTGAGACTCCCAGAAGGAGAGGAGAGAGAGAAAGGAGCAGAGAGATTGTTTGAAGAAATGATGGTTGAAAACTTCCCAAATTTGATGAAAAACATGAATATAAACATTCAAGAATCTCAACAAACTCCACGTAAAATAAACTCAAAGAGAACCATGATGAAACACATTGTAATCAAATATCGAAAGAAAAAGACAAAAAGAATATGGAAAGCAGCAAGAGAGAAGCAAATTGTCACATACAAGAGAACCTCAATAAGATTATTGGCATTTTTCTCATCAGAAACCTTTGAGGCCAGAAGGCAATGGGTTGATATAGTCAAAGTTCTGACAGTAAAAACATTGCCAACCAAGAATTCAATATACAGCAAAACTATCCTTCAAAAATGAGGGAGAAATTAAGATATTCCAAGATAAACAAAAGCTGAATGGTTTCATTATACCAGAACAAGAAATACTCAATGGAGTCCTTCAAGTTGAAACAAAAAGACACTAATCAGTAACTCAAAGCCATATGAAGAAATAAAGATCTCTAGTAAAGATATATACATGGGCAAGTATAAAAGTTAGTATTATTGTAACTTTGGTTTGTAACTCCACTTTTTGTTTTCTACATGATTTAAGAGACTAATGGGTTTTTTTACAAAAATAATTATTAGCCTATGACACTAACTGCATAAAGACGT
The DNA here is from genome assembly GCF_039906515.1 of Pseudorca crassidens. Classification (NCBI taxonomy): domain Eukaryota; kingdom Metazoa; phylum Chordata; class Mammalia; order Artiodactyla; family Delphinidae; genus Pseudorca; species Pseudorca crassidens. The sequence continues at coordinate 137,972,955 of NC_090298.1, read as the reverse complement.
GGTTTTGTGACCTCAATAACTGAAACAGTGTAGGGACAGAATGGTATAGGGACAGAGTTTTTGTATGCTATTAAAGTTAAGCTAGCATAAATTCAAACTAGAGTGTTATAACTTTAGGATGATAAATGTAATCCCCATGGTAACCACAAAGAAAATAGCTATGGAATATACACAAAAGGAAACTGGAAAATAATTTAAATGTTTCACAATAAAAAATTAACTAAATACAAAAGAAGACAGTAATACAGGAAATGAGGGACAAAAAGCTATAAGGCATATAGAAAATATAGCAAAATAGCAGAAGTAAATTCCCCTTAACAGTTATTATTTTAAATCTAAATGGATTAAACTCTCCAGTCAAAAAGAGATTGGCAGAATGGATTTTAAAAAATGATCGAACTACGTGCTGTCTACAAGAGACTCATTTTAGATTCAAAGACATAAATATGTTAAAAGTGAAAGGATGGGAAAAGATATTCCACTAACCAAAAGAGAGTGGGGTGGCTATGCTAATAGCAGAAAATAAACTTTAAATTTAAAAAGGTTACAAGAGATAAGGAAGGACATCATATATTAATAAAAGGTTCATTACAGCAAGATATAGCAATTATAAACATTTACATAACTTTAAAACAGACCATCAAAATATATGAAGAAAAAAATTACAAGAATTAGAGAGACAGATAGTTCTACAATAACAGTTGGAGACTTTAATACCCCACTCTCAATAATGGATAAAACAATCAGACAAAAAATAAGTAAAGAAATATAGGATTTGAAAAACACAATGAGCCAACTAGATCTACGAGACATATACAAAACACTCTATGCAACAACAATAGATTACACATTCTTCTCAAGTGCACAGGGGACATTTTCCAGGATAGACCATATAATGGGCCACAATCAAGTCTCAATATATTAAAAAAAGATATCTATCTTACAAAGTATCTTCTCCAACCACAATAAGGATGAGTTAGAGGTCAACAATAAAAAGAAAACTAGAAAATTCACAAATCTGTGGAAACTAAACAATGCACTCTTAACCAATGGTTCAAAGAAAAAAATCATAAAGGAAATTAGAAAATCCTTAGAGACAAATGAAAATGGAAACACAACATACTAAAACTTATGGGTTGCAGTGAAAACAATGTTAAGAGAGAAGTTTATAGCTATAAACACTGACATTAAAAAAGAAGAAAGAGGGCTTCCCTGGTGGTGCAGTGGTTGAGAGTCCGCCTGCCGATGCAGGGGACACGGGTTCGTGCCCCGGTCCGGGAGGATCCCACATGCTGCAGAGTGGCTGGGCCTGTGAGCCATGGCCGCTGAGCCTGCGCGTCTGGAGCCTGTGCTCTGCAACGGGAGAGGCCACAACAGTGAGAGGCCCGCGTACCACAAAAAAAAAAAAAAAAAAAAAAAGAAGAAGAAAGAGGGCTTCCTTGGTGGCACAGTGGTTAAGAATCTGCCTGCCAATGAAGGGGACATGGGTTCGAACCCTGGTCTGGGAAGATCCCACATGCTGCAGAGCAACTAAGCCCATGTGCCACAACTGCTGAGCCTGCACTCTAGAGCCCACGAGCCACAACTACTGAGCCCATGTGCCACAACTACGGAAGCCCGCATGCCTGGATCCCATGCTCTGCAATAAGAGAAGCCACTGCAAGGAGAAGCCTGTGCACTGCAATGAAGAGTAGCCCCCCCGCCAGCCACAACTAGAGAAAGCCTGCACGCAGCAATGAAGACCCAACACAGGCAAAAATAAATAAATAAATAAATAATTTATTTAAAAAAACAAAAGAAGAAAGATCTCAAATCAACAAGGAACTAGAAAAAGAAGAGCAACCTAAACCCAAATCTAGCAGAATGGAGGAACTGATGAAGATTAGAGAAGAGGTAAATAAGATATAGAATAGAAAAAAATTACAGAAAATCAATGAAACCTAAAGTTAGTTCTTCAAAAAGATTAACAGAATCGACAAACTTTTAACTAGATTGACAATAAAAAAGAGAATTACTCAATTACTAAAGTTAGAAATGAAAGTGGGAACATTACTTCCAATTCTACAGAAGGATTATAAGAAAATACTATGAACAATTGTATGAGAACAAATTAGATAACCTCGATGAAATGTACAATTCCTAGAAACACAAAACCTACCAAGATTGAATCACAAAGAAATAGAAAATCTAGACCTATAACTAGTAAGGAGATTGAATCAGTAATTAAAATCCTCCTGACAAAGAAAAGCCCTGGAGCTGATGGCTTCACTGGTGAATTTCTACCAAACATTTAAAGAAGAATTAACACCAATCCTTCTCAAACTTTTCTCAAAAAGTAAAGAGAGAACACTTCCTAACTCATTCTATGAGGCCAGTATTGCCCTGATATGAAAGCCAGACAAAGACACTGCAAGAAAAGAAAACTATAGACCAATACTCCTCATGAACATCGATGCAAAGTTCCTCTACAAAATACTAGAAAACTGAATTCAGCAGCATATTAGAAGGACCAAGTGGGATTTATTCTTAGAATTCAAAGATGACTCAACCTATGAAAATCAATTAATGTAACACATCACATTAAAAAAAGAAGGAAAAAATCGTCTGATCATTTCAATTGATGCAGAAAAAGAATTTGAAAAAATTCAGTACCCTTTAATGATAAAAACTCTCAACAAACTAGGACTAGAAGGAAACTACCTCAACATAATAAAAGCTGTACATGAAAAACCCACAGCTAATATTATACTCACTGGTGAAAGACTGAAATCTTTCCCTCTAAAATCAGGGACAAGACAAGGATGCCTGTTTTGCCACTTCTATTCAACATAGTGAAAAAAGCTCTAGCCAGAGCAAGAAAAAGAAATAAAATGCAACCAAATTAGAAAAGAAGTAAAATTAGCTGTTTGCAAACAAATGACCTAATATATAGAAAACCCTAAAGATTACATACAAAAAACAAAACAAAACTGTTAGTACTAATTAACAAATTCAGCAAAGTAGCAGGCTACAAAATCAACACCAAAAAAATTAGTTGTGGGGCTTCCCTGGTGGCTCAGTGGTTGGGAGTCTGCCTGCCAATGCAGGGGACACAGTTTCATGCCCCAGTCCGGGAGGATCCCGCATGCCGCAGAGCAGCTGGGCCCGTGAGCCATGGCCGCTGAGCCTGCACGTCCGGAGCCCGTGCTCCACAGCAGGAGAGGCTGCAGTAGTAAGAGGCCCGCATACCGCAAAAAAAAAAAAAAAAAAAAAAAAAAAAAATTAGTTGTGTATCTGTATACTAACAGTGAACAATCCAAAATGGAAATTAAGAAAACAACTCCACTTATAATAGCATCAAAAGAATAAACTTAGAAACTTACACTTAGGAATCAATTTAACCCAGGAGGCAAAACACTTATACCCTGAAAACTACAAAACATTACTGAAAGAAATGAGAGAAGACACCAATAAGTGGAGACAACCTGTGTCATGGATTGGAAGACTTAATATTGTTAAGATGTTAACACTATCCAAAGCAATCTACAGATTTAATGCAATCTCTATCAAAATTACAATTGGGTTTTTGGCCAAGGTAGAAAACTCCATCTAAACTTTATATGGAATCTCAAGGGACCCTGAATAGCCAAAACAATCTTGAAATGGAAAAACAAAGTTGTAGGATTTGCGTTGCACGTGCTGATTTCAAATTTAATACAGAGCTACAGTAATCAAAACAGTGTGGTATTGCCATAAAGACAAACATATAGACCAATGGAATAGACTAGAAAGCCCACAAATAAATGCCAGTGTATAGAATCAAATTATTTTTGACAAGCGTGCCAAGACCATTCAGTGGGGAAAGAAAAATCCTTTCCCAAATGGTGCTGGGAAAACTGGATATCCACAGGTCAAATCATGAAGTTGGACCCTTTCCTAACACCATATACAAAAATTAATGCAAAATGGATCAAAGCCCTAAACATAAGGGCTGAAACTATAAAACTCTTAGAAGAAAACATTGGAAAAAAACTTTATGACATTGCATTTGTCAATGATTTCTTACATATGACACCAAAGGCACAGGCAACAAAAGAAAAAAATAGACGAATTGGACTTTACCCAAATGAAAAACTTTGGTGCATCAAAAGACACTATCATCAGAGTAAAAAGGCAACCCATATAATAGAAGAAAATATTTACAAATCACAAAGCTAAGAGGGATTAATATCTGAAATACATAAAGAACTCCTAAAACTCAACAACAATAAAAACAGCTCAATACAAAAATGGGCCAAGGACTTGAGTAGACATTTCTCCAAAGAAGATGTATATGAATGGCCAATAAGCACATGAAAAGATGCTCAACATCACTGATCATTAGGGAAATACAAATCAAAACCACAATGAGATACCACTTCATACCCTAATGGTGGCTACCATCAAAAATAAAGAAAATCAGGGCTTCCCTGGTGGCACAGTGGTTGGGAGTCTGCCTGCCGATGCAGGGGACACGGGTTCGTACCCCGGTCACGGCTAGGGCCGTGAGCCATGGCCGCTGAGCCTGCGCATCCGGAGCCTGTGCTTCACAACGGGAGAGGCCACAACAGTGAGAGGCCCATGTACCGAAAAAAAAAAATAAAGAAAATCAGTATTAGCATGGATGTGGAGAAATTGGAACCCTTTTACATTGCTGGTAGGAATGTAAAATGGACAACTGCTGTGGAAAGCAGTGTGACAAAGGTGGAAGCAACCCAAATGTCCACTGATGGATGAATGGATAAAGAAAATGTAGTATACATATACAGTGAAATACAGTATAAATATCCAGCCTTAAAAAGAAAGGAAATTCTGGGGCTTCCCTAGTGGCACAGTGGTTGAGAGTCCGCCTAACGATGCAGGGGACACGGGTTCGTGCCCCAGTCCGAGAAGATCCCACATGCCGCGGAGCAGCTGGGCCCGTGAGCCATGGCCGCTGGGCCTGCGTGTCCAGAGCCTGTGCTCCACAACGGGAGAGGCCACAACAGTGAGAGGCCCACGTACCGCAAAAAAAAAAAAAAAAAAGAAAAGAAAGGAAATTCTGACACATACTACAACAGGAATGAACCTTGAAGACTTTCTACTAAGTGAAATAAGCCAGTCCCAAAAGGACAAATACTGCTGTGCAGTGTTGGTGGTATAGTGGTGAACATAGCTGCCTTCCAAAAGGACAAATACTATATGATTCCACTTATACAAGTACCTAGAACTGTCAAATTCTTAAAGAAGAAAATAGAATGGTGATGACCAGGGGCTGAAGGGAGGGGAGAATGGGGAGTTATTGCTTACTGGGCATGGAGTTTTATTTGGAGAAGATGGAAAATTTCTGGAGATGGATAGTGGTGATGATTGAGCAACTAAATGGTTAATGCCACTGAAGTGTACACTTAAAAATGGTTAATATGATAAATTTTATGTTAAGCAGATATTACAACAATTTTTGAGAAAGATATAATGGGGGAGGGGGAAGAAATGATGGGATGCAAATATGTAAATGTGTAAACGTATGCTACATAGGGAGGCAAAGGCAGAAGTGGCTCTGATTTGAAGTTGTGGCCAACTACATCCTTCAAGAGTCAGTTGGCAGGGATAACCCCCAGCAGCTATTGATAGCTGGTTTCAGAAGCTCCAGCTACAAGCCTGGAGGAGCAGGGTAGAGGGCCATCAGGCCACAGCCAGCTTGGAAACCCTGGTGAAGCACAGGAGTGCTGTTCAGAATTTTGGCACAGAGCTCCATTAGCAGTTGGAATTGCTGCTCATGTTGTGTTCTAAGCCCTTGCAGGTGGTGAGCACCCGTGGGGAGGACTGGCCTTGGTGGTCCTTTCCTCTCCATGGCAGGTATTGTGCTGAGTGCTTTGTGCACTTAATCTTACCGGTTCCTCTTCATAAACTAAAGAGGAGGGATTCTTTTCCCTGTTCTCTGTGCACAAAGGCACTTTTCAGGGCCGTTTTCTAGGAGTGTCTTTCCCTCTGTCCCCTCGGTCAAGCCTGGCCCGGTGCCCACCCAGGAAAGAAGGCTGGAGAGAACATCTCCTCTCCAGTCCCCAAGACATGTTGCACTGACCAGCCACACACATTCCTTCCATAGGGTCTTTGGATTTCCATTTTTGGCAGCTTTTTTATGCCAGTCACCAGCCCTGTGGGCTGGGCCAGCAGAATGAGGGTTGTAGACTGGCCACCCAGGAGCCAGAGATGTCGTTTCTAAATGTGCTTTCGTCATACAGTGTGGTCCCCGCTGTGGCTTTTTTAAAAAAACAAATTTAATTAAAATCAAAATACAAAATGTCAGGAATTCTGGGCTCTCTTAAACCTGGAAGGTCTGAGCACGTGGACAGCCCTCAGGGAGCCCAGCGGAGCTGTGTTTTCTCGTGCCCACAGCTCTGGCCACTCTCTACCAGCCTCACCTGCAGGGTGGCTTGCTGGGGGTCCTCTCCCTGCATCTGCCAGTCTTCCTGCAGATCAGATCCATGCAATGCAGGCTCGCTGCCTACCCCTCATAACTGTCATGGGAGTCCCAGCACCTCCACATGCGGGGCCTGGAGACTTAAACACGGGGATCCATATATACGCCTGAGGGGCAGGGACTAAGCAGGGGAATAGGAGACATGGGCAGAGAAACTGAGGCAGGAGCACAAGCCTAGGTTGGGGGGAAACTGTGACTCAGAAGCCACCCCTGCCCCTCCCAGGCCTGGCCTGCAGCAGGTCAGGCCTGCTTAGGTCAGGTCCCCCCACAACAACCAAGTGCATTTTCCAGGGCAGTGCATCTGATTGGCCCAGGCTGGGCTGGTTCCCGCCCCTTGGCCAAGTGAGGGTGGGCCTCCCTGGTAGTCCCACCAGGACTGTCAGTATTCATCAGAGGGTGTGGTTACTCCCCAAAGCAAAACTCCTGTGTTTGTAGCCAGAAGGAAAGGAGATGGAGGCCAAGAAAGCAGACCCAGCCAATGGAGGTGCCAAGAGGGGTGGATTTGGAGCTCAGGTCTGGGCTGGGAAGGAGATGTGGCACCTGGAAGAGGAGGTCCTCTGTGCACCTGGGCCCACAGGCCAAAGTTAATACCTGGAAGGGATGGCCTGTCCCCGTAGGGGCCACTGTGACCCCGGGCCAACCAGCATGGGCTTTTTCTCTCCTCGTGTTTTGGGCACTGCTGGTCACACCTCAAGTGTCTGACCGAGTCCCTCTGACACTGTGGCCTGGGGATACCAGCATCAGTGCCCAGGTGGGCTGATGGTCAGGAAGAGGGCCTGGAGTTCAGACTCACCTGTGCTCAAGTCCCAGCTCTTCCATGTACTCAGCATGAGAGCTGGGTACCTGCCTTTCCCACTCTGAGCCTCAGTTTCCTCATCGGTAAGATGGGAGGCCTAAGGGATGAGATGGGGCGTCAGGCAGGGAAGATTGGCCTTCCCAGGTCAGGACTGCAGGCTTCTCCCCAGCTTCCCTCCCACAGACTCCAATACTTGAATGCCTGGTGTGTTGGCCACACCTCATCATCCCTTTTTGCACTGTTCAATTTCAGGCTTCACTGCCTCTCACCTGCACCACTGAGTCACTTGAATGCCACGTATCTTGACCGAGCACCCACTGTGCGTGTGTGTCAGGGAGCCGGGCCCTAGAGTGCAGCAGTGGGCGAGCCAGCCTCCTCCTGGAGAGAACACAATGCCAGGAGACCAAGGCCAGTGTGAAGTCTGGGGGATTGGGGAGGCCCAGGGGTCACAGGGGTCAGGAGGCATGCCAGGCAAGCAGGTGCAGCGTGTTCGAAGGTGTGGTGTGTGGTTAGTCCTGGGGTAAAGGGGCCCTCACCTGGACACATCAGAAAGTGGACTTTGCATTCAAACCATGGCTGGGCCACTGTTGGTTGCGTCCCCTCAGGGGGTCACGGGCTGAGCATGCCCGCGATCCCACCACCCGCCATAGCCCTGGGATGTGTTCAGGTGTTCTGGGGGCCTTTCGTCTTCTCAGCTATGTTTGATGACTGAGCTCGACCTTCATTCAGCTTGAATGGATAGCACCAAGACAATAGCATACATCGGGGCAAAGGGGGCATGCACATCAATGAAGCATTTTTTCAGTGTTCCATTGTAATTTTATTCATTGGAATAATATTGCTTGTATCGTGTCATATGTGCAGTTTCCTCTCCTCCCATTTTCACTTCGTTACATCATAACCATTTCTATGTTATCACTGAGTCCTCATAACTGTCATTTCAACGGCAACAGAAACTCCACTAATGGGTATGTTCTCCTTCTGTTCATCATCTGTGGCGTTCTGCATTTTGTTCACTGCTTATAATTAACACCAAACCAAACTCCTTTCCAAAACTTTTCCTCTTTAGATTATTTTCTTGGGATAAATTTCCAAGGATTTGATTAAGGTGAAAGAACACTCTCAAACATAAGGCTCTTTGCACATCGAGTCAAATCTTGTCCAATTCAAAGGGGCTGTGACAGTGTATAGCCCTGCCCAGCAGTGTTTAAAGGGCTGTTCCGACATGCCAGACAGCACTGGTTGTTTTGTTGTCTTGTTCATTTAGTGGGTATAAAGCAGACACACCTACTGGAGTCATACCATGCACCTGTCTACACACACACACACACAGAGAGAGAGAGAGAGAGAGTCCCAGGCCCCGAGGCAAAGCAAAGAGAGATAACTTGAAACAGCTCTTTAGATGGGGCACAGACGGAGTAGCCCGCCAGCCCGCTCGGGACCTCTGTGCCGGCCCTGTACTCCCAGCTGCTGCTCATGTACACCATGCAGGCTGTGTGCTTAGAAGCACACATTGGGGAACTACTGGTGATTCCAAGGATTCTCAAGGGAAATTGTGACAAGAAACAATTTTCCCAGCATCACTGGCTTCTTTTAAAATTGTGGTAAAATACACATAACATGAAATTTACGATCTTAACCATTTTTAAGTGTGCAGTTCAATTGCATTAAATACATTCACATTGTTGTGCAACCACCACCAGCATCCATCTCCAGAATTCTTTTTATCTTGCAGCACTGAAGCTCTCTGTGAATAAAAGTAACTCCCCATGCACCTCCTGCCCTGGGAGCCACCTTCTACTGTCTGTCTCTATGAACTTGACTACTCCAGGAGCTGCATGTAAGAGGAATCATACAGATTGGTCCTTTTGTGTCTGGCTTATTTCACTCAGCATTAGAGTCCTCAAGTTTCACCCACGTGGTAGCACATGTCAGAATGTCCTTCCTTTTTAAGGCTGAATGATAGCCCGTCGTGTGTATCCATCACATTTTGTTATCCATTCATCTGTTGATGGACAGTTGAGTTGGCTTTTAAAAATTACCCCGATAGCTAGTGGGAAGCAGCCGCATAGCACAGGGAGATCAGCTCCATGCTTTGTTACCACCTAGAGGGGTGGGATAGGGAGGGTGGGAGGGAGATGCAAGAGGAAGGAGATATGGGGATATATGGATATGTATAGCTTATTCACTTTGTTATAAAGCAGAAACTAACACACCATTGTAAAGCAATTATACTCCAATAAAGATGTTAAAAAAAATTACCGTTGGACATCCAAACAATGGATTACTGTGGGACAGTTAAAAAATAAAAAGCATGAACGTGCTCTGTCCTGCCATGGGAAGATTTTCAAAATGTACTGTTAGTGAAAAGAGCACAGGAGAGTGTGTGCAATACACTACTTTTTGTGTAATAAAGAAAGGGGGGAATATATATATTTATATTTTTTTGTCCTTGTATACAGAAGGACAGAAAAATAGGTAAGAAATTAATAAAAGCAGTTACTATGGGAGAGGGTGAATGGGGGCCACTTCCGCAGCCCGTCTGTGTTCCCAGTAGGCTGGAGCCCCTGCTCAAGGGAGGAGGATGACGTCTGTGCCAGCGCACCTTCGGGGAGGGGTGAGAGGAATGTCAGGGCACTACTGTGGCTCTGACCGCACCCACCCTATCTCAAAGGAATACCCAGATGCAGGAAGTCATCATCCCCTCTCCCCTTGCCTGGGCACACCCTTCAGAGCCTCAGTGGTACAGTCTCTCTGCATGCCTTGGCTTGCTTATGTCTGCCTCCCCAACCCCTTGCCAGCTCTGAGAGGTCCTGTCCATCTGCAGCCACTCCATGCATGCACGCATGAATGCACGCATGAATCAGCAACAGCAGGAGACACCAGAGACTGCAGGAGGGGGCCAAGCCCATCCATTCACTGATAATCGGGCCAGAGCCCAGCTGGCAACAGGATGGGTGCTTGGAGGTGGGAGGGCAACATCAGCCACCCATCTGCTCTCTGGGCATCCCTGTGAGTCATAATGGTTCTGGCCCCCAGCTCCACGCAACCCCTGACCTCCAGTGGAAACTTGCTGCTTCGGAACAGAGCTGGGTCCAAGCCCTCCCCCCTTCCTCGTGTGTCCGGCCCCCCACACCCGGCCCCCAGTACCAGGCCAGACCTGAGGTGCTCTGGATGCTTCCCAGCTCACCTCTTGAAGTTGTGACATCCTGGCTTCCCCAGAAAGGCCCCTCTGCAGACCCTCTCACATTGTCTGACGGACCACCCTGAGCTACAGAGAGGTTTTCAGAATCGCCTCCACCTCCACTACTGGCTCATCTTTGAGAAAACTGGGATCTGGGACAGGCTATAGGGAGGAGGTGCCAGGTGTCTGGCAGGAGAGAGCGGACCTTCCTGGCCTCAAGAGCTTTCTGTCTAGTGGAACTGGGCTCTGGTTCTGGGCTCTGGGTGTGCGGCAGAGGCAGCGCTCACCCCAGAGTTAACCACCATTCCCTGCAGGGCAGCCCCCGTGTGCCCTCATGTGCAGCAGCTTTCCCACTGGGATGGACAGGAGACAATTTTGTGAAATTTTAGTTTCATCAACTGAAAATTGAACACTTACAACTTTGCTGGAAAGGTGAAATAAAGCTGTGGCTGTCCCTAGGGCTGGGACTGTCCAGGCCGCTGTTCAGACTGGTTCCCGCACCCTCCCTGCACTGTAACCCAGTCGCTGCACGCCCTAGGGACAGCCCTCTGCAGGGCTGCTTCTGATCCCCAACATCAGCTTGGACTCTCCAAGTCCCTCTGTCTTTACTTTCAGGGCCAGGTCACCAGCGGGCAGGAGAAGTCAGAAACAGGCTGGGGCCAGGGTCTGCCATGGGGGCAGTAGGGGTGAGGTGAGAGGGGCAGTGGGGAGGCTGCTCCCTGTAAGGTCCCTGTGGTGAGCCTGCAGGACTCCACAGTTAAGGCTGCGGGGGCTGCTTGAATGTATGGAGAGATGGTTACGTATGGGAGCTGGTTAAACGTATGGGAGATGGTTAAACAGTCACAGGCTTGGCCAGGACTCGCTGCCACAAGTGCCCCAAAGGCTTCATTCAGGAAGACTGACCAACAGACATATGTGCAGAGCCCGAGGGAGGAAGCACTGTCCAGTGCACACTCGTGGATGGGTGCCTGCTGCAGGCCAGGACCTTGACTCAGCGCTGGGTCAGAAGATATGTGTGCTGTGGCCCCACCTGGAGGAGGTCTGGCTGGAGACCTTTCTCTATACCAGGCACCAGCAGCACCCCAAGCACTCCACAGTGCTAACAGGGAGAATCTGCTGATGCCCACCGGAAGTCAGGCCCAGCCTTGACGGGTTGCTGCAGGGAAACAGGGAAGGTCCCACCTAGGGGGAGTCACTTCAGCCACGTGCAGAGGGATGGAGGATTGAAGATGGTGGGAGAGCCTTCCTGCAAGGGGGGAATAGCGGGACAGGTCAGTGGGTCCTAATCACAAAGAGCCTGGACCGTCATTTGGCTGCACCTGAGAGAAACTCAAACCGACTCATGTGATGGAGCAGTCCACAGAGCAGCTTCGGGCACAGCAGGATCCAGGGCCTCACCCACGGAACTCAGGAATGTGCTCGCTTTCCTGGCTCCTTGAGGGACAGGATGGTTCCAACCGTGCCATTCCACTGCTCAGGGACCCAGGGGAAAGAGCTTTCAAGTGCCACAGAAGTTCTAGGATTGCATCTGAGCCCTCTAGTTTGGATCAGGTCCACCCCCGACTCATTCTTGTGGCCAGCAGCAGGGCAAATACGTTGATTGTCTAAGCCTGGTCAAAAACAACCTTCACTGCGAGTAGGAGTGGATACTGGAAACAGTCAGTCCCTAAATGGCTAGGAATGATAATGGAAAAGAGATGATTCCTGGGGATGCAGTGGCTATGGGGTGGGGGGATCCCTCCCTGGCAGCCCTCCCAGGAGGTGATCACTGGGCTCAGGTGGGCACAGAAGAGCCTATGGGAGGCAGGGCCTGCCCAGCCAGGATCCCAGGGGACCAGCAGGTCCAAATGCCCCTTGCCATTGCAGGTAGGCATGCCCCGGACACTGAGCACCTCCAACATGGTCACTCCAGGCAGCCTCGGCCCACCCCACCCTGAGCCCACGGATGGTGAGCAGGCCGGGCAGCCCCTCCTGGATGGAGCTCCATCCTCAGCCTCCCTGGACACCCTGATCGAGCAGCTGGTGCCCAAAGCTGACTACTACCCTGAGGTGGGTGATCCACCCAGTGGGGAGGAGGGGTAGCAGACTGGGCTCTCTTCCACCAGGCATGGGGGAGACAGCAGAGCTGGGGCTGGCTGGGCCTGGGGGTGGAGTAGGCTGGGAGGCACGTCCTTCCATGCCCTTGTGAGCACATGCTGCCTTTCTCCCGTATCCCCCCAGAAAGCCTACATCTTTACCTTCCTGCTGAGCTCCCGCCTCTTCATCGAGCCCCAGGAGCTCCTGGCCCGGGTCTGCCACTTGTGCATCGAGCAGCAGCAGCTGGACAAGCCAGTGCTGGACAAGGTGAGAGGCAGGGCAGGGCCGGGGGCCTCCGAGTGTACTGGGTCTCCCCTGACATGCACTTGTGAATCAACCTCTTGGAGAGGCAGCAATTGCTCCCGTTCTCCTGACAAGGAGCCCACAGGGGTTTCTGACTTGTCTGAAGCCCAGAGCCAGAAGGGACAGAGTCAGAACCTTTAACCCCAGTGCTGTTTTCCAATGCCCTAGGGGAGCCTTGAGCTCACACAGCCCAAACCTGGGCCCCCAGAGCCCCATGAGTAGATCCCCATCTGTGGCCTGGGATGGCCCTGCCGTGCCTGTTGGTCTCCCTGCCCCCAGCACCCTCTGTTCCACCCTTTCTTCTTCTGCGGGTCCACTGTTGGCTCAGCCTTCCCTCGGTTCCCCATATCCTTTCCTCTGTCCCTCGCCATATCCCATGGGCTACAACTGCCTATTTATGCATGTGTCAGTAGGGTTCCGCTGTCCAGTGATAGAAACCCAGTTTCAACGGGCCTAAGGTAAAGGGACTTTACTGGCTCATATAACTGCAAAGTCTCAAGCTACCACTGGCTCCAGGGACTAAAGCACCATTAAAACGTGGTCTTTCTCCCTAAGACCCCTTGCTTTGTTTACCTCTGGCCAGCCTCACTCTGGCTCAGGCAGGTTCTCTGTACGGTCTGATGGCCTCCGCGGCTCCAGGGTCATGGTCTACCCTTCCCAATCCTGTGGAAAGAGGAGCCTGATAAATAAAAGCCCCGATCTCATTGGCTTAGCTTAGGCCACATGCCCCTCTGTGAGCCAATCACAGTGCATGATGGGGGTGTGCCATGCCCTGATTGGCCAGCACTGATCTGGGCACACTCCTGGAGCCCTGGGTCAGGATCAGCTGGGAAGGATGGAGAGGGAGACCCCACAGGAAAACAGATGCTGTCACCACAGAAAGGGAGATGGGACGACTGGCAGTTACAAACAAGAGATGACCCCCATTCCAAATGTGTGTCTGTCCCCCTCTGCTTTGCTGTGGTCAGCCCCCATCCCCATGTCCCGTCTCTGTCTCCTGGCACAAAGTAGGCACGAGGCCCACCCCGCCTCGGCCATTGCTGCTGCCCCTCGGACAGCCCAGACGCGCAGTGAGTGGCTGAGACAGAGGCTGCTGTGACCCCCACCTCCCAAGCAACCCTCACCAAATGCAGACGACCCTCGGATTGCCTTGCAGGCCCAGGTCCGGAAGTTTGGCCCCAAACTGCTCCAGTTGTTGGCCGAGTGGACAGAGACGTTCCCTCGGGACTTCCAGGAGGAGTCGACCATCAGTCACCTGAAGGATGTGGTGGGCCGCATCGCCCCCTGTGACGAGGTGGGCGAGCCAAGCGGGATTCTCTTCACCTTGTCTACACCCTCACACCCCAGATCTGAGCCTGTTCCTGGGATGGCCTCAGGGTCCTCATCTCCCCACCAGCACACTGCAGCCCCTCTAAAATCAGCCCCTTTCCGCCCCATCAGAGAATCAGGCACTGCAGAGCTGGCAGGGAGAGCAGGCCTCTGGTTCCAGGCCTGGTCTCTTGACCTTTCTCCTGTCCTGCTCTCATCAGTGGCATCAGATGGCAAGTGAAGGGCTCTTGTGGCTGCGTGGTCGGGCCATAGGTCAATGACCCATTAGGCTGGCCTGGCAGAACCCTCTTCCCCAGTAGCTTGGGAGACAGCCAGTGTATTGGGCATCTGGTGCCTCTGCGCCCCACACCCTGCCCTGCTCTCCCAGCTGCATTACTCTGGGGAAGGCACTTAAAGGTGAAAGAGGAACAAAACTCCCTACTCCCTACCTCCCAGGATTAGGGTGAGAACACTGAGGGGGAGTGCATGTTGCTTGCCTTGGGAGGAGACTGAATGTGGCAAGCTGACAGCTAGTGACATGCCCCACAGTGGGTCTGAACACAGAGCCAGCCAGAGCCAAAGGAGAACTGCCAAGGCAGGCTGGGCACCAGGAAGCTGTAAAGTCCAAGGCCTAACTGAGGCTCAGAAAGGGATGCCCTGCCCTGAGGTCATTTCACATAGCCAGCAAGTTAGTTGTTATGAGACCTCAGTGAGATGAGGGTCATCTCCTCCTCCTCCTTTGCATCCCCTGATCCATCTGGGGATTATAACACTTGGCTTAGGTTGCAGCAGAAAGGAGACTCAGGGAAGGCTCAATGACTGGATGGATCAGGAAGATGAAGCAGGAAGGGGAGATGCTGACTGACCGGCTTGGTACATAGTTGGCTACTTTGATGGATGAGTCGAGGGGGAAAGAAAGATGTTTGGGAAGTTGGGTAGGCAGGGAAATTTATGGGCTAAGTGGATGTGGAGAGACTGATGGAAAGAAGTGGAGGAGAAAGGTAGAAATGATAGCTAGATGAGTGGGTAGATGGATGACTAGATGGATGGGAGGGTGAGTGAATGGGTAGGTGGATGGGTGTGTGTGGGTATGGGTGGGTGGGTGAGAACATGGAGGGGAGGGTGGGTGGGTGGATTGATGGATGGATGGATGGATGGACGGATGGTGGATGGATGGATGGGTGGGTGAGCGGATGGACGGTGGATGTATGTATGAATGGATGGATGGTGGACTGATGGTGATGGATGGATGGATGAATGGTGGATGGATGTATGAATGGATGGATGAGGGCAAATGTTAGACTGGAGGGAGGAAGGATAGATAAGTGAATTGATGGATCTGTGGGTGGGTGAATGTATAAAAGGGGAGGTGGGTGGGAAATAGATGGTTGCAGGGACGGTAGATGGATGGATGGATGGATGGATGGATGGAGCAGAGGGTATGTAGTGAGATGAGAGCCCAGTCCTCTGCTTTATCTCTCTCCCCTGCCACAGTAGGCCTTCAAGCAGGTGAGGTCTAAGCCATTGACAAGATGGATTATCTGCCCTTATCAGGCCTGCCTCTGCCATTGGCAGAGCAATTTCAGAGGCAGACCCTGCCATTCTGGCCACCGTGGCGTGGGATGGGTGTAAGTCCTGGGCTTGTTTCCTTAAGAAGCAGTGCCTCCTCACTGAGCCCTCAAAAAATCTGTCAAGACTGTGCTGGGAAATCTTTTCTAACTACCCAGTAGATGAAAATAAGATACAGCCAAGACCTATGAATGGGCTATAGAAAGCAGTCATCCACCAGGTGTGGATTTTCAAAGCAGAAATAACTCATTCGGGGCATTTCTCATTCCTTCCCTCGGAATCCAATTAGGTGTGCTGAGTGGTGAGAACTGGACCTGGGATTCCCTAGTCTCCATGCCACCCACCCAGGCTCAGGCCAGGGGTGACCCATGTGTCTTTGTAATCCCCAAGTTTCTCTTCCCCAGAAAGCACCTGCTCCAAGGGGATGTCCTGTAGGTGCTGGTTTCCCTCCCCTGGATGCTGTGGGTGGACTGCAGGCTGCTCCCCTCCCAGCACAGGCACAGTCTCAGCTGGGAAAGGAGCTGGTGAGCCCTGAACCAAACTGATGAGGCAGGGCCCACAGGACTCAGAACATGAGGTCAGGGTCAGACCTTCTGAGCTCAGATCCCAGCTCAGAAACCACAGCTATGTGACTTTGGGCAAGGTGCTTCCCCTCTCTGAACTTCAGTTTCTTCATCAGTCAAACAGAGACGATAACTGCTCCCACCACACAGGTCTGCGGCAAAGGCCCTGAAGTCACGTGTGCTCGTATTTCAGCACTTGGTAAATGTGAGCTATGATGAGGAACAAATTCTTTCCAAAGTTCAGGCACATGGGGATTATTTTTAACTTTTTTGAAACTTTTGTTATGGAACATTTCAAACATATACAAACATAGATAATAGTAACCATGAACTCCTGTGTGCTCATAGCCTAGCTTCAACAATTATCAACATTTTGCCAAACTTGTTTCTTCTATCCCCTCACACACTTCCCCTCCCTCCAAATTATGTTTTTAAATCATAGGCATTATATCTTTTGCTCCAAAAACATTTCAGAATCATCTTGTAAAAGATTTCTTACACAGAGATAGGATCAAGATAGGATGATATAAAGTGTTGTGCATAATACAATGAGATGAACACAGTGTTTTCAGAACTGCGTGTCTTTGGGCAAATTACTTAACCTCTCTGGACCTTAAATTAATTTCTGTAAGAGGGAAGATGATAAGCCCTCCCTCAAAGGGCTGTGAGGAGAACAATGCTGCTCAGGAACGTGGAGGAGGTGGTACAGGGCCAGGAAGGAGTGGGGCTTCCCCATCAAAGTGGCTGTGAAAGGTGACACCTTTCTCTTTCTTCCTGCCCCCCTGCCATTTCCTGGAAGCCTCATGTCCTCACTGTGCTCCCCACCACCTCTCAGTAACCGGGAACAAGGGGCTGGAGCGTCTCTGGGAAGGCCATTCTCTATGACTGTGGGTTCTGTGCTGCTCCAGTCCACCCTCGGCTCCCATCCTGGTAGGTTGGGCTCAGCAGTTACAACTCAGGAAGACCAATGCCGAGGCTGAGAGAGACTGGGGGATCACAGGAAGGCATAGAGGGTCACAGCCCTGGTGAGGGAGACAGGACAGGAGGACAGCAGTGCCTTGGCCACACCCACTGGGCTGGCCAGAGGAGGCTGACTGTATGGGCAGCCTTCCTCACTCTGGCCTTGCTCTCCCACTCACATGGCTGTCTACTACCTCCCGCCAAGGGCAAAGGTGGTGGACAGCTGACTCAGAGAACGAGCTGGCAGTGGGTGCAGAACTCCTGCCTGTGCAGGTGGGCTAAGCCCATTGGACATCAGCCGCGGGCTGGCTCAGGTGGGAGCTTTCAGGAACTTCAGAAAACAAGGGCCCGTACTCGTCTGGATAGAAATGGATCCTAATCACGAAACGCTCAGTCCAAGAGAACTTGGAGGCACCTGGAGAGCCATGGCCACCACCCAGGCCACGCTTGG
The DNA here is from genome assembly GCF_039906515.1 of Pseudorca crassidens. NCBI lineage: Eukaryota > Metazoa > Chordata > Mammalia > Artiodactyla > Delphinidae > Pseudorca > Pseudorca crassidens. Next base: position 137,955,264 of record NC_090298.1, on the reverse strand, counting down.
ATGGCGACCTCTACACTCACACTCGGCTCCGTGCATGCAGCAGGCAGCTCTGTGAGAATGACAGAGAAAACAGCCCAGTCCCCATCCTCCCAGCTCACAGGCGAGCCACTGGGGGAGAGCTGAGCCATGCTGGGTGCACCCCGGCTCTCGAATGTGGGCTCCTGACAGTGACAAGGAACACACTGGCGTTCTCAGCGGTAGGTCCCTGGGCCTGCCCAGATTCACTGAGATCTCCCAGACGGTGTCCACAAGGTGTAGAAATCAGTGAGAGAATGAGAGGAGGTCAAAGAGAAGGTCAAATACCTTCCCCACATTCAGAGGGGGAACAGAAGATTCAGGAAAAAACACATAAGCTTGAGGTTAACGCTAAAGGAAAATTTTTAAATGAATTAGCACGCAAGCAATGGCAATTGTTTGGAGTGAATATTGGTTCAATAGAAACAAGTCCTGCTAAATTGTCTGCATATTTTTAAAGATAGGGCCAGTGCCTGGTTCTATCAAACTGTAGCCACAGATGCACTGCATCCTTGACTTCAGTAGAGCTCTGAAGTCTGCCTTGGAGAGGCTGACTGTCTAGAAGCAGGTGAAGGCCAGTTTTATCTAATCAGCAAATATGTGTGGGCCCCTCCTGTTCATGCTGGGGACCAGCAAAGAGTGACCCAGTGTTGCCTTCATGGAGCTGGTACTCCAGTGAGAGGCTTGGACAAGGGCTCTGAAGGAAGGGCATGGAGCTTGGAGGGAGAAGGCTGTACAGGTCCTGCCTGGGTCATGGGGCAGGAGGGACAAGGGGTCAAAGGGATTGGGGAGTGGTCTGTGTCTGGAGCACAGAAAAGAGGAGCAAGGGCTACATGGAGGCCATTGAGCATGCCCAGAGCTGACCTCAGGGCCTCCAAGCCACGTCAGGCTTTTTGTCTTTGCAAAAGCAGGGAGGCAATTTAGGGAAGAAGCATGCAGTGGTCAAATGTGCATTTTGAACAGAACACTCTTGCTACAGGGTGGAATGGAGAGAGGCTGGCGTGAATGCATGGGGCCCACTGAGGAGGCCACTGCAGCCACCAGGGAAATGACTATGGCCTGGACCACATACACTGTGGTGGATGACAAGCATGGAAATGGAAGAAGACAAAATCAAGAGGGTTGGTGATGGCCTGGAGGGCCTGAGGGAGAAGGTGGTTTGAGGATGGCTCCACGTCCAGGTGCCTGATGCCAGTGCTCCGTTCAGCGGACAGGGATGCAGGTGGAAGAGGCAGGCCTGGGGAGGAGAGCATGACTTCTTGCATGCACCAGGTCCAGGTGGCCCCTTGCCCACATGGCTCTGGAGATCAGAGGAGAAGGTTGTCTGCACACGAATACTAAACAACACTCTGCACATGAACCAGAAAACCCAGGAATGAAGTACAGAGGATGGTGAAGAAAGGAATAGACAGAGGCAGGAGGAACCCAGCATGCAATCACAGTGCAGACAGACAAGCCTACAAACAGCCCAAGGCAGGAGAAACTGGGGAGCTGAGGCAGATGCTGCCTGAGAAACAGCCCCTGGCTTTCATGACAGGAGGTCCTTGGTGCCAGTGAGAGTTAGTCTGGTGACAGGAGAGGAGGCAGATGGGATGGTGGAGGGTTGAGTGGGAAATGCGGGATCTCAACAGCCAGTGTAGCCACCTCTGGGCTGGGTAGCAGAGAGAGGTGGGGGGCTGGTGGAGGTGTTGGGAATCACCAGTGACTGTGTCACCGGGGCTGGCTCTGACTGGACCTAACTCACCATCTTCCTGGCACTCAAATGAAGACCTGGGAGGCAGCATGGGTGCTGACCACACTTTTGGATACAGCAAAGCTGAGACGGATTGTTCCTTCCACTGGCGACAAAGGGAAGACTTGGACCTCAGTTTACCCACACACTGCCCAGCTAACCCATGGGTGCCTTCTGGGTCTGCCCCCCACGGCTCTGGGAGTTAGGGTTAGTGTTAGGGTTTGGGCTTGGGTTCGGGTTTCCTGTGTCCTGAGGGCTCTACCACAGCTGCCCTGGCCACTCCACAGAGAAGCACTTTCATAAGGGGCTGGGATGCCACCTCCATCACCAGAGCTCTGGGCACCAACAATGCTGGACCTCAGTGCTCCTTTGAGCCCCATCAGAGACTTGAGGAAACACTGAGGTCCCCCAGGCAAGCCCTACACCCTACGCCCCACCTGCAAAATGCCTCTGGGTTTGTGTGCATGAAGAATGTGCACTTTTTCTATCTGAAATTACCTGGTAGTACTGACTATCCACAACCTTCTTCTGAGGCCTCTGGGACCAGGCCCTGCTGGGAACCTGTCTTCCTGACACCTTGTTGTTGGCAGGAGTCCAGGCCCCAGATGCCCACTGCCACTCCCAGGCCAGGTCCTGGCTCAAGGGGGTTGAATCCACTTCTGGGGGAGCCATTTGCTGACCAGTCGGGGGCCTGTTCTGTGGGCTACTGACCAAACCTTTGGGAATGTGTGGACCACTTGCTCAGTAAACCCAGCTAGTCTGATGCACCTTCCTTGGAAATAGGGGTCTCTGAGGGGCAATAATCAGTTTCCCCATGGGGTGGGAGGGTGGTCCCTGCACCAAGCCCAGCATCTGAGCTGCATGGTGAGGGGCTCTGTCGGTACAGTAAATGCTTATCAAGTGTCCACTGCATGCCCAGAGCTATGACACAGAGAGGTTAACGCAGACTTCCCTGCCCCTGCCGAGCTGTCATTCTGCAGGGGAGTAAACAACCCCAATCGTCTCTTGCAGTGGTCCCATAAGGAAGTCACACAGGGTGAGCTGGAGACAGAGTGCCAGGGGCAGAGGATGAACAGCAAGGCTGGTCAGGGAAAGCCTCTCTAAGCTAGGCCTGGGAGACAGGAGGGGACCCCCATTGAAGCCAAGCAAAAGACTAGCACCCAGGGCAGGGTCCATTCCACATCTCCCTCCTCTATCCCTCTACCCCCTGGCAGTCCCCACCCCATGCTGCCCCTCTCCCCAGACAGCTGGGGGGGCTTGCACCCAGCCACTCTCCCTAATGTGTGCTCTTCTTGGCTCCCGCTGGTGATCCTGCAGCCTTCTCCCCAGCCAGCCTTGACTGTAGGCCCCAAACCCAGCCTGCCCTGGATTGGGTCCTATTTCAGGGTCGGGGAGGTGCAGGCACACCTAGGAGCAGCCCATCCCTGACAGCTGGGGAGCCTGCCTGCCTCAGCTATTAGATATGCGGAGACAGGTTTCCAGGCCTGAGCACCCTCTCTCTACCCTCCTCCAGGCATACCGAAAGAGGATGCATCAGCTCCTGCAGGCTCTGCACCAGAAGCTGGCAGCTCTGGGCCAGGGGCCGGAAAGCCTGCTGGGCACTGACAAGCCCATCTCCTACAGGAACAAGCCTCCAGCCTCTATCCACAGGGAGCTCCTCAGCATCTGCAGTGACCCCTACACACTGGCTCAGCAGCTGACCCACATAGAGCTGGTGAGCAGGCCCACACCGCCCTCCACTCAGACCCAGAGCCTGGAACACTGAAAATAGTGGGCCACCCCCCAACTCCCCGTCTTGTACCCCACCTGGTCTCAGCCTAACCCAGGGCCTGAGCCCATCACATCAGGGCCACCCAGGCATCTCCAGAGGACCCTGACTCTGGAGCAGTCTCTCACCACACCTGGGGCGAGGAACAGGAAGGCTGGAGGTACCAGCCCTGCCCAACTTTGACCTCTGGCCTGCCTGAGAGTCCAGGCCTGGGACAGAGGAACTAGGTTCAGATCCTGGCTCTGACACCACCTGATGTGTGATCCTCCCACATCCAAGGCCTTCCCCACCCGGGCCTCGGTTTTCCCCATCCAGGACTCACACAGTCACACTGTACCCACCCCAGCTTTCCAGAGAAGCGCAGACAGGCCTTCCTGTGTGTGAAAGGGATGCCCTGGCCTAACCTCCAGTATATTGGGCTCCTTGTAGATGCAGAGGCCAAAGGGGCCTGCCCCAGAGAGAAGGGAAGCTGGGGAGTAGGGTTCTTTTCTTTTAAACCTCCATCGTTTATGGCACCCTTACTGGTTTCCAGGCATTATATTCAAGAGTTACGTGCACTATCTCATCTTCCCACCACCTTACCAGATAGGTGCTATTATTATTGTCTTTTCACAGTTGAGGAAGCTAAAGCCAGAGTGTTTAAGTGACTTGCCAGAAGTCACACAGCAGAAGGGACAGAGCCAGGATTCAATTCTGACCCAGACCCCATGCTCTTAGCCATCAGGCCTACCCTGGAGGGAGCAGGTCATTTCAATTACCCGACTCCGAGCCTGGTTTCCTAGGTATCACACCCTACAAGCACTCCCTATGGAGACATTGACCCCTGCCCCCATGAAATACAGCAGCCCCTGAGCATGGGAAAGGAGGGGCTGCCCCCTTCAAGATGGTGCTAAGCTCTGTGACAACCCAGAACAGGGCTGTAGAGGCCCGGTGAGAAGGGCAGCTGGGCCCATGCCAGGCCCCCAGGGAGCATCCCTTCCCCATACATTTCCCATTTTCCCAACTCCTTTTCTGTCTCTGGTGCAGGAACGGCTACAACACATTGGACCTGAGGAATTTGTCCAGGCTTTTGTGAACAAGGACCCTCTGGCCAGCACAAAGGTAGAAGGCCCTTGGACGGACTGTCCCAGCAGTGACCCCTACTCACCGGTCCCTCTGGGGGATCCCCGGAGCATCAGCTGAGCCAGCTTCGGAGGGACCAAGGGCAGATGGGCTTGGAGCGGTCGTGCCCACTCCACCCATGCCCCTAGCCCAAGGCCATCACACCCCAGCAGCCCTGAGTCCTGGGGAAGCCTGGGAGGGCGGGATGAGCCTGGCCGGGTCACCCACCCAGCGAGGGCGGAGTGGCGGTCGAGGAGCAGGAGCCCTGGGTGGGTTAGAGGGTAGAGGTTCGCACGGGGCCCGCTCCAAGACCCCATGTGCCCTCCCGGTGCTTTGCGGTGGGCGCTGATGCCCTCTAGCGGCCACCCGGGGTAACGCGGGCTGGTGCCAGCTGCCCAGGGAAGTTAAGGGCATGCTCTTCCCTCTGAAGGTGGAATTTCAGAGCCTGCCCCTCTCTCTCAGAGCCCAACCAGCAGTTAGCCTGGTGCTTATCAAGGAGTTAAATCCGAACCAGAACTGGAAATATCCTGTCTTCTGCCCTGGCACCTAATAAAAGAAGAGAAAACTGAATATGCAATTGCATTTCACCTCTCGGATAAGCAAAGATTAAACATGGGTGTGTATGTGCAGGGAAAGGGACCGTCTCATACATGGCTGGTAAGGGGTAAAATTGGCACAGCCACTTTGGAGAGCAGCATGGCAATAGCATCAACACTTGAAATATACACTCTGGACCCCAACTTTCCACACCTAACAATTTACCCTGCAGATATACACACACATGTACACAAAGATGTATGCACAAAGATATTTGGGATATCTTTCTGTGCTTTATGACCAAAGGCTGGAAGCAAACTACCTTACCATCCACAGGGACTTGATTAAACATTATAATACATCCATACATAGAATGCTATGCAACTATTAGAATAAGAGTGACTGTAAGAATGGAATAATCACCAAAAGTCCATTGTTGAGAAAAGAAAGTAAAGTGAAGAGCAGTGGCAAAGAGTATGTGACCATCTGTGTAACAACAACAGATAGGAGGGTGCATGATACATATCCCCTTGCACATGCGTGTGGACAATCTCTAGGAATACTGGTTACTCTGGGGAGCCCAGCATGGAGCTGGGAGAAGAGTGGAAAGGAGACTTTGCTACTCTTATTGAGTTGTTTGTTGTTCTGTTTTGTTTTGTTTGGGGGTTTGGCCCTTTCCAAGTATTATTTTTTATTGTGAAATACATCAAGATTGCACGTGACATTTCTTTACCCACTCTACTGTAGATGAACATTTTTGTGTTGCTTCCAGACTCTTGGCTATTGTAGATATTGCTTCTATGAACATTCTTACACATTTCTAATGTATGTGGGTACATTTTTTCTAGGGCACCAGTTCTCAAATGTTTTGGTCTCAAGATGCCTTTTTCACTCTTAAAAATTATGGAGGACCCCAAAGAACTTTTGATTATGTACTAATAATATCTACCGGTATTTATTCTATTAGCCATTAAAGCCAATAACTTTTTAAAATATTTATTTATTCAAAAATCATAACTCATTATATGTTAATGTAAGTTTTATGAACAATAACTCTATTTTCCAAAATAAAAAAAAATTAATGAGAAGAGTGATATTGTTTTACAGTATTTTTACAAATCTCTTTAATGACTGAAAATAGAAGGCAGTTGAATTCTCTTAATCTACTTCTGCATTCAATCTCTTGACCTAACATTATTTGAGTTGAAAATCCATCCTCACACAAATATGTAGTTGGAATAGAGAGGCATATATTACAGTCTTTTCAGATAATTGTGAATATTCTTCTTTGATAGTACACTAAAACTCAACAAGGGGTAATTTTTTAACATCAGCTGCAATTTGGAATCTGAAAATAAACTCTATCACTTTAAAATTCATTGGTCCATCTTGCATCTTGAATGGATCTTTTTGCCCATGCAGGATTTTGTGACATATATTGTCCATTTGGAAAATATGGGTTCACTGAATCAAGCAGACCTTCTGAATGTTGGCATGTTTCATTATATGATATTTTAAAATGATATTCATTATATATATTCACTACTGATATCACCCAAAAAGTTCTTAAGTATTGGGAAGCTGTCACGCTCCACAGGCAGATACATGTTTTATAAGTTCCCAATTTTCTCTTGAAAACTTGAATTTTATCCTTGGCAACGAATACTATCAGTTGTTTTCCTTGAAGTTACAGGCTCATTTTGTTGATTTTCAAGGAAATATCAACCAAATACTGAAGTCTGAGTAACCACAATGGGTCAGTCCTTCTTTCAGGTAAAAATAGTGCTCCATGAGTAAAGTTCAGCTCACAAGTCAGTCACACCAGTGCTTTCCCACAAGACCACCATCAAAACTCTGTGTGCAGCAGAAGTGCCTATGTCTACAGTCCTCCCTTCGTATCTGTAGGTTCTGCAGCTGCAGATTCCACCAGCCTCAGATCAAAAATATTAGAAAAAATTAAAACTCCAGAAAGTTCTAAATAGCAATACTTGAATTTACTGCTCACCCAAGCAACTATTTACATAGTATTTACATTGTATTAGGTATTATAAGTAATCTAGAGATGATTTAAAGTACACGGGAGGATGTGCATAGGTTTATGCAAATACTACGCCATTTTACATATGGAACTTGAGCATCCTCTGATTTTGGTATCTGAGGGGGGAGGTGGAACCATTCCCACCCCAAAGATACCGAGGGACAACTGCACTCCCATTTTGTCACATAGAACATGAAAAAGACATGTACTCAAGGGTTGAGATTTAATAAAACTGAAAAGTTTTTTGTCCTCAAGGACACTCTTAGTCACACTCACTTTTTTTCTTTTACTGTGAGTGTGTGGTAGTGAAGAACACGATGGCCACTGGTGTCATTTGGTGACTCTGTCTCGATTCAGGCTAAGGTGGCAGCAATTTTACCCATCATTCTATTATGCATTGGTACAAATGTCAACATGGTGAAAGGCAATAATCTATGAATATGAAATTAGGTTTGCCCTTGTGGACCCCCTGAAACGGTCTCAGGGACCCCCAGGAGTCCATGGACAACACTTTGAGATGTTGCTCTAATATATACCTACGAAGGGAATCACTGTGTCCGTCACAGGGTGGGCATATGATTAACCTTACCAGATGATGCCAGGTGAGGCTGTATCCATTTACACTGCCAGCAGGGAGTTATTCTTGCTCCACAGCCTCACTGACGCTTGAAATTGTCAGGCTTTTTAATTTTTGTCAAACTGTTAAATGGAGCATCTTTTCATGTGTTTTGGACATTCTTGTTTTCTCGTCTATGAAATGCCTGTCCCTGATTTTTGTTCGGTTTTCTATTGGTGATTTGTCTTTTTCTTAAGGATTTTTAAGAGTTTTGAGTGAGTTTTTAAAATGTGTACTAGTTAATTATCCCTTGTCAGTTAGATGTACTGCAAATTTTCTTCTCCTAGTTGGTTGCTTTGCTTTTCATTCTCATTATTGTGTCTTTTAACGAACAAGTATTCTTAATTTCCTCCTTATAAGGAATTTACCTTTCTGGATTATTTTTGCCTCCATATTTTGAAGCTATGCTATTAGGTGCAGACAAATTTAGACTCATGACATATTCTCAATAAATCAAAACTTTTATCTTTATGCAGTTACCCTTTAAACTCTCTTAATGCTTCTTGCCTTGGAGTCCTTTTTTGCCTTAAAGTCTATTTTGTCTAATACTAATATAGCTATGTGATGATAAATATCACATAAATATTTATCACGTGTATTTTTCAATTTTTTTACTTATATCCTTGGGTTTGGGGTTTACCTCTTGAAAATAGCAGAAGGCTGGATTTTTAAAATTACAGTGACTGGTCTATATCAGGGTAATTACTGCTCTAGATGGATTTGTTTTTACTGTCTTCTGTTGTACCTTGTCTTCTTTACCTCTTGTGCTTCTTTTTTTCCTTCTTTCTTTACTTCCTTTGGATTCTCTGGAATTGTAGTACATTTATACAGTGGAATAGTCTACATCAATTTTTAAAATTATGTTTCCAAAGAATATTTTATAGCACATGAAAGGGTTCATGTAGAAAAATGTGGGAATATATATAGAATATAGAGATAGAGATAGAAACATACATACACACATACATACATAAACACATATGGTTGGTCCTCATTATTCACCTTTATATCCTATAGTCGTTGTGAACACTGAATTAGCAAATACTGAGCCATTACTCCCGGGGAAAACATAGGGTTAGGTTCCTTGCAAGCCTTTCATCACAACATTTTCATCAACCTGTCAATATATAACCTTGATTTATGTGTGTTTCTGTTTAATAAGACCTTATTTAATATATGTTGTTGATTCAATAACATTGAACTCATGGCCAACAGCACTGTGACTCACGTCTGAATGAAGCTTATCTAACACATATTTTTTTCCTTAGGGCACGTCACAACCTTCATGTGCTTAGGAACACAAGACAGCATGGCAGCGCTGTGCTTGGGACCACTTTAAACAGTGAAATCACCAAGAAAAAGCACAAAAGTGCCAAAAAAAAAAAAAGACACTAAATAGACTACAAAAAGGACACTTGTTTACAGTATGGGAGCTGAAACCAGAAGTCAGGGCATCAGCTCAACCTCAGCTGGGAACACACAGGTGCATTGGGTGACTCAAATGTTTTGCCACTCTGCACATGTCCACAAATGACCAAGAAGTGACATGAGTGTTATTTGGGGGGTTTACAAATGAAATTTTAGGAAGTAGATTCGCAAACACAAAATCTGTGAATAATGAGGATTAATTATGTGTGTGGGTATATGATATATATATATCATATTAAGTTACGTCTTTAAGTGTATAGAAAAAAAGACTAGAAGGATACATGTCAAATCATGTATTTTTGGATGGTTTTGAGATATTTGTGGATGGTTTTGAGGTTGCGACATTTCCCAGATTGTCTATAATGATCATGGCTGACTTCAAAAAGTTATTCGTGTTCAAAAAGTTATTGACAAAAAGCCTGAGCATGGTCCTTGTGTCTTTCCTAGCCTTGTTTCAGTGACAAGACTAACAACCTGGAGGCTTACGTGAAATGGTTCAACAGATTGTGCTACCTTGTGGCTACTGAGATCTGCATGGTGCGTAGGAAGCCAGGGCCTGACCTGGCATGGCCAAAGGTGGCCAGGGCTTGAGAGGAGCCTTCTTGGGAGGGAACCAGAAGAGCATCATGAGCCTGTCTCCAAGCCCAGGGCCAGGCTGGGCACGCTCTGGGACACCGGGTGTCACCCAGCTTGCCTGTAGTGATATCTCCCCTCTGGGTAGAGCCTGGCAAACCCCCGTCTTAGCTGCCAGGTCAGTGATGCGGTGGATCCTGGCGTGCCAGTGGATCCTGCCTGGCGTGGATCCACCTGCCAGTCACAGAGGGTGTCAGAGAGATGCTTGCTGAGGGAGAGGGGGGCGGGCTCTGCTTCTTCCACGTGTTCCTGGGGCGGACTGGTCTGGCCTGCAGACAAATTCCATTTGGCTCACTCAGGACTTAGAGGTAGAAATAATCTAACCTTTAAGAAGTGGGAGATTGCACTTTAAAGTCCAGGTCTCTGGCTTCTCCTGGAAAGCAGGAAGACCAGGAAACACTGAGCTGGACATGCTCGCCACCAGGTCTCAGCCCCGCCAAGCCAGACCCTGCCCACCCTCTTCCCTTCCTATGGCAGTGGAACCCTCTCCCAAGCCCATTCTCCCACTGTCAGGTGAAGCCCAAGGTCCCCCGTCTCAGGGGAAGATTGGAGGCAGCATATGTGCCAGGGTGGGCTCTCTGGAAGCAGACACTGAGACAGAGCTTGGGGCATAAGGTGTTTATGAGGGGTCTGCGACCGAGAAAGGAGAAGCTTATCTGTGATACCTCAGCCTGAGACAGTGCTTCCTGTCAGAGTGCCCACATCCACCCTAGTAGTTGGCCCTGATCCCCCACCTTGCTCGGTCACCATCACCATCCCCGTGTGGGCTGTCCCATGAAAGGGCAGGACCTCAGGCGGGCAGCTCTCGGAAGGGGTTTTGGATGCACAGCTCCTCAGACACCACAGCAAGCTTCTTGGCAGCAGTAAGGACCACTTCTGCAATTATGGGAGGAGGGCAATCTACGTGGAAAGAACACTGTAGGGTTCCTTGGGCCTTGCCTGCTTCTGACACCGCATCACTGGCCTGGCAGCTAAGACGGGGGTTTGCCTGAGTGAAGCCTGGACAGAGCCCACCCCAGAGTCAGGCAGCGCTTCAGCCTGGGAGAGGACACAGTTTGGTTCTGACCCATCAGAGAGATCAAAGTCTCACACGCTCGACTCGAGCTGGGGTTGAAATCACAGTCAGTCGACAGAAAGCATTGGTGGGGCTGCTAGGGGACAGAGCCTCGGGGTCACCGTGGGGTCCCCGCACCCCGTGTGAAGTGGAGAAGTTTGGTGCTGGGAAGAGAGGTGAGGGAGTCATGTTTTCTGCTTCTAGGTGTAGGGGTGCTGGAGCTAGGCCTGAGAGGGCAGGAGGACATGTGGGGGCCCCCAGCACCTCCCATGCTGCAGGTGGCTCCTGTGTGGCAACAGGAGTCCCACCAGCCCCCATCCGGCCCTCCATGGCAATGAGCTCTGTGCTAGCTCCACCCAGGGTGCACTGAGAGCCTCAGTCCCTGGGCTACAAATTGCTTTGGCATCAAGCATCTCAGCTGTGAAATGGGCTTAAAGAAGATTAATGAGGGATAGGACAGGTAAGCAGGGTGTGTGGTCAGGGCAGGGTGGGGACACCTCATCACTGAGGCTCATATGCCCTGTCCCCAGCTGTCCAAGAAGAAACAGAGGGCCCAGGTGATTGAGTTCTTCATCGACGTAGCCCGTGAGTGCTTCAACATCGGCAACTTCAACTCCCTAATGGCCATCATCTGTGAGTGGGCCTGGAGCCCCCGGTGCAAGTGCTCCCAGAGAGGGTGGAGTGGGCACACCCAGGCAGGTGGGGTGCAAGCCACCTGAGCAGGGGGTGGGTGCAGGCTGGGCCCATGTTCCCCCCACCCCACCCCAAAGGTCCTGGGGAGGTGCCCCTTTTGAGGCAAGCCCAGGACTTTCAGGGTGCTTGATGAGAGCTTGGCAGTGTGTCCCCAGACCCAGGGAAAGCAGGGGCCCAAAGCAGGCCCCTGGTCACAGTATAGGGCCAGTGTGGGACAGGGACTGGGACAGGGGCCCTGCACATACAGAAGCCAGGCCTACCTGTACACAGTGTCCATTAGCACCCACCCACCCTCCATCTGGCAGGCTGAGGCTCCACAAACATCAGCCCTGGTCAGGGTGCAGCCTGAGGGGCTAGGCCAGCTGGGGGCCTCACAGAGGGACTGTGCAGCTCAGAACAGTCCTCCCAGCCTGGCCCTGCCCCCAGCTCAGCCTTCCCTCTTTCAGCTGGCATGAACATGAGCCCTGTCTCAAGACTGAAGAAGACCTGGGCCAAAGTGAAGACAGCCAAGTTTTTCATCCTCGAGGTAAGCAAGGCTGCTGGGCTGCTGGGTGCCACCAGCCATCCCCAGGACACAGTTGCCCAAATGCCTCCCTATCTCCTTCCAGCACCAGATGGACCCAACAGGGAATTTCTGCAACTATAGAACAGCCCTGCGCGGGGCAGCCCACCGCTCCCTGACCGCCCACAGCAGCCGAGAGAAGGTAGGTCAGAGGCTTGCCCAGCCCTCAGAGCCCCTCCCTGCTCCAGACCACCTAGGCCCAGGTGGGATGGTGACTTGAAGGTCATCTGGTCCAATCCCCTGCCCTTCTGCAGCATCTATAATAAGAGAGTCGTGTCACCTTGCTCGCATGCTTCCAGTATAGGGAACTCACCACCTCCCCAAACAGATCAACCCACCCCCCAGCAGCTCTAACTGGTAGCAAGTGCTGCCTTGTGGGGTTGTGTCAGCCACCTGGGGCTGTCCTCTCCAGAGGACCACACAGAGTAAGGCCATTCCCTCTTCCAGCCACCAGTCCTTCTGAGCCCCAGGCCCCGCCTCCCTCTCTCCTCCTGAGTCAGCAGCCCCAGGCCTGCCCTGCCATGCTGTGGTCTCCAGTTCCCTCCCTTTTTGGGTCCCTTTGTTCTCTGAACAGCTCCATTTGTCAGGGTCCCTCTGTTTCAGATCAAATTGTGGTTCCAAGTACATAGGGTCTTACACCTCCTTATCCTAAAGTCAATACCTTCATTGATGTGGCCTCAGATCACATTTATGTTTTTGGAAATGACTAAACCAAAATTCTGTGGCTTCTTGCCACAGAATTGCATTTTCACAGATCTTGTTCTTATACATTTGCATTTGGAGAGCATTTGGTCATCCTGATCAATTTTGTTTCTCCTCCAAATTCTCCTAGTGGCCTCTGATACAAGAAACCGTCCCAGGTCCTGGGATTGCCATGATCCGCCAGCTTAAAACCTGTCACCAGCTTGATGATTAGAGTCGTTCATCTCCATGGAGAGAAAACAGCAAGACTTGCTGTGCCTTTTCAGTCTGGTCTCTTGCAGGAACATTGGTGGAATCAGGGCCCCACCATAGTTTGTGGAAGTTGCTTCCAGCTCACAGGATAATAGAACCAGTTGCTGTTCTTGAAATTCGAAGTGACTCTGTGATCGTATTGGATGCATATGTGGTCGGGTTTGGGGAGCAGGCTGAGATATGCATGCTCGTGCAACCCACCAGGCCTTCCCAGCCTCCTCCCCGCAGAGCACAGATTATGCGCAGACCCAGGCCACACTGTTGGCCATGTCCTGTCCAGCTGACCCTTCCTGTTCAGGCTGTCAGCACTTCAGCAATGCTGGGTCCCGGGGAGCCTGGTGTAGGGGTGCAGCACTCAGCAAGGCATGTCCTCAAGTCCCAGGGCAGGTGAGCCTGTCCCCCGGGAGCCAGGAAGCTGGAAAACCAGGGCAGCAGGGGTACTCTCGCTTCACTGAGCACCCACCGCATGAGGGCCACTTGACCACCATCTCCCAATTTAATTCTGACAACTATTCCATGGGGTAGACTTCAGCATTGCCACTTTCTGCATTAGAAGACTGATTCTCAGAGAGGAGCCCTCACTAGCCAAGTCACTCAGCAAGTAGGCAACAGAGCCAGGAATCAGACTCTAAGTCTCCCAGTCTTTTCTACCTTCCGTCCTCGGGGCACAGGTACCATGTGGCAGTCACAGGGGTACTGGTTTCTGGCCCAGGAGTTGGACTGTGGGTGGGGGTGCCTAGAGGAGGCTGCAGCCTTTGGACTGAGGTGTCAGTCACAGCACTGGTGCTCTACACTCTTTTCCTTCTACCCTGAAAGCAGAGTGAACAGACTGGGACTTTGTGCTCACGCTCTCTGCACCCCTTCTAGCTCTGGGGTGCTGGGACGCTGTGCATTTAGGTCTGGGGCTATAGGTGGGAGACTGACAGAGCTGTGCACTTAGTTTCACTGCATTCTCCTCTAACTTCCAGGGAGTTATGGACCATGGGCTAGACCCACAGAAGCTCCTTCATGAATGGATGGAAGGTTGGAGGATGGATGGACGGATGGATGGATGGATGGAAGAATGGATGGAAGGAAGGATAGATAGATGGATGGAAGTGTGCAAGGAAGGGAGGAAGGAAAGATAGAAGAATGGAAGGCTGGAGGTTGGAAGGAAGAAAAAAGGGAGGGAGGGTGAGAGGGAAGGAAAGAGGGAGGAAATGAAGTAGGGAAGGAGGGAAAGAAGCTTGCAGATGCTCTCGCAGTCTCCCAGTGCCCCCAGCTGAAACTTTGAGGCCAGGAGGTCACTTTGTGTTTTCTTCCTGCCTATGGCTGGCTCCTGTCTGCCCCTCACTCTCCCCTAGTCTCTGTGACAAAGCACCCTCCACACAGGCTTCTCTGGGTGCCCTCCAGGTTGAGCTGGGTTCTGATGGAAATGCTCAGGTCCAGAAAACAATGGCCCAGGTTTACAGTCATGTGGACAGACAGAAGTGGTGAAAAATTCTCACACATGGGAAATGCTGCCACCCAGAGGACCACTTCAATGGCCCTGCCACCAGGAAACCTGCACCAGGCCCATGAGGAGCCGTCTCTGTCCCCAGAGTCCCACAGCCCTTAATCCCCACCCTTGCCCGTCTCAGTGGGTCTCCCCATTCCAACTCAATTCAGCCATCATGAACAAGAACTGGACCAGGGACTCAGCACCAGTGTGGGTGGTGGGAGATGGATAGAGACCACCCTCCCTCTTGGCACAGTGAGGAAGAAGACAGGACAGGGGCTCTGGAGCAGAGTCCTAGTCCTGCATCCACTACTTACTGTTGTGTGAGCTTCTATGAGTTACTTAACCTGTCTGAGTCTCAGCTTCCTCATCTGTGAGGTGGGGTCATAAAAGCCCTATTTCACAGGACAGTGATGAGGATGAAACATGATCTCATGTGTATATACCTCAGCACAGTGAAGCACTCAGGCCCACCACCAATGCCCCGGTGACAAGGGCGTAAGTGGAGACACTCTTTGAGAGCACAGCAAGGGACTAAAGCCAGCGTGGGGGAAGCCAAGATGAGGCTTCCTTGTTTTGTAGGTTGTTCCCTTGACTGTCTCCCACTATACTGGGATCAGGAATGAATGTGTGTGACACACTCTCACTGTCCCCCAAGCCCCGGCACCTAGCATAGAGAAGACATGAGCAAATGTTTGTGGAAGTGACATAAATCTAGGGTGACCAGTTCATCCCAGTTTGCCTAGGACTGCCCCAGGTTTAGTATCACAAGTCCTGCATCCCAGGAAACCCCTCAGTTGTGGACAAACCCTGCTAAACCTGGCTCTGGTCCTGGCCCTGGTGATCACTAGCTGGACCTTGTGCCAGGCCCTACCACTCTATGGACCTTGGTTTCCCCATCTGCCCCGCCCAGCTGAGCCATCCATGCTTCTATGCTCTGCCGAGTGGTCAGTGCCCAGGTCCTCACATCAAAGCCCTTGTCAGCTTGGTTGGGGAATGACCTAGGCAGTCCCTGAGCCAGAAGTGTCAGGGCCTGGTGCCCGGGCCTAAGGGTGATGGGCTGGAAGCCGGCACTAGCTGGCCTGGCCACATGTGCCCAGCTCTGGAGCCTAAGGGCAGAGCAGATGTGTTAGTTTCCTGGGCTGACATAACAAAGCACATAAACTAGGTAGCTTAGAACAGCAGAAATGTGTTCTCTTACAGTTCTGGAGGCCAGAGGCCAAAATCAAGGTTGGAAGGGCCATGCTCCCTCCAAAGGCTCTAGGGGAGGATTCTTCTTTGCCTCTTTCAGCTTCTGATGGCCATAGGCACTCCTTGGCTAGTGGCTGCATCATTCCCATCTATGTCTCTGTTGTCACATGACTACCTTCCCTGTGTGTGTCCAAATTTCCCTCTTTTTATAAAAATACCAGCCCACCTAATCCATGTGACCTTATCTCCATTTGATTCCATCCATAGCAAAGACTCTATCTCCAAATAAGTTCCCATTCATAGGCACTGGGGGGTTTAGGACATGAACATAACTTTTTTTCTTTCTATTTTTGGCTGCATTGAGTCTTCGTTGCTGCGCACGGGCTTCCTCTAGTTGTGGCAAGTGGGGGCTACTCTTCGTTGTGGTGCGCGGGCTTCTCTTGTGGTGGAGCATGGGCTCTAGGCCCGTGGGCTTCAGTAGTTGTAGCAGTTGGCTTCAGTAGGCTTCAGCAGTTGTGGCTTGCAGACTCTAGAGCATAGGCTCAGTAGTTTTGGCACAAGGGCTTAGTTGCTCCGTGTCATGTGGGATCTTCCCGGACCAGGGATCGAACCTGTGTCCCCTGCATTGGCAGGCGGATTCTTAACCACTGCACCACCAGGGAAGTCCTTGAACATAACTTTTTGAGGGACACAGTTCAACCCACAACACAAGGTAGACCCAGCTGGTTCCCCAAGAGTAGTCTGAGCTGTCACCAGTTGGACTCCTTTCTCTAGGGGTTAGCAGGTATGGAACAAGGAGGGAGAAACAAGACATCTGACAGTGAAACACAGAGACCCCATCCTTCTCAGGCTGAGCACATAAGCCTGTCCCTTCAGGAACCAGAGTAGGGATGCTTTCAGCCTTACCATAGTGCAGCAGCATCAGATCTTTAGCATCAAGAAAGACATAGAATGGCAAATTGTTAAATGTATATTTTTAAAAGAGGCCACAGAATTTCACAGCAGATAATTCACATTCCATTAGCATATTTTTTGATTCATAAAACCAAAACTTAAAAAAAATATTTTTCTATTTCAGTATATTTATTCTTTTCTAAAATTTTTATTTTATATTTAAGTGTGCTCGGCACACTCCATTCCTCCTGGGGCACATGAGTCAGGAGACCTAAGTCTGTGGACCCCTGGACTGTGGGGAGAAGTTCCCATTGGCCTTTCCCAACAGACGATGGGAGAAATGTTCAAAGGCCACTGAAACTATGCATCTTTCACCCAGCCCCAACAGGAAGGGGAATGGCATTGTATACAGTAGGAGCTCAATCAGCACTGCACTGGGGTCTGGTGGGACTTGGAAAGAAATGGTCTGGCCCTAGTTTGTGCCTCCTTTCTTTGTGGTTTCCACATTGCTCCCCATGGTACGTACTACGTAGCCTATGGCCCATGAAGCCCTGAGGCTGGCCAGCCTTGCCCAGGTGGGAAGTCTCTCCCACATTCTGCATCCTGGTGTTGTATCTGAGGTCCCTGGGGCAGGTGGCTGCTGGCAAGGCTGCCTCTCTCCTATGCAGCCACTGTGGGGAGGCCAACTGAGGGCTGACCTGCACCCTCTCCCTTCCAGATCGTCATCCCCTTCTTCAGCCTGCTCATCAAAGACATCTACTTCCTAAACGAAGGCTGTGCCAACCGCCTCCCCAATGGACACATCAACTTTGAGGTAGGGTCCAGGGGCCTTGGAGGGCCTGCCACCTAGTTAAGCAGGCTGATAAAAGCTCCCAGAGCAGGATTTCTGGCCCTGAATGGTTGGATTAAAGGAGGACTCCGAGGCAGAGTGCAGCAGTTTGCAGCCAACATCAGAGTGGGATTATTGGGGTCTCCCCACATCTTCCATAGGAAGAGACTGAGGCTCATGAAGGCATTGACCCCCACTCTGCGCAGGCCTCATGTCTAGCACAGGTGAAGTAGCATCATTTTCAGTCCTTAAGGAGCCCCAGGCTGGCAAGAAAGACAGCCCTGCAGACCCACAGTGACAATTGACATGGTGCTGTGACAGGAGCTGCACAGGGGCACAGTTCATGGTCAGGAGAGGCCTTCCAAAGTAGGAGCCCTTAGCAACAGGAGGAAGTGTCAGGCAGAGTGGGAAGGAGAGAAAGACTTCCTCTCCCTCTGCAGACACTCATCACTGTCAGCTCAAATGTTCCCTCTTCCAGGAAGTTCCCCTTGACCTCACAGGAGGAGAGAGGCCCCTTCTATAGCGGGCTATTATCCCTCAGTCACAGCACCCAAGTCCCCAAGCTCTTTAGAAGCAAGGCCAGGCTGATCCACTCCATGTCTCGACACCACATACAAGCTTACCCAGCATGTACGTCTCGAAGTAGCTGGTGGGCTAGGCATGGGGAGGGGGAGGAATGGGACCCAGGAGCCCCAAGGGCACAGGATGGTGACAGCAGATGGTCACTGAGTCAGACAGAGCATGCCATGAGCAGTGGTACCCCCCAATCCACAGGAAAGAAGGGGCTTTTCTCCTGCGAGAGGGCCAGCCCTACCCTACTGCTTGCCCCACTCAGCCTCCAACTCCAAGGGGCACCAGTCCTGGGCCAGCCCCTCGCTCTGTCCATGTCTCAGTCTCTCCTTCTGTGAAACAGGGCTGCCACCATGACCACACAGAGTGGCTAGGAGGAGTGGACATGCCACATGGCCCCCCAAAGGCTCTGCACGTGTCTCCTGCTGACAGGGCCCACAATGAATGCCTGGGCCTTTTGGCCTGGAGCTGCCTCTGCTGTGGGGCTTCACATGGACACCCCAGCAGACCTTCACATGCTGTCCACAGGTCTGGTTACCCGTAGGGTCCGGCATAGCTGGAGGAAGCCCAGTCCAGCAGGATGCCTGGGCTCTGCATCCCAGGGGGCAGTCCAGGCTGGAGGCGACATGGAAGAGGCTGGGCTTGGGAGAGACTGCAGGGGCCAAGGGGGCCTGGGAGCTCACTCTCCAGTTGGTCCCAACGCACACTCTGTCTCTTGCCTTTCTTGAATTGGTCCTCAGAATCAAGGCCTGGGCGGAATGATGGGTGGGGGAGCAGTGAGGGGCAAGAAGACAGGTACTCATATGGCCCCAGATCCTGGGGCATGGGCAGTGGGGACTGGGGGCAGACACCAAGGCTGATCAAAGAATGCCACAGAGTGGGGTTCTCACCCAGTCACAGCTTTGTATTTAAAATCCTGCTTTAAGTTAGCAGTTTTTAAAATCTTAAATAAATGTACTTAAATTTTACTCAATTAAAATTCTACTTAAATGAATTAAATTTTACTTAAATACATTTATTTAAATGTATTCGCCTCATTCTCTATGTAAACAAAGTTGCTGTAAGTAAGGATATATCTCTTGCCATTAGTTGAGATAACCACAAAAATAAACAGAATGAAACTAAAGTAATAGTCACCTCTAGCTAAATGCACTGCCTGCTGATGGCATAGCCCAAGGCTGCTCTCTCGCCATGACAAGGGGGACAGGTGAACCCTAGGTGCTGGGCATAGCAAATTCTTCAGAGAGAATGAAGAAATGTGACAAACGTCCAGATTTCCTGATGGGTGATTCCATCATTTTTCTGCCCCGTGTCCCACCTTGCCCACCCTAGAGGCAGGCCTCACTGGGGATGATGAGAGACACTGGGCCAGGGCCGGCCCCACTGTCACAGGTGACTTCCAGGCACTCAGGGTGCATCGTTTTGTGTCTCTGTGTCCCTGGCAGAAATTTCTGGAGCTGGCCAAGCAAGTAGGAGAGTTCATCACATGGAAACAAGTGGAGTGTCCCTTCGAGCAAGACCCCAGCATCACCCACTACCTGCACACTGCTCCCATCTTCAGCGAGGATGGTAAGGTGGCCCCATGGCCTCCCTGACACCCAGCCACAGAACTCGTGGGTGGTCTCTTGGTCACATCACAATTCAGGGCCCCTGCTCTGAGCAGGGATGTACCACGCCCATGTGTGCTAGGTCTGCAAGGAAGCAGGGAAGTCTGCATCCCCCAACTGAATAGTTGCTACCCCCAGAGCACAGGACAGGGCCTGAGGAGCTGCAGGTTGGGCCCCCAAGGCCAGGCTTCCCCCAGGCACAGTTTGGATGCCATTGGACATTGTAAATCTGAACGATGTCTGACCCTAATTTCCTCATCAGGAAAGTGGGCATGATGATAAAAAATAGCCCTTCCAGGGCTCATGTGGGGGTGGCAAAGTACTAGGCTGACCATGGGTCTTTCCACACCTGGTGTGTGCATGCGCATGTTTGCGTGTGTGAGTGTGTACCTGTGTATGTGTGTGTGTTCATGTGTGATACACACCAGCATGAAACGAGGCATCCTTTCTCCAGAGCACTGTTGATGTCTGTCCCCTTAAATAGTCAGTATTTCCATCCGATCATTTGTCAGACACAACAGATTTGCTTATGAATTTGCTAAATGAGCATACTCCTGGAGCTCCCTCCTCCAGAAGAGAAAGTGCTGGAGAAGCAAACAGTCATCTGGCTGAGTTGATGGACCCTGTGGGGAGCAGAGTGGCCCCATGGTTAGCTGCTCTCTGGATGCAGGATGCCCTGGTACCACCCTGGGAGAACCCTGCTCAGCACACAGGAGGCCTGGCTCCTTGTCATGGCAGGCATTTTACACAGGGACCCACACCCATGCCCAGGAAAACATTTTCTGCCAAAAATAAAAAATTAGGAGGAAGGACTTTTTAATGACTTGCTTCTGAATCGTTAATACTTTCAATTTTGCCATTTTATTTTTTATATTTTGGAGCCAGTAATTTTGGGGGGGTCTCATCCATATCTGGGGTCTCCCCTACTCCACATACATGAGAAGCTCAGCAGCCTGATGGATAAACCAGCCTGGCTGCTCCCACCCCAGAAGCTGTGTTACCCTGGGCAGCTTTCTCACCCTCTCTAAGCCTCACCTACTGCATCTCTAAAGGGTAGGTAATGAGGTAATGAGAGAAACTACTTCCCAGGGCCATGGTGAGAATTAATTGACGTGACACAAGCAAAGCCCACAGGACTGCACTCAATCAATACTAGTTGTATTAGTTTCTACTGGTGCTGTGGCAAATCACCACAAATTTAGTGCCTCAGAACAACATAAATTTAGCCTCTTATGATTACAGAAGTTAGCAAGTCTGAAATCAGTTACACTGGGCTAAAATAGAGGTGTTGGCAGAGCTGGTTATTTCTGGAGGCTCTGGTGGGAGAATCCATTTCTTGGCCTTTTATGACTTCTAATGGCTGCCTGAATTCCTTGGCTTGTAGCCCCTTCTTCCATCTTCAAAGTACATTACTCCAGCCTCTGCTTCCATCATCATATTGCCTTCTGTAGTCATCTCCCCCTTTCTCTCTTATAAGGACACCTGTGATTGCATTTAGGGCCCACCCAGATAATCTCCTCATCTCCAGATCCTTAATTAAATCACATCTGCGAAGTCCCAAAAGGGCATATTCAGGGGATTAGGACCTAAATATCTCTGGGACCCATTATTCAACCTACTACACTAGTTATTATGATGACTGTTGTCATTACCCAGTGGAACTTGGGCAATAAAATGTGTCAAAGGCACATTAGGAGAGAGGTCGGGAGAGTCTAGAGGCAGGAAGGGCAGAGGTGGGGTGGGGGCATTTCATTCACTCCTTCAGTCAACAATACTTCTAGAGAGTCTGCTGTGTGCCAGTCAGACAGACAGCTATGAACTTGCAAATAAAATCCCAGCCCTTCTGGAATACCCTTAGAGAGAAGCACCTTCCCTTTTGATCTTCTCTTCTTCCTATCCTTCCCTCTACCTCCCCAAAAGAGCTGAGAAATTCAAGAGAAGGGACTTAAGATGTATTGGGCCCCAACTGGGATGGTAAAACCCTCTGACAAAAGCCTGGCCCTGCCCTCAGCTCCATCAGACCTCCCCTGACAGGGCATGCTGGCAATCCAGTCAGTCTCAGGCTCCCTGAAACAAGTGAAAATATAGAAAATCTCAGCAGAGAAACAGGAGATATAAGGAAGAACCAAATGGAAATTTTAGAACTGAAAAGTGCAATAACTAAAATAAAAAACTGAACGGATGGGTTCAACAGCATAATGGAGAGGACAGAGGAAAGAATCAGTGAGCTGGAAGATAAAACAATAGAAATTTTACAATCTGAACAACAGAGAAAAATATAGACTGTACCAGAGCCCCAGGGACCAGTGGGACTATAACAAAAGATCTAACACTCATGTCATCAGAGTCTGGGAAGGAGAGGACAAATTGGGTATGGTTGAAGAGTACTTGAAGAAGTAATGCCTGGAAATTTCCCAAATGTGGAAAAGACATAAACCTACAGATTCAAGGAACTGAGTGAATCCCAAACAGGATAAACCCAAAGAAACCCATACCAAGACTCATCATAGTCAAACTTCTGGCAACTAAAGAAAAAGAAACAAATCTTGAAAGCACTGAGAGAGAAATGATACTTTACCTATAGGAGAAAAACAATTCAAATGACATCAGGTTCCCCATCAGAAACCATAGCCAGAGGCAGTGGCACATTTTTCAAGTGCTGAAAGAAAACAACTGCCAACCCATAATTCTATATCCAGTGAAAATATCCTTTAGGAATTTACTGTAGATAAATCAAAATGGAATTCTAAAAACTGTTCAGGTAACCCACAGAAAGAGAAGAAAAACAAAACACAGAACAAATAGAAAATAATAAATAAATAGGCAGACTTAAGCTCTAACATATCAATACTTATATTGAATGTAAGTGGTCCAAATACAACAAGTAAAGACAGAGGCTGGCAGAATAAATTAAAAATATGACCCAACTATATGCTGCCTACATGAAACTCATTTCAAATATAATGATGTAGACAGGTTAAAAAGTAAAAGGATGGGGACACATTAATCAAAAGAAAGCAGAAATGGCAATAATAATATCAGATAAAGTATACTTCAGAGGAAAGAAAATTTCCAGAGGCAGAGAGGGACATTATGTAATGACAAAATTGTCAGTCTCCCAAGAAGATATAGCAATCCTAAATGTGTATCTACCAAACAACAGAGTTGCAATATTTATGAAGCAAAACCCAATAGAACTGAAAGGAGAAATAAATAGATCCACAATTATAGTTTGGAGATTTCAACACCCTCTCTTAACAATTAATATAACAACTAGACAGAAAATCAGCAAAGACATAGCAGAACTCACCAATACCATCAAACAATAGGATCTAATAGACATTTATAGAACATTCCATACAACTACAGCAGAATACACATTTTTTTCATTTGCCCATGAACATATACCAAGATAGACCATATCCTAAGTGCAACAAAATTAAAGTAATTGAAATCATACAGCATGTGTTCACAGCATGTGATCACAGTGGAATCAAGCTAGAAATCAATAATATAAGATAACTGGAAAATGTCCAAACACTTATAATCTAAACAACGCAATTCTAAATAATCCATGAGTTAAGAAGTCTCAAGGAAATTTTTTTTAAAATTGAACTAAATGAAAATGCTATCAAAATTTGCAGGGTGCAGCTAAAGCAGGGATGAGAGGGAATTTTACAGCATGTAACGCATACATTAGAAAAAAAAGGAAACACCTCAAATCAATCATCTAAGTTCCCACCCCCAGAACCTAGAAAAAGAGGAGCAAAATAAACCAAAAGTCAGCAGAAGGAAGGAAATAAGAGCACAAGAGAACAGAAATCAATGAAACAGAAAACAGAACAATTTTTAAAAGTTAATTGAAGAGCTGGTTCTTTGAAAAGCACAATAAAATTTCCAGCCTCTAGCAAAGAACTTCTTGACAAAGAAAAAGAGAGAGAAGACAGAAACTACTAGTATCGGGAATGAAATAGGGTATCACTACAGACTCTGCCAACATCAAAAGACTTGTAAGAAAATACTATGAACAACTCTATGCATGTAAATTTAACAATTTAGATGAAATGGACCAATTCTTCAAAAAACACAAACTGCCACAACTCAACATAAAATAGATAATTTGAATAACCCTATAGCTAATAGGGAAATTGAAATTTTCATTTAAAAACATGCCAAAATGAAATGTCTGAGCCCAGATAGTTACACTAGAGAATTCTACCAAATATTTAATGAAGTAACACCAACTCTGCACAATCTCCTTCAGAAAAAAGAAGAGGAGGGAACGTCCCAGTTTATTTTATGAAGCTAGTCTTATCATGATATGAAAACTGGACAAAGACAGTACAGATAATACACTCTACCCAGATTAATCCCTCATGAATATAGATGCAAAAAATCCCTAAGAAAATATTAGCAAGTATAATTCAGCAAAATATAAAGATAATCATATATCATGACCGAGTGGCCTTATTCCAGAAATGCAAGGCTATTCAATATTTGAAAATCAGCCAGTATAATCCACCATATTAACAGGCCAAAGAACAAAAAAAAACTAGATTGTGTCAATCAGTGGAGAAAAAGCATTTGACAAATTTCAACACCCGTGCATGGTAAAAACTCTCAGAAAAATAAGAATAGAAGGGAATTTACCAACTTGATAAATTGCATCTACAAAAACCCTTCAGCTAACATCATATTTAATGGTGAAAGATGGAATGCTTTCCCACTAAGATTGGTAACAACTCAAGGATGTCTACTCTCACAACTCCTATTCAACATTGGTGGAAGACCTAGTCAGTGCAATAAGGCAAGAAAAGGAATAAAAGACATACATATCAGAAAGGAATTAACACTGCCCCTATTTGCAGAAGATGTAAAAAATCCCAAGGGATCCATAAAAACTCCTAGAACAAAATGAGTTCAGCAGGCATCACAGAATACAAAATAAACAAGCAAAAATCATTTTATTTCCATGTACTCACAATGAATATGAGTTCACTGAAATTAAATATACAATACCATTTACAATCAATCAAAAAAGAAATGCTTAGGTATAAATCTAACACAACATGTATAGAATTTGTATGCTAAAAACTACACAATGCTGATGAAAGAAATCAAAGAAGATCTAAATAAATGGAGAGACACGAATTCATAAATTGGAAGACTCCAACATAGCAAAGATATCAGTTCTCCTTTCCAAATTTCAGGACAGATTTAATGCAATTCTTATCAAAATTCCAGGAAGATTTTTTATAGATACAGACAAGATTATTCTAAAGTTTATATGAAAATGCAAAGGGACAAAAATAGCTGAAACAATTTTGAAAAAGAAGAATGAAACAGGAGGAATCACTCTACCCAATATTAAGGCCAATATAGCTTGAATAGCTACAGTATTCAAGACAGTGTGGTGTTTGCAGGACAGACACATAGATCAATGTAACAGAATAGAGGACCCATAAAGAGACCCACAGTGATTCTTGACAAAGGTGCAAAAGCAATTCAGTGGAGGAAAGATAGTCTTTGCAACAAATGGTGCAGGTGCATTTGGACATCCATAGGGCAAAAAATGAACTTCAACCTAAGTCTCACACTTTATGCAAAAATTAAATCAAAATGGATCACAGGCTTGAATGTAAAACTATAAAACTTTTAGAAAAAAAAAGCAAGAGAAAATCTTCAGGATGTAGAACCAGACAAAGAGTTTCTTATAAAACTAAATATGCAACTACTATGTGACTCAGCAATTACACTCTTGGGCATATATTTATTCCAGAGAAATGAATTTACAAGTTTGCACAAAAACTCATACACCAATGTTTACAGAAGCTTAATTTGTCACAGCCAAACACTGGAAACCATACAGATGTCCTTCAGTGGGTGAATGGTTAAACAAAGTATGGTATGGAATACTATTCAGCAACAAAATGGAATGAACCACACTGATACACACTACAGCATGGATGAATCTCTAGAGAATTACAGTGTGAAAAGAGTCAATCCCAAAAGGTTACATACTGTGTGATTCCATTTATATCACATTCTTGAAATGACAAAATATAGACACAGGGAACAGATTAGTAGTGGCCAGGGGTTAAGAGAGGTGTGGGGATGGGAGGGAAGTGTGTGTGGCTATAAAAGGGTAGCATGAGGGATCCTTGTGGTGATGGAATGTTCTATATCTTGACTGTGTCGGCGCCAAAATCCTGGTGATGATCCTGTCCTATAGTCTAGCAAGTGGTTACCATTGGGGGAAACTGGGTAAAAGATACACGGATCTCCCTGTATTATTTCTTACAATTGCTTGTGAATCTACAGTTACCTCCCAACAACAATTTAATTTAAAAACAAAAAGCAGGTGAGACTCTGGGTGTAGAAGAGGTTATTGTCATGGCTCATAAATGCATAATATCACTTCATTTTCTGACTAGGTCTTTATTTGGCTTCTTATGAAAGCGAGAGTCCAGAGAACCAAACAGAAAAAGAGAGGTGGAAATCTCTAAGGTGAGTCTCTGTGCCAAGACAAGTGTGGGAGGCAGGTGGAGGGAGCAGGTGGGGCGGTTGGGGCCAAGACAGAGTGGAGGGACTTCATCTACACTCGGTTGTCAGCCTCCTGGGAGCCCCTCCGTGGGGAGGGGGCAGGTCAGACCAGGGTCTTAGAGGTGGAGGAGGAACTTAAGCGCTGGGGTAGGGAGAAGAGGCTGGAACCACGATCCCCCACGACTGGAGGCTGCCCCGTGGGCAGTTGAGATGTGTGCCCCAGGGCCTGGAACCCCAGTCCATACTCTTATGACAGAGAGACACACACCACCTCCTGCTTGTTCGGCCTGTTAACACAGCCGAGCGGAGGTTGGAAATGATGCGCAGTGGCGGGCTCCAAGGACTGAGCCAAGAGGATTGCACGTGCCCCTGTGGGGTGGGGGGCTGGACGGGAGTATAACCACGGGCCGGGCCAGCAGGCTCTCACCACCCTCGCTCGGCGTGTTTAAATCTGCAGGTCTTCTATTCTGGGGAAGACGTGAAAAGCACTGAGCTGGAGGAGGAGGAGAGGGGGGAGGAGGAGAGGAAGCCAGCAGAAGCCTTCTGCCGCCCTGCCCCAGCCAGCCCAGTGGAAGGAGGAGGCATTGG
Organism: Pseudorca crassidens; assembly: GCF_039906515.1. Classification (NCBI taxonomy): domain Eukaryota; kingdom Metazoa; phylum Chordata; class Mammalia; order Artiodactyla; family Delphinidae; genus Pseudorca; species Pseudorca crassidens. Next base: position 137,928,434 of record NC_090298.1, on the reverse strand, counting down.
TGCCTCGCTGCTTTGCAAACCGTGACCCTGTGGCCTGGTGCCCATCACAGTGACCACACAGCACAGGAGACCTTTCTCCACCTTTTGTGGAGCCTCAGCCCTGGAAGGGCCCAGAGCCTCCAAACACAGGGGTGGCCCGTGCCTCAGGGGCCCTACCTTCAGGACAGTGATGCTCACATTGTTGGTCAGTCTGTCTGTCCTCGGCGATGACCCAAGGTGTTGGGTGACTGCAGTGTTGCTCTCAGTGGGTGACTCGTGCCATGGAGACAGACACCCGGTCCATCTCCAGATGGCCTGGGAGCCTCTGTATCTCCAGCAAACATCACCATGACGTGAGAAGGGCCAGAGCCCACCAGTGGCCTCTGCCATTCTACTGATGGACCTGACCCTGCCCCTTGAGATGGGCTGGTTTCTGCAGCCCCGTGCACCCCCTTTCTGCATCCTGCTGGTATCGGGATAGCTTTCTGGTGACCACTATAATGCTGGTCAGCAGGACAAATTTGAGTCACAGACTTGACAGTGTGTACAGTACATTGTAAATTTTAGAGTTGGTATAAACACATTGGTATACCCTGCGTATCCACATCCACTTCATGTCTCTCACACGTGGGCTTCTGCCAGGATGCAGGGCAGTTTCCCAGCTCAGGCCCAGGAATGCTGTGACCACAGCTCAGGAGGGGCACTTGGTGGCTATTTCCACTCCATAAACCCCATGTCCTGCTAAAATGAGCTGGTGTGCAGTAGATGCTAGGTAAGCTCCGGTGAATGGATACTGACAGCCTTGTGTGAGGCCAGACACCTCTCTTGTTTGGGCAAGGAGTGATGAATCCAGGGAGGACCCTCAGCCCACCATGAAGCTCCTCCCCTGGGGCTCTCACCCAGCCCTTCACACACTGAGCCAAGTTTCTGGACCAGGAAGTGGAGGGGCTGTGGAGCTGCTGAGTCCCCACCTGGCAAGTGACCACGTCACCCAGCCAAGAAGTCAGGGAGCGTGATGTACACCCCCATTCCTGGTCAGGGCCCGAGGGCAGAGTGATGTGTTGAAGGTCACTTCAGGATGCACTGATGCATCCTGGCCAGCTCCTGACCATGTCAGGACTCTCAGAGTCTAGGCCCCCTTCAGCTAGGACCTGACACCTCTGTCCTGGCAGTGTGGCCTTGGGTCCCACCTGAGGGACAGGCAAAGCCAGAGCAACCAGCACCCCATGGGCCTCCCCCAACTCGAGGAATTCTGCCTGATGAACCCAGGACCTCAGCAAGGCCCCAGAAGGGCCCTGCAGCCTGACAGAGGCATGGGAATGCTGCACGTTAGGGTTGAATGGGATCTGCTCTGCACCAGAGCAGCCCACCCCTTTCCATCTGAGACCCTAGAGAGGGTGAGTAGTGGAGTGGGTAGCAGAGCAGGAACTGGGCTTCAGCCAAACCCAGGCTCCCACCCTGCCTCACACCATATCTAGCTCCCACAGGGATGTGGGTGGGGCCCTGGTGCCAAACCCAAGGAGTCCTGGGGGGTTCCAGGAGCTGACTAGAAGCACCTCCTGATCCCCTCGTCCCTACCCAACACACTCCCTTGGTGTCTGGGGCAACATTAGACAAAACCCCTACAAACATCAGCAGGGACTGTCCCTGCATCCTGGTCACACTGAGCGCTGCCTGTCAGGAGCAGGGGCAAGTGGCACAGAAGGGGTTAGTGGCCTTGGAGACATGTGATGGCCGGTCCAGGGCTGATGCCCATGGAGCTCTGGGATGCCTGCCCGGGAAGGAGGAGGTTATATCCTTCCCCAGCCACAGGGAGTCAGGACACTCTGGAGGGGGCTCCCAGTCTACCCATGGGCCCTGACCTTGCCGGTCACCTGGCTCCAGCTCCCTGCTCCTGAGCAACTCAGTTCAGGGACCTATGAGGAAACCCCAGAATGCTGAGCTTCAGGAAGCAGCAGGTGAGGTCAAGGGGCTGGGGGCAGCTGGCCACTGTCCCCCCTGCCTCATGCAATCCCTCACCCAGGCCCAGGATCCCAGCTCTCTCTCCAAGGCCAGATTCCAAATTCCTCAGCTCAGCCATACCCCTCGCAGTCCTCTCCATCTCATACTGGGAGATTGCGGCAGCCTCCTCCAGGCTGTGGGGAGCATGAAGAAAGGATGTTGGAGAAGCAGTACAGGGCCCGCAGCTGAAACTCTGGAGGTTAGGTGGGAGGCAAGTCAAGCATGTCACTGCTGATAGCGGCCCACCCCCAGGCTTGAGGCTATTTCCTATTTCCTAGTTCTGTGGCCTTGCAATTGCTCTTCCCGCTGCCTGGCATGCTGTTCCTGAGCATGTTGATCTAGTCGGAGCTGCAACCTCAGCTGTAAGTCCCCCCTCCTGGGCAGAGGTTCCTGACATGCAGCCCCCTCACCCACATCTGCTCCCTCTAGTCTGCAAGCCCCTCAGAGACCCAGTGCAGAATAGGTGTCAGGTGAGGATGGTGGTGTGAGGCCTGGGCTCATCCCCAGCTGGGAGAGGGTCCAGGGAAGGAGGGAAGGAGGCAGCCCATGGCCAGCCCCACAGAGATCACAGGGCCAAGGGGACTCAAGCTGAGTGTGTTTGTGTCTTAGGTTCATCCCAGGGGCCCTGCTCCCCGCCTTGCTGAGCACCCACTTGGTACCAAGCCCCAGGTGCCCAGGCCAGGAGGAGGGTCTTCTCTCAGTAACTCCGCAGGTGGGGATCTTGGTGCCCTTTCTCCAGGTGCAGCCTCGGAGCCCAGAGAGGGATGGTGCCCTGCTCACAGCCATTTGGATGGTTCCTTAGTCACATCCAGGACTCCAGGCCCTTCCCTGTAGAGGCCCTTTTGTCCTCCTGCCGTCCTGGCCTCAGTCCCTATGGCCAGGTCAGATGGCCCACAGGGGATGCAGCAGTTGGAGCCTATTCCTGGGGGGCAGGTGTCAGCCACACAGGTGGTGCCCAAGAGTGAGGCCCGTGAGGCCCAGTTTGGTGCCAGGTGACACAGATCCCTGCCACACAGCAGGTTTGAGGCCGCCCAGCTGAGCCGCACAGCAGGCACTTGGGCCTCAGGGCTCCGGGACAACCACCAGCCCCACTGTGCACAGGAGGCCAGGGAAGGGCCATGGCTATGGTCTCTCTTTTTTTGTCTAGCACTTTTTCTCTGAGCCCTCCAGGGAAGGAACAGGGGGGTTAGGACAGGAAGATGTCCCTGTCTGGGGTTTGCCTCAGAGACCCCTGGGGCTGGCTGGGGTTCAGAATCAATTCATCTCATATGCGCAATCTGTGGGTCCTCTGAAGCCCCTGCCCCCTACATTGCTTCCCTACCCACCCTAGTTTCTTGGGGCGAGTGTCTCCACTGTGGCCAGTGACCAGTGACTTATCCCGGGAACTCAGCCAGGCTTCTGTGGAGGCCTGTCTATCCACCTGACAGCCCTCCAGGGCAGGACCCCAGACAACACCAGGATGATTCTCAAACGTGTATCCAAAGTTGTCCCAGAACACCACAGACCCTAACAACTCAGAGACAGACAGCCACCAGTGTGGCCCCTCGTCCTTCAGATACCGCAGGCAGGTATCAGACCTCAGGGCACTTCATCCCCCACGCTGCAGGGCTCATATGAGGTTCCCAAGGAGGGGGCACCCCACCCACAGCATGCCCAAGCAGTGCCCTCCACAGTCTCTAACTCTTGACCACCCCATCCATGAGTCAAGGGAGCAGGGAGCCAGATAACTCAGTCAGGAGCCACAGTCAGGGTGTGCCTCAGCTGGAAGCTCCATTTCACCCCAAAACTGAAATGCTTCCATCATGGGTGCTAAGCCCCAGATCTGGCACTTTATATAAAGCCTGACACATCCCACGAGATAGGTGCTATCACCATCCCCCTTGCCAAGTGACAAAACAGAGGCTCAGACAGGCAAAGCCATTGCCCAAGGACACCCAGCTTGCAGGGACAGAGCCTGGGCCTACCAGGGTCCATTGTCCAGCAAGGCTCTGCTGCTCAGGGTGCTGAGGAGCCAAGGGGAGCTCCAAATGGCCTCTGGGTCTTCCTACCAGCACAGACACAATGACACACATCTTTCCTCCACTCTTGCCCCTTCCTCTTTGGAGGGTTGCTGAGCCCCTTGTGCCCCCTGGTGCATCTACTGTCTCATTTATGCTCAAGACAACCTCCCCGCTCCCCTATTGCACACACCCCTCTGTGGGCTCTGCTGGGCACAGCTGTGCCTCTTCCCCAGCAGCAGAAGACAGCAGGCCTCACCCCACGCTCCCCATCATGCTACCCTTTGCCACCGGCATCCATGCTGTAAGGTTCACATCCCAGTACACAGCGTCTTCAGTGAAAATGGCTCCATTTTTCACTCTCAGGACTCAGATGGGAGCCCTAGATCCCTGGGGCAGGGAACAGATCCAGAGAGATCTTAAAATACACACACAAGATGCTTCTCAGCACAACCAGGCCCTTGCCCTCAGGCTGAGCAGAGAGCCTGACACTGCCTTAGATATCCAATGCTGGGCCTCCAGGCAAGACCAGAAGAGTAGGAAAATTAACTGGGAATGAACAAACCTGAGGCATAAGCTAGAACCCCCACCAATAGACCTCCACCAAGTGGGCAAGCTGGGGAAAAGATCAGCAGAGAGACGGCGGAGACAGGAATCCAGTGTGTCGGGGGCAGAGAGCAATGGCAGGAAAGACTTGCAGAGACCATATGGTGAAATACAACCCCCTCACCTGGGGAAGACCAAGGAGCTTGGAGTTTACCCTGGAGCTCTGGGTTGGGGCAGGAGGGACACTAAAGTGTTTTAAGAGGTGATGTAATTGTTAATTTTATGTGTCAACCTGACTGGGCCACAGGGTACCCAGATATTTTGTCAAACATTATTCTGGTGTGTCTGTGAGGGTGTTTCTGGATGAAATTAACATTTGAATCAGTGGACTCAGTAAATCAGATTGTCCTCCCCAATGTGAGGGGGCCTCACCCAAATTAGTTGGAGGCCTGAAAAGAACAAAAGGTGAAGTAACGGAGAATTCACTCGCTCTCTGCCTATTTTTGACCTGGGACACGGTTCTTCTGCATTTGTACTGGAATTTACACCATTGGCTGTCCTGACTCTCCAGATTGCACATGGCAGATCTTGGGACTCTCAGCCTCCATAATTACATGAGCCAATTCCTCATCATCTATCTATCATCTACCCATTATCTATATCTATCTATCTATCTATCTATCTATCTATCTATCTATCTACCTACCATCTATCTATCTCTCCTATTGGTTTCTCTGGAGAACCCAGACTAATATAAGAGTTTTAGAAAACATGGTCCGTTTTAGAAAGATTTCTTTGATACCTTTTAACCCAATAATTCTACTTTTGTAATTTATCCTAAGGAAAACAATTTGATTAGCACAGTATTTGCATAATAAGGAAGTAACTAATGGTTACATTATTCCTGTTCCTGTGACAGCAGGTAGATTTTGCTCCCCAGCCCAACCCAGAACCTAGAGAGCCCCCACCTGCTGAAGAGGCATGCCTAAACTCCTTCTTGGAGCCCAAGTGGGAGACTGGTGCATTCTCCTGGCCTCTGCATGCACACTGGATGGGCTGACAGTGAGGAGCTAAGTCAGCAATAATATTAGTGCAGCATAGCAATGCAGAAATCTCTTCAGCCAATTTACTTACTCTTACTGCTTTTGTGGACAGTTACATCTCATTTACTTCAATAATTATTTGCCTTTTTGCATTAAAACATAAATAAAATACATCAGGGTAGAGCACAGTTTGGTTTAAATTAAGATCTCTTAACACTAATATATACAACCTCTCTGTCTAGGTCTGTCTTTATAGTTAATCACTGGATCTCACACACGCAGGCACTTAGCAAGGAGACCTGCTAGGAGGCGCTAACAGGATGCAGGCGAGAGAAGAAGGTAACCTGGGCCAGAGTGTAACAGTGGAGGTAGCAAAACGTGACCCGGTTTGGGATATATTTTGAAGGTAAAACCTTCAGAGTATTTGCTGATGGAGTCGAATGGGAGAGAAAGGGAAAGGTCAAGACAGACTCCAAGGTTTGGGGGCCTTAGCAAATAAAGGAATGGCACTGCCATTTACTGAGCTGTGGGAAACCGGGAGAGGAGTAGGATGAAAGGGGAAAATCAGTAATTTGATTTGGAGCATGCTCAGTTTGAGATGTTCATTAGGCTACCCAGTGAAGGTGTCGGGTACGAATTGGAATGACACGACTCGGGTTCTGAGGGCAGATCTGGCCTGGGTATATAAATCTGGGGGGCTTCCCTGTGCAGGCTGCTTTACAGCCAGGGGCACAGATAAAACACCTAGAGAGCAGGGCACAGAGAGAAGATAACTGAGCCCTGGGGCATTCGAATGTTTAGAGGTTGGGGAAATAAAGCAGATCCACCAAAGGACATTGAGAAGGGGTTTCTAGAAGTTAAGAGGAAAACCAAAGAAGAGACAAAACCTGATAAAGAGAGATTCAAGAAGGAAGGGATGGTCAGCTGTGTCCCGTGCTACTGAAAATTCAAATAAGACAAGAACCAAGAGCTGACCTTCACACTGGGCAGCAGAGAGGTAAACAGCAACCTCAAAGGGAGGAGTTCCGGGGAAATTTGGGGTGGGGGAAACGTATGACCGAAGACGATTCAAAAGAAAATGGAAAGATTGACTATCAAATAGAAAAATGGGCAGGAGATAAAAAACAGTTTCATAGAAGAAGAAATGCAAATGACTCAAATTATGAAGAGATGCTCAGGGATGGCAGAAATGTTCAACCTCACTCAAAAGAGGACCATATTGGTATGCTGTTTTCACCTCTTAGATTGACAGACTAATAATTGCAAAATTGTGTGGGCAAAGATGGGGAAACAGACACCCCCACATTGCTCTTTGGAGTGTAATTGATACAGTCCTATGGAAGTGAATTTGGCAGTTTTCACCAGAATTGCAAATATGTGTATGCTGTGACATGGTTATTCCATCTCTTGCAATTTATCTTACCATCATGCTTGTACACCTCCAAATGAATAAGCCTGAAGACAGCTATTCATCACAGCACTGTTTGACAGAAAAAGATTGGAAACAGCCCAAGTGTCAATAAATAGGAAACTTGTTAAATCAATCACTGCACAGCCCTACCACAGAATACTGTGCAGCTGTAATGAGGATGCTCTTTACCTACTGATATAAAAAGGTACCCACTGTATGATACAGGTATAAAAAAGCGTGTATAGTATGTTAGCATTTGTGTAAAAATGGATGGGAAGAAATATATATTTATATTTGCTTATATTACATTCAAAGTCTCTAAAATTTTTTAAACGTTTTAAAATACACAAAAATCTAATAATAGTTAACTTTGGGAGATGTGGACTGGGTGGATAGAAAAAGACTTTCTGCTTCTAAATTATGCGATGTATTACCTATCCAAAAATTAAATTGATTAAAATTTCACACACAGAGAGAGCGTGTATTTGAGAATCTAAAGAGTGAAGACTTCCAGCTTCTAGCTGTGGGAGATTTCTATGCACGTGGGATTACTGGACAGGATCTATACATTCTTAATTTCACAGAATATTGCTTTCCAGAATATTTACCAGTCTATATCCCCACCAACAAGATTCAGGGGGCCCCCCAAATCCTTGCCAACAATTAATAACATCAGGATATGTTCCTGCTGCAAACTATGTGCACCAAATAAGGAAATAAGAAAGGTGATGAGCACCAGCAATCATAGGCTACAACGCAAGGAGAGAACAAGGGAAGACATGGGGAAATAGGGCAGACTGGAGCAAGTAGGGCAGGAACTCCTGGAAAAGCCTGCTCTGAGGGATGGCTGGCAGTTGTGACCATCCTAACCATTACCCCAGAGTGCTCTTGGGGAATGAAAAAAGGAGGGGAAGGGGAGAAAAGGGATAGCTGACCTTTGTTATAAGCCCTTTAACACTATAGATTATTTTCTAGCAGTACTTTGATTTTTTAAATTAATTTTAAAAATAATTTCTAGGGGCTTCCCTGGTGGCGCAGTGGCTGAGTGTCTGCCTGCCGATGCAGGGGACACGGGTTCGTGCCCCAGTCCGGGAAGATCCCACATGCCGCAGAGCAGCTGGGCCCGTGAGCCATGGCCGCTGAGCCTGCGCTTCCAGAGCCTGTGCTCCGCAACGGGAGAGGCCACAGCAGTGAGAGGCCAGCGTACCGCAAAAATAATAATTTCTAAAGCCAAATTATAAAATTCCATTCAAGGATTATACCCAAAAAATTACAGTAAATCACTGTGGGAGGTAGAATGAGGCTCCCAAACCTGAGAGGGCTTGTGTACCCAGAATAATGAGCAGGGAAATGGGGAAGTGCAGGGACAGCAAAAGATAGGTTTATCTCTCAAAGGTTATCTCCTTCCAAAGTAATATGATTCCAAACACTTGGGGCTACCAGAAGAGGAAACACCTGGGGACAGAGGACGGGAAGGGCAGGACCAGAAAAGTTTCTCAGAGCAGTGATGATGAAGAGTCTCTTTCAAGCATCAGAAGCAGAAATCTCAAAGAGCAGGTGGGAGGAGTTCCACTTCTAGAATGGTCGTGTAAGGAGCTCCAGGGACCCACTCCCCAGTAAAACAAGCATAGGTGGTGAAATGATTTTTTTTAAGTTTCTATAAATTGTCTTAAGAGCATAGAGTAAATGAATAAAAACTTATTTAAGAAAATCTACTGAAACTCAGTAAGAACAGTGAAAGTTTATGGTGTTTGAACCCACTTCCTCACTCTTCACTCTCAGCTCAGCATGATAGATGCTCCACTCTAGGCAGGTGCAGCCAAGAACATAGGGCTCCTTCTCCCCCCAGATTCCAGTCAAGGGCTACCATATCTCCCCAAGAGGAACACACTGCCAGTATTTCTCATCCCCACACCCCAGTTACATGTTGTAAAGGTTAAACCCTGAGTTAGTAAACCTGAGAGGTCAGAGGCTCCCTTCCTCCACCAGCTCCTATTCATAGAGTGGAAACTCTATCCCAGGTGCTTTAGTCAGAGAATATTGGAGCCCTGATTACCCTCACCCCAGCTCACTTGTAAGGTGAAGTTTCCACGCTGGGAGAGGCAAGCCAAGGAGACCAGATGCTACAGCCCCCACACAGTGCTCTGCCCATAAAGCAAAGATATCACTCTGAGAAAGTGGGTCACTGTCCCCATTACCCATGATGGAGCAGTGGCTCAGAGACTTTGCCCAGGGAGAGGGAGGCCATAAGAACAGAGAACTCCCAAGCTTTACCCAGAGGAAATTACTTTATTTGAAACATAATGTAGCAAATTTCAAGCCTAAGGGCACTCTCAAAAACAATAGAAATTTCCATAAGCAATTAGCTTAATTGCAATTAAGCAATTAGTAGGAGACTGGTAGCTTTATGAGAACTATAAGCTAAACCATAAAACAGCTAGGTTACCAGAAAGAACCATGGGAAAAGGCAGTGATGAAGAACCCAACTGAGTTCAGAACAAAACTCAAAATTTGACCTTTAAAACTACCGCTGAAAAGGGGGCTTGCATTTAATTGGACCAGACTGTGGAACAGTATATGTCCCAGGACATTGTCAAAAGCAATAGAAAAATCATCCAAGAATTAGTGGAGCTTAACAGATGGGTGTGATACCAACAAAGAAAGACAGATAACAGAGAGATGAGGGAAAGAGACAGTCAAAAAGAACCCTGCCAAAGCCACTGTCATCTCAGGGTGACTGTGCACATGCCTAAGACTGCACCCTCTGAGGAGCAACATTAAAGGCTTCACACTGCCAGCAAAATAGATTTACTTCACTAGAACAGTCCACCTAAGTCACCAAACAAATAAACAAGCAAACAACAACAACTAGGCTGGGGGTGGGGGTGGGGATGAAGACCAGTATCCAAATTTGTTAACATATATTTTCTAAAATTTCCGGTTTCCAACAAAAAGTTACAAGATGTGAAAAGAAACAGGAACATCTGCCCATGCATGAGGAAAAAATAAAGCAGACAACACAAACTACCTATGAGAGGACCAAGATGTCAGATGTAACAGACAAAAACTTCAAAGCAGCCATTGTAAATATGTTCAAAGAACTAAAGGAAACTGTGCTTAAAGAAATAAAGGTTGATATGATGACAATGTCTCATCAAACAGAGAATACAAATAAAGAGATATAAAATTATAAAGAGGAAGAAAATGGAAATCTGGGGTCGAAAGCATAGTAACTGAAGTGAAAAAATTACTAAAAGGGCTCAAGAGTATATTTGAACTGGCAGAAGAAAGAAATAGCAAACTAGAAGATATATTGATTCAGATTATACAACTTGAAGATCAAAGAGAAAAAAAGAACAAAAAAAAGTAAACAGGGCTTCAAAGAAATGTGAGATTCTATTAATCTCACCAACATATGCATAATGGGAAGAATAGAAGGAGAGGAAAGAGAGAAAGGAACAGAAAAAATTGTTTGAAAAATAATAGCTAAAAATTTGTCAAATTTGATGAAAATTATTAATCTATACATTTAAGAAGCTCAGCAAACTCCAACTAGGATAAACTCAAAGACATCCACATACAGACATATCATAGTAAAAATTCTGAAAGAGAAGGAGAAAAACGTTTGAAAATCTTTGAAGCAGCAAAAAAACCCCAGCCCATCATGTACAAGAGAACATCATCAGAATCAAAGGTAGGCAGTGAGATGATGCATTCAAAGTGCTGAAAGAAAAATATGTGTCAACCAAGAATCTTATACCCAGCATGACTATCTTTCAAAGAGTAGGCTGAGCTCTGGGAAGTGTCTTGTGACTAAATGGCAGGTACAAGAGTAGGGGACGGAAAGCAAAGTAGGTGGCTAATGCACAAAGAGGTGTTTGGCTTTTACCCTTTAAGTCCTTGAGATCCAAGGGTCACAGTCCCTAACAAGGTCACATTCTTTTCCAGAAATATGGTCCTATGATCAGTGTGCTAGGTGAAAACGAAGGTATAGCTGAGGACAAGGAGGTCAGCAAGGAACTGAGAAAGAGGGTAAGAAGTGAAGGAGAGAAACATGGCTGGGTGGATGAATGATTGGATGGAGCAGAAGTGATGGGAACAGACAGTGCTAAGGAAGTGGATTGACAGAACTTGGGGACTGACTGATTGTGAGGGGGCAATGTGGGAGTAGGATGCTGATGACCAGAGCTGGAAGGAAATAACAAAGATCAGAGCAGAAATAAATAAAATAGAAACAAGAAAATAACAGTAGAAAAGATCAATGAAACCAAAAGCTGATTTTTTGGAAAATATAAAATTGATAAGCCTTTAGCCTGGCTCATTAAGAAAAAAAGACAGAGGACCAAGTAAACAAAATAGGAAATAAAAGAGGAGAAATCACAATCAATAATACATAGATATAATCGTAAAAGTATACTATGAACAGTTATATGCCAACAAATTGGCAACTTAGAAAAAACGGAAGAATTTCTAGAAACATACAAAATTTCCAAAACTGAATCAGGAAGAAATAGATAACCTGAACAGACCAATTACTAGTATAGAAATCAAATCAGTATTCAAAAAACTCCCAGCAAACAAAAGTCCAGGACCAGATGTCTTCACAGGGGAATTCTCCCAAACATATGAAGAAGAGTTAATACCAATCCTTCTCAAACTATTCCAAAAAATTTAAGAGGAGGAAACACTCTCAAATTCATTCTACAAGGCTACCATTGCCCTGATACCAAAACCAGACAGACACTACAAAAAATAAAATAAAATTACAGGCCAATATCTCTGATGAATATAGATACAAAGATCCTCAACAAAATATCAGCAAACTGAATTCAACAATATAGAAAAAGGATCATACACCATGATCAAGTGGGATTTATTCCAGGGATGCAAGGATGGTTCAATATCTGCATGTCAATCAATGTGATACACCACATTAACAAACAAAGGATAAAATCACATGATCATCTCAATAGATGCAGAAAAAAAGCATTTGACAAAATTCAATATCCATTTATGATAAAAACTCTCAAAAAGTTTGTATAAAGGGAACATATCTCAACATATTAAAGGCTATTTATGACAAAACCACAGCTAACATCATACTCAGTAGTGAAAAGTGAAAGCTTTTCCTCTAAATTCAGGAACAGAAAAATGATGCCCACTTTCACCACTTCTATTTAACATAATATTAGAAATCCTAGCCACAGCAATCAAATAAGTAAAAGAAATAAAAGGCATCCAAATTGGAAGGAAAGTAGTAAAACTGTCACTATTTGCAGATGACATGATACTATATACAGGAAACTCTAAAGTCTCCACCAAAAAACCATTAGAACTAATAAATGAATTTAGTAACGTTGCAAGATACAAGATTTATATACAGAAATCGATTGCTTTTCTACACACTAAAAACAAACTATCAGAAAGAGAAAGCAAGAAAACAATCCCATTTATAACCACACCAAAAAGAATAAAATACCTAGGAATAAACTTAACCAAGGAGGTGAAAGATCTATACTCTGAGAACTATAATATATTGATGAAGGAAATTGAAGATGTTTCAAATAAACAGAAAGATACCCCATGTTCATGGATTGGAAGAAGTAATATTGTTAAAATGTCCATACTACCCAAAGCAATCTACAGATTTAATGCAATCCCTATGAAAATACCCATGACCTTTTTCACAGAACTAGAACAAATAAGCCTAAAATTTGTATGGAACCACAAAAGAAAAAACAAAAAAAGAATAGCCAAAGCAATCTTGAGAAAAAAAGAATAAAGCTGGAGGTATGAGGCTCCTTGACTTCAGACTATATTCCAAAGCTACAGTAATCAAAATAGTATGTTACTGGCACAAAGCAGACACATAGATCAATGGAACAGAATAGAGAAATTTAATCTATGACAAAGGAGACAAAAATATAAAATAAGGAAAAGAATCTCTTCAATAAGTGGTTCTGGGAAAATCAACAAAGGGACCTAATTAAACTTAAAAGTTTTTGTACAGCATAGGTAACCATCAACAAAACAAAAAGACAACCTACTGAATGGGAGAAAATATTTGTAAATGGTATGTCTGATAAGGGGTTAATATCCAAAATATATAAAGAGTTCATACAACTCAACATCATATCAAACAAACTGATTGCAAAATGGGCAGAAGATCTGAATAGACATTTCTCCAAAGAAGACATACACATGACCAACAGGCACATGAAAAGATGCTCAACATCGCTAATCATCAGAGAAATGCAAATCAAAACCACAATGAGATATTACTTCATACCTGTCAGAATGGCTATCATCAAAAAGACAACAAATAATAAATGTTGGCAAGGATGTGGAGAAAAGGGAACCCAAGTACACAGTTGGTGGAAATGTAAATTTGTATAGCCACTGTGGAAGACAGTATGGAGGTTCCTCAAAAAACTCAAAATAGAGCTACCATATGATCCAGCAATTCCACTCCTGGGTATACATCCAAAGAAAATGAAAACACAAATTCAGAAAGATAAATGCACCCCAATATTGCAGAATTATTCACAGTAGCCAAGGTATGGAAGCAACCTAAGTGTCCATCAACAGATGAATAGATAAAGAAGATGTGGTATATACATACAAGGAAGATGTGGTATATACATACAAGGAATACTACTCAGCCATAAAAAGGAATGAAAATTTGCCACTTGCAACAACATAGATGGACCTGGAGGGTATTATGCTTAGTGAAATAAGTCAGACAGAGAAGACAAGTACTGTATGTTTTCACTTATTATATGGAATCAAAAAATAAAATGAATGAATATAACAAAACAGAAACAGACTCACAGATACAGAGAACAAACTAGTGGTTACCAATGGGAAGAGGAGTGAGGGGAGGATCAAGATAGGAGAAGGGGACTAAGAGATACAAACTACTATGTATATAATAAATAAGATACAAGGATGTAATGTACAGCACAAAGAATATAGCCACTCTTTTATAATAACTTTAAATGGAGTATAATCTATAAAAATATCACTATGTTTTCCACTTGAAACTAATATAATATTGTAAATCAACTATACTTCAATTAAGAAAAATAAATACAAAAAAGAAAGAAAAACAAAACTCTCTAAGAATCAGGAAAAAAACAAGTTAAAACCAAGATGAAATACAACTTTTATGCCCAAACTTCAAAATTTAGGAAGGTAGGGACTTCCCCGGTGGCACAGTGGTTAAGAATCCAGCAGCCAATGCATGGGACACGAGTTTGAGCCCTGGTCCAGGAAGATCCCACATGCTGCAGAGCAACTAAACGCACGAGCCACAGCTACTGAGTCCACATGCCACAACTACTGAAGCCCGCGTGCCTAGAGCCCGTGCTCCACAACAAGAGAAGCCACCACAATGAGAAGCCCATGCACCTCAACGAAGAGTAGCACCCACTCGCCGCAACTAGAGAAAGCCAGTGAGCAACAGTGAAGATCCAACGTAGCCAAATAAAAAGTTAGGAAGGTAGATAATATCAAATATTGATGAGAATGTGAGGGGATGAGGCCTCTCATTTGCTGATGAGGGAGTTTATGTGTGCTGGCCATGCTGGCAAATGCTTTAGCAGTATTTTGAATAATTGTGTGCATATTTCCTATAAACCAGTGATCCCACTCCTTGGTATAATTCTCCTCTCTCCCTAAAATGATTGCTCAGGGATGTAGAAGATAAATCAATCAGATTCCAGACAAGAGAAATTAAAATCATGCTAAATGGGAGTACTTAATACAGGGACCTGATATAAAAACTTAAATGGATTTTTAAAAATATTTATTTACTTACTTGGTTGCGCCAGGTCATAGTTGTGGCTCGTGGGCTCCTTAGTTGGAGCAGGCGGGCTCCTCAGTTGCGGCTGAAGGGCTCCTTAGTGGCAGCTCGCTGGATCCTTAGTTGTGGCAGTAGGCTCCTTAGTTGTGGCATGTGAACTCTTAGTTGCAGCATGCATGTGAGATCTAGTTGCCTGATCAGGGATTGAACCCAGGCCCCCCACACTGGGAGCATGGAGTCTTATCTACTGCACCACTAGGGAAGTCCTTAAATGGATTTTTTTTTAATGCAATGATAGCTCCAAAGGAGAAGTGGGTTTTAAATTTTAGTAAGTATCGACCAATTACTTTCCAAAAGGGTTGTGTCAATACTCAGTCCTTTCAGTCATGAGGGAAAGAAATGGTCAAAGAGAGCCCTGCTAAAGCCACTGTCATCCCAGGACACCCAGGACACCCCAGGAAGGGCATGAGAGTGCCCTTCTGTGATGCTATGGCCAGCACCAGGGGCTTTTATTCTCTAATTTTTGCCAAGTTTCCAATAAAACTTTATTTAAAAAAACAAAAACAGGTGGCCAGTATATAGACAATAGTTTCCTGATTTAATTTTTTTACTACTGCATTAAAATATTTATCTTGTTTGCTGAGTTTTTTGGCTCCCCTTTGGTTAAATTCTGCACCTGGGTTGAAGCCCTGTTGAGTTGTCTGCTTGGAGTCTCACAAAGACCAAAGCTGGTGCCAGTGCTGCATGGGGCTACCAGGGAGGCGCCCTTCTTCTGACACCCCCAACCCGGCTCAGGCATGCATCTGTAGAGCAGGCAGTCCCAGCCAACCTGTCCCCAAAGCCATGCTGGGCCTCCTGCACCTTCAATGCCAGATATCAGATGCCTAACTGGATGGTAAAATTCCTCTGCCAACCTCCCCGCATCAGTTGCTCACAGATCTGTGTCCATTTCTTCTTCACAATGCCCTGGGATCTATTCCCTCCTCTCCATCAAGCAGCCCTCCCTGGGGACTGGCCTCAGTCCCTCTCACCTTGGGTTCTGAAGGGCATCAGGGGAGCCGTGGCCTCACAGCTTGAGAGCTTGCCCTAAATTCAAAGTTGACTGTATACCCCCTGCTCACAGACAATCCTTTCCTTCAGCCAGACATGAGCTTCCTGAGAGCCTTCTGTGTGTGTTAGAGATGGAGCACCCATGGTACTCACACCCTGAGGGGACTAAGGCAAAGGAGGCACTTTCCTCCATGCAAAATGTAAAATAGTGCCCCAAAATTCAACCATCAAGATTAATAATATTTTAATGCAATATTTTAAAAAATCAAAACTAAGGCAAAAAATCCATGGGGAACAAAAGATCAACATTTTAAATAGAGACAGGATTTGATTTTCCCTTTTGCCTCAGGCTCCAGCACTTTGACGGATCCTATCTTTGATTTTTTAAAATATTGCATAAAAATAGTATTTATGCTGATGACTGAGGTTTGGGGCATTCTTCTTATATTTTGTACCTGAGATAAGTGCTTCTTCACTCACTGTACCCTAACCCTGGCCCTGGTAGATACAGTCAATAAATAGTAGGCCCAGTAATAATTTCAGAAAGTGATAAGAGCTCTAAGTGATAAGAACTCTAAAGTGATAAGAACTTTCATTTTCAAGAGAGATGAAAATAGACATTCACACAAGAACATGTACGTGAATGTTCATAGCAGCATTATTCATAACAGCCAAAGAGTGAAAACAACCCAAATGTCCATCAACTGATGAACTGATGAACAAAATGTGGTCACTTTATGCAATGGAATATTATTCAGCCATAAAAAAGATTAAGGTATTGATATATGCTACAACATGGGTGAACCTTGAAAATAATGTCCTAAGTGAAAAAAGTCAAACATGAAAGGCCACAGATTGTATGATTCCATTTATGTGAAATGCCCAAAATAGGCAAATCCATAGAGAAAGTAGATTAGTGGTTGCAGGGTTGGGGGAGGGGGATGAGGAGAGAATGCTAATGAGCATAGGGTTTCCTTTTGGAGTAATGGGTGTTATTGGAATTGGAATTGGACATTGATGGTGGTTGAACAATCTTGCGAATACACTCAAAAGCACTGACTGTATACTTTTAAATGGTGAGTTTTATGTTACATGAAATTTTATATTATGTTAATTATATCTCAAGTTAAAGAAAAATTAAATAAAGCAGGATGACAAATAAAGACTGAGAGGTAGGATATTAGAGAGTCAGGGAAGTCCTCTCTGAGGTGAGGACACTTAATGGGACCTGAGTAACAAGAAGGAGCCAAATGTGTGTTGAGGAGGAAGAAGTTTCCCGACAAAGGCACCAGCCCACGCCAAGGCCCTTAGGCGGAAACAACTTGTAGTGTGTTCCTTCATTCATTCGTTCCACAAATAGTTATTTAGCACCCACTGTGTGTTAGGCACTGCTCTCTGAGGATACAGCTGGGAACAAAACATCCTATAATGTGATGTTAGAATGTGGAAGCAGCTGTGGACTAGGAAGAAAAATTGTTTGGAAGGGAGAGAGTTTGGGGTGGGAAAGACTACATTATATAGGGAGATCAGAGGAAGTCTTACTGAGAAAGTAACATTTGAGCAAAGGGGCAAGCGCAATGGTGGAGAATGACAGCAGAGAGGTGGAGGCATCCAGGGCCTGAGGCCATGAGCTGGCCAAGGACTGGACTATGAATGTATGGGGAGCCGCTGGAGGGTGTGAGCAGACAAGTGGCATGGCTGGACTCGTTTTCAAAAACTCAAGCTTGCTCTGCCTGCCTTAGATTCCATGCTCCCACTGCCCACATCAGCAAAGCTTGATAGCAAACTTTATTTAGCAGGTGGGATTGTTTTTTAAAGGAACTCTTATGTCACCTAAGTCCCAAATATGACACTGACTGGAGCTAAACAGCTCTGGATGTCTGGATTCCTCAGGGCTCCATGATGAACTTTAGCCAGGGTTCTCAAATCCAGAAGTTTAAAAGGAACTATTGCTGTGGCACCTGTGGCAGATGCAGGGTCCTAAGCACTACCCATGGGGCTCAGGCCCAGGAGTCCCACTGGTAACCTGTGTCCCCAGGTGATGCTGACACAGGTGGTCCACAATCCCCATGTTGAGGAAACAGTGGCCTGGGCACCACAGAGCATGGTATCAGGCAGAGGCACAGTTGGAGACCCACATTCTGGTCCAGACCCCTTGGGCCAGGCCTGCGTGGTGGCTGCAGTTTAGTTACTTGGAAGCAAACATTTAGAACTGGAGATTGTATATACCAATCTGGGTCTCAGGCTTCTCTTGAGAAGCTGCTGCACCTCTGCCAGCTCTGGGCCACAGCAATTCTGTACAATCCCAATGGCCTTCTCGTCTCTTCCTGTGGCTTGCCTGGGCTGTAGTCAGTTGTGTTCAGGACCCTGAGGAGGCTGTGAGGCTGGCATCCATTCAGATGAAATCTATCCACAGCCCTCTGTCATCTGGTCTGGGCTTAATTTCCCATTCACTTGAAAATTACACTATTCGTTTTTTCCTTTTTTACACCCAAAAGAGAAGGTTCCAGAACCTGTCAGGTATGCCTGGTGGCCCTTCCTCATAGGTGGGTTCTGAGTGATGGAGTCAGGATTGGTCAAGCTGGGGGAATAAGTCAGGTTGGCTCCCAGGGAAGGCATATGTCCCCTCTGTCACCAGAATGGAACTCACCTACGAATCTCAGAGGAGCAGCTGAGCAGTGAAGGAGGCATTGAGGGCACTCTGGTTAGGGACCAGGGAGAAGGGCAGAGGTTCCTATCCAGACCTCCAAGAGGACAGAGGACTTGTTGTGGGCTGTAGCCTCAGTGTGGGCCTAGGGGAACAGCCTCTTCCTCTGTGACTGGCCAGCAGATGCTGTGGAAGCCCATCCCATGCCAAGCATGGTGTAGGTGCTGAGACAGGCAAGGACATTTAGCAGTGGCCTCTAACCCTAGCTGGAAAGACAGGCATGCATGACAAAATGAATTGAAACTTTTGCCCTGGTCACTGGGAAGCTCACTGGGGCTTGCAGAAGTGGTGAGAGCATAGCATTGCTCATGCAGACACTCAAGAGGAAGTATTTACAATGGCCCCTCTGAAGAGAAAAAGACCAGAAGGAGGCACATGCACTGTAAGCATAATCATGCCAGGGTGACTGCATGAGGCTGAATAATGGCTCCCAAAGATGTCCAATCCTAATCCCGGGAACCTGTGACTGTTACCTTGCATGGCAAAAGGGACTGCAGATGTGATTAAGTTAAGGATCTTGAGATGGGAGATTATCCTGAATTATCCAAGTGGGCCTTAAATGAAATCACAAGTATACTTATAAGTGTACTTACAGAAGGAGACTCGACTGCAGAGGAAGGTGATGTGATGGTGGAAGCAGAGATTGGAGTGATGAGCTTTGAGGATGGAGGAAGGGGCCATAAGCCCAGGAACACAGATGACCACTAGAAAGTGAAAAAGTCTGGGAAATGGATTCTCCCCTGAAGCCTCCAGAAGGAACCAGCCCTCTCGCCACCTTCACTTTAGCCCAGTGAGACTGATTTAGGACTTCTGACCTCTAGAACTGTGAGAGGATGGAAGTGTGTGATTTTAAGCCACCAAGTTTGTGGTGATTTGTATCACAGCACCAGGAAGGGAATACAGTGACTCTCTCCCAAGTAGTGGGGTCCAATTCCATGAGCAAGAAGAATGTGTGGAACAGCTTCAGTGGTCTGCAGACCTTGCTTTTGGTCATTGGGTGAGTGTATTTGACTCTAGGGCCCCAGAGAAAAAAATTACCACAGCTTTGCTGGTGTGGGACCTGAAACTAACAGTCCCAGGCTCCCCCAACCCCCGTACCCCTGCCATCACCAGGAAAGCAAAGCTCACTCCCTCAGTGTCAGCTCCTGAGGACCCAGCTGGGGGTCACATCTCCAATACACCCCAGCCTGCCCTGCCTGGGGATGCTGACTCGAGGCCTTTGGCAAGAAAATGTCGTAAACCTCTTGGCCAGGGCAGGAGTTGGGGAGGCTTTGCCAAGGAGGTGACATTTGTGTGAGCCTTGCCCGGGTAACAGTTCAGAAGGGAGAAAGCAGAGTGGGAGGGGCTGTGGGCCCAGGGACCCCATGCACAGAACTGACAGGCCTAGCTCCCCATCTCTCCACGGGGCTGATTATGAACAGCGGTGCCTGCAAACAACAGAAGCGAACTCTTTTTGACTCAGCAGAGAAGGGATTTATTGGAAGCCTACCAGGCAGCTGACAAGGTCAAGAGGAAGGTGGGAGAGGCAGGCTTGGGCAGGAACCAAGGAGCCAAGGAGAGCTGAGACAGGAATTGATGGGGAACCATCCACTCTGGGGCCTCAAAGCCATGCCTCTGAACTCTGCGACATACAGTGGCATCGTGCCCCAGGGCACTCCTCGGCACTGCTGTCCCATGAAGGGCCTCTGCTGACCTCAGGCTCCAGGAGGGCCACCACGAGGCTGCATGCCCATACCCTGGCTCCTGGGGACAGGAAGACAAATCTGCTCCCTCAGTTTCCTTTGATTCCATGAACCAGAGCCTGGGGCATCTGTGTAGCCACTGCAGGTAAAGGAGAAGTTGGTCCTGCACTGTGAGACCCACTGGGCTCAGGGCTGTGTGCTCCCTCACTGATGTGTTCTCTGCCAGGAGAAGCCTGGGCTCAGAGGGAATCCCTCCTTCCCTCCCTTCCTTCCTCCCTCCCTCCCTCCCTTCCTTCTTCCTTTCCTTTTTTCTTTTCTTTCCTCCATGCTACAAATTGAATGTTTGTGCCTCTCCAAGTGCACATGTTGAAGCCCACATGAATAGGATTACTGCCCTTATAAAAGTAGCTCAAGAAAGCTCTCTTGCCCCTTTCACCGTATGAGGTTACAGCAAAAAGATATCTAGGAAGCAGGCTCTCACAAGACACTCAATCTGCTGGCACCTTGATCTTGGACTTCCAGGACCAAGAAATGTGAGAAATAAATTTGTTATTTATAAGCTACCCAGTCTATGGTATTTTTGTTGCAGCAGCCCACATGGTCTGAGATGCTCCAAATTCAAATAATTTTCCCTAATCAAATTAATAATAACTTACTATATTATTATTATTAATTTAAATTTAATAATACTTAAAAACATAAAGGAAAAGTAAATATAAACAGAAGTCCATTTTCCAGTGATAACCACTGTTAACCTTTTAATAAATATATTTCCAGAAATGGTTAAAATTTGTCTTTACATATCTGCCTCCACATAAATAGGTTTATGTGTATGCATTCATGTAATTAGGATTACATTTCCAGTGTGATTTTTCAACTTTCTTTTTTGCTTGGCCTTTCCCCTTCTCCTTCCCCCTCCACCCAATCTCCATGCTCCAGAGGTAGCCTAATATGCACCCTTCCATATTTTATATAATTTTTATCACAAGGGGTTTGGGTCATTTTTAAAATTGGTTCTATTACAGATGCTTTCCTGCATCTTGCTTTTCTCAACCACCAATACTCCTGGAAATCCCTCCCAGTCCACAGAAAAGCTTTAATTCATTATTTTTAACGGCTTTATAATATCCCTCTATATAGATGCACCATTATTGATTCAGCCATTCTCTTTCTTTTTAATGTATCTTTATTGGAGTATAATTGCTTCACAATGCTGTGTTAGTTTCTGTTGTACAACAAAGTGAATCAGCCATATACATACATATATCTCCATATCCCCTCCCTCTTCAGCCTCCCTCCCACCCTCCCTATCCCAACCCTCTAGGTCATTGCAAAGCACCGAGCTGGTCTCCCTGTGCTATGCTGCTGCTTCCCACTAGCTATCTATTTTACATTTGGTAGTGTACATATGTCGATGTTACTCTCACTTTGCCCCAGCTTCCCCCTCCCCTCTCTGTGACCTCAAGTCCATTCTCTATGTCTACGTCTTTATTCCTTCCCTGCCACTATGTTCATCAGTATCATTTTTATTTTTTAGATTCCATATATATGCATTAGCATACGGTATTTGTTTTTCTCTTTCTGACTTACTTCACTCTGTATGACAGACTCTAGGTCCATCCACCTCACTACAAATAACTCAATTTCATTTCTTTTTATGACTGAGTAATATTCCATTGTATATATGTGCCATATCTTCTTTATCCATTCATCTGTCAATGGACAGTTAGGTTGCTTCCATGTCCTGGTTATTGTAAATAGTGCAGCAATGAACATTGTGGTACGTCTCTTTTTGAATTATGGTTTTCTCAGGGTATACGCCCAGTAGTGGGCTGGGTCATATGGTAGTTCTATTTTTAGTTTTTAAAGGAACTTCCATACTGTTCTCCATAGTGATTGTATCAGTTTACATTCCCACCAACAGTGCAGGAGGGTACCCTTTTCACCACACCCTTTCCAGCATTTATTGTTTCTAGATTTTTTGATAATGGCCATTCGGACTGGTGTGAGGTGATACCTCAATGTAGTTTTGATTTGCATTTCTCTAATGATTTGTGTTGTTGAGCATCTTTTCATGTGTCTCTTGGCCATCTGTATGTCTTCTTTGGTGAAATGTCTATTTAGGTCTTCTGCTTATTTTTTAATTGGGTTGTTTGTTTTATGATATTGAGCTCCACGAGATCTTTGTATATTTTGGAGATTAATCCTTTGTCCGTTGTTTCATTTGAAAATATTTTCTCCCATTCTGAGCATTGTCTTTTTGTCTTGTTTATGGTTTCCTTTGCTGTACAACAGCTTTGAAGCTTAATTTGGTCCCATTTGTTTATTTTTCTTTTTATTTTTGTTACTCTAGGAGGTGGATCTTGCTGTGGTTTATGTCAAAGAGTGTTTTTCCTATGTTTTCTTCTAAGAGTTTTATAGTGTCTGGTCTTACATTTATGTCTTTAATCCATTTGGAGTTTATTTTTGTGTATGGTCTTAGGGAGTGTTCTAATTTCATTCTGTAACATGTAGCTGTCCAGTTCTCCCAGCACCACTTATTGAAGAGGTTGTCTTTTCTCCATTGTATGTTCTTCCCTCCTTTGTCATAAATTAGGTGACTATATATGCGTCGGTTTACCTCTGGGCTTTCTATCCTGTACAATTGATCTATATTTCTGTTTTTGTGCCAGTACCATACTGTCTTGGTTACTGTAGCTTTGTAGTATAGTTTGAAGTCAGGAAGCCTGATTCCTCCAGCTCAGTTTTTCCCTCTCTAGATTGCTTTGGCTATTCGAGGTCTTTTGTGTTTCCATAAGAATTTTAAATTTTTTTAATTTAATTCTGTGAAGAATGGCATTGGTAGTTTGATAGGGATTGCACTGAATCTGTAGATTGCTTTGGGTAGTATAGTCATTTTCACAGTATTGATTCTTCCAATCCAAGAACATGGTATATTTCTCCAACTGTTTATGTCATCTTTGATTTCTTTCATCAGTGTCTTATAGTTTTCTGCATACAGGTCTTTTGCCTCCTTAGGTAGATTTATTCATAGGTATTTTATTCTTTTTCTTGCAATGGTAAATGGGATTGTTTCCTTAATTTCTCTTTCTGATTTTTCATTGTTATTGTATAGGAATGCCAGAGATTTCTATGCATTAACTTTGTATCCTGCAACCTTACCAAATTCATTGATTAGTTCTAGTAGTTTTTTGGTGGCATTTTTAGGATTTTCTATGTACAGTATCATGTCATCTGCAAAGAGTGACAGTTTTACTTCTTCTTTTCCAATTTGCATTCCTTTTATTTCTTTTTCTTCTCTGATTGCCTTGGCTAGGACTTCCAAAACTATGTTGAATAAGATTGGCGAGAGTGGACATCCTTGTCTTGTTCCTGATCTTAGTGGAAATGCTTTCAGTTTTTCACCATTGAGTATGATGTTTGCTGTGGGTTTGTCATATATGGCCTTTATTACGTGGAGGTAGGTTCCCTCTATGCCCATTTTCTGGAGAGTTTTTTATCATAAATGGGTGTTGAATTTGGTCAAAAGCTTTTTCATATGGTTTTTATTTCTTAATTTGTTAATATGGTGTATCACATTGAGTGATTTGCATATATTGAAGATTCCTTGCAACCCTGGGATAAATCCCACTTGATCATGGTGTATGATCCTTTTGATATGTTGTTGGATTCTGTTTGCTGGCATTTTGTTGAGGATTTTTGCATCCATGTTCATCAGTGATATTGGTCTATAATTTTCTTTCTGTGTGATATCTTTTTCTGGTTTTGGTATCAGGGTGATGGTGGCTTTGTAGAATGAATTTGGGAGTGTTCCTCTCTCTGCAATATTTTGGAAGAGTTTGAGAAAGATCAGTTTTAGCTCTTCTCTAAATATTTGATAGAATTCACCTGTGAAGCCATCTGGTCCTGGACTTTTGTTTGTTGGAAGATTTTTAATTACAGTTTCAATTTCATTACTTGTGAGAGGTCTGTTTATATTTTCTAATTCTTCCTGGTTCAGTCTTAAATTGTACTTTTCCGAGAATTTGTCCATTTCTTCATGGTTGTGCATTTTATTGGCATAGAGTTGTTTGTAGTAGTCTCTTATGATCCTTTGTATTTCTGCAGTGTCAGTTGTGATTTCTCCTTTTTCATTTCTAATTTTATTGGTTTGTGTCCTCTCCCTTTTTTCTTGATGAGTCTGGCTAAGGGTTTATCAATTTTGTTTATTTTCTCAAAGAACCAGCTTTTAGTTTCATTGATCTTTGCTGTTGTTTTCTTCATTACTATTTCATTTATTTCTGCCATGTTCTTTATGACTTCTTTCCTTCTACTGACTTTGGGTTTTCATTGTTCTTCTTTCTCTAGTTGCTTTAGGTGTAGGGTTAGATTGTTTATTTGAGATTTTTCTTGTTTCTTGAGGTGAGATTGAATTGCTATAAACTTCCCTCTTAGAAGTGTTTTTGCTGCATCCCAAAGGTTTTGGGTTGTCATGTTTTTGTTGGCGTTTGTTTCTGCATATTTTTTTATTTTTTCAGTGATCTCTTGGTTATTTACTAGTGCACTGTTTAGCCTCCATGTATTTGTGTTTTTTTACAGTTTTTTTCCTGTAATTGATTTCCAATCTCATAGCATTGTGGTCAGAAAAGATACCTGATACAATTTCAATCTTCTTAAATTTTCCAATCCTTGATTTTTGACCCAAGATGTGATCTATTCTGGAGACTGTTCTGTGTGCACTTGAAAAGAAAGTGTATTGTGCCACTTTCGGGTGGAATGTTCTATAAATATCAATTAAATCTATTTGGTCTATTGTGTAATTTAAAGCTTGTGTTTCCTTATTTATTTTCTGTTTGGCTGATCTGTCCATTGGTGTAAGTGGGGTGTTAAAGTCCCCTACTAATACTGTGTTATTGTTGATTTCCTCTTTTATGGCTGTTAACATTTGTCTTATGTATTGAGGTGCTGCTATGTTGGGTGCATAGATATTTATAATTGTTTTATCTTCTTGGATTGATCCTTTGATCATTATGTAGTGTCCTTCCTTGTCTCTTATAACATTCTTTATTTTAAAGTTTATTTTATCTGATACAAGTATTGCTACTCCAGGTTTCTTTTGATTTCTATTTGCATGGAATATCTTTTTCCATCCCTTCACTTTCAGTCTGTATGTGTCATTAGGTCTGAAGTGGGTCTCTTGTAGACAGCATATATACAGGTCTTGTTTTTGTATCTATTCAGCCAGTCTGTGTCTTTTGGTTGGAGCATTTAATCCATTTACATTCAAAGTGATTATCAGTATGTATGTTCCTATTACCATTTTCTTAATTGTTCTGGGTTTGTTTTGTGGGTCTTTTTCTTTTCTTGTTTTTCCTGCCTAGAGAAGTACCTTTAGCATTTGTTGTAGAGTTGGTTTGGTGGTGCTGAATTCTCTTAGCTTTTGCTTGTCTGAAAAGCTTTTGATTTCTCCATTGAATCTGAATGAGATCCTTGCTGGGTAGAATAATGTTGGTTGTAGGTTTTTCTCTTTCATCACTTTAAGTATATCCTGCCACTCCCTTCTGGCCTGCAGAGTTTCTGCTGAAAAATCAGCTGATAACCTTATGGGGATTCCTTTATATGTTATTTTTTGTTTTTCCCTTGCTGATTTTAACCTTTTTTCTTTGAATTTAATTTTTGTTAATTTGATTAATATGTGTCTTGGTGTGTTTCTCCTAGGGTTTATCCTGTATGGGACTCTCTGTACTTCCTGGACTTGGTGACTATTTCCTTTCCCATGTTAGGGAAGTTATCTACTATAATCCTTCAAATATTTTCTCAGACCCTTTCTTTTTCTCTTCTTCTTCTGGGACCCCTATAATTCGAATGCTGGTGCATTTAGTGTTGTCCCAGAGGTCTCTGAGATTGTCTTCAGTTCTTTTCATTCTTTTTTCTTTATTCTGCTCCTCAGCAGTTATTTCCACCATTCTGTCTTCCAGCTCACTTATTCATCCTTCTGCCTCAGTTATCCTGCTTGATACCTTCTAATGTATTTTTCATTTCAGTTATTGTGTTGTTCATCTCTGTTTGTTTGTTCTTTAGTTCTTCTAGATCTTTGTTAAAAATTTCTTGTATTTTCTCAATCCATGCCTCCATTCTATTTCCAAGATTCTGGATCATCTTTACTATCATTACTCTGAATTCTTTTTCAGGTAGATTGCCTATTTCCTCTTCATTTATTTGGTTTTGTAGATTTTTACCTTGCTTCTTCATCTGTGACATATTTTTTGGCCATCTCATTTTCTTTTTCTTTTTTTTTGATGGTTGGGATTGTGTTTCTGTCTTAATGGTTGTTTGGCCTGAGGCTTCCAACTGGAGCCTGTAGGCTGTTGGGTAAAGCTGGGTCTTGGTGCCAAGATGAGGACCTCCGGGAGACCTCACTCCTATGAATATTCACTGGGGTCTGAGGTTCTCTGTTAGTCCAGTGGTTTGGACTCAGAGCTCCCACTGCAGGAACTTCAGCCCAACCACCAGCAGTTCACTTGGGGGTTCCTTCCATCTCCTTGGGGATTGAGGTCACACACCAGCATCTGACAAGCACCCTAGTTGTGGGAGATGCGAACTCTGCATCTTCCCAGGCTGCCATCTTGACTCCACCTCTCCAGCCATTCTCTTATTGATGAGTATTCATTTTGCTTTTGGATTTTTTTGCACCCAAAAAATCAATGCTGCAATAGCCATACTTATACACAGTAATTACATATCACTGATTTTATTCCTGTGAGATAAATTTCCAGGAGTGAGATTGCTGGGTTGAATAGTGTATCTTTCAAATTTTAATTGATGTTGCCAGATTTCTCTCAACCAGCCATGTATGAGAATAAATTCTTCCCCATATTTTTACCAACAATGGAAGATTTAGCTCTTTTCAATTTTCAGACATTTCACTTGGGACACACACATACATTAAACGGCACCATAACATAGAAGCTGTTTTAAAACTAGCTATTTTCCATTTAACTTTATGTCATGGACAGATTTCTATATCATTATGGAAATTTGGTACCTCTTAGCATCCCTGATCCTTCTTTTGGTAACAGCACCCCACTTCCTTTTGGGATATGAAATCTGCCCCATTGTATCCACTTTCAGTGGAACTTTAAATGAGAGTCTTTCCTCTCAGGCCAAGGAGAGAAATTGTGAACAAAACTGGACCAGACAGACTCTCTTAAAAGGAAGGTGCACAGCAGTTCCTGCTCCATAACAATTCTGAATTCCACTTGGGAATTTGTTGCCAATTCCCTGACTTGGGTTCTTCTCCCTGGGAATGAGTCTCCATGAGAATCATTGGGTTTGCCTTCTGAGTCATTCTTTAAAAAAAAAAAAAAATACCCTGTGTTTTCACTTGCTTCCTACTCACAGAAAGTTGGGGGTCCAAAAGGCCACAATGAATCTTTATTGTCTTGTAATTCCTTTTAAAATGTTGTACACTTACTGTGTATCCAATTGTAAGCCACTCCATTGGATAAAAGCCACATCTTCATTTCTTTCCGGAATAAGCCTTTTTCATAGCTTGGGCTGAGAATCAGGGTGCTATGGGACAAGGCCCTCAGGATTCTTGGAAGCCTGCTTATCTAGTTGAAAGAGTCTGGGAGATACATTCTTAAAATTCTTAGAGGCCCACTTGTTTTGCAGGGATTCGTAGGAACCCTACTGAGCACACTGTTAAATCTTTCTTAGTGTTTCAGATCTTTGCCCTAACTTTGAGAATCTTTTGCTGGTAAAGGCTAGGGATGAAAATTTTTATTTTTCAAACCTATGTAGTCCTGGCTTTTAACTATTTTATCTAAGATCTGCTTCAAAGTTGAACTGCAAATTTTTTACTTCATTTCTTCTCATATTTTCTTACAGGCAGTCAGAAAAGGGCAGTTGGCCTTTTCTAAAATCTCCCCAGAATTCTCGCCAACCAGGTTCACAGGTTCAGTAAGTACAGTTTCTATTTTCCGCAATGCTACAGGTGACAGTGTTGCCAAACTACATAACAAGGGTCCCAGTCTCCTTTTCTCCCGCCTCCAAATAGCATTCTCTTCACTGTCCTTCAGGTGTTCATCAACAGCCTCCTCAAGGCCCCTTAAGTGCCCACCCACCAACCAGTCCCTATGCCAATGCCCCATGTTTCAGGTTTCCATTAAGATAGCACCCCACTGCCAAGTACTGAAATATGTCCCAGTTAGCTATTGCTGCATAAAAAATTACCCCAAAACTTAGTGGCTTCCACAATCATTTTATTTTATCTCACAGTTTTGTTGGTCATGTATTCAAGGAGGGTTTAGCTGCAGATTCTTCTGCTCCATGTAACATCAACTGAGGTTGTTTGGTGATATTTAACTAACAGATAGGTTGGTCCAAGAGAATCTCACCGTAAAGGAAAAACCCAGATTTCCCCGTCCTATGTAGAGAAAAACCCCTTTCTTCCTTACTATGACTTTCTTCCCTATGAGTCTCCTTTATTAACTCACACAGAGCATTTTACTTCTGACACATCTGGTCACAACAAGCAATTCTCTGTGACATCAGCTGTGTGTTCTAAAATTTAACTCAATTCTAACACTATCTACCTGGAGATAGCTACTGTCAGGTCCCACAGGGTAAGGGCCCAGTCCCATAAGACAGTCCCCCCAACTTCAGATGCCAGTCATAAAACCAGGTTGTCACCTTTGCTTCTGACCAACCAGTTACAGATCAGAGGTTCCAACAACCCCCTCCTTGGGTTCAATTAATTTGCTAGAGCTCACAGAACTCAGGGAAACACTTACTTACATTTACCAGTTTATTAAAGGGTATGACTTTTGTACAGATAAACAGCCAGATGAAGAGATACATAGGGCAAGGTCTGAGAGGGTCCAAAGTGCAGGAGTTTCTGTCCCCATGGAGTTGGGGTGCATCACCTTCCCAGTGTGTATGTATTCACCAACCTAGAAGCTCTCCAAACCTCCTACTCCTGGGATTTTATGAAGGCTTCCTCACATAGGCATGATCAATTATTAAAGCTGTTTCTAGCCCTTCTCCCTTCTCTGGAGAATGGGGTGGGGAATTGGGGCTGAAAGTTTCAAACTTCTCAACATAACTTGGTCTTGCTAGTGACAAGCCCCATCCAGGAGCTCACTCACAGTTACCTCAATAGAACAAAAGATGATCATAGTGCTTTTATCACTTAGAAATTAACAAGGGTTGGGACTTCCCTGGTAGCGCGGTGGTTAAGAATCTGCCTGCCAATGCAGGGGCATGGGTTCGAGCCCTGATCTAAGAAGATCCCACATGCCACGGAGCAACTAAGCCTGTGTGCTACAACTACTGAGCCTGCACTCTAGAGCCTGCAAGCCACAACTACTGAAGCCCGCGCACTGTCACAAAGAGTAGTCCCCGCTAGCTGCAACTAGAGAAAGCCCACGTGCAGCAACGAAGATCCAACGCAGCCAAAAATAAATAAATAAGTAAATATATTTTTTTAAAAAGAGAGAGAAACTCACAAGGGTTTTAGGAGTCCTGTGTCAGGGATGGGATCAAAAACAAATATTAGAATAAGAGATGTTTCCTAATGTTTTAATCACTTAGGAAATTATAAGGGTACCAGGAGCTCTGTACCAAGAACTGGGGGCAGAGACCAATATATATTTTCTGTAATCTCACACTCACTGGTATGACTAGCACACTGGGGGATAACCATAAGGTTGAGCTCAGTGGAGACTATCAACTGGAGCACCTATGGTTGTTCTGTATGTATGATTAGCTTAGGATGCCTCACAGCATGGCAGCCTCAGGGTAATCAGGTTTCCTACATGGTCACCAGATTGCTACAAAATTGGCATTCTAATAGGATAAATGGAAAGTGAATGATTTCTTATGATTTAGCCTGAAAAGTCCAAGAATATTACTTCCACGGCATTCTGTTGTTTAAGTGGATTCTAAGCCCAGCCTAGATACAAGGAAAATAACGGAATAGATTTTACCTCTTGATGGGAAAATTGCCTTAGCATTCAGGGTGGGAAGTAGTTGATGACAAATATCATGGAGACAAGTTATTACAAATAGAACACATCCAAATTGAAGCACAGAGATTTTTAAAAATAAAAGAAAATACAGAAAACAGTGTTAGAGACATGTGGATCACATGAGTGAGAGAGAAAACATGGAAATTGGGGCCCCATAAAGTGAGAAGAGAGAAATGGAGAAGAAGCAATATTTGAGGAGAGAATGGTTGAGAATTTTCCAAAATTAATTAAAGACATCAAAGCACAGATTCAAGTTGCACTGCAAACCCCAGAAAGATAAGTACAAAGAAAACCACACTTAAGCATATTATAGTAAGAATGCTGAAAACCAAAGGAAAAAAAGAGGAAACCTTAAAAGCACTGAAGCCACTTCCAATGCAGCGCAGGGGGGCAGTTTCCCACACATACAACCAAGTAATTATTGTACACCAGAGGAGTATCCAAGAATTCAATTCAACTCAGTTCTGACACTATATACCAGGAGATAGCATCAGATTCCACAGGCTAAGAGTTCAATCCTTCAAGACTGCCCACAACCAACTTTTCAGATGCCAGTCACAAGCCAAGGTGCTTCTGACCACCAGCTATAGATTGGAGGTTCTCATGACCCGCTCCTTGGACTTCAGACACCAGTCACAAGGCAATTGTTTTTTTAGACATAATGCTATGTCACACAACAGACAACAGTAACATAACCTTTTTTAAAATTTATTTATTTTATTTATTTATCTTTGGCTGTGTTGGGTCTTCGTTGCTGTGCGCAGGCTTTCTCTAGGTGCAGCGAGCGGGGGCTACTCTTCGTTGTGGTGCGCAGGCTTCTCATTGTGGTGGCTTCTCTTGTTGAGGAGCACGGGCTCTAGGCATGTGAATTTCAGTAGTTGTGGCTCACGGGCTCTAGAGCACAGGCTCAGTAGTTGTGGCACACGGGCTTTGTTGCTCCGCAGCATGTAGGATCTTCTCAGACCAGGGCTCAAACCCGTGTCCCCTGCATTGACAGGCGGATTCTTAACCACTGCGCCATCAGGGAAGCCCTAACATAACTTTCATATGCACTAGGAAACAAAAAAAAATTGTGTGACTCACCTGATTGCAATATTCACTTTATTGCAATATTCACTTTATTGCAATATTCACGTTACTGTGGTGGTCTGGAACCAAACCTACAATATCTCCATGGTATGCCTGTACATTACCTTCAAAGAAGCAAAAATAAGATCGATGGCAGACTTCTCATCAGAAATGACGCAAACCAGAATACAATGAAACATCTTTAAAATACTGAAACAAAATAATTACTAAAATTTTATAGCCAAAGAAAATGTCCATCAAAAATGGAGGGATATAAGGGCTTTTCAAGAATTAAAAAACCAAGAGAAATTCATTCTTAGTAAACTTATTATAAAACCTAAAATCTCAATAAAGTTCTTAAGTCAGAAGAAAAGTAATCTCAGAGAGAATTACAGAATTGAAAAAAGAAATGAAAAGCACAGAAAGGGTAAATATATGGGTTAAAATAAATGAATACAAAACAATAAAAGTAATATCATGTGGGAGTTAAAATACATGTAGAAATAAACACATACCAAAGTAATGCACAACTCAGGAAGAGTCTATGGAATTGAACTGTTTTGAGCATCTAACATTAATAGGGAAAAGGTAAAGGGAATAATTTGTATTAAGAAATGGTAAAAAGTAATAATTTGTTACATTCTTTTTTTAACATCTTTATTGGAGTATAATTGCTTTACAATGGTGTGTTAGTTACTGCTTTATAACAAAGTGAATCAACTATACATATCCATGTATCCCCATATCTCCTCCCTCTTGCGTCTCCCTCCCACCCTCTCTATCCCACCCCTCTAGGTGGTCACAAAGCACTGAGCTGATCTTCCTGTGCTATGTGGCTGCTTCCCACTAGCTATCTATTTTACATTTGGTAGTGTATATATGTCCACGCCACTCTCTCACTTCGTCCCAGCTTACACTTTCCCCTCCCTGTGTCCTCAAACCCATTCTCTACGTCTGCACCTTTATTCCTGTCCTGCCCCTTAGGTTCTTCAGAACCATTTTGTTTTTTTTTTTAGATTCCATATATATGTGTTAGCATAACAAGAATGTTTGTTGCACTCTTTAGGTTAACTATGAAAAGACTAACAAAAGAAGTGTAGTTAACTATAAAATGAAATAATCCAGAAGATTTGATTAGTCCAAAGAATTCAACAGAGAAGAGAAAAAGTAAAATTGGTCAAAGATTAATAAGATAGTAGATATCAACACAATTATACATTAAATAGGAACAAGCTAAATATTGCAAGTAAAAGATCACAATTGTCAGACTAGATTTTTAAAAATCAACCACACAGTACTTAAAAGAAATAAACCTTAAATATAAGGACACCAAAAGGTTGGAATTTAAATGATGGAAAAAGATATACTAGGCAAATATTAACCAAAAGAAATTTGGTCTAGCTATACGAATGTCAGATATAGGAGAATTAGAGGCAAGAAGAATTAGTAAAGGTAAAAAGAGACATCATATAATGTCTTGGTCCATTCAGGTAGCTATAACAAAATATCATTGACTAGGTAGCTTGTAAACAGCAGAAATTTATTGCTTACAGTTCTGGAGGCTGGGAAGTCCTAGATCAAGGTACCAGTGTGGTCTCCTTCTGGTGATACCCCTCTTCCTGGTTCATAATTGGTACCTTCTCACTATGTCCCCACATAGTGGAAGGGGCAGAGGGCTCCACCCTCCTGACCTACATACCTCTCAAAGGCCCCACCTCTTAATACCATCATCTTTGGGTATTAGGATTTCAACATATGAATTTTGAGGGAATACAAACATTCAAACCATAGTATATAATGATAAATAACTCAATTCAGCAGTAAGACAACACAATTCTAAATCTGTATGGACCCAACAACATAGTTTCAAATACATAAAACAAAACTTAAAAGAACTGAAAAGAGAAATCCAAAGTTATAGAGGGAGACTTTAACATACCTCTCCCAACAGTTGACAAATACATATATAAACTTGCAAGAAAGTAAGAGAAGTCACTCTTACCCAACCCTTAGATGACTGCCTTCTTACATTTTGCTGCTAAGGTATACCATCCCCTTATTACTTGGCCAAATAAAGAGTTCCTAGAAATAGAAAAGAATAAAACCAAACAACCTAATAGAAAGATAGGTAAAGAATGAACAAACAATTCATACACACACACACACACACACACACACACACAAAGAAATGAGAGGTCCTTAAATATATGAAACAGTGCATGTTCTCACCAATAACAGAAGAACTGCAAATTAAAATCACACCAGCTTTTTTTTTTTTCACACATAATATTGACAACACACTCTTGACAAATTGTCAAGTTTGTGGGAAAATGGGTCTGCTCAGGCTTCCATAACAAAATACCATAGACAGGGTGGGTTAAGTAATAGAATTCATTTTCTCACAGTTCTGGAAGCTGGGAAGTCCAAGGTCAAGGTGCCAGTTGATTTAGTTCCTGGTGGGAGCTCTGTTCTTGACTTGTCGGCACTCACTATGTGCATCTCACTATGTACTCACATGACCTCTTCTTTGTGCACATGTGGAAAGAGAGAGAGAAAGCAAGCTTTCTGGTGTCCCTTCTTAAAAGGGTGCTGTGGGACTTTCCTTGTGGCACAGTGGTTAGGAATCCCCCTGTCAAAGCAGGGGACACGGGTTTGAGCCCTGGTCTGGGAAGATCCCACATGCCGCGGAGCAACTAAGCCTGTGTGCCACAACAACTGATCTTGCGCTCTAGAGCCCACAAGCCACAACTATTGAGCCTGCGTGCCACAACTACTGAAGCCCATGCTCCTAGAGCCCATGTTCCACAACAAGAGAAGCCACCACAATGAGAAGCCCATGCACCACAATGAAGAGTAGCCCCTGCTTGACACAACTAGAGAAAGCCCGCATGCAGCAGTGAAGACCCAATGCAGCCAAAAATAAATAAATACATTTATTTTTAAAAAATAAATAAAAGGGTGCTAATCACATCAGACCAGGGCCCCACCCTCAAGACCTTATCTAACCCTAACTACTACTCCAAAACCCCACCTCAAAATACCATGACATTCAAGGGAACACAAACATTCGGTCCATTATAGCATCCCATGAAGGGCAATTTGGTAATGGCTATCAAAATTACATTACATTTATCCTTTGACCCAGCTATCCTGCTGCCAACCAATATAGCAGTTGTTATGGACTGAATTGTATGTCCCTGTCCCCAAATTCACATGTTGAAGTCCTAACCCCAAGTAACTCAGAATGTGACTATATTTGGAGATAGGACATTTATAGAAACAATTAAGGTAAAATGAGGTCATATTGGTGGACTGCAATTCAATATGACTGGTGTCCATATAAGAAGATTAGATTAGGACACAGACACACATGGAGGGAAGACCACATGAAAATATATGAAGGCCATGTACAAGCCAAAGAGAGAGGCCTCAGAATTAAGTCAACCCTGCTGGCACCTTGATCTTGGATTTCTAGCCTCCAAAATTGTGAGAAGATAAATTCCTGTTGTTTAAGCCACCATATCTGTGGTATTTGTTATGGCAGCCCTAGCAAACTAATACAGTAGCACACATGCAAAATTCCTTACTTTACTCATTGTTTATGACAGGAAAGATTGGTAACACTCCAAGTGTTCATCTAGAGGGTGCCCACAGTTAATAGATGGTGCTGATTAAAATAACTGTGGGCCACCTAAGTGATAGAATGCTAGGTAGCTGTGTAAAAAATGGCAGAAACTGTGTATTAAAAAAGACATGATGTTAAGTTTATAAAAAAACATATTACAGAGCTGGACGGGAAGATGGCGGAAGAGCAAGATGCGGAGATCACCTTCCTCCCCACAGATACATCAGAAATACATCTACACGTGGAACTGCTCCTATAGAACACCCACTGAATGCTGGCAGAAGACCTCAGACCTCCAAAAAGGCAAGAAATTCCCCATGTACCTGGGTAGGGCAAAAGAAAAAAGAATAAACACAGACAAAAGAATAGGGACAGGACCTGCATCAGTGGAAGGGAGCTGTGAAGGAGGAAAGGTTTCCACACACTAGGAAGCCCCTTCGTGGGCAGAGACTGCAGGTGGTGGAGAGGGGAAGCTTCGGAGCCGTGGAGGAGAGCGCAGCAACAGGGGTGCGGAGGGTAAAGCGGTGAGATTCCTGCACAGAGGTTCGGTGCCGACCAGCACTCACCAGCCCGAGAGGCTTGTCTGCTCACCCACCAGGGCAGGCAGGGGCTGGGAGCTGAGGTTCCGGTTTCGGTCGGATCGCAGGGAGAGGACTGGGGTTGGCGGCGCAATCACAGCCTGAAGGGGTTAGTGCACGACGGCTAGCTGGGAGGGAGTCCAGGAAAAAGTCTGGAACAGCCGAAGAGGCAAGAGACTTTTTCTTCCCTCTTTGTTTCCAGGTGCATGAGGAGAGGGGATTAAGAGTGCTGCTTAAAGGAGCTCCAGGGATGGGCGCGAACCGTGGCTAACAGCGTGGACCCCAGAGACGGGCATGAGATGTTAAGGCTGCTGCTGCAGTCACCAAGAAGCCTGTGTGCGAGCACAGGTCACTCTCCACACCTCCCCTCCCAGGAGCCTGTGCAGGCTGCTACTGCCAGGGTCCTGTGATCCAGGGACAACTTCCCTGGGAAAACGCACGGCGAGCCTCAGGCTGGTGCAACGTCAAGCCAGCCTCTGCTGCTGCAGACTCGCCCCGCACTCCATAACCCTCCCTCCCCCTGGCCTGAGTGAGCCAGAGCCACCGAATCAGCTGTTCCTTTAATCCTGTCATGTCTGAGCGAAGAACAGACGCCTTCAGGCGACCTACAAATAGAGGCGGGGCCAAATCCAAAGCTGAACCCTGGGAGCTGTCTGAACAAAGAAGAGAAAGGGAAATTTCTCCCAGCAACCTCAGGAGCAACGGATTAAATCTCTACAATCAACTTGATGTACCCTGCATCTGTGGAATACCTGAATAGACAACGAATCATCCCAAATTGAGGAGGTGGACTTTGAGAACAAGATATATTATTTTTTCCCCATTTCCTATTTTTGTGAGTGTGTATGTGTATGCTTCTGTGTGAGATTTTGTCTGTATAGCTTTGCTTTCACTATTTGTCCTAGGGTTCTGCCAGTCTGTTTTTTTTTTTTTACTTAAAAAAATTTTTTTTCTTAATAATTATTTTTTATTTTAATAACTTTATTTTTTTATTTTACTTTTTTAAAATTTTACCCTCTTTATTTCTTTCTTTCTACTTTTTCTCCCTTTTATTCTGAGCCGTGTAGATGAAAGACTCTTGGTGCTCCAGCCAGGAGTCAGTGCTGTGTCTCTGAGGTGGGAGAGCCAACTTCAGGTCACTGGTCCACAAGAGATCTCCCAGCACCACGTAATATCAAATGGCGAAAATCTCCCAGAGATCTCCATCTCAACGCCAACACCCAGCTTCACTCAACGACCAACAAGCTACAGTGCTGGACACCCTATGCCAAACAACTAGTAAGACAAGAACACAGCCCCGTCCATTAGCAAAGAGGCTGCCTAAAATCATAATAAGGCCACAGACAGCCCAAAACACACCACCAGATGTGAACCTGCCCACCAGAAAACAAATTCCAGCCTCATCCACCAAAAACACAGGCACTAGTCCCCTCCACCAGGAAGCCTACACAACCCACTGAACCAACTGGGGACAGACACAAAAAACAACGGGAACTATGAACCTGCAGCCTGCAAAAAGGAGACCCCAAACACAGTAAGATAAGCAAAATGAAAAGACAGAAAAACACACCGCAGATGAAGGAGCAAGGTAAAAACCCACCAGACCCAACAGATGAAGACGAAATAGGCAGTCTACCTGAAGAAGAATTCAGAATGATAATATTAAAGATGATCCAAAATCGTGGAAATAGAATAGAGAAAATGCAAGAAACATTTAACAAGAACCTAGAAGAACTAAATATGAAACAAGCAACAATGAACAACACAATAAATGAAATTAAAAATACTCTAGATGGGATCAATAGCAGAATAACTGAGGCAGAAGAAAGGATAAGTGACCTGGAAGATAAAATAGTGGAAATAACTACTGCAGAGCAGAATAAAGAAAGAAAAGAACTGAGGACAGTCTCAGAGACCTCTGGGACAACATTAAACGCACCAACATTCGAATTATATGGGTTCCAGAAGAAGAAGAGAAAAAGAAAGGGACTGAGAAAATATTTGAAGAGATTATAGTTGGGAACTTCCCTAATATGGGAAAGGAAATAGTTAATCAAGTCCAGGAAGCACAGGGAGTCCATACAGGATAAATCCAAGGAGAAACACGCCAAGACACATATTAATCAAACTGTCAAAAATTAAATACAAAGAAAACATATTAAAAGCAGCAAGGGAAAAACAGCAAATAACACACATGGGAATCCCCATAAGGTTAACAGCTGATCTTTCAGCAGAAACTCTGCAAGCCAGAAGGGACTGGCAGGACATATTTAAAGTGATGAAGAAGAAAAACCTACAACCAAGATTACTCTACCCCGCAAGGATCTCATTCAGATTCGATGGAGAAATTAAACAATTTACAGACAAGTAAAAGCTGAGAGAGTTCAGCACCACCAAACCAGCTTTACAACAAATGCAAAAGGACTATCTCTAGGCAAGAAACACAAGAAAAGGAAAAGACCTACAATAACAAACCCAAAACAATTAAGAAAATGGTAATAGGAACATAACATATCGATAATTACCTTAAATGTAAATGGATTAAATGCTCCAACCAAAAGACACAGACTGGCTGAATGGATACAAAAACAAGACCCATATACATGCTGTCTACAAGAGACCCACATAAGACCTAGAGACACATATAGACTGAAAGTGAGGGGATGGAAAAAGATATTCCATGCAAATGGAATCCAAAAGAAAGCTGGAGTAGCAATTCTCATATCAGACAAAATAGACTTTAAAATAAAGACTATCAGAAGAGACAAAGAAGCACACTACATAATAATCAAGGGATTGATACAAGAAGATGATATAACAATTGTAAATATTTATGCACCCAACATAGGAGCACCTCAATACATAAGGCAAATACTAACAGCCATAAAAGGGGAAATCGACAGTAACACATTCATAGTAGGGGACTCTAACACCCCACTTTCACCAATGGACAGATCATCCAAAATGAAAATAAATAAGGAAACACAAGCTTTAAATGATACATTAAACAAGATGGACTTAATTGATATTTATAGGACATTCCATCCAAAAACAACAGAATACACATTTTTCTCGAGTGCTCATGGAACATTCTCCAGGATAGATCATATCCTGGGTCACAAATCAAGCATTGGTAAATTTAAGAAAATTGAAATTGTATCAAGTATCTTTTCCAACCACCACGCTATGAGACTAGATATCAATTACAGGAAAAGATCTGTAAAAAATACAATCACATGGAGGCTAGACAATACACTACTTAATAACGAAGTGATCACTGAAGAAATCAAAGAGGAAATCAAAAAATACCTAGAAACAAATGACAATGGAGACACGACAACCCAAAACCTATGGGATGCAGCAAAAGCAGTTCTAAGAGGGAAGTTTATAGCAATACATTCTTACCATAAGAAACAGTAAACATCTCGAATAAACAAGCTAACCTTGCACCTAAAGCAATTAGAGAAACAAGAACAAAAAAAACCCAAGTTAGCAGAAGGAAAGAAATCATACAGATCAGATCAGAAATAAATGAAAAAGAAATGAAGGAAACAATAGCAAAGATCAAAAAAACTAAAAGCTGGTTCTTTGAGAAGATAAACAAAATTGATAAACCATTAGACTCATCAAGAAAAAAAGGGAGAAGACTCAACTCAATAGAATTAGAAATGAAAAGGAGAAGTAACAACTGACACTGCAGAAATACAAAGGATAATGAGAGATTATTACAAGCAACTCTATGCCAATAAAATGGACAACCTGGAAGAAATGGACAAATGCTTAGAAAAGCACAACCTGCCAAGACTGAATCAGGAAGAAATAGAAAATATGAACAGACCAATCACAAGCACTGAAATTGAAACTGTGATTAAAAATCTTCCAACAAACAAAAGCCCAGGACCAGATGGCTTCACAGGCGAATTCTATCTAACATCTAGAGAAGAGCTAACACCAATCCTTCTCAAACTCTTCCAAAATATAGCAGACGGAGGAACACTCCCAAACTCATTCTACAAGGCCACCATCACCCTGATACCAAAACCAGACAAGGATGTCACAAAGAAAGAAAACTACAGGCCCATATCACTGATGAACATAGATGCAAAAATCCTCAACAAAATACTAGCCAACAGAATCCAACAACACATTAAAAGGATCATACACCATGATCAAATGGGGTTTATTCTAGGAATGCAAGGATTCTTCAATATACGCAAATCAATCAATGTGATACACCATATTAACAAACTGAAGGAGAAAAACCATATGGTCATCTCAATAGATGCAGAGAAAGCTTTTGACCAAATTCAACACCCATTTGTGATAAAAACTCTGCAGAAAGTAGGCATAGAGGGAACTTTCCTCAACATAATAAAGGACATATATGACAAACCCACAGCAAACATTGACCTCAATGGTGAAAAACTGAAAGCATTTCCACTAAGATCAGGAACAAGACAAGGTTGCCCACTCTCACCACTCTTATTCAACATAGTTTTGGAAGTTTTAGCCACAGCAATCAGAGAAGAAAAAGAAATAAATGGAATCCAAATCGGAAAAGAAGAAGTAAAGCTGTCACTGTTTGCAGATGACATGATACTATACATAGAGGATCCTGAAGATGCTACCAGAAAACTACTAGAGCTAATCAATGAATTTGGTAAAGTAGCAGGATACAAAATTAATGCACAGAAATCTCTAGCATTCCTATACAATAATGATGAAAAATCTGAAAGTGAAATTAAGAAAACACTCCCATTTACCATTGCAAGAAAAAGAATAAAATATCTAGGAATAAACCTACCTAAGGAGAAAAAACACCTGTATGCAGAAAATTATAAGACACTGATGAAAGAAATTAAAGATGATAGAAGTAGATGGAAAGATATACCATGTTCTTGGATTGGAAGAATCAACATTGTGAAAATGACTGTACTACCCAAAGCAATCTACAGATTCAATGCAATCCCTATCAAACTACCACTGGCATTTTTCATAGAACTAGAACAAAAAATTTCACAATTTGTATAGAAACACAAAAGACCCCGAATAGCCAAAGCAAACTTGAGAAGGAAAACGGAGCTGGAGGAATCAGTCTCCCTGACTTCAGACTATACTACAAACTACAGTAATCAAGACAGTATGATACTGTCACAAAAACAGAAAGATAGATCAATGGAACAGGATAGAAAACCCAGAGATAAACCCACGCACATATGGTCACCTTATCTTTGATAAAGGAGGCAGGAATGTACAGTGGAGAAAGGACAGCCTCTTCAATAAGTGGTGCTGGGAAAACTGGACAGGTACATGTAAAAGTATGAGATTAGATCACTCCTTAACACCATACACAAAAATAAGCTCAAAATGGATTAAAGACCTAAATGTAAGGCCAGAAACTATCAAACTCTTAGAGGAAAACATAGGCAGAACACTCTATGACATAAATCACAGCAAGATCCTTTTTGACCCACCTCCTAGAGAAATGGAAATAAAAACAAAAATAAACAAATGGGACCCAATGAAACTTCAAAGTTTTTGCACAGCAAAGGAAACCATAAACAAGACCAAAAGACAACCCTCAGAATGGGAGAAAATATTTGCAAATGAAGCAACTGACAAAGGATTAATCTCCAAAATTTACAAGCAGCTCATGCAGCTCAATAACAAAAAAACAAACAACCCAATCCAAAAATGGGCAGAAGACCTAAATAGACATTTCTCCAAAGAAGACATACAGACTGCCA
This sequence comes from Pseudorca crassidens, assembly GCF_039906515.1. NCBI lineage: Eukaryota > Metazoa > Chordata > Mammalia > Artiodactyla > Delphinidae > Pseudorca > Pseudorca crassidens. The sequence goes on along the minus strand of NC_090298.1, from coordinate 137,887,186 downwards.
ACAAACACATGAAAGAATGCTCAACATCATTAATCATCAGAGAAATGCAAATCAAAACTACAATGAGATATCATCTCACACTGGTCAAAATGGCCATCATCAAAAAATCTAGAAACAATAAATGCTGGAGTGGGTGTGGAGAAAAGGGTACACTCTTGCACTGCTGGTGGGAATGCAAATTGATACAGCCACTATGGAGAACAGTATGGAGGTTCCTTAGAAAACTACAAATAGAACTACCATATGACCCAGCAATTCCACTACTGGGCATATATCCTTAGAAAACCATAATTCAAAAAGAGTCATGCACCAAAATGTTCATTGCAGCTCTATTTACAATAGCCAGGAGATATAAGCAACCTAAGTGTCCATCGTCGGATGAATAGATAAAGAAGATGTGGCACATATATACAATGGAATATTACTCAGCCATAAAAGAAACGAAATTGAGTTCTTTGTAGTGAGGTGGATGGACCTAGAGTCTGTCATATACAGTGAAGTAAGTCAGAAAGAGAAAGACAAATACCGTATGCTAACACATATATATGGAATATAAGAAAAAAAATTCCATGAAGAACCTAGGGGTAAGACAGGAATAAAGACACAGACCTACTAGAGAATGGACTTGAGGATATGGGGAGGGGGAAGGGTAAGCTGTGACAAAGTGAGAGAGTGGCATGGACATATATACACTACCAAACGTAAAATAGACAGCTAGTGGGAAGCTGCCGCATAGCACAGGGAGATCAGCTCGGTGCTTTGTGACCACCTGGAGGTGTGGGATAGGGAGGGCAGGAGGGAGGGAGACGCAAGAGGGAAGAGCTATGGGAACATATGTATATGTATAACTGATTCACTTTGTTATAAAGCAGAAACTAACACACCATTGTAAAGCAATTATACTCCAATAAAGATGTTAAAAAAAAAACTGCCTAAAAAATAAACCAACAAATTACAGAACAGAATATATAATATATATATTTAATATTTAATGTGTAAATATATTCATTTTACCCATGTTGAGAGAGGAGATAAGATATACAAGCATTTATTTGTATTTGCATAAAGAAATATGAAAAATGGAAGTTTACACAGAAATCAATAAAAGTGCTTATCTGTTTGGTGGGGAGGATTGCTTGATCTCTGAAACATTTGACTATATTCCAGTGATGTATCCCATGTGAATATATCCCACATGAATGTCCCATTCTGATAGTCATTAGTGCTGTTCACTGATCCTTCTGGTTTTCCTCCTGCTAGACCCATGATCAGACTGCACTTCTGCATCCCTTGGAAGTTAGATGCAGTCTTGTGACTTGCTTCAATCAATGAAATGTGTGCAGAAGTGACAGGTGCTATGCACTTCTTCTCACTCCAGAGATCAGTAGTGTCCAAGCAGTGAGATCTCTGCTGGCCAGAGTCCTTGAGTAAGAAGTCCATGAAGTGAAGCTGCCAACAACTCGGGATGAACATGTAGCCCAAACAAGGTTGGAAAGTCAATGGAACTTTGGCATTGTTTGTTACCACAGAACAACCTAGCCCATCCTGACTGACACACTTACCTGTTCAAGAATAAAATAAAATTAGAATTAAAAATAAAAATACATGTATCAGTCTGAATCCAGTCAGGAGAGAGAAGTCACTGAGTAATTTGAACAGAAAAATTTAATACAACAAATTATTAACCACAAGAGGGGGTTGGAATAACAAGGGGTTGGTTGGTAAGAAGTAAAGAGAACTATAAAGAATAAGAGAGCATTATAAAGAAGAACTTCATGCTAAAAATAAAAATGACAACGTGAGGGCTTCCCTGGTGGTGCAGTGGTTGGGAGTCTGCCTGCTGATGCAGGGGACACGGGTTCGTGCCCCGATCCGGGAGGATCCCACATGCCGCGGAGCGGCTGGGCCCATGAGCCATGACCGCTGGACCTGCGCGTCCGCAGCCTGTGCTCCGCGGCGGGAGAGGCCACAGCAGTGAGAGGTCCGCGTACCGCAAAAAAAAAAAAAAAAATGACAGCGTGATAAATGTGGCAGTTTCCTAAAACATAGAAAATTTTAAAACTGACAAGAAATTGAAAACTTTGAATAGGCCTGTAATCTTAAAGTAGTCAAGCAGCTCTGCATTCTGTTTTATTAAGGAAAAGGGCCTTTATTTCCTCACAGGCTACATCTGCCAGGACTCTTTTGGTGGTGAATAATAGGGATCCAACACAAACTGGTCCCAGCAAAATTCCAGAGTCCTTGGCTCAAGAAACTTGAAAGTCCAGCTCAGCTATGCCTTGAGGCCTACCTGCACCTGCGATACTATCAAAAGCGTGTTCTTTCCTCCTGTCCTGGTTCCCCTCTTGGGAAGACCCTCCCCAAGTGGGTGGGCAGCACAACCCCTCTCCCAGCTGTAGCTCACAGCTGACCTTCCATGAGTTTGGCAACCCTCCTCCCCATAAATTCCAGCAAGGATTTGGAACACCACCCCCTTGCAGACCAGCCAGAAGCACATGTCCACACTGGGCTCTTTGCTGGCCTGTCAGCAGGTCTGCATCGTGATTTTCAGGCCCCTGGGACTTCTGCCCTCATGGGCCCCTTCCTCCATAAAACATATTTTATAATCTATTTCACAATCGCATTGGTATGAAGATGAATATAATCTTAGACCCCTAAAAGATAATGTTTTTTCTTCTGATTTTAAGAGAAATTGAAACACTGCTGTGAGCCCCTGGAAGTATTGTGGGCCCCAGACACTGTGCCTTCTGTGCCTAAAGGACAAATCAACCTTGCTTTGGGGTGACTTTCTTGGCCAAGCTGGGACAACTAGCTCCTCTTGAACCTAAGGAGGCAGGGCTCACCCAGAAGCACGTGAGCCAAGAGCAGAGTGAGGGTTCCAGAAAGAAAACTCAAGGGTCTTTCATCAAAGAAGGTAGTTATGTAAAGAGGTTCCATACAAGCAAATCACAGATGATCCCAGGCCAGGCACAGCTGAGGAGCTTGCACCCCCTCTCAGATACACACTTCCTGTGCCAGATCTGCAACTGAGCTGGGGTGGGAGTGAGGGAAATGGGAATAGGCAGTGAAGGTATGGAGAAAAAGGTATATTGAGCTCTGACCTTGAGGGGTTCACAGGAAGGACCTGTTTTCCTGGAGATCGATCTGTTTGAGAGCTGTATGGCTGTTAGCCTAACTGATGCCATCTTGGGTCCTTACAGTTCCTCCTGTCCTTTCTGTGACCCTACCCAGGACTGTACTGTAAAGTAAGTCACCTCTTTGTCATCAAGGGCTTTTTAGTTAATAGGTATTGCTTAATAATCATTGGGACCAGGTGGCCTCTATGTCCCCAAACAACAATGAAAAGCTTCACTGACCCAGTGCCAATGAGACTAGTTACCCATTAACACATTTTGACTTAGGAATGTATGTCCTATTTCCAAGCACCTTGTGCCAGTGGTCCCTTGGTGGTGTGGCACGCAGCTATAAATACTTCTGGATCATTGTCTCTCAATCCCATCCTGTGAGTAAGTTACCCTATAATAACGTGCTCCATGGATTATATGGAGCTACCTGCCTTGTTTTTTGGTCTCCAGATGCCTTCTCAGTTCAGTGGGCACTTTCCATTCCTTCTGTCCTCCAACAAGAATAAAATCCAACATCCTGCTAGAAATGCTGGCTGGTCAACAGACCTGGGGCTGAATTCATTCGTTTGTTCTTCAGTCAACTTTCATTGAGTGTTGAAACCACTGGTCTAAGTGGAAAGTGCAAATAGGGCCTGCAGGGCACACAGCAATGAGATGGGTGGGGAAGGGAACACACCATATTTTAGTGTGTTTAGTGTTTCCTTGAACTTTTAATTAGCGGTCTTAACTATAGTCACCAGGCTGTACATAGATCCCCAGAACTTACTCGTCTTATAACTGGAAGTTTGTACCCTTTGACTAACATGTCCCCATTTACCCCACCCCCACCCCCCAGGCAACCACCAATCTACTCTCTGTTTCTATGAGTTCAGCTTTTTTAGATTCCATATATACAGGCAAACCTTGGAGACATTGCAGGTTCAGTTCTAGACCATCACAATAAGGCAAATATCACAATAAAGCAAGTTACACGCATTTTTTTGTTTCCCAGTGCATATAAAAGTTATGTTTACACTATACTGTAGTCTATTAAGTGTGAAATAGCATTATGTCTATAAAAAAAGATGTACATACCTTAATCTAAAATGCTTTATTGTTAAAAATGCTAACCATCATCTGAGCCTTCAGCAAGTCGTAGTAGCAACATCACAGATCACTATAACAAACATAATAATAATGAAAAAGTAAAATATTGCAAGAATTACCAAACGTGAAACAGAGATGGCACTGATAGACTTGCCTGATGCAGGGTTACCACAAACCTTTAATTTGTAAAAAAATGCAGTATCCACAAAGTACAATAAAGGGAAGCACAATAAAACAAGGTAAGCCTGTAAGTGAGATCATATGATTTTCCTCTTTGTCTGACATTTCATTTAGCATAATGCCTTCAAGTCCATCCATGTTGCTGAAGAAGGCAAGATTTCCTTATTTTTATGGTTGAATAATATTCCATTTTTGCTCTTGAGTTGTATGAGTTCCTTATATATTTTGGATATTAACCCTTTATCAGATATATGATTTGCCAATATTTTCTTCCTTTCCATAGGCTGTCTGTTCATTTGTTGATTGTTTCTTTTGCTGTGCAGAGCTTTTTATTTTGATGTAGACCCACTTGTTTATTTGTGCTTTTGTTACTTGCATTTTCGGTGTCATATTCAAAAAGTTATTGCCAAGACCAATGTCAAGAAGGCTTTTTCCCTATGTTTTCTTCTAGAAGTTTTACAGTTTCAGGTCTTATGTTTAGGTCTTGAATCCATTTTGAGTTAATTTTTGTGAGTGGTATAGGACAGAGGTCCAATTTCATTCTTTTGCCTATGAATATCCAGTTTGCTCAACACCATTTATTGAAGAGACTGTCCTTTCCCCATTGAATATTCTCCTTTGTCATATATTAATTGACCACATATGAGAGATTTTGTTTCTGGGTTCTCGATTCTGTTCCATTGGTCTATGTGTCTGTTTTTATGCCAGTATCATACTGCTTTGATTACTACAGTTTTGTAATATAGTTTGAAATCAAGAAATGTGATGCCTCCAGTTTTGCTCTTCTTTCTCAGGATTGCTTTGGCTATTCAACCTCTTTTGTGATTCCATACAAATTTAAAGATTGCTTTTACTTTTGCTGTGAAAATTTTGTTAGAGATTGCTTGAATCTATAGATGGCTTTGGGTAGTATGGACATTTTAACAATACTAGTTCTTCCAATGCATGAAGACAGCATTCAAGGTTTATTCTTATCTTCAGTTTTCATTAACTTGATTATAATGTGTTTTCCTTTGAGTGTGGTTTTCTTTGAGTTTAGCCTCGAGATTTGCTGAGCTTCTTGAATCTGGAAATGTTTGCCTTTCATCAAATTTGGGGATTTTTCAGCCATTATTTCTTCAATTTTTTTTCTGTACTAATCAATTTCTCCTCTCTTTCTGAGACTCCAATAACACTAGTCATAAACCTTTTGATATTGTTCCATGATCTGTGAGCTCTTCATTTTTTTCACATTTTGTTTCTTTGTATTTTTCAAATTGGATAATTTCTAGTGCTCTACCATCAAGTCAACGATTTCCTCTGTCATCTCCATTATGCTATATATCCCACCCAGGGAATTTTTAATTCAAATATGGGGGAGGGGGGGTTCTTGTTCTAAAATTTCCGTTTGGTTGTTTCTATTTCTATGCTGAGAATATTTATCTTTCCTTTTTTTAAAGAGTGTTACTTTTACCTCCTGAAGCATAGTTATAATAGCTACTTCAACATTTGGGTTATCTGGGGGTTGGCATCTTTGTTGATTATCTTTTCCCTTTAGAATTAGTCATATTTTCCTCATCATTGATACTTCAAGTAATTTTAGATTGTATCCTGGACATTTTGAATATCATGTTGTGAGGTTCTGGGTACTGTTAAAATCCTCTGGAGAATGATCTTTTCGTTGTGGTGGTTTTAGCAATCAATCGGTCCTAGTTAGGTTCAGACTATAAGTTCTGTCTTATCTTCTGTGGGTAGTAGATCCAATGTCACCTTAGTTTTCAAAGGCTTTGTTTGGCAGGAATGTAAAGTGGCACAGCTACTCTGGAAAATATTTTGGCAGTTCCTTATAAACTAAACATGCACTTACCATATGACCCAGCAATTTCCCTCTTGGGCACTTATCTCAGAGAACTGAAAACTTATGTTCACACAAAACCTGTATACAAATGTTCATAGCAATAGTGGCTTTATTAATAATAGCCCCAAGCTGGAAACAACCCAAATGTCCTTCATCAGGTGCATGGTCAAATGAACTCTGGTACAACCATACAAAGGAATATTGCTCAATGATAAAAAGAAACAGACTATTGATACATATCACAACTTGGCTGGATCTCATAGGAATTATGTTAGTGGAAAAAGCCAGTCTTAGAAGGTTACATACTGTATGATTTCATTTATATGATGTTCTCAAAATGACAAAATGACATAAATGGATACCAGGTTAGTGGTTGGCAGAGGACAGGGATGGGGGTGGGTACAACTATAAAGGGGCAACAGGAGGGGGTCTATTTGTGGGGATGGAGCAATGTTGTGTCTTGATTGTGGTGGTGGTTACACAAATCCATACATGGGATAAAACTGCATAAAACTACACACACACACACACACACACACACACACACACACACAAGTGCATGTAAAAGCTGGTGAAATCTGAATAAGGTCTGTATCTAGTTAATAGTATTACACCAATGTCAACTTCCTGGTTTTGATATTACATGTGTAAGTTATATAAGATGTCTCCACTGGGGGAGGTGGGTGAAGTTTACACAGGATTTTTAACTTCCTATGAATCTATAATTATTTCAAAATAAAATGCTTTTTAAAAGACTTTGTCACTTTGCTTTGGGTCTGCTCTGTGCAGGTTGGAGGTGAGCCTGGGATATATATCTGCTCACCCATAGAATTCGGGATCCCTCCTCCAGCTATCTCCTCTCTGGGAATTGCCCCACACTCTCTGGCTCATATGAGTTTCCTATTGGAACTTTAGGTATTCACACTGTTGGTACAGTATTGCAGGTTTGCAACTAAGGCTGTCCTCAGGGCAGGGAGAGGGTAGAAAAAAGAAAGGAAAAATAAAATGAGCCCAAGGATTTTCCCACACATACTTCATCTTGCAGAGGCTCCTTTCCTAGTCCTCTGGATAGAGAGATGGTTTCTCTGCACAGTTTTATACTGGGACTGACCTCAATTCAAAACTGGGAGATGGGGGCTTCCCTGGTGGCGCAGTGGTTGGGAATCCACCTGCCAATGCAGGGGACTACAGGTTCAAGCCCTGGTCTGGGAAGATCCACTCCAACGAAGAGTAGCCCCTACTCGCCGCAACTAGAGAAAGATTTTGCGCAGCAGCCAAGACCCAACACAGCCAAAAATAAATAAATAAATTTATTTTAAAAAAACTGGGAGATAACAGAAGAAAAGAATCTGGGAATCTTGTGTCCATTATGGGTTATTCTTCAAGTTTTGGATCTTCTCTCCAGTCTGCCTGTCATTGCTAACATGTTTACTTGTTTACTTTGTCCAGAGTTTTTAGTTGTAATCAATGAGATAGATAGAATTTAGTGGTCTTCATCTTGGCTAGCCTCAGAACCCTTAAATGTAATGTTTAATCTTTCCAGTTACCATGTGAGATCAATAGTACCTCTCCTATTTTAAAGATAAATAACTTGAGGTTTAATGAGGTATAGTCTCCTGCCCAAACCCATATAGCCAATGCTAAGGTGAAAATATATATACAATTAAAATTAGCTCATGAAACAAGCTGTTGAGTGGAGTCAGAAAGCAGGAGGGGGCAAAAAAGAAACACTCTGTTAGAACAGAGTGGTGGGGAGATCAATGGTGAAAAGGGACAGGAAGGGGAGAGAGTAGGGAAGGCGAGTAGGTCTCTTCCTGATGGGTCAGGGCTGTATCAGGCAACAGCTGCTCTGCATTGAGGGTACTTACCCAGAACTCACCCCCTTTACATGCACCTCCATGGATTTCTTGTGAGCTAACAGGCCAGTCTAAGCAATGATGTAATTCTATTCCCTTTTCCAGTCAGGGCCCAGGCTTAACCCAATCAGCCTTGGCATTTCCTTGTTGACCACATTTGTCCAGGGGCACCTGGGCAGGTCACCACAATTGGCTGAATATGAGGTTTTTATTCTACAGATGAGAGAAGGCTTTCTCTCTTCCCACCCAACAGGAACAAGGAAATATGTTGTTCTACTTACTGCTGGCATCCATCTGCAGCTGTGAGAAAAGACAGGCTTGGACAAAGCCCATGCAAGATAGCCTGCCTGGAATCTCCTTTTCCGCTAGATTTCCTTCTCAAGTGAGTCAATTTAGGTCAGTGTTTCTGTTACTTGCAGCCTGAAACGTCCAAATGGACCCCTCCCAGCCTGAGCCACTCTTAGACATGTTCCAGGAGCCACCTGATCCCAAGTTGGTGCTGGAGAACCTTCTGACTCTGAGCCCAGGACAACAGCAAGCCTGCCTCTGGTCACAGGTTGGGACTCCAAGTGCATCTGTTATTGTCCCTACCTAGATCTATGTCCCATATGCTTGTGAGTGCATCCTTGGGAAACCACTGTGTTTTTTTTCCACACCAATAACCAATTCCTCAACTCTCCAGACACCAGCCAATTCTGACAACAACTGGGTGTCCCATAATCTAATTCAATCCTGACACTAACTACTTGGAGTTAACATCAGACTCCACAGGTTAAGGGCTCAGTCTCACAAGACTGTCCCCACTTCAGATGCCAGTTGCAAGTATCAGATCCCCAGGTAATCCTCACTTCTGTCCAGCTCCCCAGGTGTTTCCCCACACACACACACACACACATGTTCCATATTTGATAGAATGACTCATAGGATTCAGTAAAATACTAATTATTACTAGTTCATTATAAAGGATACAACTCATGGGCTTCCCTGGTGGCACAGTGGTTAAGAATCCACCTGCCAATGCAGGGGACACGGGTTTGAGCCCTGGTCCGGGAAGATCCCACATGCTGCAGAGCAACTAAGCCCGTGCGCCACAACTACTGAGCCTGCGCTCTAGAGCCTGCAAGCCATAACTACTGAGCCCACGTGCTACAACTACTGAAGCCCACGTGCCTAGAGCCCATGCTCCGCCACAAGAGAAATCACCACAATGAGAAGCCTGTGCACTGCACCAAAGAGTAGCCCCCACTCAATGCAACTGGAGAAAGCCCACGTGCGGCAACGAAGACCCAATGCAGCGAAAAATAAATAAATAAAATAAATAAATGAAAGGATACAACTCAGGAAAAGCCAAATGGAAGAAATGGGGACAAGATATGGGGAAGGAGGGTGTGTGGAGTTTCCATGCCCTCTCTGGGCATGCCACCCTTCCAGCACCTCAAATGTGTTCACCAACCTGAGAACTCTTCAAACTCTGTTGTTTAGTAGTTTTATGGAGCTTCTAATACACAGGCATGATTGATGAAATGGTTGGCCATTGGTGATTAACTCAGTCTCCTCACTGGAGATTGGGGGGTGGGGCTAAGTGTTCCAACCCTCTAATCATGCCTTGGTCTTTCTGGTAACGAGCCCCTATGCCTGAAGCTATCTAGGGGCTCCCAGCCACCTCATCTCCTTAGCATACAGAAGATACTCTATCACTCTGTAGATGCCATGGTTTTAGGGGCTGCATGACAGGAACCAGGGGCAAATATCAAATACTTATTTTTTACTGTACCACAGGCTCCATTCTCAGTCCATGGGGTTGTGTTGAAGGGACTCCATGTCTGCCTCCAGGAGTGCCCATGGGGTAAGGTTTGGCCAGTCAGAGCATTTATCCACTTGGTCACAATGGCTATCTCAGTGATGAACTCATGAAATAAGACAAACCAATGAGACTCAGAATACAGAATGGAAAATCCATTGAGAAAGAAAAGAATTTTCTGTCCTGCTATGCCCTTCTGGGATTCTGAAAGAACAGAATGCTCCCCCTGGACCTGCTGGAGGTCATCTTGTACCCATATGGGGAGAGCCCACCTGAGAATGAATGAAGGCAACCAAAAAGAGAGCAAGGCTGAGAGTGGGTCAGAGGAAGCCCAGCTCTGATGATATCATTTGACCTCTTAGATTCACTTGTGCCTGAGCTTAGACCATGCCCAGACTTTTCATAAGTGACCAAATAAAATTTCCTCAATAATGAGCTGGATTTCTGGTATCTGCAACTAAAATGGCCCCAATTAGTACATACCACCCCATGCCTACAGGGCCACCAGGCTGTTGTGGGGTCTGCCCCAACTGCCCTCTTCACTCATACCCCAAAATCCTCACTCCTTCTTCATTCTTAGAGTTGGGTCCCCTCAGTCAGGAGGCCTAATTTAAGAATCTTCTAAAATGAGCGGGACAGGTGACATTTGCCTTCAGGATGTCAAGACATCCAGAGGCCAGGCATAGAGTTTTTCTGCACTCCCACTTTCTCTATATCAGTGAGGACTGCTTTCAGATACAAATAATGGGAAATCTTCCACACAGTGGTTTAAAAAAGAAGCACAAAAGAATACAGAAGGACCCAGGCTCCTTCACCCTCCCTTCTCCACCACCCTTAGTGTGTGGTTTCCATCCTCATGATCCCATGTGGGCAGGAGAAAGGGTAAGATGTGGCAGCAGCAGACCTTCCCTCCCAAGACACTAGCCAGAAATGCATCTTGGTTGGAATGTGCCCTGAGGGAGGGGATCTTTATTTGCTTATGTATTCCAAGTTCTTAGAACTGCTGCTCAGTCAAAATGAGCTTAATGAAGGAGTGAATAGATGAATGGATGGATGGATGCCGTACAGGAAAACTGAGTTTTTACCTCCTATAGCCTCTACAGTGGAGTCAGGCAAGAGAGGAGGGGCTGGAATGGCCACTGAATGATACCTCACAGCACCTGCCACCCATTCCCCAAGTTGGCATGCGGTCTCCTGGCTCTCCCCATGGCCCTTCATCCTCCACAGGTAGGATCTCTTTTCATACATCTGAGCAGGTCTGGATACCCCCACCCCAAACTTTCTTAGGAGATTCTCACCCACCAGGGGGCATATGCTTCACTGGGAGATGTGTTCTCCACGTTTTGGTAACGTCTCCTAGGGCAAAAATGATTGGCAGGAAGGAGATCCAACTGTGACTGCAGCCTGGGTAACAAGCTGCTCCCCCCTGCCTTCAGTAACAACATTAAACCAAACTGGCACAATTTTTGAGTAAGGACTAATAGGAATATTGCCTGCATTCATACCTGATGTGCTGCAATAATGTGAGATTTATCTTCAGCGAAGATGCACACAGTCAATAGACCAAATTTATGTCTATTTTTGCTCCAAGGGCTGGGGACAGAATCGTTCAATGTATGGAGAGTATTAGGCCTGTGAAGGAGAATTTGACTGAGGGTCACTGGGAGCCACCGCCCCCCCAATTCTGCCAGCCCAACACTGTACAATCTCCCTACCCTTGGCTCCACAATCCCACTACTTCTAATAGGTTCTAATAGGTTCTTCAGTGGTCTCTTGATGGGTCATCAGAGATAGCTTTTTTATAATTGCAAAAGGAACACAACATTTTGAAAATAGAAAAAAAATGTAAAGTAAAAACAATTACCTTCTTGGCCTTATTCACACATGTGAACTTATTTTACAGAGTGATAACCAGAGATTTATTTTGTATTCTGTGTCTACGCTCAACAGTACATCATAAGCATTCTTCACATTGCTACAACTTGTTCAATATATTAATAGCTGCATAATCATCCTCAAATTTGTTGTACCATAATTTGCTTAACAAGTAAATGAGCTTATTTCCAACGTTTTGCCCATATAGCTAATGCTGCAATAAACATCTTTGTGCACATAGTTTTATTTTTCTTGTGTTCCACATTGTTTTAAAAGCAGCATGAAGCCTGGTGTCAGCTCTGGACTGGCAGTTTGCTTTGCAGTAATCCCCAGGTGAAAGAAAAGCTTCTGGGACTTTAATATTAGTCTTGAAGCGGATCACAAATAAATGGAAGCAGCACGGCCTCCCAGCTGGATGACAGGTCTGAAGAGAAAGATTCGAAACCCCACTTCTACTTCTGGAAGAAACCAGCGGCATTCACCTGGCAGGAAGTAGGATCAAGCAACCTGTGTGGTTTTCCTGCAGCAGACAGAGCTGCCCTTGTCTCCTGTGCCACCGGGCTATGTCAGCTCTGGGGGCTATTTCTCCTCCACTGATGTTCCCTTGGCAGGCTGACAGTCAAGGTGCCCTGAGTTACTAGGATCAAGGTGTAGGCACCTGACTCAAACTAGACCAGTCAGATGCTTTCTTCCTGAAGGGATGCAACGGTGACTTAGCCCAACAGCTGTGCCCTGATGAAGCCACCCCTCTGTTCCCACTGCTCAGACTCCCAGAGTCGGCTGGGTGTTGTCCTTTCTGAGACTGACCCTGCTACCTTGCCTTCACCAGACAGCTTTCCAAAAGAGTCTCTTTCTGTACACATCTCTCCAGCCTGTGAACAGAGGGTCCTTCCAGATACAGCCAGGACCCCTGGCAAGGGGCCCTAGGGATCCCAGGGGCCACCACCCCAGGTCAGCCTGAGGACCAGCAGTCAGACATGAGGGCTGGTCTGCCCAGGCTAGCTCAGCCCAGCTGGCGTCTCCTCTCTCAGTCATTCGTCACTCTGACCAAATAAATCTTGACAAAGGACGAGGTGATGCCTTCAATCCTGCTAAAAGGTTCCCACCCCAGCAGCCTGTGCCCACTCAGCATCAGCCCCAGGCCCCACCCGAACTCCTGGAGGAGCCTCTGGCTTCCTGGCCTGGGCCAAGTACCAGGAAATCCAGGCATCTTCTGAATCCTGAGCCTGGCACCAACCTGCAGGACTGAAATGAGTGAGGGTCCTAGAGCTGGCCAAGACTGGTCTCCACCCCAGGGACACCACCTCATTAGCTGGGACAAGTTCACTGGGCAAAAATCTCACTTCTCTGAGCTTCAGTCTCCTCATCTGAAGAATGGGCATACAATCCCTATGTTTGAGAGTCCTCAGGAGAATTAAATTCTGGACTCAGGACCTTTACAGGTTCCAGATCTGAGCCGTTTTGTCTCTCATCACTCCTCTGTCTACAGGGATTTTCATAGCATCACCCAATCCAACGCCAGGCCCACTCTCATGGAGGTGGCCTATGAGCCCAGGGCTCAGAGGACCGCCAGTGTGGCAGGTCCTCACTCCCCACGTCCCGCCATTACTTCCCTGACACCACCCCACCAGGAAAGGGAGGGAAGGCTGCCACTTCCTTCGTCTAGTGGTCCTTTTGGAGGTGAGAAGACCCTGGGTCACTTCCATTTTTTGAGGTTCTTGGTATATTAAAAATGAGGAAATTTACAGTAACTGTGGTATAACTTAAGTGTCCACACAAAAAAGTATGAAAAAAATAGTATTCATATTATTGACAAGACAATGGCAGAAAATGCAGTATATTTTCTGGTGAACTCTAAACAGTATATCTGGGGTAGGACACAAGCTCAAATTTGCAGGACGGCCATCTACTTCTTATGATCTGCTGGAGCTGGGCCTGTGACCTCAAAGTCTGAATTTCTAGAAAAAGACATAACCAAACCCAATGCAGAAACTTCATTTGATCCCATTCAAAGAAAACATGGGGGCCAGGGGGGATTTTTAGACGTTTAGGAACCTTTGAATAGGGTAAGATATGGATTATTTTACAGAATTGCTATTCATTGTTTTGGTCATGGTAATATAGAAGAACAGCCCAAAGGGTCATAAAATGGTTCAGGAAAACAATTTTAAAATAAAAGCGATAGGTAAAGCAACCAAATGTTAACACTGGCTGAACCCAAGTGATGAGGTACAGGGCTTCATTGTGCCATCCTCCAACTTTTTCTTATACTTGAAGTTTTTAGTTAGGAAAGATTAAGAGTTTTGGATTACCAGTACAAATGTATTTTACATTTTTCTAAATAAAATGCTGTTACCTTGTGCCCCTGCTTGCAGTGGGGCTCCCGGTGCCTGCGTGTACAGGATACTGACCAGCCTGAGGGTCTATCCGTTCGGGACAGTCTGTTCTGGGTAATGGCTGTGGGAGGGCAGTACTGCAGTCCTCACCCAGGCAGCCACTCAAACCCTCACAAGTCCCTGTGCCTCCAGTAGCAAGTCAGAGGGAAATGGGGTGACTGCAGCAGCTATAGCTTCCAGGCACCCATCATCTGATTTGTAGCTCTCAGGACTATAGAGAGAGAGGTCATTAGTATCACTTCACAGAGGGAAATTGACCTCAGAGGGAACATGAGCTTGCAGAGGTCACACAGTTGACATGTAGCCAAGCAGGGATTTGAACCAGTGGCATTCTGGTACACCACTCACAATAGTCGAAAGGTTGAAGCAATCCAAGTGTCCATTGACAGACTGATAAACAAAGTATGGTATATACATACAATGGAATATTATTAATCCTTAAAAAGGAAAGATTCAGACACATGCTACATGACTGAGCCTGAAGGACATTATGCTAAGTGAAATAAGCTAGTGACAGAAGGACGTATACTGTATGATTCCACTTATATGAGTGGAATAGTGAAATTGGTAGAAACAGAAAATAGAATGGTGGTCCCAGGGGCTGGGGGGAGGGAAAAGTTATTGTTTAATGGGTACAGAGCTATCAGTTTTACAAGATGAGAAGAGACTGGAGGCGCATGGTGATGACAGTTGCATAATAATGTCAGTGTATTTGAGGGCTTCCCTGGTGGCGCAGTGGTTGAGAGTCCGCCTGCGGATGCAGGGGACACGGGTTCGTGCCCCGGTCTGGGAAGATCCCACATGCCGCGGAGCGGCTGGGCCCGTGAGCCATGGCCGCTGAGCCTGTGCGTCTGGAGCCTGTGCCCTGCAACGGGAGAGGCCACAACAGTGAGAGGCCCGTGTACCGCAAAAAAACAAATAATAATAATAATGTCAGTGTATTTGATATCACTGAACTGTGCACTTAAAATGGTTATGACGATAAATTTTATGTTAGGTGTATTTTACCACAATTTTTTTAAAGGTAGCTTTGTATCACTACTTATAAATGAAAAATCTCTTGACCTAATGGAAAGGTCTCCATAAAATTAAAGACTATTACACTCCAAACGCAGGTTGTTGTTAACATTGCTCTAGATGCTGGTGCCTGCTGAAGCTGTGTACGAAGACCTCATCCCACTTTGTTTGAAGGGAGATCATGTTAAAAGCACTTTAGATCCAACTTTCTCCTTGACAAATTCAGAAGGGCCAAAAGAGAGCTTGAAAGGACCTGCTTTCTCCCCAACTGACTTAACAGGGTGGCGTCTGTGGGTCTCTGTAATTGTTTCTTATGCCAGGGGGCAGGAGCACCCCACACTCTGAAACACCCTTGTAAGGACAAGGTAGTAGGGGGCATGAGCTTTTCAAGCAGGGGCAGGCCACAGCACGTTAAGTAATAGGAGCAGAGTAAGAAGATCCCACCACAAAGAGCCCTACCATGTAGGCCCGAAGAGGCCCAGGACTGTTTGGAAAGGGAATTCCTAGGTCTCAGGTGCCTGAGCAGAGGTACCTTGGTTCCAAGGACTCCTTGCCCTGTGAGAGGGGTCCAGCTGTGAGAGGGCCAGAGCAGATCCCTCTTTCAGTACAGGGCCTAGGATGGTGGCCTGGTTACTTCCTGTATGCAAGTAAATAAAACGCAGTCTCAGGACAGGACATGGACTAGACAAACAAAGGTAGTGGGGACGGAAGGGAAGGAATTGGAGGGAGAAATTGTTAAGAATGTCGATAAGAAGGCACCAGTGGACATCTGATGTGTTGGCCTGCACTACATCCATACCCTTTCCCTGGAAACTGCGCCTCAGCTTTCCTTCGGGATGCTGCCTCTCTCTGGGATTCTCAGTACAGTTGGTTGAGCAAGGATGACTTCCACCCCCTTTCCACTATAGGAGGCAGGAGATCCAGTCCTGGCTCGTCAGAAGATGCCATCCTTCCTCCCTGCTTCATGGCAATGATGAGTATGCTGCCCAATATCATATAAGCTCCTGAATTCAGCTACACCCAAATCTAGACTCACCCTTCCCTTTCATTTATGCTTTAGAAGGGTGCACAGCTTAACTGATACGGTGTGTGTGTGTGTGTGTGTGTGTGTGTGTGTGTGTATAGGGTAGCGTGTGTGCTGGGGGGTCTGGGGTGGGGGGAAAGTCTCACCACAGTCTCCACCTTGTCCAAGGGACTCTGGAGGTTTCATCTAGTCTGTAGGGGTCCTTCCTAATAACTCAGATGTCCTTAAAGATCCGGGCCTAGTGAGCCCTTGTACTCTTATTTGCACAGAAGCATCCTCCCTGTGATGCCAATTATATGACTTGGAGTTGACCAGTTGAAATGTGTAATCCCATTGACATTTAATCTTTAAATTAATTTTAAAGTTTTAGCTCTTTTTCTTTTGTAACCTCATCTCAAACTCTTCCAGAGGCCCTTGGAAAGCACCCGGGCTCTAGATCCTAGGCGCATCACGCCTGACGTATAAACACGTCCGAGCTCGGGTTAAGAAAGCGCCGGGGCCTCCTAGGGCCCTCGTGCAGGCGGCCGGGAGCGGACAGGCCCTCGCACGCATGCGCGTGGAGGCGGGGCTGAGCCCCAAGCCTGCGCCGTGCCACCCGGCTGACAGTGGGCGGGGCGGTGGCGAGCGCGCGCCTGAGGCAGCAGCTCGGCGACCGGGACTTTGTGTCCCAGAGACCCTTCTTCGGGCGCATCTCCCACCTCTGTCGTGTCCTTGCGAGGCGCCCCCACTCGGCGGGACCGGCCCCGGGGAATGGAGAGGGCCCGCCCCCATGGCCCTGGAGGGACCCGGAGGAGACTATCGCGCGCGGGCTGACCCGTCGTCCTCGCCGAAGGGGCCCATGGGCGCGTCCCCGCGGGCGAGCCGCGGACGTGAGGGCGGCGAGCAGCAGGGCCGCGGCACCGAGGAGGGCCGTGCTCGTGCCCGGCCCTGCACCGGCCGCGCGCGTGCGCTCCCGGAGCCACGGCGGCCGCACCCGCGCCGCCTCTCGGCGCCGGCCCGGGAGCCCGGTCCGAGAGCAGCGGCGGCGGCAGCCGGAGGGACGATGAGCGGTGCGGCGCGGGCGGGCCCGGCCCGGCTCGCCGCGCTCGCGCTGCTGACCTGCAGCCTGTGGCCGGCGCGGGCAGACAACGCGAGCCAGGAGTACTACACGGCGCTCATCAACGTGACGGTGCAGGAGCCCGGCCGCGGCGCCCCGCTCACATTCCGCATCGACCGCGGGCGCTACGGGCTCGACTCGCCCAAGGCCGAGGTCCGCGGTCAGGTGCTGGCGCCGCTGCCCATCCACGGAGGTGAGTGCCTGGCAGCGGAGAGAGAAGCCGTGGCGAAGCGGCGGGCGATGGTCCCCGGTCCCTGGCCCCGCGGGAGCCGCAGCCTGGGCGCGGGGGCGGCGGGCGCGGCGCCCCAACCCCGGCCCGGATGGTCGCGCAGCTCGGCGGGCGGCCCCAGGGTCGAGGTTCCCGTCGTGTGCACCCCCGCCTGCTCACTCCTGGGATGAGGCTTCAGACGCGTTGTTGGGTTCTTCTTTTGAGAAAGACTTAGAACGTTCCTTTTTGGTTTAGTTAGCTTGTTTACAGGAAGGCATTGAACTGCGAGTTTGCAGGGACAGCTCAGACAAAGGAGGTGGTGGAAGAGCGCAAAACTAGTTCATGATGGATGAGGTCTTAACCTGTATTTTGGAATCCGCAGGTTCGTTCCCGAAATCACAGACTTAGCGCTGCATTGAATCTCAAAGGATGAGGCCCTTTTCTAATGTAGAGGCGTGCCGTTTTTCTTAAGAGGCAAGTGAGAGGAGGGTGGAGGAGAAAAATGGGCATCTTCTCTGTTGCTTTTGGCTGTTATTCTGCCCCACCAGCTTTACTGTAATTTGACGCCTGAAAATCATACGTTATAAAGAATCCAATACCAATTGGAACCTGTAGCCAAGTCTTCAGGTCACGGGAGTCTACCAAAGGGGAAATAGGTAAAATTTTCGAGAGTTGTCTCTGAAGCGTTTGGCTTAACCTTACGTCTTCCTATTATCATAGGCTCTGTTTAATTATTTGGTATAAAGCATATATTTGTATAAATTTCTGGCCATGTTTTAAAGGAAACTTTTCCCACACTGTGGAGTATGATTTTGTTTTTTGGCCCACAGCAAACTTTTTGGGAAAATGCCTACTATTCTTCTCAACCTCCACCCACTCTCACCCTGAGAATGCTGAGAGGGGACTCTTTTTTAAGCTGCTGTTCATGTTAACATGACCTAAACTAGGCAACCTAAATAAGGTAATGGTGTTTGGTTTTATACTCTAAAATATTAAAACATCATGTGCCTTCTGAGATCTGTATTTGGATGCTAACGTGCTAAGCTGTTTTCTTCTTTGAGGCAATCTAGCTGAGGAAGAAGAATCAGGTAAGGCTTTGACTGTAGCCTGTCCCCAGTTTACACCTGCCTTTTAAAAGTTCATTTTTACACCAGTAATCAAGTGTTAGGGTACACTTCTCATCTCCACTTTGTTAAAAAAAGGCAGTTAGGGTCCCACCTTGCCCACAGAAACAACTTTGGCCTTTGGTTCGTTCAGTAAATATTTGCCTGCTTGTTCTGTGCCAGTCACTGTGGTTGGGACACATAATGTTGCCAAACTATGGCACTGACAATGGTAGTCTATTTTCTGGTGCTGAGATCTGTGAGGGTCACGTGGAAGGGGAGGAAGAGGAAGAGAGAGAGGCAAACTGTTCTAGAGCAAGAGCTGGCCCTGTGCAGTATTTTGAAATCTGTGGTTTGCTTTGGGGCTTGATTCCCCCAGGCACCCCAAATACATGATCCTCATTTTAGATACTTACCTCATAAGTGATCCATGTTCTGAAACTACTTGTTGCTTGCCCATCACCCCAAACAAAAGCTCCATCTTTAAGAAAACTTGTTTTAGGTGTTTGGAGAGAAAGGTATTGGGCACTGATGTGTGGGTAAAGGTTAGTCCTATTCCCCTGTCAACGAGGTGGTAGCATTAAAGGATTAAAGGTTCTGAGTCGTGCTGTACATAAACTGTGTGACACTGGGAAAGTACTTTGTGACTCTAAGAAAGTAATTCGGCCTTTTAGCCTCAGTTTCATCTGCAAAGTGGAATGGTGAAATGTTTACACCATAAGGTTATTGAGAAGTTTAAATGATTCCTGCATTCTTTCAAGAGGAGATTTGTTAACCTAAATGAATCTCTAAATTGGTGGAGTTTAAACACGGCATCAATGTGAATACATTGGAGCAGTGTGTGGAAACTGAGTCTGCAGTCAGTTCCCCTGAGTGTCTGTCTTCTCTTCCTGTCCTCTGTTCTCTAGAGGCTCAATTTGTATCTGCACAGCATGAGATTGCTCCATGTTTTCTCATGGTGTTGGTGGGATCCTGCAGGTTTGGGTCTGGCTTTGTACTAAGGGGTCTGCACACATAGGGTTTTTCAATCCAGCAAATACTAATTGAAAACCTACTGGTACCAGCCACCATCCAAGGCACTGGGGCAGAGGGAGGGGCCACAGCAGTGAACAAAACAAATCTCTCTCCTCTTCCTGAATCTCACAAGTCTAGTGGCGGTTTTTATGTCAGTTTACCTGTAAATTGTTTCTAAACCGATGGATTAACATGAAATCTAAGACATTTTTGTGCTTTTGCAGCAGGAATTTAGGATGTATTTTATTTTTGTTTTTTTTTTGTTTCTTGGTTTTTTTGGCTGCACCATGCACTTGCAGGATCTTTAGTTCCCTGACCAGGGATTTGCAGAGTCCCAACCACTGGACTGCCAGGGAAGTCCCAGGAATGTATTTGAAAAACAAGAATTGTGGTAGAAATCTCTTAAAACTTTTCCTGTTTAAGAAAATGGCTTATGTCAATTATACCTCAAATAAAAAAAGAAAGAAAACGGTTTAAAATTTGAGTAATATTTGGGTATTTCACATTATGATATTCTTGATTTAGTGAGTCTCAAATTTTTGTATTTTTAGAAAAAATTATGCATTCCTTCTGACTCTTAAGCTCTTATAATTTGATTCTTAACATGTTTATTGAAGATTTACTGTGTGTTGACACTGAACAAAGTGATGTTCAAATTACAAAAAACAGTTATGAGACAGAATTCCTGGCAAAAAAAAACAGCTGTGGTCAATAGATGGGAAATTAATGAAAATTCATTTTGAGGACAAATGTTTGGGAGAAATGAACATAAAGACAAAATAACTTTACAGTTTTCCTAGAGCTTAACATGATGACTCATTTTAAATCTATGACTTGGTTTGTGAAAGTAAAAACCTTTCTTGTTATTTTGCATTGTTTCTATTGATTAGGCATGTATGAATTACTGAGCAAGATTTATTTGTCCTATATCTTTAAAGGGCAAATTGGCTATTTTTTCCTTAGATGCTTTAGTATTTTAAAAGTACATTTTGGAAACTTTAAACTTTATAAAATATTTCATAAACAAGTGTTGTACTTTGAAAATATATTCTTTATCATTAAATAGATGTAAATGGAGATTCATTTGTTTGGTGACAACAAATTTCATATTTTAACTGATAAAGAATTCATTTTTAGAAATGGACTTTTGAAAGAACACACCTTATATTTATGTACAGATCGTGGTTCATGGTTGCTTTCTTACTACTTAAAGGGTGAGCTTAGATCTAGAAACAAATGTAAACTAGCTAGCATTTACTGTGCAGTGGACATTGTAAATGTGCTTTATGTGTGTGCACACTAACTTTTTGTTTGACCCTAGCGTGGGGGTTGGAAGAGGAGAAGGCCCTGTTGTTGATGATGTCATTTTGTATGCAGATGTGCTGGTGGGAAGAATTTGGTAATGGCCACTTAGCCTAGGAATGTTCAGGATTGGATGTTACAGCCTTGGAGAGCAATTTTACCAAATAATAAACTTTTTTTGGCCATCTTGCTGACTGTAGGGATACAATAACATTTTTTTAAAAATCTTAGATTCTTATGTTTTATGTGATTCTGTTGGAAGAATCCATTAAGCCTGAATTTGATTTTTAAAATTCTGAGAGTAAAGGCGATTAATGTGGAAACAAGATCTTGGATGAAAAGGGCCATGTGATGTTCAGTTTCATAATGGCAAAGGCAGGGGCTACTGGATATAGTTAGAGATTTCAAAATATTCAGAGAAAAAGTAAGTGTGATCCTAGAAGCAGAGATCCTGAAAGGAAGGAGAATTCAGGAGATGGAGGCTCTAAAAACCAGATTTTGATATAAATTAGATGACCAAGCAATATATGATAAATTATATTTGTGTTGAAATTTAGAATTTAACAATTTAGAAAATGTTTTTACATACTGTATTTTTCCTTTGCTTTTGGATGATTCATTAGCATATAAATATTTGAATATATATATTTAAACATTTGACCTCCCCACCAAATATCCATCCTGCTGCCATCCCATTTCTCTGTTTCTCTTTATGGCAAAGTGTTGTCTATACTTGTTGCCTTCAATTTTTCCTCCTGTTATTCTTCACATTGTGAAGTTCTTTGATTGTTGTGCCAGTGATTTTGATAAAGACATGACATATTTAACTGAAATATTGGACTACAGGATCCTTAGGATCTCAGTATATGGAATGGTGGGCTGAAACTAAGAAAAAAGTTAATAGGAATGAATATGTAGTCTTGATTTGGGTAAAAAAAAAATTAGCTGCAGGGAAGGGAGTTGAGGGGAGATGAGGCTTAGAGCTGCATGTCACAGGACAAAGCCTGCTCACTGACGAGCTCATTCTAATCTTGCATGCATTTGAGCATCTGGATCCTGGGTGGCACTGGTCGCACTTCGTTATAGGCCAAGCACACCTTTAGTTCATGTTCAATTCTGACTATGAGTTTTAAGAGATGAACAAACTACAGAGCATTGTTTTGAATATTACAAAAGGGAAATCCTTCATTTGAAGGAACGTTCGATTAGATGGCTTCCAGGATTCCCTCCATCTTGAACAAAGTGTGACTGTAAAGTAATAAGACAAATCTTGTTAAACAAACCTGCCGGAATAAACCCATTAAGGATACTGTTTTTTTCACATCAGTCACATGGGTGTGTATGTGTGCATATATATACATACATACTGTACAACAATGAAAACAAATTTAAACACTTAGAATTTGTTTTGTGAGATTATCTTTTTGATTGAACAATTTGAAAAATACATGCAATATACCAAATCTTTGTCTTTTCTGGATAGATTTTAATTTTGACAATTGAAAATTATTTTTGATGCAGTTTTTTAACGTGCTTGTGAACTCTTTCTTTAGATAATTCTCAAAGAAGTCTGGTAGTGTTTTGGACCATGTCCACATCACTGGGATGCATGGATAGTCCTCACAGCTGGTTCTTTTATGTATAGCAACCTTGACTTATTTACAAAATGAAATTAAGTTGTCAGGATCATCAACATTTGTTTGTTTTATCATCTTAGAGTATTTTATGCACTAGGCATTCATTTTTTTCCGTAAAGCATAGTAAGTGTAGATTTCTTTACTGCTGGAAGCAATTTTGAGTGAAATAAAGGGAACCCTTCAAATGTCAAATGAAGTAAATTAAAAAGTCCTTGATAAGCACCTACACTGTGCTTGTGTTATACAGGTTCTGTGGTGTGTGCAAAAGACATAGTATGTAATTGTACCTGAGAGAACTTGGTTTTCTTGTTGAGATCAGTCTTGTCTGGATGGCACAAACAGGACATGCCATTGTAGAAGGTGGTGCAAGCTGTCTGCAAACTCCAGCCAGGGGGCCAGCCACCTGTTATTGTAAACAGAGCTTATTGGAACACAGCCATGCCCATTCACTCACATGTCTGTGGTTACTTTCAAGGTACACCGGCAGAGTTGAGCAGTTATTACAGGAGCCTGTATGGCTTCCAAGCCTAAACTACTTATTCTCTGGCCCTTTAAGAAAACTTTTGACAACCCACAATCCCTGTTCTAAAGGTTCGTTTATACCTTAGTTTTTCCCATTAAAACTATTTTATGGATTTATGGGTGAGAATTTGATTACTCAGTTGTCCCAAACTGTGAGCTCTTGGAAATTAGGGACAGTGTCTTCTTTGTTTCAGCCAAACACCTAGGACTGTGCCTGTCACTAGCAAGCCACTGTAATATGTGATTGCATTTAATCCTGTGGTGCTTGGTCTGGTAGTGAAACTGATAGCAGGCATTGCTGGAAGCTGTATGGTGGGATGGGGGATGGTGGGGTGTTGATGGACAGAATATACTGTAGGGCCTCTGTTATTATGCTAGATCGTAAATGGTACAAAGATCAGAGAAATGAAAAATTATTTGGACTTGCAGTCTAGAGAAGTTCCATTGAAAATGTGGAAGTTGAAGTCAAACTTGATTAGTTCTGCTTCCAGCCATAATGGAGTAACAGACACCAGGTTTATCTTGCCACCTAAAGTGACTGGGAAACCTGACAAAGTTGTTTTAGAAATAGGTCAAAAAACAGCACAAGACAGTGATCCCTGAGAGAAAGGAAATAAACAACGGAGCTCTGTGACCGCCTCAGTTTACCTCCTGGAGAGTTTCCAAGCTGCAGCACAGGGAGGGGGGGACCCAGAAAGAATCTGGTGGTCTCCCCGAGTTGATGAGACAGAGTTCAGAGCTCAGGGAGGCAAAGGCAGCTTGAATGTGTGAGGAGGTCAAGTATAGGAGAGGAGGGAGCTGCACAGAGAGCAAGCTCTGGAAAGCTGCAAGGGGGTACCCTCAAGCCTTTGGTTGAGTACTGATCTGCACGTTTTATGGAGAACTGTTAAAACTTAGCAGGTGGAAGAATTGTTGGAGTTCGCACAAGGCTGGGAATAGTTCATATTCTCACTAATCAGAGTAGAAAGACCTGATGCACAAGGCATGGAGTGAGGCCAAATTAGCCCTGGAGAAAGCCTGTTCTGGACCCACCTACCAAAGCTTAGAAGCAGACCTTAAAAGGATCAGATTTATTCGAAGTAACTAATCCTGAACAAACCCCAATAATATTTAAAGGAATACAGTAAAATCCAGCTCCCCAAAACATGAAATCCAAGACTAGCATCCAATCAAAAATTAGCAGACAAGCTAAGAAATAGAAAAACATGACCCATAACCAGAGAGGAAACAGGCAGTAGAAACAGTCCCAGAACAGTCCCAGAAATGGGGCAAATGATGGAATTGCAGATTCCATCTGCAGATTCCATCTGCAATAACATCCAAGGATGTTAACACAGCTATAACAAATATACTCAGTTTGTTCAGGGAGGTAAAAGAAAACTTGAACATAATAAGGAGAGAAATGGATCTAAAAAAGACCCACATCAAACTTCTAGCAGTAAACTCAAACCTGAAAAAGTACAGGATTTATATTGACAGAGGAAGGAGTATACTGAGAGGATGGTATTTCCTGCTTTGGTGTTCTCTCTTTATCCCAGGCAGTGATATAGTTAATATATATTGGGTAACTACTGTGTACCAAGAATGGTGCCAAATACTGTACATGGATTATCATTTAATACTTGTAACAGCTCTCGGTAGTACTATATCCTCATTCTGTGGGTGGGAATTTAAGGCACTCCAGTCTCGCACTTAGTGGGTTTTTTTCTTTATAGCACTTAACATGGTTGGAAATTATATATCTATCTTGTCTGTTTCTGAAGGCAGAGATCCTGTCTCAGTGTCCACTCTTGCATACTCAGTGCTTAGTGTTGAGCCTGGAACATAGGAGGGTGGCACTGGTAATTAGTGTTGGACGAATTAAAGCGAGTGAGGTAATCCACCAGCTGAATCTTGTGGTGATTCAGTAGAGTTTGGACTTGATGTAGGTCTGTCTGACTGCAGAGCTTATACTTTAACCACATCTTGTATCGCTTCCCAAGTGGGTTTAATAAATTATGATATATCTATTTAGTGGAATGTTACATAGCCATTAAAGGGGATCATTGTGAAAGCTGGCTGTATCCTACAAAAGTAAATGCATAGTGATTGAACTGTGACTGTGTTAAATATGCTTACAGTGGACAGGGACTCAAAGTAATATGCAAAGATTAAAATGGTTGTGTTATGTTGATTGGATTGTGGGTGACATTTCTCATTTTCTTTTCTCTCTCATTTTTTTGAAATTATTTTTAATATAAAACCTTCTCCATAGGGGGAAAGTCATACTCTCTAAAGTGAACAAGTATGTGTCTAAGGTTGGTATTTTTTTTAAGTTTATTCCCTAGCTTCAAGAAGAACTGAATGAATTCCAAGCAGTGGTTAGAATGAGTAGAAAACTGGAAGACACTAGAAATAACTGAAGAGGGCATGTTTTTCACCAATAAGAAAAGAGGAACTCTCATGTTTTTCACCAATAAGAAAAGAGGAACTCTAAGACCAAGTGTTCTTGTCTTAACAGGAATCAAGCTAAAATGTGTCATCGTTTTGAGCAGTTAGTAAATCCTAGAAAGGGACAGGACTTGGCTTTTGTATGATATTTTTATCATGATGATATTAATGCTTTTATTGGTTTTGTTGGCTTTCACTGTTTAAGATCAATCTGTAGTTAAAGCATGAAGACTTAACTATGGGTAATCTCCACTTTTTGAAAGTTCGCTTTACACTTTGCTTTTACAAAAGACCTACATTAGTACCTTTTTTTTTTTTTTTTTTTTTCTTGTGGTATGCGGGCCTCTCACCGTTGTGGCCTCTCCCGTTGCGGAGCACAGGCTCCGGACGTGCAGGTTCAGCGGCCATGGCTCACGGGCCTAGCCGCTCCATGGCATGTGGGATCTTCCCGGACCGGGTCACGAACCCGTGTCCCCTGCATCGGCAGGCGGACTCTCAACCACTGTGCCACCAGGGAAGCCCTAGTACCTATTTTTGATTTCCTCTTCAGAAATCTGAAGAGGATTTTCGCTTTTAATGGAAAAAAGGCAAGAAGCGAAAATAGCATTCAGCATTTGTTTTGTAGCCTGACAAGCCAGTGTAGAGACAGCTGCACCCAGAGCAGTGAGAGCGGCCCCGCCAAGCTCCTGCCCCGGAACGACACTCAGCATCTTAACATTGAGCTGCCGTAGCTGTGAACCGTGTCTGTGAGCATCTGTGCTCTATCTTGATTTATTTTGTGGGTCCGTTAGCAAGATGTGTCCTGCAGTAATTGCTTCTTCTCTTTTTGCCATTTTGGCTTACAAAAGGTTTCACAGGAATGCTCGACTTTTGTGTAGCAGAGAAACCTGTATAATTGCAGACCAGAAAGGAAATGTTATCAACCTTAAGAGTATACAATTATAAATAGATGACAAAGCTGGAGAAATAGAAGAGAGAAAGGAGATATTAGGGACAGGTGAGGGCCAGTATCTTCATCTCATCTCACAGGTGAGGATTCAAGAGATAGTCTGTAATTGCAGAAACTAGAAATGTTTAACTGCAGTGGAAAATAATGAAATAATAAAATCAGAAGAGAGGGAAGATGGAGAAGTGTTAAGTGAGCAGAATCCTAATTTGTGACATCGTAAATCCACACACAATGTCTAAAGTTGAGAAACCAGGAAATAATGGCTGTAAGCCTTTTTAGAACTAGTGGAAGGTGACCACCGGAAGAACTAAAAAAGAGCTAGTTAAAAGTGGTTGCCTCTGGCGACTGGGGGTGATGGGGTGAATGGGGCTGATGCACTTTGCTGTATGCCATTGGGTGAATTTGTCTTTTTTTAATCCATGTACACAGTATGATTCCCACTCTTTCCCCTGTGTGCACTGCAAATGAATTCTGCCCCCTATTTTTTTTTCTTTGAAGAAGCTCCCTGTTTTCCCAACATCTGAGCTCCTCTCCATTCATCTTCTCCATGCTTTCTGTCACCCAAGCAGCTGAATGTTGCTGGAGAAAAATCTTAGAACCCAACTGACTGAGGTTTGAGATCATAAAACTTAAGCAAAAATAAATGGGCACTTAACAATATCCAGTAATCCAAAAATATTTTCTTGTAAAGAAATAAGAGAACTCTTTGTGACAACAATTTTTTCCTCTCTCCACATGCCTCCTGCGACAGCTTCCTGTATCTTTACTTTTAGCCTAATCTTCTCCTCTGAGCTCTGGATTCGTATATTCAACTGCCTACTTGGTATCTTTAACTTAAATTTCTCAGAGACACCTCCAGATTGATAAGCTTCAAATGGAGCTTTTGATATATATCTATTTTTTGCCTTCCAGTCTGCTACCACTGTTCCCCAGTCTTCTCCATCTCAGTAAATGACATTGCTGTCCGCTCTTGTTATTTAAACAAATTTCATCCTGGCTTCTTTTCCTCACATTCCACATCTGATCCATCCTCCACAGTTTACCTTCAGGGTGTATCATATCTATCTATTGCTTGCCATTTTCACTCCTGCCATCTTGGTACAGGCAGCAACCATCTCTTACCCTTTTTTGGTCTTTCTGCTTTTTCTCTTAACTTCCATCAGTCTTTTCTCCCTGGTAGCCACAGTGATCTTGAAGCTTCACCCAGTCATGTCACTCCTTGCTTAAACTACCCTTCAGTGGTTTCTTATTGTCCTTAGAATGGAAATCTGAACTCGTTACTGTGGTATACAAGGCACTTGCTGCTTGGTCTGGCTCCAGCCTTTCCTTCCCTCAGGCCATTCATCTCACCCTTGCTCACCATGCTGAAGCTACCTGTATTCTGATATTCTTTCGTTCCTAGGGCTTCTGAGTTTTCTTTACAATGTGTACCTTCTTGCTGGCATCCCACTCACCTCTACCTCCTACTCTCCCACACAGTGTTTGCTGTATTAGTAGAGCTTTATGGTTCTTTGATACTGTATAATGGCCAGTTAAAAGGGCCATGGAGATGGAGACATGGGGAAGGAATTTTAGAATCTGAGAACTTAACAGTCATCAGTGATCATCAAGTCTAACCACCCATCTGAGGCCTCAGCATTACTATCCAATGGTTTTACAGCTCAAGCTTGAACAAATGAGTGACAGAAATCTACCACATTCATCTCTGGAAAACAGAATGTTAGAAAGTCTTTTTTTCTTTTGGAGGAAAAAAAGGCAGTTCAAAAATTTGTAGACAGTAGTTAATTTCCTTGTCTGACTCAAGTCCTCTAACCCTTAGACTTCATATTCCTATTTCTATTGACCATTCTTAAGAATATGGTATTGTAAACCATAGAAAGCAATATTCCACTTAAAGGATGCAGTGAGTTGAATAGTGTCCTACAAAACTTCATGTCCACCTGGAAGCTCAGAATGTGATCTTATTTGGAAATAGGATCTTTGCAGATGTAAGTAGTTAAGGATCAAGATAAGATCATACTAGTTTAGGGTGGAGCCTAAATCCAGTGACTGGTGTACTTATAAGGAGAAGAGAGGATACAGAGAGACAATGGGAAGATAGAGGTAGACAGAGATAGGAGTTACGCTGCCATCACCAGGGAGTGCCAAGGATTGCTGGCAACCACCAGAGGCTTCGGAGAGAGACATGGGACTATTTCTCCCTTGGAGCCTCCAGAAGGAGCCAGCCCTGCCAACACCTTCACTTTGACTTCTGGCCTGAACTGTGAGACAATAAATTTATGTTGTTTTAAGCCACCAGGTTTGTAGTCATTTGTTATGGCGGCCCAAAGAGAAAAGCATAATTGAACAGTATTGCAACTTGGTTTCACCAATGCAGAAAAGAGTAGAATGCTTTTTTTCCATCATTCTGAACACCTGCCTAGAGTCATGTAGGTTCTTTTGGTAGCCCTGATCACTGACTCATACTGAGATTACTGCTGATTAGACCTTCTAGGTCTTTTTCATGGAGGCTGCCCTAAGCCAAGTGATTTTACCTTTACGGGGTTCAGCCTGTTCATTCAGCCTTTCAGGATACTTTTTGAATCCTGATTTTTCATCCAGTCTTTACTCTTTTTAGCAGCTTTGTGTCACCCGTGAAGGTGATGAGCATACTTCCTGTGTCTTCATGTAGGTCAGTGGTTCTTAACCTTCTGGGATTATGGATTCCTATTAAGACTTTAATGAAAGCTGTGGACCTTTCTGATGAAAAATACTTATTTGTGTATATGTACACAGAGTTTTCAATAAAGTTCAAGAGGTTCAGATGCCTGTTGAGGCCTCAAGTGGTCCACGGACCCAAAGTTAAGAACGCTGCTCTAAGTTATTGATAAAAGTATCGGAAGAGTGTGAATGAACAGACCCTTGTAGTGTGTTTCTAAAAACCTTCTAAGATGGTTGACATTATTCCATTAATCAGCACTTCTGGGGGAGTGGGGAGGGCATTTAACCATTTTCTAATTTACTTTATTGACTTTGCATGTAGTACATATTTCTTTGTCTTATGATATCATAAAAGACATAATCAAGTTCTTTGATGGAAAAAAACAAATATATTGTATTTACTTTGTTTCTGATTTGCTAGGAAGGAGAAGAAGTGCATTTTTATGGCTTAATAGTATGTTATTTTCCTATTGCCACTGTAATCAATTACCTCAAACCAGGTGGATTAAAAGAACACAAATTTATTATCCTACAGTTTTGGAAGTGAGAAGTCCTAAATGGGTTTCACTGGGCTAAAATCAAGGTGTTGGGCAAGACTGTATTCCTTCTGGATGGTCTGAGGGAGAATCCATTTCCTTGTTTTTTCCAGCTTCTAGAGACTGCCTGTATTCATTGGCTCATGGCCCCTTCCTCTATCTTCAAAATCAGCAGTGAGGCATCTTCAGAGCTTTCTGTGACTCTGATTTCCTACCTCTCTTCCACATTTAAGACCCTGTGATTACATTGGGCCCACCCACATAGTCCAAGGTAATCTCTTTATTTTAAAGTCAACTGATTACCAACCTTAATTCCCTCTTGTCATGTTACCTAACATATTCACAGGTCCCAGGGATTAGGATGGAGACATTGGGAGGATTGGGAGGAGGGCATTATTCTGTCTCCCACACATTGTGAACCTGTGCAAGCACCCCATGATTATAGCTTCCTCTTCTAAGTGTCTACAAATTATTCCTTGAATAATTATTTCTGAAATTTTTCTAGCGATTAATAGTACCCTAACTAGCCCATAATCTACACAGTCCATCTTTATCAGTTTATAAATATTGGAGTGCTATTTACACAGGTTAGTTTTCTAATGTCTCTCTTTTATGATTGCTCAAAGATCATTGTCAATGATGCAGTTTCTCATTTGCATGTTGTCACCAGACTATAATTCATCTGGATCAGAAATCCTAAACTCATGTGGGACAGCTCTTCAAATACTCATTCAGCAAATAATTATTAAACACGTGTACGGCAGGCAGGACAAGAAGTTCCTTCATGCTGTCTGGTGGCTGTCTAGTGGAAGAAGCAAGGTGAGTCAGCCCCTGTGTATTGTCTAGTGGTGAAAACAAACATTAAACAGATAATAACACAAGTAATAATTTAATAATAATTCTTGGGGAAAGTATCAGGATGCTGAGAGAGCATAAATGAGAGAACTAACCCAGTCTAGGATGCTCAGGGCAGGCTTCTCGGAAGAAACGATGTTTAAGCTGAGGCTAAAGCAGGAGCAGATATTAAACTAAAAGGGGCACAGAAAGGAAGACCATTTCAGGCCAGGAAAATATATGAAGACCAAAGGTACAAAGAAACCCTTGGTGTGCTTGAGAAACTGAAAGGAGTTGAGAGTAAGGGGAAGAGTGGTATACAGCAGAGGTGAAAAGGTGGGTCAGTACTTTCTAGGCTGTGTTAGGATTTTGGACTTTATCCCAAGAGGAGTAGAAAATTACTGAAGGGTTGATTGGTTCGTTTGTTCGTTTAATTTTTAATTATGGTAAAATACATGTAACATGAAGTTTACCATCTTAACCATTTTAGATGTACAGTTCAGTAGTGTTGACTAGATTCACGTTGTTGTGGAACCAATCTCCAGAAGTCTTTTCATCTTGCAAAACGGAAACCCTATACCCATTAAGCTATGCCTTTCCTTCTCCCCCCAGCCCCTGGCAGCCACCCTTCTACTTTCTGTCTCTATGAATTTGACTACTCTAGAAACCTCATATAAATGGAGTCATACAGTATTTGTCTGCTATAACATACACAGAAAAATACACCATCATAAGTCCACAGCTTGATGAATTACTACAGCGACCACATTGACGTCACTCTGAACCTTGTCAAGAAATAGAGCATTATGAGCTCCACAGAGCTCCCTGGGAGTCCCCTTTCAATCACTACTTCTCCCTTGCTCCCTCCCCAAAAGTAAATACTGTCCTGACTTTGAACACTAGAGATTATGCCTGCTTTTTAACTTATATACATAGAATCATGGTATGTATTCTTTTTCATCTTGTGATTAGTTTCTTTTGCTCACATCATACTGGTGAAATAAATTCATGTCATTGCATATAGCAATAGTTTTGTCAGTGATCCAGTGCATGAATATATCACATTTTACCTATTCTGCTGTTGAAGGACATGTGGGTTGCCTGTTTTTTGACTGTTACAAGTAATGCTG
This sequence comes from Pseudorca crassidens, assembly GCF_039906515.1. Classification (NCBI taxonomy): domain Eukaryota; kingdom Metazoa; phylum Chordata; class Mammalia; order Artiodactyla; family Delphinidae; genus Pseudorca; species Pseudorca crassidens. The sequence goes on along the minus strand of NC_090298.1, from coordinate 137,855,528 downwards.
TCATAAACATGGTGTACATGTCTTCTGTTACATAAAATATATAACATTTTATTGGAGGTATGCTTAGGGAGTGGAATTATTCTCTCCCTCTCAATTTTCTTTCAAGCCTGGTATGTCCACAACAGTTCATCATCTTTCCTCCAAAAATCTGTTTCTCCTCCAACGTTTGCTGTTTCAGTCAACACCACCTTCTACCCAGTGTGTTATGCCAGAAACTAGGACATCATCTTTAGACCCCAACCCCCTCATATCTAATTAATTACCAAGTCCTGTTGATCCAAATTCCTGAATATCTCTAAAATGTATCTATTTCTCTCCACATCCATTGCAACCTTCTCTAATCTCTTACCTAGACTGTGGCCTCCTAACTGGCTTCCCTGTGTCTACTGGTGCCCTCTCTAACCCATTCCCTGTAGTACTGGGTCACAGACTTTTTTGGTTGTGCGTGTACATTTATCCCCAATATATGTATTATACTTAGAAATGTTAAACCACACTATTGGTCTTCTTTGACATAGTACCTTAAAGCCTAACACTTAGGTTAATAGCTAATAACAGCTGTAATAAGTGTATTTCTAATAGTGTTTCATGATCATTTCTAATTTGGGGGCTTTCTTTTACAAATCTGATTAGTTGGGTTTTTTAAAACCTTTTATGGTAACTAAAAAGAGGTTGTACAAGAGTAGAAATGTCAGCTCTTCCAATTTATTTTTGCTTTATTTTGTAGGGATGTTTTTAAGGCATTGTCCATTTAATGAGGGACATTTAGTTAAAAGTAGATGGTATCATGTATAAATCCATGTAACTGAGTATATATGCTATTTTGCAATAAACTGAAAAAACACATGTGTGAGGGAGTCACTGACATCCGCTTTACATTTGTGGGATCACTCTTCATTCAGGATACCTCAGATACCATATGAGATACACAACCATCTGCCATGGATTGAGAAAGGCAGCCTGTGTTAATCCATAATTAAATGTCATTAAACCTTTGTTTCTCATTTATTATTACAGAGTGATTTTTTTTAAAGTTGAGTAAATTTAGAAAGGTCACTAGATACAAGATCAATAAAAACACACACACAGTCAGTTGTACTTCTGTATGCCAGAACAAACAATTAGAAAATATATTTTTAATATCATTTAAAATGTCATTGGCCTTGAAAACTACAAAATACTGTCACAAGAAATTCCAGAAGACCTAAGTAAATGGAAAGACATCCCATGTTCATGAATCTAAAGACTTAATACTGTTATAGTGACAGCACTCCCCCAAACTGACCTACAGATTCAATAACCCTAAGAAAATACCAGCTGGCTTTTTGCAGAAATTGGCCAGCAAAATGTATGTGGATGTAGAATTGTCAAAACAATCTTGCAAAAGAAAAACAAAATTAGAGGGCTACATTTCCTGATTTCAAAACTTACAAGTCACTGTGGACTGGCATAGACATATAGATCAATGGCATAGAACTGAGAACCAGAAATAAACCCTTAATTTATGATCAATTGATTTTTGACAAAGGTGCCAACACAATTGAGTGAGGAAAAGAACAGTCTTTTCAACAGAGGGTGCTGGGACAACTGGATAGCCAAGAAGACTGAGAAGGAGAAGGAAGAGACCAAAGAAATATATATTGTCTTAAAAGTTAAGTGGTTTGCTACCTCTGACACTGCTGAGGAGGATGGCATGCTGAGGACTGGGAAGTAGTCTTTGCATTTGATGATGTAAAGCAAAGTGACTAGAAATTTGGAAGAAAGCAACTATAACATTTTTAAGTTTGCAAACACCAGGGCAAAGAAAGCTGGGTAATTATAAATTATTTTAATGGAATGAGAGATTACTTGAAGAAACCAGCATGAATGCACAAGCTATGAACAGCAGTTTTACTGAACTGGGAGACCTATCCTAAGAATATATTTGCTTTCTTATGAACTCAACCCATTTCCAGGGTGCTTTAGCCTTGCTCTGGTCGTCTTAGTTCTCAGGTTGTTCTCCTTTACAGGGAAACAAGCAGAAAAGTTTTTGAGAAATGTTTTCATCCATTGTTTTGTTGGCCCTGAGCGGTGGACCTATTTCTTTCCTATTCTTCTTGCTCAGAAAAAACTTAAATCTTTTGGGAAGGGATTGAGAGAAGCCCCTTTGCTTGTTCCTGTCATTATCGGCAACTTTCAACTCTTTCTGGGCTTTTTAGTTTTGGGGAGAATTTTTATAAGTCTATATTGTCATCCTGCATTGGCCTTTACTTTGTACGAGTCTTCCTTAAAGTTGAATTTATCTTGTGCATTCTTGCTGGCTTCTTCATTTCCTTTCTCATCAAGATGATTTGTAATTACCCAGCTTTTTTGCCCTGGGTTTTGCGTACTGTAAAATGATAGGTTGCTTTCTTCCAAGTTACTAGTCACTTCACAGTCTGGGTATATGTTATGTTCTGGGTAGCATTTTCCTCTGGTTACCCCTAGCAATTATCCTTTGGGAGACAAAATGAACAGTAAAGCAGATCAGGAACTTGTTAGACATCCTGCTTTTAGCTAAATGAGATTTCTGCAGTTTTGTAGATGACTGGAACCCCTATCAGTACTCTATCTTGTCTGCCAGTTTTGTGATCTGTAAAGAACTTTTGTATTTACTCCATTTGGCCAGTTGACCTTGGTATATTGCCCCCGTCAAAGTCTCATTTCTATCTCTCAGACATATTCTGAATTCTTCTTTTCACTTAAATTTTCTTGAAGGATGAACATTGTCTTGATGTAAAATAACTGCTTTTCCTTTTTTCCTCCGAATAGTAGGTTCTTAGGTAAAGTATTCTTTTCTATTATTATCGGCCAATCTTGAGACCCACTTCAACAAATCTCATTGGTTATTTTGTATATTTAGGATAAACTTTAAATATTTTTCTCATTACTTACATTTATTGGTTTACAAACATCTCAGATTATGAAAACTTTAAACTTCCTGTTCTCATTTGTTTTCTTATATGAATAGTCTCTCACCGTGTTATATTTTTTCTAATTGTCCTCAATAGGGACTGATTTCATGATTTTTTTTTCATGTTCTCTTACCTCCTTCCTCAGCAGTTTCACTTAAAGTCCTTCCTTCAGTCAGTGGTTAGTTAGCCTCTGGACAAATACTTCTCCTGTTAGTGTGAGTGACATTGTTCCTAGCCCGTAATTTTTTTTTTTCATGAGAATGAGTCATCTCTTTTAACTAACATCATTAATTCAAGGGATAACAGCAATATCACACACTTAGCTAGCACCTGTGAAATGTAAGAAATAGTGGGGAACTGTGTCAATAGAAATTTGCATGAAACAAGGACCATTGTTTTTGTGTATGGTGTAAGATAGTGGTCCAGTTTCATTCTTTTGCACGTGGCTGTCCAGTTTTCCCATCACTGTTTATTGAAGAGACTGTCCTTTCCCTATTGCATGTTCTTGGCCCCTTTGTAGGAAATTGATTGACCATATATGTGTGGGTTTGTTTCTGGAGACTATTCTGTTCCATTGATCTATGTGTCTGTTTTTATGCCAATATCATACTATTTTGATTACTGTAGTCCTGTAATATAGTTTGAAATCTGGAAGCATGATGCCTCTAGCTTTGTTCTTCTTTCTCAAGATTGCTTTGGCTATTTGGGGTATTTTGTGCTTCCATACAAATTGTAGGATTGTTTATTCAGTTTCTGTGAAAAATGTCATTGGACTTTTTGTAGGGGTTACACTGAATCTGTAGATTGCTTTGGGTAGAATGGACATTTTAACAATATTAATTCTTCCAGTCTGTGAGCACAGATTATTTTTCCATTTATTTGTGTCTTTTTCAGTTTCTTTTGTCAGTGTCTTATAGTTTTCATTGTACGGGTCTTCCACCTCCTTGGTTAAGTTTATTCCTAGGTATTTCATTCTTTTTAGATTTGATGTATTTATTTATTTATTTTTTATTGGCTGCGTTGGGTCTTCGTTGCTGCACGCAGGCTTTCTTTAGTTGCAGCGAGTGGGGGCATTGCAGTGCGAGGGCTTCTCACTGCCGTGGCTTCTCTTGTTGCAGAGCACAGGCTCTAGGCTCACAGGTTTCAGTAGTTGTGGCACGCGGGCTTCAGTATTTGTGACTTGCATGCTCTAGAGCACAGGCTCAGTAGTTGTGGTGCATGGGCTTAGTTGCTCTGCGGCATGTGGGATCTTCCTGGATCAGGGCTCGAACCCATGTCCCCTGCATTGGCCAGTGGACTCTTAACCACTGCACCACGGGGGAAGACCCTATTTCATTCTTTTTGATGTGATTGTAAATGCGATTGTTTTCTTAATTTATCTTTCTGATAGTCTGTTATCAGTATATAGAAACACAGCTGATTTACATATATTGATCTTGTATCCTGCAACTTTATGGAATTTGTTTATTAGTTCTAACAGTTTTTTTGGTGGAGTCTTTGGAGTTTTCTATATACAATATCATGTCATGTACAAATAGAGACAGTCTTACTTCTTCTTTTCAGATTTGGATGCCTTTTATTTCTTTTTCTTGTCTAATTGCACTGGCTAGGACTTCGAGTACTGTGTTGCATAAAAGTGGCAAGAGTGGGTATCCTTGTCTTTTTCCTGATCTTAGAGGAAAAGCTTTTAGGTTTTCACTGTTGAGTATGATGTTAGCTGTGGGCTTATCATTATGTTGAGGTACATTCCCTCTCTACCCATTTTACTTTGTTGAGAGTTTTTATCATAAATGGATGCTGAATTTTATCATATGCTTTTTCTGCATCTATGGCGATGATCATATGACTTTTATCCTTCTTTTTGTTAATGTGGTGTATCACATTGATTTGTGGATGTTGAACCATCCTTGTGGTGGGAGGAATACATGATGGATAGGAGCCAGCAGAAAAGAGAGCCTCAGAAATAGTTGTATTCAGTGTTATGATGCTTTTGTGGAATGGGGAGTGCTGTGGATAAAATAATTAGCACTTGTGTATGTGTACTATGATACCATGATTGTACAAGGACCTAGCAGTGATTTTTAGTTATTTTGATTTATAGCATCTCTTATGCATGAAGTATTTGTTACATCAGTTTTAATAGAAATTATTTCTGAACATGACTTTTCAAGTTAAGTGATTTGAGTTAGCCATCATTTAAAATTACTGTTAAGATGCTTTTTATTATGTCATGGAGAACATCCAACAGATATATGTAAGTTCTAAGGATGTAAAAAATAATCAAAATCCATTTGAGATCTACAGTAACTAAGTATAGAAGACAAACGATAATGGATAGCTATTGGCAATTAAACTTGCTGACAGTTCAGCTACGTATGACCCTTCTTGCAATGTTGATTGATATATCCAGCACTCTAGGTGTACAGAAGATATTATATTGTTTCCTTTTCCTTTAAAATTCTATATGAAAAGGTAGTGAAAAGTTTGTTTCTTCAGAATATATCCGAAGAGGTTAAAATTGGTGATTAATAGATCATATTTATTTTACTTCTTAAAAATATTAGATGCAAAAGTAAAAAGTAGGTAACATTTGAGAGCCTAGATAATTAAAATGTTTTGTTCAGCCTCTTCTCAACATGAGAAGCAGAAGACAATGGAATATTATCTTTAGTGTGCTAACAGAACAATAACAATCTAGACTTTTTACCCTAATTTATCATTCAAGAATGAGGGAAAGTGAAAGAAGTTTTCAGATGTGTAAAGACAAGTTTACCTGAAAAAGCAAGTTTACCCTTAAAGATCTTCATTGAAAGAAGTTCTAAAAGATGTAGAATAAGTGAGAAGGAGGAAACACAGAAGGGAAAATTGAGATGTGAGGAGTACTGTGATGGTTAATTTTATGTGTCACCTTCACGGGGCCACAGGGTTCCCAGGTATTTGGTCAAACATCATTCTGGGTGTTTCTGTGAGGGTATTTTTCGATGACATTAACACATAAATTGATAGATTGAATAAAGCAGATTAAAGCAGGTTGCCCTCCCTGTTGTGGGTGGACCTCATCCAGTCACTTGAAGGCCTGGATGAAACAGAAGGGCTGATTATCCTCCAAATAAGAGAGAATTCGTCTTGCCTGACTGCCTTCAAACTGGACATTGGCTTTTTCCTGCCTTCGGAGTTAAACTGAAACATCGTCGCGCCCTGGGTCTCGTGCCTGCCAGCCTTCGGACTGGAACTCCACCATCAATTCTCCAGCTTGCTGACTTACCCTGCAGATCTTGGGACTTGTCAGCCTCTGTAATTGCATGAGCCAGTTCCTTACAAAATAAATCTCTTTATACACACAGAAATATCTTACTGGTCTGTTTCTCTGGAGAACCCTGACTAATGTAAGGACTGACAAGCATCTGTAGGTAAAGTTTAACAAACATTGACTGTATGAAACATTGAGGGGATAATTAAAGTAAGGTGGAACTGCATAGTGGGCAGTTACACATACGATGAAAGGTGGTGGTTGGAGTCTCATTCTGAAGCGGGGGTGAATGGTCGTCTCCCCGGAGTACAGTCACGTCCTAATCCTTGGAACCTGTGAATGTGGAAACGTTATTTGGAAAAAAGGTCTTTGCAGATGTAATTAAATTAAAGATCTTTAGATGAGATCATCCTTGATTGCGTAGGTGTGTCCTAAATCCAATGATGAGTGTCTTTATAAGAGGCAGAAGTGAAGAGACAGACACAGAGGAGAAGGCCATGTGAAGACAGAAGCAGAGGTTGGAGTGATGCAGCCACAAGCCAAGGTCACCTGGAGCTCCAGAAGCCAAAAGAGGCAAGCAAGGATTCTCCACTAGGACCTTCAGAGGGAAGATGGCCCTGCCAACAACCTTGATTTAAGACTTCTGGCCTTCAGAACTGTGAGAGAATAAGTTTCTGTTGTTTAAACCACGAAGTTTATAGTACTTTGTTATGGCAGCCCTTTTAAGAGCCTTGTGTTATTAAGGAAGAAGATAGAGGCATTGATTAAATGTAAACTTTTTATCAGGTATGCATGTTAATTTTTTAAGGGTAACTTCTAAAAAATAGAACTTGAGTATGAAAAGAGGGTAATAAGAAAAGAGGGTAATAAAGAGGGTAATAAAGAAAATTTTATTTATTCATTCAGAAGTGGGGGTGGGGGTAGTATAAAGAAGCTTAGGGATAATAAGAACAAAGTAAAGTAATAGAAACAGATACAAATATGTCATATAACTTAAACAAACTAAACCTGGCAGTTGAGACTCCTTTTGCAGTCTAGTGAAAAAGAAAACTGTGGACTTCTTCTCAGGATAGTGATCAGTACAAAAGTAAATAGGATTAAAGGAAACCAAGTATACTGAAACACAGTATCAACGTATTTAAAATATTTGTGACATAGTAATAGATGTGATTATTAACATATCAAGTAACAAGCTCTTGGTGTGGGTTTAATAACTTTAATTACCAGTATTTTGAGATAACAAAAATTAATGTAGTTGCTATTGGTTACAGAATTACAGATGAAGAAAATGCTAAATGTCAGCGTTTAGTGAAAGTAAAGACGATTTCCCTGGCCTCCTGGATTCTACCCATGTATCCTTGTCAAGAACCCTTGCTTTAAATGTTAGTCTTCATATACTACCAAACGTAAGGTAGATAGCTAGTGGGAAGCAGCCGCATAGCACAGGGAGATCAGCTCGGTGCTTTGTGACCGCCTGGAGGGGTGGGATAGGGAGGGTGGGAGGGAGGGAGACACAAGAGGGAAGAGATATGGGAACATATGTATATGTATAACTGATTCACTTTGTTATAAAGCAGAAACTAACACACCATTGTAAAGCAATTATACTCCAATAAAGATATTAAAAAAAAAATGTTTGTCTTCAAGTGAAGCTCTCCACTCCTGAATAGCTACCACTCCCCTCGAAGGAGGGAGGCAAAGAATTGGCATCACAGCTGCCTCCCTGTGTCAAAGGACTTTTCCAAGAAGCTTTCTTCTTATGATTTGATCTTCTTGGTGGGTTTGAGTTGCCAAGGATCCTGATGGATTAAGAGAGCCCCTCAGCAGGGATAAAGCCCCAGTCTTGACCTTTGCCACTTGACTCACATGAGAAGTGTGAGTGCTCCAAGTAACAAATTCCTGCTTAGATTGATTACAGATAAGGAGGACATTAATCCTGTGTCAGAACTGGAAACTCCAAGGTAGGGCAGCTTTCAGGGTTCAGAGATTCAGCACTCAGCAGTGTTACCAAGGATCTTGTCCCTTTCAGTGTCCCTTTGTCATCATAGCTTTAACTTTATCCTAAGATTGTTCCCCTCTTTATCACAAAATGACTGCGAGCAACAACTGGAGTCACATGTTTCCTATTCACATCCTGTGGAAAACAGAGAAAAGGCCTCTCCTTCATATGTAATTTAACTTCTGTGTGCCTCATCTTAGATCGTCTGTCTACCTCCCTCCCCCCCTAAAGCTTGCTCTCAAGTAGGTGTCACTTAAAGCATGACTGTGTAGAGGTGATGCCCAAATTAAATTAGGTTTCTGTTTCTGGTTTTGGTTTGGGGTGGGTTTTTTTGGCAACTGATAGAATCCATTTGAAACCTCAAGGTGATCCCATGGCCTTGCCTGGAAGTGGGGCAAAGCTGCCAGGAAACAAATAAATTAGAAAGTGACTGTCCATTCACCTGCCTACAGGTGCTCTCCTATGCCTCCTTCTGTGTGAACCAGTAAAGACATTCAAGAATGTCTGTTAGCTCATCAAAGCAAGACCATCTCTTCCCTGCATTTAATTATCTGTATTCCTCTCCTGATTCTTAGCATTCTGATTTAGTTGTATATATTGGAAACTATGGATTTATAGAAGTAAAATTTGAAAAATAGTTTCTCAGAAAAGGGCTGATTGGCATGAAATGTTAGTGAGCATCGTTATTCCAGTAAAAAAAAGTCTGCCATCAACGTAGAGAGAATTCTAGCTCTGGAGAGTCTTAGACCTATGTCCAAGTGGTTTGAGTGTTCATGTGGAGGGAATGGAGTCAGTCAAGAAGACTAGGAAGGAGGGCTGTGAAGGAAGAGGAGGAAGAGGAAAGCCAGGAAGATGAGAGCCCTGAAAGCCAAGAGAGAAGAGTGCTCAGCTGGGACAGATGTTACTGCGAGGTCAGTTTGGAAGAGGATTAGGCATGTCCTGGGATTTAGCAACACCGAGGTTATTGGTGCCTTTTAATTAGAGCACTTTTAGTGGAGTGGCTGGATGCAGAGATTAAAATGTGATGAGGAATGGGGTGGATACTGAGGAGATGAGAATCACAGGTACAGGCAGCTCTTGAGAACAGTGGCAGTAAAATGGAGTCTTTTGAGATATCTTTCCTTCTTCTCCTTTATTTTTAAGATGGAAGAGACAAGCAGGTTTAAATGAGAGGAAAAAGAAAAAGAGGGAATGATCATTAATACAAGGTTCCTGAGAAATCAAGAAGGGCTAGGGTCCAGATCACTTTTGCAGGCCATTATGATAACAGATCCTAACAGAAAAAAAATATAACAGAAGTATGGGGTAGGGGGATTTTAAAAAGTATATACAAGGTTAAGAGAAAAAATTGAAACTTGCAAATAAGTTAGCAGAAAGTTAAAACAAAAGGAAGAGTAAACATTTTCAACTAGACTAAACAACTGATAAAGATAAGTAATAAAAAGAAATGAGATGTTAGATTTCAGTGAAAGTGTAGAAATAGTAAGAAAGTAAATTTATCTATGGAAGTGTGAAGGGATGAAAGCTAGATACTTAAGTCCAGTAGCTGAATGTATAAAATTAAGAAAATTGGGTGAAAAACAAACTTGTGGTTACCAAAAGGGAAAGGGCAGGAGGGAGAAATTTGGGATTAACAGATACACACTACTATATATAAAATAAACAACAGGGACCTACTGTATAGCACAGGGAACTATATTCAGCATCATTTAATAACCTATAATGGAAAACAATCTGAAAAAGGATATATATATGTATACATATACACACATACATACACGTACACACACACACACATATATAAAACTGAATCACTTTGCTGTACACCTGAAACTAGTACAATATTGTAAATCAGTTATACTTCAATTAAAAAAAAAGTTGGGAACAAAAATAAAGAATTGTATTTTTTCCTTTGAATCATAAAATTAAAATTTAACAAACGGAAAATAAAGACAAGGTAGAAGTAAGAAATCTAAAGATTAAAGAGATTATAATTAATGTGAAAACAGAAAAGCAAATAATCAGAACATACTGATAATGGAAACATCTAAATTTAGGGTAACTAGTTAGGCTCATTTTTATTTTTACTTCTTTTGTAGGAAACAACTGATAGAACATTACCCCTATCAGAACATTACCACATGAAACAGAGAGGTCTTTCGCACAGCTTTTTCTTTATATCAGGTCTTGCTTAATCTCCCTCTGTCGTTCTTCTCTTGCTCCCGTCATCAGGTAAGTTAAGTGTCTGCTGTATGCCAGAGATACTGGCAGAGATGCTAGATCTCATGCTTTAGGAGAGACTTAGAATAAACAGCCAGTTACTAATAAAGTGTGATAAATGCTAAAATAAATGGAATCTCAGGGTACCATGGAAACATGAATAAAACACCCAACTCAGCCTTAGGAGACTGGGAAGGCGTTCCAGAGAAGATATTTTAGCACAATCCTGAGGCTTAGGAGGTGGTCAGCAAAGGAGTGGTGGGACTGGCATTTAAGGTGGAGGAAACAAGACACGCAGCCTCTCAGAGCAAGTGTCACATTGGGGTACCTGTGCTGCGTGCCTAAGGAATCCAGCAACCATGCATCAGTGCCCTAGCCCCACAAGGCTCTTGCAAGTTCTCAGGGCGCAGAAGGAAACATCACCCACACAACAATGTGGACATCACTACTTAGCAGATGGAGTGTTTGCATTTTTAAGAAATGGTGTGAAATTATTAAGTGAAATTAATCAAAGTGGAGAACTTCCGGCTGCTCTGGGGTAGGGAAGAGAGATTTTATTTATTTATTATCCACTCAGAGAGCCCTTTAAATATTCATATATTTAATATCAGCCTTTCAATATATCATCTTATTTGATTTTCACAAGAGTTTGAGAGAGGCTCTTAATCTTTGTTCTGTGTTCTTGTGCTAGTCACTTGTACACCCGCCTCCTTTCTGCTTGAGCAGTTTTCAAGTGTCTTAGCCTCCAACTTCCACTAAACCTTGAACCATTATGTTGCTCTTTTCCTTTCCTAAATTTCTAAGCACTCTCTGTGTTGGCACTTTAAACTACCTAGCTGATATTTAATTTCTGTGACAGGCATGCCTCCTCAATACATTTAGTGGTTCTTTAACACTTAAGACCAAGATGTTTGGTTCTATTGTATTTCTCTTTGGTATTTAGTACGATGCTGAGCACTTAAGTTAGTATTCGTTGAGGTGAGGATTCCATAATTGTTCCTGTCCAGAATTGTTTGGTTCTTGTCAAGGAATAAATAAAAGTCTCGTAACTATTTCTGGACTCAACAGGAAAGGCCATACAGAAAAAAACTGAAGTTTTTCAGTGATGTAAAATTTTTTTCCAGATTTACTGAGGTATAATTGACAAATAAAATTGTAAAATACTTTAATATTTTATATCACCTATAATTTCACATTTTCATTATGACTTTTAATGAAAAAAATTTACTGGTTCATAGATCTTTTATGCCATACTACCATGTCTTCACTTAATAAATTGCTTCAAGTATAAACAACTGGTATTAAATTTTGCAGTAGTGCTACTTAATCACAATCAGTCATCAGTCCTCTTGGGAATTTGTTTTAGAGCTGTTGACATTATTTTCATTGTTCAAGTTATTTTTTGATTACAGAAAAGAATAGATAGATAAAATAAACGTACCATGGTACTGATTATGAAAACCCCTTATTTTCTTTTTCTGAATAACTACTTCCTTGAACAAGAACTGGAATTTCTTATTATTGCATATTATATTCTTACTGATACAAATGTTTTCAAAGACCTTTTGTGAATGATGATTTGGATAAATTTGGGGGAGCAGGAACATTCTTTTGCTCATACAGTCTGTTGTTGGCATTTGTTTTGATAATGCAGTTGTTCATAGAATCTGTTCTTAGTGGGTGGGCATTCCTTAAGAGAATTTTAAAGTTTTCCTTCAGTGTATTTGATTTTGCTCTGTTGTTGCTCCCCTCGGTGTCTTTTCAGTGTTAGACATTGTGACAATTAGTGAACTGCTGTTCTTCTAAGTTGACAATGATACTGTCAGAGCATCAGGGAGAAAGAATGAAACAGAGTGGTAGTTATTAGGAGCAAAGGGTATGGAGTGGAGGTGTGCTGCCGGGCTGTGGGTAGACGTCACACACATTTGTGTAGAACATCCCCATGGCACCAAGCTGGATCACTAGGACAAGATAGGATGGCACCCAGAAAACTAAGGGAAGGGAAGTTAATTTTTTCAGCACTCAAGGGTAGAAGAATTATTATAGACTTTTTCACATACGTAACTCTGGTAAGGTAAGAATTGTATTTCAATCTTTTTTTTTTTAATTGGAGTATAATTGATTGACAGTGTTGTGTTAGTTTCAGGTGTACAGCAAAGTGAATCTGTAATAGAAATACATGTATCCACTCTTTTTTAGATTTCTTTTCCCATATAGGCCATTACAGAGTATTGAGTAGAGTTTTTTGTGCTGTACAGTAGGTCCTTATTAGTTATCTGTCTTATATACAGTAGTGTGTATGTGTCAGTCCCAAATTGGAAGATTGGGATTGACACATACAGTCTTTATAAATTAGTAGAAATAGAAGATCAGAAAATTGAACCTGTGACAGTGCTCGACTAAGAAATCGTTGATCTAGAATTTGGACCCCAGGTCTTGCTGCTTCCATAACTGTGTTGTTTTCTCTTTACTGCACTGTGAATGAGTAAGAAATCATAGGGAGGACAGGATAAGTCACAGGAAAAATAGTGAATGTTTCACAGAAGACAAGCATACAGATCTCTTCAGATATTCTTGAAAATTTTCCCAAGACAGTGAGGTTATCATAACACATTGGCTAAACGCTTATATTTTTAAACAGCATAATTATCTGTGAAACAGATATTACTGAAAGTAAAGTCTGTTTCAGGATTTCAAAGTTTCATGATGCCTTGACTGTGTCTTTCAATAGTTGACTACTAAAATCATGACATAAGCTTTTTTCTGTCTGTTTAATTTGACTGAGAAAGGACTAAAGTTTCAGAGTGCAGAAACTGTTTAAGGAAAAGGATGAGTCATAGTCGTCGACAATATCAACCATGGCGAATTGTGAAATCATTTGTCTCCCACTTACTGTGTATTAGGAGACCCCTGGTAGCAAATATGCTCTCATTGCCATCCATCACCATGATAAGCAATGTGCTTCTGGGGTGTGCAATGCTAAGCACACCCTTTTGCTAAGCAATGTGCTTCTGGGGTGTAGAAAGCAAACATTTCCCCACTGGTGTTGTCTTTTTATACACTTTATTATTGATTAATATTTATTTAATATTTTCATTATTTATTTGCTTCTAGTGTTACCTTTTTGTGCTGTGTTCCTCTCCCTCCCTCCCTCTCAGCGCTCGAAGTACTGGTGACCGGCTCCAGGAAGGGCTTGGGCCCATTGTCCTCTGGCACTGCATACATACCTGCAGTCTTCAAAATAACATTTGTGACTTTTTTCCTCCTTCTGAACTGCCCTTCCCTTTTCATTTTAACCTGTTATAAATGCGAGAATGAGGAGTGGAAAGAGCAACCGGGACAGCTTTTTAAGATTTGCGAAGAGTGCCTGAGCTATGATTACCGTATTTGCAGGATCAGAAATTGATGAGCTTCAAGTACAAATTTAAATGTACTTGAAAAAACTGTCCCTCCAAATCTAGGACAATGACCATGTAATTTATTGTCCCAAGGGATAGTTTTGGTGTCTCTATGTATCTTGTTAGACAAGTGGATATAGTAAGTTAATATATGTATGCTAATGTGAAACTGTAGGGTAATATTTACCAGTAAATATAAATTAGAGGAATAACATCTTAATTCTAGTTTCATGTTATTTTAGCTAATTTAAACTTTCAAATACAGGCCTGAACTTTTCTAATTTCCTTTGACACTTACTGAGAAATTGGTTCAAGCATGCTTGAATTTCAACAAGACTGCTGGGTAACTGAACCAAAGTTTAGTTTGGCTTCCTCATTTACCCCAAGCAAAATCAGTCTCCTTGTGGTGATGGTGGGAGATGGGGATCAAGAGATGAGTAACTGCAGATGAATGAGCAAAAGTCAGGGTAGCTCAGTCACTTGGGTTTCTGGGGGGTTCTCTGTATTTGCGTTTTTTCCCTCCTCTCTTCACCAGCCTACGTTGGATATTATCAGTCTTTTATATTTTTGTCAATCTATAAAGTTAAACAGAATTTTTCACGGTTTTAATTTGCATTACAGGTAACATTTTAATGAAGCATCTCTCTCCCTGTGCAGATATAGATTCAGATTCATTGCATTGTCCTTTGTGGATGTATTTATAGCTCTGCTGGCAGTGAGCTGCTTGAAGTGCTGTAGAGCTGTATGGTATCCAGAGAATAGTTGAGCACTTTGATGAAGACTTGATTGATTTTATTTACTTGAGGAAAAAATTAATGTCTGTTTTCTTTTTCTTTTCTCATCTATTTAGTTGCTGATCATCTGGGCTGTGATCCTCAAACACGGTTCTTTGTCCCTCCTAACATCAAACAGTGGATTGCCTTGCTGCAGAGGGGAAATTGCACCTTTAAAGAGAAAATATCACGGGCTGCTTTCCACAATGCAGTTGCTGTAGTCATCTACAATAATAAATCCAAAGAGGAGCCAGTCACCATGACTCATCCAGGTAAACAAAAAAAGGAAACTGTAGACTTTGTTTTTCTTCTGAGAAATGATTGCTTTATAGGTAGGAATTCTACCTCTTGCTCAAACCATATCATTTCCAACATAATTCAATGATTATATTTATTTTTGGTATTGCCATTTCTTTGTTGAGATGCATGTCTTTTTTTCCTTTAGTTGAACTTTTTTCTTAAATAATGACCATAAAAGCCTGTAAAACTTGCACTTATTAAGTAACTGGCTGTGACTGAATCCTTAGTCATTTTACATTTTACTTGATAACTTTGAAAAATAATATATTAGATTTAGAATCATTCATCCAAGTTATGTCATGGATTCTTAAGGATTACCTGTTTGAGAAGGATGCTTTTTATCTTATCAGGATAAATGTTGAAACTGACTTAGTAAGTATTATAATTACAGTAGTAATATTTCTTCATTTCTTGTGGAAGCATTTAGGATATTTCTAATGTACCTGTTTTAATAACAATAGTTGCAGTTTATTGAGCACTGCTGTGTATATGGCAGGCACTATATGGCTATGAGCTTTTTTGGGTTTTAATAGAATTTATTTTTTAGAGCAATTTTATGTTCCCAGCAAAACCTGGGCTTTTTTCAGACTGGGTTTTTTCATTTAGTAATATGCATTTAGGTTTCCTCCGTGTCTTTTCATGACTTAATAGCTCATTTCTTTTGAGTGCTGAATAATATTCCATTGTCTGGATATACCACAGTTTATCGAGTCACCTACTGAAGGACATCTCGGTTGCTACCAGGTTTTGGCAATTATGAATAAAGCCACTATAAACATTTGTGTGCAGGTTTTTATGTGGTCATAAGTTTCCAGCTCCCCTGGATAAATACCAAGGAGCATGATTGCTGAGTTGTATGGTAAGAGGATGTTTAGTTTTGTAACGAACAGTCAAACTGTCTTCCAGAGTGGCTGTACCATTTTGTATTCCCACCAGCAGTGAATGAGAGTTCCTGTTGCTCCACATCCTCACCAGCATTTAGTGTTATCACTTTTTGTATCTTGGCCGTTGTAATAGGTTGTTTTAATTTATGTTTCTCTGATGACATGTGATGTAGAGGAGCCCCCTTTTTATATATTTTCATAGCCAATCCTCACCATAACCATGTATGGTACAGGTACTCTCCCACTTACAGACCAGGAGACTGAAGCAGGCAAGGGCCAGCAGAAGAGAGGCTTAGACAAAGGTTTTTTGATGGTCTTTCAGTTCACCAGTTCACTCTCTTAAAATTGAAACCTAGATAAACTTTCATTCTGCATTCATAAAAATTTTAAAGATTAATGACTTATTTAAAGAATTAACTTTTTTTTTTTTGGCTACGTTGGGTCTTCGTTGCTGCGTGCGGGCTTTCTCTAGTTGCAGCGAGCGGGGGCTGCTCCTTATTGCGGTTTGCGGGCTTCTCATTGTGGTGGCTTCTCTTGTTGTGGAGCACGGGCTCTAGGCGCACGAGCTTCAGTAGCTGTGGTTCACAGGCTCTAGAGCACAGGCTCAGTTGTAGCACATGGGCTTAGTTGCTCCACGGCATGTGGGATCTTCCCGGACCAGGGCTCGAACCCGTGTCCCCTGCAGGAGGATTCTTAACCACTGTGCCACCCAGGAAGCCCGAGAATTAACATTTTAATCATGTAGTTAATATTCACATAATCGATTTCAGACAGTTATCTTGCAAAGATCTCACCCTAATTGAGGGTCATTGATACTTTTGTGTGTATCTTGATAGGATAATGCAGACAGATTTAAATTTTATTGCTCTGACTTGTTTTCTTCCCTTCAAATTAAGAACTAAAAATTTTTTTTTGTAATTGCAAAAGTAACACATGCTCATTGTAGAAAAACTGAAACTAAAGAAAAGTTATAAAGAATAAAATAGAAAGAACGTGTGATTTTCACTATCCAGAGATCACTTTTCATTTCTTCAGGGAAACCAAAAGGAAATTAAGGGTCAGTCTGATTTTGCAGGACATCATGTGTGGGAACACTGAATTCAAGACTGGTTTTTCAAACTTTCAGTTACCAGGGGTAAGGTGGGGGGATAAATTGGAAGATTGGGATTGACATATACACACTACTATATATAAAATAGATAACTAATAAGGACTTACTGTGTGGCACAGGGAACTCTACTTAATACTCTGTAATGGCCTATATGGGAAAAGAATCTAAAAAAGAGTGGATATATGTATATGTATAACTGATTCACTTTGCTGTACACCTGAAACTAACACAACATTGTAAATCAACTATACTCCAATAAAAGTTTTTTTAAAAAAAGACTGGTTTTTCTGCTTAGGTCTCAGAGCAGGTGACAGTTTGCTCTCCTCAGCTGCCTTAGAGGTAAGAAAAACTTTGAAATTTTGGACCTTATCGATTTCTTCTTACTGAAAACATGAAAAATGAATAGGGAGAAATTCAGCTGAGCAGATTGTGTTTTTCTTCCTCTGTGATGTTATTTTACATACACAGAACCACAGAGAAGTAGCGAGAATGAGAGTCTTTTAAGTATAAGAAGATCTGGGGATTATTAGAGAGGGAATTGAATTTTTTTTAATTATTTTTGTTTAAAAAAGGAGGGAATTCTCTATAAATTAACATGGATTTCCCATCTGTGTTCCTTGAAATGTTAGTGTATCCAGATATGTTCCATAGATGACCCATGGAGAAAAAAGGTAAATGATAAAATAAGTTTTGGAAAATGCTTGAAAAGTATTCCACTATTATCCTAATAAACATAATGAGGTCTCTGAGAAGTCTTAAAGACTTGTTTTAATTGATGAACCTATGGTTTCCTAAATTTATTTGACCATGTAACTTTTATCACATTTTAGTATACAACAACAAAAATAAGGAAATTTAGGGATAGAGTTTGAGGATATATTCTTAGGAAATGGAACTTTTGTAAGGCAAATGGAATGTAAGAGCAATAGGAAATGGCTTTATGTTGTAATTAGATACACAGAAAATTAGAAAGAATAATATGAGACGGTGACTTGATAACAATACTTTGGAGAGAAATTTAGCACCATCTGATACGTTAAAGAACTCACACATTGTGATCCAGTAATTTCACATCTAGATACGTGCTCTGGAATACTCTTCAAAGTTTGATGTGCGTGTGGATCCCCTGGAAATTTTGTTAAAATACAGATTCTGATTCAGTAGGTCTGGGGTATAGCCTGAGATTCTGTATTTTTAATAAGTTTCCAGGTGAGGCTAATGCCACTGGCCCACAGATCTTGCTTTGAGAAATAGGTAAAGACAAGAAAACTAGGTTTTAGTCTCAGATTTTTCACTGACCTCCTCTGTGATGTAGGCCACGTTGCCTACTGTGTGGGAAGACCTTTTTCGTCTCTAAATCTATTTCTCTGGAAGGCCATGAATCCCTATTATGTAGGATGACAACATAGAAAATCTTTATGCTCTGAGAACCACTTGTTTTCCTGGCTCATTAATGTGTCACTGCTTCTCTCTCCCTCCATAGAGCCCCTTCTTTTCCTGTTTCTACATGAGGTTCAAGGACCCTTCCATCAGAGTCACTAGATTCCCCCAGTGACCTATAACTCCACATCTCAAGGGGTAGACCCAAAGATCCATGCTTTAGTCCTCCCTTGCTCTCATGTCAATTCTATCCACCCTTCATTTAAGAAAAAAAACCTTTGTGCTATGCGTTGTGACATGAACTAATACGAAATGGTAAGAGTTGAAAAAAAGACCCCTGGTCACACCCTCAGTGAGTTTACTATCCAAGGCCCCTGCAGTCTTCACGGTGTCTTTTTGTACCTCTTGACAGTACTGTCCTTTTGCTTTTATGTTGTCATCATTTGCATACTAGACTGGCAGTAGAGAGAAGACTGCGGGTTTCTTTAAGTTAAAGTTTGTGTCTTATCTTTCTATTCTCTGCAGTGGGCAGCAGAATACCTTGAACAAAATAAGTATGTGCTACATTGAAATGATTTCATGAAGACATTTAGCTTTGTTAAGGTTTCTTTCCATTTAAGGATATATTTTATAACTAATTTTTAAATTTCACATTGTTAAGTATAGGTATTTCATTTTCTTGCCTTGTTGATGATGTTTCAGGAGCTTGTTCATGTTTGTTCTAATGAATGCCCTTCATCTGGTGACTGAAGGACATCTTTTCTGGCGTAGTGTCCATGACATCACTGACAGGAAGACCGCTCAATTTGTGGTTTTATTTGTTACCTCTAGTTGGCAGAATAAGTTCTTTGTAGTGAACAGATATGTGGCAGTGTAAAGGGGGAAGTTATGGGCTCTTGGATAGTTTAAAATAATGCACATTAAAATAATACACATTTGTCTGAAAGTTAAGGATTTATTTTCCTGGTTTTTAAAAATTGATATAGACTTTACTGTTTAACAGTCATAAATTGTGTCAGATCATTGTCAAATTGGAGATCTCTTTTATAGTTTTATTTGTATGTCTGTAAGAATCTGTGGACATTTTTTTCATTGTTAATGGGAAGATGAAGTAATTTAGATAAACATGTAACCAAATAATAATGTTGCTTTTCTATCTTTATGTCAGTTAGCAGTATCAAATGCTGCTTAGTGTTTCTTTGGCTGGTTGAATAGAATTAGTTAAATAGCTCTTCACCTTTTTCCCATCATATTCTCTTTTAAAAAAAAAAGTATATAGCTCTATATTTATTATCTAGCAATGAATAGAAAAAAAACACTTTGTAAAATATAGAATAAATCACTTTGTGAATAGTAAAAATTCACACTTTATGAAAACAAAGATAAATCACAAACATATTGCAAAATATCTTTAAATATCCATAATTTGGGGCCACTTGGTGTCAATCTGTTATTTTATTCTAAAGCCCATCAAGAAAATGGGCTTTTAATAATATATATTATTAATATATAATAATACATTATAATATCAATATAATAGTCATACTATTGTTTTAACTGTTTAAAGTTTTTAGGTTCTAATTGAATATGGATTTAATTACCTCAGAAAAGGTTGAGCTTGCATTAAATGTACTGCTATAGCAGGAAACAGAGTCTTAATTGTATCTTTTGGCCTGAGTTTGCATATATCTCTTCTGTATCTTCCATATGATCCATCTACTTTTTCAAAAATTCATAATTATCAAGAAAAATCTGACACTGAAACATATAGGCAGTAGCTTTTAAAAAATAACAGCTTTTTGGGCTTCCCTGGTGGCGCAGTGGTTGAGAGTCCTCCTGCCGATGCAGGGGACACGGGTTCGTTCCCCGGTCTGGGAAGATCCCACATGCCGTGGAGCGGCTGGGCCCATGAGCCATGGCTGCTGAGCCTGCACGTCCGGAGCCTGTGCTCCGCAGCGGGAGAGGCCGCAACAGTGAGAGGCCCGTGTACCCCCCAAAAAATAAATAAATAAAAATAACAGCTTTTTAAAAAAATGACTGCTGATGATTCTGTTTAAAAACATTTCTTATAAGCTCTAAATTTGTCCTTTATTTCTCTGGAAATGGAGCGCCCCTCCCTCTGCCAGATACTTAAGACAACTTATCTTCTAGCCTTCCTGTCTAACACGGACATTGCAGGCTCAGCATCCTGAGTAAATTGTTTGGACTCATCACTTAATTTGCCTTTTTTAAATTAATTAATTTATTTATTGGCTGAGTTTGGTCTTTGTTGCTGCGTGGGCTTTCTCTAGTTGCGGCGAGTGGGGGCTATTCTTCATTGTGGTGCGTGGACTGCTCATTGTAGTGGCTTCTCTTGCTGTGGAGCACAGGCTCTAGGCTTGCGGGCTTCAGTAGTTGTGGCTCACGGGCTTAGTTGCTCCGCGGCATGTGGGATCTTCCTGGACCAGGGCTCGAACCTGTGGTCCCCTGCATTGGCAGGCAGATTCTTAACCACTGCGCCACCAGGGAAGCCCCTTGATTTGCCTTTTTATCTTGCCTGTGCTTATCCTTTCCTCTCCAGCAACAGAAGAGGAAGAAGCTAAAATAATGTAAAGGATCTGCGTGGGGTTTAGAATACTGGCTTAGAAATCAGGTCCATAGGTTACAGGACAAAAGACATTTTTTACTTGGTTGCTTTTCGTATGATGATGACCTGGATTTACAGTTGCAAGCTCAGAATTAGTCCCACAGGCACAGCTGCTAAGGAAGATGATGCAGCCTGGCTGCATGTGTCAGAGGTCTGGTGAGGCTACTTACCCCTTAATTGATGCCTTACAGTGCTCCTCAATTCAGGTTTTTCAGGGGGTGGGATGTGAGTCATATCGGGGCAGGATAATTCTTTGCTCTGCAGAACTGTCCTTTGTATTTACAGAATGTTTAGCCTCCCAGGCCCATTCCTACTAAATGCCAGAGGCACCCCTCCATGTTTGTAACAGTATAAAATCCCCCAGAGTTTCTAGACAGTCTCTCCCTAGGAGGGCTTTTCTACCTACTGTCAAATTCTAAGTCTGCAGAGCCTTTAGAGGAGGAATGAAAAGAGATCCTTTGTTGGTGAGGGTAATGGCAACAGAAAAACTGATGAAGGGAAAAGTGATAGGCTTTTATATTTACTCACATATAAGCATTTCTGGTGTTCTTTTTTTCTTTCTACAGTTACAAGTTCCATCTGGTGTCATTTCCCTTTCAATATAGATAATTTTTTTAATCATTTCTTGCAGTGCAGATCTGCTGTGATGAATTCTCTCATCATTCATTTACCTGAAAGTGTCTTTTTTTGCCATCATTTTTCAAGGACTTCAGATACAGAATTCTGGATTTCAGCACTTTAAAAGTGTTGTTTGTTTTCTAGCCTCCTTTTTTTCTGATGAGTTGTTCCCTTTTATAGAATGACTCTTTCTAAAAATAAACCTTTTAGAACAGATTTACATTTACAGAAAAATTGCAAAGATAGTACAAATAATTCACATAGACCCTGCACCCAGTTTCTCTTATAATTAACATCTTACTTTAGTATGGTACATTTGTTATACTTAATGAACCAATATTGGTACATTATTATTAACTAAAGGCCATACTTTATTGAGATTTCTTTAGTTTTTATCTAATGTCCTTTTTTAGTTCCAGGATCCCATCCAGGATATCACATTACATTTGGTCATCATGTCTCCTTAGGCTCCTCTTGGTTATGACAGTTTTTTGAGGACTACTGTTCAGGTATTTTGTAGAATGTCCTTCAGTGGGATTTGTTTGTTTTTCTTATGATTAGACTGAGGATATGGGTTTGGGGAGGAAGACCACAGAGGTAAAGTGTCATTCTCATCATATCATATCATGTACTACCAATATGAGTGATCACTGTTGATGTTGACCTTGACCACCTGGCTGTTTGTCAGGCTTCTCCACTATAAAGTTTCTCTTTTAGGACTTCTTTAGTGGTCCAGTGGTTAAGAATCCGCCTTCCAGTGCAGGGGATGCAGATTCAATCCCTGGTCGGGAAGCTAAGATCCCACATGCCGTGGGGCAACTAAGCCCACACGCCGCAACTACTGAGCCCACACGCCACAACTAGAGAGCCTCTGTGCTGCAACTACAGAGCCCACGGGCTCTGGAGGCCGCATGCCACAACTAGAGAAAAGCCTGCATGCCACAACGAAAAGATCCTGTGTGCTACAACTAAGACCTGATGCAGCCAAAACAAATTATAATAATAAAATAAATAAATAAATAAAGTTTCTCTTTTCTCTCTTCCATGCAACACTCTTCAGGAGGTCATTGTGCACAGCCCACACTTAAGGAGTGGGGAGTTAGACTTCCCCTCCTTAGGGTAAAGTATTACATATTTACTTGGAATTATTTCATCTGGATGATTCATCTCTTCTCTATAATTTATTCAGTCATTTATATGTATCAATATGGACTCATGGATATTTATTTTATACTTTGTATTGTAATACAGTGTTACTTATTTTTTTGATCAAATTATTTCAGCTTTGGCCATTGAGAGTTCTTTCAGTTGACTCCTGTGTCCTTTGACATGTTGCCATTACCATGGGTGTCGGTTTTTTGTTTGTTTTGCTTTTTTGAGGACTTCCTTCTTTTCTGGTTCTGTAAGATGCTCCAGGATCATCTTGTGTATATTTCCTGTCCCAGTCCTAGAATCAGCCATTTCTCTGAGGAACCCTAGTTTCCATTTATTGGAGAATGATATTAGAAACCAGGCTCTGGGTATTAAGTGTACTTGTTACTACTAAGGTTCTGTTGCTTCTGGGCCTTCCCAGTTGACAGAGCAAGGAAATATATGTGTGTATACTAATAACCTGTATATGCACATATGTATAAATATTTCTAC
This sequence comes from Pseudorca crassidens, assembly GCF_039906515.1. Classification (NCBI taxonomy): domain Eukaryota; kingdom Metazoa; phylum Chordata; class Mammalia; order Artiodactyla; family Delphinidae; genus Pseudorca; species Pseudorca crassidens. The sequence goes on along the minus strand of NC_090298.1, from coordinate 137,832,392 downwards.
ATATAACCATTTGCATCTATATTAAGCTAAGAATAAGTTCATACTTAGGTCTCCAACTCTAATCCATTACATTCTAATCCATTACATTACATAGATCATTCTAATTTTCTCTCTTTGCTTACCTGTAAACTCCCACTCCAAAAGCGAGAAACCTGGCTGACACCAACCACCATCCATTTTCTTAATTGTTCAGTTCACAGAGCTCTCAGACTTAGAAGTTCTTAAACATAAGTAACATATTGTAAGGCCTTTGGAGTGCTGGTGCTTGGTGTGAAAGCTAATGTAAATTACTTTCTTCTCAACTTAAATCTTCCCTGGCTGGAATGCCTAACTGTGTACTTAACTTTTCTTTCTCCACTCATTAAAAATTTTTTATCAAGAACTTGTATCTAATCAAACTTATAAGCTTTTATACAGCAAAGGAAACCATAAACAAAATGAAAAGACAACCTATAGACTGGGAGAAAATATTTGCAAGTGGTTCAACTGACAAGGGCTTAATTTCCAAAATATACAAACAGCTCATATAGCTCAATATCAAAAAACAAACAACCCAATCGAAAAATGGGCAGAAGACCTAAAGGGACATTTCTCCAGAAAAGACATACAGATGGCCACTAGGCACATGAGAAGATGCTCATCATCACTAATTATTAGAGAAATGCAAATCAAAACTACAATGAGGTACCACTTCACACTGGTCAGATGGCCATCATTAAAAAGTTTACAAATAATAAATGCTGGAGAGGGTGTGGAGAAAAGGGAACCTCTTACACTGTTGGTGGGAATGTAAATTGGTGCAGCCACTATGGAAAACAGTATGGAGGTTCCTCAAAAAACTAAAAATAGAGTTGCCATATGATCCAGCAAACCCCACTCCTGAGCATATATAAAGACAAAACTATAATTCAAAAAGATACATGCACCCCTATGTTCATAGCAGCACTATTCACAATAGCCAAGATATGGAAACAACCTAAATTTCCATCAATAGATGAATGGATAAAGAAGATGTGGTATATATATATACAATGGAATATTACTTGGCCATAAAAAAGAATGAAATAATGCCATTTGTAGCAACACTGATGGATCTAGAGATTAATATACTAAGGGAAGTAAGTCAGAAAGAGAAAGACAAATACCATATGATATCACTTACATGTGTAATCTAAAATGTGCCACAAATGAACATATCTATGAAACAGAGACAGAGAACAGACTTGTGGTTGCCAAGGGGGAGGGGGTATGGAGGAGGGAAGGATTGGGAGTTTGGGATTAGTAGATGCAAACTGTTATATACAGGATGGATAAACAACAAGGTCCTACTACTGTATAGCACCGGGAACTATATTCAGTATCCTGTGATAAACCATAATGGAAAAGAATATGAAAAAGAATATGTGTACATATAGCTGAATCACTTTGCTATACAGCAGAAATTAACACAACATTTTAAATCAACTATACTTCAATAAAATTTTTTTAAATTGAAAAAAACTTATAAGAAAACATAAATATAAGTATCTTAACTTGAAAATGACACAAAACTAGGTGGATCTTGGAACGTATAACAACAAAAAGGAAGTATTTATTAGGTCAGCCTGCAAATGGGTTTAAAAAAAGTTAGTAACAAGGTTTTGTGGAGACGCGGCTTAAGTTAACAGTTCAAGTGGAGGACAGCTGGGAACCTTCAATCATGTAAGCTCAGCATATGCTAACATGTGCCATGGCTGCTAAAAAATATATTGAAGGCTTGGCCTGTATCCTTGTGAACATAATATTCAGATGAAGGAAGACATTAGTCTCATACTGCTCTTGATATTGGAAGTATTCATTCTTTGTTGAAAGAATTGAAAAAGACATTGAAAAATGATGTCCAAAAAAAGAACAGGATGGAAAAAGTCTATAAACGTGTTTTATCAAACACAGTTTGGAATTTGAGCATCAAAATGAATAATGATAGTATTTTAGACCATTAAGTAAAAAAAAAAACAAATAGTAACTATGACTTCATACTGATCTAAAAAGTAAAATAAATTGAAAGTTTGATGAGGAATGGAATACTTACCTGGTCTCGAAATACCTCCCTACAGAATATTTAATAATTACTAGGGGAAAAAGAGTAACTTCACAGTGGAAATGCCTGGAGGACATCTCTTTTACAAAATGATCAAAGTGAATGTCACCAGTAATGGGATATATCAAAACTGCGCCACCTGGGAGTATTCACTGAAAAGAGCACAGCATCACTTCTGTGATGTTACTGCCAGAGGTATATGACCTGAGTCTAGCCACAAGGAAACACCAGATAAATCCAGAATGAGGGACATTATACAAAATAACTGGGCTGTAGACTTCAAAAGTGTCAAGGTCGTGAACATCAAGCAAAGTCTGAGAGACTATTCCAGACTGATGGAGACTAATGAGACATGACAGTTAAATGCAATACATGGCTCTCATCTGGGCCGCTATAAAGGACATTATTGGGAAATTGAGTAAATTGAATGGACTCTTAGATTAGTAATGTATCAGTGTTAATTTCTTGATTTTGATGGTTGTACTCTGTTTATAAATGGTTTTTTGTTTGTAGAATACACACTAAATATTTGGGGGTAATGTGGCGGCATGCTGGTAACTTACTCTTGAATGGTTTGGGGGAAAGGTTTTTGTATGATATTTCTAACTTGTAAATGTTAGATTCTTTAAAAAATCTTTTAAAAAAGAATAATTTGGGACTTTGTGAATAATTAGTATGGAGAAAAGATTGAGGTAGAGCCCCAGGGAAGATGATGTCTTTGACTATCAGAAGGACTGTTGTGTAGAAGAGGAATTTTCATTGATTCTAGAAGGTGTTTCTTATATTTGATGGCATCTTACAGTTTATTGACAGGATACAGTGATGATGCGCCTTACAGTTGATGGTATTTTACACCATCAGTAAATGAAATACAGTTTATTCAGTGGTGCTTCCAAGAGCCATGAATGGGCACTTAGGAATCAAGATTTTAGTTATAAAAAAGACCTTTCTAATACTTAAAACTACCCATGGATAGAACCAGTTACCTACAAAGAGTCAGTGATTTATAGGGTGTTACTGTATTATGTTGAAGATGACCCCTAAGAGCTCTTCTATCTAAAAGATTTGATGACTCTCTTAGTGTCTGGTGATGTCTTCCTAATTACTTTCCTACCTTTCTGCCTCTCTACATTGAAGGAAGAAAGTGGCTTTCTTTTCCATGCTGGTCTTTGCTCCTGAGATCTTTTCTTTTTTATGATGTAGAGATTACCTGATGAACGCATATAGGCAGGAGATAGTATAAGAAAAGAAACTGACATTTGAGTGCTGGGCATTGAGCCTTTGCTCCACTTGTGTGAGGTTGAAGAACTTCCTACTCAAGGAATAAAAGAACAAGGATTCAGTAGACCCTTGTTCTTTTTGAGGTCAAACTACAGTTGAGGATCATCAGGAATTATCAAGCAACTCTGGAATCGCTCAGTGGCTCACACATGGAGCTCCTGTATGTCAGCCTCGGGGCAGGAGGTTTAGGTTCAAACTTCAGCACAATTTCAAGTTAGTCAGTGTTGTGAACCTTGTGGGCATCAGCTGTATACCCATGGTGCTGGCATTTTCTTGAATCAGTACAGCTGCTCTCAAACCAGTGCACTTCCACAATGACAAAACTTCACCTTTCATTCTCTTGCTCCATACCCTGTGTCCCTCCTTTATCACAGTCATTCACTTCCCTGCCTGTCACTTCTCAGAGGCCTTGACTCCTGACAGACTTACCCACACATGGTCCTGCAATCATCCTGGCCAACTTCAGACCTTGTGGAGAGTGAACACCCAAACCTAAAATTCTTTCCTCAGATCCTTTGACCATTCCACCTCACCAAGAACCTAGGCCTCATTATTTCCTGGAATTTTTATATTCTGGAGTCTCAACTCCAGTGTCCTATTCTCTGACTGTTGCTTCTTTTTCTCTCCCTCTCCTGTCATTTGGGTTTGTTGAAGCTTCCTGTTCCTTGGGCTCTCTCTCTGTTTTCTCCCACTTATCCTCCTCCACACTTCACACTTACATTCTACTTAGATCACAAGCCACTATTTCAGTCACTTTGACAGCTTCATTTGGTTAAGAAGTGTCTACCATCACATGACTATCAGTTACCTTTAGGTCCATTTGCCTCCCAAAATGCCCTGAGTGTCAAGGAGTTTGAATTTTATTTAGTTGATGGAAGGGACACATGAAAGTCTTTGAACAGAGGAATGACATGACAGATGTGTTTTAGAAAAACCACTGACAAATCTCAGTAGGAGATATATAATTGATACAACCTGTCATCCACATTGATCAGAATTACTGCTGTATTCATTTCATAATAGAATGTAACATCTTTTTTTCTCCCTTGAATTCTTTAAGGGGTCAGTGAAGACACAAGTGAATATACTACGTTTGAATAAGTGAAAGTATTGTAGATTAACATCTGAGAAGGACTTAAGTCAGTGGAAGTGAGAGTTAAGAGAAGCCCTCAGATCATAAGTGAGCAGATTCATTGAGGCACAAGCACACAGGGCTCAGCCAGTCTGTGCAATGTGACTGGTAGGTTAGTACAGAAAATCCCTGACCTACACCTACCTTTTCCTTCAGCAGCAGCCATTCTAGACCTTTAAAGAAATTTTAATCTCTTTCACTTACAATATATGGTGTTCTACTTTACATATAAAGAGGTCATTGAATTCTGTAGGAATAACTGATGCCACTATCAGAAGTTATAAAAGTATCATTGCAGACACTTAATGTGGGAATGCAGCATTCCCCTGAGCTATTTTTTATGGGAAATTTCCTAAAATTATTTAAGAGCTTTAAAATTCCTTAAAACATTGGCAGCTGATTTGAACTTAACAAACAAGTTCATCTATTAAGGCATAAAACCTCTGCTAAATGGGATTTTGCAGGTAAGCTTATAGTACAAAAGTGAAAGAGCTTATAGTAAAAGCACTTTCTCCACTTGTGGCCTAGTGCCTCAAACAGTTCATTTGCTCTTTTCCTGTATCTGCCTTTCTAGAGTTAAAGTATCAGCTGCCCGACTGAATTGGGCTTGCCCTGAGAGTCATTCTCAGGAGCGGGGTGACGAAGACAGTTGAGGGGAGAGGATGGTGATTTCTGATACTCCCCAACTGCGGGGACTCCCTGAGGTGAAGCTCAAATCCTCTTGGAAGCCAGGAGGATTGTGTTGGTCAGCAGATACCTGAGTGTTTCCCAAGGTGGTGGGAGAAATTAGAATAGGAGTTCCAAAATATTGTGGTGGGGGCTTTGTGGTTTCCTCCAAAGAATGCCTTCCTCTGCTTTCCATGAGTAATAATAATACAAGTAGAATAAGCTCAGTAAGCTGTAGCATTTATTGAGCATCGGCCATGAAGCCTGCAGGTAATATCATTTTTTGAAAGAAGAAACTGAAGTTCAGAGAGGTTAAGTATCATGCTGGAATTTGAACTTAGACATCCTGACTTCAGAGCCCAAAGGAGGTTAATTCTGAGGTTCATTTTTTGGCCCCTGAAAATGGATTTTGTAGTCAGGATTATAGCAGCATTACCATATTTTTCCACTTACCCTTTTTTCCCATTAAAAAATAGAAGTGCTAAGTGTTGCGGGGAGGGGGACTCTTTTTTACAGAAAAAATGCCAACCCAGAAGTTCTGTTTATTTAGTAGGAAAAAAAGATAAGTAGAAAAATACTGAGTACAGAACCACTTTACAAAATGTAGAAGAAATCATAGTGTTAGAAAAATCACCATTTTGCAAACACTATTATAGTAACTGATTCAGGTGGGCATTAGTGGGTGCTCAGAGCATTGAATGAAAGATTATTATTAGCCAAGTGATAAAATTCACCTTCATCAATAAAGGTAAAACCCGACATATGCTTCCTGATGTAGCATACTAGAAGGACATAACGTCACCTGTGTAGCATTCCTACCAAAAATGTTTACTTTGGAGATCTAATCATGAGGAAACAATCAGACAGATCCAGGTTGAGGGACATTTTTAAAACATATTGCCTGGACTCATCAAAAAAGTTAATGTCGTGAATGACCAAAAGGGACTGAGGAACCTGTTTTAGATCAGAAGAGACTAACAAGAAGAGACAACTATGCACAGTACCCACATCCTGATTAGGTACTGGGTACTCAACTAACCTAAACAGTTCTCAGAGTCATTATTAGAATCAAGTATTTTGAATGTGGACAGTATGTTGCAGAACAACGTCATATCAGAGTTCAGTTTCTTGAGTATGATAAATGAACTGTGTCCTTGTTCTTAGGAGATAATACTGAAGTATTTAAGAAGGAAATGTCATGACGTTTGCAACTTATTCTCAATTGGTTCAGCAAAAATAAATACACACAGAAAAGGTGAAGTGTTACCAGTTGACAGATCTAATATAAAGTGCATGAGTGTTCATATAGTATTGAAATTATACTGTCGGCTTGAAAATTCTCAAAAGAAGAATAGAATTGTTTATTAAAGTAGCCATACTCAAGCAGAGGAAACAGATTCACATTAAAGAATAACAATGGAGAAAGTTTTCAATAAAATAGGTGAAATCAGGTATCGCAACTAGGTTTTTACTTAATCGGCATCTCTGGCAAATTAATCCTGGCTGCTGGGCATGTTGAAATGCATGGGATTCTGAGGCCATATTCATGATTTATTAGTATTGTTTGTCAAGGGCTTCAGATGTGAGAGTGGTGATGAATGTTCCAAATATTTGTCATCTTTCCTTGAATGTTCACATCATTACAGTCTAACTAGTTCTTAACTCTTTATCAGTCACTACTTGATCTAACCATAATTTTATCCTGAGCTTACATATTCTCTGGCATTAATATCCTCCCCCCACCCCACCCCACCCCAGAAGCTGAGCCAAGGCTTCACAGTCTTTAAAAGTGAAGTGTCTGAGCCAATCCTTAAATTAAGTTCTTTGAGCCCAGATCACCTTTTATGGGTGGGGAATGAGGAAGTCTGTGAACCTCTTCTGAAATTAGAAGGGGGTGCCCTACCATCAGATTCCCTAAGGGATTTACGACCTAAAATGGTTGAGACTAATGCCTTTGCTGGTATTCTGATGATCTGCTGTAATTATTTTTCACTTTGTTTGACCAGCAGTGTTTTAGTCTCCTTTCCTGTCACTCTTCCCAGTCTCCTCCATTGTAGTAGCATCATGAGACTACCTGTGTTTGGCTCCTCTCTCTAGTCCCTTTAAAATTGTCCTTTGCTCTTTGAGAGCAGATGCAGTTTTCATGTAATCAAGAGCAGGTGTAAAGGAAAAAGCACTCTTGTGTGTCTCTTTTACTACTCACACGGAAAACTTCACTTCCGACGCTTCTGGTCACCAAATGTTTGTGGGGTTTTCCCCATACCAAGCAATTTTCAGCAACACTAGCTGGGTGTCCTGTAATTCAATTTGATTCTGACACTGTCTGCCTGGGGTTAGCATCAGATCCCACAAGTTAAGGGCTCAGTCCCACAAGACATCCCACCCCCCACACCACCGCTTCAGAAGCCAGTTGCAAGTCCCACGTTGTCACCAGTACTTCTGACCCACTAGCAGTAAGTTGAGGTTCCCACAACCCCGTCCTCCGGTCCAAAAATTTGTTAGAATGGCTCACAGAACTCAGGGGAAAACTTATATTTACTGATTCATTATAAAGGATATAATAAAGAATACAGGTGAAAACGTACATAGGGCAAGGTGTGTGAGGAGGGGCTCTCTGGCATGCCATCCTCTCACCACCTCCATGTGTTCACCAATGTGGACGCCCTCTGACCTCCATACTTTGGCATTTTTATGCAGGCTTCACATCTGTAGTCCCTCTCCCTCCCCAGAGGATTGAGGAGTGGGGCTGAAAGGTCCAAGCTTCTCCTCATGGCTTGGTCTCTCTGGTGACCTGCCCGCATCCTGCAGCTATCCAGGAGCCCGCCAAGATTCACCCCATTAGAACAAAAGACACTCCCATCACCCAGGGAATTCCAAGGCTTTTAGGAGCTCTGTGTCAGGAACCAAGCTCAGAGACCTAATATTAGAACAAAAGATACTCCTAGTGCTGTCACTTAGGAAGTTGCAAGGGTTTTAGGAGCTTTGTCCCAGGAACCAGGGACAGAGACCAATATGTATCTTTTCTACTATTTCACAGCAGATAATTTTCCACTCTCTTTGCAAAGTGAACATTAAGGAGCCTTGATGATAGGATATGCTCAATAAATACTGTTGAAGGGATGGTTGAAATAATTAAATGCTTCTTCTCCCAAACAGCTTTCCAATTGAAATTAGGTGGTGCTCATTTAGTGTTGTTTGAATGAATGACATTACATGGATTGGTTCCCTTGGCTACCTGTGCAGCTTTCCCACCTCCTTTTCCAGCTTGAGTCTTCAAGAGGGAGCCTCAGAACTGATTTCTAAAACCATTTGTACCTGGTGTGATTATAAAGCAATGAGACTGATTGTCATGTGTTGTTTGTGGGATCCGTCTCAGTTACTTTATAGCCATACCTGGTATCTTATACTGCAGATCATTGCCTGTTGAACAACATTTTAAAAGCACTTAAGGTTTCTAAATGGAAATTTTAAATGGTTTAGCATCGTTTTATGATTTTTTTCTGACTTATCAGAACTCTTACTTCAGAAAGATAATTAGAGTTAACTTTGTTGCTTGCTTTAATTTTGCAGTTTTCTTTCTGTTTTTGGATTTTTAATCAGTATTCTGATAAACTGCTGATAAATTCTCATGAAATGACTGGCACAATTTTGAATAAGGTTATACAAAGGTGTATGTTCCATTGGGTTAAACTTTTCTTAAAACTTTTTATTATTAAATTTCTTTTCAGTTGTATATGGTCTTTTGACTGCACATTGTACAAGGATAGTCCTTTTAGTTAAATATGATAAATGAAACATATAAACTAAATATTTAGTAGTAGTAGTCATTGAAGCCTTCGAAAGGGCAAGTTTGGGGGGTTTTGATTTTGTTTTGGTGGTTTACATTTATATGCACAAACTTTATTCACATTTAAGTAAATAGTTATAATTTTCTCTTTCCCAAAATAAAATGTCTGTTCTCCTTCCTTTGACCCCCACAGTCTCGGGGCTCTTTGAAGAAGGCCTATTGTAAAAGTTGCATGTTGCCACAGGCAGCTTCACTTATGAAAGGATGATCACTGACAGCTGGATTGGTGATAGAAAGGCTTCTCTTTTTGCTTAAAAGAAAGTGGTAAATTATTCCCTTTCTGGAGAAGGAAAGGGATAGAAATTTCATGCTGTGCATAGGAGAGAGAGTCACTTGCCTTTACTGTATTACTGCTTATGTAATTGAAAGAACTGGACGACTAGGAGAGCAACTTACAAACATCCTTATAAGTAACTTAGATAGTGGCTGTAGCGGAACCTCTGGACAGCTGTTAGAAGCAGCAAATATTTTGATGCCAGACTAGTCCAGAGTTTTAAAGTTTGGGCATTTCTCAGGAAGGGTTTGATTTCCACAAGATTTCTGGGGTAAATGAAAAAGGAACCTTCCTCCAGTCTGACATACACATAGGATCAAAGTTAGTTTCAACTGTTATTGATCAAAGATACCATTTGGCATTTTGCTGTTGGAACTCTATTATCAGATTTGTGTCCTAAGTCAGTGAAATTATGAAACTGTATATCCTGTACTTCTGCTTCTTTCTATTCCTTGTGCTAGTTCTACACACAATAGGTGCTCCATAAACATTTGTAAGAAAAATTAATGTAAAAAGTACCAATTTTTATACTATAAATGCTTTTCCACCTTTTTATAAGGAGTTGGGACTCTCGAAAGAACATTTTAAGATGGAAAAAGTTTTACAGTGAAAACCTGCCATGATTTTATCACATTTCTATTGGTGTATAATACAATGCTGTGTACCATCTTTTGTTACATTTGGCTGATTTAATAATCTGTTTTTTAAATATAGTTGTGAGATAAGTTAATATGGTTCTTAACACTGCAATCATTTTATGCTTTAAGTGCGTTTAAGTCTTAAGTAGTACACAACAAGTTTCTGTTCCCACTTGGTGCCAGCATACCCAACTGCAACTTCATTTCATTTGAAAAGTTGAATCTGAAAACCCTTGCCATTAGCAAAAATTACAGTAGTTTTGCTAAGTAGCATTTTTATATATTTGATGTTCTATAAATTTTAAATGTCACTTGAGTATATATATTTATTTTACATTACAGGCACTGGAGATATTATTGCTGTCATGATTACAGAATTGAGGGGTAAGGATATTTTGAGTTACCTGGAGAAAAACATCTCTGTACAAATGACAATAGCAGTTGGAACTCGAATGCCGCCAAAGAACTTCAGCCGTGGCTCTCTAGTCTTCGTGTCAATATCCTTTATTGTTTTGATGATTATTTCTTCAGCATGGCTTATATTCTACTTCATTCAGAAGATCAGGTACACAAATGCCCGGGACAGGAACCAGGTGAGCTACCAGTACTCTATATTGATTGATGCTTACTGGCCATAATTCATAGACATCTGTTGTAATCATACATAATATGAATATTTTTTCATTAAAAAAAGTGGTAACCCTCAATCATTTTAATATGTTGAAAACATATCTATACAAGTATTTTAAGGATATTTGAAATACCTAAATGGAGAAATTATTAAATTTACAATGATCACTTGGAATATTCCAGGTAAATGGTTAGCTTAATATCATAGTGTGATCTAGCTAATTCTGGTAATTTGAAGAAATATTACAAAGTTGCATTTTTAAGCTGGTAACATCTGTTGTCAGTGGCAGGGGAGTTGGAAGGGTGGGGGAGGGAGACTTTTCACTATATATATTTTTGTTCCATGTGAAATTTTTTTCCTATGTGAATTTTGAACTATGTATTATCTATTCAGAAAAAATAAATTAAAAATAAATTATCTGTCCTATTTAAGCTTAGCCATGGGACAGTGATGAGGTGGGGAAGGACCAATAGAAGAGATGTATCTAGATAGTCATCCTAGAAATTCCACTGACCAGCGCAGTGGATTTCAGATGAATGAACAAAAACAGAAAAGACAATATACTGCTCTGTAGTAAAGGGCTTGCAGATGGTTTTCTGTGAGTTTATTACTTAGTTTGTTTGATGTGCTATATATAGAATATCTACCCTGGAGCCAGGTTTGAGGTATTAGGTCCCATTACCAGTCCTATGCTTTTCTAGGACACTAAGAAGTAAATTGCTTGGAGAGTGGTTTGAAGACAATTTTTATATAACACCATCCTCTCCTCAGAGTACATCTAAGTCCCCATGGAGGGGTGTGAAATTTTCATCCTTCCTCATTCTAGTGAAAAGAGCACAGACTTTGGTGTGGAGTTCAAATCCTAACCTTACCACCAGTTTGCCCTTGTCCCTCTTGCACAGTTTTTTAAGCTTCTCAACTTGTTTCTGCATCTGAAAATATGTATAAAATATCTGAAAACTATAATTTATTGAACATTTGTGTGCCAGGCTCTGTGCAGCATCCTGTACATCTTTAAAATTTTTATCATGATAATTTTTATTATTTATAATTTCAGGCTTACAGAAAGTTGCAAGAGTAATATAAAGTATTTCCTTGCCCAAATTCTCCAACTGTTAACATTTTACCATATTTCCTTTTTAACCATTTGAGAGTAAGTTTGAGATAAGATGCCCCTTTACCCTTAAATACTTCATTGTGTACTTTCTAAAAGCAAGAACATTCTCTTATATAACCACAGTGTATGATTATCAAAATAGTGAAATTAACATTAATATCATTATCTGATCTATAGACCTTTTCTAAGTTTTGTGAAATTATCTTAATAATGTCCTTTATAGCAAAGAAAACCCTGGATTGATCCAGTCAAATTGTATGTTGTGTTCAGTTGTCACGTCTCTTTTAATCTGTTTCATGACATTGACATTATTGAAGAGTACAGGCCAGTTGTTTTGGATTTGAGCTTGTCTGATGTCTGATGTTCCTTCATGATTAGATCCAGGTTATATGCATTTTTGTCAGGAATACCAGTCCTTTACATTTGTTAGTTTTTTATTTTGAGATAGGTGTCATTTCACATAGGTTTATGAGAAATAATACAGAGAGATCCCAAATACCCTTCACCCATTTTCTCCCAGTGGTAAAATCTTGCATAACTACAGTAAATATCACAACCAGGATATCAACATTGATAAAATCCACTGATCTTATTCAGATTTCTCCAGTTAAACTTGTGCTGGTGTGTGTATAGTTCTGTGCAGTTTCAGGTGACCAAGTCAAGATACAGACCCATTATCACAGGGATCTCTTGTGTAAATTCTTTTATAGCCACAGCCACCTCTCTCCTACACCCCTACATAACCCCTGACTACACTAGTCTGTTCCCCACTCTGTAATTTTGTCACTTCAAGAATGCTATATAAATGGAATCACATAGTATTTAACTTCTAGAGTTTGGATTTCTTCATCTAACCTAATTCCCTTGAGATCCTTCCAAATTGTTATATGTCAATAGTTTATTCCTTTTTATTGCTGAGTAGTATTCTGTGGCTTGGATGTACTATAACTTGGTTAACAAAATTGTTTCCAGTTTTGGCTATTATAAATAAAGTGACTATGAACATTCATATACAGGTTTTTGTGTGAACATGAGTTTTCATTTCCTTGGCATAAATGTTCAAGAGTGCAATTTTTTGAGTTATTATGATAAGCACATATTTAATTTTGTAAGAAACTGCCATACTCTTTTCCCAAGCAACTGTACTATTTTACATTCCCAGTAGAAATGTATCCCTGATACAGTTCATCTGCATCCTTGACAGCATTTGGTGTTGTCACTATTTTTCATTTTAGCCATTCTGATAGGTGTATAGTAATATCTCTTTTGTGATTTTAATTTGCATTTCTCCAATGACTACTGATGTTGAACATCTTTCATGTGCTAAATGCCACCTGTATATCCTCTTCAGTGAAATGTTTATTCGTGTCTTTTACCCATTTTCTACTGGGTTGTTTGTTTTTTACTGTTGAGTTTTGAGAGTTCTTCATACATTCAAAATACAGGCCTTTTGTCAGAACTGTGGTTTGCAAATACTTTCTCCCAGTTTCTCCCAGGGTCTTTTGAAGAGCAAAATTTTTAATTTTGATGAAGCTTAATTTATCAGTTTTTCCTTTTATAAATTGTGCTTTTGCTGGCAAGTCTAAAAAAAAAACTCTTTGACTACCCCTAGATACCAAAGATTTTCTAATTTTTTTCAAAAAGTTTTACATTTAAGTCCATGATCCATTTTGAATTAATTTTTGTGTAAAGTGTGAGGTTTAGGTTGAGGTTCCTTTTTTTGCTTATGTCTGTCCAGTATTGCACCTTTGTCTAAACCACAAAGCTTGATTCTTTGCCCAGTCTTTTCCTCCTTCTAATTCTTGTTTCCCAGCAACAAGTCACCTCTTTCAACTCTTTCATCTGTTCCTTCTGTTATTAACTTCATATAACTAAGTAGCATGCTATACTCCTTTTTAAAATAAATTAAAGGTGTTTTTTAAATACATTGCCATCATGAAAGAGTGAAAGTAAAATGATCAAGAGTAGCTCTAAAAGGGTGTTCTTGACAAGAAAACCCTAAAATATTGGTTTGAATGTAGTGCATCTCAAGGACTTTTGAAAAAAGCAAATGGTTTGTCCCAGGAGCCTGCTCTTTGACGGTACTGCTTTAATTAGCACCCACCATGGGGCCTGTGTGTGATGAAGGACTCAGCATAGTCACCATCTGGCGCAGGCCACAAACGGGAACTGGTTTCGCGGCTGACTGCGCGCAGACTTCCTAAGCATTCTTCTCCAGACGCTGCTGTAGCAGAGTGGTATTCTGACCTTTGTTCCTCCTTCCGTTTTTCCTAAGGTTGAGAAGCACTTGATGAAATTTTTATGTGGCTTAAAAAGCTTAGCTTATTAAAGTTTAATACGAAGGTGGCAGCAACTCAACTGGTTGAAACCTTTGGCTATTTTAAAAGAGAAACCAGAACTATTAGTGAAGAAAAATAAGTGAGTTTAAGGAGAGACTCATTTTCTCCCACAAACTGTCATCGTGAAGCAGTTCTTTCTACAGAATATGCTACCAAAGAGAGCCATGTGTTGTGAATAACTTTCTAAGCACAGTGTAATGTACACAATTGACACCATTTTATACTGGAAATAAGAATCAAATGCTTTGGCTTTTTAGTGTACTGCCAGGTATCTGTGGTTGCTCTTCTTGAAAACTTGTTAGAATACATCTGAATACAAATAGGTCAGATGATGGCTGACAGTAAACTTAAATGTCACCTTCTAATAAGACAGTGATAGTTATTCCACACAAGAGGATAGATGTTTGGTGTGTTTTATTGAAAGGGTACTTAAGGTTTTTCTGAGAAATGTAAACTTGTTCACAATTACATAGTTAATATTGTACCCTTAATCCCAAAGTGGTCAAGTTTGACAAACCAGAACAATAAAACTTTTATTTTACTATTGAGGAATAAGGCAGGTATAAAAAAATTCCATAACCTAGGACTACTGAGTTTAGAAGGTCTTCTTAGGAAATCCCCTGAAAATGCATATGGTTTTAGGTATTTAAAACTCGTTATAGCTTCTTGCCAAAATGTATATGCAGTATTCTTAGACTTTATACATATCTCAAGGTTACTGAAATGAAATACGCTTTTGCTGCCCATTTTTATCTCAGAAGATAGCTAACTGAAGAATGCACTTGCACGTGCGAGCATGGAAGAACACTGAATGTTCTTCAGAGGAAGGCTAGTACTTTGCATGTATAATCTTCAAAAATGGTGGGTTCAGAAGTCTTTTCCTTCCAGATTGGAAGGGGGGAAGTTATTGTGCATACTGTCAAGGTTTTTCCCCTAGGAAAAGATTAGGTAGTCAAAAAGGGACAGATTTCTTCATAGTTGGATGGTAGATTGAATTTTATTATGTTTTTTAGGGATTGACAATTCCAGAAGAACTAGAAAAGGAAACTAGATCTTTGAACTGAGAATGTATTATTTTACCACTTTTTAAGTATATTGCAAGTGTTCTTTCTTTTTATGTCTTGCTATTATGATCAATTTACATAAATAAATACCACTTTCTATATTCAGAGACTATATGCCTTCTAAACATTATATCAAAGCTTAAGACTTTGTTTTTCTAGCACAAAATATTTTCTTGAGGGCTTCCGTGGTAACGCAGTGGTTGGGAGTCCACCTGCCGATGCAGGGGACACGGGTTCGTGCCCCGGTCCGGGAGGATCCCACGTGCCGTGGAGCAGCTGGGCCCGTGGGCCATGGCCGCTGGGCCTGTGCGTCTGGAGCCTGTGCTCCGCAATGGGAGAGGCCACAACAGTGAGAGGCCCACGTACCGCAAAAATATATATATATTTTTTTTTTTCTTGAGATCAGAGTGTTTCTAAGATATTCAGTTCTACATCCTTGGGGTTTAGCACAGGGCCTGGCATGTCACAGTATCTCAATAAATGCTTAAATGAATTAAAGAATGAGATTACATTCTATTGGGAAGGCAGACAGGTGTAATCAAAATACCGTGTAGTGTAAGAGTTATTCTTTTGGAGCAGAGTGATATTATTAGAGTGTTATCCAGAGGAGATAGTGACATTTGAGCTGAATTTTAAAGTATGAATAAGACTTCATCAGACAGGAACTGGGTGGAAATTCAGGCAAAGGGATCATTTTCCACAGAGCTGTGGGGAGATAAAAGGAGAGACAGAAGAGTTGAATGGCATCAGAAATAGTAGGGAGGAGACCTGAGACTGAACTGATACTGGATGAGCATATTGACACTAGAAGATGAAGGGCTTGACTCTCATGCTGAAAAATTTAGACTTTACTCTCTAAGCAGTAAGGAGTCAGCAAAGGTTTTTTAGCAGTGGAGTGATAAAAGATTCTTTTCCATTAGGAGAGGCTTGGGGGAAAGAGTTCTTAAAGAGGAAAATATTGAAGAGCAAAGGAAAATAATATTAATAAAGCAAGGTTATGTAGAGAGCTGGGGGAAGGATAGGGGCACAGACAAATGGTTACCTTGGAAAACTGTTGGGGATACTTCTTTTCAGGCAAAAGAGAAAAAGGTAGTAGTGATGAGAGAGTGAATGAAAGAAGGTGCTGACTACAAGACAGTTATCTCAGTCAGGGAAAAATTATATTTACAGCACCTGAATTTCACCAGTGTCTAAAAGAAGAAAGCCCTATTATCTGCTGATATAGACCTAATTCTGTATTTATGGGAGAGTTCTGATGACTGAACAGAAACCAGAGATGAGTCTCATTAAAGTGACCTGCCATCAACATATTGTGAACCATCTGGCTTTGAACAGATCATTCCTGTTAAATTAAGCAGTATAAGCTGTTTTAAATTGTTTTCTACCAATTTAAAACTTTTGGATACTCTGCACCCAAATATAGAATAGTGTTCACATTGGTATTCTTGATGTCTTTAACCAAGTGAAATAAATTAATCTAGCCCCTGATGGTCAATATCCCTTCATATTTTATAATATGGGAAGTCTTTTAGGCATTTATAATGGAAAAAGAACTGGACTAGAAGGTCAGGAGACCAAAGTTTCTGGTCCCAGCACTTTTACTAACTTTAGGTAGATCACCTTAGTTCTCTCTGGATTTGGGTTTTCTCCTTTGTATAAGAAAATGATGCATCCCTGTGGTTTTGTCCCATTCTGTAATGTTCTGTGTGTGGTGAGGTGGAAACTTGAGTAACTTTATTAACTAAAGTCAGAAGTATGGAGAATATGAGTGGGTAGAGGGTTATGGGAAATGCTTTGGAAGCTAGGGTTGGTAGTTTATACTTAGTATAGTGAGTCTCAAATTTTAGTATGCAAAAGAATCATGTGGGGGCACTTTTTCCCCCTCCTTCCCCTCCTCTTTTTCTTCTTCTCCTCCTCCTCCTCCTCCTTTACTTTCAAAAACTGCAGATTCCCAAGACACCTCCTCCCTCCAGTCTTTTCAGGAAGTCTGGATAAGACATATTTACCAACTCTCAATCTGAGCAAATTACTTAATCTCTCTGTGCCTCAATTTCCTCTTCTGTAAAATGGGAATACTGTAATTCTTTCTCATAAAATGATTGTGAAGGTGTCATGAGTCAGTACATGTGAAGGACTTACCACAGTACCTAGCACATGGTATGTACTGAATAAATCTTAGTTACTATAAATATCATAATTATTTCACATTATTATTAAGTACCTGGCATGGTAGGTGACGGTAAGGGATCTTAAAAAAAAAATGATCTTCACAAAAGGAATTTGTGCTTCATCTTAGATATTTGAGTCAGCATGACGCAAATAGTATCAAAATCAAGAGGTGGGGGAAAAATGGCTTTTAGACAGATTCAAGTAAGAGAACAAAATCATAGCTGAGGTATACCTGTCACAAAGTGATGGGAAATGTTGAGGCAGGTATTTAAAACTCAAGGGATGGTCCAAAAGAAGGTAGTAACACAGAAGCCAAGTTCCAAGAAAAATATTACAATGAAGATATTTGACATTATTATCAAACACAAGGAAAAGATGTTTTTTACTTTTGCTACAGGACATTTTGAAAGTTCAGAAGTGGAAGTGATGATATATCTAAATATTTATGGAGATCTC
Source organism: Pseudorca crassidens (assembly GCF_039906515.1). Classification (NCBI taxonomy): domain Eukaryota; kingdom Metazoa; phylum Chordata; class Mammalia; order Artiodactyla; family Delphinidae; genus Pseudorca; species Pseudorca crassidens. The sequence continues at coordinate 137,814,698 of NC_090298.1, read as the reverse complement.
TAATTAGGTGCCCTACATACATTCAGATCAACTTGCTGAAGCTGAACTCCTCCCATCAGTGCCTGCTCTCCTCTCTCTGCCAATCTTTCATCTACCATGATTCCTCTCCCACATAGCCAGTCACTAACTAGAAAGCTGGGATGGCCATTCTTGACTTCCCTCTCTTCTCATTCCCCCGCATCAGTCAGTCATTAGGTTCTGTCAGTCTTACCTCCTAAATCTTTCTTACTTTGTCCTCTCCTCTTGCCCCACTACTACTTGCCTAATTCAAGCCCTACTTATCTCTCTGAAGTACTAGACTCTACCTGGTCTCTCTGTCTCCAGTCTTTTCTGTGTCACATACATTCTTCTCTGGAAGTCAGATCTGAATTCTCCAGAATTCAGATCTCATCATGGAACTCTTTTGTTTAAAATTCTTCAGTAGAATTCTGATCTGAGCAGGATGGAAGCAGTGGGTATTTTGTTTAATCTTCCCAAATCCCTTTTAAAAATACAAAGAACAACTAGGATAGCAAAAGGAAAAACCCACAGACAGCATCTTCAGTGATGCCAAGGAGCAGGGTACCTCCAAGAACTTCTGGAAAAGGAGTGGTCACGCCAGACAACTAGCAGCAACAAGACCTGCACTGTAGCTCCAAGAAAAGGAGTCAAAAGAAGAAAAGGGTGGTCCTAAGAACCAGAAATCAGAATGAAAGGGCTTGACTCAGAGGGGAAACCTCAGCAAATAAATCTGAGAACAACTGGTAAAATAGCTATAGCACCACAGACTCTAATTTGTAAACAATTGAAAAAAAGACCTTGGAAACCCATTAAGGAACTTTAGGGAACACAGGGTGGTGGGGCAGCCTCAGTCCTTGAGGCAGTCAGTAACACACATGAGCATACACACTCAGCCTGGATGGATAGATGGATGGATGGATGGATGGATCAATCTAGGTAAAAACTTTAAAACTGTATAAAATCTATATGAGAAGAAGTACAAAATACTCCTGAAAGACGTATATACTTAAACAAATATATATACTGTATATATACAATATATACTTAAACAGATGGAAAAGACACCTTCTTCCTATTGAATATAATCATTCAATACAATGAATATATCAGTTCTTCCTAAATTCACTCATAAGTTTAACTTAAGCCCAATAAAACTATTTTCAGATATTTTTCTGGGGTTAGATAAGGTAATTATAAAATTTATTTAGAAGAATAAGTAATGAAGAAAAAAATCCTGAAAAAGAGGAGCAGTGAACAGGTGGCTAGCCACACCAAGTTTTATAATACCTAATAAAGCCTCTTATTTAAAAGAGTGTTAAGAGTTAATCCATGAATAAACAGAGCAATAGAACAAAATGCAAAATCCAAAAATAGACACAACTGAGTGTTGAAATTTAATACAAAGCATCATCTCAAATCAGTGGAGAAATATGAACTTTTTAATAAATGGTATGGGACAATTGGAAGAAGACAAAATTAGATCCATTCCTCAGTTGTACACCAGGATAAATTTCAAATGAAGCAGAGATCTGATTATAAGCAATAAAACTACACATATTAGGAGAAAATGAAGGCTAAATTTTCCTTTTTGATGGAGAATTGGGAAAACTTTGAATTATGGCTCAAAATTCCAGTAGAGTAATAAAGATGATTGATAAATTTGACTATTTTTTAAAGGAAAAATCGAAAAAATGAGTGACAAAAAAGATATTTGCAATTTACGTTATAGACAAAGCGTTAACGACACTGATACATAAAGAAGACCTCCCCCCCCAAAAAAAGACAGAAAACCTGATAGAAAAAAATGGGCAAAAAAACGAAATAGTTCACCAGAAAGAAATGCAAATAGTTCTTAAAATGTTAAAAGATGTTCAACCACATTCATAAGTTAAATATGACTTAAAACCAAACTGAGATACACACTCATAAGTTAAATATGACTTAAAACCAAACTAAGATTTCTTATTAATCAGTGCAGGGGAAAAAATATTCTAAGGTATGACAACATACTTTCTTGACGAGGTTATAGGGAAAACAAGCATACTCATACATTGATGATGAGAATGCAAAATGGTACAGTTCCTGTGGTGGGGAAGTGGGAATTTGTAATATCTTGCAAAATGCATATGCACTTATCCTTTGTCTTAGTAACCTCACTAGTAGGAAATTAGCCTGATAATGAACTTGCAAAAGTAAAAAATGACATATTTGTTATACAATTCATTGTAATATTATTTATAATAACAAAAGACTTGAAACATTCAAATGTCCATCAATAGGAGTTTGCTTGAATAAACTAGTACTCTACACATGAAATACTCTAAATGCAATGGAGTAGTGTATAGCTGTAACAGAGACTGGTTTCTAAAGCTCTCTGGATGCTGCTATGGGGTGACCTCTTAGTGCAGAACAGTTTTAGCATACCAATTTATTGTTAAGAAACGGGGGGAGGGGACCATGAAAACATTGATATATATATAGAGAGATACATATCACATATATACATATATGCACATGTACATAATGTGCATTTATTTTCAAAAGGAAACAATGTAAGGATAAAGCAAAAATTAACAAAGAGTTATTATTTGGGGGGAAGGGAACAGGATGGAGGAGATAGAGATTGATGAGACTTCCCCGTACTGGTTTTATAGTTTTGACTTTGGAACGATCTAAATGTTTTAGATCTTATTTTTAAAAAACAAAAGAAATCATCAAAATTGAAAATAAATGGAACCTAAATATATTTCAAGATGATGATATAAGCACATAGAGAAATGAATTGTTTTAGGGGACTTTTCTTTAACAGTACATTTCTATTGGGATACATTCAAAGGATTAAAAAAAGTCTAAGCTGGAGCTTTCAGCAACAAGGAGGTACTTGAGAACAAGCTCCTGTAAATGTGAAACTCTGGGCCATTGATAAGAAAATGTTTTCAAACAATGATGAGGACAGGACTCATCAAGTATACCGAGTATATGGAATTTTTAAAAAGCAGGCCACAGGATAGAACCAAGATGGCAGAGCATAAGGACGTGCTCTCACTCCCTCTTGCAAGAACACCAGAATCACAACTAACTGCTGAACAATCATCGACAGGAAGACACTGGAACTCACCAAAACAGATAGCCCACATCCAAAGACAAAGGAGAAGCCACAATGAGACGGTAGGAGGGGTGCAATCACAATAAAATCAAATCCCATAACTGCTGGGTGGGTGACTCACAAACTGGAGAACCCTTATACAATAGAAGTCCACCCACTGGAGTGAAGGTTCTGAGCCCCACGTCAGGCTTCCCAACCTGGGGCTCCGGCAACAGGAGGAGGAATTCCTAGAGAATCAGACTTTGAAGGCTAGCGGGATTTGACTGCAGGACTCTGACAGGACTGAGGGAAACAGAGACTCCACTCTTGGAGGGCACACACAAAGAAGTGTGTGCATCGGGACCCAGGGGAAGGAGCAGTGACCCCAGAGGAGACTGAACCAGACCTACCTGCTAGTGTTGGAGGGTCTCCTGCAGAGGCAGGGGGTGGCTGTGGCTCACCGTGAGGACAAGGACACTGACAGCAGAAGTTCTGGGAAATACTCCTTGGCGTGAGCCCTCCTAGAGTCTGCCATTAGCCCCACCAAAGAGCTGGGTAGGCTCCAGTGTTGGGTTGCCTCAAGCCAAACAACCAACAGGGAGGGAACCCAGCCCCACCCATCAGCAGACAAGCAGATTATAGTTTTACTGAGCTCTGCCCACCAGAGCAACACCCATCTCTACCCACCACCAGTCTCTCCCATCAGGAAACTTGCTCAAGCTTCTAAGATAGCATCATCCACCAGAGGGCAGACAGCAGAAGCAAGAACTACAGTCCTGCAGCCAGTGGAACAAAAACAACATTCACAGAAAGATAGACGAGATGAAAAGGCAGAGGGCTATGTACCAGATGAAGGGACAAGATAAAACCCCAGAAAAACAACTAAATGAAGCGGAAGTAGGCAAACTTCCAGAGAAAGAATTCAGAATAATGATAGTGAAGATGATCCAGGACCTCGGTAAAACAATGGAGGCAAAGATTAAGATGATGCACGAAATGTTTAACAAAAACCTAGAAGAATTAAAGAACAAACAAACAGAGATGAACAATACAATAACTGAAATGAAAACTACACTACAAGGAATCAATAGCAGAAAAACTGAGGCAGAAGAATAGATAAGTGACCTGGAAAACGGAATGGTGGAATTCACTGCTGCAGAACAGAATAAAGAAGAAAGAATGAAAAGAAATGAAAACAGCCTAAGAGACCTCTGGGACAACAATAAACACAACAACATTTGCATTATAGAGGTCCCAGAAGGAGAAGAGAGAGAGAAAGGACCTGAAAAAATATTTGAAGGGATTATAGTAGAAAACTTCCCTAACATGGGAAAGGAAATACCCACCCAAGTCCAGTAAGCACAGAGAGTCCCATACAGGATAAACCCAAGGAGAAACATGCCAAGACACATAGTAATCAAATGGGCAAAAATTAAAGACAAAAATTTATTAAAAGCAACAAGGAAAAAACGACAAATAATATACAAGGGAAAATTATTGAAAGCAGCAAGGGAAAAATGACAAATAACATACAAGGGAACTCCCATAAGGTTAACAGCTGATTTCTTAGCAGAAACTGTACAAGCCAGAAGGGGGTGGCATGATATACTTAAAGCGATGAAGGGAAGAACCTACAACCAAGATTACCCTACCCAGCAAGGATCTCATTCAGATTCGATGGAGAAATCAAAAGCTTTACAGATAAGCAAAAGCTAAGAGAATTCAGCACCACCAAACCAACTCTACAACAGATGCTAAAGGAACTTCTCTAAGTGAGAAGCACAAGAGGAGAAAAGGACCTACAAAAACAAACCCAAAACAATTAAGAAAATTGTCATAGGAACACACATATCGATAATTACCTTAAACGTGAATGGATTAAATGCTCCAACCAAAAGACACAGGCTTGCTGAATGGATACAAAAACAAGACCCATGTATATGCTGTCTAAAAGAGATCCACTTCAGACCTAGGGACACATACAGACTGAAAGTGAGGGGATGGAAAAAGATATTCCATGTAAATGGAAATCAAAAGAAAATTGGAGTAGCAATACTCATATCAGATAAAATAGACTTTAAAATAAAGAATCTTACAAGAGACAAGGAAGGACACTACATAATATGGTAAAGGGATCAATCCAAGAAGAAGATATAACAATTATAAATATATATGCACCCAACATAGGAGCACCTCAATACATAAGGCTAACAGCTATAAAACAGGAAATCGACAGTAACACAATAATAGTGGGGGACTTTAACACCTCACTTACACCAATGGACAGATCATCCAAACAGAAAATAAGGAAACACAAGCTTTAAATGACACAATAGACCAGAGAGATTTAATTGATATTTAAAGGACATCCCATCCAAAAACAGCAGATTACACTTTCTTCTCAAGTGTGCACAGAATATTCTCCAGGATAGAGCACATCTTGGGTCACAAATCAAGCCTTAGTAAGGTTAAGAAAATTGAAATCATATCAAGCATCTTTTCTGACCACAACGCTATGAGATTAGAAATGAATTACAGGGGAAAAAAACATTAAAAATACCAACACATGGAGGCTAAACAACACATTACTAAATAACCAAGAGATCACTGAAGAAATCAAAGAGGAAGTCAAAAAATACCTGGAGACAAATGTCAATCCAAAACCTATGAGATGCAGCAAAAGCAGTTCTAAGAGGGACGCTTACAGCTATACAAGCCTACCTCAAGAAACAAGAAAAATCTCAAACAACCTAATGTTACACCTAAAGGAACTAGAGAAAGAAGAACAAACAAAACCCAAAGTTAGCAGAAGGAAAGAAATCATCAATATCAGACCAGAAATAAATGAAACAGAAGCAAAGAAAACAATAGCAAAGATCAATAAAACTAAAAGCTGGTTCTTTGAAAAGATAAACAAAATTGATAAACCATTAGCCAGACTCATCAAGAAAGGGAGAGGACTGGAATCAATAAAATTAGAAATGAAAAAGGAGAAGTTACAACAGACACCGCAAAAATACAAAGCATCCTAAGAGACTACTACAAGCAACTCTATGCCAATAAAATGGACAACCTGGAAGAAATTCTTAGAATTTCTTCTAAATTCTTAGAAATTCTTAAATTTAAGAAATTCTTCTTAAATTCTTAGAAAGGTATAACCTTCCAAAACTGAACCAGGAAGAAGCAGAAATTATGAACAGACCAATCACAAGTAATGAAATTGAAACTGTGATTAAAAATCTTCCAACAAACAAAAGTCCAGGACCAGATGGCTTCACAGGTGAATTCTATCAAACATTTAAAGAAGAACTAACACTGATCCTTCTCAAACTCTTGCAAAAATTTGCAGAGGAAGGAACACTCCCAAACTCATTCTATGAGGCCACCATCACCCTGATAACCAAAACCTGACAAAGATACTACAAAAAAAGAAAATTACCAATATCACTCATGAATATAGATGCAAAAATCCTCAACAAAATACTAGCGAACAGAATCCAACAACACATTAAAAGGGTCATACACCATGGTCAACTGGGATTTATCCCAGGGATGCAAGGATTCTTCAATATACACAAATCAATCAATGTGATATGCCATATTAACAAATTGAAGAAGAAAAACCATATGATCATCTCAATAGATGCAGAAAAAGCTTTTGACAAAATTCAACACCCATTTATGATAAAAACTCTCCATAAGGTGGGCATAGAGGGAACCTACCTCAACATAATAAAGGCCATATACGACAAACCCACAGCAAACATCATTCTCAATGGTGAAAAGCTGAAAGCATTTCCTCTAAGATCAGGAACAAGACGAGGATGTCCACTCTCACCACTATTAATCAATATAGTTTTGGAAGTCCTAGCCACGGCAATCAGAGAAGAAAAGGAAATAAAAGGAATCCAAATCGGAAAAGAAGAAGCAAAACTGTCACTGTTTGCAGATGACATGATACTATACATAGAGAATCCTAAAGATACCACCAGAAAACTACTAGAGCTAATCAGTGAATTTGGTAAAGTTGCAGGATACAAAATTAATGCACAGAAATCTCTTGCATTCCTATACACTAATGATGAAAAATCTGAAAGAGAAATTAAAAAAACACTCCCATTTACCATTGCAGCAAAAAGAATAAAATACCTAGGAATCAACCTATCTAGGGAGACAAAAGACCTGTATGCAGAAAACTATAAGACACTATTGAGAGAAATTAAAGATGATACCAGCAGATGGAGAGAGATACCATGTTCTTGGATTGGAAGAATCAATATTGTGAAAATGACTATACTACTCAAAGCAATCTACAGTTTCAATGCAATCCCTATCAAATTACCAATGGCATTTTTTACTGAACTAGAACAAAAAATCTTAAAATTTGTTTGGAGACACAAAAGACCACGAATAGCCAAGCATTCTTGAGGGAAAAAAACGGAGCTGGAGGAATCAGACTCCCTGACTTCAGACTATACTACAAAGCTACAGTAATCAAGACAATATGGTACTGGCACAATAACAGAAACATAAATCAATGGAACAAGATAGAAAGCCCAAAGATAAACCCACACACCTATGGTCAACTAATCTATGACAAAGGAGGCAAGGATATACAATGGAGAAAAGACAGTCTCCTCAGTAAGTGGTGCTGGGGAAACTGGACAGCTACATGTAAAAGAATGAAATTAGAACACTCCCTAACACCATACACAAAAATAAACTCAAAGTGGATTCAAGACCTACATGTAAAACCGGACACTATAAAGCTCTTAGAGGGCTTCCCTGGTGGCGCAGTGGTTGAGAGTCCGCCTGCCGATGCAGGGGACACGGGTTTGTGCCCTGGTCCAGGAAGATCCCACATGCTGCGGAGTGGCTGGGCCCGTGAGCCATGGCCACTGAGCCTGCGCGTCTGGAGCCTGTGCTCCGCAATGGGAGAGGCCACAACAGTGAGAAGCCCGCATACCGCAAAAAAAAAAAAAAAAAAAAAAAAACCTCTTAGAGGAGAACATAGGAAGAACAAACACTCTTTGACGTAAATCACAGCAAGATCTTTTTTTTTGCGGTATGCGGGCCTCTCACTGTTGTGGCCTCTCCCGTTGCGGAGCACAGGCTTTGGACCTGCAGGCTCAGCGGCCATGACTCACGGGCCTAGCCGCTTCGCGGCATGTGGGATCTTCCCGGACCGGGGCACGAACCCGTGTCCCCTGCATCGGCAGGCAGACTCCCAACCACTGCACCACCAGGGAAGCCCAGGAAGATCTTGTTTGATCCACCTCCTAGAGTAATGGAAATAAAAACAAAAATAAACAAATGGGACCTAGTGAAACTTCAAAGATTTTCCACAGCAAAGGAAACCATAAACAAGACAAAAAGATAACTCTCAGAATGGGAGAAAATATTTGCAAATGAATCAACAAAGGATTAATCTTCAAAATATATAAACAGCTCATGCAGCTCAATATTAAAAAGCAAACAACCCAATCCAAAAATGGGCAGAAGACCTAAATAGACATTTCTCCAAAGAAGACATACAGATGGCCAAGAAGCACATGAAAAGCTTCTCAACATCACTAATTATTAGAGAAATGCAAATCAAAACTACAATGAGGTATCACCTCACATCAGTTAGAATGAGCATCATCAGAAAATCTACAAACAACAAATGCTGGGACAGGGTGGGGAGAAAAGGGAACCCTCTTGCACTGTTGGTGGGAATGTAAATTGATACAGCCACTATGGAGAACAGTAAGGAGGTTCCTTAAAAAACTAAAAATAGAATTACCATATGATCCAGCAATCCCACTACTGGGCATATACCCAGAGAAAACCATAATTCAAAAAGATCCATGCACCCCAATGTTCATTGCAGCACTCTTTACAATAGCCAGGTCATGGAAGCAACCTAAATGCCCATCGACAGATGAATGGATAAAGATGTGGTACATATGTAAAAGGGAACAAAATTGGGTGATTTGTTGAGATGTGGATGGATCTAGAGACTGTCATACAGAGTGAAGTAAGTCAGAAGGAGAAAAACAAATATCGTATATTAACACATATATGTGGAACCTAAAAAATGGAACAGATGAACCAGTTTTCACAGCAGAAATTGAGACACAGATGTAGAGAACAAACGTATGGACATCAAGGGGGGAAAGCGGCAGGGGGGTGGGGGTGGAGGTGTGATGAACTGGGCGATTGGGATTGACGTGTACACTGATGTGTATAAAATTGATGACTGATAAGAACCTGCTGTATAAAAAAATTTTTTAAAGAATTAAGAGAGATAAAAAAGAAAAAAGAAGAATACAAACAAGCTTTAGGAAAAGGTTTACTGGTTTGGTTGGTCCACATTTTCCTTTTATGTTTGCAGAAGACTGATGCATGATAAAAAATATATGATCAATTAAGTCTAAATTTTTTTCTCTGTGTGTAAAATAGAAATTATAAAGAATAAGAAAGTATATAATCAAATATTAATTAGCAGTGTCTTTATCTTTCTAAAATATATAAAAATAATAATATGTCTTAAAATAATGGTACGTTTCCTTGGATTAAAAAAAGTTTGGTATTGTGGGCAAAAAAATAAAGCAACCCACAGTATAAGACTGAATCATCTCTTGTGTGAGGATCTGTATTAAAGATCAGATGACTAAGATGAAAAGTTCCAAGAAGAAGTTTATTATCCTTTAATCCTGAATTTAACTTCCCAAATTAAATTCTTTTTATGTTGCAGTTCTGAGGTATCAAAAGCTTTTCTTTTCTTGATATTATATATTATCATAATAACTCAGTTTACCATAGGAATTGGAATAAAACATCAGCTTTTGTTTCTTAGGAATATACTGATAGTCACTGAAATTCATTTCTTTGTCTCTAAGCTTATTTTATTTTAAAGAGTATATATTTTGTCATTAAAAAGAATATTGACAACTGACCTCTTTTGAAAAATAGTTATTTTGTCTAATTTTTCTTTTGAAAACAGAACCATCACTAAATAGTGACGTACAGAGTATGTGAGCTAAATGGGAGTGCAACACCAATTAAGATTTCATTTTTGAGAGCTAGAATGTTAAACTGGCCTTTTTGTTTTATATTTGTATTTTTGGTGAAGAAATGGTGTTAAAAAATCAAATTCATATTTTGTGTCAGTGATAGAAAAATCTTAATGGATATCTATTGAATTTTCTTAAATGCAATTTTACTGTTCCTTACTTGGGTATTTCTTTTGGTTAACTTATTGTTTCTGATTACATTTTTTTCTTCCACATAATTTTTTCTTTATATTTCTGGTAAAAGGGCAATAAAATTCAAATATGATGTCATGTGAGACTATATTAAAAAAATTACTCTATTGGCAAAAAGAAAAAAGTCTAAGCTGCATTTAATAGCCTTATTGTTGGTAGTATTGTTATTTTGGAACTATTATATGTAGATTGTAGAATAAAGCAAATAAGTAATTATGTTGATGATATTAGAAGGCAAGAATCAGAGTAAGAGAATAAATATTTAAAATACAGAAATATTATAATAATCCTTTAATCTTATTGAATTGAAAATGTCAGTATGGACTCCTGGTTTATTTTCCTTTTACTAAAGAATACAGAGCTCCTCTGTCCATGGCAATGACAACCCAGTAACAATGAATACCTCTCTTTATAGAAGAATTCCAACTAATAAATGTAGAAGGGGACTTCCCTGGTGGCACAGTGATTAAGGATCCACCTGCCAGTGCAGGGGGTGTTCTATCCCTGGTCCGGGAAGATCCCACATGCCGCGGAGCAGCTAAGCCTGTGCACCACAACTACTGAGCCTGTGCTCTAGAGCCCGTGAGCCACAACTACTGAGCCCACGTATCAAAACTACCAAAGCCTGCGTGCCCTAGAACCCGCAAGCCACAACTACTGAGCCCGCATGCTTCAATTACTGAAGCCCACGTGCCTAGAGCTCATGCTCTGCCACAAGAGAAGCCACTGCAATGAGAAGCCCACGCACTGCAACAAAGAGTAGCCCCTGCTCGCCGCAACTAGAGAAAGCCTGTGTGCAGCAACAAAGACCCAATGCAGCCAAATAAATGCAGAAGGAATGACAGAATTAGAAAATTATTTTATATTCTTAATAAAATAATGAATCTCCATTCCCACCCCATTCCACCCTCAGACTGCTCTAGGGTTATTTTCAAATACCATTTCCCACTCAAAAAAAAACCACCCAGGCATCCTTGGAGAAAAGGCTTTTTTTAGGTTTAGGGAAGCAAATTTATAAGATGAATATTGTACCAATTAGCAAGGAAGCTATTGAAGACTACTGTGGTGGTATCAAAATGACCTGGGTGCCATCTTAAAGGAGCTCCCTATATCAGTCAAATATGAGACTGAGCATTCAGGGAATAAATATTGCAGTTGATTGAAACTGCAGGTTGTTAGAGAACCAATTTGTTATTCTGAAAATCAGTTTTTAAAAACTGACTCATCTATTTTTTCTGTACAAATTGTATTGCATAGTAACCAGCTAGTTGATGAGGGAAACTTCTTTATAGAAGAATTCCAACTAACAAATGAATTATAGAATTAGAAAATCACCATTTCATTACCCTCAATGAAATGATGGATTTATAGTGCTCATCTGTGGATGCTAAAATCAGATGAAAGACTGATGGGAGCTTCATAATGGATGGATCAAGCACTTAGGACTGTCAGAACCCGTTTTCTCTTCCCTCCACTACTTCAGCACAGCTGCTGATGGTGTATCTGTAGAATAATGCTGTAGTTTGTGGTTTGACCCCACCTACTTGTAGTCTGGGGTTTGTGAGATACCCTTTCACCTGGTTTTGTTAAAGATGTTTGTGGGCTTTTACTTTTACTCTCAAAGTTTCTCTGTGCATTTTTATGAGGAAATTTGGTAAGATTTTAAAAGGTACACTGACACCACCGCCTTGTGCCAGTTGAAGGCCATTGCATCAGGCTTTTCTTCCTGTCCTTCCACTGAACGATTATTGTCGAGGCCACCGTGACCTCTACTTGCCATCTCCAGTAGTCACTTCTTAGTTCTCGGGATACTTCCTCAAACTTCATACACCCAAAACTGAACTTTTGATTTCCCCTTCCAAATCTGCTCTTCCTGAATCTTCCTTATGTCTCTAAGCTGCTCAGCATCATCTTTGACCCCTTTCTTTCTCCCATATTCCACACTTAATCTATCAGTCCTCTCAGATCTACCTTCAAAATATATCCTGTATACTAACACTGAACAAAAAGGAAATTAAGGAAACAATATGCATTTACAATAGCATCAAAAAGAGTAAAATATTTAAGAATAAACTTAACCAAGGAGGTAAAAGACTTATACACTGAAAACTACAAAACGTTGCTGAAAGAAATTAAAGATGCAAATAATTGGAAAGTCATACTATGTTCATGGATTAGAAGACTTAATATCGTAAAGATGACAATAGTACCCAGATTCAGTGCAATCCCTATCAAAATCCCAATTGCTTTTTTGCAAAGATAGAAAATCCTATCCTAAAATTCATATTGAATCTCAAGGGGTCCAAATAGTCAAAACAACCTTGAAAAAGAAGAACAAAGTTGGAGGTCTCAAACTTCTGGATTTCAGAACTTAGTACAAAGCTACAGTAATCAAAACAGTGTGGTTCTGGCATACAGACAGACCAGTGGAATAGAATTGAGAGCCCAGAAATAAACCCTCACATATATGTTCAAATGATTTTTGATAAGGTGCCAGGACCATTCAGTGAGGAACAGACAGTCTTTTCAACAAATGATGCTGGGAAAACTGGATATCCACATGCAAAAAAATGAAGTTGGACCATTACCTTACACTATGTACAAAAATTAACTTGAAATGGGTCAGAGACCTTAGCATAAGAGCTAAAACTATACAACAATATAAGGGAAATGCTTCATAACATTGGATTTAGCAGTGACTTCTTAGATATGACACTAAACGTACAAGTAATAAAAATTATAGATAAATTGGACTGTATCAAAATTTTAAATGTCTGTGTAGCAAAGGACACAGTAAATTAGAATGAAGAGGCAACCCACAGAATAGGAGACAATATTGGCAAATTGTGTATCTGGCAAGGGTTAATATCCAGAATATATAAAGAACTCCCACAATTCAACAAAACAGGCAAACCTGGTTTTTTAAATATGCAAAAGACTTAAAAAGACATTTCTCAAAAAGAGATATACAGGGACTTCCTGGTGGTCCAGTGGTTAAGAATTGCCTTCCAATGCAGGGGATGTGTGTTCAATCCCTGGTCGGGGAACTAAGATCCCACATGCCGCTGGGCACCTAAGCCCGCGCACCACAACTAGAGAAGTCCGTGTGCCTCAACAAAAGATCCCACATGCCGCTTCGAGGATCCCACGTGCCACAACTAAGACCCAAAGCAACCCAAAAAAGAGAGATATACAAATGGCCAATAACCACATGAAAAGATGTTCAACATACTAATCGTTAGGGAAATGCAAATCAAAACCACAATGAAATATCACTTCACAATCATTAGAGCTAATATTTTTTAAAAAACAAAATAAATATTTCTTGGATGAGGAGAAACTAGAACCCTTAGGCATTGCAAAATGGTGAGGCCACTGTGGAAGACAGTATAGCAATTCCTCAAAATATTAAACATAGAAATACCATACGACCTGGCAATTTCACTTCCGGGTATATACCAAAAGAATTGAAAGCAGGATCTCAATGAGATTATTTTATACCCATGTTCAATAGCAGCATTATTCACAATAGCCAAAAGTGGAAGCAACTTGGGTGTACATAAATAGATGAATGTATAAAGGAAATGTAGTGTATACATACAATATCACTCAGCCTTAAATATTATTAAGCCTCATTATTATTCAGCCTTAAAAAGGAAGAAAATTCTGACACATGCTACATTGTGGAGGAACCTTGAGGACACTATGGCAAGTGAAACAAACCAGTCATAAAAAGACAAATACTGTATGATTCCTCTTACATGAGGTACCTAGAGTAATCAAATTCAAAGACAGAAAGTAAAATGGTGGTTGCCAGAGACTCGGGGTGGGGGTGGAAGGAGGAAATGTTTAATGGATATATAGAGTTTCAGTTTTGCAAGACAAAAGAGTTTGGGAGATTTGATGCATAAAAATGTGAATGTACATAACATTACCAAAGTGTACACTTAGAGATGGGTAAGATAGTAAATTTTATGTTACATGTTTTTACCACAATTAAAAGATTTTTTAATTTGTAAGATATTTGTATAAAGAAATGTGATAATATATAGTGGAGTTATATGAGTAAAATGGGTGACAACAGCACAAAAGCTGAGAGGGATGAAATGAAAGAATACTGTCGTAAGGCTCTTACACTATATGTAAAGTAGTATAATCACCTGAAATTAGACTGTGATAAGTTAAAGATGCATATACTTAAAACCTAAAGTAACCCCTAAAGTAACACTACAAAGAGTTATAGCTAAATCCAACGGAGACAAATGAAATTGTAAAAAGACAAGACAAAACAAAACAAAAAACTCAATCCTAAACAAAACAGAAAAAAGCAGGAAAAGAGAATAAAGAACAGATGGGACAAATAGATAACAAATACCAAAATGATATACATAAACATAATCATATCATAGCCACATTAAAGTATACCCTCTAAACACGCAGTTAAAAGCAGAGGTTAGCAGATTGGATTAAAAAAGGAAGACCCAACCATATGCTGCTTGTAAGAAACCTACTTTAAATATAAAAATATAAATAGGTTAAAAGGGTGAAGAAGGCTACACAAAACCAACACAAATCAAAATAAAGTTGAAGAGGCTAATTAATATCAGGAGATTTCAGAGCAAACCTGTTGCCAGGGATACACTTAAACACTTATGCAGGTAATAACAAAGCTAAAAAAAAAATGAAGTGAAAACTGATAGACCTGCAGTGAGAAATAGACAAACCTGCAATTATAGTCTGATTTCATTACCCCTCTCTCAATTGAAAGAATAAGGAGACAGAAAATCATTGAGTACGTAAAAGACTTGAACAGCATAATCAACTAACTTTACCTGATTGATGTTTACAGAACACTCTCTCTAACAAAAGCAGAACATACATTCTTTGGAAATGCTCTCTGGGCCATAAAACAAGTCTCAAAATTTTAAGAGGATTCAAGTCACACAAAATATGTTCTCTGACCTCCTGGAGTTAAATTAGAAATCAGTAACAGAAAAATCTCTGGAAAACCCCCAAATATGTGGAAACGAACTTCTAAATAACCCATGAGGTAAAGAAGAAATCAAAAGGGAAATTAGAAGATCATTTGAACTGAATGAAAATGAAAACAATATATCAAAATTTTGAATGTGCCACTAAAGCAATTTCTATATTAGAGAAGAATGTCTGGAATTAATACTCTCAGCTTACACCTTAAGAAATTGGAGAAAGAAGAGCAAATTAAACCAAAAGTAGACAGAAGAAAGGTAATAAGAAAGATCAGAGCAGCAGTTGGTGAACTAGAAAACAGAAAAACAGAGAAAATTACTCAAAGAATTAGTTCCTTGAGAAAGTCAATAAAATTGATAAGCCTCTGGCCAAACTGATCAGGAGAAAAAGAGAAGGCACAAATTAGCAATATCAAAAATGGGATGACATCGCTACAGATTATAGAGATAGTAAGGAAATCTTGTGAACAAGTTTATGCCAATAAATTTGACAACTTCTATGAAATGGATGAATTCCATTAGTGTGGTCATTCCATACTAATGACCAAAGCGCACTCAAGGTGAATAGATAAATTAAATAGCCCTATATCTATTAAGGAAATTGCATTTAAAACTATCCGAAAAAAGAAAACTCCAGGTACAGATGGTTTCTGGTGAGTTCTACAAAAACTTAAGGAAGAAATAATAACAATTCTATGCCAACTCCAGAAAACTGAAAAGATAGGAATACTTCCCATTTCATTCTATGAAGCCAGCATCATCCTGGTACCAAAACCAGACAAAAACATTACAAAACAGAAAACTACAGAATCCCTCTTGAACATAGATTTTAAAATTCTAAACAAATTTTACCAAATCATATCTAACAATATATAAAAAAGATAGTTCATCATGACCAGGTGGCATTTATCCCAAGAATGCAGGTTGATTTAACATTCAAAAAATTAATCAGGGCTTCCCTGGAGGTGCAGTGGTTGAGAGTCCGCCTGCCGATGCAGGGGACACGGGTCCGTGCCCCGGTCCGGGAAGATCCCACATGCCGCGGAGCAGCTGGGCCCATGAGCCATGGGTGCTGAACCTGCGCGTCAGGAGTCTGTGCTCCGCAATGGGAGAGGCCACAACAGTGAGAGGCCCGCTTACCACAAAAAAAAAAAAAAAAAAAAAATTAATATAATTTTCTATATTAACAGACCAAAAAAAGGAAAACCATATGATCTCAACAGATGCAGGAAAAAAACATTTACCAAAATCCAGCATATATTCCTGATTAAAAACTTTTAGCAGGGTGTCTGGGATGATATAGGGTCCAGGGACGGCAGTGTACAGGGCCTAGGGGTCAGCTGGCCAAGGGTTGGCCAACCTGCAGTATCCCTGGTCTCCAGCCCTCACCCAAGACTATCCAAGAGGACAAAGCCTCCCCAATGGCAGGCTCAGCATGTGGGAACCACCTCTCTGAGGCCTTCCTTGGGCCCTGAGCCAGACGGAGGGCCTGGTTCCTGGAATGACAGGCTGACAGTGACAAGAGTCCCTTCCCCTGGGCTGGGCCCCTCTATAGCCAGGAGCCAGTGGCCCAGGACAGAGCCAAACCCTGTGAGCTGAACCAAGAGAAATACAATGCTGATGACAACATGAAGATCATCTGCCAGTGGGACAGCACCATGGGCAAGCCCAAATTTATGGAGAGATTTATCATAGATGGATTTCAGCCACAGCAGCTGTCCACATACACCCTGACCCTGTATAAGCACATGGCCATGGTGGACAGTATCTTACTGGTCTCATCTTTGTGGACTTTTTGGACACAGCAAGCCAGGAGCAGTTCCAGAGCACACATGCCTCCTACTGCAAGGCCCACACCTACATCGTGCTGTTTGATGTCAGAGGAAAGTCACCTACAAGAACCTGAGCACCTTGGGAAATGGGGCTTTGGGAGTTCATGCCAGAGATCCTGTGCATCTGGTGGCCAAAAAAATTGTTGCAGACATAAAGGTGACCCCCAAAATCTTCAGTTTTGCCCAGTTCTCCCTGCTCCCATACTTTGTCTCAACCGCTGATGGTACCAACAGTGAAAAGCTTTCCAATGATGCAGTTCAGTTGGCTGTGTCTTAGAACACCCTGTACACTTCATGGATGAGGTTTTGCAGGAGCTTGAGGACTTTGACTTGGATAGAAGGAGCAGAAGGAGGAGGATATGCCCAACTAAGAAGCAATGGGGCAGCATTGTGAGCCCATCTCAAAACTGAGAAGCCCTTCCAAGCCATCTCCCACGAACCTCCTGAAAACCCACCAATCCCATTTGCCTCCCCTACTTCATTGCCCATGATACCTTCTCACAGTTGTCTCCTCCCCTGTACTCAGGGACAGGGATGAGGATAGCACCAGCAAGTGCCCTCAACCGATGTAAGAGGTCCACATTAGACCGTAAAGCAGAATTAGAGATCAGTATTACAACCTTCCCTCCATGGCCAGACAGTAAAGAGAATCAGGGAACATGCTTTGTGTGTCTCTTAGAAATTTAGGTGAGTTTTTTTTTTTCTCCCAGAACTGACCTCAGGGTCCATTCATTGCATCTCCACCAAGGGAATGATTTCTAATCCTTGATTACCCCCATTTCCATCCCCGTGGAATTTGGGAAGCCTCCATCCTTTTTACACATGACCTACCATCCTTTATCCTTTTTAGTCTCCCAACAAACTTTTTAAAAAATGGTTTTGAGCAGACAGCTGTTCACTTCACGGATTTTTGAGCACCTATGGTATTTCACGAGCTCTTGTAGGTACAGCCAGTACCTTGGTGAACAGTGAGGCCAAGACCACAGGCACAGATTTGCCATTAAAATCAAATGAAAGGGCTTCCCTGGTGGCGCAGTGGTTGAGAGTCCGCCTGCCGATGCAGGGGACATGGGTTCGTGCCCCGGTCTGGGAAGATCCCACATGCCACGGTGCGGCTGGGCCCGTGAGCCATGGCCGCTGAGCCTGCACGTCCGGAGCCTGTGCTCCGCAACGGGAGAGGCCACAACAGTGAGAGGCCCACGTACCGCAAAAAAAAAAAAAAAAATCAAGTGAAAGGTGTCAGATCTGGCCGTACACAAACTTTGTTGGTAAACGTCAAAGGTCAGTAGGCCATTGGGTCCAAACCCATTTGGATTACAAGAACTTGACTTCTTAAAGAGGTACTGTTAAAACCCCTCTTTCATCATATGAGGCTTTCTCTCATTTTTTGAAGACTAGTATGGACGTTGTGTGACTCTGTCCTTTGGTGACAGAGGCTGCAAAAGAACCATCCTGCTGCCTTTTCCGCTTCTTTCTAGTACTTGTGGCTCACTAATGTGTTTTTATGATCATCTTGTGCATTATTTCCATTGTTTTTATTTTTTTCTGTTTTTTTTTTTACAGTAAGGGTTGAATTACATTTTAGAAATCTCTTAGCAAAGTAGGCATAAAATGTAACTTCCTTAAACTGAAGAGGGGCATCTATGAAAAACTGACAGCTACCATCACACTTAAAGGGGAAGACTAAATGGTTTTTCCTAAGATTAGAAACGAGACTGATGTGTGCTCTTATGACTTTTGTTTCCACATTATACTGGAGGTTCTAGCCAGCACAATAAGGAAAAAGAAAAATAAAAGGTACCCATATTAGAAATGAAGAAGTAAAACTGTCATTTGCAGATGACGTTATTGTCTATGAAGAAAATTTGACGGCATTTATTAAAAAGCTACTAGAAGTAACAAATGGGTTTAACAAGGTTGCAAGATATAAGATCATTATACATTTTTATAACTATTTTTTTAATATTTTTTTTTATTTATTTATTTGGTTGCACCAGGTCTTAGTTGCGGCTGGTGGGCTCCTTAGCTGTGGCTCACGGATTCCTTAGTTGCAGCTTGCTGGCTCCTTAGTTGTGGCATGTGGGCTCCTTAGTTGTGGCATGTGAACTCTTAGTTGCAGCATGCATGTGGGATCTAGTTCCCTGACCAGGGATCAAACCTGGGCCCCTTGCATTGGGAGCTCAGAGTCTTAACCACTGTGCCACCAGGGAAGTCCCAAGATCATTATACATTAATGAATTTTATTTCTATACAAGAAATGAATGGGAATTGAATATTTTAAATACCATTTTCATTAGCATCAAACAGGAAATAACATAAACAGGAAATTCTTAGAGATCTCACAAAAGATATATAAGATCTATACAGTGAAATCTATAAAATATTGTTGAGAAAAATAAAAACTAAATAAATGGAGAGATATACAGTGTTCGGGGAACCACTCAATATTGTTAAGATGTCATTTGTCTCCCAATTGTTCTATATATTCAGTGCAATCCCAGTGTAGATCCCAGGAGGCTTTTGTTTTTAATAGAAATTGACAAGATGGACCTAAAATTAATATGGGAATGCAGAGGATCAAGAACAACCAAAAAGACATTGGAAAAGGAGAAAAAAATTGGAGTTGATTTCAGATTTGTTACGAAGCAACAGAAATCATGACAGTGTGGTATTTGCTTAATGATAGACAAATAGATACATGGTACAAAATAGTGTTCAGCCATAGATCAACACATATATGGGCAACAGATTTTTGCCAAACGTACAAAGGCAATTCAGTGGAGGAAGGACAGCCTTTTCAACAAATGGTGCTGGGACAATTGTGTGTCATATGAAAAAAAAAACTTTGATCCATACCTTGAACCATATGCAAAAGTAACTCAAATGGATCAGAGGCCTACATATAAAGGCCTACATATAACTTCTAGAAAAGAAAATAGGGAGAACTCTTGTAACCTTGAGATAAGGCAAAGATTACTTAGATACAATACCAGAGCACAATCAACAAATGAAACATTGATAAACTGACTTCATCAAAATTAAAAACTTCTGCCAGAATGAGAGAAAATATATGCAAAATGAATTATATCTCGAGTATGTAAACTACTCTCTAGGTGGCTCTGTAGCACAATGGATAGCACACTGGACTTCTAGAATATGTAAAATACTCTCAAGTCAATAATAACAACTCTAGAAAAATGGGCCAAAGATTCTAGCAGACACTTCCCCAGAGAAGATATGCAGATGGCAAATGAGTACATGAAAAGATGCTTAACATCATCAGTCATTATAGAAATACAAATTAAAACCACAATGAGATACCACTGCACACCTATTAGAATGGTTACAATCAAATGAAAAAGACTGGGCATACCAAGTGTTGGTGAGGATTTGGAGGAACTGGGATTTTCATACACTGCTGGTGGAAATGTAAAATGGTACACTCACTTTAGCAAACACTTTGGCAGTCTCTTAAAAAGTCACACACGCCTACCATATTAGCCAGTCTTCCCTACTTCATAGCTATTTACCCCAGCACAAGGAAAGTATAAATCCTTACAAAGACATGTACGCTGTTTGAAAAGTAAAGACTGCTGTTTTTAGCTTTATTCATTGCAGCCAGAACTGGAAAACAATACAAATGTCCCATCAACAGGGAAAAGGATAAATAAGTTGTGTTATGTCTATACAATGGGATACTACATAGCATAAGAAATGAACTACTGATGCATGCAACAACATGGATTAATCTCAAGATAATTATGCTGAGTGAAAGAAAGTGTGCACAAAATAGAACATACTGTCATTCCATTTATATAAGACTCTCAAAAATACAAACTATAGTAGCAGAAAGTAGTTCATGGAGGATGAAGTGAAAAGGTGGCAGGAAGAAGGGATTAAGAAGAGGCACAAGGAAATTTGGGGAGGATGATAGACTATGTTGATTGTTGTGATGGTTTCATAGTCAAGTTAAAACATCAAATTGTACACTTTATGCAGTTTAAGTCAGTTATATCTCCATAAGGCTATTTTAAAAATATTTATGTATGTATGCATGTATATGTATATATGCATGTATGTGATAGAGGGGACTCAGATTAAAAGAGACTTGAGACACATAGCAACCAAATGCAATGTTTGGACTTTGTATCTTGATTCAAGCATTCTGGAGGCAGCTGGGGAAATAGTCTGAGTGTTAGATTATGTTGATTAATTATTGTTAGTTTTGTTAGATAAGACAGTGGCACCAAACAAAAGCCCATATCTGTTAGACATAGTTCACTTGGGGTGACTTTATGGGTGAAAGCCTACAGTGCTTGTGATGTGCTTTGAAATCCTCTAGCATAATAAAGGGGGGGGAATAGATGAAGAATATAGGTAAATACTGATAATTGAAAGTCAATGATAAATACATTAAAGGTCCATTAAATTCCGGTTTCTTTTGTGTACTTTAAAATTCCTCCTAAAATTTTATGTTGTTTTTGTCTTATCCTCAGTGTAGAATCCAAGGTCTCCTTTGTTTTAGCTCCCACCATACCCCTTCAGCCTCACCATCTGCCTCGCACCACAGTTTAGGATCTGGTTATATGCAGGGTGACAATCTGTCCCAGTGTGCCTGGAACAGTCTTGGTTTGCGCCCGTTGTCCCAGTGTAATTATTAACAGGGCCCTCTGACTCTCAAAATATTCTAATTTGAGTAATATATGCTTACCCTAGTTATAGTTATATCGAACTGTAATTGCCTTCACATACCTGTGCTTCACACCTGTTTGTCTTTACTAGACTATTCCTTTGTCCAGAATCCCCCTTCCTATCACAATGCTCTCCTTATCTAACTCCTTCCTACTCACTTTTCCAAGTCTTAGCTCAGGCATCATTTTCTCAAAGCCTTCCCTGGCAGTCCTCTGCTGCCCTATCCCACCCCACCTGCATTATTTTGCCTTCTTTGTGCTGCCACACCACCTGGGCATGCTCCGTCATACAGCACTTGATGAAAATGTGTTTACTGGTCTGCTTTCCAATTCAGTTAGCTTTTCAAGGTTAGGGGTACACTGTCTTTTCATCTTTGGGTACTTGGTGTCTAACAGTGTTGGCAATGTCTGCAAAATGCTGGATAAATTCAGCCTTAGAGATTTTCTGACTTAACCTTCTTAGATAAATGAGAAAAACTCAAGCTTGGAAAGGTAAATGCACCTTCCTAAGATCACGGAGCATAGCAGTGGCAGAGTCAGAAGTAGAGCTCATGATTGTATCCCTTCTCCCACAGTGATATGATAAGCAATTTTAAGGAGCTTTAGAGGTGTCTTTTCACAAAGACAGAGCTTATATATCTAATAAGGGTCATCCTTGGAGCAGAACAGGAAAGCTATTAGAACAGTGGCAGTAGCTCTGACATGTACAAGAACTAGATGTTGATAATGCTGTAATATTTCACATTTGTTAGATACAAAATGCAATGGTGATTATGACACCTGGCTTTTTTACTATATACACTTATTTACCAGAATGCTAAATCTGTGGGGAAAACTGCCAGTTTTTCTCTTTTTTAAATTATTTTTTTAGAATCCTCTCATACGATATGACATGGAAAGTAATGTAGGATAATAGGGACTTTATACATTTAATTATTTTAAAATAAAGAACATCATCTAGAGTGCATCTTAAAAGTTCTCATCACAAGAAGAAAAACATTCTGTATGGTGATAGATGTTAACTAGACTTATTGTGATCATTTCAAAACATACAACTATCAAATCATGTTGTACACCTGAAACTAATATAATGTGTATCTCAATTATACCTCAATTAAAAATTTTTATAAAATAAAGTTAGCTGAAATATCAGAAAAAAAAAAGAACATCCAGAGATCTTGCACTTAATGTCTGTTTTTCTTTGCAATTTTCATAGCGTCGTCTTGGAGATGCAGCCAAGAAAGCCATCAGCAAATTAACAACCAGAACAGTGAAAAAGGGTGATAAGGTACAGTAATGAAATCACTTTAACACTATAAAAACAGTAAAGTATTTTGCTTTTGATTTGGTGGGCGGGAGTATACCCTAACCATTTGTGTCTCCTTTGTTAGATTATTCTTTTTCTCCAAGCATACTATCTAAAGTAGCTTCTCTTTGAAATCTTATTTTTAGTATGCCTGTCATTCAGAGACCCTCCATACAGTTCTCTAATTTTCCTGGATTTTAAATGCCCCTGTCATAATTAGCATCACCGGACTACTTACAGTTTCCCTAGCTGTGGTGTTCAACGGTTTTCTTCTGCTAAAACCTAGCATATTTGGGGGAAGAACTCTAAGTAGCCAGGAATGTGCATTCTCTTCCTGTGCTTCATGCGACTTTGCGTCTCTCTTCTGTGTTTTGGTTCTTCACCAGTTAGCTGGAGAACTAGAGACCCACATTCAAGGGAGTGTTGGTTAACAAGGTGCTTTCTGTACAGTGGGCTAAGCAGTTTGAAAGAAGGGCACAGTTTGTTAGGGTTGGATCTAGTGGCTTAGGGGAAATGACTCAGAGAGGTAGTGATAGAGGCCATCTATGGCTGAGATTCCTGACCCTAATTCTTCAGTCAGATCTCAAAATTAGGTAGAGCCCTGTTTCTGCTCTCTATGGACAAAACAGCAACTTAATGTGAGACCCTGTGTTCAATATATTTAAGGTTATCTAGAATGAAGAAATTGCATCTCTGAAGTTATAAAACCAAACCTGTCTTCTGCCCCAAAACCAACTCTAATTTTTTACCAGAGAGCTCTGGAAGGATAATTACAGGTGATTCTCCATCCTCTTAAGTTTTACCACTTTCTTGACTTTACTCATTTTTATTCCCACTGCCTTGACATCCCACATCTAGTTTTCCTTGACACAGCTCCAGAAGATAGAAACATTTTCAATGAACTTCATGGTATACTAAAGAAAGAAAAAAGTAAAAACACTTGCAGAAAATATAAGCAGCATCACAACAGCTGTACTTTAACCCCAGAGGAGTGGTCACCAATATAAATGCTTTTTTGACCTGGTAGCCTTCAGCTGCCACATTAATTTGAACTTCCCTGGAGCTCACCCAACCTACCCATCCTACTTTGTCCCCCCATGCTAATACAAAACCATCTTTCCTTATTAAAACCAACACTTTTTTAAAGTTTGTACCTCCTAGACCTGTCAAGAGTTACCCTACTGAGTTTCAGTCCAAGCGGCAGTGACACAGCAAATAGTGTTGCCTTTCCTGGTAGTGCTCTGTTTAATGACAAGGCAGGGGAACCCTTCCCCAATCCAGAGGAGGAAGGAGATCAATTACCCTGGGTGACCAAAAACCTGGCTGACTCTTCCTGACCCTTGATAAAGACCTAGTATAGAGTTGAGTCCATGACTGTTCTCTACCCCAAATCTATGACCAGATGCACAGCTCCTATCCTTGGGGTGAGTCTTTAGGGGGCTCAACCATCTTTTCTGCCTGTACTTAACTGTGTGGTCAGATGAGCGTCCTGATGAGGAAAACCTACTCAGACCAGTATAGTGATGCAGCACTAGATGGTCCAAGGTGATAGCTGATTTGAATCTTAAAAAAAAATTAGTATTCTGATTTCTAAGACGTTTCACAAAAAGAATTAGTATTAATTGTTACACCATAGTTTTAAAACAAAATAGACTGGCTTAGTTACAATTTGGGTCAATACAGTTAAGCAAATGGAAACATTACATTTTTTTTTTTATAACCTTTCACTTTATAATCACCTGTTTACCACAGTTGCCACAGGAAAAATCTTAGCTGGATCGTATCTCCTCCATTTAGGTACTTATAGCTTTAGCGTATAACTTTCATTGCTGTGCTTTTCATTTCAGGAAACAGACCCAGACTTTGATCATTGTGCAGTCTGCATAGAAAGCTATAAACAGAATGATGTTGTCCGGATTCTCCCCTGCAAGTATGTCAAATTTCTTCGTTTAAAATAGAATGATACTGGGCTTCCCTGGTGGTGCAGTGGTTGAGAGTCAGCCTGCGATGGAGGGGACACGGGTTCGTGCCCCGGTCTGGGAGGATCCCACATGCCGCAGAGTGGCTGGGCTCGTGGGCCATGGCCACTGGGCCTGTGTGTCCGGAGCCTGTGCTCCGCAACGGGAGAGGCCACGGCGGTGAGAGGCCCACGTACCACAAAAAAATAAAAAAAAGAATAGAATGATACTAATGTGATTTGTACATCTCCCTTTCAGAGTGGGTATCCACTTAATTTTGAGAGCCACCTTACCCACGGCTTTTCTGGTAGGCAGAGGCCCAGCTGCACACTGCACATAGTGGTGAGCCATGTGCCTCAGCAAGAACTGATTGCAAAGCCTTTTCTAGTTATGAGAAACACAGGGGCACAACCTCCACAGGTTGTGTGGAGGCACATTAGTAGCCTAAAAACATTAAGGTCAAGAATTTTTATTTCTGTAACTTCTGTGGTTTTCAGAACTAGCCACTGTTCCTCTCCTTCTTAAATCAGAGTACATCACTAGGCTCTCTGATAAAGCCTCAGCAGTGTTCACTTGGTGCTGGGTACCAGAACTCTAGGACTTGGATTAAATCTTTTTTTGAGCCTTGGCTGTGTAAAGTGGGGAGGACTGGTATGTGCTGTGTGCCTGCCCCACGTCAGGTACTCTGCTCTGTGCAGTTTACATCTACTCTCTCCCCATTGTCCAGTAAGGGATGGCAAAGTCAATAGTAGAGCTGCCAGGGTCACACAAGTCAGAAATGGCAGAGCCAATATAAAGGTGTGCCTCTGTATTATTTCTGCTCTTTATGTAGGGCCACATGCCTCCCTCCAAAAGGAGGATGTTCACCTATACTCTGGTGCCCTAAAAAGAGTGTGTGGATTTCTACCATGGTGCTATGCCAAGCTAGGGAGTATGAGACACTAAGATACACAATTCTGAGCATTGACTGGAAAAATATGAGGTCACCTACTGAGGAGCCTAAAATCAAAAGACTTTTCCTTCTCCCTTCTCTTTTAAAAGACATCCACATAACTCTTACCTTCTAATTATATGGAACATGTGAATGAATAGAATAATTAGTAGTAGTTGTCTCCATGAGGCTACTGGTGTTAGTTTACTTATTCACAAAGTTATATATTTTGAGCCTAGAAAGATCTGGGTTTTTTAAATCAAAACTTAAGAATAATTCCATATACTGAAACAGAAAACGAAGATTCAGGAAGTCAAATCATTTAGTTTACATATAAAGGGAAATCTGTAAAACTAAATTTAACCTGTGCTATAGAAAATTAAACTGTGTAATTACAGTTTTTCCAGTATAAAAACATGAGGCTAAAGGAAATACACATACAAATACAGTTGACCCTGTACAACTCGGGTGTGAACTGCACCGGTCCACCTATTTCAGTAGTAAATACTGCAGTACTACATGATCAGCAATTGGTTGAATGTGCAGAACTGCGGATACGGAGGGCTGACTGTAAAGTTATATGTGGATTATCAGCTGCATGGGGGCATCAACACCTCTAACCCCACCCCACCCCTAGGTTGTTCAAAGGTCAACTATGCAGATCAGGGGAAAGGTTAGTATGATACATTATAAAGCATAATCAGCTCTTACTTGCTTTTAAAAATTGTTTTTACCTGCACAGATTTCTTTTGACACTGGAGTAGCCAGGAAGAAGCCGAGTCTTTCAAAATTCTCTGGCTTTGTATCTCAGTCCAGGGGCCCTTGGGACCATCTGAGACCTAAGAACGAAAGCTGCCAAAACCACTGATGGTTATTAATAAGGTGACACTGTTTTCCTCAGGGGAGCCTCAGCTGAAAATAGATTATGCTGGGAAGTTTGCTCCATTTTCTCTCTGTCCCTCAAGCATTGGCTTTTTCAAGAGTTTCATTCTTATTTCTCTTTTTTTCTTCCAAAAATCAGAATCAGTGGGGAGCTTTCAGAAACAAATCCTGAGGGGAGACCCGGGCATGTTTGTTTTTATTAAGTACCTGGGTGACTCTGATGCTGCAAGACCATACCATCTATTTTTTTTTTACATCTTTATTGTAGTATAATTGCTTTACAGTGTTGTGCTAGTTTCTGCTTTATAACAAAGTGAATCAGTTATACATATACATATGTTTCCATCTCTCTTCCCTCTTGCGTCTCCCTCCCTCCCACCCTCCCTATCCCACCCCTCTAGGTGGTCACAAAGCACCGAGCTGATCTCCCTGTGCTATGCGGCTGCTTCCCACTAGCTAGCTATTTTACGTTTGGTAGTGTATATATGTCCATGCCTCTCTCTCACTTTGTCACAGCTTACCCTTCCCCCTCCCCATATCCTCAAGTCCATTCTCTAGTAGGTCTGTGTCTTTATTCCTGTCTTACCCCTAGGTTCTTCATGACATTTTTTTTTCTTATATTCCATATATATGTGTTAGCATACGGTATTTGTCTTTCTCTTTCGAACTTACTTCACTCTGTATGACAGACTCTAAGTCCATCCACCTCATTGCAAATAGCTCAATTTCGTTTCTTTTTATGGCTGAGTAATATTCCATTGTATATATGTGCCACATCTTCTTTATCCATTCATCCGATGATGGACACTTAGGTTGTTTCCATCTCTGGGCTATTGTAAGTAGAGCTGCAATGAACATTTTGGTACATGACTCTTTTTGAATTATGGTTTTCTCAGGGTATATGCCCAGTAGTGGGATTGCTGGGTCATATGGTAGTTCCATTTGTAGATTTTTAAGGAACCTCCATACTGTTCTCCATAGTGGCTGTACCAATTCACATTCCCACCACAGTGCAAGAATGTTCCCTTTTCTCCACACCCTCTCCAGCATTTATTGTTTCTAGATTTTTTGATGATGGCCATTCTGACTGGTGTGAGATGATATCTCATTGAAGTTTTGATTTGCATTTCTCTAATGATTAATGATGTTGAGCATTCTTTCATGTGTTTGTTGGCAGTCTGTATATCTTCTTTGGAGAAACATCTATTTAGGTCTTCTGCCCATTTTTGGATTGGGTTGTTTGTTTTTTTGTTATTGAGCTGCTTGTAAATTTTGGAGATTAACCCTTTGTCAGTTGCTTCATTTGCAAATATTTTCTCCCATTCTGAGGTTTGTCTTTTGGTCTTGTTTATGGTTTCCTTTGCTGTGCAAAAGCTTTGAAGTTTCATTAGGTCCCATTTGTTTATTTTTGTTTTTATTTCCATTTCTCTGGGAGGTGGGTCAAAAAGGATCTTGCTGTGATTTATGTCATAGAGTGTTCTGCCTATGTTTTCCTCTAAGAGTTTGATAGTTTCTGGCCTTACATTTAGGTCTTTAATCCATTTTGAGCTTATTTTTGTGTATGGTGTTAAGGAGTGATCTAATCTCATACTTTTACATGTACCTGTCCAGTTTTCCCAGCACCACTTATTGAAGAGGCTGTCCTTTCTCCACTGTACATTCCTGCCTCCTTTATCAAAGATAAGGTGACCATATGTGCGTGGGTTTATCTCTGGGCTTTCTATCCTGTTCCATTGATCTATATTTCTGTTTTTGTGCCAGCACCATAGTGTAGCTTTGTAGTATAGTCTGAAGTCAGGAAGCCTGATTCCTCCAGCTCCATTTTTCGTTCTCAAGATTGCTTTGGCTATTCGGGGTCTTTTGTGTTTCTATACAAATTGTGAAATTTTTTGTTCTAGTTTTGTGAAAAATGTCAGTGGTAGTTTGATAGGGATTGCATTGAATCTGTAGATTGCTTTGGGTAGTAGAGTCATTTTCACAATATTGATTCTTCCAATCCAAGAACATGGTATATCTCTCCATCTATTTGTATCATCTTTAATTTCTTTAATCAGTGTCTTATAGTTTTCTGCATACAGGTCTTTTGTCTCCTTAGGTAGGTTTATTCCTAGATATTTTATTCTTTTTGTTGCAACGGTAAATGGGAGTGTTTTCTTGATTTCACTTTCAGATTTTTCATCATTAGTGTATAGGAATGCTAGAGATTTCTGTGCATTAATTTTGTATCCTGCTACTTTACCAAATTCATTGATTAGCTCTAGTAGTTTTCTGGTGGCATCTTTAGGATTCTCTATGTAAAGTATCATGTCATCTGCAAACAGTGACAGCTTTACTTCTTCTTTTCCGATTTGGATTCCATTTATTTCCTTTTCTTCTCTGATTGCTGTGGCTAAAACTTCCAAAACTATGTTGAATAAGAGTGGTGAGAGTGGGCAACCTTGTCTTGTTCCTGATCTTAGTGGAAATGCTTTCAGTTTTTCACCATTGAGGAAGATGTTGGCTTTGGGTTTGTCATATATGTCCTTTATTATGTTGAGGAAAGTTCCCTCTATGCCTACTTTCTGCAGGATTTTTATCATAAATGGGTGTTGAATTTTGTCAGAAGCTTTCTCTGCATCTATTGAGATGACCATATGGTTTTTCTCCTTCAGTTTGTTAATATGGTGTATCACGTTGATTAATTTGCGTATATTGAAGAATCCTTGCATTCCTAGAATAAACCCCACTTGATCACGGTGTATGATCCTTTTAATGTGCTACTGGATTCTGTTGGCTAGTATTTTATTGAGGAATTTTGCATCTATGTTCATCAGTGATATGGGCCTGTAGTTTTCTTTCTTTATGACATCCTTGTCTGGTTTTGGTATCAGGGTGATGGTGGCCTCATAGAATGAGTTTGGGAGTGTTCCTCCCTCTGCTATATTTTGGAAGAGTTTGAGAAGGATAGGTGTTAGCTCTTCTCTAAATGTTTGATAGAATTCGCCTGTGAAGCCATCTGGTCCTGGGCTTTTGTTTGTTGGAAGATTTTTAATCACAGTTTCAATTTCAGTGCTTGTGATTGGTCTGTTCATATTTTCTGTTTCTTCTTGATTCAGTCTTGGCAGGTTGTGCTTTTCTAAGCATTTGTCCATTTCTTCCAGGTTGTCCATTTTATTGGCATAGAGTTGCTTGTAGTAATCTCTTATGATCTTTTGTATTTCTGCAGTGTCAGTTGTTACTTCTCCTTTTTCATTTCTAATTCTGTTGATTTGAGTCTACTCCCTTTTTTTTTTGATGAGTCTAGCTAATGGTTTATCAATTTTGTTTATCTTCTCAAAGAACCAGCTTTTAGTTTTATTGATCTTTGCTGTCGTTTCCTTCATTTCTTTTTCATTTATTTCTGATCTGATCTTTATGATTTCTTTCCTTCTGCTAACTTTGGGGTTTTTTTGGTTCTTCTTTCTCTAATTGGTTTAGGTGCAAGGTTAGCTTGTTTATTTGAGATGTTTCCTGTTTCTTAAGGTAGGATTGTATTGCTATAAACTTCCCTCTTAGAACTGCTTTTGCTGCATCCCATAGGTTTTGGGTCGTCGTGTCTCCATTGTCATTTGTTTCTAGGTATTTTTTGATTTCCTCTTTGATTTCTTCAGTGATCACTTCATTATTAAGTCATGTATTGTTTAGCCTCCATGTGTTTGTATTTTTTACAGATCTTTTCCTGTAATTGATATCTAGTCTCATAGCGTTGTGGTCGGAAAAGATACTTGATACAATTTCAATTTTCTTAAATTTACCAAGGCTTGATTTGTGACCCAAGATACGATCTATCCTGGAGAATGTTCCATGAGCACTTGAGAAAAATGTGTATTCTGTTGTTTTTGGATGGAATGTCCTATAAATATCAATTAAGTCCATTTTGTTTAATGTATCGTTTAAAGCTTGTGTTTCCTTATTTATTTTCATTTTGGGTGAACTGTCCATTGGTGAAAGTGGGGTGTTAAAGAGTCCCCTACTATGAATGTGTTACTCTCGATTTCCCTTTTTCTGGCTGTTAGTATTTGCCTTATGTAATGAGGTGCTCCTATGTTGGGTGCATAAATATTTACAATTGTTATATCATCTTCTTGGATTGATCCCTTGATCATTATGTAGTGTCCTTCTTTGTCTCTTCTGATAGTCTTTATTTCAAAGTCTATTTTGTCTGATATGAGAATTGCTACTCCAGCTTTCTTTTGGTTTCCATTTGCATGGAATATCTTTTTCCATCCCCTCACTTTCAGTCTGTGTGTGTCTCTGAGTCTGAAGTGGGTCTCTTGTAGACAGCATATATATGGGTCTTGCTTTTGTATCCATTCAGCCAGTCTGTGTCTTTTGGTGGGAGCATTTAATCCATTTACATTTAAGGTAATTATCAATATGTATTTTCCTATTCCCATCTTCTTAATTGTTTTGGGTTTGTTATTGTAGGTCTTTTCCTTCTCTTGTGTTTCTTGCCTAGAGAAGGTCCTTTTGCATTTGTTGTAAAGCTGGTTCGGTGGTGCTGAACTCTCTCAGCTTTTGCTTGTCTGTAAAGATTTTAATTTCTCCATCGAATCTGAATGAGATCCTTGCGGGGTAGAGTAATCTTGGTTGTAGGTTTTTCTTCTTCATCACTTTAAATATGTCCTGCCAGTCCCGTCTGGCTTGCAGAGTTTCTGCTGAAAGATCAGCTGTTAACCTTATGGGGATTCCCTTGTGTGTTATTTGTTGTTTTACCCTTGCTGCTTTTAATATGTTTTCTCTGTATTTAATTTTTGACAGTTTGATTAATATGTGTCTTGGCGTGTTTCTCCTTGGATTTATCCTGTATGGGACTCTCTGTGCTTCCTGGACTTGATTAACTATTTCCTCTCCCATATTAGGGAAGTTTTCAACTATAATCTCTTCAAATATTTTCTCAGTCCCTTTCTTTTTCTCTTCTTCTTCTGGAACCCCTATAATTCGAATGTTGGTGCATTTAATGTTGTCCCAGAGGTCTCTGAGACTGTCCTTAAGTTCTTTTCATTCTTTTTTCTTTATTCTGCTCTGCAGTAGTTATTTCCACTATTTTATCTTCCAGGTCACTTATCCTTTCTTCTGCCTCAGTTATTCTGCTATTGATCCCATCTAGAGTATTTTTAATTTCATTTATTGTGTTGTTCATCGTTGCTTGTTTCACCTTTAGTTCTTCTAGGTCCTTGTTAAATGTTTCTTGCATTTTCTCTATTCTATTTCCACAATTTTGGATCATCTTTACTATCATCATTCTGAATTCTTTTTCAGGTAGACTGCCTATTTCCTCTTCATTTGTTAGGTCTGGTGGGTTTTTATCTTGCTCCTTCATCTGCTGTGTGTTTTTCTGTCTTCTCAATTTGCTTATCTTACTGTGTTTGGGGTCTCCTTTTTGCAGGCTGCAGGTTCGTAGTTCCCGTTGTTTTTGGTGTCTGTCCCCAGTGGCTAAAGTTGTTTCAGACGGTTGTATAGGCTTCCTGGTGGAGGGGACTAGTGCCTGTGTTCTGGTGGATGAGGCTGGATCTTGTCTTTCTGGTGGGCAGGTCCACGTCTGGTGGTGTGTTTTGGGGTGTCTGTGAACTTATTATGATTTTAGGCAGCCTCTCTGCTAATGGGTGGGGTTGTGTTCCTGTCTTGCTAGTTGCTTGGCATAGAGTGTCCAGCACTGTAGCTTGCTGGTCGTTGAGTGAAGCTGGGTGCTGGTGTTGAGATGGAGATCTCTGGGAGATTTTTGCCATTTGATATTATGTGGAGCTGGGAGGTCTCTTGTGGACCAGTGTCCTGAAGTTGGCTCTCCCACCTCAGAGGCACAGCACTGACTCCTGGCTGCAGCACCAAGAGCCTTTCATCCACACGGCTCAGAATAAAAGGGAGAAAAAGTAGAAAGAGAGAGAGAGAGGGAGAGAGGGAGGGAGAGAGAAAGGAAGAAAGGAAGAAAGAAAGAGGAAAGAAAGGAAGGAGGGAAGGAAGGAAGCAGGGAAGGAAGGAAGAAAGAAGGAAAAGAAAGAAAGAGGAAAGAGGATAAAATAAAATCAAGTACAATAAAATAAAATAACGTTATTAAAATAAAAAATAATTACTAAGAAAAAAAATTTTTTAAGAAAAAAGCGGACAGATAGAACCCTAGGACAAATGGTGACAGCAAAGCTATACAGACAAATTCTCACATAGAAGCATACACATACACACTCACAAAAAGAGGAAAAGGGGAAAAAATAGTAAATCTTGCTCTCAAAGTCCACCTCCTCAATTTGGGATGATTCGTTGTCTATTCATGTATTCCACAGATGCAGGGTACATCAAGTTGATTGTGGAGCTTTAATCCGCTGCTTCTGAGGCTGCTGGGAGAAATTTCCCTTTCTCTTCTTTGTTCTCACAGCTCCCGGGGCTCAGCTTTGGATTTGGCCCTGCCTCTGCGTGTAGGTCGCCGGAGGGCATCTGTTCTCCGCTCAGACAGGACGGGGTTAAAGGAGCAGCTGCTTCGGGGGCTCTGGCTCACTCAGGCCACGGGGAGGGAGGGGTGCGGATGCGGGGCGAGCCTGCGGCGGCAGAGGCCGCCGGAACGTTGCACCAGCCTGAGGCACGCCGTGCATTATCCCGGGGAAGTTGTCCCTGGATCCTGGGACCCTGGCAGTGGCGGGCTGCACAGGCTCCCCAGAAGGGAGGTGTGGATAGTGACCTGTGCTCGCACACAGGCTTCTTGGTGGCGGCAGCAGCAGCCTTAGCGTCTCATGCCCGTCTCTGGGGTCCGCGCTGTTAGCCGCGGCTCGTGCCCGTCTCTGGAGCTCCTTTAAGCAGCGCTCTTAATCCCCTCTCCTCGCGCACCAGGAAACAAAGAGGGAAGAAAAAGTCTCTTGCCTCTTCGGCAGGTGCAGACTTTTCCCCGGACTCCTTCCCGGCTAACCATGGTGCACTAACCCCCTGCGGGCTGTGTTCACGCTCTCCCTGCGCTCCGACCAAAGCCCAGCCTCAGCTCCCAGCCCCGCCCGCCCCGGCGGGTGAGCAGACAAGCCTCTTGGGCTGGTGAGTGCTGGTCGGCACCGATCCTCTGTGAGGGAATCTCACCGCTTTGCCCTCCGCACCCCTGTTGCTGTGCTCTCTTCCGCGGCACCGAAGCTCCCCGCCTCCGCCACCCGCAGTCTCCGCCCGCAAAGGGGCTTCCTAGTGTATGGAAACTTTTCCTCCTTCACAGCTCCCTCCCACTGGTGCAGGTCCCGTCCCTATTCTTTTGTCTCTGTTTATTATTTTTTTTTTGCCCTACCCAGGTACGTGGGGAGTTTCTTGCCTTTTGGGAGGTCTGAGGTCTCTTCTGCCAGTGTTCAGTAGGTGTTCTGTAGGAGTTGTTCCACGTGTAGATGTATTTCTGGTGTATTTGTGGGGAGGAAGGTGATCTCCCCGTCTTACTCTTCCGCCATCTTCCCAATCTCTCCATACCATCTATTGAAGTCTAGAGCTTTGCTTGATCTCAGCCATTTCTATGGCTGCACCTTCCACCAGAGGAGGGGTCTCAACCTTTGTGTTTGTGGTCTGCTTTCCAGTATGAGAATTTGGCAAACTTAACAGCATTTCTATGCACCTGTAATTAGGTCACTGCTCACTTGGTTGTCCTTTGATCCTTGTCTAGACTATACATGCCCACTGCCCCGACTTCCCCTTTTGCTTTGAAGCAGGTTGTAGCTTTCTCTGTGTTGCACAGCCTCCTCAGCAAAACATTTCACCTAACTGAAATGGTGACAACAGCATGATTCTCAGGTGCAGTAAAGACTAACTTTGCACATCAAGCAACATTTTGTATGACCCAAGTTGACAACTTTTGACCTAGAGCAGGGTCTCTCCACCTGGGCACTGTGGACATTTGGGACCAGATAATTCTTTGTTGGGCAGGTTGGGGTGCTGCCTGTGCATTGTGGGTTATTTAGCTGTATCTTTGGCTCCACTCACTAGGCGCCAATAGCACCCCCTGCACACAGTTCTGACAACCACAGATGTCTCCGGTTGAGAACCACTGACCTAGAGGATGGCTCAACACAAATATTCATCTTTACTTTACTCATCTTTACTCATCTTTATCTTCTCCAAGCCTCTGTTTTCCAGTGGATTCCTCTCAAGTACCTTTGAATTAACTCTAGTGCCACTACTTGCTTTTTTCCCTCTGCCTGAGATACCCTGCCCTTCCTCTTTTGTCTATAGGTCTTTAAAACTGAGCCGAGGTGTGACTCTGCTATGTCTTCCTTTAGCTCTGGTTGCCAGACAGCTCTGCTACCTCCCTGCCTCCCGTGGGGCTCCAACCAGCCCTCCAGCTGGGCCGGGGGCACTGCCCGGAGCCCCTCTCTTTCCCTGGTCATTTCTCCCTACTCCTCAAGCAGCACATCCAGGTGTATTCATTCTCCTTAAACACCCTAACTCATCCCTTTATTCCTCACTCTCATCAGGTAACTTCACCATAAATCTCACAGAAAATAATGGCTGTTAGACAGCCGAAATTCTCCCAGCCTGCTGTCCCCAAGCCTTCATGCGTACCTGCCTCCACACCCACCCTTGCAGCCTTCCCTCCCATTAGGATGGAGAGGACAGCCTCCTTGGTTCTAATGTGCTCTTTCAACCTAGGCCTCTGTGTGCCAACACCTTCCCTTCCTTGGGGACCTTGCTGTATTGACTATCTGCTCCCTCCAGTTTTTGTTGTTTCTGTCTCTACCCACCAGCATTTCATCATGCTCAAGCATTTTCTATCCAGTTTTTATAATTCTCTTTCAAACCCATCTCCAAAGCTGTACCACTCTACAGCTTCTCCCCTTTACAGCCAGACTCTGGAAAGCATCTGCACTCACTGTCCCTTCTTCCCCTGAGTAAGGGGAGAAGAAAAGCTCAGATGCCTTTGTCTGTCCTTCCTTTTAACAAGCCTATCTCGAGACTGAACTAAGACTTTCTGTAGATAGCAAACCTCTCATGGATTGCTGGCTTTTTGTTGCATGACCTTTACTTTTTACCTTCTGTCATGTTAATTTACTGTGGACAGATGGCAGTTGGCATTGCTTTGGGACCTCATACTTGTGGCAGTTGATTACAGTTGATCATCCTTTGGATGTTAGCCAACACATCTCAGAAACTGGAAAACTGGCACTTTATTTAGGCCTCTTTTATTTAAAGGTCAGCCACAAAATGTTTAGTGGTTAAAAATACTTTTCAGAAGTAGAGTTCTGCAGCTTAGATAACCGTATGTCTAAGATGCCACTTCGGGAGCTAAGATGGGTCAGTCATCTGGCTGCTGGCAGAGGCATTACCGTGATGCCCCCTCCTCAGAGGGAGGGCCTGTTTCAACATTGTCTGCTGCCAGTCCCAGTTCAGGGAAAAGAGTTCTTTCCTCTGACCTTTAATAATCCTGGATCCTTTTATATTTGCCAGGTTCTTGCACGGCACCAAGAGGCTGCAGAACTGTGAAAACAACTCACCCTCAGTGTAGACTCCTCACCCCACCC
The DNA here is from genome assembly GCF_039906515.1 of Pseudorca crassidens. NCBI lineage: Eukaryota > Metazoa > Chordata > Mammalia > Artiodactyla > Delphinidae > Pseudorca > Pseudorca crassidens. Next base: position 137,778,290 of record NC_090298.1, on the reverse strand, counting down.
CCAGCCGTTGTTCTGATCACTCTAGCTTATGGTGTACGTGGGAAGTGGGAGAGTGGGAAAGCATCGTATTTCAGTATTATTGGTTTGGTTCCTTTTATGTTCTATACACTTCACATTCTGTATCCCAAAGTATTTCTAATAGGAATAAAGGACTTTTGTTGAAGCTCTGATACGCTTATCCTTTTCACGTTTCACTGTTCCTCAGCACATCACCTGCTTTCCATTCCCGTACACCACTCAGCCCTAAATATGTTGGGCCCTTTTCTGCTTTTATGTGCATTTTTATTATTCAAGTCTTCTATAAAAATGAGAAGGGGGCTTCTTTTCAAGGTCTGGCTGGCCCCAGCTGCCGCCCTCTGAGGTGTCTGTGCATGCTTCTGGTATGTCTGCAAGCTTGTAAGAGGTCACTCTGGTGCTGGCCATGCTGGGACCTGAGGCACACTCAAGTGTTCTGACCACGTATCAGGATATCATGTGAAATGTTGACATTACTTTGCCTGAATGTATGTTTAATGACACCTTTCATCTGCATGTCCTTGGTGCCTTTTCTAAGTTTTTCACTTACTGCTCCAAACAGCTTCACAAGATAGATGGCAGGCAACCTTCCCCACTGCGACCCACACCCGCAGTGTTCAGATGAGACAGCTGGGAGTCAGAAAGGGCAGTTTGTCAAGGCTCAGAGTGTTGTAGTAGCAGAACTTTCCCTAGGAGGAAGGGAAGGCCATGTGGAGTTTGGTAAAACAGTAGACCTGAGAAGATAGAAGCAAGAGGTAAAAAGGATGGGTGACAAAGAAGCAATGAGTACAGGGCAGCTCTTCACCACAGTTCTGTCAGTGACCTGAAGCAGAGTGATAGGCATGTGTCAGAAGGGCCAGTAGGTGAAGACAGACATTGTCGGGTTTTGTTTTCAGAAGAGGGAGATGTGCTGTGGGAATCGGACTGATGGTCTCTGGGCCAGGTGCAGGAGCTGGACTGTTGGGAACCTGGAAAGACAGCACAGATGGAGGAGGGAGTGTGGGAGGGAGGGAGGGACAGATCACTGGCTGGGCTGGGGACAGGGGGTAGGAAAGCCATGGGGTAAACAGATAGTCAAAAGGAAAGGTTATTTTTTTATGAAAGAAAATATTTCTTTGTGATTTTGAGTTAGCTAAGGAGGGGAGGCTTTCTTTCTCAGCTTGTCCCTAGAAAACCAGTTAGTCTTTGTTTTCCTTCATTACAGTGCCCCACAGCAGGGGACCAGATACTTTCTTTTAGATCAGCAAACCTACAAGGAAACAATTAAGAACCCCAACATAAGAGAAATCCATTTATAACTAAGGTTAAAGGAACAGATAAATAGAGAACACTCAACTTATGCAGCTTTAAAAATTAAATATAGGATTATACCATTTTGTTCCTTTCTGAATAACCAGTAATAGAAAACACCAGACATTAAGAAAAGGGGAAAGCAAAAACGCTGGTAAGAGTGGGAAGGTGAAAGCCAGGCCACCGCTGCTGGCTTAAACCAAGGTCCCCACAAACAGCCGGCTCAAGTCAGCTGCCCCACACCAAAGCAGCTGCATCAGAGATCACAAAACCTTATCTCTTCTGTCACCTGCCAGCTGGCCAAAGTCCATTGTCCACACTACATAGAACTGGCTTAGAGAACCTTCCCGGCCACCCAACACTAACCAAACCCTCAGTGGTCCATAGGCCTTTCAAAAAGTATGCCAGATATTAGGCAGATGCACCCTTGCAAGGGGGAGAATCTGTCATTTATGTCAGACCTAAAGGGTATGTATCTTCAAAAAGGACTAGAGGTCTTGTTCTAGTCTTTGTTAGGCCACAGCCAGCACTGGCACAGTTCACAGCTGCTGGGGAGTAAACCCCACATCTGAGAACACGCCCTCGGTGGAACCCTGTGGTAAGGAGCCTTCATCTCCCTTTTGGAGTACACTCATACTTGGATGCAAGGAACAGGAAACAGACGTGACAGTGCATTGTGTATACTGAATGAATTTAGGTCTTGCCTATTGTTTGATGACTTTCACCTCTTAAGTAAAAACCCTCAGTTTTAAATAAAAGCCTCCAAGGCTGATGAGGTTCTGGTTCATTGCATTATCTGTAAATTTCAGACTAGATGAATATATTTAATTGTCAAGATTTTTATTCTTACCCCAAAGAAATGGGTACAAGGCTACCAAGTGATGTTAGGTTGTTTGGGTTGAAGCTGTAAGCATGAATGTTTCTTCCAAATCCCAATTTTAAAAGTGAGTTTTCTAGATCTCCTACTTTTTAAAATCAAAACTTCATTTTAAAACAGGTATATATAACTGCTTATAAGTTATATATAAATTATACATTAACAAAGTTTAAAAGGCAAACCATGGTTCAATTTGATATCTTTCTCAAAATTTATTCTGGCTTATCTGAACACTCTGATTATAGTGCTTCCAAAGGTGCCCGGAACATCTGTCCTGGCACCTGCCCCTGCCTCTGCTTGGCCAGGACTCTGGGGCTTCCGTGTGGCCTCATTTCAGGTTCTCAGAGCTACCATGGAGAGGTACTTGAGCTTGAGAAATGATGTCAACAGCTCCTTCACAATCTTTTCTCCTTTCCAAAGGACACAGGCATCTTTTTCAAGAATGCAAAACCGTCCATGATTTATTTCCAGTCACAAGGATGTGACTTTCTGCTTTCTGGAATAAGAGAGAAAATCACCCATCCTCTCTCTCCCTTCAACATTTCAACTGGAAATTGCTACTAAATGTTATCTGATCCTTAAGCACAGAGCATCCCTAAAAATATTTCCAACCACCCAATGTTTATAACTTTACAAACATTTAACCTGGGTTGCTTAGAAGTCTTTTTAAATAATATTTTAAATGACATTTAAACAGAGGTCCATGAAACTAATTATATAGAGAACTCTTCATTTTAACTTCTGGTTAATATTTTCTTGAAATTCTATTTCTACTTTAGATATTATTGAAAACAACTGATTTATAACGTATAATTCATTATCTTCATTGTTAATAAATTTCCTACTTTTCCTCAAATCTTTTTTGGAATTTGGTGGAGTAAAAACACCAAACAGCCAAATACTACGTATCAGTACTCATTATACAGTGCTATCAACGTACAAGATTGGATTCAGCTTGCCAGCTCATTCAGCTATCAACATACAAGATTGGATTCAGATTGCCAGCTCAATTTTAATACATCCCCAATATCTGTCTCTTGGTACCAAACAGACTAACTAAAAATTCCATTTCTTTACATTTTGGCCTAGGAGTTTTTTAGTATATAATTTGTGATATAATTCTCCATTTTTTTTATAGGCATGTTTTCCACAAATCCAGCTCAATTTCCACAAATGCCAGCTCAATTTTAATACATCCCCAATATTTGTCTCTTGGTACCAAACAGACTAACTAAAAATTCCATTTCTTTACATTTTGGCCTAGGAGTTTTTTAGTATATAATTTGTGATATAATTCTCCATTTTTTTTATAGGCATGTTTTCCACAAATCCTGCGTGGATCCCTGGCTTAGTGAACATTGTACCTGTCCTATGTGCAAACTTAATATTTTGAAGGCCCTGGGAATTGTGGTATGTTTCCTATTTTGTTAATACATTTGTGTAGTGTTATCTCTAAGCATAACATAACATAGCACAAGTGGATGGTTAAAAGTCTCACAAGAAAACACTGGCTTTCTCTGCCAGATAATCCTGTTAGTCCAACACTGCCTTTTTTCCCACATTACTTAAAGTCCAGCCCACCTCAGGGAACTTCTGGAAGAGCAGATAAAGAACTGTGCTAGTCCACTTTACAGCCTGCTTCTGTTGGGTGGTGGATGTGTGATGAAGAACTGAGGTAGAGAGAAGGACGTGATTTTCCTCTATTCCAATTTTTTTTTTTTTTAAGGAATAGAATGTAGACTTTTAACTCTGGTCCAATAGTAATTTTTTCTGCATTCAGCATGGTATAAAACTATGTCATCACTTATGTTCCTTCCTCTTAAATTTGGCTTTGCTCTCCTGGGCGATGGTAATTGCAGTCAGTGAAGGTGGGCAGTGCCAGCCCTGGGCAGACCTTTGACAGCTGGGCAGGGGTTTTGGTTGGGTGCCGGCCACATAGGGCACTTCAGCCCTGGCCAGGAGAGTCAGCACTGACTAACTGAGGACCTTGGAGACTTCCTGCAGTTCCTTCCTTAAGAGAAGTGTATGTCCAGGATTATTGCTTTTTACAGGAAAGTGAAATACTTTCTGGTCTCATAAAAGAGTGAATGAATAATCTCCATATAGAGAGGAAAGTTTATTTTGACCCAACAGATGAATTCCTTGTTTTAGCTTTACAGATCTAAGTAGTCCTATTTGAAATCTGTTATCAGATGACAGTTTAGATGTAATCTAGTTAGATAGTGATGCCCCATTTATCCTCCATCTCCAGAGATCACATCAGTGATGTTGTAGTTTCTTCACCTCTTCACCACTGACACTGGCCTAGGTAATTCCTTCTGGTGAGGGCCGTCCTTGACACTGTCTAGCAGCATCCCTGGACTTTCATATCCACTTTTTAGTTGGTAGGCTTTGACCCCACAGCAGCTCTGTACCTCTTCTTCAGCATTAGATGCTTAGGTTTTTTTTGTTATTGTTGTTGCACTGGGTCTTAGTTGTGACAGGCGGGCTCCTTAGTTGTGGCATGCGAACTCTTAGTTGCGACATGCATGTGGGATCTAGTTCCCGTACCAGGAATCGAACCCAGGCCCCCTGCATTGGGAGCGCAGAGTCTTAACCACGGTGGCCCCAGGGAAGTCCCAATGCTTAGGTTTTGAAACATAGTTTTCTTAGAGTTCAAAAGTCTTTTCAATGTTGATCTGCTCTTGGTTGTATGCTTTACTTATGTTTAAAGATAGAAGATATTTAAAAACTGACTAGCAGATAGATGGGGGTATTACAGAGAAGTTAATAGGGTGAAAGGATATTTTATGTTACCTGTATTAACATACAAGCCAGTGATACACTGCACTGTTTGTCAGCTTTATAATAATCCTTCTGCCTGTGAGCCATGTCCACAAAAGGTTGTCACTTTATAAAGATGAAGTGTTCAATTTTCTCAGTTCTGCAATGGATTTTGGCTTTCCTTAGTACCATTTTGTGGAAGAAATCATCTGTTTCTTTTAAATAAAAATTCTTGGAATTAGAGTGGAAGGTGTAGATGGGGAGAGAAATGAGAGGAAATCACCTGGAAAAAACTTGGTAGTCTTTGCAACAGGATGTCAAACATTTAGAATTGTATAAAACGATTTGTTAATCTTACAAGTACTTTTAATCTGGAAATATTTTGCAGCCAAATTTGCCATGTACTGATAACGTAGCATTTGATATGGAAAGGCTCACCAGAACCCAAGCAGTTAACCGAAGATCAGCCCTAGGTGACCTCGCCAGTGACAACTCCCTTGGCCTCGAGCCACTTCGAACTTCGGGGATCTCGCCTCTTCCTCAGGATGGGGATCTCACTCCTAGAACAGGAGAGATCAACATCGCAGTAACAAGTAAGTGGGACCTGTGCCCAGGGCACAGGACAGATTTGCTGCTGGTATTTGATGTGTGGTGGAGAGTTGAGGCAATCACCAGGGACAGTGACTTAGTCTGTAACTGAGAAAGTAATGGTTACTTTTGTTAAAACAGATATTTGGAATAACAAAACTTCCTTTATAGTAAGAAGCTTGTGTACTTGTGTGTAGTTAATAGGAATAGTTGCCATTTGATGACTAGCTGATCAGAGGTTTGTCTTAATAGCTGGTTATAAGCCTGATTTGAAACGATTGCATTGCAGACAGGGATGTAAGGTAGGACGTCAGCAGCATCTCAGTGAGCACTGTGAGCACCAGTGGTCTCTAGTACCTAGGCTGCAGGCAACCTAGTAAAAAACTAATCCAGAATTTGAACCTAAAAATTCAGTTGAGATGGCCAGCTGCTGCTCACTTTATTTTACACTTTTATGAAATTTGGTGTCTTAGCACTTACCTCTTTGGTATAATTGTACAAGAAGTGTGAGAAGACCCAAAAGGTAATCTTTTAAAATATGCTCTGGGCTAATTATGAACGTCATGATTGTTGAACTGTTGACGAGAAGGAAAAAAAAATGCTCTGAGTGTTTTGATGGCCTTGCCAAAGTATGAGTGGGCTGGCAGGCGTGCGAGTGGGCCTCGTGGACATTCACCCCGTAACAAGCCAGCTGTTTTCAATCCATTCTTTATGTGTTACTTTCATCTAACAACCTTTCACCCCATCTTCCTCGTCATCACCCTGGTGCTGCCTTTTTCAGTATATCTGTTGCTTACCTATAGCTTCGAGCCCTAACCCTAATGGGACTCCTCTCAACTCTGGGAGTCAGTAAAATGGATAAAGCTGTTAAAAAGAGTTTTCCCTTAAATAGTAAGACTTGTGTGGTCTATTCAATTGAAGTATACGTGATCTTAACTAACCAAAAATTATTGTTAGAAAATGATTTCCCAAGTTTTATTTTCTCATTTTCTAAACTCAAGGAGACTTCATTCAGTTATAAAATAAGTAAAATTATTCTTTGATACAATTTGACTGATTTCTTACCATTTACCAATGGTTTGTTTTAACAGCATTTCATGTTGTCCTGCTTTGACATTTAGGTTTTATGGGCTAGATTTTTAAAAATTGATCTAGTAGTAATAAAGGAGACAAAGGTTGTCTGTTTACTAATGAGTTTTTGGTAGGTCCTTCATTGATCGACATTTATTGAGCACCTACTACTACATAAAGTACTGATCCCATTATATTTTATAGAGAAATATCCTTTCAAAATCTTATGTTTTGATGATAAAAATATTACTTCATGTATCAAATTAATCACCTTCAGCAGAATTTGTACATGTTAATAAATAAAACTCATGCGGTTAAATTAGACCAAAGGTACCTCTACTTTAACGTCAAAGGTCTGTAGTGCCATAGTAACCACAGTGCGTTCAACCAGCATCCACTGTTTGCAAGGCACTGTGCTAACTACACACTGAGGAGAACAGAGGTGACCGAGATCCCAGCTGCAGTAGGTTGGTGCTAAGATACCTCTGGGCCCATCGGGTATTATTACGACAGTGTTTACTTCTTTTTGGTTACTAATTTTTATAACTGAAATGCCATGCATGTATGGATGCTATATTCAAATTGGAAACATAGACATAATTGAAGTTCTAAAAGTTAGTCTGCTTATCATGTATAAAAGTCTAAGAAGAAAAAAATAAAGAATGCTATGTTAAGCTTCTTGAAATTGATTATCAGCCATCTCTTAATTTTTTTTAAATGCCAGTATATATTTTTTCTAACTTAAAATATATGTGGGTAAAAATGGTGGATTTTGCATGGGTTCTTCAATGTTTATTTTGACTTAAATAAAAACCTTGTAAATTCACTCTATTGATGAGGAATTTGTATTCCAAGAAGCAGTGGCTGCACTGTTATCTAAAATGAAAGAGTTTGCTGTGCATTTTAATAATGTAAACCAAGGTGGGCAGAGAAATGCGCATAGAACAACTCAGCATCCTGGAATCCTGAAGAACAGTTCTTCTTAACCTTTTGAAGATCACAACCTTTAAAATTCAGTGAAAGTATAATAACCTTTTTCTAGAAAAATTCCTAGGCACACATAGTTTTGCATAGATGTAGGATTCATGAAAACCAGATTAAGAAACGCCCATGTTATACAAAGCTTTCGCATATAAACATTTGGCATTCCAAGTATAAATTTCTTCTCTGCATTATTGCAGATGTATAGGGAACTTTACTGTGTAACACTTTGTTAAACCAGCCCTAGTTTGTTTATATTTTAGGAAATATAGTTAAGACTTTTTAGGAAGTCAGATTGGTTCTCAGGTTATTTTTGTGGTTCTCAGTAAGTACAGTTTTTGGAATGTTACCTTGATGATACAGAGTTTGAAAACTTAAGGGAAAATATTAACCTATTTCCTGGATCTAGAGAGAAACTAGATAAAAACCTTTAGAGTTCTGTGTACCAGAGGTTTTCAACTCTTTGATGAGCCAAGAGTTGGAATAACCTACCCTTTCTACTTCTGTTTAATAAAGCCAGAACAGCCAGTGCCGCTTCCCAGCAGTGGGGTTGTGAAGGGTAGTTCTTTTCTTTGCAGGAGACACCAATAAGATGTCCTTTTTAAATAAAGACTATAAGTAAACCCACTCATAAGCGAAAAGAATATAGATGTGAATGCCATGGAAGGCCAGCCCACAGACTGCTTGGAGTACCCACGAGATCTTTGGGAACCACTGCTCCATATTTCTAAGCCTTTCTTTAAGAATGAGGGACACAGCCATGCAGAAGTGACAAAATGAAGAAAGAAAGGTTATAAGTATGGCTAGTCCACTTTACTGTCATTTAAATTAACAATTTTTAAAACCTATGTCCATGTGCGATTTTATATATATCTTTTTACTACATACTTTTTGGTGGCCACACTTCTCACAAACCTCAGGACTTTTAACTGGAAGAAATGTTTGGGCCATGCTTTCCTTGCAGCTTTCACCACTACTTCCACTAACCTTCTCCACTTAGTAGCTCTCTGGCAAACCTCCTCCTGCTTCACTTCCTTGGGCCAGTCTTGGCTTACACCTCCGTTGACGTCTGCTTCGTTGCATTTGAGGGAAATGTTGACATCGATTTGACATAAGCCTTCTCCCCAGAGTGATTTCCTCCCTTTCCTTTGTCAACAGAAGAATGGTTTATTATTGCCAGTTTTGGCCTCCTCAGTGCTCTCACACTCTGCTACATGATCATCAGAGCCACAGCTAGCTTGAATGCTAATGAGTAAGTAACCAATTGTTTCTTGGATTGCATGTGCCAGATGATCCCAAGAGAATATGTAATTTTCATAAAGATCATGAGAATTGCCTTCTACCAATTTCATACTGATCCTGATGGGATCATACCTAGGAAAATAGTTTATTTCATGAACAGTAACACTGATTGGGAGTTCACCTTGCTCAGCAACAACTGCTCACTTTAGAAAAGATCTCAGGGCTTTCATTAGCCACAAGCTTAGAATAAATCAACAATGGAACAAATGCCAAGGGAACCAATACAGTCGTAGTATTTGGAGAATGCCCGTGTCCTAATCATAGACAGGATTAGCCCCACTTCGCTGTGTGCTTATCAGACTTTACCTGGAGTCTTATCTACTTAGCTTTTGGTGGAGTACTGGCACCCTGGCCTGTGGTCAAAGGAACATGGATGTTTAACCTGCAAGAAAGAAGCAGTCAGAAAGACCTGTGACTTCCAAATATTAGAAAGACTGTCAGGAGAAAAAGAAAATAAGCATAAACTATATTTCCATAGGACAAAATGAGGACCAAAGGGTAGGTTACAGGAAGGCAAAATTTCGCCTTGGTAAAAAGAAGAACATCTGTCAGCAAGGCTGTTTACCAGTGAGATGGTTTGCCGTTGGGGTAGGGAGTGCTCAGGATAAGAATGCAGGCGGAAGGAAGCTGGGTGTTGTCAAGGCTGTTGTCAGTAAAACGTTTTTCAGAGGATGGAAAATTGGGCTGGGTAACAGTTGAGGTCCATTTTGATCCAATGGTTTTCCAAGAGTAGCTTTCCATGGGGGTAAGATAAAGAAAAGGTTTTATTGGCTTTATTTATTTTGCTTTAAATTTTTGGCATTTACTGTAGGATACTATTCAGTCCTTTCTTTTAAGGAGTATTCATGAAAACTAATTCAAGATGAAAGCATCCCTGGGACACTGCCCAAATTTGAACCTGAATTGGTAGAATTCCTGTGCTCTCTATATTCAGTTATGTCCTGGCATTTTAATTGATTGATAACAACCAACCAAGCTCATTTAATTGATTTAATTAAATACTCATAGTCCAACTGTAGAAACAATGGGCAAGTAACCTCCACTTCCAGTGACATGATTTTATTACCTCTAACCTGATCTTTTGGCTAGATACTTGTAAGAAGTACCCTTTGGCATCCTTGACATATTGTATATTGGGAGGATGTCATGTCAGTTGGCATTCTTCAACCTGCAGATAAATAGCCTCAGCCTCATCCAGCAGGTCAACAGCTAGCTGCTTCTGTTGGGCCCACCTGATGCAGTTTTACTTCAACATAGCACAATGTTAATTGCCCAGATTCTGGAGTCAGGCATACCTGGACTTGACTCCCTGCTCCTCCATATTTTTCTTGTGAGACCTAGGCAGTTATATTTATCTGAAGCTTATTTTAGTCATCCATAAAACAAGAAGTTAGGAGTACATCATAGGGTTGTTGTGAGAATTAGCATATAAAGTGCTTAGCACAGTGCCTCGTACATAATAAGTGCTCAATAAATGTTAGCCAAAACAATTCCTCTGCAATTCTTTCAGAGTTCTATGAATAAGATGGCCATCTGCCTTTATCCTTTGGCAAATGAATTTAATTTTCTTCCATGAAGTAGAATACCGAATCATAAGAGCTCATGAGTACCTGTAATGCAAACCTCAGTTTCGAGAGAAATATTTATTTCACCTGCAGTCACCTCTTTTGTTTACTCCCATACCAACCCATCAAACTAGATGATAATGTAAGCCCACTTCTTTAAAATTTCACAGAAGAGTGAAAACAAATCACAGCAAGTAGCTGCACACTGGGCACTTTTAGAGAATTATTAAGTAATTTAGTAGTCACCTTACTGCCACTCAGAATCATCCAGGTGCTCAGTCCATGTATCAGATATTTTAGAGAATGCTCAATAGACATGTTACCTATTGTAAGTTAGAGTTCCGCTCATAAATGCCTGCATGACTCAGAATCTAAGTCATAGATCTTAGATCCATGTCTTAGTCCATCCCTTCTCCCATTAGCCTTTGTAGAGGGTTGATATTACAATTGTTCATTTGACTATTATTTCTGTGCCTTCAGTCAAAACCACTCTGAAGGACAATTTCCATGATTCCATTTAGAGAGAGAAATTGAGAGAGAGAGAGGGAGGGGGAGAGAGAGAGAGAAACAGAGAGAGAGAGAGAGAGAGAGAGAGAGTGTGTGTGTGTGTGTGTATACACACACATATGGATGCATGAAAGGATGGTCACCAAAATATTAATGGTGATTATCTTAATTTAGTACAATTTTGGGTGATGTTTTGCTCTCCTGTTGTGCTTTTATGTGTTGATTTTTTTTGTAACTGTAATTACTTAATTTTTTTAAAGACCCTTTTAATTGTAGGGGATAAAAAAAATAATAGCCAGGAACTCCCTGGTGGTCCAATGGTTAGCACTCTGCACTTCCACTGCCAGGGTCTTGGGTTCGATCCTTGGTCTGGGAACTAAGATCCCACAAGCCGTGCAGTGCAGCCAAAAAAAAAAAAAAAAGATAGCCACTCTTACTCAATGTCTCTTTCCCAAAAATGTTGATGAAAAATTCCTGTGTGGTTTAATTCCGGAGAAAAGTTTATTTTAGCAGATAAATTTATAATTATTCTTCATTAATGAAGTCTTTGAAATCTATCTTACCTTTTAACTTTTACCAAAAAATTACAATCAAAGTGAGATTGCCTTTTCAATTTAATTGCTCTGTTTCAATTTTCTGGGTAACCTCATCCATTTGTAAGATAGTCTTCTGTATAAATAGATTCTATCTTTTCACATTTTAATGATTTATCTGGAAATTAGTAGTAAATTCCACCTTATGCTTTCTATCTACTCTTATAGTTTACTTTTCTGACAGTGTTACACTGATTGTATTGTGATGTCAATAAGACCTTGACCCAGTCTAGTCACTGGTGAAACCCTGTGGGCAAGATGAAGCAGTACTGGCCATATATAAAGGCAGGGCTGCGGAACCCAGGCAGGTCCAGGCCTCCATGGGTTGCTGCTCCACTAGGGGTGAAAGCACTCTGCCTCCCTCACTACGCTCTGCGTGTTCACTCAGGGCCTAACTCAGAGATCAATGAAAAGTCCATGTATCTGGGGTCACCCCCTTCTATCGTGATGAAATACTATTTATGTAAGTACTCAACCATGACTACAAACAAATCTACTGAATTTTGAGACTTTGCAAATTTAAACAGGATAGTAGTCAAAGAGGCAAATAAATGTAAGTTAAATATATTTATACATATTAGCTTCCCTAACACTTGTTGTACCTAAGTAAGCAACATTATTGAATTTCAGTTCCCAGAGGAGGTTTTCTGCTCTACTTCATTATTCAAGTAAACCTTGTTAAATCCCAACATTTACCAGCTTACATTTATATAAATCCATTTTTCCCTCAACATAAAAAAGTAAATGTTTATTTGAAAAATAATATTTGTTTTTATTTGAGGAACAAGTTATAAGATATATGGATGATGTAGGAGAGATTTTGAGTCAAATGGGAGGTTCAGCTAGGTATTCTCTACAGCCCTTTCTTAGTTCCTGGATTCTGATGCATAGAAATCATGTTCTGAGATTTGCAGAGGATTGTAGCCCAGGCATTCAAGATTCAGAACAGTCGCAGGAGGAGGAAATGAATCTGATGTGGTTAACTTGATGAAATAACTGGAACAAATATGAAATCCTGTAGCATAACTGAAGACCAAGAAGCCCTAGCTCTGCGGCAGGTCATTGGTCTTCAGTTGTCCACACCAGTGTTCCCCTTGAGCTGTCCTCCTCTGAGGTTAGTGGTAGAAATTTTTAAGCCAGGTCAAAGGAACTGATGTTTCTATTTTACTCTCTACTCAATATTTCTGAATTGTTTTGCTCGGACTCTTTAATAGGAACGTTGACATATTTCAGTATGAAAGAGTCTGAAAACGTAATCATTTCTATCTTAGGGATGCTTACCTTAGAGGAGACTGGGGTGATGTAAGAGGTGTCCCCAGGTATTTGGAGGACCGCCAAAGATGAGAACAGCTACTGTTTATTGTATGCCTACCAAGAAATTACTCTTGTTTTGGGCTCTGTTACTACCCACATTGCCCCATTTAATACTCATAATGGTCCTGTGGTGACTAGCCAGTGCATACAGAGGGTGATACTTACTGTGTAGCTCTGGAGATATCTACAGGGAGGTAGATTTCCATTTCATGTAAGAAAGAACTTCCTGCCAGTCAGAATTGTCCATCCCTGACATGGGCTGTGTTGAAAGCTAATGAGCTTGCTGGGACCTGCGTATTCAGACAGAAGTTACAAGGCTGAGCTGTTTGGAGGCAGATCCTGAGTCAGGTAGAAGTTCTAAGACTCCTTCTAGTTCTCAGAGTTCCTCTTGAATTGTCTGTCCTAAATGGTCCCTTCCTAGGAGAGATCAGAGCCCAAGGAGAGGGGTAGGGGTCTCTGCTGGCTGCCTCTTTTAGAACCTTCAGGGTCAAAAGCAATGTTTTGTTTGTTTGTTTGTTTTTAACTTATTTATTTTTGGCTGAGTTGGGTCTTTGTTGCTGCGCGCCAGCTTTCTCTAGTTGTGGTGAGTGGGGGCTACTCTTCGTTGCAGTGTGCGGGCTTCTCACTGCAGTGGCTTCTCTTGTTGTGGAGCACAGGCTCTAGGTGTGTGGGCTTCAGTAGTTGTGGCTCGCAGGCTCTAGAGCACATGCATGCTCAGCAGTTGTAGCACTCGGGCTTAGTTGCTCCACTGCATGTGGGATCTTCCCAGACCAGGGCTCGAACCCATGTCCCCTGCATTGGCAGGTGGATTCTTAACCACTGTGCCACCAGGGAAGTCCAAAAGCAATGTTTTTAAAACTCTTTTTTTAACCATCTCCTACTGTAAGAAATACATTTTATATTTTGACCGTGCCCCCACATGTATAACTGAAACAGAAGTTCCACAGACATTTTCCTTACTACATCAGTATTCTCTGATCTATTCTTCTCTGTGCTTTTTTGTTGTGTTGTTGTTAATGTTGGTCATGAACTCCTGCATTGATTTTATGATCCATTAATAGGTTACAGCCTGCAGTTTGAGAAACACTGATCTAAAGATTTTTGAATTTTTAGTTTTCAACCTAAAAACTTTTGCTCACACTAGCACACATCTCTGATTGTTTATTTTCCTGAGACAGCCTTTTTTGTAGCAATACCAGCAAAGATTTGCCCCCAGTTTGATCATGAATACTCTTCTTTGTCTTAGTATTTAGTTCTTTTAGCCACTCTGAGCCTGAGATATATACACAGAGGAGTACCCTGAGGCCCAGAGGGGCTGAGTGACCCCCAAGAAATGCCATAGGAAGAAGGGCATGGGATTCAAGCCCAGTATTTCTGGTTCCAACTCTTTCCTTTACACTGCTTGTCTTTGACTACTCCAGAGAGCCATTTAAGGGCTCCAAATAATGCGGATGAAAAAGATAAATTTGGTTTTCTAAAAACATGGTGACAAAAAGAAGATTACAGCAGCAGAAGCCTTGACTGGACTTCTGTCTTTGACAGTGGTCAATCTTTCACTTTTCAGAAGTGCCTTTAATGTTTGGCTGCATAGTTGTTTATAATTTCTTAGGCAGAAAAAAAAAAGTAAGCTTAAAAATCTTTATTTGCCCATTGAAAGTCCTATATCCAGTTTTTCAGAGGAAATGTTATAAAAACAATGTGTTGTCTTAAATATGACCTACAATAAACAAGTGTAGAGCCCTGTTTGCAGTTTCTGTGAATGGCCTTCATACCCAGCCTTTCATTCATTAGGCACCATCTCCCCAGTGTTTGAGGCACCAGGCCTTGCCCTGCAGGAGCCCTGGGGAAAGGGAAGGGGGCTGCACTGCTCAGTGCTCTGCACTGCGGTGCTGGTTGAAGTGACGGAAGAGCCAGGGAGTACCTGCAGGCCCAGCACAAGATGACAGGAGTATCACACAGACACAGGGGAACTGCTACTTTTGCCCTGAGGGAGTTGAAAAAGGCTTCCTGGAGGGAGTGACTTAGAAATCAGGCCAGGCATAATTAAAGCACAAGGTGGGAAAAAGCAGAGCAGGTTCAGGGAGTTGTGTGGTTTGACGTGTCTGCTGTAGGTGGTGGCGACAGTAGGCAGACTACAGAATTTGGACTGTTTTTTTGTAACTAGCAGGTGATATCTAAGGCTTTTCAGCAAAAAGAAAATTGCTGATGGCTGAGAAGTTGCTTTCATGGTAGAGACTGGAAGCAAGAAGGTAGGTTAGGTGAAAATACAGAGCTGAAGGAGAAAGTCAGGATGATGGGGAGGAGATAAAACAGGAGATGCTGGAGAGTTGTATGTTGACCAAAGATTAAGAGGTTTGAAGTATGGGTCTGGAATTCTGCCGGGAAAAAAGAGCAGAATTGAAGATATGATGTGGGAACCATAGAAATGAACCAGATTCTGTAAGGGTTCAGGAACTAGGGCAGTCCCACAGTGCCAGGCTGCAGAGGGGGCAGCATTAGCCTGAGGGTAATGCAGGAAACTTCCAAAGATGTCAGGTACCTTCAGGCACCTGATTTAGGGACACACACACACACACACACACGCACGCACGCACGTAAAATCTGGGGAATTCCTGTAAGAAAGCCTTACATCCCTGGGAGTCTGTACTCCTCAAATCTTACTTCAAAATAAATAATGACATATTTGTTTGAGGTATAAAGCAGGAGCATATTGTAAAGACAGCAGCTACAGATTTCAGGGCACTCAGCATTTAGAACATGTGTTCAAACCAGGAAAAGTTGTAAATTGTACCACAGTTGTCCCTGCATTTTTAAACAAAGTGCTGTTAACCTGTACTTTTCCCTGCCTTCCTTTTGGAAGTACTAACACACTTTTAAGTGACTGAGCCACTTGACCTCAGATCTATAGCTGCTGAGTTCAGGAAAATGCTAGTGACTTACTGGCTTTACCCAATTGGTCTGGGAAATACTTGGGGACAACCCCAGGCCACCATTCAGTTAGGATTACTTTCTCTGTTATTTTAAAACATTGACAACTACCCGTTAACTAATTCTTGACCTCTCTTTTTTCCTTTTATTCCATAGGGTAGAATGGTTTTGAAGAAGGAAAAGAATGCTTTCTGACTGATTGCCTTGAGGGAAAAAAGAACCTATTTTTGTGCATCATTTACCAATCATGCCACACAAGCATTTATTTTTAGTACATTTTATTTTTTCATAAAATTGCTAATGCCAAAGCTTTGTATTAAAATAAATAAATAATAAAATTAAAAGACTGTGTTGTTGCGTGTTATTCACCCACTTGTGTTTGGAAGGCTGATTTGGAGATCACATACCCAAAGTTCATTTGTGTGTGTTTCAGAGACAGAACATGCTCGTACTCCCCAGGGGAGGAACAGTGATGCTGTTTCTTTTGGTCTTTTCACATTGGCTCCTGTTGTGCCCAGGTAGGACCCAAGTGTGGGGACATCCTGTGTGGTGATGCTCCCTCGGGCCCTGAACTGAGTTGCTCCATTTTGTTTTCTTCAAGGTCGCCATTCACTCTCTGATAATTTCTTGTTCCTTTGTCGGTGGTTGATCTGACTCCTCTAGAACGTCAGCTCCACAGCCACAGGGACATTTAACTGTGTCACTTGCCACTGTATCTCTGGTACCTAGTAGAGTACTTTGCACATAGTAAGTGCTCAATAAATATTTGGTGGGATGAAAGCGTGAGTGTACGAAAAATTTTCCAAAATACATAACTGATTAGTAATAAATTATATCTGTCCGAGATTTTTTTTTTATGTAGTTTGTACTGTATTCTTTTAAAAACAGTGAATTCTGAAGTTGGATGAGAGCAATTTTACATGTATAAATGAAGTTTTTTTGCATTACTTGTGAGGAAGATGTTGAAATATTTTATGTTATATGAATCTTATGCTTGAAGGGATTATCAGTATGTGTAAATGTGCCCAACCTTCCACCTCAGCATACCTGAGAGTTGAGAATATTCCCACTAGTAGTAATAGGTCCACTACAGCAGTCAATACTCAAATCAGTAGGGGTTGAAGATTCTTTTCTTTTTTTTATTGAGATATTATTCACATACCATGAAATTTACCCTTTTAAAGGGTAAAGCCACTGCAGTGGTTTTTAGTATGTTCACAAGGTCGTACAACCATCACAACTATCTAATTCCAGAACGTTTTTGTCATCCCAGAAAGAAGCCTCATACCCATTAACAGTAACCTCTCACCCCTGCCAGCCCAAAAACCACTAATCTACTCTATGTGTCTATGGATTTGCCTGTTCAGGACATTTTGTTTGTTTGTTTTTTGTCTTTGTGGTATGCGGGCCTCTCACTGTTGTGGCCTTTTCCGTTGGGGAGCACAGGCTCCGGACGCGCAGGCTCAGCGGCCATGGCTCACGGGCCTAGCCGGTCCGCGGCATGTGGGATCTTCCTGGACCGGGGCACGAGCCCATGTCCCCTGCATCGGCAGGCGGACTCTCAACCAGTGCGCCACCAGGGAAGCCCTGTCCAGGACATTTTGTATAAATAGAATCATACAATATGTGGCCTTTTGTGTTTGGCTTCTTTCACTTAGTATACTGTTTTCAAAATTCATCCAGTTGTAGCATGTATCAGTACTTTGTTCTTTTTTGTAGCTGAATAATATTCCATTGTATGGATATATGCTGCATTTTTTTCATCCATCCATTGATGGACATTTGGGTCGTTTCCACATTTTGGCTTTTATGAATAATGCTTCTATGAACATTTGTATACAAATTTTTGTGTGAACATATCTTTTTAATTCTCTTGGGTATATCCCTAGGAGTAGAATTGCTGGGGTATATGTTAACTCTAAGTTTAACTTGTTGAAAAACTACCAAACTGTTTGCCAAGCATCTGTACAATTTCACATTCCTACCAGCAATGTACGGGTTCCAGTTTCTCTACATCCTCACCAGTGCGTATTATTTTCCTTTTTCTAAAAACTTATAGCCATGTCTAGTGAGTGTGAAGTGGCACCTCACTGTAGTTTTGATTTGCATTTTCCTAGTGACTAATGACGTTTCACATCTTTTCATGTGCTTGTTGGCTACTTGAATATCTTCTTTGGAGAAATGTCTATTTAAGTCCTTTGCCCATTTTTAATTGGATTATTTGTCTTTTTGTTACTGAGTTGTAAGAGTTCTTTATACATTCCAGATACTAGGCCCTTATCAAATATGTGATTTGCGAATATTTTCTCCTATAAGTTCTCTATTCACTTTCTTGATAGAATCTTTTGAAGTACAAGTTTTTTTGTTTTGGGGGTTTTTGGGGGGGAGTCCAATTTGTCTATCTTTTCTTTGGTTTGTGTTTTAGGAGTCATATCTAAGAAACCATTGCCTAATTCAAGGTCACAAAAACTTTCAAGAGTTTTATAGTTTTAGCTCTTATATTTAGTTCTCTCATCCATTTTGAGTTAATATATGTATATGATGTGAGGTAGAGGTCCAACTTCATTTTTTTTTTTTTTTTTGCATGTTGGATATTTATTTGTCTCAGTACCATTTGTTAAAGAGATTATTCTCTCTTCCCCAGATGAATGGTCTTGGCACTCTTGTCAAAAGTTAGTTAGGCATAATATATGAATTTATTTCTAGACTCTCAGTTCTATTTTATTGGTCCCTATTCTGTCCTTGTGCCAGTATCCCATGGTATTGATTACTATTACTTTGTAGTAAGTTTGAAATTGGGAAGTGTGGGTCCTCCAGCTTTTTCACGATTGTTTTGGCTATTCAAGGCCCCTTGCATTTCCATATGAATTTTAGGATCAGTTTTTAATCTCTGCAAAAAAAGCCCCCTGGGATTTTGATAGGAATTACCTTGAATTTGCAAGTCATTTTAGGTAGTAGAGTCATCTTAACAATATTAAGTCTTCCAATCCATGAACAGGAGATGCCTTCCTATTTATTTATTTAATTTCTGCAGAAATGTGATTGATTTTTGTACATTGATCTTTTATCCTTGCAACCTTGCTGCACTCATTTACTAGCGCTAATAGTTTTTTAGTGGATGCCTTAGAATTTTCTATATACGAGATCATGTCATCTGCAAATAGAGATAGTTTTACTTCTTCCTTTCCAGTCAGGCTGCCTTTTATTTCATTTTCTTTTTTTTTTTTTTTTTTTGCGGTACGCGGGCCTCTCACTGTTGTGGCCTCTCCCGTTGCGGAGCACAGGCTCCGGACGCGCAGACTCAGCGACAATGGCTCACGGACCCAGCCGCTCCGCGGCATGTGGGATCTTCCCAGACCGGGACACGAACCCGTGTGCCCTGAATCGGCAGGCGGACTCTCAACCACTGCGCCACCAGGGAAGCCCCATTTTCTTAATTGCCCCTGGCTAGAGCCTTCATTAGTAGAATGTTGAATAGAAGTGGTAAAAGCAGACATCTATGTCTTGTTCCTGATCTTGAGGGAAAAGCGTTTAGTCTTATCACTGTTGAGTATGATGTTAGCTGTGGGATTTTCACTGATGTCCTTTTATCAGGTTGAAAAGTTCCCTTTTGCTTCTAGCTTGTTGCGTGTTTTTATCATAAACGAGTTTGGGTTCTGTCAAATGCTTTTTCTGTACCTGTTGAGATGATCGTGTGGTTTTTGTCTTATTTTATTAATATGGTATATTATATTAATTGATTTTCATATGTTGAACCAACCTTACATTCCTGAGATAAATCCCAATTGGTCATAATAGGATTATGTTTTTCTATGTTTCAGGATTCAGTTTCCTAGTATTTTGCTGAGGATTATTATATCTATATTCAATGAGGAATATTGGTCTGTAATTTTCTTGTGATGTCTTTGTCTGACTTGGTATTAGTGTAATGCTAGCCTCATATAATGAATTATGAAGTGTTTCCTTCTCTTCTGTTTTTTGAAAGCGTTTGAGAGGAATTGGTGTTAATTCTTAATTGGTGGAATCCACCAGTAAAGCCATCCGGTCGTGGTCTTTTCTTTGTGGGAAGTTTTTTGATTACTGATTTACTCTCTTACTTCTTATAGGCCTGTTCAGGTTTTCTATTTCTAGTTAAGTCAATTTCAGTAATTTGTGTCTCTCTAGGAATTTGTCCATTTCATCTAGGTTATCACATTTGTTGGCATACAATTGTCCATAAGATTCCCTTATAATCCTTTTTGTTTCTTCAGTGTCAGTAGTAATGTCCCCTTTCATTCCTGATTTTAGTAATTTGAGTTCTTTTTTGCCTGGTCAAAGATATATGCACCTAACACTTATCCATGGTTTAGCTAGTTATGCCTTGCTAAAGGTTTGTAAATTTTGATCTTTTCAAGGAATGAACTTTTGGTTTTATTGCTTTGTCTATTTTTCTATTCTCTACTTTATTAATTTTCACTCACATCTTTATTATTTTCTCCCTTCTTCTTGCTTTGGGTCTCATTTTTTTTCTTCTTCTCTTAAGGTGGAAGATTATGTTATAGATTTCAGATCTTTCTTTTTTAATATAAGCATTTACAGCTATAAATTTCTCTGTAAGCACAATTTCACCCATCCATAATTTTAGTATGTTTTGGTTTTTATATCATTCATCTTAAGAGTACTTTCTAGTTTCTGCTATGATTTTCCTTTTGATCCATTGCTTGTTTAAATCCCACCTATTTGTGAATTTCCCAAATTTCCTTCTGTTATAGAGTTCTAACTTCTTTCCATTGTGGTTGGAGAACATACTTCGTATGATTTCAGTCATTTTACTTATAGTGAGGCTTGTTTTATAACCTAACATATGGTCTATCCTGGAGAATGTTCCATGTGCAGTTGAGAAGAATATATAGATTGTTGTTGCTGGGTGGAGTGCTCTATAGGTCTAGTTGGTTAATAGTGTTATTTAAATCTTCTCTTTCCTTCTTTATCTTCTATCTAGTGTTCTATCCATTATTGAAAGTAAAGTATTGAAGCCTCCAATGACTGTTGTTGAATTGTCTATTTCTCCCTTTGATTATGTCTGCTTTTGCTTCATGTGTTTGGAGGCTCTCTTGTTAAGTGCATATGGGGTTAAAGGATTTTTAAAAGCTGCACAGGTTATTCATTACATCATTATTCATTGAGATTCACTGGTTCAGTCGTCCTCCTGATATTTCCAGCCAACTCTAAATGCTAGAGAGTTAAGCTCAGTGTGTTTGATCTTACCCTCTAGAATGGGTTCTGTTGCCTTGACATTCTCCTTAATACCTACAAAATGTTTTTCACTTATTAGTATTTTCATCAATTAATAGTATAGTTCCTCCCCGCCTACCTTTATCCAGTGAAAATCAAATTAGTTGTTCCCGCTCCTCTATTTCCCATTTATGATGAATTGTTATTTTCCTTCATCAACAGTCAGGAAATGTAGGACTATTTAATGGCAATGTTACTGTTTCTATTACTGTTACTTTCACCCTTTTCACATTATTTCAAGTCCTAGCAGAGAGTAAGACTAAGAAAAGTAGGTGCTGTTCAGACCAAATACAGACTTTTTACAAAAGCTAAGAAATAAAATGAGTGAATTACTAGGATAGGGCTTTCCATTAATCTTAGGGAAGATTTGCATCATCCATTGAAATTTGAACCTTCTGTTTTGTGGCTTTGAGATTGAACTGACATTGTCAAGTTTTTACATCTCAATTATTTCATGGTCTCAGTGCTCTTTAAAGTGTGGGATTTGTTCCTTAGAACCAAAGTTAGAATTAGCATCAAAATACAGTTGCTTATTTCTTCATGGGCATGGTGCTATCAACTAAGAAATCAGCTTTATGAATTGAAGCAATGTATGAAATTGAATAATTTCTTGTTTACTATTTTAAAAATTATTGAGTGATCAGAAATTAGTCTGGAACAGATGTGATATTTCAGAGTTTTTAAACCCTTCTTGGACAGACTTTTGTAATGCATGAGGCATAGGTTGTTTTGTTTTGTTTTTTACACACACACATATAGTATTATTCAAGAGTATTTTATTTCAAGGAAGCCTCAGTGTTTACAATAGACCAAAAGTTGGTAAGAATTTAGTCCAAAGAGCCTCCAACAGGAATGCAGCTTACCTGATCCTGCCTGGCAACTTCAGACCTGAAGAAATTAAATCTGACTTCTCTTTGGCCAGCTGGGTTGTTACTTTAGGCTTTTTAATAGTTGAGAAAAGATCCTGAAGTTTCCTTGACTTTTTATCTACCAAATTATTTGGTTATGCTAAATTCCTTATCAAGACAGTTTAAGAATAGAACTTAATGGCAACAGATAATACAAAGAATCCAGTTGAAATAGAAACTGCCATTCTAGATCTCTGCTGTGAAGCTGGGCAGGAGAAAACTTAACTATAGCTAGCAGTTCAGATCACAGGATGTGCCAGACACCATGCTGAGTGTTTTATATACATTATAATTTTCATCTTGGCAGCATCCCAATGAGAGAAGTTATAGCTCTTCTCTTACAAATTAAGAAATTGAGGCTTAGAGAAGGTCAAGTAACTTGGCCAAAATGACTCACCTATTAAGTGGCAAAGTCAGAAATGAGACCCTGGCAGCCCAGGGTTATTGTTCCTAACTGCTGGCCACCCTTCATCCATGAGACAATTGGGCCAGTATTTGTTAGGTTGTGCACAGTTTTTTTGTTGTTGTTGTTTTGCAGTACGCGGGCCTCTCACTGCTGTGGCCTCTCGCGTTGCGGAGCACAGGCTCCGGACGCGCAGGCTCAGCGGTCACGGCTCACGGGCCCAGCCGCTCCGCGGCATGCGGGATCCTCCCGGACCGGGGCAGGAGAGTCGGCAGGCGGACTCTTAACCACTGCGCCACCAGGGAAGCCCTGTGCACAGTTCTTGTACTTGAGGAATTCAGAGTCTCAGGAGAAAAACAGGAAAATAAACAGAGGGAACTGAAGGGAAAGCTTTATATATGCACACATATTATATATATATACACACACACCAATATATAGTGTATGTACTTATTTGTTTTATATATAGTGTGTGTGTATCACAGAAAAATGGACAGAGTATATATACACACACTATGTTTTTAAAGTTAATGAATAACCACAATAATAATAGCTAACCTATAGTGCTTACTATGTGATAGGCACTCTTCTAAACATTTTGCATATATTAACTCATTTAATCCTTGCAACAATCCTATTATTAACCCCATTTTACAGATGAGGAAACAAGTTTAGAGAAATCCAATAACTTGCCAAGGTTAAAGTGCTAGTAAGTAGCTGCAGCTAGACTCCAGTGCATATAGCCTGGCTCCGGTGTCTGTTCTAACCCCCTTTCTGCTTTGTCTCTTAGAGAAGCTCACCAAGTGGAAGGTAGGTTACAGGGCATGCTGACCACAGGACCCATGTGTGCAAAGCATAATAGTAGGAAAGTCTGAGAAGTGTGATGGGCTTGGATTTAGGACACAAGCAGGGCTGGTGAGAAGAGTTTTTCTAGAGCTAGAGATGGCGATGCTCTGCACAGAGCATGGGCTTTCCAGTGGGGAGCCATGAAGAGGCTCGTGCATTTTAGCAGGTATGAATTAGAGGCAGACTGGCTCCTGAAATTAAAATACTGGGGTCACTGAAGAAAGCAGGTAGAGGTGCTGGTTTAGAACATTACAGCTTAGAAGCTACCTTAAACAAGCCAGCAGGTAAGAAATGGGATGAAAACAGTTGGGTCAGTGACAAGGGGAAGATTCTAGAAACCCGTAAGTAAGGAGACCTCTAGGAAGAATTCACTCAGTGCAGCAGAGCTTTATGAGTGCATTTATGCTGACTCAGAGTACAGCTCAGAGAGGAGTTTTGAAATTGTCTTGGGGAAATACTTTCTTTACTGAGGAGTCAAAAAGCAGGTATAAATAACAGGAGCTAGGGTAGCAGCTAAACCTGAGTTTGACCTGAGCATAAGAAAGGGTAATGGCAAACCCAGGTGATGAAAATATGCCCAAGATGGGTGGGCTATATTGGTGGCAACAGCCTGGCCATTCTTTGACGAGGCTTCAAAAAACTGAGAAGAAATCTAGTAAATCTTAAAATTATCCAGTTCCTTTTTCATGAAAGTTCCTTTTGAGGAAAGTGTCAGTCAGTCTTTCCTAATCAAGGGAAAAGGGCTTTTCTCACCCTGGGTGAGGAAGCTGAGGCACCATTGCCCTCTGCCTTAAGGGGGTGCCTCTTCCTGCTCAGGCTGCCCCAAAGCTCAGGGCGAAGTTGGGCACTTGGCCAGAGGTGGACCTGACCTGACCCTTCCTCTGGGAGGCTTCTTGCCTCATGACCTCCATACACACACGCCACCACACGTGACTAAAACAAGAACAGCCTACACACGTGGGCAACGAAGAATGTTCAGAATTCAAGGCACAAATGACTTAATTTCTGTCCCAGAAAAGGGAGTTCTCCAGCATTTTGCTTTTGGTCACAGGCATATCATAACTATAGTGTAGGGAAGTTGTGTCTTAGCAGGTAGGGGTAGTTTATAAAGGCAAAAGACAAAGTGTAGCCCAAATTACATTTGAAAAATCCCTCAAATCCCAGTGAAATGCTGACAGGGGGTATACAGGAGACTGCAACTTACTGAAGAAACGTCAGAGTCATGTACTCCTGTCACTCTTCTAGCAGGGCAGATACTCCTGGTATGGGGTGACAGGCAGACTCACCCCCACTATTTAAATGTTCTCTCTCTCACCCTCCTCTTCCACCTTTCTCTCCTGGCATTTATTGTTGAGTGGGTATATAAACGTACATTGAAACTCAGGCTCCCACTCTCTAAACCGGGATGGAATCCTCTTCAACAGAAGTATTCATGTGCAGCCTAAGACAGACATAAAAGTTCACAGCAGCAGAGCATAGTATTTAGGTTCCTGTCAAGGCCAGCACTGCTAAGCTTTGGGAGAAGCAAATTGAATTTTTATTGACCCTCGGAGTACTTAACCTACACAGCCAGCTAAGTTAACTGAAACAACAAAGCAGCATCTCTTTGGTGCTGTAGACCGATGTGATCCACACATTCGAACGTGTAGTCAGGCGACAGAGGTATGAGTCCCAGACCAGCCCCTTCCTGACTGGGTCAGTCACTTACCCTCTCACAACCTCAGTTTCTCAGCAGTGGAATGAAAGTTACGATAATAGCCACACAGGGCTGTGAGAAATAGATGATTTGTGAAGGTGCCTGGCATATAGTGTTACCCAATAATGTTTGTTCCTTCCTTGTATGGAAAGATGGACTGACCTATAAAAGTCCTTCCTAGTGTTGATAATAGGAAAGCCTTGCTCAGGCATCCTTCGGACCAGGAAAGGCTCCACACTGCTGAGGTTTTACAACTGATCTTCTATTCCATGCTTGGGTCCATTGGGCACCACTACCTCTCCCTCATGTCTACCCATGCTCATCTTCATCAAGGAACAGGGGTCCTGGGTCCAGGTGAGAACTCATGAAGCCCTTTGAAAGGTCTCTTGGAAAAGCTGTCTCACCTCCAACCACGATCCCTGTTTTACATGAGGAAAGCTTATGGGAAAATTCTGGTCATTTATCACTTTTCAACAGGTGCAACCACCATTAAACCTAAAGCTTTGCTGCTTGTGAGCAAATATTTGCATCTGATCTAGAAATGGGGCCCACAGGCTAGAAATGACGCAAAGAAAATAGGAGGAAAGGGGACTAGGAAGGGGGGTGTAGTAGCCCCCATTCACAGAGCTAAGCACCGTCACCCCTGGAGCCTCACTCCAAGTGAACTCTTGATTCCTCAGGGTAAAGAAGACTTGAGCATTGTCTAATTTCTTTAAGAAGACACAAGATAAAGATTTGTAGATTACATTGTTACATTAATTATAGGAATGCAAGGTTTCCATAGTGAAAGTAATTCTTAAAATTTGCTGAAAACTTGTGTCTTCACTTATGTTCTATTTTTTTAATTTCTTGAAAAGAAAGAGAAGTAGTAGCAACATTGTATTTTTTATTTTTTTATTTTTTATTTATTTTTTTTTAATTTTTGGCTGCGTTGGGTTTTCGTTGCTGTGCGCGGGCTTTCTCTGTTTGCGGCGAGCAGGGGCTACTCTTCGTTGTGGTGTGTGGGCTGCTCATTGTGGTGGCTTCTCTTGTTGTGGAGCACGGGCTCTAGGCACGCGGGCTTCAGTAGTTGTGGCACACATGCTCAGTAGTTGTGGCTCGCAGGCTCTAGAGCACAGGCTCAGTAGTTGTGGCGCACGGGCTTAGTTGCTCCGCGGCATGTGGGATCTTCCTGGACCAGGGCTCGAACCCGTGTCCCCTGCATTGGCAGGCGGATTCTTAACCACTGCACCACCAGGGAAGCCCAACATTGTATTTTTTAAATCCAAGTTGTTACCAGGACTTTTGTAAAGTCCTTGGGAAGTTTTTGAAGTTTAATTAAATTTTGATTGCCTTAGAAAAGGTATACCTTCTTATTTACTATTGCCATTTCTTATGCAGCATAAGAAACAAATCAGTTGATGGTGTTGCAACTAGGGTGTTTTAAATTATCGTTAAACGTTTTTTGCAGTTTGATCATAACTGTAATCCAAGTTACTTATGTTTTAAGAGTACAAAACTGAAAGATAACTTAAGTTTTGGATTCAGATTTACCAGGATTCAACTTCTAGCTTTATGATCTTGAGCAAGTTTTTTAATCTCTCTGAGCCTTAGTTTCCTCTCTGTGAAATAAGAATAACTTTTCTATCTTATGGGATTGTTGTGAAATTGTATATAAATGTTAAGTTTTCCTGGGACTTACCTGGTAGTCCAGTGGCTAAGACTCTGTGCTCCCAATGCAGGGGACCCAGGTTCAATACCTGGTCAGGGAACTAGATCCCACATGCTGCAACTAAGAGTGTGCATGCCACAGCTAAAAACCCGCATGCCACAACGAAGATCCTGCACTCGGTGACGAAGATCCCGCATGCTGCAACTAAAACCCGATGCAGCCAAATAAATAAATAAATAAATATTTTAAAAATAAATGTTAAGTTTTTCCCTTTTATCACCTTTTTCTTGTACTTAGAAATCATTTTAAATTATTTTTCTGAATAAATAATGTATGTACATGATTTTTTAAAAAGTCAAAATAGTACAGAAGAGTGTAAGGTGAAAAGTACATCTCCCTGTCACCCTGACCCAGTGCCCCAGGCCTCATCCAGCAGTCTCTGTTGCCTACATGTACAGTTCCAGAGAGATTTCATGCAGAGAGAAGCATATTCTTTCACACGCACCTTTTTAAAACAGTTACTAGCATCATATATGATGCTTCCCCCCCACAAAATCTCTCCTATACATAGTTTTAAACATATTATCTATTGGTCACTGATCTATTAATTTTCCTTTATCCCCAAAGGAAAAAAAAGAAAGACATTTCTGAGGCTTTCTGCCAAACCAAAGACAGAAAACAGTTAGATGACAAGTTAGCCTAGGGTGTTTCAAGAATTCACTGTTAACATCCCTGAAGAAAACTTTACACCTTTGAAGTAAAGAAATCTCAGAGAGAGACTCACAAATACTGTCACAAGATGCTCTAATGGTTACATTTGTAAACAATTAGGACTTATGCTTTTGTGAATGTTTCCTGTCTTCATGTTAACCTTACAAGTGTCCCCTAAATGGCTCTACAGGATTCTCTTTCGTTTTTACATCTGCATCAACTATCCCCTTAACTGTCTAAATTCCTTTTTACAAAAGCTTGCAATGTCAAGGCATAGACAGGCTTCCATTTTCTCTTTGCTAGAACTGAGTCAGAAAACATATACTTAAAATTTGAGACCAAGAATTTAGGAAACAATAGGTTATCCAGAAAATAATATGCAGACCATTATATTCTTCTCCCCCAATATTTGGAGATTTTCCCACATCAGTGCATACATATCTGTCTGCCTCATTTTCTTTAATATTAACAAATGCATTGTGTATTGAATCAGTTCTCAATTGATGGACATTTCAGTTACTTAAAATCTTCATAATCTTTATGAAAGTCATATAGCTGCCAAAAATCAGTGATATACAGAAGTAGCAAGTGGTGGTTAATTACTGGCTTTTTGATTGTATCTTACTGTGAAAGCCCTTTTTATTTCATGCTGAGAGAGTTCCAAGTTAAAACTATTTAAACACTAATTAGTGGTTGCTAATTGGGATAGTATACATCCCAGTCAGCTCAATTTTATGGAGTATTTACTGGCCCAATGTGAAGACACTGAAATAAAATATATCTGAGTTGTATCCATGAGTAGTTTTTGGTCTAATTGGGGAAGGAAGATTAAAAAAAAAAAAAACAACAAGTAGGACAACACACATAATCAGGTACTTACATTTTGCAGAGAATTGCAAAATCTTCTCTTTTATCTTTTTAAATTACATTCATCAATTTCAGGATTTGAAGGTCTAGAAGGGACTTTAAGCCACACTAAGAGAACTCTAAGCCAATTGATAATAAATTGATCAGGTTTCCACTATTGGAAATGTGGTTATGTCATTACTAACTTGTTGCAGTTCAACCATCATACCAAGCACAACCAGCAAATATGGAAAAAGCATTTTTTCAAACATTCTATCTTAAGACATTGAAGAGCTATCAATGCAGTGAGGACTTCAGGAGCCACAAGCCCAGAGAAAAAGGAAGTTCAACAATGAGCATTTGAGGCATTTGCTAATTCATAAACAATAGCTGTGAAGTGACCAAAATGTGGTGGCTGACAGACGGAGATGAGGAGAGCTCAGGCAGTCCTGTTGGGCTTGTGAGACAAAACTTAGAGTTCAGGGCCCACCAAGGAGAACAAACCCTGATAAACACCCTAGGCTTTCCATTGGAATCCCCAGAGGGCTTACTCTGCAACTAGAGGATGAACTAGAATTTGACTAGCCTTCTCAAAAACTGAAGTGCAACTCTGAATTTGCTTAATTTCTGATTGGATTAACGTGACATACCCATACCCTAAAAGTGGTATGTTTCCACCCAAGGCAATAGGAAATCCTCTGGAGGAAGGTACCACCATCAGCAGCCTCAGATTATCACACTTTTCATATATAATGTCTAGCAATCCATCAAAAGTACCACGCATACCAGATGACCAAGTGACCAAAAAAGAGAAAAAGCAAAGAATAGAACTAGATCCCAAGAAATACAAATATTGGAAATATAAGACATAGAATTTAAAATAACTTTAAGTATTTTTAGGAAACCAATGACAAGATGGATAATTTCAGCAACTAAATAGAAACAACAAAGAATTATATGGAATGTGAGGACTGAAAAATATACTAGTTGAAAGTAATAACTCAATAGAAGGTTTAACATCAACTTAAACATCACTGAAGAAAGGATTTATGACCTGGAAAGGAGAAAATATGCAACCTGAAACACAAAAAGAAAAAGAGGAGAAAAATACAGAAAAAAGCATAAGAGAGTTTAGATTGTGATGAAAAAAACCTAATTTACATGTAATTCAAGTCATAGAAGGCAAGGAGATAAATTGAGGCAGAGCAATATTTGGATAGATAATGGCTGGGAATTTTCCAGAACTAACAAAAGACATCAAACCACTGATTCAAGGAAACCACACCAATAGTAAAAGTGAAAAAAAAAAGGGCAAAGAAAAATTTAAAAGCAGTTAGAGGAATAAAAGATACTTCCTTAACTGAGAAGAAATTCACATAACAAAAACTTAACCATTTTAAAGTGAACAATGGCATTTAGTATATTCACAATATTGTGTAACCACCACTTCTATCTAGTTTTTTAAAGTTTTCAACATCCCAAAAGGAAACCCCCTACCCATTAAGTCATTGCTCCCTATTCCACTCTCCCCAGCCCCTGGTAACCACCTCATCTGTGTTCTGTCTCCATGGGTATGCCTGTTCTGGATATTCCTAATAATTGAATCATATGGCATACGTGACCTTTTTTGTCTACCTTCTTTCACTTAGCATGTTTCAAGGATCATCCACATCATAGTATGCATGTATCTATGCTTCATGCCCTTTTATGGTTGAATAATAGTATAATAGTTTGTTGTATCTATATATATGCCACAATTTGTTCATCCATTCATCTATTGATGAACATTTGGTCTACTTCCACCTTTGGCTGCTGTAAATAATACTGCTATGAATTGGTGTACAAGAATTTGTTTGCATCCCTCTTTTTTTTCTTTTTTTTCGTAGTACATGGGCCTCTCACTGTTGTGGCCTCTCCCATTGCGGAGCACAGGCTCCGGACTTGCAGGTTCAGCGGCCATGGCTCACGGGCCTGGCCACTCCACAGCATGTGGGATCTTCCCAGACCAGGGCATGAACCCGTGTCCCCTATATCGGCAGGCAGACTCTCAACCACTGCGCCACCAGGGAAGCCCCTGCATCCCTCTTTTTAATTCTTTTAGGTATATACCTAGGAGTGGAATAGCTGAGTCATGTGATAATTAATTCTATGTTTAACTTTCTGAGGAACCTCCAAACTGTTTTCTACAGTGGCTGAACCATTTTATATTCCCACCAGCAATGTACAAGGATTCAAATTTCTCTACATTCTCATCGGGACTTATTATTTTCCTTTTCTTTTTAAATTATAGCCAATTCTAGTGGGTGTGAAGTAGCACCTCATCATGGTTTTGATTTGATTTTCCTAATGACTAATGTCATTGAGCATCTTTTCTTGTGCTTGTTGACCACTTATATGTTCTTTAGAGAAATGTATATTCAAGTCCTTTGCCCATTTTTTATAAATTGATTTATTTTATTTATTTATTTTTGACTGCATTGGGTCTTCATTGCTGCATGTGGGCTTTCTCTAGTTACAGCGAGTGGGGGGCTCCGCTTTGTGGCAGTGCACGGGCTTCTCATTGTGGTGGTGGGCTTCTCATTGTGGTGGCTTCTCTTGTTGCAGAGCACAGGCTCTAGGTGCGCGGGCTTCAGTATTTGTGGTGTGCGGGCTCAGTAGTTGTGACTTGTAGGCTCTAGAGTACAGGCTCAGTAGTCGTGGCGAACAGGCTTAGTTGCTCTGCAGCATGCGGCATCTTCCCAGACCAGGGCTCAAACCCGTGTCCCCTGCATTGGCAAGCAGATTCCTAACCACTCTCCCACCAGGAAAGCCCTGCCCATTTTTAAATTGGATTGTTTGTCTTTTTGTTACTGAGTTGTAAGAGTTCCTTATATATTTCAGATACTACACCCTTATCAGATATATGATTTTCA
Organism: Pseudorca crassidens; assembly: GCF_039906515.1. Lineage (NCBI taxonomy): Eukaryota > Metazoa > Chordata > Mammalia > Artiodactyla > Delphinidae > Pseudorca > Pseudorca crassidens. Next base: position 137,747,249 of record NC_090298.1, on the reverse strand, counting down.
AAGAGTTTCTTTCATTCTTTGTCTATTCACTTTCTTGATAATGTCTTTCAAGCACAAATTTTTAATTTTGAAGGAGTCTTTTTTTTCTTTCATTGTTTGTGTTTTTAGGTGTCATATCTGAGAGACCATTGCCTAATTCAAAGTCACAAAAACTTCCAGAGTTTTGTAGTTTTAGCTCTTATGTTTAGATCTTCATCCATTTTGAGTCAACATATGTATGTGATGTGAGGTAGAGATACAAATTCTTTTGCATGTAGATATCCATTTGTCCCAGTACCATTTGTTGAAGAGATTATTCATTTTTCCCTGTTGAATAGTCTTGGTACCCTTGTCAAAATTCAGTTGAGCATAATATATGAGTTTATTCATGGACTCTCAATTCTATTTTATTGACTCTATGTCTGTCCTTGTGCCAGGATCACATGGTATTGATTACTGTTGCTTTGTAGTAACTTTGAAATTGGGAAGTGTGAGTCTTCCAACTCTGTTTTTCCTCCTTCAATATGAAATATATTACTTTCTTAATTTTAATTTTATTGGAGTATCATTGATTTACAATGTTGTGTTAGTTTCAGGTGTACAGCAAAGTGATTCAGTTATACATATAATATATTCATTATTCTTTAGATTCTTTTCTCTTATAGGTTATCCTAGAACATTGAGTACAGTTCCCTGTGCTGTACAGTTGGGCCTTGCTGGTTATCTATCTTATATGAAATATATTACTTTTAAAGTAGCAACAGAGGACTGACAGTTGGTGTCTTGACAGAAACAATGGAAACCAGAAAACAGTGGAATGAAGTGTTATGGGAAAAACATGCCAACCTAAAAACCTAGGGAAAAAAATTCATCAAAAATAAAGATGAGGGGACTTCCCTGGTGGTCCAGTGGTTAAGAATCCATAGTGCAATGCAGGGGACACCGGTTCAATCCCTGGTCAGGGAACTAAGATCCCACATGCCGCGGGGCAACTAAACCCTCATGCCATAACTACAGAGCCCACTCTGGAGCCTGCACACCACAACTAGAGAGAATCCCTCACACCACAACAAAGAGCCCACGGGCTGCAACTAAGACCCAATACAGCCAATAAATAAATAAATAAATATATTTTTTTAATTATACTCTTAAAAGTTTTTTTAAAAATAAAGATAAACTTATAAAAATAAAGATGAAACAAGACATTTTCCAACAAACAGAAACACTGAAAGGGAGTTCTTCAGGCAGAAGAAAATTATTCCAGATAAAAACATTGAGATGCAGGAAAATTCAACAGCAACATCAAGGGTAAATATTCAGGTAAAATGACAATCGATGTAATATAAAACACTAATAATAATGTCTTGTGGAAATTAGTTGACATTAATTGCACAAAAAGATGGGAGAGGATAAATGGAATAAAAGTATTCTTAAGACACTTGTATTTACAGGAATAATTAAAAACACCAATTTATATTAGATGTTAATAAATCAAAGATACATGTTGTGATCCAGGGTAACAACTAAAAAAATAATGGTCTCTAGGTTAGCAAAACCACTAAAAGAATAATAAATAATATATAATAAACTTATGAGGGAGAATGGAATAATAAAGTCATCTTTAAGAAGAGTTAAAAATAAAAAGGAGGAAAATAATATGGAACAGGTCGGATAAATACAAAACAATATAATGATAAATTTAAATCCCAATATGTCAGTAATGAATGTAAATGGATGCTTAAATACTCAAAGATAAATATAGACTAGATTTAAAATTTATATACATATACATCAATGAATGTGTAATAGTTCTTTAATATGAGACAGAAATGTTGAAAGTAAAATGATAGAAAAATATATACCATGTAAATATTAACCAAAAGAAAATTCTTATATAAATATAACAAAATACGCTTTAAGGTAAAGAGAGACACTTCATAATGATGAAGGAGTTAATCCATCATGAAGAAAACAGTTCTAAATTTCTGCACCTAATATATCTTCAAAATATATGAAGGAAAAATTGACAGATCTAAAATAAGACAGTTCCACTATCACAGTGGGAATTTTATTTTTTTAATTAATTAATTTTATTTATTTATTTTTGGCTGTGTTGTGTCTTTGCTGCTGCACTCAGGCTTTCTCTAGTTGTGGCGAGCGGGGGCTACTCTTCATTGCGGTGCATGGGCTTCTCATTGCAGTGGCGCCTCTTGTTCTCTTGTTGAACAGGCTGTAGTTACCTGGGCTTCAGTAGTTGTGGCACAGGGGCTCAGTAGTTGTGGCTCACGGGCTCTAGAGCGCAGGCTCAGTTGTTGTGGCATACAGGCTTAGTTGCTCCGCGGCATGTGGGATCTTCCCAGGCCAGGGATTGAACCCGTGTCCCCTGCATTGGCAGGCAGATTCTTAACCACTGTGCCACCACCAGGGAAGTCCCAGTGGGAATTTTAAACACACCTCTTGGTAACAAGCAGAGAAATACTCATTAAGGATCTAGATTTGAACAACATAATTAATAGACAAAATGTAATTGACATATATATGGCACTCGTCAACTACAGGATATATATTATTTTCAAGTGTACATACATCATTTACTAGAATAGACCATATTCTTGGTGATAAAGCAAATGTCAACAAATATATAAGGATTGATGTCATACAGAGTATGTTTTCTGACCACTGGAATTAAGTTAGAAATCAATAACAAAAAGATATTGGAATGATAGGAATCAAGTAATAAACTTCTAAAAAAAAACCTCATGAGTCAAGAAATTGCAGCTGTAATTATAAAAAAAATTTTTAATTGAATGCCAACAAAATCACAGCATATCAAAACTTGTGTGATGGGGCTTCCCTGGTGGCGCAGTGGTTGAGAGTCCGCCTGCCGATGCAGGGGACGCGGGTTCGTGCCGCGGTCCGGGAGGATCCCACATGCCGCAGAGCGGCCGGAGCCTGTGCTCCGCAACGGGAGGGGCCGCAGCGGTGAGAGGCCCGCGTACCGCAAAAAAAAAAAAAACTTGTGTGATGCAGCTAAAGCCATGTTAGAGGGAAATCTGTGGCTTTAAATGCATATATTAGAACAGAAGAAAGGCTAAAAATCAGTTTTGTAAGCATTCCTCTCAGTTAAAGAACAGCAAACTGAATCAAAGGAAATAATAAAGATCATAAATTAATTTACTAGAAAACAAATATACAGTAGAAAAAAAATTAACCAAGTAAAAGTTGTTTCTTTGAAAAGACTAATAAAATTGACAACCTCTGCTGATCAAGAAAAAAGACCCAAATGACCCATAAGAAGAACAAAAAAGAGGACATCAGTACAGAGCTTACATACATTAAAAATAAGAATAATAAAGTTCATAAAAGCAGAAAGTAAAATGGTAGTCACCAGGGATCAGAAGGAGGGGGGGAAATGGAAATTGTTGTTTAATGGGTATAGATTTCAGATTTGCAAGGTGAAAAAGTTCTTCAGATGTTTCACAACAATGTGAATATACTTAACACTACTCAACTATACACTTAAAAATGGTTAAGATGGCAAATTTTATGTTATGTTTTTTACTATAATAAAAAAATTAAAAATAAGAGTATTATGACAACTTTGTGTTAAGAATCTCTGAAATTTAAATGAAAATGGACAAATTCCTTGAAAAATACTAATTACCAAAATTGACACAGAAGAAACAGGAAATCTGAATTCTCCTACATCTAAGTAATAAATTAAAGTCATATTTTAAAATCTTCCCTCAAAGAAAAACTCTAGGGGTAGGAGATTAACAGGTACAAACTACTATGTATAAAATAAGCAAGATACAAGGATATAGTGTACAGCACAGGGAATATAGCCAAATTTTATAATAATTTTAAATGGAGTATAATCTATAAAAATATTGAATCACTATGCTGTATACCTGAAACTAATGTAACATTATAGATATTATATTATTAATGTTATAACATCAACTATAATTTTTTAAATAATTAATTAATTTAAAAAAAATTTTTAAACTCTAGGCCTAGGTGGTTTCACTGATGAATTGTTTATAACATCTAAGGAAGAAATAAAACAGTCTTACACAAATTTGTCCAGAGAAGAGAAAAAGAGGAATACTTCCAAGTCCTTCACTGAGAGCAGCATAACACTAACACCAAATCATGACAAAGACATTACAAAAAGGAAAATTACAAGTTAATTTACTATATGAATATAGATACAAATATTCTAAATAAAATATTAGCTAAATGAATCTGACAATATATAAGTAGGAAAAATTACAGCCAAGTTAGATTTGTTAAAAAATGCAAGGTTGAAAATCAGTGCGATTCAACACATTAACAGAATGAAAGTGAAAAGTCGTATTTTTATCTTAATAGATACAGAAAAGACATTTGCTGTAATTCAGCACCCATTCTTCCTTATCTAATAGTGAGTATTTTCAAAACTACAGCAAACATCATACTAAATAATGAAATATTTAAAACTTTTCCCTAAGATTGGAAATCAAGATACCTCCTGTGATTTCTCCAACATTTTATTGGCAGTCTTAGCCAATATGAAAAGACAAGAAAAAGAAATAGATGTAAGGATTGGAAAGGAAGAAATAAAACTGTCACTATTTACAAACAACATAGTAGTATATGTAAAAACTCCAAAAGACTCCACAAATCAGCTCTTAAAATGAATAAGTAAATTTAGCAAGGTCAATTTTCTTTCTATATGCCAACAATAAGCAATTAAAAATGAAATTTTTTAAAAGATACCATTTACAAAAGCATCAAATATGCATCAAATACTGAGGAATAAATCTAAAAGAATATGTGCAAGATTTCTACACAGAGAACTATAAAGCATTGAGAGAAATTAAAGATGACTGAAATAAATGAATATACCAGGTTGATAGGTTCTAAGACTCAATATTATAAAGATGTTAATTCTCCCCAGATTGACCACTGCAGGTTCAAACAGACCCCAGTAGGGGTGTGTGTGTGTGTGTGTGTGTGTGTGTGTGTAAAATTTGACAAGCTGATTGTAAAATTTACATGGAAATTTAAAAGGCCAAAAATAACAAGACAATCTTGAAGAATGATGAAGTGGAGGAATTACTGAGCTCGATATTAAGACTTTTTATAAAGGTACAGTAATTAAGATTGTGAGGTATTGATACAAGGATGGACAAATAGCTGAATAGAACAGAATATGGTCCTAAAACGACCATGCATTTATGAACACTTGAATCATACAAAGGTATCACTGTACCATAGTGAGTATAAGGATGGTCTTTTCAATAAGTGGTGCTGCATCAACTGAATATCTGTAAAGAAAGAATGAATCTTGATTCCTACTTCACACCATACTCAAAAATGAATTTGAAGTGGAGCATAGACCTAAATATGAATGGTAGAACAATGAAGCTTCTGAAAGATAAAGTAGAATATCTTCAAAACCTTGGGATAGGCAGTTTCTTAAACAGGACTCAGAAGAGCACTAACCATAAAATAAAAGATAGATAAATTGGTCCACACTAAAATTAAGAAATTCTGTTCATCACAATACACTATTTTAGAAGAAAACCTATAATACTTATAGCAAAGTAATAACTAATACATATATTACTTACATAATGTCATAAGTAATACTTACGACAAAGGACTCATACTCAGAATAAAGAAGGAAAAGACTGACAACCTGATAGAAAAATGAGCAAAAGAAATAAATACATGTTTCAGGATGAGCAAGATGTATAAACAGCCTAAAAACATATTAAAAAGTGCTCATCCTTTTTAGACATCAGGGGATGTAAGTTAAAACCACAATGAAATACCATTATATACCCACCAGAAGTGCAAAAATTTAAAAGTCAGAAAATATCAACAATTAGTGTAGATATAGAACAACTGGAATTCTTATCCACTGGTGGGGGTAAAAATTGTTACAGCCACTTTGGAAAACTGCCAGTATCTGCCAAAACTGCCAGTATATGCATACCCTAAGACCCAACAATTTCACCCCTAGTTTACCTAAGAGAATTGCATACACATGTACAAAAAAGAAACACAAGAATATTCCTAACAGCAATATTCATAATAGCTCCAAAATGGAAACAAAGCAAACGTCCATCAATAGAAGATTGGATAAATAAATTGTGGGGTAGTCATACAATGGAATATCATGCAGCAGTGAAAATGAACAAACTACTGCTATATTCAATGACATGGATGTCACAACATAATATTGTCTGAAAGAATCCAGACACAAAAGAAGATATACTCTGTTTCTATTTATGTAAAATTGAAAATAGGCAAAACTAAACCATGGTCTGAAAAGTCTGGATTGTGGTTTCCTTTGGAGGAGAAGAGAGGGCCTAGTGACTGGGATCAATAGCGGTCCTTGTGGGGTGCTTGTAGGGTTCTAGTTCTTGATCCAGTGATTTCATGGGTGTGTTCTCTTTGTAAAAATTCACTGAGCTGTATACTTATACTTTGTGCACATCTGTATATAGGTTATACCTCAAGAGTTCACTTAATAACATTACATAGCCAATAACAAAAATAATAATAATCAGTTAATCAGTAAATAGGATGTTTCCAGGTGTTGAAAAATATGCTGTACTTTCTTGGCAAAGCCAGCATCATGCCTTTCTCTGAAATTCAGCTGCTTGTGTGTTCCTCTCTTGATATTATATTTTTCTCAAGTAAACTGGTTAATAGCTGGGTAGATTACTGAGTAAATTCTGACCCATTATTTATTACCAAAGATTTAGTGTCAGCTGATCAGTACACTAACACAAAAACTTAGGTCATTTCCACTTCTGGCAGCTTTAGTTCTTCCTGCAGAGCAGGAAGCCGCTTCTTTTGCTGGGTTTCTTTTGTTTGTTTGGTTTGGTTTTTAAATCTTTAACCCTGGGACTTCCCTGATGGCACAGTAGATAAGACTCTGCCCAATTCAGGGGGCCCAGGTTGGATCCCTGGTCAGGGAACTAGATCCCACATGCGTGCCACAACTAAGAGTTCACATGCCACAACTAAGGAGCCCACATGCCACAACTAAGGAGCTTGTGAGCCACAACTAAGGAGCCCTGGAGCCACAACTAAGGGGCCTGCCTGCTGCAACTAAGACCCTGTGCAACCAAATTTAAAAAAAAATCTTTAACCCTTTAGCCCTGTTGGACTATGCAGATTCCTCTGAGGGTTGAGACTCAGCTGTCAGAGATCAAAGATCCCATCTTTTACTTGGGACTCCTCTAAGAGGTCTGCTTATACAGATGGTAAGCATCTTTGAATTCATCCCAGTTTTTTAAATGTAGAAGTTTTTAATATAGGAAAGTTAAACAAGAAAATAGAAATGGTCCTACTACTCATACTAGTGCATGAAATGCTTTCATTTAATACTTGTCTATACTCCTTATAACAGCCTTCCTCTCCTCCCTGCCCATCATATCATTTGAACAATAAGAACAAAGTTACAGAACTTATAATACCTGATTTCAAGATTTAAAAAGCTGTAGTAATCAAGACAGTGTTATATTAGTGTAAAGATAGACAAACGAATTGCTGGAATAATGCCCAGAAAAAGACCATACACATTGATCAATGGATTTTCAACCAAAGTGCCAAGGCAATTCTATTGGGAAAGGATAATCTTATAAACAAATGATGCTGGAACAATTAAATATCCATAGGCAAAAGCTGAACTTCAACCTTTATTTCTCACCATATACAAAAATGTATTTGAAGTGGATCATCTAAATGTAAGAGCTAAAAATATAAAACATGAACACATAGGAGAAAATTTTAATGACCTTGGATTTGGCTAATATTTTTTTATTCAGACACAAAAAGCACAAACTATAAAAGGAAAAATCAATAAATTGGATTTTATCAAAATTCAAAACTTTTTCCTTTTCAAAGGGCATTGTTATAAAAATTAAAAGGCAAGCTACAGACCAGGAGAAAATATTTGCAAAACATATATCTGACAAAGGACTTGTTTCTAGAATTTTTTTTAAAAAAATCTTACAAGTCAATAATAGGAAGACAACTCAATTTTTTTAGTGGGCAAAAGATTTGAACAAAAGCCTTCACAAAAGAAGGCTAATAAGCACAGGAAAAGATGCCAAATATCAGAGAAATGCAAACTAAAACCACAATGAGATACTACTACACTCCTACTAGAATGACTGAAATGTAAAAAATTGACCATGTAAATGCCGACGAGGAGCCAAGGAACTGGAATTCTCATTCACTGCTGGTGGGGTACCACCATTTTTGAAAAGTAAACATACTTTTCCAGTGATTCCACTCCTAGGTACCTACCAGAGAGAAAGGAAGGCACATGTCCACACTGAGACTTGTACACAGATGTTCATAGCAGCTTTTTATTTGTAAAAGCCAATAAATTACCGTATGATTCCACTTAAATCAAATTCTAAAAAGATGCAAATTAATCTGTGGTCTACCTGGAGAGATAGGAGTAGAGTTGGAGAAGTGCAAGAATTATCAGAGACACCAGGAAAGTTTTGAAGGTGATGGAGGTGTCCACTATCTTGATTCAGGTGATGGCTTCAGGGGTGCATACATATGTCCAAACTTGTCAAACTGTACACCTTAAATATGTGCATTTTGTTGTATTTTGTTGTATTTCACACATACTTCAATAAGGCTGTAAAAACAAACAGTTGTTCAGAAAAGGAAGGACCAGAGTAAGCATGGCTCAGCTCTGAATAGCACAAATAGTCAAATAATGTAGACACAATCTTTTAAATCTTTTTTTTAATTAATTAATTTATTTATTTGGCTGTGTTGGGTCTTCGTTGCTGCCTGCGGGCTTCCTCTAGTTGCAGCAAGCAGGGGCTACTCTTCGTTGCAGTGCAAGGGCTTCTCATTGTGGTGGCTTCTCTGGTTGCGGAGCACGGGCTCTAGGTGCGCGGGCTTCAATAGTTGTGGCACGTGGGCTCAGTAGTTGTGGCTTGCCGGCTCTAGAGCACAGGCTCAGTAGTTGTGGTGCACGGGCTTAGTTGCTCCACAGCATGTGGGATCTTCCTGGACCAGGGCTCAAACCCGTGTCCCCTGCATTGGCAGGCAGATTCTTAACCACTGCGCCACAAGGGAAGCCCTAAATCTTTCTTTAAATTGAAGTATAGTTGATTTTCAATGTTGTGTTAGTTTCTGGTATGATTCAGATATATATATGGATATATAGGTATGTATCTATATATATACTTTTTTATATTCTTTTCCATTATAGTTTATTATAAGATATTGAATATAGTTCCTTGTGCTATACAGTAGGACCTTGTTGTTAACACTGAATTTTTTAATCAAAATATAGTTATACTGGGGCAATGGAAAATATGTGTGGATGTGGTAGAGGGGAGGGGAAAAATCCTCATTTTCCATAGGAGGAGTGTAGTAGATAAAGTCTAAGACTGAAACAATTAGGAAGGATCAACACAGGCATATTATTTAGGGACATGGATCAGCGCAAAGTGGCTGTCTGAGAAAGGAGGACTGGAGATTACTGGTCTTAACATGTGTAGAATTAACAATGTAAATGAACTTTGATATAAATAAAAACTTCTTAATGCATTATCAGAGCTTCAAAGTCACATCTGTCAGTCTGCTCAGCTGATGACTCTGTGCCCACCCTACCCCCACCATCGGGCTCAGCCCAGAACAGGTGCTCAAACAGGAGGTTTGACAGTTCTCCACGTGACCGTGTGTCCCCAGACAGAAGTCTTCAAATGTATAAGTGGAATCTTTTTCTCTTAAGAAAAAGACAGGCAGCTCTTGCTTGAAGAACTCCAGTGGTTAATCTCTTGGGGATCCAAGCACTGGAATTTATGTGTTTAAAGTGTGCTTACACTGAGGGATGCCTGTATTCTTTTCATGATAAGAGCCCAAAATGGAGATATTTGAGAAAATGTGATCGTTTGAAGTAGTCTGTGTTCTTTCCTTCAAGCCATGTGGGGAGTATAGGCCTGACGACCTATTAAGTCTGTTTTTCTTGTTCCTTTTTTAGGCGGTCACTTCTTTCATCGGAACTCTCTGTCCCCTCGGAGCCTGGTGTATGAAAGTGAATTCTCCACAATCGAACCTTCTTTGGACATGTATGATGAGAACAAAACCTGATTTTTAAAAATGGGCTGTCACCTCTTTTGTGATTTGATTTATGATCACCTTTCTTATTTTGTATTCTTCTGTCAGTGTCCATTTTGGAAGAATGGCAGTGCTTTCCAAGCACAGGTTGGGGCTTAGGGTTAAATTGCCAAGTTCCCCCAAGGTGAGGCTTTGAGGACAACGTTATTGCCCAGGTAGCCTCATGGCACCGAAAACCTACCCAAAGCTAGCCACTGAGTATGGGCCCCAGCAAGCCTGGCTGTTTCCAGAGAAGAGGCGGGGCCCAGGGGTTAATGTTGCATTGCCAACGTGTCTCTGAATAATCACATGCTATTCTTTGTTGGGGTGCCGCTGGGGGTTTTTAAATACCTTTTGTGCCCCCCACTTATAATGCATACTAAAGCCTGCAGGCACTGCTTCTTACTGATGTAGGGCACAAGTTGCTGCTCCTTGGCCCCCTCTGTATTTTCCTGTCTCTTACTTTACTTCCTGTTAAAGGACCTCTTTCTAAAGGTTCCTAAGAGAAAGCCTTGCCTTTTGTCCCTCCTCTGAGACTGACCCAGCGCACTGCAGTGGAGCTGCAGGCTGTGCAGGATGGGCAGTTGTCTGTGTTGTTGCCAGCGTCCCTCATAGAGCATGACATAAGGTGACAAGTGCTTATGTGACCACTGAAACACTGAAGGCCCTGTCCCTGAGGCCAGTGGACTTGTCTTCTTGGCAACTGCTGAGGTGTATGGGGAGATAGTGCCCAGGAGGCCAGCTGGGCATGGTGATCCCCAGGTGACGGCCAGTGGTTGTCAAAATCAGAATGTTCTGAGTGCTTTCTTGAGAAAACCAAACCACCTCCTTGCTGTTAGATACCATATAAGCACCCGTCTTCAGTCTTCACACATCCAGCCCAGTCCCCTCCCACCAGCCTCAGCTTCAGCATGAAGCAGGCACAGGAGCTTACAGGAAAGCCTTGGTAGCCAGCGTGGCAGACATGAGGGACACACATGCTCTTCCCACATGCCTGGGATGACGTCAAGTTAACATCGCAAGAAACATGTATCTTAAGAGTAATCCCAACACAGAACCACAGTGAGTAAATTTATAAAAATTACACATCCTTTTTGCTTAAGGACACATCATAGTTCAGCCTGTTTCTCCCATCGATATAAGCTATGGAGAGATGTAAATGTAAATCCTCACATCCTTGTATGAGAGTGGAAACTTCAGTTCCATATGCCTAGATCCAGCAGCAAGCCATGCAGAGTTGCCCTGTGATTTGTATTGACTCTGTAGGACAGAGTTTGAAGTGAACACTTGCCATTTTTCGTGTGCAGCTGGCTTCTCCTCTTGTGATGTGTTGCTAAGATGCCTCAGACACAGTTGTGCCTGGAACAAAACCCCTCAGAGAACCAGGGAGTGACATCACCTCCGAGTGACCAGCAGCATGTTATTATCATTTGAGGCTGGAACAGTGCAGAGTTTTAAGGTTGTAGCAGCTTTTTCTTTTTACCTTTAACCAAGGGCTTTTGTTTGGTTTTCCTTTGTACTATAGTCTTTGTACTGTAAAAATATTTTTGATAAACAGTTCCAAGAGAACACTATTCAGAAAGACAGGTTTGTCCCACTGGCTTTACAGTGAGAGAATATGTCTCAAGGAGATTAGAACTCAGTCTGCCAGAGGTTCCAGACACTCACCTGCGTTTATCTTTGGTTTGGCTCACCTGACAGAGAAAATGGCTTAGTTCTGACTATGTCGACCCTACCATGACCTTGTTTTCCTGAACCAGAACTCAGATCCGAATGGAGTGTTTTCTTCTGATTAGTAAAATCTTATAAAAGCATATACAGGGGCTTCCCTGGTGGCGCAGTGGTTAAGAATGCACCCGCCAATGCAGGGGGCACGGGTTTGAGCCCTGGGCTGGGAAGATCCCACATGCCACAGAGCAACTAAGCCCGTGCGCCACAACTACTGAGCCCGCTTGCCACAACTACTGAAGCCCGCGTGCCTAGAGCCCGTGCTCCACAACAAGAGAAGCCACTGCAATGAGAAGCCTGCGCACCACAATGAAGAGTAGCCCCCGCTCGCCGCAACTAGAGAAAGCCCAGGCGCAGCAACGAAGACCCAAGGCAGCCATAAATAAATAAATAAAACAAATACTACATTTCATATATATTTTAAAAAAAAAAGCATATACATTAAATTTCACTCCAGATATTACTGAAAAGAAATGAAATTACTTGAGATGAAATTAAATATTCAGGTGCCTAAAAGTCCACCTATTAATATAATATTTGAATTTCTGGTAAATCTAGGCACACATTCACTGTCAAATAACCAAGGAGGCATTTCTGACAGGGGAATTCTCTCAGCATAGTGCTTTAGATCCCAGCTCAACACCCTTTTCCTAAAAATTGGGGCCACTTTCCTGCTCAGCTAGAGAATGTCCTGCCTTTGTCAGGAGAGGCAGTAACTTCTCTGGGGAGGTCATATACTCCAGGAATAGCGAGGGTAGCATTTTTCATCCCAAACAACAGAGCTTTGCTGTCTGCTGAGCCGAGGGGAAAGCCTCAGCCCAGCCGCCCCCAGGACCCTGGCAGGGGATAGGGCACCAGGGCTGCTTGTCCTGTGAGCTTTGTGAGAAGGCACTTCTCACCGTGGGCAGTCCTGCCCGTGAGAAGCTTGCGGTGCGGGGAGCCGAGTGCCTTGGCCATGTGGCAAAGTTGGGGTGTGGAGAGGTGCTTCTGCCCTGTATGAGTATCTCAGTTGTTGCAAGTCTTCCAGCTGCAGTGATCATTAGCCAGGAATAATATGATAACCTCTGATTGTTTTTTGTAGGCTTTGGGGGGAAGGGGGTGGGGAGTACTATTTGAAGAGTGGAAGGGGCAGAGGAGTGAGCTTCTTACACCATAAACCCTCTGTCCCTCCAGTGGACTGCTCTGAGCTGGGCCTGACTCCAGCCTCTTCCTCCTGGCAAGGCCTCTACCTTGTCTCCAAGCTGAGCTGGGTACAGAACCAGCAGGCACCACAGGACGAGGGTGGAGCAGGGTCCGGAGCAGCCAGAACCGTCAGCTGATCTGCGAGGAATTCGGTTGTGACAGTTAAAATGCAAACGCTTACAATTTGGTGATTTTTAACTTCCTAAGGGAAGAACTGCCCATAGCCCTCCTTTCCTGTTATTTTCAGGAGAGCAGAGAGGCGGCTGGCCAGATAACAGCCAAACTGTCCGCAGTACAAGGGTCGGGCTTGGTGGTGTGAGTGGGCAGCATGTCTGTCCAGGGCTGCCTGCCTCTACCCCCTCAGGGGAAGACACGTTCCACCACCAGGTGGTTAATACCCCCTGACAAAGTCTGGTGAGTCCCACTTTTGAAGAAAGGCTCCATCTCCTGGTCCCTCCTCAGCCCTGTCTCAGAGGAACATCATGAAGCACTTCCCTGAACACCGGTTTGAACTGATGCATGCAACAGCCTAGCTTCCGAAAGATGCGGCCGCAAAGGGTTTAAGCAAAATAGGATTACTAAATTTGACTAACTTGATATTTCCTGTGGACTTCATAAGCTCTTCTCCTATTTTTATTATCCCTCACATCCAGTTCTTTCCTTGATCTACATGTTAAATGAAACTGGTTTTAATTGAAGAAAAATCAAAATGTTATCTTGCTTGCTGTTCACCTTTATTATCTAGGCAGTGGTTCTGCTGTAGGAAAACAAGGAGATGGTGTTAATGTCAGGTCACCTTGACAATGGTTGCTGCTCATAAATGTCGTGAAACAAAAGCACTATTTCCAGGAAGCAGCATTTAGAAGGAAAAAGGTAGTAAGTTCTCACTATGTACCAAACACACATACAGGGAGTTAAGTTGAATCCAGTGATTATTAAAATTTTAGCTGTTATGGGAACTGGCACATTAACAACCAACTGGGATATAAGCCCAAATGAAATGATGGTGAATGGTGAAGAGGGGGTTTCAGGGCATAGATGGAAGGGCACGGTGCAGCACAGGGACCCCACCAACAGGACCTGTGGTTGCCGAGGATGCTACACCCCCAGTGAAGACAGGCCAAGAGAAGCTGAGACCAGCAAGGCCGTGGGTTTCACCTCCTGGGCAGGGACGGCTTTGCTATGGGGAGGGCCCAAACCTCTGTTTTGGAAAGAGAGGGAGATGGGGTCAGGGTGAGCTGGGTAGGCCCTGCAATGCCTGAGTGCTGGGGTCTGACAGTGGGAAAGGAGGGAGCCATGAGATTGAAGAGGAAGCCCAGGCGCCAGTCTTGGTGACCCAGTGGTTGTTGGTGGGACACAGGGAGAGAGAGCCCTTGTGGGGACACTTTAGATCTGGGGGCTGGCAGGACCTCTAGGGGAGGCACAGAGATGTAACCTTGGATCTCAGGCAGTGGTTTGGTGAGGCCCCTCTGTGCCTCAGAATCCTGGGAAGCTGTGTTTTAAATGTACATGTCACCTACACCTACCAAAGTAGTCTCCATGTAATCCAGTCCCTCAGGTGCCCCAAATCTCTCCCTCTCCCCCCTCCCACACACACTCACTGGAGTTAGAATCTCCCAGAGTGGGTGTCCAGCCAGGCCTGGGGTTCCTAAGCGAAGTTCAGATGATGATGGAAATCAGAATGGGGTGAAAACTGCCCAGTGATTTGAGAAACAGGCTTGGGATAAAGCCCTGGGTACACTGATATTTAAGGACAGAAGGGGCTATAGACAGCAACTGATTTAGAAAAACCACTGAGTGTAACTTCCCTATTCAAGAAAAGTGGTGTTCACCTCACTGCCATGCCAGGAGCAGCCTCACTCATGCCCAGAGATGGGGTTTGGAGTTATTAAACTCAGCATTCACTCCCAACTCCACATACGGGAGTCGACACCCACAGCTTAAAATAAGTGTCTCTTCCCTGTTAAAGGCAATTGTTACAAGTGGGATGCATCTAGTGTTGCCTTTTCTTTTGGCTTTGTTGGTAAATCATTCCAAAGTCCATTTGGAAAAGGAAGAAATGAATGTCGAGTATACAGGTTCATTTGACATCTGTAGATGGTTAAGATCCTTTCAGCAGGACTGGAAAATGCCTTAAAGATTTTGCTTCATAACATCAGAGAAAATTCAGAAAGAAGGATACAGAAGTAAGGTGCCTGTGTTTCCTTCGTGGAACTGTGCTTTTTTTTTTACTGTCCTGCAAAGCAGCAGGAAAAGCAAAGCATGCCAGTTCCCACAACCAGGGAGAAGGGTTTCTCCCACAGGGGCCGTGTCCCCAACTGGCCAGGTTCTATCACTCCTCTGGGAGTCAAGTCAGGAGGTTTGCCCTCTTTCTTAGGGGTGCCCTGAAAGATCCCAAAAGACTGAGCCTTGAAGAAGAGAGTCCAGTGGGTCCTCACCAGACATAGGGTAAAAGCAGTCACCTGTGTTCTCCAGAGCTGCGTCCCACCAGCCTTCAGTGACCACAGAGGGGAGGCGATGCCAACGGTCTCGACTGCTAAAAGGACACGTCTGCCCAAGACTTGGTTCTAATGGTCTCACAAGGCCCTGGTGGGGGGGCCCAGTCCGTAACCTGGGACTTATCTGGGGTTTTGCCTCTTGCAGTTCCACCATAGCTCAAGCCATTTTTTTCTTCACTCTGACTTGGGGAAGAGGGAAGATAATTTATGACAAACAAAAAACAGAGAAACGTTGAACTTCATACAAACTTGAGAATTAAAGTTTCATAAGGATTCAGTGCAGTTGGAGTCACTCAGACCTGTCCCAGGCTTTCCTGGTCCCTCCCACTGACTCTTCCACATACACATACACAAAAAAATGGAGGTTTGAAGTGACACAGACCCAGTTTGGCAGCCTGAAAGGAGTGACTTTCTCAGAAACAACAGGCCTGGGGAAGCATTGCTGGTGGCTCAGAGGCAGCTGCCAGAGCATGCATGCTCAAGCCAAGGCTGGCGTCCAGCTCAGCTGTAAACACCTTTACAAACCACACACATTCTTCTGTGGAAAAGCCAAGAGCTGGAGGATGTCATTAGCACATTCTTCTCAGCTGCAGTGGGCCCTTGATCCCCTGGGACACAGCTTCTAGGGTCCCCCCCTCGTTTAATGCTGGGCTGAAACGGCTTATTTGTCACCAGTCCATTTGGGCAGGTGTGTGTGTAAGGAAGGGTCATGCCGGTCATCTGGCAAGTCTGACTGGCCTTCATCAGCTCCTTATCCCTCAGCTGATTATCACCCTCTCTCTCCAGCTCTCTTTACAGCTATTAGTTACAGATGAATGTTCTGAGCTATTTTTTACAAATTTAACCCAACACAAAGTGAACTCTAATTTGCTCTTAGAATTATCCTTCATCCATAATTTGGTCCAAGGATATTTACACTATGTGATATTAAAGGAGTTTTCTAGTGACTCGGAGGTACTGAGCCAAGATGTTTGTGGAATACAAAAGATGTGGGATAGGTAAACTATCACACCTCAGGCCATATCTTTCCCAGGTGAGTAAGCTGTTCCTAAGCAGAAAGGCTAACTGCCTACTGCTTACTGCCACTGCATCCCACGTGGACCAGGTCAGTAGGTGCGGCCCGTGCCAGAGTCCTAGCTCCTTTGCTGGGTGCCCAGCCTGAGATGACATGTGCCATCCTAGAGAGAAGTGGAGAGGGCACTATGTCTGTTCATCCCCTAGAAGCCCAGGCCTGTCTTGCTGACCCAGCTGGATGAGGGGTACCCTCGGACCATGCTTGGGGCCAGAATCTGGTGTCTTAAGCTGAGAATGGAAAGCAGGGTCTAATTCTGAGCAGCAATGGCTCTGGCTAAGGAAACTTGACCAGTGTGATTACAGAAACAGGAAAAGACTCCAAGCTAGGACATGCTATTTGGAATATGGGGAACACCATCACCTAATAGAACAATCCTGTTCCTGTACAAGAGAAGGAGTTGGTCCAAGTCCTAGGCCACATATGTCACAATTGTTTTTTTACCTTCAGTAGCTTTTATACTCATATCAAAGTTACTGCTTTCATATTTAGGTCACTCAAAGAGTTCCTCTTACTCTGGGTTCCTGCTAACTATGCACAACATCTCAGAGGGTGAGTTACAAAACTATTTTTCTAACTGTAGCAAAGGTAATTTGGGGTGGGGGAGGCTTGGGATATACCTAAATGTAGCTAATGACATTGTCCACCTTGAGGGATGAAAGGGAAACTGCACTTAAATTTAATTCACCATTGGATAGCTCGTGCCGTAAAGAACACACATCAAATATCCAAGAAGCAAAATTGATCATTAGCTTAATTTGGGAGCTCACTATAGGGGGGTTACTTTGTCTAGAACACAGGCACCTGCAAGTAGAATGTGAGCTGACTTCTTGGCAATCAGATCTTAGCCCTTTGAAATGTATGGTTGATGTAAGTATAATTAAGTAGTAAACTTGTATGGTATATACCTATATTCCAATAGTGTATACCTGTATGTGTGGGATTTGCTAATATAACCATTTCAATAAAAACCTATTGAAAAAGATGCATTGGCCACATGGAGTACTGTTGGTGGTAACCTGTATCAGTGAAGACTCTTGGTTGCAAATGTCAGAAACCCCAACCCAAACTGGCTTAAGCCAAAGAGAAGTATGGTGTCTCACAAAAGCTTAAATGCCATGGGTATGCTTACGTCACTTATAGCATGGTTTGGCCCTCAGACACTGACACCAGGACACATTTGCTAGCCTTGCTTCCTCCAAGTAAACTGCATTCTCAGGCTCAGAGAGGTCATAGCCCCATCAGCACAAGAGCTGGTTTACTTCCCCAGGAGACCAGAATGGCATCTCCTTGACCCTGATTGGCTTGGTTGGAAGCACATGGACATCACCGAACCACTATGGTCACAGAGGTAGAATGTGCCATTAGCTAAGGCCAACATGGGCTCTACTTCTGCAGCCCAGGAGTGCATTCAGCTTCACCTGAAAGATAGGAGCTGAGAGTTGTAAGGTGTGGTTGCCACAGCAAAATCATGATGCTGCACAGGAAGAAAAGGATGTTGGGGCAAAAACAGCCAATGTCCAATACATGTAGAATAGAGTTGGAACCTTAAAGGTCTGGACATTAATATTACCTCTGCCACTTATTAGTATGAAATTGGCAAATCACTTCACCTGTCTGGATTTCAGTTTTATCTCTTTAATATGGATCTTAAAATATCTACCTCGTAGGGTAAATGAGTGGGGATTGGATTTAAAATAATGAAAGTAGGCTTAATATCATATATCCAATAACAGTCTAGTATCTGGAATATATAAATAACTCTTACAGTTCAACAATCAAAACGACAACCAGGGTTTCCTTGGTGGCGCAGTGGTTAAGAATCTGCCTGCCAATACAGGGAACACGGGTTCTGAGCCCTGGTCCAGGAAGATCCACATGCAGCAGAGCAACTAAGCCCGTGTGCCACAACTACTGAGCCCGCGAGCCACAACTACTGAGCCCACGTGCCACAACTACTGAAGCCCGCTCGCCTAGAGCCCGTGCTCCGCAACCAGAGAAGCCACCACAATGAGAAGCCCGCGCACTGCAGCGGAGTAGCCCCCACTCAACGCAATTAGAGATAAGCCCATGCAGCAACAAAGACCCAACCAGCCAAAAATAAATAAATTTATTTTAAAAAAAAAACACCTTAAGCCTCCAGGGATGATTCTAAAGTGCCCCCTTCCCTCTGGCCTCCTTCCGGATTCTGGCGGCCTCAGGCCAGATCCTGCATCCCAATTAGCCCTGGATATTCTGGATTCATGCCTATTGCGCCAGACGGCATTTAACTGCTCTCTCGTTCACTCAAAAGGGTCAATGTTTGGACTGTGAGGCGGTCGACCCCTACAGGCCAGCACTGGGAGAGCAGGGATCCACATCCCCAGCCTCCCTTTGCTGCCCGCCCCATACCCGTTCAGAAGCCCCTGCTGGCCCCAGGGCAGGCCCTGCCCCCGACCCCAAGACCACTCAGCCTCAGTGATCCCATCTATAAAGTGAGGGACTGCACTGGTTTCTGAAGACCCTGCCAGCCTCAGAGCTTCCTGACAACCTGTCCTGGACTCCCGGAGGTTCTCTTTGTCTTAGGCCCAAGTGCCAAAATTGAGTTACCAAAATCGACTAACCCTTTTCCAGGCACCCTTTCCAATGTTAACACGCACTGGCTTGCCCTGCACAATCAGCCAAAACTGTATCTCCAAATGCTGTTTCTCTACATTTTCCCCGCAAACCCTGGATGGGTTTTTACAAAAGGCCAGAAGCCCTGCTATTTGTGGACCATGGACTCAACCATTCCGGCCAGAGGCGCGTGGCCCCGGCACCTGGCCGCTCCTCCTAGATGAGGCTGCAGCGCAGGGGCCTGCAGCGAGAAGGGCTAAAGTGAAGCGGACACGGCCGGGCTAAGCCGGCCTGTGGCCCGAGGACTGGGCGGGTGGGCGGGGCCGGGTGGGGAGAGCGAAGGGCCCGCTGGTCCCGGCGGCCGCAAGGGGGCGCCGCCCGCTCGCCTCGCCCCGCCCCGCCCCGCCCGCTCGGCTCCGCGCGGCGACTCCCGCGGCGCTTCCGCCTGGCCGGCCACGGCCCGGTGTGAACGGCGCCGCGATGTGGCTGGGCCCGGAGGAGGTGCTGGTGGCCAACGCGCTGTGGGTGACGGAGCGGGCCAACCCCTTCTTCGTGCTGCAGCGGCGCCGGGGCCACGGCAAGGGCGGCGGCCTTACGGGTGAGAGGCGCGCGGCGACCGGGCCTGTGGGCGTCGCCGCGGGGCAGGCGAGGAGGGGGCGCCGGGCGGCGGGGCCCAGGACTAGCGGCCCAGGACAGGCCCAGCCTCGGCGCGTCACTGCGGACGCGCACGTCAGCGCGTGCGGCGGGGGCCTGGGGGCGCGAGGCCGGCACTGAGTGGGGGGTGGGAGGTAGGAACGCGAACCGCGCGTGGGAGGCAGGGACGGGGTGGGGTGGTGCGAGGTGAGGACGGGGCCAGGGACTCGAGGAAGACAGATGTGCTCGCGTTAGGAGGCGGATGGGGAGACTTTGGTCAACCAGGGCAGCCAGGAGAAGGCTGGAGGCGGCCTCTGCCCGGACTCGCTGCCCGTGAGCTTCCCGGTGCTTAGCGGAGGCGTGTGCTGCTTCCTGGAAGGGGATTTCACAGCTGAAAGTCCGCGAGATCTTCTGGTCTTCTGCTTCAGTTTCTCCAAGTGCCTCCAAGGAGGGGTCAAGTGATACAAGCATTCGTTTTCTTTTGCCTCCTTCATTCCCAACTCACCAAAGAATTGCCTTTTCAGCAAGATCAGAGTTCTCCCAGCTGCTGCTGGCCTCAGCCCCCATCCCTCCAGCTTCTCCTCACCCACCTTTCCTGCTTCTTGGTGCGTTGGAGCTGCAGACCGAGGCTTAGCCGAATCACCAGTATATGTGTTCCGGTGAACCAGCCAAGGTGCCTCTTTGCCCGTCTGGGTACTACACAGGACTAGACTAGACCGGCACCTCCTGGAGTGTGTGGCATTTGGGATCCAGGGGATGCCTACTGGGCATTCCCTCTACAGGGGTTGTCCAAGGTCCCTCATGCTCCAGGACCTGCCCCAGGCACTCCCAAGCAGACCTGGGTCAGTCTTAGGGCCAGACCAGTGCCTGCGCTCCTCGGGTGGCCCATTGTTGCCATTTAGGACCTCAGGCCCAATGTTGACAGGTCTTCCAGTTATCAAGAGATTTTCTGTGAAATGTCCTAATTTTAAACATTAGCAGCTAATGCAGTCCTACCAGATGCAGATAGAAGCTTCCCATAGGAGACCTCTTCCGTCAGTCTTTCCTGGGCCACACATCCTGATGTGGAAGAGACTGTACCATTCCCAAGAAACCTGTTCCCTTTGGTACCTTGAGCTCTTTCCCAAAGGCCTCTAGAATCACAGGAGCCAGTGCTGGACCTGCCTCCTGGACTAGACTGTTCAGTAGAGGTTAGACAGCAGCCCCTCTGGAGAGACTGACCAGTGGTCAACCTTGAAGCCCAAGTAGAAAAGCAATGCTTGGGCGACCAGTATCTTTGGTTGCAGCAGCATACCGTTGTGTCAGATTTCAGGGCTTGTTCTGTGCTCTGTTTCTCCACAGATCATCTCAGCAGGTGGGTGGGTCCCTCTGTGCTCTGCTTTCCTGTACAGAGAAGGCCCTTTCTACCATACTCATCTCTCCATGTCCCCCAAGGCAGAGCTCCCCAGGTCCCCCCTGATAACCACACCTTGAACTCTCTGCTCCAGCTAGGTTTGGTGAGTCCTGGCATGGCCTCTGGCATGGCCTTCCCTGTGCCATCATGGACATAATGGCTTCCTGACCACTGTCTCCCTGGGGGAGGAACAGTTAGTGATGTGGTTTTATTCAAGCTGTCTTTTAAAAACAGCTACCAACCTAGATTCTTCATTGAAGAATGTGATGAGATGGCCTGCCCATTAAAAAGTTTTCAAGTCTTGCAGTATGGATATGCCAACAGTATAGGAATTAAAATAAAATTTCTGAGACCAGAAGAGAAACCTCAACACAAACAGTAAAAAGCAGTTTATTCCAAACACTGATAAGGCTTGAATATGCCGCTTTAACTGCAATTTAGAGAGGCATTTTAGAACATTTCAGTAAAACAGGTGAGAGATTACAGACTCCTGACTTGGATGTATGTGAAGAGTACCTTCTTTTGTAACTGGTTATTTTATTTATTAGAGACTGGAGGGGGGAAAAATCAAATTAAAAATGGAATATGAAACAGAAATGTTAAAATCGAGCAATAAAATCAATAGAAATTATTCTGATATCAACAGGAAAATGGTAACAAAATATTTTCAGATCATACCAAAAGTAGCTCTTCATGAAAAGGAAAAAATAAGTTTCAAATAGGAACAATGGACAGGCTTTTATGTAGCTGGATAATTCAATAAATGAAGAAGAATGAATAGGATAGTGGTAAAAGGTAGACATTTTCTCTAATTTATTGGGGAAATAGTGACATTGACAAATGTCAATGACATTGTGATGAGAAGGAAAACTTGAAATGCCCTAAAATGCTTCAGTTCAGAGGTGGAAAAAAAAAACCAAAACAGAATCGGTGTTTTCCTAAATTGGACAATTCTAAAAATTTGCATGTTCTTTTTATTCATGACTTTTGAGGATACATTATCTTCCTGTTGTTGATGTGGAAAATGATGTTACAAAATCGTTGTCTTATGAAGAAGGCATCAGAGTACACAGCCAAAAAGGCCGCACATGTCAGAGAAACATGTCTTAAGAGATGTGTCTGGCAGTTAATAAAACATACTGTATTATTTTTTTGGATTTTGTGATATTTGTAGTATTGTTGTTTTTAATTGTCATTGTTGTACTTTCTTATTCTGAAGAAATACTTGTTTTCAAACCTGATTTTGTATTTTTCTTGAAGAGGGCCTCCCAGATCATCTAAGCTTTGGGCCCCATAAAACCTGAATCTGCCCCTGCCTGCAAGTATTTCTGAGTCAGGAGGACAAGCAGAAGCTTCCAGGAAGAAGTGGGAGGGGAGTTTTTGATAGGGATCAGACACTGGCTGAAGGCCTTTGAGGAAAAAGAAGTAATTTAACGGACCAGGGTAATGTAAGGTGTTTCACCCTCTTGGCTGGGGCTTTGGGGGCACTGCTACCCTCATGGCTGCCTCCAGCCAGGCCCAGCTCTCAGCCCAGCCCTCCCTCACCCTCCCCTCTCTCTGCCCTGTTGCCAGGTCTTCTCGTGGGCACCCTGGATGTGGTGCTGGACTCCAGTGCCCGGGTGGCCCCTTACCGCATCCTGCACCAGACCCAGGACTCGCAGGTCTACTGGACAGTGGCGTGCGGTAGGTGCCCTGAATCACAAGGGGTGCTGGGCAGGGCCTGCCCCAGAGAGGGAGGGGACGCAGGCTGCATTCCTGCATTGGACATGGCCCACTGAGAACCTGATGCTGCCCCTTGTTCAGACAGCACAGCCCAGGCCAGCATCCAGCTTAGGAAGGCAGCTCAGCTGTGCACAGATGCAGGGCAAGAGGACATGGGCCCCATGAAGCCCTGCGTGCCTCTCTGAGGGCTTGGCCTTGGGCAGTGTCCATGTTCTCCTGCTAACCTTTTCTCAAGGCGGATACAGCTTATCAGTATTCATGGACTACATATTTTTTTAATTCACCTACTCACTAAAAGTTATCTATAAACCCCAAAATCAGTACTTGTGGTACTTTTGGGGTCATTTGTGGACATCTGTGGAAATGTGTGTCTGCAGAGCAATGAAAAATTTGAGTCACCAGACACACAGGTTCCCAGCTGAGGTGGAACAAGGCATCCTTCTGCCTTCTTGTTTCAGCTCTCAAACCATAAACATGTCTCCTTTTAGAAGTTTAAGCACCGTGCTTCTCACATTTTGTGTTATCTGTTGGTGACTTTGCTGTTTAAAATGGCCCCAGGTATAATGCTGAAGTGCTGTGTGGTGTTTTTAAGCGCGGGAAGCTGTGATGTGCCTTATGGAGAAAATACAAGTTAGATGAGCTGCCTTCAGGCATGAGTTGCAGTGCTTCTAGCTGTCAGTTCAATGCTAGGGTATTAAAAATATATATTAAATGAGGTGTCTTTAAGCAGAAAGACATATAAGACAAAGTAGTGTATTGATCGGTTGGTGAAAATGTTGTGACCAGAGGCTCGCACGAACTTAGCCCTGTAGCTCCCCTGGGAGCAGTACTGGCAAATTCAGTGTTCCAGAAGACTTTGTAGAACATAACCACTGTGAATAACGAGAATCGCTGGTAGTTGTCCTTCTCGGAGGACACACCCACCCTCCCAAGAGTCCAGGAGGAAGTCCCCTTTCAGCCTGGCTGAGGTCCCTGGGATAAAACAGCAGTCATAGCTGGCACTCAGACAGCACTTCCTGCATGCCAGACATGTGAACCTCCCAACAACTCCAGAAGGTGGAACTTTGATTTTCCCCATTTTGAAGATGAGAAAACTGGGCCCAGAGGGGTTAAGTAACCCTCCCAAAGTCACACAGAACCACAGATCAGACCCAGAGCACCTGTTCGTGTCCACTGTGCTGAATATCTCTCTCTGCTAGAAGCCACAGTGTCACTGTCCCCCAGGATAGTGGTTTTCCTTGGAGACCTGAGAAGTGATGGGAGTGTTCACAGCTGGACTCCAGCTTGGGGGGGTGGGGGGAGAGGTCAAGGGGTGAAGGCACCAGGGTGCCCAGAGTGGGGCACTGGCAGGAGAGAGGCTTCCTATGTGGTAGGGCCCAGGGCAGTTGGTGTGTGCCTGGGCTAAGATGAGACGCTTCACTCTAAAATGGGCCCTTGAGATGTTCATCTTTGTCTCAAGGTGTTCCTTCTCAGGAGAAGGGCAGTGGTAGTGAGAGCAGCCTCTCTGTGGGGAGAGAGGAGTATGGCTACTCCGTGGGGCCTTGTGGGAACCCCATTGGTGGCATCAGGGCCTGCTGCTGGGGAGGGACCCAGATGCACTGTGGAGCCCCTGCCCTGGTCAGACCCCTGTGCTCATCTGCTCGTGCCTCTCTGTTTTTACCCACCACCTCTCTTCAGCTCTCCAAAAGCAGACACCTACTGACACCTGCCACTGAATCTCCACTCCTTAGACTGCCATTAAAGGACTTCTCAGGGTCTGCCTGCCTCCATTTCTGTCTTCCTCCCCCCACCAGCTCACACCTGGCCTTCGGCCAGACAAGACACTTGCAGGGCCTGAAGTTCTTAACTGTACCTGTCCTGGCTGGTGTACCTACAGCGTCGCCCCATGTCTACTTTACTTCCTCCTGCTCTGTTGAGTACCAACGCAGATGTCACATCCAATGGAAAACCTTCCCAGATTCCCCGGACTCATGTACCTACCCTTCTCCCTCCTCTAGACTTGCCGTGTCTCCACCAGCACTTTTGCATTGAAGGCTCACTGGCTCTCCCACTAGGCCAGCAATTCCTTGAGGGTGTGGGCAGGTTCTGCAGCTGGGCAGCCTGGATTAGCGTTATGGTGTGGTCACTTCCCAGCTAGGTGACCTTGGGCAACATACTCAACCTCTCTGTGCCTCAGCTTCATCCTATAAAATGAAAATAACTGTACCTGTCTCCAAGGTGCTCTAAGAATCAAATAAGATAATCCATAAAAAGTTTTGGAAAACAGAAATAGCACTTAATAATTTAATTAGCTATTATATTTTTTATTCCCAGTACCTAGCATAGAGATGGCATAGTTTCAGTGTTTACTTAGTGCTAAATGAAGATTGAGTTGCTTTTAACTAATAATTATTTTAAGTGAATATATGTAAATATTTATAATTAAAGTGCAGACAGATCCACACAGGCATTGTGGACAAAATTCCTCTGTTTTAGGCTGCCGGGAACATGTGTGTAAGAGGGTTGCATCACATGCAAACTCAACTTCAAATTCAAATGTGGGTTCTTAGCAAAAAGAGCAAGAAAGAAAGAACTCACTTCACCTAACAACTAGACCTTGGCCTCTGTGCACTAGGGAAAGGAGGCCATAATAGATATACAAAGAAAAATGAAAAAAAAATAATTTATGGATGATTTAGGAACTTCCAGAGGTAATTTCTATTTATAGTTACCTATTGTTATGATTATCACTGTTGTATGATTCTGGGTTTAATCATTTTCACATGGGTATCCTCCCACAGACCATGGGAGAGGGTCTTTCTGTGGAATCGCTTGTTAGGGTGGTGAGCCTCTTGGGTAAATGTAAAGAAACAAACAAATCAACCCTAACCAAGTCAGGCTGGACTGTGACATGTGACAGAGCAATGAGCAGATGCCTGGGCCAGAGGAGATGACAGGGACCAACTCAGCCTGGCCAGGGCGGGGTCAGAGCTGAGTCTTCAGCTGATGGAAAAGTTGTAGCCAGGTAGTGAAGGATGGGGTGACCAGGGATCGGGCGCCCAGCAAAAAACGTCTGTGGTCCACAGTCATGTCGGACTCACCTCTTTGCTAACGCTCCCTCCATGCCGAGTGTGTGGGCCTGCCGTGGTCACAGAAGCAACTGGACCTTCTGGGTGCTTACAGTCCACAGACTGTCCCACACTAGGCTGCTGAAAAGGAAGCAGAGCTTTCACTCCTTTTCTTATTCTTGTGTTAATTCATTCAGAGAAGAGTTCTTAAGTGCAAAAACCCCATGCCAGACACATGAAAAACCCCAAAAAGTGGGGTGCCAGAGGGGCAGGGGAAGCCAGGCCTGGAAGGGACTTCCCTCATCCCTTCAATTTTCCTCCGGGGGCCCCTTTTCCCAATTCCCTGATGGAGGCAGAGAAAACAGCTGCCTCACTCTTTGGGAGTGGCAATGGGCCACCTCTCTGAGTTCTCCCATTTCCACTGGGCCTACAGTGCCCACAAGAACCCCTCCCTGAGGAGGGCAGGGACCCCCTCCTAGGTGGGGCAGACACTGGGGGCCAGCCAGACACTGAAAGGTCAGACAGGGGTTCCTGGAAGAGACGGGATCCAGGCTGGGATGTGAACTGGGATGAGGAGGAGGAGGCAAAGACCTGGGTGGGGCATCTGGCTTCAGAGAGAGGGATGAGCACCTCTGGCCCAGCAGGAGACCAGCCAGCCAGGGGCCTGGAGTCCTACAGGAAGCTCCAGCTGCCATCTGTGGATGCCTACATTCTCAGGAGAGCCACAGTCACCTATACCAAGTCTGACTGTGTCTGGCTAATCAGCTGTACATGGAAGACCACATTAAGTCCTTTTATCTCGAAGAAAAGTAAGCAAGCAAACCTGCAAATGTATAGACTATTTCTGGTAGGGCACAGAGGAAACTAGCAGTCACTCTTACTCTGGGCATTAGAGGGAAGTTGAGGCTTTATTTTCCTCATGACTCTGTAATTCTATTGGAATTTTTTTATTTTGTGTTTTTATCAGGACCATTTATGACTTTTGTCATATACATGAAGAAGGAAAGAGTAAGCAGCTCAAAGGTTGTAGTCACTTTGGTATAGCAAATTAGGTCAGCCATTTTAATCTCTCTTGAGTTTATATTTAAGGCCTGGTGATTTTATGATTTTCCTTTTCTTTATGCCACCAAACCTCTCCTAGGTTCTTCCCGCAAAGAGATCACAAAACACTGGGAATGGCTGGAAAATAACTTACTCCAGACACTGTCCATCTTTGACACTGAGGAAGACATCACCACCTTCGTCAAGGGCAAGATACACGTAAGATTCACTTTCCACTACTGGTTCTCACTCTCTTCTCTGGGCTACCAGTGTTCACCTTTGTCATCTTCTATAACTTTCAGAGAACACCGTGTAGTTCTTTCCCCCATTAAACAGAGATGGAAACGAAGGGTTTGATCTTCTTTTAGTGTTGAAAGGGGCAGTTGAACTCATTGTATGCAGGCCCCATCTACTGGCCAGCCACCGGAGTTTAAGCTTAGCTGGGAGTTTCCATTCCCTGCAAAGGGCCTCAGAGCAAATATGCAGATACACAACTCTGATAGCCAGTTCCTTGGCCAACAGAGGAAGAAGTTGGAAATGACAGGATAATTTTAGGTATATTTCTATTATAAAACTAACATTACTTCAAAATGCACAGACACTTTGACCCAGCAAGTCCATTCCTTGGAATTTACCCTACAGTGTATTCATATGTCCAGAATGACGTATGTATCAGGATGTTCCCTGCAACACTGTTAGCAAAAAGGCTGGAAACAATGCCTCCCAGTCCCATGGTAAGAGGGGAAGCAGCTGTTCTTTCCTCTGCAAATTGAGAGGGCTCATACTTGCTAACATAGCATTTATTGAGTATTTTCTTTATGAGTACTGTGCTGAGCACTGTATATTCAGGGGACTTGGTCAGTCATATGTGGTATTCTTAGTAGAATATTTTACAGCTAGCAAAATAATTATGAAGATTGTAGCAATGTGTGAAAACATCACAGTGATGTTTAGATTGTTTCCTCTTTAGTGAATAATTACATAATGAGCATTTATCTGAGTTATCTGTGTGTGTGTGTGTGTGTGTGTCTTTTTCTTTCTGTTGGATTATTGCCTTGGATTAGATTCCTCAGAGAGGTGTTACCAGGTCAAAGTTTCATGATGCAAACTTACTTTGGGCAAGCCCTTGTGACTTCATTATACCAGAACCTCCTAGACCTGGGCAGATGGCACCAAGAGTTCCTCAGCAGTTCTCTGTGTACCTTGGGGTTCAGGGTGGGACCTGTGTTGCCTTTCTAGTTCCAGGAAAATAGACAAAGAGAGCAGAGGCAAGTCTTCACTCTCCTAATGAGCCAGCTGGGCAATAATAATAATAACAGCAACATTATGGAATGTTTCCTTTATGCCAGGCCCAAACAAACTAACCAACAGAACAGAATAAAGTTCTAGATGAGTCAAAGGAAAAAATGGAAATTAGAAAATATTGAGGGAATCCCCAGGCCATCCAGTGGTTAGGACTTGGCACTTTCACTGCTGGGGCCCAGGTTCAATCCCTGGTCAGGGAACTAAGATCCTGTAAGATGCGAGGCCACAAAAAAAAAAAAAAAAAAACTGAGAACTGGGAAATTTTGGAAATACTACTGTTTATCAGAATTTGTGAGATGTAGCAAAAGCAGGACACAGGAGGAAATTTAAAGCCTTACATTTTCTGTTTTATAATGTGAGGAAAAGAAGAAAGGGTGGTAATTAATGAGCCAGGTGTCCAATTCAGTAAGTTAGAACGCCAGAGAAACCAGGAAATTAGAAAGAAGGAAATATAGTTATCACAAAAAAATTACTATTCGCTGAAGACTCAGATTATAGTTAGCATTTTTTTAGCAACAAAGTATTTTTTAATTAAGATAGGTACCTTATTTTTTTAGACATAACGCTATTGCGTATTTAATATACCACAGTATAGTGTAGACTTAAGTTCTATATGCACTGGGAAACCAAAAAATTTGTGTGACTTGCTTTAGTGTGACATTTGCTTTATTGCTATGGTTCAGAACCAAACCTGCAATATCTTCAGGGTATGCCTGTAACAAAGGGAAGAAGTTAATTCCTTAGAAAATAAAGGAATGATACAGAAGAGCAACAGGTCCAAAAACAGATGTAAAATATAAACAAACCTGTGGCAAAAGTGATCCAGGACAAAAGAGAGAAACCTCAAATAAGTAATGTTGGGAATGAAATATGATAGCATCTATTTAAAATGCAAAGTTAGGGGCTTCCCTGGTGGCACAGTGGTTAAGAATCCACCTGACAGTGCAGGGGACACGGGTTCAAGCCCTGGTCCGGAATGATCCCACATGCTGCGGAGCAGCTAAGCCTGTGTGCCACAACTACTGAGCCTGTGCTCTAGAGCACATGAGCCACAACTACTGAGCCCACATGCCACAATACTGAAGCCCGTGTGCCTAGAGCCCATGCTCTGCAACAAGAGAAGCCACTGCAATGAGAAGCCTGCGCACCACAACAAAGAGAGTAGCCCCCGCTTGCCATGACTAGAGAAAGCCCACGTGCAGCAACGAAGACCCAATGCAGCCAAAAATAAGTAAAATTTTAAAATAAAAATTAAAAAAATAAATAAATAAATCAGGGTTAAGAAAAAAGAGAGTAAGGGGACTTCCCTGGTGGTCCAGTGGTTAAGACTTCACCTTCCAATGCAGTGGGTGTGGGTTCGATCCCTGGTCCAGGAGCTAAGATCCCACATGCCTCGTGGCCACAAAACCAAAACATAAAACAGAAGCAATATTGTAACAAATTCAATAAAGACTTTAAAAATGGTCCACATCAAAAAAATCTTTAAAAAAAGAGAGAGAAAGAGAATGCCATAAACAGCTTTAAGCCCATAAATAGTAAGAAGTGAGACAAGATGGACACTCTTAAAATAATATGTTTTAGTTTCCAGTTGCTACTGTAACAAGTTACCATAAACTTAGTGGTTTAAAACAACACAAGTTCCTTTTCTTACAGTTCTGGAGGTCAGAAGTCTGAAATGAATCTCACAGGCTAAAATCAAGGAATTGGCAAGGCTGACTCCTGGAGGCTCTAAGGGGAGAATCTGTTTCCTTGCCTTTTCCAGCTTTCAGGAGCTTCGTATCCGTGATTCTTGGCCCTTACCTTTCTCTTGAATGCCAGCAGCATGGCCTCTTTAGTCAACCAGTCAGTCTCTCAACCCTTCTGGGGATTGGGATGTAAACATCTTTGGGGGGGGCTATTATTTGGTCTACCACATAATAGAACTTAAACTGAGACTCACAAAGAAATAGCAAACTTGAATATGCTTAAAACTATTAAAGAAATTGAATCAGTAATTTAAAATCTGCCCAGTGATTTTTACAGTCCACTTGTATCAGCAAACAAACAAAATCCCAGTCCTGTGGGCCAGGCCGTTCATTCCCATTGGCGAGGACCATTACTCCTGAGTAGAGGCCAGCGGACAATGCAGAGGAAAATGCAAAGCAGAGTGTCAGCCCCTCTGCTCCCTGCTTGGGGGTCTCCCAGGTGCAGCTGAAGGAGTGGGGAAAGGGGACTGCCAACTGAGACCCAGGAAGGTGGCCTGAGGGACAGGGTGCCGTGATGGCCCACAGGCTGTCTGGGGCCCACCTTTCCACTGGTGGGGCCCCTTTCCCAACCTCCCAGTAGGTGCATTTGAGGGAAGCAGAAGACAAGGGCAGGGCCTTAGTAACAAGAAGGGTGCTTTGCCAGAGCCTCTTTCCCAGACATAGAGCTAATTCCTGCAGTAGTGTTCTGGGGAGGCACCAGAGGCAGCTTGAGAGAGAGAAGAGGTTGGAGTTGCAGCTACAGTGGTACTGGCTATACTGAGATGGAGTTACATCTTACCTTTGGGTCTTCACCCAAACTCCTGGCTGTTCTCCCTGCTCATGGTTACAGGAATTCGAGGCTGCCAGGAGGCTCAGCAGAAGCAGCAATCTGGCCCACAGCAGTTGCCTTGAATTACTTTAGCTTATCAAGTCATCATCCTCCTGGAAAATCTGCATGTACATTTTGAGCCAAATGCACTAAGAACCTGTTTTACCCCAGGAGGTTTGGGGTTGGCTTTGTGGCCCAGGGTGATGTCTCTGGGCACCCTGAGCCCAGTGAAGATGCTGGTGGGATACAGCATAGATATGCCCTGAGTTGGTTGGCCCTGTGGCTGATCTCTGGACCCTGAACTGGGTAGGTCCTGAGCTGGGTGGGTCCTGCAGCTGGTCTGTGGGCCTTGAGCGGGGGCAAGAGGCAGAAGCCCCCTGGTATGTGGGGGGGGAGTATCAAGTACAGAAGATCCTCCAAGACATTGTCACAAGAAATGCACGTCACAGAACAGTGCCACAGCAAGTTCCCATTTGGGCAAAGAAAGAGGGGAAAGAGCAGATTGCATGTATTTGCTTAAAGGTGCATCAGTGCCAGCCTGTCTGGGAGGAAACCAACAAAGTGGCTACAACAGCAGAGGAGATGGAGACTCCCTTCTCACTGAACACACTTTTTTACTACTTGCATTTTTTTACCATGTTTATGTATTATATTTTTCAGATATTTACATTAAAATAGCTAAAATGTAAATTTAAAAATTCCCTTCTCTGATCCAGTAGAGATAATAGCTCAGGGAGTTAGGGGAAATTGCCCAGCATCTGTCTGGCCAGAGCAGACGACAGGCCTACCTGCTTGTGGCCCTTGGGCCAGCGACCAAGAGTCCTGGGTCCCACCACTTGAGTTCCCTGCGGGAACCAGTCCCCTTGTCCTCCTACAGGGCATCATCGCAGAAGAGAACAAGAACCTGCAGCCCCAGGGAGATGAGGACCCTGGGAAATTCAAGGAGGCCGAGCTGAAAATGCGGAAGCAGTTTGGGATGCCCGAGGGAGAGAAGCTGGTGAACTACTACTCCTGCAGCTACTGGAAGGGCCGCGTGCCCCGGCAGGGCTGGCTCTACCTGACCGTCAACCACCTGTGCTTCTACTCCTTCCTGCTGGGCAAGGAGGGTGAGTGCAGGCTGCAGGAGTGCCCCCTGTGTCCCCCCTAGCCCCAGTCCCCCAGCTGGCCCCGTCATCCTCAGGGCATCCTCCTCTGCCCTCACCCTCGACCTCGCCTCTATAAAGTGTACCGCCTCCCCAGACTGTCGAAGTTCCTGAGGGCTGTCCCTCCTCGGCCCCCAGATATTCTGTCCCCACATACCCACCAGAGAGTCTCCCCAGAACCTAGTGGCCCATGACCAGAACTCCAGACTTGAACCAGGCATCACCGGGCTCTTGGGGGCTCCTGTCATGTATACATCAACTAGCACAGTTCTTCACGTAGTGACTTTCTGCACAGGGCCTCCCCTCTTTCAAGTAGAGTGCCGGGCACCCATCATCCCTGAGCGGCTCCAGGTTACATGGTGCCTTGGACGTGTGCCCCTGCAGCCACCTGCTGCAGGTCCCTCCCCACAGGAAGCCCTGGCCTCAGGACAAAAGGCAGACTCCCAGCCAGTGAACTCTGCTGCATGTCGCCCCCAGAAAGAGCCCCCAGGGCTTTAGCTGCTCTCAGTGTGGCCTTTCCTGGGCCCAGCAAGGCCGGCTCCCAGCCATGCACACACACCTGTCACAACCTCCCCTGCCTTTCTCCCACCTTTGCATCTTCTCATCAGGCAGGGGCCAGCATCCTCTCTGTGCTGGTCACACCATGTTGTGACTTGTTCCCACATCAGTGCACTCCCACTAGGTGGGGCTTCTCAAGTCCAGGGTCTCAGCTAGCTCACCTCTGTTTGTTCATTCATCTCATCCTTTAGCCATTTGGTGGGCAAACCCAGGAGATTCTCGGGGCTGGGCACTGGGTTGGCCCAGGATGGCCCAGTCCCTCCTCGTGGAGCTGGTGTCCCAGCATAGCTAGGCTCAGGCATGGGGCCTGGGGGTGGGGAACGGGCAGGCAGTAGATGCTGCCCGCTCCCCCACATGGGTTCCAGGGCCAGGCAGGAGTCAGGAGCCTGCCTGCCCAGCCCTCCAGCTGGTTTGACCTGATGGTGTGTCTGTCCCCTCTGGTGTCCAGTGAGCCTGGTGGTGCAGTGGGTGGACGTCACACGGCTGGAGAAGAATGCCACGCTGCTCTTCCCTGAGAGCATCCGTGTGGACACCCGGGACCAGGAGCTCTTCTTCTCCATGTTCCTCAACATCAGCGAGACCTTCAAGCTCATGGAGCAGCTGGCCAACCTTGCCATGCGGCAGCTACTGGACAGCGAGGGCTTCCTGGAAGACAAAGCACTGCCCAGGCCCCCCCGGCCGCACAGCAACATCTCGGCTCTGAAGCGGTGCGTTGTGCCTCCCCCACCCCCAGCAGGGACCTGCCCTCCTCACCCTTCACAGGCTCCCTGCGTGTAAAGGGGGCCAGGTGAAGGGGTGGTTTTCGATAGTGGGGAGGGCACCAGGAGATTCACAGAGGCGTCGTCCTGAAAAACCTACTGCTGACGCTGACGTGGAGGGAGTTCTTCATGTATTACTTCTCAAAGCCCTGGGGTGGGGAGGCTCTCACAGGCTCCTTGGTCTCAGACAGGAAGCTGAGGCACAGGGAGGTAGAGCAGCTTGCCCCAGACCCCAGTGCCTTAGCTCTAAGTGAGCAGTGGAGCCCAGCACAGGCGCCCCACCACGTCAGCCAGGGCATCCCCAGAGGCCTCTTCAGGAAGGCTTCAGAATCCCAGCTCAGGGTACACCGCCTCCATCCCGCCATGATTGACAGCTCTTCTCAGGACCCCTGGGCCCTGACCCCAGGCCCCAGGAGACAGCCCTGCACAGGTCTGAGGTCTCTGCCACCCTGTCTGTGGGAATTGGTAGACAGAGGAACGATTCACTGGGGCTGGCCCCTCCAGAGCACTCTGTTCTCGCTCTTCCGTTGCAGCTTAGGGGAAACCTGTAGGCCAGCCAGGAGCTCAGATATTCCCTGAGCCCCTGGGGCCCACAGCCAGATTCACACCTGTGTGTGCAGAGACTGTGGCCTAGGCCCAGACTCTTGGGTGCACCTTCAGGACCAGAATGCTGTCCAAGGATATTACTTTCCTGATGCAAGTGACACGGTGGCTTTCAGAACCTTCCAGAAAGAAAATGAGTAGGGCCGGACTTGATAGTCTCTGGCATTGTCCATCGAGGTGTGCCTGCCAGGCCGAGCTCAGGCTGCTAGCGGCCCCCATGGGGCTGGGAAGAGAGAGATGTTTACGAGGACAGGGCCACCGCGGGGGCGAGGAACAGGCTACCGGGCCCCTGCCTCACACAGCCATCGGACTGACGAGTGTGCATTTCCGTTAAGCAACAGCACCCTGTGTTTTTTTCTTTTGGCTGCACCACGTGACATGTGGAATCTTAGTTCCCCTACCAGGGATCGAACCCATGCCCCCTGCAGTGGAAGCATGGAGTCTTAACCACTGGACCGCTGGGGAAATCCCAGCACCCTGTGTTTTAGTCTTGACTCCACACCTGCCTGTCGGGAGGCCTTGTCTGAGTTTCCAGGTGGGGCTGGTCTTCCTAGTGAGAAGCGGCAGGGCGGGTGCAGGCACCCTCTGGGCACCACCCACCCTCAGTACCGAGCATGCTGTTTGTTGACCACTCCTCTGCTGGTCATACGGATGTCCACATTTTACTACTTGACCATTCAGCGTGCATGTGTTATTGAACTCTGAGATCCCTGGGCACAACTTGCTCACAGGAGGACCCCCACGAGCCTGAGTCCAACGTGGAAACCGAGGGCATGAGGCCGCCTTGTGAGTGTGCTAGCCCCAACTCTTGTCTGCTTTTCTATCTCCCCCACCTTGGTTTCACCAGAGACCTGGACGCTCGAGCCAAGAACGAGTGCTACTGTGCCACGTTCCGGCTGCCCGGGGACGAGCGCCTGGACGGCCACACAGGCTGCACCCTGTGGACCCCATTCAACAAGCTGCACATCCCTGGCCAGATGTTTATCTCCAGCAACTACATCTGCTTTGCCAGCAAGGAAGAGGATGCTTGCCACCTCATCATACCCCTGCGGGAGGTGAGCCCTAGGTCCTTGCCAGCTCTTCCCTCTCTTACCAGGGCACGTGGCCAGGTCCCCAGCCCAGGAAGCCCCTCAGGATTTAGTGATGTAAGTACAGAGGGCACATGGTGGTTCATGTGCTCCCCGAGCACCTGTCCTGTACCAGGCCCTGGCGGGAGTGGGTGCACTGGATGCCCCCTCAGGGATCAACCTCACCTGGTGAGGAGATACGGTGGGCTTTGGCCTGCTAGCACAGCTCACAGTGGGACATATGAAAACCTCAACAAGGACCCACACCTCCCTGGTCAGAGCCCAGTGGCCTCCTGCAGGTGAGTGTCCCCTAGTCCTGCCTCCTTGGGCCTTGCAGTTAGACTTTGGCAAAGCCCTGCTTTGGCTGGGCTTGGAGGACTCTGATCCCACCCCAGCCCCATGTTACTCTCAGGGGCCACCTCACTGTTCCTCTCCTGACACCTGCCTTGGCTGTGGCTCAGGCTCTAGCAGAGTCATCGGAAGTCAGCCCTTTCAGGAGTGGGGTCAACTGTCACCTGTCAAGGGTGGAGTTAGCTCTCACCTATCAGAGTTATTTTTTCTCCAGTTTCTTGGGCTTCCACAGTGACTCTGGTAGAAACAAGGCCATTTGTCCTGTGCTGCCGTGAAGATGTAGACAGTGAGGGAGAGCCATCCACCCCTCCAAGGCCTCCTTTTCCTCATGGCCCAACAGGGCATACTGGCTGTTTAATTGAGGTTTAAGTGAGGTTCTTAAGCTATAAGCTAAAACACAGTATTTTGTTTCTATTTAAAATGTAGAGCAGTGGGACCTCCCTGGCCTTTGTACAAATCCCTGAAGTTGCAGGTATTGTTGCAAACAGGTGTGAGGTAGTGTGCTGCCTCAGTTTCCCCAAGGGAAGTCAGAGGCAAAGGACTTAAAGGAGCCACAGCTCCAGGCTCAGGGACTCAGAGCTGGCCCCTGACCCCTCGTGCTCCTTTGGCACTAGGTCTGTGGATTTGTCCTGGGTGCTGTACTGATCTGACCCTGAGCCCTGGGGGCTGGCTACAGGGTCATGTTAGGCCCAGCTCCATTTCTCCTGATGAGTCCTGACATTCCTGATGGCAGAGAGCTCTGGCTGAGCCAGGAAGCTCTTGGGATGGGGCTCTGCAGCTGGTCCTGATGGAGGCCCCTGCCCAGCACTGACCTCAGTATCCTAGCCAGGGGGCTTCACAGGGGCTCCTCACTCATGCCAGCCACACTCATGTGTCCACTGGGCTCTTGAATTTGCACTCCCAAATCTCATCCTCGCCTCTGGAAGTGACACCCTTTCCATCCGTTTGCTGAGGTGGAAAGCGGGAGCCATCCTTGATTCTGACCTGGCCTCATTCCCACATCCTGACCATGGCATGTCCTGTCAGCTTGCTCTCCAGAGCATGTCCCTTCCTCTCTACAGCCACCATCTAAGACAAGCTGTCTCCTTGGCTCACCTCAGCAGTACCTTGTCTCCACCTAAGGCTTGAGGACCTATCCTTTAGATCCCATCCTTCCACAGCAGCCAACATAATTTAAAAATCTGCTCACCCTGGGTAGAATCCTCCGGTATCTTCTGTGATTAGAAGAATCTCCAGTTGCCACACACAGACATGCAGGCGTGCGCGCGCACACACACACACACACACACACACACACACAGAGACACACACACAGGCACACACACACACACAGACACACACACACACACACACACACACACACAGCCCACCCCTTCTCACTCTGCCCCAGCTTCTCCGGTCTTTCTTTGTCCATCACGCCAGTCCAGCCCCCTCCTCAGGGTGGTTGCTGGCCTCTCCCCTAGCTCTTCGTCTGGCTGCACCGGGTCTCAGCTCAGTTACTGCCTCCCCAGAGGTGCCTTCAACAGGAAGCAGCCCAGCGGCCTCCCAGCTTGCCCTGTGGCCCCCACCAGCCCTGGTGACCGTGTTCATTAGCCTGCATGTCCATTGTTTGTACCCACCCCAGGCTGCAGGCCCTGCCCCCTAAAAGCCTATCCTATGCCCTGCACACTTGTACTGCTCTGTTCACACACCTCACAGTCAGAACTGGGCCCAGGACGCACATCAGGAAGTGCTGAGGGAATGAGTGTTCAGGAGGGCTTGCAGGCAGGGCTGCTCACTGTGCTTTAGGGCAGGGACATGACTGTCCATCTTGGGGAAGCTGATCAGGGCCAGCAGCTGGGCTCAGGCTTTACATTCTGTGTCACCATCCTGATGATGGTCCTGCAAGGCTGATATGTCCACACCCATCAACAGCTGAAAAAATGAGGCTCAGACATGCATGTAACTCACACAGCAGCAAGCAGTAGAGTCAGAATATGAATCGGCCAGGCCTGGAGAGCCCCTCGTCCACTCCCTGCCCCATGCCTGAGAGAAGACGACCTAAGCCCACCATGCTCTCAGCTTCACAAAACCATCTGGCTTTACATCCCAAGATACAGACCCCCAAATGGTGTTTTTGTCTTCTCAGGTGACCATTGTGGAAAAAGCTGATAGCTCCAGTGTCCTGCCCAGCCCTCTGTCCATTAGCACTAAGAGCAAAATGACCTTCCTGTTTGCCAACCTGAAAGACCGCGATTTCTTGGTTCAGAGGATCTCTGACTTCCTCCAGAAAATGCCATCCAAGCCGCCAGGCAACAGCAGAGCGGGGAGGAAAGCCAGCATTGTGGACTCAGCCCCAGAGGTGAGAGGGCCCTTCAGAGCAGTGGGGTGGGGGTCTGGGCCAGGAGAAGAGCCCAGGCAGCCCTGTGGTACCTGCCTTGGGCCTTGGGTGGGGAGGGTCCCCGCTTGGTGCAGGGTGGAAAACCTAACCCAGCCCCAGTCTCAGGTGTCCTGGCCACACACGCGATGCCTAGGGTCACAGCCCTCTCTGTACGCCGAGACGTGCCCCAGTCCTCCTGAGCGTCACCCCTGCCTGCCTCAAGTCCTATTCCACATAAGAAGCCTTCTCTGCCTGGCCCAGCCACCCTCATCTCTGTCCCTTATGAACTCTGCTGCACTGAGAGCCCTCTGTTTAGGCCTGTCCAGCTTGTGTTTATTTACCTGTTGGGAGATTGATTTCTCCCATCAATCTTTCTTACAGGGTTACCTTTTACTGCAATCTTTTTACTATACCAACAATATTAACAATAATTCTTTAACATCAAAAACTTGTATTTACATTTCCCCAGATGCACATGTTCTTTTTACAATTTAGTCATTTGGATTGAGGTACACATAGGTCATACACATGTTACAGTGGGTTGGTATAATCCCTTTTTATCTATAGGTTTCTACTCCTCCCTCTCTCTCTCTCTCTCTTTCTCTCTTTCTCTCTTTTTCTTTTCTTTTCTTTTCTTGCAGTATTTTGTTGAAGGAATTGGGTCATTTGTGCTATAGAGTTTCTCGCAGTCTGGTGTTTGCTGATTGCATCTCTTGGAAACGCTTAACGGATTCTTTTGTGCCCTGGTTCTTGTAAGTTGGTGGTTTAGTAATGAGATCCAGCTTAGATTTGGATTCAATTGTTTGTGTTGGGGAGTGGGGGGCAGGTCCACTTGTAGGCAGGATTGAGGTGCTGTGTACTTCCACCAACAGGTATGCAATACCTGATTATGTGCTGTTACCAGTCATTGACAAGCATTGCCTAGATAATTCATTAGGTAACTCATTAGGATTGCAAATGGGGGCACTCTAATTCTATCATTCCTTCTGTTCATTAGCTGGAATATTTCCATATAGAGAAATTTACCCTCAACAACTATTTGGTTACCATGAGGCACAGTTCATATAGAAAAGGCAGAATAAATCTTTTTTTTATTTACCAGTTGTTAAAATGATGAATTTGGTTTTCAAATATCCTCAAAATATGACCAATTCAGTTCTTTATGTTTACTTTTTAGTATAATTATGAACTTACAGATTTAAGCAACTTGATGTGTTTCAGTCCATGACAGTTATTATCCTCATTCCATCTGTGACCAGAGGAAGCTTATTCAGGTGACATCTGAGTCCTTTTGACATCACCCTGGCCATGTTTGATCACTCCCTTGCTTCTTGGTATCTTGGACAAGATGTGTGTGCTATTAACAATCTGGATTTGTGAAAACACTTCATGATTAGAAGAGTCCATATAAAAATCCACATATCTGGCTGCTCTGGAAAAATCAGGGGCCCTGACATTACAGGGCCCACATTCCCACTGAGTGGCATTGGAGCTGAGTGGTGGCATGTACACTTCAGCTCCCCAGAACCCCACCTGGTCTGGCCCATGAAAGCCTTTAAATTTTTCACCCCTGTAATCGATGCTCAGTCAACTATTAAATAGATAAGGAATGGAAGGGAAGGGAGTGGGCAGAATCAGTGTGCAGTGGAGACATTAAGAAAGGTTTCTTAGAGGAGGTTGGGCTTGATCTGGGATTTCAAGAAACAGTGAGGTTGGATTGGATGAAAAGAGATGTGAGCAGGAATGTTGAGCTGCCTTCTCAAGGCACAGTGCAACAAATGACAGGGCCTGACCAGCCAGTGTAAGCTTGGCCCAGTGGCCCCTTCCAAGCACCTGCCCTTCGTTCACCCAACACATTTTGTTGCATTCCCAGTAGGTGCCAGGAACTCTTCTAGGCACTAGGAATAGAGCAGATTAGACAAAATTCATGCCCTCTTAGAGCTTATATTCTAGTGAGAGAGACTGTCCATAAGCAAATAAACATACAATATGTCAGGTGGCAATAAGGGCCAAGGATAAAAATAAAACAGGGTGAAAGGATCAGGATTGCTAGGGGAAGCGGGGGGCTCTGATCAAGTGGTACTTGAAGGAAGTAAGGGAACAGCCCTAAGGTATCTGGGGAAAGGGTATTCGAGGCAGAGGGAATGGCAGGTGCTAAGGCCTGGAGGCAGGATTGAGCTTGGCACAGGCTGCTGAGATGAGTGGAGACAGGGTGCAGGTAATGAAATTAGAGAGGGAGTGGGAAGCCAGGTCATGTAGTGCCCGTAGGCCCTTGGGAGTACTTAGCTTTGACTCTGAGTGAGATGGGAGCCAGTGGAGAGTTTGACCAGAGTAGGGACACAGTCTGTTTATGTTTTAGTAGAATTGCTATAGCTGTCATATTAAGAATGGAATAGAGGTGTAGCTGCCCAGTACAGTAGCCACACGTGACTATTGAGCACTTGAAAGGCAACCACACTGAAATGTGCTGTAAGCATAAACTACACACCAGAGGTGGAAGATTCAGTGTGAAAAAGAGAATGTAAAATATCTTGATTTTTTTAATATTGATTACATGTTGAAATGATAATACTTTTACTATATTAAATAAAATATATTATTAAAGTTAACCTCACAATTTCTTTTATGTTTTTTAATGTGGCTACTAGAAAATTTTAAATTATGTGTGTGGCTCTCATTATATTTCTCTAGAACAGAGCTGGACTAGAGAGTGACGAGAATAGAAGCAGAGATGAGTTGGAAAGCTCTAACAGTTTTCAGGACACAAGATGATAGAGCCTTGGTCAAGGGTGGTAGCAGTGGAGTTGGTGAGAAGTGGTTAAATTCAGGATACATATATATATTTGTGTGCTTATGTGTGTGTGTGTG
Source organism: Pseudorca crassidens (assembly GCF_039906515.1). Classification (NCBI taxonomy): domain Eukaryota; kingdom Metazoa; phylum Chordata; class Mammalia; order Artiodactyla; family Delphinidae; genus Pseudorca; species Pseudorca crassidens. The sequence goes on along the minus strand of NC_090298.1, from coordinate 137,706,661 downwards.
TGTGTGGTAAAATACATATAACATAAAATTTACCATCTTAACCATTTGTAAGTATACAGTTCAGTAGTATCAAGTATATTCACACTGTTATGCAGCCATTACCACCATCCATCTCCAAAGCTTTTTTCATCTTGGAAACTGAAACTCTGTACTCATTAAGTACTAACTCCTCATTTCCCACCCTCAAGCCCCTACCCCCCAGGCCCCAGCAATCACCATTCTACTTTCTGTCTCTATGAATTTGACTACTCCAGGTACCTCATATAAGGGGAGTCATACAGTAATGTGATCAGCTTTTGTGATCGGCTTATTTCACTTAGCATAATGTCCTCAAGGTTCATCTTCATTATAGAATCTGTCAGAATTTCCTTCCTTTTTAAGGCTGAATACATACTAGTGTGTGTGTGTGTGTGTGTGTGTGTATACATATGCCACATTTTGTGTTCATGGATTGGAAAACTTCATATTGTTAAGATGTTAGTATTACCCAAAGTGATCTATAGATTCAGGGCAATCCATTCATCTTTTAATGGACGTTTCAGTTACTGTCACCTTTTGGCTGTTGTGAATAATGCTGCTATGAACATGGGTGTTCAAATATCTCTTCAGACCCTACTTTCAGTTATTTGGGGTATGTACCCAGAAGTGGAATTGCTGCGTCATATGGTAAATCAGTGTTTAATATTTTGAGGAATTGCCATAACATCTTCCACAGTGGCTAGACCATTGTACACTCCTATCAGCAATGCATAAGGGTTCCAGTTTTTCCCCATCCATTCCAACACTGTTATTTTCTGTTATTTTTTACAATAACCATTCTAATGGATATGAAGTGGTATCTCATTGTGGTTTTGATTTGCATTTCCCCAGTGATTAGTGACATTGGGCATCTTTTCACATCTTATTGGCCATTTGTATATCTTCTTTGGAGAAATGTCTATTCAAGTCCTTTGCCTATTTCTTTTAATCGGGTTGTTTGTTTTTGTTGTCATGTTGTAGAACTTCTGGATATTAACCTCTTATCAGATACATGATTTGTAAATATTTTCCCCCATTCCATGGATTGCCTTCTCATTCTGATTGAGGATGATTGTGTCCTTTGATGTACATAAGTTTTAAATTTTTATGTAGTCCAATTTATTTTTCTTTTATCGTGCTTTTGATGTCATATCAAAGAAATAGTTGCCATACGCTTTTCTTCTATGTTTCGTTCTAAGAATTTTGTAGTTTTAGCTCTTACATTTAGGTCTTTGATCCATTTTGAGTTAATTTTGTAAATGGTATGAGATAGGTGTCCAAACTTATCATTTTACATGTGGATATCCAGTTTTCCAATGCCATTTGTTGTACAAAAAACTATCTGTTCCCCGTTGAATGGTCTTGGCACCCTTGTCAAAAATCAGTTGAACGTATGTATTGCAAGATTTATTTCTGGGCTCTCAATTCTATTCCATTGGTCTGTATCCTTACGCCAGTACTATACTGTTTTAACTACTCTAGCTTTATAGTAAATTTTTAAATCAGGAAATTTGAGACCTCCAACTTTGTTCTTTTTCCAAGCTTGTTTTGGCTATTTGGGGTCCCTTGAAATTCCATCTGAATTTTAGGATAGATTTTTTTATTTCTGCAAAAATGTCATTGGGATTTTAATAGCAATTGCCCTGAATCTATAGATCACTTTGGGTAATATTAACATCTTAACAATATGAAGTTTTCCAATCCATGAACACAAAATGTCTTTCCATTTGTTTGCATCTTTAATTTCTTTCATCAGCATTTTCTAGTTTCCAGCATACAGCATCTGGTCTTTCACCTACTTGGCTAAGTTTATCCCTAAGTATTTTATTCTTTTTGATGCTATTGTAAATAAAATCATTTTCGTAATTTCCTTTTCAGATTGTTCAGTGTTAGTGTACAGGATATAATTCGAAGGTAGATCTGAGAGAACTGACGAATTAGATGGAGGGTATGGGATAAAGAAGGGTTTACAAAAAGATGACCCTATAGTTTTTGGCCTGAGCAGCTTAGAGAATAGAATCACCATTTAAGGACATGAGGAACAGCAGTTTTGGAAGGAGCAGTCAAGAGTTCAGTTTGGATCTGAGGTCAAATATCATAAGAACTAAGAATTGACTACTGGAGATGGCAAGTAGAGGTCACGGTGGCCTTTTCAAGAGTTGTTCAGTGGAAGAACAGGAAGAAAAGCCCGGTGGAGTGGCCTTCAACGGGGATAAGCTGTTGGTTATTGGGGTGGCTTTTTAAACCTTACCAAATTTTCCATTAAAATGCACAAAGCAACTTTAAGAGTAAAAATAAAAGCCCACAGACAACAGCTTTAACAAAGCCAGGTGAAAGGGTATCTTACAAACCCCAGACTACAAGTAGGTGAGGCCAGACCACCAACTGCAGCATTATTCTACAGATACAGAATCAGCAGCTGTGCTGTGGTAGTGGAGGGAAGAGAAAAAGGGTTCTGACAGTCCCAAGAGCCAAGGAATCCAGAAATCACCAAAAATACTTCCCCACACACACCCTCCTCAAAAGAGACTACCCACTGAACAGAAACCTCAGCAAGTGACTAAGAGAAACCACCGGTGAAACTGCAGGCATATTTCTCAGGCTCCAGCTCACAGATGAGTTAACCAACAACACAAAACATGGGAATCCACTGACGAGCTAAGGGAAGATCAGAGAATGCTAGGACAAATCTGAAACACCCAACAAAAACTCCCTTCCAAAAGGAAAGAGCCCTCCCTGAGGAAAAAAGAGCTGGAACTGAGCAGGGCAGGAATACTGAGGAGTAAAGAGAGAGAAGCTTCTGACACTAGAGGAGACAGATCAGGAAGTCCTGGAGGGGGGCTCCATAGAGAGACTGCACCAGAAGACAGACCCCCAACCGTACAGTGCAAACAGCTACCCCATACATACAACATCCTCCTGTAAGTACAGGAAAAAAAAAAAAATTTGGGGGGGGCAACCAGTCAAGAAGGACCAAGTCATTTATGAAGGAATGAAAATCAGAGAGGCATCAGGCTTTTTTTTTTTTTTTTTTTTTTTTTTTTTTTGCGGTACACAGGCCTCTCACTGTTGTGGCCTCTCCCGTTGCAGAGCACAGGCTCCGGACGCGCAAGCTCAGCGGCCATGGCTCACGGGCCCAGCCGCTCCGCGGCATGTGGGATCTTCCCAGACCGGGGCACGAACCTGTGTCCCCTGCATCGGCAGGCAGACTCTCAACCACTGCGCCACCAGGGAAGCCCAGGCATCAGACATTTTGATAGCAAAATTTTATACAAATAGAGTAACATTTTGTAAGATATACAGTAAAAAAGCTGTGACCCTAGGATTTTCTGTCTGGCAAACTGATGTTCAGGTATCAAAACCACAGACCGTCAGGAGCATGCAGGAATTCACAGAAGCTATCAGCTTTTGAGGCATCTAATAGTGAACAACCTCAGACAACCAAGAAATGACGGAAGAGGCTTTGGCAGAAGGTCTGGTGGGAGCATTGAATGTATCTAGCTGTAGAAATAGGACTAGATAACAAGGATAAAGGTGACAAGTCATGTGTAATTTTATATGCTCTGAATACATAGAGTACAATGAAAACATGAGAAAAGAAGGTATGGAAAGTAGAATAAGCTCACTGACTGCCTTATTAAGTAAGAGCAAGGTATATCACTTTCAATTATATGTCGGCAGGGAAAGGAGTGGAGGGGGAAGATCAGGGCTACTCACTAATTTTAGTATTGCCCCTAGGAGGGAGTCCAGTGTATTAAAAAGAGGGGACCCAGGGTACTATATAAAGACATTAGTATAAAGGTAACTGTTAGAACATAAACATACATTTTCTGACACTTTCTCAAGAAAAAATTGGAAAGAGAGGGAAAGGATACAGTGAGTTTAGGCAACTCTTTCCAGAAACTTTGTAGAAAGGCCAGCTGAGAATCACAGGGGTCCCTTCAGGGTGTGACTTTGTAATTGGAGTGTGACGTATATACTCTAAAGTGCATGGATCCTAAGTGCACAACTTGATGCACTTTCGCAAAAGTGGACATAACATGTGAGCACCACCCAGTTGAAGAACGGGGAGGGCTTGTAGGGACAACAGCATGATTCTATGCTGATGGTAATTAATCCAGTGGAGAGGGGCCAGTTGACAGAAGAAGGTCCTGGAGGCGAGAGCGGTAGGATCTTGGGCTCGAGTCGGGGGAGAGTTGGGCCTGGCATGCGTGGCCACAGTTGTGGGAAGGTGGGCCGGTGGGGGTGACCGTGGATGGCTGTCAGATTGCTCCTGCTTCTGCTTGCTCAGTTCAGTAGTTGGCAGTAGGAAGTGAGGAAGATGGATGGTTTGGGAGGTTTGCACTGGAAAAATGTGTGAGACAGTTACCAAGAGGAAGGAGAGGGAGACTGGATTCCCAGGCAGTATGGGTCTGTGAGCTCACCATCACCCCAGGAACCTGTCTGTCACGAAGGATGGTTATTGCTGAGGTCACATCCTCAAGTCAATCTCCTTTCCGGCACTGAGGTTTTTGATTCTCTGCAGTGCTCTGTGGCCTGCAAGTCCATCTGTGTCCTTGTTCCTGCAGGGAACCTCGAGCCAGAAGCAGACTCTCTGCATCAGGATGCTTGGGGTCTGGACTGGGGTCATGTCCCTGGATTCGGGCAGTTTGTCATGAAAATGTATTTTAGTTGATCTAAAATCCATTTTGAAAACACCAGCCAGGGGCAGAGGGGCAGGCTGTGGATATGAACTTAGCAGAGTTCTCTTTTTTTTTTTCCTTTTTATTAAAAACAGTTCTACTGAGGTAAATTTGATATACAATATGCTGTACATATTGAAATAGCACAGCTTGATGAGTTTAGCATGTGTTCCCTGTGAAGCCATCACAGCTGTGGTACAGGTTCTCATGTGGAACACAGAGAGGGTGAAAGTCTCGGGGGAGGCGTCCAGCACCCCTGCTTGACCACAGCCAGTGGGATCAGAGCTGACAGGCACAAGGGCAGAAACTCAGCTCAGACCGGAGCACGCAGAAGGGGAGCTCACTGGCCCACGAAGCCAAGAAGTCCACACAGTTGGCCGCCTATCATCAGAGCTGGGCTGTCTCCACTGGATGAGTGTCATCCCCGGGGCGTGTGTGGCACCAGCATGGTGGTGCAGCCCCTGCACCCTCCGTGGCTCATCCTGACATTCCCTGCAGAGTGGCCGACACAGTACCCGAAGTCCCCGCAGGCATGGGAAATGCTAATTAGCTTGTGGCCACCACCGCAAACCTCAGTGGATTCCACAAAGTGTGGGTCCAAGAGTGGAGAGAGATGTGTTGCGCCCAAAAAAAATTGGAAGCCACTGCTGGCAGAAGGAGAAGTGGATTCAAGGGAGCCAGTGACCAGTGTCCACCCAAGAGCGGTGTTGTTCCTGCTGGTGGGCACTTGGGGAGCGAGCTGAGAGGAGGACAGACAGAGTGGGCACTGACTCTGTTCCACCTGACCCCCGGGCTAGGGAACAAACTCCCTGCCCAGGCCATTGCCCACGGCAGTGAGCTCACCTTGAAGTCAGGTGCCTGCAGGTAGAACACAATCCACAAGCAGGGGCAGTTGCCTGGTGTCACCCACACTGTACCTGAAGGGTACTAAGGTTCCAGAAAGCCAGGGGAAGAACCCTGAATGTTAGGGCTTCCTTTTAGACCTTTGTCCTTGATGCCCCCCTTTTCTTCTCCCAGCCCCATATTGCCCCCAAGTATGTTCCCAGAACCACCCAGGATCCATTTCTCTTGCTGTTTGGCCGTCCGTGCAACGGGAAAGCAGATTCCCAGGTTCCTACACTGGAGAATGGCCTACAGCCCTACCAGAGCCCTGTTTATGGTTAGAGATGGCCCACAGGTGGGGACCCCCTCCCCACACACCTAGTTCTAGGCATATGTCTTTATTTTCACCTCCCAAAGCCCCACAGCCTTGTTGCAAGTGTGGCGGACTGCTAAGGAGAACCCGGTTTTGAGCTGCACAAGTGTCCGGAAAGAGGTGGTGTGGCCCAAGAGATGTGTGGCCACTGTAGACCACACCACACACCAGGCAAGTGGCCCAGAGAGAGGGAGCCTTGCGGACAGCCACCAGCCCTCAGAGTGCCTGGGGGCCCCTTCTTCTTTGAGGGGCCCTTGAGGGTACAGTGGACAGGTAGCCTGAGGGAGGGAGGAGAGGAAAGAGGACTCCTTCCCTCACTCAGTTGTCACTGAGGGCACCCGCAGGAGGCATGTCCTCAATTAGGACTCTGTCAGTCTGAAAAGGGTGAGGCAAGCTGTCAGCCTCGGGACGTACTGGGTGAGCAGGCCTGATGTCACCCTGCCTCTGCTCCACTTTCCCCTCCATGCTTGGGCTCCAGTGGGGGCCCCAGTGCTCTTTCCCAGCACTCCCCACTTGAGCCAATCACTGTGTCCAGGGGCCCCATGGGGCAGCGCTACAATGGTGGGACCCAAGAACAGTCCGGGCAGACGCCACCAGCAGCTGTCCCTACAGGGCTCGGCAGGGTCTGCACCCCAGAGGCTGGAGCAAGAAAGGCATCACAGGGAGCACCCATGAGTGCTGCCAGTCAAGCCCTTGTAGGGGACACAGAGTTCAGGAAGGGGCACGTGGAGCTGTCTCCTTGCGGTTTCTTCTCTCCTGGCCCTGACCTCACAGAGAGGGCCTGACAGGATGAGCACCAGAACCTGTCCCTGGTGAAGAAGGACAACACAGGTGTGTGTCTGGCCAGAGAGGATGTAGGGCTGAGCCACAGCATGGCCTCCTGCTCTTTCGCACACGGCCACCCCGCAGGCAGTGGGGCAGTTCACTCGCTCAGTGCTTTCCTTCCCATGTTGTATTTCCCAGTCTTCCCCAGCTCCTCAGGAGGTGTCAGAACAGCCTGCCAGCCCGACCTCACCCCTCGGTGGCCTCCAGGGGTCCCATGCACAGGAGGCTCCAACCGCTTCCCAGGGCCTGCTCAAACTCTTCCAGAGAAACACGCCCATGGAGGACCTGGGAGCCAAGGGGGTAAGCCCAGACTTGGGGCTCCACCACCATGCAGGCCAGATAGGGGGAAGGGCAGGGCCAGTCTGCGGCCCTTGGGTGACGATGTGCAGTGCCCAGGGACACCCTGAGTGACCTGTTCAGAAGTGCTGGTCATGGGCTTCAGGCCTCTGCAGGGGGTCCCGTGTCCCTGACGCCCGAGGGTGATGCCATGCATAGCCCAGCCTGGGCTCGTGGCATTTTCGCCACAAGCCCTTGGAGGAGAGGTGGAGGGCCTGACACCTGCCTCAGCACTCAGGTCGCATTCACAGCCCCCCTGTCTGCTGTTCCCCCAGGCCAAGGAGAAGATGAAAGAGGAGTCGTGGCACATCCACTTTTTTGAGTACGGGCGCGGCATGTGCATGTACCGCACCGCCAGGACGCGGGAGCTGGTGCTGAAGGGCATCCCCGAGAGCCTCCGGGGGGAGCTGTGGCTCCTCTTCTCTGGTGAGCTGCCCTGGCCTCACGGCCCCACAGCCTCAGCCTCCATGACCCCCAGTTGGCCTCCTGAGTCGGCCGGGCAGGAACCACCAGCCTTTAGAGGGCGAGAACATGTCTCTCAGCCGTAATGAAGCTCATGTGTGCCAGGAGGGGCATTCCGGGGAGCAGAAACCAGTGAGGCGGTGCCTTCCCACCAGCAGTGGAAGGCAAACAGGCCTCCTGAGGCCTTCTTTCCTTGGGTCAGGCTCTGACAACATTCACACCCTTGGCCACTTGGATGGTTTCAGGAGGGCAAGTCAGCCATTTGAACTTGGGTGGGGTGACTCCTCTCAGAAGCAATCATGAGGGAAACTCTGCCTGGCACCTCTTAGTTGGCCCCAAAGTGCCACTACTCTTCTGCAGTGCATTGACGTCTCCACCCTGCCCTGTTGCCCTCGAAGTCCCGGGAGGGGAGGAAGAGGGAGACAGCTACCAGCTGTGTCTCCACAGGGGCCTGGAATGAGATGGTGACTCACCCTGGCTACTATGCTGAGCTGGTGGAGAAGTCCACAGGGAAGTACAGCCTGGCCACGGAGGAGATCGAGCGAGACCTCCACCGCTCCATGCCCGAGCACCCTGCCTTCCAGAATGAGCTCGGGATCGCTGCACTCCGCCGGGTGCTGACTGCCTACGCTTTCCGAAACCCCACCATTGGCTACTGCCAGGTACAGGGGCTTAGCAGGGTCCAGAGACAGCATCTCCCACCAGAAGCTCACAGGAGCACCTCCGCATGGCTCTGGGCCTAAGTGATGGCCCCACACACCTGTGACTGTGCCCTGTTCCCCCCCCCCAGGAAGATCCTAATCACAGAAAAAGATGAAATTAGAAGCAGTGTTCATCGCTCACCTTATCCCCTTGCCACGTATGTGCTTCTGGTCTGGGTCCTGAGGCGTTTGATTGTTTTGTGTGTGTGGTAAAATACACATAACATAAAACTTGCCATCTTAATCATTTTAAGTTTACAGTTCAGTGGCATTAGGTATATCATTGTACAACCATCACCACTATCCATCTCCAGAACTCTTCTTCATCTTGCAAAATGGAAACTGTACCCATTAAACAACTCCCCTGCTTACCCCTGGCAACCACCATTATCTTTTCTGTCTCTATGATTTTGACTAAGTACCTCATATAAGCATCATACAGTATTGTCTTTTTGTGACTAGCTTATTTCATTTGCATAATGTTCTCAAGTTTCATCTATGTTGTAGCATGTGTCAAAATTTCCTTCCTTTTTAAGGCTGAAGAATATTCCGTTGTATGTATACAGCGTGTTTTGTTTATCCATTCATCATCCATGGCCACTTGGGTTGCTTCCACATTTTGGCTGTTGTGGATAGTGCTGCTATGAGCATAGGTGTACAATATCCAAACCCAGTTCTTCTGGGCATTATACCCAGAAGTGGAATTGCTGGATCATATATTTAATTTTTTGAATTATGAGAGTTGTCATAGCATTTTCCACACGAGCTGCACCATTCTTCATTCCTACCCACAATACACAAAGGCTATAGTTTCTCGCCACCCTCACCAACACTGGTTATTTTCTGGTTTTTTGATAGTAGCCATCGTAATGGTATGAGGTGGCATCTCACTGCAGTTGTTTTTTTTTTAGTTTTTTTTTTGCGGTACGCGGGCCTCTCACTGTTGTGGCCTCTCCCGTTGCGGAGCACAGGCTTCAGATGTGCAGGCTCAGCAGCCATGGCTCACGGGCCCAGCCGCTCCGCGGCATGTGGGATCTTCCTGGACCGGGGCACGAACCCGTGTCCCCTGCATCAGCAGGTGGACTCTCAACCACTGCGCCACCAGGAAAGCCCCTCACTGCAGTTTTGATTTGCATTTCCAGAGGCATTTGATTTTAAATCTAGTGGGCATTTTCATGACCAGGTCAGATGGCTTTCTGTTTCCCTATGACTGCCTCTGGATTTCAGAGAAATCACTTTTCTGTAGGACCAGTGTTCTGCAGGACATATTGCCAGTGCATGGAAAACCAGTGTGCTGGCTCTAAATCATTTTTAAGATAATTTGCCGCCATTGATGCTTTTTCTTACAAGCCTTGGTATCAGCTCAGGCTGTGCATGGTCACTACTTTGCCATGGCCTCCCTGCAGCCATGTGGCCATTGCATGCAGCTCACTCACACATCCTCCTGGCCCCGTGCTGCACCTGTGACACCAGACACCACCCCGAAGAAGGCCTCGCCTTCTCGGGTGTCCGAATGCCTGCAGGCCCAATTTGAGGAACTTGATTGACCGTTTTGGTCAAATTGATTTCCTGCAAATTGTCTTTTGGCACATTGCCCAGAGTTGGGTGGAAGAGTTTGTTGTTACCAGGCCTGCTGGTAGAGGAGGATGCATAGGCCACTTGGTGGGGGCGGGGGGGGGGGGACAGCTCCATGACACCCCCTACCTGTCTCTGTGCCCATAGGCCATGAACATCGTCACCTCAGTGCTCCTGCTCTATGGCAGCGAGGAGGAGGCATTCTGGCTGCTGGTGGCCCTCTGTGAACGCATGCTGCCCGACTACTACAACACCAGGGTGGTTGGTGAGTGCCTGAGACTGGCAGCTCCCTGTGGGGGTGGCAGGCCTCCCTGGGCCAGGTCTACATTCAGCACATCCCACAGGTGAGCTCTTGGAGGCCTCACAGCCTTGCCCCAGGCTGCAGACAGTCACAGGTTCCGCTCCATAGATTAGGAAGCTGCTAAATCTTCACACAGCTGAAAAGTAGAGAGCCAAACACAGACCCCAACCGTCTCTCCCAGACTTTATGCGATTCCCTAGGAGTTGCCGGCAGTGAGAGAAGAAGTTAGCTTGGGGCCTAAATTCACATCCATCTAACTCTTAAACATTTTTATTGTGGAAAATTTCCAGTATCACAGCTAGAGCATATAGTATACCTCCATGTCAACTGTTAGGAACTCACAGCCAGTAGAATCTGTGTTATTAAATGGAAGTGCACTTGCAAATATATTTAAGTACATATATAATTAAGTCTGTTATTCTAAAATGTCCTTCCCTTACTGTTTGCTTTTGGGGGTTTCCACTCTTGGGGTCCTTTAGAATTGCATCTGTTCACAAGCTTCAGGTCAGTACACACACAAGCTACTGAGATCACTGTTTACTTCTTTTTTTGGTTTGGTTTTTTTGTTTGTTTTTGTTTTTTTTTTTAATTTTTCTTATTATTTTATTTATTTATTTTTAATATCTTTATTGGAGTATAATTGGTTTACAATCATGTGTTAGTTTCCGCTTTATAACAAAGTGAATCGGTTATACATATACATGTATCCCCATATCTCTTCCCTCTTGCGTCTCCCTCCCTCCCACCCTCCCTATCCCACCCCTCTAGGTGGTCACAAAGCACCGAGCTGATCTCCCTGTGCTATGCAGCTGCTCACTGTTTACTTTTGACGCCCTAGAGAGAAATTAGTATTTCCCAAAAATAAAATCCAAGTATAGTGGAAGAAATCGTTTTTTCACACAGCGATTTGGAAGTAGTAGAAAGGAAACTTACATAATTTTTTCCGTTCTTGTTTTCTCCACCCCACCTGCCCCCCTCCAGCCCTCAGTTGTAAGCAGAGCTGGCTGGGGACCAGGTGAGCTTCTTGCAACTCAGACCCTGGGGTCCCACATGAGGGCCTGCCTGAGTCAGGGGTGTGAGCTCACCATTCAGACTCCTTTGTTCTCTCCCTAGGGGCCCTGGTGGACCAAGGCATCTTCGAAGAGCTCACGAGAGACTTCCTGCCCCAGCTCTCCGAGAAGATGCAGGACCTGGGGGTGATTCCCAGCATCTCGCTCTCCTGGTTCCTGACCCTCTTTCTCAGCGTCATGCCCTTTGAGAGCGCTGCGGTCATTGTTGACTGCTTCTTCTACGAGGGCATCAAGGTGATCCTGCAGGTGGCCTTGGCCATCCTGGATGCCAACATGGAGCAGCTACTGGGCTGCAGCGACGAGGGCGAGGCCATGACCGTCCTGGGCAGGTGACTGAGCTGGCCTCCCTCCTCCTGCTGGGGAGCTGGCCAGCACTGACTGCAGCACCCCACCCCTCCCCAGCCCTATGTGCTTCTTGGTCAGCATCCTGGGACTGTACCTACCACATGCCCAGACAGGACTAGACCTGGGGATACTCCAGGGGGGCAGAGAGAGCCTCCTTTCTGGAAGGAGACAGAACAGTACTGGAGTAGTAATAAGTGCTGGGAGAAGGTAAAACAGGTAGTGGGCCAGAGCACACTGGACTGGAGGGCTTGGTGGGCAGGAGGCAGCTGGAACAGCAGGGCCTCCCTCCTCTAGCGAAGGTTGGGTGTCTGTTATTCCCACAAAGCACTCCTGGTCGTGCCTTTCCCAGCTCAGTAGCATCACTGTCACCCCGTCACCTAGACAAGGGCCCATGTTGGGCCTACTGTAGCTGCTGAATGAGCTGATATCCACCAGGCACGCCTAAGGCCCAGGGTCATCCTGGCTGCCTTGTCCTCCCTCAGTCCCCACATCCCATCCTCATGGACTCTCTCTGGGGTCCAGCCCCTCCCCTCAACCCCTACAGCCTCAGGGCAGACCCATGACACCCCTGCCAAGGGCCCTGTGTCTGCATCGTCACAGTTTTCCTTGTTCCAGTCTCATCCACCAGCATCCCACAGGGCTCTTCCTGATCAGAATCTGACCCTGTTCCTCCCTTGGGATATGGGAACTCCCTGTGCCACTGGTGGTTTTCTGGACAAAGGATCTAAGTCCCCTAGCCTGGCCTTCAAGACCTTTATAACCAGGTGCCTTCCTAGGGGGTGCTTACTGTGGCCCAGGCCCTGAGCTCTATACAGCCTTGCCAGCCCACGTGCATGTATTTGCCCAGCCTGGAATGCTCCTGGCCACCCGGGACAGCCAGGGACGCTGCCACCTGCCTGCCGAGCCAGCCCAGTGCTGACTGGGAACCTGTAAGGGTCCCAGGCTGGCAGAGTTGTTGCTTCTCTGCTATGGGCCATGCTTGCTCTTTGTCCTCAGTGATGACAAGATACTCAGCCCATGGCCAGAGTCGGCAAGTGGTTTTCATGCCCATCTCCCACACCAGACAGATGGGGCCCCTCCTTAGCAGCAGGGCCTGACCAGGAATGGTGCCGGAGCCAGTGGGTGTGTCCCACCTGAGTGTCAGGCCCAGCCAGAGAGCCTGGGAGAGTGTGAGGTCCTGGTTGGCCTAGTCCAGCCAAAGTCAGGCCCTGTCCCGAGGCTGTGTTCCTCGGACACCCCCACAGCAGGGCTCCTCCCTCGCCTTCCTCCTGGGACACTCCTTTGGTCCCTGATTCTTCCTGGCCAGGCAGGGAGTACTCACATCTGGCCCAGTGACACGCCAGATGGAGGAAGCGTGTCATCCCTCCAGCTGGGACAAACCTCTCTCCTGGTTTGGTAGGGTCTGGACTTGTAAAGGTGCCCCCCGCCGTGAGACCCCAGTGGACAGCCTAGCTTTCTCAGAGTTAGTGCTCAAGCCTCTCAACTGCCTCCAGGGGGCATCCCTGATTTGCCAGGGTACCCATCCCTGATTTGCCTCTCCCCCTCCTCCCTGCAGTGGCTCATCTTTCTCTCTCCTGGAGGATGCCCGGCCCTCAGCACACTCACTCATTGATTGGGAGTCTGGGCAAATTACGTCTCTCCACATCACTTAGCCATGGGTAAGACACCCCTGTCACCTGTGGGTGATCTAGATTTCTGTCCTTTAATCCTTACAGATACCTGGATAATGTGGTCAATAAGCAGAGTGTCTCTCCTCCTATCCCACACCTCCATGCCCTGCTGACGAGTGGAGATGACCCTCCTGAAGAGGTGGACATCTTCGACCTCCTGAAAGTGTCATATGAGGTCAGCACTCACTGCGGGCTTCTTGGCCAGACCACTCCCTTGGGCCGTGTGGGTGCAGTTGGCCATGGTGGGTGGCTGTCCTCTGCTCTGTGGTTCCACCTTATCTCACTGAATCACCTCTGACTGGTAGAAATTCAGCAGCCTGAGGGCCGAGGACATTGAACAGATGCGGTTTAAACAGAGGCTGAAAGTGATCCAGTCCTTGGAGGATACGGCCAAGAGGAGTGTGGTACGGATGGGCCCGGGCTCCCATGGCCCCAGGGTGCAGGCTGGGAGCTAGGGTGGGGATGGTGACCAAGTGGGCTGCTCCTGCCGAGCCATCTCCAGACTTCCCTGAGGAGCAGGGTGCAGGGTCCCCTAGCACTGTCTTGTGTGGGACTGGAATCCAGGAGTGAAGGGGCAAATTTAGGGAAGTGGGGAGAGGGCTGGTCACAATTTTCTACTTGTGGATTGGTCACAGGGAAGCTTCTCTGATGCCTCAATGCCTAAAGGCTAAGCATGATCCCACTCTGGACTGAGCCCTCAGGCCTGGCTTTAACCCCTGCCCCTGGGTAGCAACACTCAGCCACCCAGCCCTCCATCCACTCAGCCCGCTGACCTCTGCTGCAAGCCTTTGTCCTCCTGTCTCTGGAGGGAGAAGTAACTGCGAAGTTCTAGGTCACCTTCCAAAGTGCCAGTGCCAGGGCCTTTCAAGGGATCCAGATAGCAGTGTCTTGATCACCGCCCCTCGCCCTGTGTCCCTGACTGGGTGTTCAGAACAGAAAGGCACCCCCAGTGCCCACCAGGAAGGAGCTCAGGGAGTGTGAATTGAGTGACAGGATGGGTGATGAAGGGTAGGAGTGTAGACCACGCTTTCTTTCCTGAATGGACTACCCTCATGTGCTCGGCCAGCTGGCAACACCAAGAGGGCAGTTCGTGTCTTCGCCCTCATCCACATGGGGATTCTCTCAAAGAGCAGGAACTTGAGAATTCATTAATACATCCTGTTTCTCTTTCCTTCTAGGTTCGAGCTATACCTGGGGACATTGGTTTCTCAATTGAAGAGCTGGAGGACCTTTACATGGTGTTTAAGGTGACAGCCAAGAGCAAGGGAGGACCACTATCCCATCCTAGTCCCCTAAATTCATCCTCAGGGTAGCAGCCTCCTGCCAGGAGAGAAATAGGTTTAAAAGCATCCTCAGATGCAGTTACTACAAAGTTCACATGGTAGAATTTAATCCTTCTTGGAGTTTAGGCAGGACACTCTTTTAAGTGGAAGAAAATCCACTCAAGTCAGCTTATATAAAAGGGAATGCATTGGCTCATGAAACTGAAAAAGTCTAGGAATGTACAGCTTCAGGCATGACTGGATCTAGGTGTTCCAACATCCTGGCAAGCTCCCCTACCTCAGATATCACCTGGACTGCTCTTCCTACAGAGTGGCAGGACTGTTGTCAGCATCTCCAAGGTCATCCTGTCCGCTCAGTAACCCCAGTGAAAAGAAAATTTTTCTTTCCAAGTGGTTTTAGCAAAAAGCCTAGGGTTAATTGTTGGAATGACTCAAGTTAGGTGCTGTGGCTACAGGAGGGTGTTTGCTGCTGACCCAAAACTGGGCCACGTGCCCACCCCATGGCCTGAGGGTGGGGCAAGAGGGGCTTTCCAGGAAAAGTTCAGGTGCTGTTAACAGAAGAAGGGGAAAGGGTGTGAAGAGCAGGCAGAAACAGCCATGTCTACAATGCCTTTCTGATCTCATTGTCGGGTCCCATCTGCCCCTCCAGCTGCCTCTGGTTCAACCCCCAAGATAACCACCCTGCTATGGCCTTAAGGTCAGAGCAGTCCAGCCAGTGCTGCCTCTCACTCGCTGTGGCCGCCGTGGCTGGCAGTCCTAGGGCCCTGTCTTGACTCACACGGCTATAAACTAGGGACTGATGGTACCAACGCAGGAGGTTCTGCGAGATGCTCTGTGTAGCCCAGTGCTCACTATCCAGGACTCTGCAGACTTGGATGGAGGAGGAGGGTGAACACACCAACCAGCCTGGTAATCCTAAGCACCCAGGGGCCAGGAGGCCAGGCCATCTCACCAGGCTATGCTCCCTGCAGGCCAAGCAGCTGGCGAGTCAGTACTGGGGGAGCAGCCGCCCTGCAGCTGTACGTCGGGACCCCAGCCTGCCCTACCTGGAGCAGTACCGCATCGACACGAACCAGTTCCAGGAACTCTTTGCCAGCCTGACACCCTGGGCCTGTGGCTCCCACACATCCGTGCTGGCGGGGCGCATGTTTCGGCTCCTGGATGAAAATAAGGACTCGCTGATCAACTTCAAGGAGTTCGTGACAGGGATAAGTGAGTGGCTCCAGGGCCTGCAGGGGCCTTTCCGTGCCCACGCCCTTTCTGCGGAAGCCTCCAGATGCCAGCCCTGGCCAGTCTTCCCACTGCAGCGAGCTGAGGGCAGCCTGGAGCCCTTGACCCTTGATAAAGGAAGTGCAGTTTTCCCACTGGAGATACATGGAGATCCAATGGGAGCCCTCCCTCCCCTCCCCTCCCTCAGTCCACTGCTGGAGGCCGGGTCTGCAGGTCCCAGAGAAGGGGCAAGCCAGAGGCCTGGTGCTCACCCCCAGGGTTCTCTCCAGGAGAGAGTCAGGTGGTGAGGAGGGTCCCACCAGAACCCATTGGAAGGGGAGGTATTCGAATGTGGACTGGCTATGGGACTCTTGTGCCCTTTTGCCAGCGTGCCTCCTTGCTGGCCTTCCTCCACAGGTAGGATGTACCATGGGGACCTGACAGAGAAGCTCAAGGTGCTCTACAAGCTGCACTTGCCTCCAGGTGAGAGCCTTCTGTCCCACTCCCCAGCAGGGGCTTCTCATGTGTCCAGAGCTGGAGGTGCAGCATTCCATGGCACAGGCCTCTGTGGAGTTCTGGGCCTTGCAGCAGCTAGGGTCCCAACATAGTGGAGGCTCGCCCGTCCTGACAGAGAGTGGAGGAGCCAGAGCATGGAGGCTGAGGCCCAGCCCAATCTTGGTCTGAGAGCAGGGCCATGACCTGAGTGACCTGGGAGGGAATGTGTGGGAGTCTCAGGGAGGAGTCTGCCCACAGGCAAAGGCCCAGATGGAGCACTATGCCACTCAACTAGAACACCCCCTCGTGAGGGGGACTCACAGGAGTGGATATTCAGGTTTGAATCTCTTGTGTTCATTAGCTTATCCTTAAGTCTCTCAAGGGTTCCTGTTTCTCACCAGAGGAGCGGCGTGGGGGTGCCAAGGCCAGGGAGCCCTGTTGTATGGCTGCTCTCCTCTGGCTTCTCTAGCAGTGCCGGGCCTGCTGGGACACTGACAGTGGGTCGTCCTCAGTAGCTGGTCCCAAAGCAGGGGCTCTTGCTGCTTCATGAGCCTAGCTCACCTGGCTCAGCAGGGGTGGCCACTCAGAGTTGTCCAAGTGCAGTGGGGGAGGCCTTCCCCATTTTCACAGGAGGGAATTGAGACGGGCTGGTGAAAATTTGGCCCCAGGGGTTCTGCTCTGGGGTGGGGCTGTCCTGGGTTCCTGCTGTTGTTCATGACCTGCCCCTGGGAGTCAGCAGCTGCCTCAGAGTTAGCCTGAGTGATTTTTCATCCCAGAGGCTCTCACTTGATTGGCCTGGGGCGGGGTCCAGACTGTAGTTTTAAAGCTTCCCCCAGGGTTGTTCTCTGCATCCAGAGTTGGAGAGACAACTGCTCCTGACACAGATATTCTCACCTTTGGCTGGTTGTTCCCTGTAACGCAACAAGGAACACTTCCATGGAAAGACTGGTATAGGCCACCTCTCATTCTGCTGAGAGAGAGGCCTGGGCTGGGCAGGCCCCACTGTGCCGAGAGCCTGTCCATGAAGTGGCACATGCGGCCAGCGCTGCCACTTCCAAGCCACCCCTGCCCGCCTTGCTTCATCTAGGGCTCTAGTGGCGACCCACACCTGCCACCTCCCCTTGTGCCATACACTGTTAAAACTCGCTCACTTCCTCCCCCTCTGTACAATGGGGAGAATAAGCCCCCTGCACAGAACCAAGTGGATCCGACACCCCAGAGACTACTTTATCGCAAAACGAGGCAGGCCAGTATGTGCTGGTGTGGAACAATGCCCAAGTGTATAAAGTGAGAACAAGTCACTTGTGCCTGGCCCGTCCCTGCATATGTACCTGCAGGAGCATAAAACATCCCAAAAGAATCCTCTGGGCCGCATCATCGTGGGGTAGGAGAAAGGATGGCCGCTCAACCAACTCCCAGCTGCACTGACTGGATTTTTATCTGGGATATGTATATATTACATTTTCAGACACAATGCACGAGTCAACCAGAATCAGTCGTCAGCTGTTACCACTGTGACCATCCACCATATTGGTGGGGCTGGGAGCTGTGGAGCACACAGTGGCAGTTGCAGGGAGGGCCTTTGTCCAGGACTCAGGGAGATTTCGTTTGGTGAGAATCATGTTGTTCCCTCCTGCCCTCACTCTTCTTTTGCTCCGAGCACAGCCCTGAGCCCAGAGGAGGCTGAGTCAGCCCTGGAAGCGACCCATTATTTCACTGAGAACAGCTCCTCAGAAGGTGAGCACTCTGTATACCACTGGCCTCGGACCCTGTGCCAAGCAACACTGCTGTGGGGCGCATGCAGGTGGCCTACGGCCCTCCATGGGCTCGGGGAGTGTGCTGCGTGGGGAGGTGCAGAGTGAGAGCCAGGGGAAGCTGCCTCACTCTCTAGGGCCAGGCCCCCCGGTGGTGTTCTCACTCCTGTTTCTCTTGTCTCTGCCTTCCCGGACCCGGGCTTCTCCCTCCCTCTGCCTCTGCTCCTCCTCTGCTGTCCCTTCCAGCATCTCCTCTGGCCTCCGACCTGGACCTTTTCCTGCCCTGGGAGGCTCAAGGTCAGTGCCTGGGGGGCAGGGGCGCCCCCTTTGCACTTGGCTTCCCCAGGGCCTTGGGTTTTATCTCCTGAACGCTCCCCTGCATGGTCAGGAGGCCTGGAAGCTCTTAGTTCCAGAGACGCCTCCTGTGTGGCTAAGTTCCGAGGAGGACCCAGAGCCAGCCGTGGACTGGGGTGGAGAGGGGCAGCTGCTGTGCTTGCGTGAGGGCAGTAAATGAGGACACACAGTATAGTGGGTGTTGCACAGGCACTAGGGTGTCACCTCCCCAGGCACGTGCAGAAAGTATTCTGTCATCATGGTCATAGGAAAAACACAAAATGCTATCATTGCAAAGCTGTCATTGTGAAACAGACAAAGCACAGATGAGCAGAGATGGAGGAGAGTGGTAGATGCTTTCTTTGGAAACATTTTCATGTTCCACACAACTTTTTTGTTGGGGAAAAATACGTATGTTGAGTGCCTATTAGAAGTCATCCCTGTGCTACACTTAAAACCTGTTGGGAGTACTGGGTACAGGGTGATGGGGCATTCTGGGCCTGGGATTTGGCAATCAAGCTGGTGGTATGTAATACACCTAGAAAACCAACCAAAACACCGACCTTAATTTCAAGTATACAAACTAAAGAAACAGATGTATCTTCTGTTATACTCGAGCAAATCAAGGATGCTTTAGGCTTGTCCCAGGCACTTGCAGGAGATGCCAGGGACTCGGGGTACAGATCCCTGTCCTCAGACCTTACATAGCCTCCAGGCAGCAGTCCGTTCCCTGGTGAGAAGCCTGAGCCTGGAGCGCTGCGCCCTTCCCTGCCACCACATAGCTGCCAAGGGCCATTCAGAGCTGGGACGCTGCCGTTCCACCTGAGGTCCCCCCACCGGCCACATTCTCTCAGGGAACAGGTCTGCAAAAGCTGGGCAGCCTGCTCACCCCAAGTTTATGGTCACCATAAGGAGCACGGTGTATGCAGACTCCAGCAAACATGTCACTTTAAGAAATACAGTGCTGAGTGCAGGATTCACGTACATAAAATTCCTCATCAGCTAGTGTGGCAGTTGCAGGTTGAATTGGTAATTAGGACTCCCCTGAGTTTGACCTTTATCAGCAGAAACTATAGAAATCATTGGTCTCAGACTTCTTGCCCATAACGTGCGCCATCTTTCACTTAAGAACTGTGGTATGACTTGTATTCTTTTGAAAAGAGGATGTGAGGGTTCAGTGGCTCTGTGGTTCGGGTGGAGTGAGACAGCCCTTCTCAGAGAAGGCAGAGAAGAAGCAGCATCCAGGGCCAGGTCCGCTTCCGCAGGAGAGCACAGACTAGACCGACCACTCAAGGACCTTAGTGGTTTGGAGTCATAACAGAAGAATGTTCTTGTTCTTTTTATTCATCCCATTGTCCAGAAGCACTACAGCAGGAAGAGCAAGAGGGAGCTGGAAATGACATCCAAGAAAAAAGAAGAGGTGTATATATAGGCCAACATCTGCTGATGCTGGTAGAGGTCTCAGGGTGGGTGGGGTCTGGTTGCCCTGTCACTGCAGAAGAGCCCTGTACCCTGGGGAGATGGCAGATGCATGCCTGACACCACAGCTCTCCTTGAGGTGAATGCCCAGCCCATCAGCTGTGCAGCTGTCATCAGCCCCAGGCCTGAATCTCCTGTAGCTGTGAACACCCCCAGCCATCACCGCCTCCCTCTTGCGGTGCCTGCTTCCTGCCAGGACTCCTCTAGGTGCCCAGCTGGCCTCTCCTTCTCATGCCACCCTCTCTTCAGCCTCCACATGGTTCTGTCACCATCTTGGGGAAGACAGATTGGGGCTATCCTCATCAGCTTAGCTCAGACCTACTTCAGCATAACTTGGGAGACCCATGAGTGTTCTAGGGTATTTTTTCCATCACCACCTCCCCAAATGCCGGGGTGTTTTGTAATAGGGCCCAGGTAACTCCATGCCAGACAATACTTAAACCCACTTACCCCCTGCTACCAGCCCCCAGCCCTCTTTCTCTCATTTGACAGATGGAGATTAATTTTTTTCTCCCAACTCGCAGAGGAGAAGGGAACCAGCCCTCCTGACTATCGGCACTACCTTCGAATGTGGGCCAAGGAGAAAGAGGTTCAGAAGGAGACGATTAAGGATCTTCCCAAGATGAACCAGGTAGGCCCAGTCAGAACACGCAACAGATGTTTCTGGAAAATTCTGACCAAGGCTGAGCCCTCCCACCCGGCACCTCACCACCGTCCCAGCACCCCCTGGAATGTAGGGATTCTCCTGCCTACCTTTAGAACCTCTAGTCAGGCAGCAGTCAGGGACTATTCTAGTAGGACAAGGGGTCAGTTGCTTCAGGGCCTTGTCCAGAACACTCTGCTGGTGATGACTTGCTTTGGTTTAATTGGTATCCGTGAACCAGAGGAGCACTGGGGAAGGTGAGCCTCAAAAGGCAGAGACTTACACCACCATTTATGAGACAACATCACAGCACTTCTGCTCCCTCCCATGCCCCGCTCGGAGCTGTGCACACACAGGCCCACTCAACCCACCACCCAATGTTTGTTTGCTGGTCTCTGCGTCAGGACCGTGGCATCTTGCCAAGGGTCTTACAGCCAGGACCACAGACATCTAACCAAAGGCAGCTGTTGAGCTGCAGCCTGACCACGGTCTGCTGTGCCCGAAGGGGAACCTTGCAATCTGGGTGCTCTCTCATCCACAGCCTGAAGAATGGGGTGCCCGTGGAGGGAGGTTTCATCCCATTCTCAGGCCAGGAAGCCTAAATATGGTTTCAGGACCTGGAACCTGACCTCTTCACCCTTCTCAACCAACCCAAGTTACCTTACCTTGTCATCACTCTCTAAAGAGCTTCATAAAGGAGAGTTGGAGGCGCTTCTGATTAAAGATATAAAAAACTCAATGTGATTCTAAAACACAGTGAAGAAGTACTTGTAGTCACTGGGTTTAGAAAGGTATGATAGAAATAGGTCTGTCTCTGCTAACAGAATGGACATAGAGACAGGGAGAGACTCCAAATGTTCCTATATGTGCTGAAAGAATGGCAGCTGGAAAAGAAAGCCCTTTCCCTCTCTGCACCTCAGTGTCCTAATCTGTGAAATGGACATATCAAGACACAGGTGTACGGAGACAACTAATGGGACAACACCCTCACACCAATCATAATGGCCAGCACTGTGAGTCTGGATCATCTGAGGGCAATCTGACCCATTCTTTACCATCTCCCTGCCCTTTTTCTGTTTTTCCCCTTAAAAGGAGCAGTTCATAGAGCTGTGCAAGACGCTTTACAACATGTTCAGCGAAGACCCCATGGAGCAGGACTTGTACCATGCTATCGCCACGGTGGCCAGCCTGCTGCTCCGCATTGGGGAAGTGGGGAGGAGGTTCTCTGCATGGTCGGGCAGAGGAGAGTCCAGGGACAGTGCCCCTGAGGAGAGCGAGCCGCCAGCCCCACACCCCCCTCAAGACGTGGCCCAGGAGCTTCAGCCGCCAGCTGCAGGGGACCCCCAGGCCAAAGCGGGTGGAGACACCCACCTTGGGAAAGCACCGCAGGAGAGCCAGGTGGTGGGCGAAGGGGGCGGCGGCGAGGGGCGGGGCTCCCCCCCCCAGCCTCTGTCTGACGATGAAACCAAAGATGACATGTCCATGTCCTCGTACTCAGTGGTCAGCACGGGCTCCCTGCAGTGTGAGGACCTGGCTGATGACACAGTGCTGGTGGGTGGGGAGGCCCACAGCCCCGTGGCCACCACTCACAGTGGGGGTGCCGTTGATACAGACTGGTGCATCTCCTTCGAGCAGATCCTGGCCTCCATCCTGACGGAGTCCGTGCTGGTGAACTTCTTTGAGAAGAGGGTAGACATTGGACTCAAGATCAAGGACCAGAGGAAGGTGGAGAGACAGTTTAGCACCTCCAGTGACCATGAGCAGTCTGCAGTTTTGGGCTGAGGGCTCCAAGGCCTGGGGGCTGGCCTCTCTCTCCTCCCTCCCTCCCGTTCTGTTTTCTCTTGAAGGACACACCCCTCCAGTTCTCCCCAGAAGCAGTGAGTTGTAAATGGAAAGAAGGCTGAACAGTCGCAGTTGGGACCTAGGCAGGGGCTCCCCACCCCCTCGTTCTGCCTTGGACCTCCTGGCCCCTGCATAGTGTCAGGGGCTCTCTGATCTGCCCTTGCTTGCCCTGCACTGTGGCCAGGCCACACCCTGTCCTCCACCTCCTCTTCTGCAGCTGCGTGCTCCGGGGGCTTTCCTGCCACTTGGCGCCAGGTAGGGGGGTCGAGTGCCTATTGGGCACCAAAGTGGTGAGAACTTCGAGATGCTCTCCAGAAGCCCCTGAGCCTGAGCTTCTGGCTGGGGGACATGGGCAGAAAGCATCTGCTGCACCAGGGTGGGTGCCGCCTGCACAGGCGTTACTCTCAATTCTCTTTCAGCTCGTCATCCTCACCATTAACCTTAAAAGCATATCCCTCAGGTCCTGATATATTTCCTTGTATTCATTTCAGTTGGCTAAAAATCACACTATGCTCAATGCCTTAATAAATCCCTGAAAGAACTAAAAACTACACTGTGTATAGAGAATTAATGTGACCCTCAACCACTGCTTTGGCCTCCTGGCTTCTCCCCAGGCAGGTATGGGGCCCAGGCCATATTCCAGAGGTTCCCAACACTTAGTCTCTCACAGGAGGTGGGGGTTCAAGACCCCTAGGGAGGATGGGGACATGGAAGCTGCTGATGCAGGCTGGGCAGGGCCTGTGAAGACCTGCACCAGCAGAGGAAACCTGCTCCGCAGGTATAAACAGCCTGGGTCCAGATGCAGGACATGTGTGCTCAGGCCTGGGCTGCAGCAAGCCTTTGGGTTCAGAAAGCAGACTGTGGGGACACGGGCAACAGGCTGAGCCATGAGGACCCCTTAGCTTTGCAGCAGGAGCTGATCATCATGTCCAGCGTTTGCCCCCAACACAGGACCACTCTTATTTGTACTAAAAGATAACATCTCTGTGGCTGTTGTTTGGTTTTAAACTTAATAGCTTTATTGAGGCAAAACTTACATACCATAAAATTCACTTGTTTTAAGTTATTATTCAATGATTTTTTAGTAAACTTAGAGTTGTGCAAACATCACCACAATTGAACTTTAGAGTATTTCCATCACCCCAGAAAGATCCCTCCTGCCCATGTGCTGCCAATCTGTGTACCCTCCCCCAGCTCCAGGGAACCACCAATCTATTTTCTATCTCTTTAGATTTTATGGATGGTTTTAAAATAATCTCCATGATTTTACCTTTACAACTGCTGAGTCACTTCTCGATAAATGCAGCAAAACAACATCAAGGAAACGGAACAGCTGTTTTCTTTCTTAATGACAACAACAACAAAAAGTAATTTCCTTTCTAGTATTTACACAAACTGACTACATGCTTTGTCATAAATTAATTTCAAATAATTTATTGCTAGAAAGCCTACATTCTTGGGACTTCCCTGGTGGTCCAGTGGTAAAGAATCCGCCTTACAATGCAAGAGATGTGGATTTGATCCCCAGTCAGGGAGCTAAGATCCCACATGCTGCGGGGCGACTAAGCCTGCCACCACAACTACTGAGCTTGCATACCTCAACTAGAGAGCCTGTGTGCTGCAAACTACAGAGCCCACGTGCTCTGAAGCCCGCGCATCCTGGAGCCTGCAGGCCACAACAAGAGAAGAGAAAACCCGCAGGCCATACTAGAGAGATGCCAACGCGCCGCAACGAGAGATCCCGCATACCTCAACGAAGATCCTGTGCTCCACAACTAAGACCTGATGCAGCCGGAAAAAAAGACTATGTTCTTGGTCATAATAAAATTAAGTAAAGATACACGTAAGAATTACACAAAATTGGCAGAGTCAAATTGATTGTAATCAATTAGATTTAAATGACTTGGAATTTTAAAATATTTATTTGGCTGCATTGGGTCTTAGTTGTGGCACGTGGGATCTTCTTTGGGACATGCGGGATCTTTCGTTACAGAGCGCGGGCTGTTCGTCGCGGCGCACGGGCTCAGTAATTGCAGCATGCAGACTTAGTTGCCCTGTGGCATGTGCGATCTTAGTTCCCCGACCAGGGATCAAACCCTTGTCCCCTGCATTGGAAGGCAGATTCTTAACCACTGGACCACCACCAGGGAAGTCCTGGAATTTAAATAAATGTTTTATATGCCATGTAGAAGTATAAATTTGAGAATATACCAAAGAAAGTAAACAACATAAAAGAGGACACTATCCTTTTTACGTGATAAAAGAAGGTACAAAAATGTACAATAAAATAGTACTTTCATCCATTAATTATTTAACCTCGCATGATAAAATGTTTAACAAGAGCAGTAACACTAAATAATAAATGGATAATAAAGTTTTAAATATATTTGTGTTCTGTAAGTAAACATAATTGTATATTTTAAAACTCCTTACCAAGTGATATGTTGTACCAAACCATTCAAGTCATTCTTATAATTTCCAAGAAAAAAAATACGTATATGAATTTTTAAAGGATTACAGAAAGGAGGAAAAAACAGAAAAGTAGAAAAACAATTTTTCCTTGTATTTAAGACTACTAATTATTTTGGTGTTTTTCCCCTATATTTGTCTTTTTCAAAGTTGAACTCATACCACGTGTGAAATTTTTATTCTTCTCTTTTCATTAACCACAAAACATTCTTTGTAGTTGCCAGAAGCTCAGCCACAATGAGACACGTAGAGATAAACAAAAACCACCCAAATGAGAACAGGGACCATTTATCCAGAGCTTGCTATAGAAAAGAAGTCAGCCACCATTACTTGCGTTTGGCAGAGACTAAAATGTAGTCAGAAGAGTGGGAAGGCCTGATGGTGAAAGCAAGGGAAGGCTTCAGGTGTGCTCTGATTAGAGGCTGCTAGTGGGGAAACAGCCTGGCTAACCTGAAGCAGGATGTTTTCTGTAATTGGTTTGGGGAGCATAATTGGCATTCTCTTGGTTGGTCCTGAGATGAAGTGGGGAGGTGCAAAAAGGAGGGCAACTGGCAGTCATTGCCCAAGTCCTGACTGCTGCAGAAGTTGTGGTTTGGGGGGTGATGAGGGAGTCTGGTCACTCTCTGCATATTCAGTCTCAAACATAATTTTTTAAATTAATTTGGTTTTTTCTAATATATGCTATTGTGCAAAATTTGGAAAATATTAAAAATTTTAAACCATTTATAACCCTTGCCCGTGCACATCTGGAAATAAATAATGCCTGGTTTTACCTAACTGATATCATGTACACTTTGTAACCTCCTTGCTTCCCAACAATACACATGCCAGCATTTTCACTCCAAACTCTTTGTAATGGACCTGCATAATGGTCCATTCTTTAGAATACTTATTTCCATTTTTTCCTGTTATACTTCAGTTAACACTACTGCATAAACAATAAATCTGCGTGATTCAGATTATTAAGATAGCGATAACTGCCAGATTGTTTTTTCCTTTTACCGTTCTGTCAGCATCCTTGACAGGATTGGGCGTTTTAAATTTTCTTTTAACAAGATTATTTATGTTGTCAGGCACGTGGGAATGTCTTGGCGGGCTGGCGTTAAGGTGAGGTTGGGACATGAGGGGTGCAATATTTTTCCTCTATGCCCAGACTGGGACTTGGGCTCCACCTTTTAGAGTGGGTCTTCCTCGGGACTGCAGTAAGGACTGATTTCATTTTCAACCGCCAGGCGTCTCCGTTTCCCTCTCTGAGAAGCGTAGGGTTGGTGAACTGCCTATTTTCCCAGGATTCTCGGTGCTCCGGCTCAAACGTTAACTAACCATCTCTGACCAGAGGTCCTGAAAATGCCTACCGTGGACCCCAGGGAGTGGGCCCGAGCAGGGAGGCGCCCTCCGGCTCCCTCTCCCCGACTTGAAGCAGAAGAAACTGTGCCAGCAAAGGCCGGACCCCCAGCGGTGGCTGGAGACCCAGCCCTTGCAACTTCAATCTTCCCAGGGAGCGCAGGCAGAAACGCTGGTTTAGATAGAGGCGGGAACTGCTTCGGGCTGAGACAGACAACCAGTGACCTGACGGACGCAAAGCCCAAACAACGCCCGACTCGGCAGCAGTGATACGGCCCGAGTCCTGAGGTCGCCCGGGGTCCCAGCTGACAGCCGACTAACGCTGAGCTTTCCGATGGCCCAAGTGCGCTTTAGGGGCGAAGCTCGAGTGGGCGGGAGTGCAGGGCGCACGCTCTCCAGGGGCGGTGCCTGAGGCCAGAGGGTCCCGAGCGCCTGAAGTGGGCGGAGCCAGGGCGGACAGGGTAACGCGGCGCACGCGCGGCGGCGACAGCCGTCGCAATGGCGCCTCCGCAGCAGGTTCGGGTGTTGCGGTGCTCCTGCTGCCGCCTCTTCCAGGCGCACCAGGTGGGGCCTCCTCCTCCTCAGAGCACGGGGATGGCGGGCAGGACGAGGTGGGGTCGCTGGGGGGCCAGACCGCCTCCCCCAGGCTGGGCGCCGTCTCGTGCGGTTGCGGGGTGTGTCTGGGTCCCGGACAAATGACGATGTCTGTCCTGAGAACTAGGTTTTATTGATGTCACTTCTCGATAACGTTGTTCTGGGCTTTTTTCGTTTTTTGCTTGGTGGTTGTAAGATTCGCAGAAACCAGCCAATGGTTTCTGCCGAGGCGGCCTCGTGAATTCTATCTGGCCGGTGGTCGGGCACACCAGGTTGAGGGTAGAGGATAGCCTCCTTTATGCAGAGCCTAGCCCCCAAAATGGCTCCTTCTTCATTTAAGTGCAAGGGGAATGATAGTTTTAAAAACTGAGGCACGACTGGGCACCCCTGCTGGCACTCTTTGGCTCTGCCCGTAGTGAGGGCCTCGACGCCTATTCAGAGTGTAAATAATCTCGCGCCTTTAAACAGGATAATCGAAGTTTCTAAAACGTAATGCTTCCCTGACTCAAAACGTAAAATAGGGTATGTCACTTAACCTGTTCTTTCCTGAATCACGTTCTGTCTCCCTGCTTGATGCCGTCAAGGTTGTCATTGTATCCGCTTCTGGTAGTCCCGTGCTAATCTGCTGTGCCCTGAAGAAGGGTAGCATCAAATTGCATACAAAATGTACGTTTAAAAGCCAGTAAGAGGCTGGGTATGCACCTGTAAGTTCGCTGTGACTTTGTAAGGGTCATTTTAGGGGCTTAGAAACTTTTTACTTACTTCATTTTTTTGGTTCTAGGAGTTGAGAATAAATGGGAATCATTTCCACTTTTAAATTATTATATATATAATGTAGTTCGTGTTCTCATGGTCATTTTCAACTCTGAAAAGTGATTTGAAGCCAAGTGGGAAAAGAGGGTTAACAGTTTAATTCCAAGTCGGCTGTGTATCAGGCAGTTTCACACATCTCATTTAATTTCAACAGCTTCTGAATTCTGTATCTTCATTCCCCAGAGCTAGCCAGTTACTGTGTGTCCTTCCAGAGCTTTTATTATTTTTTTAATGCATTTCTTACTTGCATATGTACCTGTAGAAGAGACACAGTATTTTTATGGTGTTTGAAGGTAGATGCTGAGAAGTAGAATCTTAGGATATACCCACTTAAATTTGTAGTAGATGCTGCTTGTCCTCCTTAGAATCCTTTTAGGTACTTCCCCAAAAGCCCTGATGGTTTTTGTATTAGGATCATATTAATCATGTTAATTTTTATGAATCAACCGAGACATCTTTGTGATGTTAAGCATGGCATTTCATTCCATCTCTTAAAACAGTTTTGGTGCCCCTTGATAACATTTTCTTTGTTGCCTTTACAAATGGATTTATTTCTTTAATTATCTCTTCTAAGTAGATGTTTGCTTATAAGCTATATTAATTTTTGAAGATATATTAATTTTCTGCCTAGCCCCTATATTAGATTGTCTTACTGGTTTTAGCAGTTTTTCATTTAGTTATCTTGAGTTTTAAAGAAATAAATCATATCATCCATAAATAAGGATAGTTTTTTTTTTCTTTCCATTTTCATACCTCTTGCTATGTTCTCTTTTCCAATTCCATCAGTTAGTACATCCAGAAAAAAATGGTAAATAATAGTGCAGATCCTTGACTTGTTCTTGACTTTCATGGGAATGCTGGTGGTGATTCTGCAGCTTTAGAGCTAGATGTAAGGCATTTTATTATGTTAAGAGAGAATCCATCTAGTCAGATTTATCAAGAATTGAAATGTCATGGAATTTTTTTTGAGAATCACATATAGTAGAGATCTAATTTGATTTCGTTTCATATGGATAGCCAGTTTTCCAGAAGCGCTTATTAAATAGTCTCTTCTTTTTTCACCTTTATAATATACTAAATTTTCATACATGTGTTGGTTTGTTTCTGGACTCTTTATTCTTTTCCACTGATCTCTTTATTATTCCTGATCTAGTTCCACCTGTTTCAAATAATTACTTTAGCTATAATTCTGAAATTTCATTGTAGGTGAAAAAGAGTCTCAAATGGACATGCAAAGCTTGTGGAGAGAAGCAGTCATTTTTGCGGGTGAGTCCCAAGCAGCAAAGTGTCTAATACCCATACCAGGAAGCAGGTGGGACCCAGCCCTGCAGAAACATATTTCTCATGGAACCCAGTGTTCCATTATTGGCTCAAGTTCATTGGATATAGCGCTCCTGCTCCCTAAGATCATCTTCCTTCAGGAAGCAAAATGAATGGAGCAGTGCCTGGAAAGTTACCTTCCTTTTTTTATTCAGTCAGTAAGTATTTACTGAGTAACTTCTGTATGCAGGCATGGGACACAATGGAAGGTAAGACCATGTTGTTAATTGCCTTCACCGATCTGCTGTTGTGGAACAGGATGAGAAACTAAAACACACACATGTAATTTAAAACTAGACTGAGCAAAATGAGAGGAAAGTACAGGGGTCTGTAAGAAGATAACTGAGTAATCAGACCTAACTGGGGATGGGCAGACAGCTGTTGGTAGATGCAGGGGTGTGAGAGGGGGCAGGCAGGTTGTGAAGGTAGTCAGGAGATGAAAGAGCATGTGGACTGAGGGGAGCATGTTGTAAATGCTCTTATTAGCCCAGTTTTTTCACCCAGCATCACAGTTCTTTTCAAGTCCATACCTACCGACCCACTTGATCTCTAATATCACAGGGTCCTCATTGAGCCCCTTGTTCACCTGCTCCAGCCCTTGATGCCACCTCTCCAGCCTCATCTCATCATTCTCCTCCTTCAGCCATAGGGGCTTTTCCTTCTGACCTTGAAACAATCCAAATCTGCTTCCCTCTTAGGGCCTTTGTGCTCATTGTTGGGGCTTCCCCTAGTTAATCTCATTACCCTGATCAGAAATATAGGCAAGTATGTTTATGTGAGTATTGTCCATCTGAGACTGTAAATTCTATGGGAAGAGAGGGTTTGCCTATTTTACTTATATACCCTTTTTAAAAAAATTGAAGTATAGTTGATTTACAATATTATGTTAGTATCAGGTGTATAGCAAAGTGATTCAGTTATACATATTTTTTTTCTTATTTTCCATTATAGTTTATTATAAGAAATTGAATGTAGTTCCCTGTGCTATACAGTAAATCCTTGTTGTTAATCTATTTTATATAGTGTGTATCTGTTAATCCCATACTCCTAATTTATTCCTCTCTCCCTCTTCCCCTTTTGGTAACCATAAGTTTATTTTCTATGTCTGTGTGTTTCTTTCTGTTTTGTAAATAAATTCACTTGTATTATTTTTTTAGATTCCACATATAAGTGATATCATATAATATTTGTCTTTGTCTGACTTGCTTCACTTAATACGATACACTCTGGGTCCATCCTTGTTGTTGCAAATGGCAATTATTTCATTCTTTTTTATGACTAATATTCCATTATATATATGTGTGTGTGTGTGTGTGTGTGTGTATACACACACACACATACATACACCCCATATCTTGTTTATCCACTCATCTGTTGATGGACAGTTATATACCCTTTTTTGTATGTTTTGCTGATGTACTCTTGGCACCTAGCACAGTGCCTGTCACATAGTCAGTGCTTGCTCAAGTAATGTTTGTTGAATGAGTTAAGTGACAAACCCCACACTGATGGGCATTTAGGTTGATTTTAGTTTTCATTGTTATGAACAACTTTGCAATGAAGCTTCTTACAAATACCTCTTTCTTCACTTGACCAATTATTTCCTTAGGACGAATTCCTAGAAGTTAAATCAGAGGAATTCTTTTGACCAAGGTTCTTTTAGTTGCAAATAATAGGAAAAAAACACTTCAGCAAAATTTAAAATGTACTGGCAAGGTAATGGGGTATCTTGGGGGGATCCAAGGAAGAAGCTTCATTCTTGACCCCTTGAAGAACCAACCCCAAGAACTGAAAAGCTGCCAACAACACAAGCATCATCTTTTCCCTCCCTTCTCCTCCCTTCACCCAGTTTCTCCCTATACCTTCCTCCCTCTCTCCCTATCTCCTCTCCTTCCCTTCCTCTCTGTTCCCAGTTCAAAGTAACATACTCCACTCACAGACCACAGAATCTCATTTCAAACCAACTGGAATAGCTGAGTCCCAATTATAAACTCCTGGGAGAAACAATCTGGTTGACCTGTTGATTCAGATGTCCATCACTAGTCCAGTCAGTTGGGATGGGTGGGAGTGGGGACAATTTGGTCATCTGTCAGTAAGTGTAGCTGCTGAGGCCTACCTTGAGATTGGGTCTCAGAAGGCAGGGGCTGGCTCATAGCTAGTGACTTCTGCTTGTTTTAGATGTCAGCATGTATTTCTGAATTCCTGAGGAAGCTTTGCCTTCCTCTCAGCACCCCCATGCTTGTGCAGTGGTATATGGCTTATGACTGACTAGGCCACAGTAATGAACAGACACCAAAATTGTGGTGGCTTAACGCAATAGAAGTTGTTTCTCTTGCTCTTGTAACACTCCTGGGAGAGATTGAGATCAACAGGACAGCTGTCCTTGGTATGGTCATCCGGGGACTGAGGCACCTGTAATCTTGAGGTTCTGTTATTCCCTGAGGCTTGTCTCCCACTGCCTCTTGCCCCGCAAAGGAGCAAGATCAGGGAGGAGCTACCCAGGAAGGATCTGGAAGTGGCTTACATTCCACTGGGAAGAATCTAGTCTCATGGCCACACCTGACTGCAAGGAAGACTGGAAAACGTAGTCTAGTCTGCTCCCAGATGAGGGGAGAATGCATTTCAGTATTCAGGCAGCAGTCTCTGCTATGCAGGAGAGCATGCACCCTACCAGTTATGCCAGATATAAGTTGTCAGTCATTTTAGAATTTTGTTTTTCAATTTATTGTGTGGACGTATAGTTGAGTTACAATGTTGTGCTAATTTCTGTTGCACAGCAAAGTGATTCAGTTTTTTATTTACATATATGTGTGTGTGTATATATATACACACACACACACACACATCCTTTTTCATATTTTTTTCCATTATGGTTTATCACAGAATATTGAATGTAGTTCCCTATGCTATACAGTAGGGCCTTGTTGTTAATCCATTCTATATATAATAGTTTGCATCGCTAATCCCAAACTCCCAATCCATCCCTCCCCCAGCCCACTCCCTCTTGGCAACCATAAATCAGTTATCAGTCTTTTTAAACTTTGCCTTTCCCCTCTCCAGTTCCTTTCCTCCCATTCTCACTTGAACTTTCCCCAGACGGGATTTCACTCCCCACCAGTCCGCTAAAATTGCTCATGTCAAAGTCAGCAGTGGTCTCTATGTTGCTAAAAATAATGGTTGGTTCTCAGTCCTCAAGTGACTTGACTTATTGGTGGCATTTGTCAGAGTTTGTCACTTCCTCCTCCTTGAAGCATTGTCTTCACTTGGACTTCTAGTCATCCTGCTCCTGGTTTTCCTCCTGTCTTCCTAGCTGGTTTCAATCCTCTTTGCTAGTTTTTTCCCATCTCCTCATCTTCTAAACCTTAGAGTGCTCTGGCACTCAGTTTTTGGACCTCTTGTCTAGCTACACTCATTCCCTTGGTCGTCTGAGATGAGACAATCTGACAATTCTCAAATGTCCATCTCAGACCCCAGACCTGCCCCTGAACTTGTGTATGCTTCCAACCAACCGCTCTCCTGGATATCTAAGAGGCATCCCAAACCTGTATCCCAAAACGAAGCCCTCACCTTACCCTCACCAACCTGCTCTTCCCACAGTCATCCCCAACTCTTAAGTGCCAAGTCCCTCTTTCTAGTTGTTTGGGCTAAAAACCTTGAACTCATCCCTGACTTCTCTTTTTCTTTTACACTCTTCATCTGATCCATCAGCAAATTTTGTCAGCCCTACCTTCAGGATATACCCAGACTGTGCCCACTTGCTACCACAGTGGTCTGAGTTGCCTCAGTATTTGCTGCAACCTCCTGACTGGTCACCTGCTTCTGCCATACAGTCTTAGCACCACAGCTGCAGGGTCCTACTGAAACATATGTAAGATCATGTCAGACCTTCCAGGTTAGAGCAACATTCATGCTCCTACAGACAGGGCCAGGTTGGGGCAGGGGGCCCCTTTTCAAAAGCAGGAAAAAAAAATGCTATTAAAGGTACTAGAATATTAAGCTTTTCCTTTCTTTCATGGTCTCCTGACTTTTCCTGATGTCTTTTATTTACTGGTTTTAAAATTTACTATTTAATATCTTCCTGTGTCAAGAAAAACTAACATTTAAAATTGTGCAACACCATTTATATTGTGCAACACCAGTTATAAATGCAAAGAGCATTTAGTACATATGTGGAACATATGCAGAATAATATAAGAGCATTTGGTGTATACGTAGAATCATCAGAATTGCACAATTTGTATTTTGTAGCTCATACATGCCTACATATTTCATT
Source organism: Pseudorca crassidens (assembly GCF_039906515.1). NCBI lineage: Eukaryota > Metazoa > Chordata > Mammalia > Artiodactyla > Delphinidae > Pseudorca > Pseudorca crassidens. The sequence goes on along the minus strand of NC_090298.1, from coordinate 137,673,630 downwards.
CCTACCAGAACAGTGGAGATGTTGCACAAAATTAACTATTTTTACTTCACTGCTTGATACACGCACATTCTACCCATACTCTCAACCTTTAGCTCACTGATGAGTAAGGAATACTGAGAGGAAAAGGAACTGGGAAAGATGGCCCTATCTTTCACTTTTTTTTCTGTGTTATTATTTTCAGCATAGGCTATTCCAGGGAGGTAACAGGAGTAAGAAAAGATATGACACGTTTCCTTGGTTGTTCATGTTTTTTCGAATACCCTTGCCTCCTTTCTGCAACTGAAGCAAGTTCTGATTCCAGTGGAAAGCCTGGCCTCTCAGGCTGAGGTTGCCCCCCACGTACTTTTGTTGTACTTTACTTTGTGTTGCTGTAAAGAAAGTTCTAATGAGGAAAAAATAAGTAATAAATGTTCTCTTTTTGGGAAAAAAAAAAGACTTGTACACACCGTCTGAACTTGGAGTCTCACTGAACTCCCACACCTTGTGAGTTCACTGCAATTCTGTGCTCCTCAGTCATCAGGCATGCTGTATGTAAAAGCAGTGACGAGAAACAGTGGACACATTTGGTGTCCACGACTCACAAACATGCTTCATTATATCATCAGACTTCACTTACACAATACAAGTTCAATGATTATTAAGAATTTCAAGATGGAGACAGCAGAGCAGATCTCATGCCTATAAGGCTGACTCTGCCTGTAACGGGGCCTACACTCTCAAACCTCATCTCCTACCATCTTCTCCCTAGGCCATTCAGCTCCAGCCACTTGGCCTCCTCACCGTTCCTCCAAAATGCCAGGCTCAGGGTCTTTGCACTCCTTTCCGTTTCATTGCTTCTGCTGAATGTTCTTCCCCTATATATCTACATGGCTTGTTTCTGCCTATCTTCCTATTTTGTGCTCAGATGTCACCCTCTCAGTGATCCACTCCTTGACTTCTTGAACACACATATAAAATTGTCTACTGTGTCCACACTCTGCCCCACCCCGCTTCATTGCCTTACTTTCCTCAGAAGCACTTCTCACCATCTGATGGCCATATAGGTGACTTATGTGCTTATTATCTGTCTATTCTCACTACAGTGTGAGCTCCGTAATGACAGTAGTGTTTGTCCATTCCTGTATTGTGTTGTCCTTACCTAGTTCAGGGCCTGGCACATAATAGGTGCTTAATAAATATTTATTGAACAAATGAGTGACTGCTAAGTGAAAAAATGTGTCTCATCTATTTTATATTCTTTTGATTATGAGTGAGTGAGGTGTATCATTTCATATGTTTATTGGCAATTTGCATTACTTCTCTTCTGAATTTCTTATGTTCATTAACCAATTTGTGTGGGATTTTGGGTTGAGTTTAGCTTTGATATATAAAGTTCAGGGTGATGGTGGGCAGCCAGATAGACTGAAACTATTAGTCCCTGAGACTGTTAGTTTGTAAATCACTGCAGAAACAGCAATCATTGTTTGGGTTCCTGCATGGTGCTTTGGGCCTTGCGAAGTACAGTTTTATCCTCCCTGGGTTGCAGCTCTAATGGATCTATTTCTCAGCATTCTATCAACACTTTTTAAACTTGATATTTTTGTTTGTTTGTTTGTTTCTCAGGCTTACGGTGAGGGCTCTGGTGCTGACTGTAGACACCATGTCCAAAAATTAAATCTGCTGCAGGGACAGATTTCAGAGATGTCACTCAGGTATAGTAGTTTGAGGGAGGCATGGTTATCTTGCCCTGTTTTTATCTTGAGTGGATGGTGGAAGTCTATGACGGAGAAATCCCTTAGAGTTCCATGTCTTACAATATGGCAATTAGATATTGAACAATCTTCCCACTGAAATTAATTTAAAATGCCAGCCACAGTTTTTTTGGGGTTTTTTTGTTTTTTGTTTTTTTTGCGGTACGCAGGCCTCTCACTCTCGTGGCCTCTCCCGTTGCGGAGCACAGGCTCCAGACGCGCAGGCTCAGCGGCCATGGCTCACGGGCCCAGCCGCTCCGCAGCATGTGGGATCCTCCCAGACCGGGGCACAAACCTGTGTCCCCTGCATCAGCAGGCGGACTCTCAGCCACTGCGCCACCAGGGAAGCCCCCAGCCACAATATTTTAAGTGCACTGAAGAGATGACAAGAAGGTAAGTAACCATCAGAGGCCAAAAATGAAGCAAAAGCCAAAATCCAGAGAATAAGCAGCTGGGCTGCTGAGGCGATTGAAACCTGTTGCCCTTCAGCTTCCATGCATCTGGGAGGGAAGCAGGAGACAAAGACAAAGCCGAGGGTCTGTTTACTGTGGGAAGGTCCATAGGAGACCACCACATAAAGCTGAGTCCCCAAAGGACTACACCCTCAGCATTCAAATGAACTAGAAATGCACCCCCTCCATAGCAGGGACCCAGCCTGTGTTGACCTTGGCACTGACTGAAGAAGGGAAATACTGCTCCAGGATTTTATAAGCACAAGGAATCTGTCACATGGCCTTTAAGCCTTTTACACATGCTGTGTGAAAAGTCTCAAGCTGAGAACTTATTTTTAAATTGTCCCAGGAACAGAGGTAAATGCAGCTCCTTTTTGGAGCAATACATCTTCAACCCAGGTATCAAAGAATTCCTACATATAAAGTTCCAAGGAGCATATACCCAAAGTTAAAAATCATTTAACTTAAGGAAGTATGTCACCATGAGCAAAAGACAGCAGAAATGACAGAAAAGTCAGACCCAAAAAGAGTTCAGAATACATAATATTTCATGTTTAATATATTTAATGAAATTAAAAGAGGGGGGTTGCTAATATGAGGAGCAAGAGACTTTAAAAAATAACTAGTTTTTTAAAAAAACCAAAAAGTTTGTAGAAATGAAAAGTATAGTCATTGAAATTAAAAGTTTAGTGGACCATTAAACAGATCAAGTGCAACTGAAGAGAGAATTAGTGAAATGGAAGACCAATCTGAAGAAATTAATCAACAGTGCAGCAGAGAAAGACAAAAAGGTGGAAAATATAAGTTCAGAGACATGAAGGATACAGAGAAGAGTTCCAGCAGGAGATAATAAAGAGAAGGGGACAAAGGCAATATTTGCAGGGAAATGAACAGAACATTTTCCAGAATCAAAGGGCTTACATTCTTAGATTAAGGAAACACAGTAAATCCCAAACTAGATGAAAACATTGTGTATGTAGGAAATCCTAATGAGCCTATCTATACAAAAGCTACTAGAACTAATAAGTTAATTTAGTAAGATCACAAGGATACATGGTCAACATACAAAACTAAATTTTATTTTTATATAAATGCAGTGAACAGTTGGAAAATAATTTTAAAAATCAAATACCATTTATAATACCATCAAAAAATAAAGGGGCTTCCCTGGTGGCGCAGTGGTTGAGAGTCCACCTGCCAATGCAGGGGACACAGGTTCGTGCCCCGGTCCAGGAAGATCCCACATGCCGCGGAGCGGCTGGGCCCGTGAGCCATGGCCGCTGAGCCTGCACGTCCGGAGCCTATGCTCCGCAATGGGAGAGGCCACAACAGTGAGAGGCCCGCATACCGCAAAAGAAATAAAAAATAAAAAAATAATAAAATGAAATAAAATACATAGGGATAAACATAACCCAAAAATGTGCAAGAAATTTTCAGTAAAAACGATAAAACATTGCTGAGAGAAATTAAAGAAGATGTAAATGAAAAAATATGACACGTTCATGGATTGGAAAACTCAATATTGTTAAGATGTCAGTTCATCCTAAATTGATCTGTAGAGTCTGCCATTAGGTTCCAATCAAAATTCCAGCAGTTTTGTTTTTTTTTTAAGAAATTGACAAACTGATCCTAAGATTTATATAGAAATGCAATTGCCAAAACAATGCTGATAAAGAACAAAACTGGAGGACTTCTACAGCCTGATTTCAAGATTCACTATAACACTATAGCAATCAAGATGATAGTGTGATTTTGGTGAAAGACTAGATATATAGATAACATCAGAAGGCAAATGAAGGGACTTCCCTGGTGGTCCAGTGGTAAAGAATCCGCCTTATGCAGGGGACATGGGTTCGATCCCTGGTCAGGGAACTAAGATCCCACATGCCGTGGGACAGCTGAGCCTGTGCACCACAACTACTGAGCTCACACGTCTCAACTAGAGAGCCTGTGTGCTGCAAACTACAGAACCCACATGCCCTTGAACCCGCACACCACAGCTAGAGAAGAGAAAACACGCACACCACAACTAGAGAGAAGCCCACGTGCCACAACTGAGACCCGACACAGCCAAAAATAAATAAATAGATTCAATGAAGGATGAAAAAAAAGGCAAGTGAATAAACAAATAGTGGTATTTCCATACAATAGAATACTACTCAGCAACAAAAACAACATGGGCAAACCTCAAAAACATTGCTAAGTGAAAGAAATCAGACACAAAAGACCACATACTATAGGGATGAGTGGTATTCTGGGGAGGGGGAATCACCTACAAAGGCATATAAGGGAACCTTGGGGTGATGACAATTTTCTATATCTTGCTAATTATATCTCAGTAAATTATTTTTCTATATCTTGATGGGAGTAATAGATTCAAAGATAAAATTTACCAAACTCATCTAATTGTACACTTAAATTGTTACATTTTAGTGTATATTAATTATAAATTATACCTCAATAAGTTAATTTTAAAAGACAAAAAAAATCTGCCCTTAGACACAACAACATAATGAAATTGCAGAACATGGAAGATAAAGGGAAGAGTTGAAAAGTAGCTGGAGAGAAGAGAGATCCCCTACACAAGAACAGTAGACACCCAGCTTCTCAGGGGTAACATAGAAGCGAGAAGACAGACCATTAACCTTCATATTGCTTAGAGATGTTCTGGAGTTGATGGAGTTGAGTTCCTGAATCATAGTACGGTGAGCAGAGTTCTGGCTAGTAGCTGGTAGGACACTGCTCAACTGGACATTGGAGTATTGACCATGTGGCACAGTAGGCAGTTCATATGCGTGATCTTATTTCATCTTCCTCATCACCCTGTGAGGATAATTGGCTTCTGTTTACAGAGGAAGAAACTGAAGTAGAGGTGCCCACATTTGGTAGAGTTGGGGTTCTCATTGTAGTTCTCTAGAGAGAGCTCCAATCTGATCGTGTGATGTAACAACCCTGTCTGACATGGGTGGATGTGGCTTTGGCGCTAACCTTCAGTCCTTGCACTATGAATGTTTTCACTGGCCATCCAGCCCTACTCGAGGCTGCAAAGGTTCCAGCTGCTCACTCTGCTTTATGTGGCAAAAGAGCCCTGCTGTCCCTGGGAGGCTGGATGAAGTCACTATGACACATCAAGCTCAGTAAAATGCCGCCTTTTTTAGTGGTTGAGATATAATACAACTGTAAAGACACTCATATGACCCTATGCAATGGGGACATCTCCATTGCTAATGGGAGGGACTCTGTGCTATCAGAGTTCAGCTGACATTAGTCTCTGTGTTCAGGCACTGAGCAGGGCACATGCACACGTATTGTCTTATTTATCTTCACAGTGACCCTTGCAATATTATCCCCATTTGTAAATAAGGAAACTGGGATACAGTGATATACCCAGAATCACAGTCAGTGACAGCCAGTCATTGGCAAAGCCATGATGCAAACTCTGGTCCTCTGGGTTAAGAGTGCCACTTCTGCCCTGTGTCACTTTTCTTCTTGCTCCAAGTAACAGATGGTCCCTCTGCCTGCTGAACTGCTGGAAGATTACCAAATCACATCAAAACAACAGAGATAAGTTCTAAGTTCCCCTAAACAGGCTTTGATATCAACATCAAGTTCGTGCATCTTGCTGTTCCCATCTTCATTGTCCTTCATCTTCCTGGTCATTTTACAAAAGACAACTGTACAATCTTTCCCTAAGGTCTCTGGAAGAATCCATAAATGCCGATGAGGAGGAAAATGCACGTCCTCGGCAGGCTGTGCCTGCAATCCTGCAGGTAAGCCAGCAGCACCATCTCGGCCCAGATGCCTGAGCCGGCTCTGTCACAGAGGGGGGTTCCATTTATTCATTCATTCTTCATTTCTTCAGCAGACGCTTGTTGATGTTACCGAATGATGAGCACTTGGCTTAAAGCTACAGGGAACTCAAAAATGAATAAACCTGTCCCTTTCACATGTGTGGAGGCAGCAGTGTAAAATAATTACAATACTGTGAAAAGAGCTTTTTCTTCTGGCTGCTTGGTGAATTCTTCTGAACTTAGCTTGAACTTCACCTCCTTGTGCTTCTCCCCTTGTCCCACAGCACTCTCAGCACACTTGTGGTAGGGAAGGCATGCTGTTGTAAAGTGCCTGGGTTTCCATGTTCCCTTTCTCCAGACTGAGACCCACAGCAGGGCTCACATCCAGTTGTTCATTCCCAGGGCCTGGTTAAAGTAGGTACTCAAACAGTGTTTGGATGGGCAGTGCATGTAAGAGCTTGAGTGACTGGGTAGGTGACGCCATTGGTACATCCAAGATGCCATGGGTACGTGGAACACTGTGTCCTGCCAGGGACGGGGGGAGTGGGAACAACTGACAGGCTCCCTGGCAGAGGCCCACCTCTGCTCACAGAATCACACTGGCAACGCCCGCTTTCCAGGTGCTCTTCATATTTTTATTATATCAATAAATAGGGGAGATGCTCGTAAGCACACTAACACATCAGCTCTTGCATATTTGGGTCTATACTTCCAGTTTCTTTACTTACAGACTTAATCTTTCATCATTCCTTCTGTAAGAAACACTTGTTTGCATCCTGGAATTTTCACTTACATCATATCTTGTATGTTGCTATATAGCTTTCAATTCTTTTCATTTCTAAAAAGTACCTACAGAATATAGTGGATATGGCAATATTTATTCCCTTCTTATTGGGCATTTAGGATGTTCGCAAACTTTTTCTACTGTAAATATTTGCTATTATTTGTAACACTTTGAACATCTTTATGCCTTTGTCTTCATTTGTAACTACTGGGCCAGGGAGTGTGGACATTTGCAAAGTTCTTGGTAAAGTTCTTGTGACCTGCAGCTTTCCCAAAGTGTGTGCCAGTGTGCTCCAGTCAAGATATCTGTCTCCCATTACCTTCCAATCAAATTCCTTTGCTGGTGACGGTGTAGACATGGGTCCTGAGGCCCTTAGGCCTCAGAGTTGCACTGGAGATTTTCAGTAAAGGTGTCTGCTTTCCAACTCTGAGAATAAACTTACTTCCCAATCCTGTAGGAAAAACTCCAGCCCTCAAAGAACCGCTGGCTGAAGTATCTGGAAAGGGACTCCAAAGAACAGCTGGAAGAAGGAGGAGTGTGTTTCATCAGACAGCCCTCATCCAAGAGAGAGAAGCCAGACCCTCCCTTCAGTACAGGCCTGCCTAGAAAAAGGTGCCAAGCTAGTACCTAATCCAGCCCTCACCCATGCCCACCTTGCTGACCTACGGTTGGGGGTACTGACGAGCAGCTTCCTGTGGTCAGCAGGAAGCCTGAGGGATGTAAGCCAGCAGGCGCCATCACCGCAGGCCCTCTGGCATGGCCAGGTACCAGGTGCAGCCAGTGCAGAGGTGAGGGCTAGGCAGGATTCCAGTGGGGGTGCCTTTTATGATGCTCACTTAATTCTGAACTTTTAGACTGCACTGACCTCAGGGAAGAACTTAAGGGCAAGGTTGAGAAAGTGAAGTGGGGCCAGAGAAGCCGACAGGCCTGGGAACCTTTAGCTAAGAGCAGGAAAGACCTGACTTTCATGGGTCTCTTCTCCAGTCTTAATCTGCATTTCAGTGAGCTTTCTTTTTTTTTTTTTTTTTTTTTTTAAAGATTTATTTATTTATTTTTGGCTGCATCGGGTCTTGGTTGCAGCACTCGGGATCTTCACTGAGGCATGCAGGATCTTTCATTGTGGCACCCGGGCCCTTCATTGTGGTGCACAGGCTTCTCTCTAGTTGTGGCATGTGGGTTTTCTCTTCTTTATTTGCAGCATGCAGGTTTTCTCTCTGTAGTTGTGGCGCGCAGGCTCCAGGGTGTGTGGTCTCTGTAGTTGTGGCGTGCGGGTTCCAGAGTGCATGGGCTCTGTAGTTTGCGGCGTGTGAGCTCAGTACTTGTGGCGTGCGGGCCTACTTGCCCCATGGCACATGGGGTCCTAATTCCCGTGTCCCCTGCATTGGAAGGCGGATTCTTTACCACTGGACCACCAAGGAAGTACCTCAGTGAGTTTTCTGAGAGACTGCCTCATCTAGATTAGGATGGCTCTTCTAGGGCAGATGCTATTGGGAGGTAGATTCCAGTTCAGAATAAGAACTTTCTAGCAACTACAAGGTATAGAGCAGAGAAATGGACTGCCTTAGATGTCATTAGACAACCTGTTGTTGGCAGTGGGACAGAAGCTGAGCAGCCAGTTGGGAAGCTATAAGGGATGGCAAGGTCCCTACCTGTGCTAGGTGTCAGACCAGGTGACCACCAAGTCAGACTAAGGGTCACTGTTCAATGGTAGAACTGGGTTCTTTTTTTTTTTAATTTTTATTGAAATATAGTTGATTTACAATGTTGTGTTAGTTTCAGGTGTACAGCAAAGTGATTCCGTTTATATATATATATATATATAGAGAGAGAGAGAGAGAGAGAGAGAGAGAGAGAGATTCTTTTCCATTGTAATTACAAGAAAGACTGGATTCTTGACAGCACTTTTCCTCTGCCAGGAAATGGAGCCAGAGCACAGTCCAGCCTCCATGCAGCCCTAATATCCAGGACTCCAGAAACTGTGAGGTCACCTTGAAGTCCCTGAAGGTCAGTGATTGAGGACAGTGTCCCAGTGGCCATTGAGCAGACACAGGATTTTTAAATTGTTTTGTGGACAATTAAAGTATCACACTTACATCCCGTAAAAGCCCAACTTCCCACATGGGTGTCTTGTTTTCTGTGTCTTAAGCCAACTCCTTTCTCTGGCCTGCACTGTTTCCCTGCCACGCTCCTCCTGTCACTGATGTTAACTCGGGGTCAAAAGGGCAGCTTGATGCCTTGGAGGCAATCAAGGTTGACCAGTAGGGCTTTTCTGCATCAGGACCGTTCCCTTCATTCTGCATGGAGTACCGGGTCTTTGTCAGACTGTTCAGCTTGGGACCTGCCCTGGGTTTCTGAGGAACTGTCACCTTCATTTATCCAGGTGAGTTCTTGTGCATTTGAGGCACTCTCTCACCTAGGACCTGCTCTTGTTCCTGATGCGTCAAACCTAGACCTTCCAGGCCGCAGAATGCAGGTTTTGCTTTATGCCACAGGCACCCAGGCAGAGGAACTCTGCCAGGCATTTGTCACTGCCATGCCCCAACATAGGCCAGGGTCGTCCTGGCCAGCTTCAGACAGTAGTGGAGAGTGCCCGTCCAAAGCCAAGAGGCAGTGATCAAACTCTGGTGTTGCTACTAACTAGCTATGTGACCCCCAGGTAAGGATGTGGCCCTGAATCTCTAAATTATAATGAGTGTGACAGTTACTGATGTACCAGTCCCAGGGCTAAACATATTTTATGCACTAATTCTTACCACAAGCCTGTTTTGTTTTGAAGGTGAGGAACTAAGACTGGTGAAGGTTCAGTTGAGGTCACAGCAAATCAGTGGCAGAGCTGGCAGTCTCGAATCACTAACAACTGCCCACAGAGCCTCTTCCATACTGCCTGGGGGTGGTGATGCAGGGTCCCTCCTGTCATTGCTTGCAAATTCCTTTGTAGGCAGTGAAATCCAATTTTTTCTCTTTTTTTGAATTTTAGAATTTTTTTATACATCAGGTTCTTATTAGTCATCCATTTTATACACATCAGTGTATAAATGTCAATCCCAATCGCCCAATTCATCACACCACCACCCCACCCCCCGCCACTTTCCCCACTTGGTGTCTATACATTTGTTCTCTACATCTGTGTCTCTGTTTCTGCCCTGCAAACCGGTTCATCTGTACCATTTTTCTAGGAGTGAAACCCAATTTTCAATGCATCCTCGTTTTCTGAGGTAGAAGGGAGAAGCCAGGCCTCTGTCACTGTCATGTCCCCTGGGGTATTCTGTGCAGCCACTTGTACAGCTTCAAAACCCTGAACATCGTTCTAGAGAGACCTTCCCAGCTGCCTGGCAATAAGCACATGGTCTTTCCAGGTGGTCTCTAGGGCCCTTCCTGCTTGCACCCCTCAGGCACTCCCTCACCTGATGCTAAGGTCCCCATGACATACCCTGATTATAGGAGAACATCTTCCTTTTTTGGGAAGCCTGGTCATGGAATTTGGCAGAGGATTTGGAGTGACGGAGAGGGCATTTATTTGCTGTGCTTTGCTAAACCTCAAAATCAAGACATGTCCCTAGCCTGCCAGGCTACAGAATAGTAGACAGCACAGAGCAGAAAGTGTCAGCACCCAGAGGTACAGTCAAGGACTAGTACAGGCACAGGACCTCCTCTCCTTGTCCCTTGAGCCTGCTGGGCATTCTTCTGAATGGAGAACATGGCCATCATCTTGTGTTTCCACCTCAGGACCACACTGGCCTGACAGGGAAGGTCAAAGAAGGAAGCAGTCGTGAGGACTGGGACACCAGGGAGCTCGTCGTTCCTCCGGGGGAACCACCGTGTCCTGCCCAGCAGGTCAGGACCGTGTCTCCTAAGTGGGAACAATTTCTTCCGCCACTTGGAAACAGCTCACATTTGGACACGGAGCCCCTGACCCCCCTGCAAAGAGGCCCCAGGCCAGCTCGAGCAGCACGGACTGAGCAGGGGACCCCCAGGACCCAGACCCCAAGGGAAGGCCTCTGCAGGACCCTTGGTGCACTCCAGCTTCCTCAGGCTACACACACTCCCACGCCTGGGCCCAAGAGGCTCTGCGGAAAGACCCCCGAGCAGTCAGGCCCTTGGGCAGAGGGTGGGGCCTTGGTCAAAGGGATGCAGGAGCCTTCTTCACTCCTGCGACTATATGACCTCTTTAAAACCGGAGAGGACTTTGATGACCATCTGTGAATTGAAACTAATGTGTTACTAATGTAGACATATTTGTTAAGTGAGCCCTTCTCCACTTGATCTCTGTGCCACTGGAAACAGGGCTCCCCAAGTTTCTTTTAAATAGTAGGACTAAGGATGACTTATGGGAACTACCAAGAACCAACAATAAACATGACTATCAAACAGATCATCTCTCATCTCACCATCTCTGATTAAAGTGCTTATACCATTTAATTAAGATTGTTTACAAATAGAATGGCTACAAAGCGATTTTCTTACTTTAAAAGCAGTTGACATATTGGGAAATGAGAGAATTACAGTAGTTGTGAAACAGGCAGTACTCAGTGAACAACATCAGTTCCCCTGTCAGCCCTTCTTTATTCCCAGATGTTTAGCCAAAGTCCTGAGCTGTCCTACCCTCTAGTAATCACTACAGCACAGCCTCATCCGCCCCAACAGAATGTTGGCTATACTCTAGCCAAATTCAGAGTATATCAGATTTCTAGCAGAAAATCAGTTACACGTCAGTATACCATAGTCATTTTAAAAAAAGCAAAAAAGCAGAAGGCCATTAGGCAAGATCTATTCTGGACTGCTGGTGTAATCCTGCAGGGAGAGAGTGGGAATATGATGCAGTGTGGCCTCCGCGTCCTCCCCAGCAAGGAGTCTCTCACTCTGCCCCAGGGGGGCACCCCCGGCTGCAAGGAGGCAGGCGCCCACAGGAAGCTGGTTGGAATTACCCCGTGTCACTTGTTCTACTGCCCTAAATGGCTTTGTGCGTCCCCACCCCCCAGATTCTGGAAGAAGAATGCAGAGAAACTGGCCCTTACAGAGGCACTGGGGTTCTATACTAGCTTAACACAACTATGAGAGAAGAAAGGGGACACAGAATGGGTGAGCAGACTTTGTCACAACGGCGGTGGGTGTTTTGAATACTGGATGGTGTCTAGGGCAGCCCCGATGTCATAATCCTTGGTCTGTAGGAGCCTGGTGAGCCAGCCGCCTTCATCAGAGAACCCCATGGATAGCATCTGGGAGAGGGACTCAATCAGCCGGGGGTCAGCTTCTGCCAGAGAGAGTAATGACAGTCATAAGGAAGAGTCACTGGGCCCCAAATGTGACCTGTTATGTGGCAGCATCCTGTCCAGCCAGCAAGTACCCAGGGCCTGCAGGGCCTGGCCCTTTTACAAGGTCTTAACCCTCACAGGGACCCTCCAAGGCAGGAACTGGCAACCTTTTTCTATACAAGGTCAGAGAATAAATATTTTAAGCTGCTTTGCAGGCTATTTGTCCCTGTCACAACTACTCAACTCTGCTGTTACAAGCATAAAAGCAGCCAAACAAAATGTAAACAAATGATCATGGCTGTGTTCCAGTAAAACTTACATTTATGAACACAAATTTAAATTTCATCTAATTTTCCCATCTTGACTTTTTTCCAACCATTATAAAAATGAAAAAATCATTCTTGGCACATAGGGCATAGTTTGCCACTCCCTGCTTTAAGGCAGAGAAGATAAATACTGGTAGCCCAAGGGCTAAATTTGGCCCATAGAATGGATTTCCACTTGAATACTGTTTTAAAAGTCATTGCCATGTGACAGTGATGAACCAGAGCAGGGTGTGAGTGGCCTCTTTTATTCAGTGTGAGTTCTCCAGGCTGGCACATTCTCCACCCGATCATGCTGCTTCCACGCCACCTACTTTACACGGTGGCTTCCTGCCTGGCTCCTACCGGAGCCTTGGCTAGGACCCCTGCTCCAAGGTCAGCACTTTCCATGAGGAAACAGTGAAGATGGACCCCGAGTCCACTTTTAGTAGTGCCAAAGCCAGCGCCGCCACCACATCACATCTGCCTTCGTAATTCTGGGTCTGGATGTTAAGTTTTAGAAAGCTGAGCTTACTAAGGCTCAGTATAGACACAGAGGACAAAACCAACTCCCAATTTTCTCTTACGTCAACAGACAAGCCATGCAGTACAGAACATGATGTCTTTCTGTGTTGCAAAAAGCAAGTGATAGGATGCTCTGAACAGAAAAGACAGAAATACAAAATACTTGAAATCTCTTGCCTGGTGGCAGATGTGGGTACAATGCAGCTTCCTTCAGCCCTGTGGGTCCTTCCTGGGAAGGGTCCAGAGAGCTTGGCCCTTCAGATTCAGGCATCTGTAAAGACTGGAGTTCACCTGTAGACGGGTCCACCTCTTTTGAAGACAAATGAGTCCAGTCATCATCTCCTCCTGAACAGTTATCAGACTCCATCTGTTCCTGGAACAAAACCCCCCATGAGCACAAGGACAAGGACAACAGGCCACCTGACCACAGCTGGGAGAGTCAGGGCACGGAGGACTAGCAAGAGGCTTTTGCTTTACAAAGTTCTAGCGGAGGGTTCACAGAACAACTTAAATGCCACCGACACTCTGCAACGGAAATGGGTCCCTCTGGCTGTGTGAGTGCCAGGGAAGGGCTGTGCCTGGGGTGCTGGGATAAGCTCTGGGTGGCCACAACCTGGGCATGGCGTGGGAGGGTGCTTGCCTCAGGCTGACCCCCTGACTCCAGGGCGATCTTGTTCACTTGCTCCACCAGAGACTGTGCCATGCCTTCCACGTCCCCGTCTGGCTTGCTGGGGTTGGAACAGCAGCTGCTTGTCTGAGAGCTACACTTCTCCTCTGGGGTGGAGCTGCCTGGGGAGGTGGGTGTCAGGCGGCTTCTCTTTCCTCCATGTTCCACGTCAATATCGACTTCAATGCCTGGAAGCCAAGGAGAAAACAAAAACTTGATCAATAGCTAGCATCCCAGGTGAGCTTCAGAGCCAGAAAGTCCATAAACAGACCTCGTTTTCCCCTAACCATGTAGGACAGCGGCTGCACAGCAGGCAGGGCCAGGCCCTTGGAACAGGGTGAGAGCCAAATACCACGTGTGGCCAGTACCACCTGTGCCACAGTGGTGAGGACCACATAAAGCATCGCACTTGTGTGCAGGGGCCTAGCGATGTGAAAAACATGCACACTGAACACACGGATTTTGTTTAGGCAGGCAGGCAGACAGCCCGTGCAAGGTCTGTGCAAGGCCCATGAGGCTGCAAGCACTGGCTGGCGTGTCTACCTCCAGTCTCTCACACTCTGGGGCACATGCTCACTGAGGGGAAGGGAGGGGACAATCACCAGGGCTATGTTTTTAATTATTTTTAATTTCTCAAAGGGCATGCCCATAGCTTAGAGTCAAACAATTTTAAAAGACTATAGAATGGATAAACAACAAGGTCCTACTGTATAACACATGGAACCATATTCAATATCCTGTGATAAACCATAATAGAAAAGAATATGAAAAAGAATATATATATGTATTACTGAGTCACTTTGCTATACAGCAGAAATTAACACAACATTGTAAATCAACTACACTTCAATAAAATTTTAAAAAAAGACTACAGTCTTCTATAGAAGATTCCCTGCCCCCCGCCACACAGCCTGGCCCACTCCCCAGAGACAGCTGTCAACCCACAAATGCTCTTTCTTTCCTGACTGCTCAAGTTTACTGCTTATTTCTTACTCTGGAAGATCAACACTTTACCACCCCTTCCCCTATCCTTTCACAAACTCAAGTTTTGGTAAAAACAGCATTCAGTGTTTACATTAGTGCCACTACATAAATACTGTTGTTTGCTGGGCCAAGTACTGGCCTTATTTACTCTACAGTCTGTTTCTGTAGCAGTAACGATGTCCTCCTTTTCACTTGCTAACTTCCCCCTTATTCTCCCACAGCTTCTCTATAGTGTTTTCTACAACACAGGTTACGTGTATCAGATGCCGCATCCGTTCTGTTTTTTTCCCTGGAGACCACCCCTGGCGGGCACGGAGCTTCCAGCTCCAGCCTGGACAGGCAACTCTCGGGGCCAGAGGCACAGCTACACCTTTCCTTCCATCCTGGCGACTCCTCTTGTCACTCTTTCATGTGTTGGGTACCATTTTCAAGCACCTCTTTCTTCATTCTGGGCTTATTTCTTCATTTTGGCCAGAGAAAGGGAGTTCAAGCCCAGGTAAGATGATTAAGACCCTTGCATTCCTGACAACTTTGTTCTGCTCCCACACGATCATTTTAGTTGGGTACAGAATTCGAGGTTGAAAAACCACTTTAGATGAGCCTTTTGAAGTCACTTGTCTGCCAGCTCTTGCTGTGCTCCTTGAATTCCCAAGCTTTTATAGCAACCTGGAGAGTTTCCAGAGTCTCTATCCCAAGGGTTCTGACACTTGACAATAACCTTTGGTGTGGGGTCTTTTTTTAGTCATTGTCCAAGGCATTTGGCGTCCCTTTCGATCCAGAGGTTAATGTCCTTAGTGGCAAGAGACTGTCTTGTATTCTTTGTTCATTTCCTCCCTACAGTATACTCTGTTCTCTTTCTGGAATTCCTTCATCCTATATTGGACCTCCAGGATTAATCCTCAAATTATCCCATCTTTTCTCTCCTTCTGCCTCTATTTGTTTTGCTTCTAGAATATTTCCTTGAGATGATCTTAAAATCTGAGACTTCTTTTGAAGTTGTCTTTTTTCTATTTTTTTTTAAATTTCCAAGAGCATTCTTATTCTGTTCCTTTATGTTATCATTTTTATGGTATCCTGTTTTTCATGGATACAAACTTTTTTGTATCTCACTGAGGATGTTACCATTCTCTTCCCTATTAAGTCCTTCCTCAAGTTCCTTCTTTCCCGTGCATGGAGGTTTTCCCCAAACTGTTGGTGATCCATAGCTGTCTGATCCTAACGAGGCACTAAGGAAAAGATGATGGGAAGCACTCTCCATGGGGCCAGGGCCGTCATTATCTTCCAACTGCAGGCTGACAGGGTGCCCAGCCAGGTAATAGGATCCTAGGTGGCAGAGCTGTCAGATGCTCCTCTGGTGCATTCAGCCTCTCCTGAGCAGGGACTCCCCAGCTTCTGCTGGACTCTCTCATTCATGATGCCCAGTTTCAGGCTGGTGCCTCACCCTGCCCTGTGTCCCTAGTGTCCCCACCTCTGAAGCTTCCCTGGGTCAAGTGCTCCAGCAATTAAATTAAACACCAGGTCTCCTGCAAGGGTTGGCAAGGGCCAGCATCTGGCTGACTGGGACTTTGAAGTCTCTACATGATCCTTAATAGGCGTCTTCAACCCCTCCCCTGGTTCCCTGGCCTTCTCTGGTCCCTGCACAGCCAGTCTTGCTTCTCAGTGGCATCTCTATGCAGGTGCATAGGTTTCTGATGCCTCCACTCTGTTGGTTACTGTCCTCCATCCACTTCCCATCTTCCAAAGTTTGATAACTTCATTTTATCTTGTCCTCTATTACTTTTTTCTCTTGTTCTTTATCTATGATGCTTTATATTTTTTTGTTTAATCCCTTCACTATTATTTTAGTGGAGTTTGAGGAGCAAGCAGAGATGAAAGCAGGCTTAGCTACTGGTGCCCCATCTGCAAAATTTAAATTGTTCTTCTTCTTCCATTTCCCCCACAGCTTTTCATTAGGAAAAGGTTCAAGCAGTCAGAAAAGCTGGAAGAACAGTACAATGAATACCCATATACCTTCTCACTTTTCTAAATGGGTGAATGATGTGACGCTTCTGTAAATGGATCATTGAGATTTTTGAACTAGGGTTTCGCCAACTTAATGATAATCTGAGACTTCAGGGCTTACAAGACTGTACCAGTCTCTGCCATGCTGTCCCCAAAGCCTCTGTGTGGGGGCATTTATGGAAGACCCCATGACGAGGAAGGCCCTGCTATTTTACATCCTAGGTGTCGGTGACTGCGACCTCCACCCTGGGCCTCACAGTGTTGCTCAGCTGGCTCTCACAGCACCTACCAAAAAAAGGCCTCAGGTTTGCACTTTAAAGCCACCGACTCTCTGCACACATTGCCCTCTGGGAGGCGTCAATGGTTACATCCCCTCTGGGCCCATGCTCTGGGAACAAATGGTCCCTTGTGGGCAGTTAGCAGAGTAAGTCATCCTGTTAGTTCCTCATAAGAAAGGAAAATGCCCATAACTCCAACAAGAGTTTAACCCATTCCTCGAATGGCTCTTGTCAATGGAAATTACTCAAAAGCATATTTTACTGAAACTTTTCTTGTATTGTAGGGTTCCAGGCTCCTCCCTAGTTAGTAGAAACCAACTCCATCCACTTCGAAAGATCTGAAAAGGCCTTAATCCTTATCCCAAAAGACCTCTGAGCACTTGTGTCCTGAGTGGGGAATCCAGGTCAAGTTCTGAAACACTTCACAAGCTCAGATGGGTCTCGGGATGGAGAGCAAGCATAACGCAGAGTCTCCTGGGAAGCCTTCAGAACACACAGACCCCAGGCCCTACCCAAAACCCACTTACCGAATCAAGGGACCTGGGACTCCGCACTCTTTTAAAGTCCCCTGCCTGAACCTAGACTTTGTATTGTGACTTCCCAGGTCATCTCATTCATTCTTTTAGTGAAAAACTCTGTTCTTCAGAATAGTTTTAATAGTTTCCATACACCAAATTATATACCAAAAAACCAAAAAAAAAAACCCAACCCTTTGTTGGTGATTCTGATACTCAGCCAGAACCACTGTCCATTTACTATCTTCCAGAGAAAAACTTCCCATGGCCCCTAAGTAGCAACCCATTAGTTGGAATTTCTTAAAATTCTACTATGTCTTTCACTTATGTCTTAAGTGAGTGGCAGGGTTTAGGGATAACCTATCTCCCAATTATTTCATCACTACTCCACTGTTACCCTCCTTAGAAAGCATTAAATATAGCAATTCTTTTTCCTCACTCTCTCAAGAACCTTTAACTCCAGTACAGAAACCATGTGTGAATTGAGCTATTTCATGTAGCAGCAATACCAAGATGTCACTGTTGCTTCAAAGCTACTTCAATGAGTGTGAACAGAAATGGTCTCAGTTTGGAAGCAATGGCAGTCATGCTCTGTGAGCCACAAGGTGGATGGCGGGTGGGGTTGGGCACCCTCCTACAGCATTCTTTCAGACATGGACACAACTTTTGGACAGACCAGGTGGGCACTTTCTGCCGCTGCAGTCACAAGGATGAGCTCTCTTCTAGTCCAAGATCATGGATTCATCATAATCACCTTCATCAACTGATTCTTGCTGCCAAAACACAGCAAGTGCTTTCTAAATTCTTGGAGCTTTTGGCCTCAGGCCGGGCACACTATGGAGGCTCATCCACCCAGACACCTACTCTGGGCCTGCGCACTGGGAACCTGGCAGCACACAGAGAACCTTCCTCCCTTACTCCTTTCTCTCCGGCACCGGCACAAGACCAGCACTCAGGAAGCGCCAGGAAAGGCTGGGGGTTGCAAAAAGGGAGGAAAGGCAAAATGGCGTCTCAACTAACTACTCACCCAAGTCCTTGAAGAACCCCCAAGACTCACACTAGGAGAAATACAGACTGGTCTTCTCCCAAAGGACAAACAGGCAGAAGATGACAGGCCAGCCCTGCAACTGAGCCTGGTCACCCTCCCTAGTGGGATTACTCCAACCAACGTTGGCTGATTCCACACTCCATGTGGAAAGCTCAAGAATCTGTCAGGGAATGCAACTTCAAGTGGCCTGTGGTGCAGCACTTGGCAAAGTTTGATATGTGGCAACAAATCTTTACTGGTCTCAAGCACACATCAACTGCCGCTCCTCTGCAGTATCCCAAGTGAAAGCCACAAAACAGCCACCTACACACTGGTTACCAAAATGCTCTGCTGATATCAAAGGACGGACAAGGCAACCACTTACCCAGAGGGCTGAGGGCAGCTGCCACACTCTCCCCTACATTCTTGAGGAAATTCACACTGGGATCCTCCGATGGACCAGAAGCTTTGATTTTAAAAAACAAAAACAAAGATACACTTAATTCAAAGCATGTCTCTCAATGACTGATACCTGTTGCAGTCCTGTCACCTTCATCCCAGGAGCCCTCCCCCCGGGGCCTTGTCCCAGCAGCCTACACTCCAGTGCTTCCCTCTCTCCCTCCCTCTCTAGGCCACCTCCTGGGCCCCTTCGTCCTTCAAACCACTTCCCCTTCTGCTCCCCCTTCATTTGTGTTCCTGGTGCCTAGGTACTCCACAGGGGGCTCAGTACATACAATATAAAATATTATTTACTCGAATCAAACGTCCCCATCTTTGTCTCTAAAGATAAAGTGAATCAAAGGACACAGTAAGATTAATAACATCAGAATAAAACCAGAATCCAAAAGTTCAGAATGCAAGCTATATGTAAGTTTTTGACTTGGGGACTGTTTTAAAAGACTCGTGCAAATTTGGCTCTGACTTTCCTGACAGCTAGCATAAAAGAGAAGGGAGTACACTGCAGAGATACAGGTGCTGGAGGGGGCCTCCCGTCTATATGTGAGGACCACCTCAGAGGGCAGCATGAGGAGGTGGGCAAGGGCAGATGCATTAGTGGCCTTGGGCACTTAGGCGCCTCAGTTTTCCCACCTGTACAATGGAGATAATGCTCCACACTTTGCTGGGTTTTGTGAGGATTAAATGCCAGGAATGGCCATGAAGTGTCCAGCCCAGCCATAGGCACACAGGATTTCAGGACACAGGGAAGGCCCTCCAGCTCTGCCAGCCCTCACATCTCGCCCTTCAGAGGCCAGCAGACACAAGCCTCACCTGATTCTGCAGCGGGGCCAGGGTGGGCATCCCCTGCTCGAGGAGGACGTGGGCTCCAGTTCCCCGGTGGGCCCATCTCCCAGCCAGGCCACCCAAAGTGCCCGTGTTTCAGCTTCCGCAGCCAGCGGCTGTGAGAGAAGCCCTGGGGAGGGGTAGACAGAGGGGCAGGGTGGTGCCAGGTCAGGGGGCTCCTGCCACCCTGCACCCACCCCGAGCCCACAGGGAGTCCCCACTCACCTCAGAAGGGCGCCCGAAGGGGCTGGGGAAGGCAAGCTTGCTGTGCTCCCTGTGCATGCCCTTCCCCTCGCAGACAGAGCATAGATCGTAGTCAGGACAGACGCTGCACTTGTAGCGGGTCCCCACCACTGGCCCGTTGCAACCATCACAGATAACGTTGGGGTGCACCATGTTTCGGGGCACCTCCTGAGCACACGGGGGTCGGTGGTCCCGCCGGCACTCCTTCTTCTCTGCAGGCAGGGCAGAAAGCCATGACACTCTTTGTGAGCCACGGAAGACTCCTGCTTGTCAGCACTATGGGGCCATCACAGTCAGCAGGTCCCTCATGCCACCCTTCAGACACCGAATCCAGGCGAATTCACTTACTCAAGTGACAACAACAACACAACCTCAGAGCCTGCTAGGAGGTTCTCAATCCCTGCGCCTGTGACCTGGGGATGAGTGACCCTGGCAAGAGCAAAGCAACAGAGAGTTGTGTCTGCATGGCTTTGGCCTTGCCCCGCACTAAAATAAACCCTCAGCTCGTGGGCACAATCAAGAGTGAACCCAGGGACTTCCCTGGTGGCGCAGTGGTTAAGAATCCACTTGCCAATGCAGGGGACACGGGTTCAAGCCCTGGTCCGGGAAGATCCCACATGCCATGGAGCAACTAAGCCCGTGTGCCACAACTACTGAGCCTGCGCTCTAGAGCCCGCGAGCCACAACGACTGAAGCCCGCATGTCTAGAGCCAGTGCTCTGCAACAAGAGAAGCCAACGCACCGCAACAAAGAGCAGCCCCTGTCGCTGCAACAAGAGAAAGCCTGTGCACAGCAACGAAGACCCAATGCAACCAAAATGAAAAATAAATTATTTTTTTAAATTTATTATATATATATATATATTTTTTTAAAGTGAACCCAAAGACCCTCCGACCTCACCCCCTGTGGTGGGCATATACTCCTTTTTCAGGCCAAGCACAGTGATGACTATGGCCCTGTCTTAAACAGCCTTCAGTCTCCTCTCCCCTTCTTTAGTGGAACGTCTCCATAACCTCAAGCCAGTTGTACTCAGCAGGAACACCTGGCTTCAGGCTGCCCCTTACCTTTAATGTAAATACGGAAGATGTCATCCTTCACATATGACATCGCCATCTTCAGTTCCTCGTCACTGGAAAAGGCAACCAAGTCCCCGTCCTCATCTAGATTGTTTAAAAGACAGCAAGTGAGCACCCAAGGCTTCTCAGTTGGACACAAGCTGCTGAAAAGGGCTGAGGCCAGTGCAAAAGGGGCACTTACAGGGCTATAAACTGAAGCCCACTTGTCTGAGCCAGAGGAAAGTAGGGCTGAGGCCAAACTGCCCATTCACTCTGCCACTGCCTGGAGAGTAAGTACTCCAACCTGGACCCGGGGCGCAAATGAGAGGCAGAGTACGTGTGTGCAGACGCAGCAATGGTAGCACCTGGCCACCTGCCACTCTGCCTCTGCACTAGCTGCCCCGTCAGAAAGGTGCTGTCTCCATCCATATCCAACCAGACCCAGCCCCCCATCAACTGTGGGAGATCCCCATCTGTGACCTGCTCGTCAGGGGTCCAGCACCTCCAAAGGCCTTGGATCTCTTGTGTCTTAGGAGAGTAAAGTAGAATGCATCTGCCTGCTTCCTCCCCCAACAAAGCTAAAATTACGTTATTTATATGTAGTCTCTAGTTTTTAGATGTTGGCTCAAATGGTTTAAAGGATCACCATGCAAGACAAACCACACCATACATCTGCAGGCTGGTTCAGGTCTATGGGTCACCCGATGCAACATCTACCATAAAAACAGGGGCTGTGTCAAAAGGTAGAAACAACCCAAATGTCCATCAACTAATACACAGCTCAACAAAATGTGCTGTGTTCATAAAATTGAAACTTTCCCAGCCCCAAAAAGGAATGAAATACTGATACATACTACAACATAGGTGAACCTTGAAAACATTATGCTAAGTAAAAGAAGCCAGTTACAATAGACTACATATTTTTACAGGAAATGTTCAGAATAGGGAAATCCATAAACAAGATTAGTGGTAGTTTAGGGCTGGGGGTATGGGATGATGGGGGATGGGAGGATAGCTAAAGTGCAGAATTTCTTTATAAGGTGATGGAAAGGTTCCAAGATGACTGTGATAACGGCTGCACAAATCTGTAAATATGCCAAAAACTGTACACTTTAAATGGATGAATTCTATAGTATGTGAACTGTAGCTCAATAAAACTGTTATTTTAAAAAAAGGTGGAAGAAATCCAAAAAAGAGGGGATATATGTGTATGTATGCCTGGTTTACTTTGCTGTACAGCAGAAACTAACACAACATTGTAAAGCAACTACACTCCAGTAAAAGTTTTAAAAATAAATAAACAACGATCTACTCTGAAAATAAATTTTAAAATTTGGGGCCCTGGCAAGATGGCAGCAGTCCTGAGGAAGGTCCTAGCACGGACCCACCTACCGGCAGGCCCGCCTCCGTCCCAGTCACAACAACCTCCCCCAACCCCACCCCCAGCAGCCACCAGTCTTGCCAGCGCAGCTAGAAACTGAGCTGGCTCCTGGGCTCTGTCCCTACACCAACACTTCTCAAGAACGTTTTCATCTGGTCCCTCTATCCACTGCCAATGGGATAACGTCTGGACTCCGCCTGGTCTTGGGCGTTCTGTGGTCTGTCCCCGATCTCCCCTCCCAGCCGCCGGCCCGGAACTCGCGGGCCAGGCCGCATAGCTGAGTGCTCCTCCCCAGCCAGCCCTTCCTCCTAGTCTGCCGGCCCAGGCTCTTCCGGGTTATTATCACAACCCCCCCTGGCACCAGCAGGCCCAGACTCGGCAGCAACAAGATGTCACTGTAACCTGAGTGCCCCTCTGACCACCCTGTGCCTGCTCGCGAGCCGGTGAGGACGCCCCGGTGCGCCTTCGCCAAGATCTGCAACATCATGGCGGGCGGGGGTGGGGGTGGGGGAGGAGGTCTCTTAAGCCGCCAGGCCTGAGATCCGCCCGGAGAGCCTGGCAGCGCCTGACCCTACTAGGGCCGGCTGTAGTCACCACTCCTCGTCACCAGGATGGCACCCGAAGCCTAACTAGGGACCCACGCGGGCCGCCGTCCACCCAGCGAGCAGCCAGAGCAAACCCCCGCAGACGCCACTAGGCCCGACGAGAAAGAAGAGACAGCCACCCCGCCAGCAGGGCAGGACTGCGTCACGACCCCGCGCCGCTGCCTTAGGGCGCCCGGCCGCTCACCGCGGTAGTGAGCCTGGAAGCCGCCGGGCCGTAGTACGGGGAACAGGGCGGCCACCCGGCTCAGCAGCCGCTCGCAGGGCCGCGGGCCAGCTGTGGACTCAGCTTCCGCTTCGGGCTCCGCGCTAAAACAGAAGCTGAAGCGGCGGATCTCGCGGGCTGCGTCCTCCTTGCCCAGAAGGTAGGCCTTCACGGTGAGCGACGCCATCGCCGCCGGTTGGGAAGCAGGAGTGGAGCCGTTGGGGAACCGCTCAGGCGTGCGGCTTTTGTAGGGCACTCTGGGAGCTCCGCCCTCCCCACTTCCTGGGGGCGGGGTCTGAGCGCGCCCGGTCCAGTTCTTGTCGCCAGGCCGTCGCGCGCGAGCCACCCTGCTGGAGCCCCAGACTCACTACAGCCTCCTCGCCGCTGGGCCCCCTCATTGCCGCCCCCTTTCCTCATTGCCCCTAATGCATCAGGGACCCCAAGAGGCCGGCCCCGCAGTCCGACATCTCGGTCTGGCGCTCGCCTCTGCACCTAGGGAAAGGGACCGACCAGGGTCCCGCCCCAGATCCCTCGCAGGTCTGGTCCTGACCGTGACTCAGCAGAGCAGAGCCCAGGCCGCCCGGAGATGGCCAGTGCAGGAGGGAGGTGGACAACAGAGGCCGGAAGCCAGGAAGTTCCTAGGCGCTCAGCGAGCACCGCCAGCTAGAACAAATTGGCTCCCGAGGTGCTGTCCTGACCTTGTCACTCTTGGCAGCCGACCCCATTCGAAGCCATCGGCTTTTCAGGTGGCAGCCCACTCCGCCATCCCCAGCATCCTCCATGACTGTCCCTTACTGAGTTGAGGGACAGACCCCCAACTGAAGCCTGAGCACCAGAGGAGCTCCCAGTTTGATAGGGGGTAGGGTTGAGAGGTGCCAGAAGGGCGCAGGATCTTCCCATCCCCACCTGACTGGAGGGCCTGCTAAGGCTTCCTGGAGTCTCAGTGGCCACCAAGTGTTCACTGCAGCCCAAGAGACTCCCCATTGGTGCCTGGACACCCACTAGTCAGCCGGTGGTGCCCAAGGGCTTGAGGGGTCTCAGGTATGTTGGCCTCATGGGCAGCCCAGTACTTAGCTCAACAGCCCCCAGCTAGGGACCAAGAAGCAGAGGCTTTGGGCCTCTGTTGCCCACCTCCCTCCTGCGCTGGACATCTCCGGCTTTATGTGACAAAAGTGACCTGTTCAAATGGCCTGGGGGAAGAGAGTTGTTGCGGGTGGGTGTCTTAGAAGAAGGTAGGCAGGAAGGTTATGTCACCCTATGAATCCTCCCAGATACGGTTCTGTGAGTAGAAAGTCAAACCTACTGAGTCAAATTCATGCTTTTTCACGGTAGGGTTTGTGGAAGCAGGTAAAACTTCAAGGGATGGGAAACCTGTAGACCACAGGAAAGTAGGTTGGATTTGGTTAGTCAGGTGCAAGGGGGACTTGGTTGTGGAAGCACAGCAGGGACCTGTCCACAGGTGTGGCTTGTCCTTCGCAGAGAGCTCCAGAGCAGCCCTGTAGAGAGGACAGTCCCCTCTCAGGCTTCTCTCTGCATCCCTGCTGTAAGCCTGGGAAAGTGACCCTATCTGCCTGCTGCCCTACAGACAGGGTCAGGGGACAAAGAGGGAACAGCCTCCACTGGGCAGAGGCTGCAGTGGCCCACAGGTGCCCCAGTGTGACTCAGCAGCTTGGGAGCCACTCAGCCCTGGGCAGGCCAGGCCAAGAGCCCAGCTTCCTGACCCCAGAACTACATCATCCCCATCTGAGAGCGTGGGGTGTGCACAAGGAAAGCCCTGTGGCTCTAGGGAACCTCAGGTTTCAGGAGGGACTCCAGGCACAGCCTCTGTCTAAACAGGCAGCTGAGACAGAGGCCGACCCTAGGAACACATTTGGTTTCTTGCCTTTTGGCTCTGTTTGGGACCGTGGTGGGTTTGCAGGGAGGGATGGAAAGCTCAGGGAGAAAGGGGTTGGAAGGAAATGGGGCCCTGGGAAGCAGGGAGACCCCTGCCCCTGGAGAGCCCAGGTTCTGACCTTCCCAGCATGCCCCACTGCTGAGCCTTGCCCTCCTCCTGCCCTCCTCCTTCCCTCCCCCAAGGCTTGCTAGAGGTAAACAAGGCTGCAGCTGGGGAACTCCCTTGCAGGGCCCTCTCCGCCTGCGCTTATGGTCAGGTGGTCTGGCCGGCAGTGAGTCAGTGTCCCATGACCAGCTGTCATAACCAGGGGATCCCCGGCTCCCTTGCTGACACCCATCTCAATGACATCAGGCAGCCAGACAGCCGAGATGAGGAGCTGTTGCATGGGTCTCTTCAGGACGCAGGGGCCAAAAGAGCAAGTAGAGGCCAGGGTGGCAGGGAGCTGGCCACCAGACCCTGTCGCTATGATCCAAGACCTCCTACCCACATCTGATTTCCTTACCCTCCCAGGGCTGCAGGGAGCTCCCTGCCCACTGACACCCCTCCCTACCCTCCAGGACATAGCATGCATACTCCGCCAATGGGAAAGCTTGGTGCCTGAATCAGGAGACCCACTATCCACCAGCCCTGCCACTGTTGGGCAAATGACCAGCCTCTCAGTTTCCTCACCTTTGAAATGGAACTGGAGTGGGACAATCTGAGTCACCGTTCCCTGGTGGTGCCCCCTAGGTGTGTTAGTTGTTGTTTGATTGCCTTTGGGGGTGTCAGCTGGGAGGGGGGGTGTCAAGCAGGAGACTACAGCCAAGATTGAGGTGAAAGAGTGGGGAGCACAGAAGAGACCTTGAGTCAAAAGGTTCTGGAAGATGAGAGGAGCAGGGGTGCCTGGAAAGCCTTCTGCTTTTATTGCTCTCTGGTGTGTTGTAACCACCTCCTCAGTTCTCCCTTCCAAAAATAATCCTGATACCCACCAGGGTTCTGGGCCTTCCCCAATCAACAGAAATTGACTAGAGGCCAGACAAGAAATTCAGGCAAGCCTTTCTTGGGACGCCTGCTGCAGCAGGGGGTAGCAAAAACACATAACAGGTTTCCTTACTCACTCTCTGTCTAGGGGGTGGGGAACAGTGAGCTTGTTTCTTATATGGGGTGAGGGTAGGGGCGTGTCCAGGGGCCAGGCCAGAGGGGTGGCTTAGGTGGTGTGCCCACCCCTCTGGTGGTGGTGCGTGTAGGGGGCACGTGCAGTACCCTGCTTTTGCTGCCAACACCCTGTTTTTGCTCCCGGCTCTTCAGAAGTGGCAGTTGCGTTTTTTTGGTCTTTTTGTATCTTGTTGTCCATAATTTGCCCCAAATGCATATGTGAGCAGTTATTTTTAGTCCCTTATAGTTTCTTTGTGTTTCCTTGCTGAAGAAGTTTGTCCAGGTGCAAGCACTGCAGCAAAGAGTCACAGGTCCCAGCCTGTCTCAATCCCATCCCTTGGCAATGGTTTCCTGAAGTTCCCTTTAGTTTATTTTCTTTGGGGTGTGGAGCCAAGCCTAGAGGTAGGTGGTGGGGCAGCCAGAGACAAGGCCACCACAGGTCACAGGCTGAGCTGCTCTGGGCCACCATTTAGATTGAAGATCACAGGGGATCAAGCCTCTCCCCACCCCAAACCCAGGCCCAAGGTTTGAGTTTGTTTCTCCATGGGGGAACAGTGTCATGGGTAGGGTGCCTTCAGGACACACTGCCCAATGACCTGTCTGCTATTCTCTTCCTCTCCCTAAGGAAGAAGGCACACACCCTCTCCTTGGTTCCTAACCAGTCAAATCGTTCCACCTGGTGAATTTTTCCTGGCTCCTCCCCTTGCCTGGACCACTTTCCCCACTGCCTCCAGTCGCTGCTTCCAGTGGCAACCTCCCACCCTAAATGCCATCTTCTCAGTGGGGCCTTCCCTGAGCACCCCCTCAGGAAAATCCCCAGGCACTGGACATCACCTCATTTTAGCCCTTCCTGCAAAAGCCCACAGCCCAGCCCAGAAGGCTGAGGGCCTTCTGAAAGGGGGGCTTCTGAAAGAAAAGGAGCTCAAAGAGTCAGTGGTCCTGGGGAAATAAAGCTACGGAGGAGACATGGTTGGAGAGTTACGTAATGCCAAGTTGTGGGCTACCTGGGAGCCCCGGGGCCCTCTTGCATGGCTGCTGGAGGGCACGATTGGCCTTTCTGGGCTGGGCTGCTCGCACTAGAAGGGGGAGGGGGGACACGACAGGCCCAGCAGGGGTCATCGAGGGGGCGCGGGCTGAGTTGGACGTTACCATGCTGTGCGCAGGGGACCGTGGAGACGGCTCTCACCTAAGCTGAGCGGGGAAAGGGAGGCCAAGGGAGGCCCAATGCCGGGCCACGTTTGTAAATACGTATCCGAAAGCTCGGCGCCCAAGATCAAAAGAAGCATGAGGGCTTCCCTGGTGGCGCAGTGGTTGAGTCTGCCTGCTAATGCAGGGGACACGGGTTCGAGCCCTGGTCTGGGAGGATCCCACATGCCACGGAACAACTGGGCCCGTGGACCACAACTACTGAGCCTGCGCGTCTGGAGCCTGTGCTCGGCAACAAGAGAGGCCCGCGCACCGTGATGAAGAGTGGCCCCCGCTTGACACAACTAGAGAAAGCCCTCGCACAGAAACGAAGACCCAACACAGCAAAAAATAAATTAATTAATTAATAAAACTCCTACCCCCAACATCTTAAAAAATAATAATAATAATCATGAGATCAGACGGGCGGCGCCAGGGACCTCTCCCGTTGAGACCCCTGCCCTGCGCGCCTGCCCGGAAGGAACCTGCGACCCGGAGCGGAAGCGGCCGGGCTTCGGGCCAAGGTGGGGGCGAGGGGCGCCGCGGGCTGCCTGGGGGAAGGCTGATCCGACCCCGGCAGTGTCCGCCAGCCAGCGCCTTCCCCTCCAACATGTGTCCTTGGGCTCCCGGCGCCGGGCGGTGTCCTTGCCTGACTGAAAAGCCGGCAGGGGCTTCGGTTTTCCCGCACGATAGGGAACGCACACCTCGCTCTATGCGTCAGATCCGCTGGTCAGAAGTGGTCTGGCCAGGCCGTCGGGTCGCAGGCCCCCTAAGACACTTAACGAAGTTAAGTAGAACCTGCCTGCCCCTGCCTGGGGTGGGGGGTGTAGCGGGGCTCGGACGAGGGTCACGACTGGGATCCGAAAGCCCCGGCCCTTGCCGGCCTCTCCGGTCGGTGGAGACCTACCCCTGGGCGCACAGGGCCCGGGGCCCCCAAAGCAGAGGACCAGCCTGACTGCGCAAGGTTCTGGAAAAATCAAGGGAGGAGCCATGAGGTGTGAGGGGAAGAGGAGCTGTGAGGAAACCACGCGGCGACCCCTGCCGGGAACTGGTGCCCCCGGCGTGTCCAGGCCGGAGACCCGCGGAGGTGCCTGGTCCTTCAGGACAGGTGGACAACAGCTCAAGGCAGAGGGGGAGGAGGAGGCGCGGGAGAAGGTGCGGGGGCTCCCAGCTGGGCTCGGGGCAGCAGAGGTCAGCGTAGCAGTCTCCCAGGAGCGTCACACCCAGGCCCAGCAGTGAGAGGGTGCCCGGGGGGCGGGAGCCGCTTTCCCGACCTGGTTGGGAGTTTAGGATCACATGGAACGGGCGGCCGCTGCCGGTCAGGCACAGGGCCCTTTCCCTCCTTTCTCCGTCGAAAACTTTATGGAAAGTTATCTGGCGTTCTCTCGTGCTCCGAAGTCCTGGCGCACGGCCCCTACGGCCAGGCTCCTGGCACCCACCAGTGCTTCTCTGGGAGGGGTACTTAAACGGTCGCCACCGCCCCCGGCCCTACACGCCCCGAGCACTCTCTTCTCTCTTGCCGCTCGGCCTCATGGCCGCGGCTGGCTCTCGCCACGGCCCTGCGCGCCCTCTGCTAATGGCGTGGGCTCTGGGCACCCCCTTTGCTCAGCCTGGGTGCCCGCGCCTGGCATTTGAGGGAGCTCAGGTAGCGTTTGCGGGGTGCGTGGGGGTCATGCGAGTGTTGGACGTAGCGTGTGTTCCTTATCGTGTAACCCTGACTCTCTGGAGAGGCGGCGGCGCGGTCCCCCTCGGACCTCTTGTAAAGCCGTATCCCGGGTGCCCCCTTCCCATGACGGCTGCGTCGCGCAGGAGCCACCAGACCTGCCCACGAAAAGAAGGGGCCACGAGCATGGGCTCTGCGGGGGCCGCGGTGTGGGGCTGCATTGTTCCAGTCGCCCTGTCGTGGTGGCAAAAGAGTGTGTCCCAGGGCTTCCCTGGTGGCGCAGTGGTTGGGAGTCCGCCTGCCGATGCAGGGGACACGGGTTCGTACCCCGGTCCAGGAGGATCCCACATGCCGCGGAGCGGCTGGGCCCGTGAGCCATGGCCGCTGGGCCTGCGCGTCCGGAGCCTGTGCTCCACAACGGGAGAGGCCACAACAGTGAGAGGCCCGCGTACCAAAAAAAAAAAAAAAAAAAAGGTTGTGCCCGGGCTTCGCGGAAGCGACTGGGCAAGGGGAAGGCGTGCCCTGGCCCTGGAGGCTGAGGCAGGGTCCTCAGCAGCCGCTCTGCCTGGCGCCCAGTAGTTACTGTCTGGCAGGCCCTGAGCGGAGGAGAGAGTAGAGGACTGGAGAGCCCACAGAGCCTGAGCTTCTCGGGGACGTGCTAAAGTTGGCAGGATGGCAGCCACTGCGACCTGGTTAAAAGCATGTCAGGTAGGGAGAAGTCCGCAGGGCATGGGTCACAGCTGCTGAGAAGGGCACAGCCCCCTCACCCCCAGGGACCCACACTCTTCCACCCTCAGACTGCAGTTCTAGAGGAGGAGCTGAGGTTCCCTTAGACAAGACTTCTGGAGAGAGAAGGAGGCTAAAGCCCCTCCCCACCCCTGGATTTTGCATTCCCTAGTCCCCTTGTTAACACCTGGGCTTATGGACTATTTAATCAATAGAAATTGATAAGAGGCTAGGCCAGAAATTCAGGCAAGGCTTTATTGGGACTCCTGCTGCAGCAGAAAGGAGCGAAAACAAGTAACAGGTTCTCTTGCTCCCTCTCTCAGGGGAGGGGGGAGGGGGGGTGCAAACTGGTTCCTTAAATGGGGTGACAGTAGGGGCAGATTGGTGTGTCACTCTGGAGGGGTGGCTTAGGTGTCTGCCCATTCCCTTGGTGGTGCTGTGTGCAGGGATCATGCCTGGTACCCTGTTTTTGCTCCAGGCACCTCAGAAGTGGCCGTTGGGTTTTGGCCTTTTTGTATCTTATTGTTCATAATTTGCCCCAATTGTGCAAGCATGCAGTTTCTTTTAATCCCTTATAGTTTGTATTTTGTTGCTAGAGAAGATATTTGTCCAGGTGCAAGCACTGCTGTAAAGGGTCCCAGTTCCCAAGTCCCAGCCTATCTCACCCTCACCCTGCTCAATTTCCATCCCTTTTCTAGATGGAAATTTTCCTTTGGGGAGTCATTTCTCCCCTGCCATTGTGGGTAGGGTGGGGTATGCACATGACCCAGGCTTGGCCAGACAGAGCATTTGTAGCCCCCTGGGTCAGGGATGGTCATGGAAATGCCCACTGGGGCCACCTGAAAGCAGGAGCTTGCCTGTAAGCTTCTGGGTCCCTGCAGGCTCAGTGCTGGATCATGAAATGGCTTAAACCAGTTGATTTTGGTCTTGGTCAGTTGTATCCAAGAGTACTGAACCACCACCTCCCCACATGCCATGCCTGCCACAGGGTTCCCAATGGCGGTGATGGTCACCACAATGCAGACCAGAAATAGGGGAGTCAGCTGTGGCCATGCCATGCCCTCAAACCACCAGCAGTTCCTGTTGATTGTGCGTCCCCAAAAATAAAAGTAATAACACTCTTGTAGTGCTCCTCTTATGCTAGGGAGCATTCTCAATTTTTTATATATGTTAACTCACCTTCTCCCTTGAGGTGAGACCATGTGATTAGCTCTGGCCAAGCACCTGAGACAGAAGAGCCATTTATTTGCCAAAGCATTTATTTATTTGCCAAAGCCAGAGCTTCTAAAGCTCTCTTTCCCTTTTCCAGGGAAGCCTTCAGTGTTCAGGTGGTTACTCCTGGAGCCTGGGCAGGAACTACCAGACCCTCAGGCTTTGAAAAATATACCTTTATTAAGTCATAGAGACTTGGGGTTTTTGCAGCAGCATAATCAAACCCATCCAGACTGATTATTATCCCCAGTTTACATGTCGATGAAATGTGCACAGAAAGGATAAAGTAACTTGCCCAAGGTCACACAGCTTGTGTCAAGTGGAGCCAGTATTATGAACCCAGGCAGGCTGTCTTTCTAGTCCACGCTCTTGACCTCAATGATTAAAAATCTTCTAAAGAATGTCCTGAACCCATCTATTATTTATTTATTTATTTATTTTTTTGCGGTATGCGGGCCTCTCACCACTGTGGCCTCTCCCGTTGCGGAGCACCAGCTCTGGACGCGCAGGCCCAGCAGCCATGGCCCACGGGCCCAGCCGCTCCGCGGCACGCGGGATCCTCCCGGACCGGGGCACGAACCCGCACCCCCTGCATCGGCAGGCAGACTCTCAACCACTGTGCCACCAGGGAAGCCCCCCATTTACTTTTCATTTCCAATCCCTGTCCCCCATTCCAGACAATGTCTCTCCTAGCTGCCTATGTCAGGGCAGAAAACCTTTTCCTCTACCCTCTTAGATTCAGTACTTGGGGGCTGTGAATTAAACCAACAAAAGACAGATGAGCAAGAAAATGTTTTTATTCATGTACTAGAAAGTTATAATTTGGGGCTTATATACCAATTTAATGGGGTAGCAGAGAGGGAAGAGGGGGAGAAAGGTACTTATGTGGAAAACACATGACTTTTAGGAAGGATAAATGGGTCCTTAGGAGAATATCTGGGAGTTTTGTGACAACGTCTATTTGGGTTATCAGGTGAAAAGAGTCAATCTGTTGCTGAATGCAAGTTTGTGTGCCTGATGCACAGTGAGGCCAAACAAACCAAAACGTTGGGGTCCAGAGCAGAGAAAGGTTTATTGCAGGGCCACACAAGGAGAACACATGGCTCCTGCCGAAAAAACCCGGAACTCCCCAAAGGGTTTCAGCAAAGCATTTTTAAAGGCAAGGTGAGGGAGGGGTGTGGTTGGTTGTTGCAAACTTCTTGGTGCAGGAATCCTTTGTTCTTGTACCTGTCCACATAGGTCAGGTCACAACGTTCCTGTAAAGCTCCAGCAAGACAAATGTTATTCTCTGTTCTGCAACTTTTTATCTCTATATGAATGGAAAAGTGTTATACCCTTAAAGGTCAGAGCCTTGAGAATGGGCTATCTTGTATATTTCAGGCTATAGGCAACATTCTTCACTCAAACGTTAAAGTAAAAGAAACATCTAATATAGAGTCAGATTTGTTCTTGCCTATTACAAATCTTTCCCTACCTAGTTGCTCCCAGGGAGGGGATTTAGGACACTGGAATTCTTTGGGGAGGCTCTGCTTTTAGGCAGATAAGGGAGTTCCAGGAGAAAAAAAAACAAAAACAAAAACTATTCTCGAATGCCTTCAGCTCAAAATAATTTTTATGTCACAGTGGCACATCCTGGACCCCCTTCTTCTCTACCACAGCTCTGGCTGGTCGTCCTGCTTCCTCTTACTTTCTCCAGTTCCTTCTCCATGCCTGCCAAAGCAATCATTTCAGAATGCAAATATGACTCACTCCCACCACAGCCCCCACTCCTCTCCCTGCTTTGGATGGATCCCACAGTTCCAAGGGTAAAAACCCAAATCCCTGACGAGGTGTGCTAGATGCTAGTGCTCTGCTCTGCCCCTGCTGGTTCCAGACCTCCTCTCTCACTGAGCTCTACCCAGGCTGGCACTGACTGCTTATGCTAATCAATCCTGTACTGAGGCAACTCCTTTTCTCCCCTGGGTCATACAGCTAACCTCACTTTCCCAGGGAGGCCCTCTGTCCTTGTGTGGTAATTCCCCACATTATAAGCTTTCTGAGCCCCATGGACCTTACCTTCCCAGCACTGGGCACAGTGGCTGCAGATGGGACTCTGGCAGGGTAGGGACTAGGTCGATGTCCGTGCACAGTGCTTCTATGTCACCAGTGACTCAAGCATGATCTGGCACAGGTGGATGCTCAGAACATTTGTTATGAATGAATAAGGAAATACCGTTGAGACAGGCTGGGACCTGAAACCTGGGATCCTTTGCTGCAGTGCCTGCATCTGGACAGACATCTCCTCCAGCAACAAAATACAAAGAAACTGTAAGGGACTAAAAATAACTGCCTGTGCATGCAAGTTGGGGCAAGTTATGAATAACAAGATACAAAAACCCAGCTGCCACTTCTGAGGAGCCAGGAGCAAAAGCAGGGTACCACACATGACCCCTGCACACAGCACCACCCAGGGGGTGGCAGACCACCTAAGCCACCCCTCAGGCCTGACCCCTGGACCCGCTCCTACCCTCACCCCATATAAGGAACCAGCTTGCCCCAGCCTCAGAAGCAAGCAACAGAAACTGTTAACTTGTTTTCACTCCCTCCTGCTGCAACACAGGTCCCAGTAAATCCTTGCCTGGATTTCTTGTCTGGCCTCTTATCAGTTTCTATTAATTAAGGAGTCTAAGAACCCTGGTCAATAACAGACTTTGTGGAGACTCCACAAAGGGACATTGTCTCCCTCCTGGGAGAGGATGTGGGCACCTCCAGGACCACTGAATGCAGCTGTCACCACACCTGGTAAGTCTCCCTTCCTGGTCCCTGAGGACCTCAGGACCCTCACTCAAGCAACGTTTTGCCCCTCCCCTTTGTCCTTTTACCCTCACTGCTTTCCCCCTCCCCTTTGTCCCTTTCCTCTCCTGATATCTACTTCTCTCTCCGTCTTCTCCTCTCTCTGTCCTCTCCTACTTCTGGCCTATCCTTCTGACCGTGGATGTTGCACAGCTACAGCATCACTCCTCTCAGCTCGTGAGACCTGCTCCCTCTGGCTGGCAATGGTTCACCTTGACTGGTGACAGAGGTGGGAGAGGCTCCCCTCACACCATGCAGATCTTGGTCCAGCAGGCTCTCCCTGAATGGGAGATTTATGAGAGTGATAGACGTTCAAATCATATCCTGTAGTGGCTAGAAGTCTTATCGTCGCAATATGCTCACCTTTATTTTCCTGCTGCCAAGAGAAGTCCTGTTGGGAGGAAACAGGCTGAAGCAGCAGATTTCTATATACTGGTGTATGTGTGGGTGAGAGTCTCACCTGTGGGTTGGAGTCCCACAGACGACTTACAACTGACTGGTTTCCAGGCTTGATCACCCTGGTGGGCAATGGACAGGGTGCTCCCTCCTTCACTGGTCCTTTCTGGAAGCACAGTCTGGTGCCTGAACAGACACCCACAGGGGGCAGGTTGAAATGGCAATCCCTCTCTTTTTTTCAGTCTTTTCTGTCCCTCCTCCCTTTACCTCTCCCTTGGTCCTCATACCTATACTCCCATCCCTTCCATCTTGGAGACTCCCTGTTGGCTCACCTTTTTCATGACCCCCCCATACTTTTCTGTTTTGTGTTCCTAACTCTGGCTGGCAGAAGGGCCAGCTGAGAGAGGAGTTGGGCTGGACAAAGTCCTCCAGAGGCCACCTCACCATAACACCATGTCTTTGTTTCTTGTTTGTGTCTTTAAGTTTCTGTCATTGGTACATGTTGAGTCTCAGTCAGTGAATGTAAAAGGATCTTTGTCTTATGTAGTTTTGTCTGTGCAACCACTCCTGCAAGTCTCTGCCTCATTGTGGGCATGGGTCGAGCACTTAAGCCTTGAAATACAAACACAGCTCACGTTGCCTGAGACTCCAGCCTTGGATTACTTAGTAGGACTTTAAAGAAGGGAGAGGGGGAGAAGGGAGCTTGCATTTCTCTCCCCTGCTTTTAAAATGTAACTGTTCTGCCTGAGCTCTCAGGAACTATCTGATCCATCTGTAGTCCCCAAGACTGAGGAGGAAAAAAAAAAAGAGGCCTTTTTAAACTCAAGCAGGAAAACTGTGGTCTCTGGTGCTGTCTTTATGTAAAAATCAACCTGTAAATGAGCTATATTTAATTGGCTTAAAGGAAATAAGCACTTATATAAATTCTCAGAAATATAAAAGAAACTCACCAGAATACATTTCAGGTTCAGGTTCGTGTGATCTGGGAAATACTCAGTATTGAATTATTATCTGGATTAAAGTTAGCTTAAACTTGTAGGTTTAATTAATATAGACCTGTCTTTAGAGTCATCAACATTAAGTATAATATTTTATTGTACCTAGGGTTACTGAAAGTCAATAAGTACATATTGTTTCTGTTATAAAATTTGTCAACAAGGAAGATAACCGGATATGATTAAACTTTTAAGTAAATGTAACTGAGATAAGAGCTTTTTGGTAAACTCCATAGAAATAATTATATTTTGGAAATGTGCATCTAAAATAGTTTCTCCAAATTTTGATAACTTGAAACTAAATTAAGTTAAATGATAGGAATTCATTGAATATCCAGGCCATTTCAAATAAGATAAAATATTGGAACATTAATTGCTATACAGGTCTAAATTTACCTACTTTTCTCTTCCAAGAGGGAAATTAAATGTTTGGGTTTATTAGACACATGTCTTGTACCACACTGAGGAAAGAAATAGTGCTTTGGGAAGATGCATGTTTCTAGAGGTTACGGGATATTCCAATGAGAAAATGCTGGTATGACAAACAGTTTACAATTACTTGCTTCTTAGTTTTTTCTAGAGATTAAGACTTTAGGGCTTCCCTGGTGGCACAGTGGTTAAGAATCCGCCTGCCAATGCAGGGGGACACAGTTTGAGCCCTGGTCTGGGAAGATCCCACATACCGTGGAGCAACTAAGCTTGTGTGCTGCAACTACTGAGCCTGTGCTCTAGAGCATGCAAGCCACAACTACTGAGCCCACGTGCCACAACTACTGAAGCCCATGTGCCTAGAGCCCGTGCTCCGCAACAAGAGAAGCCACCGCAATGAGAAGCCTGTGCACCACAACTAAGAGTAGCCCCCGCTCACCACAACTAGAGAAAGCCTGCGCGCACAACAACAAAGACCCAACGCAGCCAAAAATAAAGAAATTAAATAAATTTAAATAAAAAAGAAAGACTTTAAGGTTAAGAATTATAAGGAAAACATTTCAGTATGCAAGGAAAATGGGAAACATGTTTTCAGTAAATGAAGGTATGAGGAATGGAAATGCATTTTGTTAAAAGGAAAAAAAAAGTGATTTTGTCCTAGAGCTGGTTGTTTCTAAATGAAAAAGAAAATGAGGGACAGAATAATATATGATACATAAAGTTGGAAAAGGTTTGCTGGAAAAGGAACATTGGGAAAAGAATTTTGTATGTGGTCAGGATTTTCTAAGATTGGATTCAATTTAATTAGGTAAATGGATTTTAAGAGTAGACTGGTACAGGATTTGGTTTCCCTCTCTCTTAAGAGAACAAAGTTTTCCTGGAACCCTGCTTTTGATAACAGACTGTGAGAATTTCTTTGCCTTTAAATAATTTGTTCCCTGTTTGCCCTTTGAAATCTTTTATTGTCACTTTGGTTAAATGAGTATTAAAGTGACCTGTGATCCTATCTGACCAAGTGTTTTAAAACTTTTTGATATTTTTGACAGACTTTCCAAATAGCAAATTCTAATTAAAGTTCTTTTGACCTCCAGCTAACTTTGGGTTGCTTCAAGGGCCCCTGGAGCATCCCAAAGATGGACTTCCTAAAAATCTGGTATGTTCTGATAAAGTGTTATCAGTCATAATTCTAGTTGTTATGACCAAGTTTCTTTGTCAATTGCATTGTGATCAGGTGTTCACCTGTGCCTTAATTTTAAGTCTTTTGCCATTCATAGACAGTTAAGCCGATGGTTTGCAAAAATGCTTCATCTTCAAGAAGATTCACAGAAAGAGCTTTTTGACAAGTTCAGGTTTCTCATAACTTTCATATCATACCACTAAATTGGGTAAATGTGATGGCCTTATAAAACTGCTAAATGGGTTTGAGTGAACTGATGAATATGGTTACAATTTTTCAGTTTTGTCTAAGATATTACTGGCTTTTATTCTGTGTTTTCCAGATATAAGGAAATGCTTCCCCTCAAGCTAATTATAATTTACAGCAGTTTGGTAATTTACACCGCAAAGTAGAATTGAAACATTTATCTTTCCCTCTACCTGATCCCTCCAGAAATGGGAAACTCAGAGGTTCCCAGCAGCTTTATCAGGTAAATAAGAAAGGCCAGCTCCTAACAGGTGCAAGAATCTCAAAGTATTTTGGGGAGACCTCAAAAAGGGAGGAATTCATCCAAATCTGTAAGGCAAAATCTGTGATAAGTGCTTGGCATTGCTTTCCTGGCACTGAGCGGCCTTTTAAAGGTTTAGTCTGAGATTCCTTGTGAAAAGTTCCAGCACAATTAATTTAAAATAACCTATATGATCAATTACACTTACATAAGTAATCAAGTTTATTGAAATCAGACTTAATTTGCAATCAAATAAATTGTAATTTGGCTGTATTTGGGAAAAACAAGGGTAATTTTAGAGAGAAAAATATTGTGTTTCAGTGGACATCAAATTCCGATTCTGTTTTGAGGTCTGTATTTACTAAGACTACTTCCCAGATAGTTCTTTGTTGTCATGCTACATAATTGTAAGGTTTAATTGAACTATTATTTTTTAAATTGGGTTATAGTTGCTTTACAATGTTGTGTTAGTTTCTGCCGTACAGCGAAGTGAATCAGCTATATGTATACATATATCCCCTCATTTTTGGATTTCCTTCCCACTTAGGTCACCACAAAGCATTGAGTAGAGTTCCCTGTGCTATACAGCAGGTTCTCGTTAGTTATCTATTTTATATATAGTAGTGTACATATGTCAATCCCAATCTCCCAATTCATCCCACCCTCCCTTTCACCCCTTGGTGTTCATACAATTGTTCTCTACATCTGTGTCTCTATTTTTGCTTTGCAAATAGGTTCATCTGTACCATTTTTCTAGATTCCACATATGTGTTAATATACGATATTTGTTTTTCTTTCTGACTTACTTCACTCTGTATGACAGTCTCTAGATCCATCCACGTCTCTACAAATGACCCAATTTCATTCCTTTTTATGGCTAATATTCCATTGTATATGTGTACCACATCTTCTTTATCCATGCATCTGTTGATGGACATTTACGTTGCTTCCATGTCCTGGCTATTGTAATTTTTTTTAATAAATTTATTTATTTTTGGCTGCATTGGGTCTTTGTTGCTGCGTGGGCTCTCTCTAGTTGCAGCGAGCAGGGGCTACTCTCGGTTGCAGTGCGTGGGCTTCTCATTGCGGTGGCTTCTTGTTGCAGAGCACAGGCTCTAGGCACGCAGGCTTCAGTAGTTGTAGCGTGCAGGCTCAGTAGTTGTGGTACACAGGCTTAGTTGCTCCACGGCATGTGGGATCTTCCCAGACCAGGGCTCAAACTGTATCCCCTGCATTGGCAGGCGGATTCTTAACCACTGTGCCACCAGGGAAGCCCTAAAGTCTTAATCTCTAGAAAAAACTAATTAAAAAAAAAGAAAGAATTCTTTAGTTTGGACTTCCAAAGTCCCTGTAGAGTGATAATGGGCCCTCTTTTATACCCAAAATCACACAGGGGCTCACAACAGCCCTAGGGATAGACTATAAACTACACACTTCTTGGGACCCCCAATCTTCAGGGAAAGTAGAGAAAATGAACCATACTTTAAAGAAACCTTAGCAAAACTCTGCCAAGAGACTCATGCACCCTGGACCAACTTGCTTCCGATTGCACTCCTCAGGGTCCATGTAGCCCCCAGGAGTAGTGTGAGTCTTAGCCCATTTGAAATGACCTATAGGAGGCCTTTTCTTACTACTGACATTCTGCTAGATAAGAAAGTGAACCAGACCCTGAGATATATATATTTTTTAATATATTTATTTATTTTATTTATTTTTGGCTGCGTTGGGTCTTCGTTGCTGCACGTGGGCTTTCTCTAGTTGTGGCGAGTGGGGGCTACTCTTCGTTGCGGTGCGTGGGCTTCTCATTGCAGTGGCTCCTCTTGTTGCAGAGCACGGGCTCTAGGTGCATGGGCTTCAGTAGTTGCAGCACGTGGGCTCAGTAGTTAAGGCTCACGGGCTCTAGAGCGCAGGCTCAGTAGTTACGGTACACAGGCTTAGCTGCTCTGCGGCATGTGGGATCTTCCCGGACCAGGGCTCGAACTCGTGTCCCCTGCACTGGCAGGTGGATTCTTAACGACTGTGCCACCAGGGAAGTCCCGAGATATATTATTAATCTAGGACAAGTTCAGAAAGCAGTCGAGGACTATGCCAACAGGCACTGCCAGCTCCCACTAAAAATACAGTGGAAGGGGCAGTTCCTTCAAAAGTAAACCCCGGGGACCAAGTTCTTCTTAAAACCTGGAAAGAAGCGTCCCCGAAGACCAACTATGGCTAAAATGGAAGGGCCTCTATAAAGTAATTTTAGCCACGCCCACTGCTGTCAGACTTCAAGGGATAGCTAGTTGGGTACATTTGTCCAGACTAAAGCTTACCTCCAGAAACCCCAAAGGTCACAACAGAAGGACACTACACCTGTGAGCAGTGGAAAATCTGAGATACCTATTCAGAAGACAGGCACCATCGACAGATAAGTAAAATGATGTGGCGGTTTGGACTCCTATGTGCCATCCTTGCTATTGTAACTCTGGCTTGCCTTCTACCACTTTGCTCAGCTACCCCCACCAGGGAAGCAGCTCCTTTGTCTGCCCTGGGTTTAAGGGAAACAGTCCACTACAGAAATGCTCCTCCTATTGACTCTGTCTACCTCACCAGTCCCTGTAACTAGGGGATAATGGCAAGAAAACTCACTTACCAACATTTCCAGAATCATATCCTAAGGAGAGCATTTCAAAGAATGCTGGATGTGCCATCAACACCCCCAGCTGGCTACTGGCCCTCCTCTTGCATTTCCCCTGAACCTGCTGGTTCCAATGGTAATTAACCATCTAAATCAGGGATAATTACCACCCCCACAACCTCTGCTGGTCACACTTGCACCTTCCAGGGGGCTATTCCAATGCTTTAACCTGACTCCTCCATACAACTGGACGTGAGGGGTGGGGCATGCTATGTTAAATTGCACAAATGGCATTTGTTTCACATGTCCCAAGAACCCCCCCAAGATATAGTTACACCAGGTATCCTGCCTCTTCTATAGAGATAAATTGTATCTACAACCTTACTCACTGGTGCCCTGTTTCAAATTATGGCCCCATACCCCTAAACAACACAGAAGGGGAATGTGAGTGGTGGAAAGGAAATGTCGTATCCACCTGGTCAATCCAATTCAACCCAGCTGTGGGATTCTTTGCTGTCGAGTGCAACCCTCTGACGGTACCAGCAGGATCACGCATGACCATCTTGTTAAAAATATCATAGAGCTTTATACGCTTAATTATCAACATAATGGTCTGCTGTCCCCTAATTATTCAAGTACTAACAACAGTTATGTACTTCAAGGACTGTCCGCTTTTAACAACTGTGAGACAGACATCCAGGTCTGCATCCCTGAAGGGTTTGTTTTCCTCTGCAGACACCCAAACCAGTATGTGTTATGGCATTATGGCCAGGCCCTGTCCTTTTTCCAACCAAGCTATGGCCTATAAATGCATTGATAATGTCCACTTCCTAGGAGAGTACACTCTAGGGACTATAGGAATATGAGGGATTTTTTAAATCTATAACAGGACCACTCCAGCTCACCACTGAACCCAGAGAGCACTAGGAATGATCTTAGCAGGGGCAGGGCTGGCCATAGGACTGGCAGCTCTATGGGGAGGCTTTACCTATCATGAAACAACACCAAGTAATCTCACCAGACAGCTTGGTTATATGATGGAACAGACAGGTCAAGCCTTAACAGGACATAAAACCTCTCTTCTTTCTTTGGCTAATGTAGTTCTTGACAGTCATCTAACTCTTGACTATCTTCTGGCAGAACAAGGTGGAGTTTGTACAATAACTAATACTTCTGCTGCACCTGGATCAATGCAACACGACAGGTAGAAGTTAATATTAAGGAAATATACACCCAAGCAGAATGGCTTCACAGTTTTGGCAGGGGCGATATTGCCTCTACTGTCTGGTCAACAGTTAAGGAAGCCCTCCCAAAGTTAATCTGGTCCCTTCCCTTCCTAGGCCCTTTAGTGGCTATTGTTGTTCTCTTTTTTGGCCCTTGTTTGTTTAATCTTGTGGTTAAGTTTGTGTCTTCTAGGCTCCAACAATTTCAAGTAAGGCTCATGATGGCTCAAGGAATTCAACCTATTCCAGCAGAGGGCAGCCTAAATCCTACAGGTCCTTGGAACAGTCAGCGAGGGACTTCTACACCTCTAGGTTAGGGTAGGGTCTGTGCCCCCTGTCCAGCAGGAAGAAATTTCAGAAGAAGAGACCTTTGGCTCCTTTAACATAGGAGGTAGATGGGCCCCAGGCTGAGCAGTTGGAGCTTGTCAGGCTGAGCAATTAGTGCTCCCCCTGATATATCAAGAAAAAGTTAACAGCAGGAGCAGAGAGGAACTAAGCTCTGCTGGAGTAGAAAAATAAGATGACCACATCTTTCATTCTTGAGGCCTAGAATGCTCCCCAACTGCACATGCGCAGAAAAGTTTCCTCAGGGGTCAAAAAGAGAGGGGGCACTAGCCCATAATATGTCTCATCAACCTCCCAGAGACCCTCCCACTGGAATCCATCTTGGCTAAAAGATGCGTGTGCACATCGGGGAGAGCCTTGAGTCAGTTCAGATATGGGCAGCAAGCAAGGTGATTGGCCAAAGGGAACAAAGAAGACTGCCCCTACATAAATGATTAAGCCACCCCTTTAAGTGCACTCCTCATTAGCAAGGACACCCACACTCTTCTCTGAGTGTGTAGCTTCACTTTGCTTCTGTCCTAAATAAACTGCTTCTTTGTGTGCTCTCCCACACATACTGTGCTTCTGATGAACTCCGTGCCTATTTTACAACCTCAGTCACTTTGTAAAATAATTTTTTCAAAGAAGACAAGAGCCAGGGCTCTGCTTCTAGCCACTAGTCCCTGGTGGTCTTGCAGTTAGGATTCCTGGTTTTCACCCAGGTGGCCCAGGTTTGAGTCTCCGGTAGGGAACTAAGATCTCACTTCAAGCCACCACACACTGCTGTCACCCCAAGATCACTTTAACCCTTATGAATAAGGGGGGTAGAATCCCTCAGGGGGGAATGAGACAGGCTGGGACCTAAAACTTGGGACCTGGGACCCTTTGCTGCAGTGTTTGCACCTGGACAAACCCCCTCAAGCAACAAAATACAAAGAAAGTATAAGGGACTATAAATAACTGCGTGTGCATGGACAGCTGGGGCAAATTATGAATAACTAATAACAAGAACCCAACTGCCACTTTTGAGGAACCAGGAGCAAAAGCAGGGTGCTGCACATGCACCCTGCACACAGCACCACCAAGCGGGTGGGCAGACCACCTAAGACACCCCGGACTTCCCTGGTGGTGCAGTGGTTGGGCATCCACCTGCCAATGCAGGGGACACGGGTTCGAGCCCTGGTCCGGGAGGATCCCACATGCCGTGGAGCAGCTAAGCCTGTGCACCACGGCTGCTAAGCCTGCACTCTGGAGCCCGTGAGCCACAGCTGCTGAGGCCCGTGCACCTAGAGCCTGTGCTGCACACGGGAGAGGCCACTGCAATGAGAAGCCCGCGTGCTGCAACCAAGAGTGGCCCCCGCTCGCCACAACTGGAGGGAGCCCGCGCGCAGCAGTGAAGACCCAACACAGCCAAAAATAAATAAATAATGTATATTTAAAAAAAAAAGAGACCCCCACCCTCACCCCATACAAGGAACCAGCTCACCCCTACCTCAAAGAGCGAGCAAGGGAACTTGTTACTTGTTTTTGTTCCCTCCTGCTGCAACACTCAGTCCCAATAAAGCCTTGCCTGAATTTCTTGCCTGGCTTCTTACCAATTTCTGTTGATTAAGGGGTCCAGGAAACCTGGTTGGTAACAAGGTCTCTAAGGAAAGACCACTGGAGGAATGAGGTGAGCCTTTAGGGCTGCGAAACTCTCACTGTGCCAGAGACACCCATCAGCATCTGGAGAAGGACTCCTGCTTAGAACCATGTTTTGAAATGCATAAATAAAGTATGTTGCATTACAAAAAGACTACTAACATTGAAACACAAATATCAAAATACAAAAACATACAAATTTGTGATATAGAAATACCTGTTACTCTTTACTCATTAAATTATAGAACAGACATTATAAGTAATGCCTCTGGATTAATAAATACCAGAAACATGAGGCAGTAGTGAGTATATAACTGCTATTTTGAAGTGTCTGCAACACCTGTACTGAGCATGAAAATACCTGTGATTTCTGTTTGACAGTCGCAAACACTGCTAATTCTGATGGACTTTGCTGCCTCCATCCATAATTGAAGGAAATTCCATAACCTCTAAATTTCAGTTAGAGGTTAGTGAAAAATGATTTTTTTTCTCAGCTCTTGGATGGCACCAATTCTGGATCCTTGGACCACAGGTTAAGAAGCTCCGTGAAGATGGATGGAAGGACTGGCCACCTCCAAGTGCTATCCCAGCAACTCTAGAGGAAGGCAAAATGAGCTGAGAGCTGGCATGTAATCCCAACACAAAAGGGCATTTTCACTCCGTGGGAAGCAAGAACAGAGGAAGGGCCCACAGCCTGAGGTCTGGCGAGAAAGCAGAACTTTTCTGTGCCCACTGGGCTCCATCCTTCCTAGCTGGGGGCCAGAGTTGCTGTCTCCAGGCACAAGCAGCTGAACCATTAGCAGGGTAAGAGGCAGAACTCACCTGCCTTGGAAGTGCCCAGAGGGAGTCTGGGTTGCAGGCAGGCCCCAAGGAATTCATAACTGCAGGGGCACAAAGAGCAGTGGAAAACTGGCCCAGAGCCAGGCAACCCCAGTTTCAAAGGGAAAAGTTGGGAGTCCAGAGGCTACAGTGAGGGGCAAGCTAAAGGCCTGCCAGTTCTGGGTCAGCAGGGCCTATAGGTGCACCCACCCCTCCCAGCAGTGGACAGAATGAATGCATCCATGCATGCATGCCAGAATTAATGAATCAA
Organism: Pseudorca crassidens; assembly: GCF_039906515.1. NCBI lineage: Eukaryota > Metazoa > Chordata > Mammalia > Artiodactyla > Delphinidae > Pseudorca > Pseudorca crassidens. Next base: position 137,629,530 of record NC_090298.1, on the reverse strand, counting down.
GGGACAGTAGGCCTTCCCTCACTGTGATGTCACTTCCGCAGGCCCAGGGTGACGTCACCCCCTTAGGCTTCTCTCTTTCCATGACTGCCTCACCTTTAGCCCCTTCTGGTGGGAGCATCGGCTTTCATTTGGGATGTCCCTTCCCTCCCTCAGCATACAACCCTGGCAGATCAGTCAGGTATGGTGCTGACCCATTCTCAGCCAAGTGGTGGGTGTGTGTCTCTGAGTGGATGTGTGGCACAGAGAACTCTCTCCTGGAATTCCGAAGGGGCACTGGGGAGAAGGTACAGAAAGGCAGCCTGGCAGTTGGCAGGGTGGTGGGATCTGGAAAGACTACCCTGAGTCTCCACTGCCTGCACCCCTATAGCTGCCCAACTCCAGCCATCAGTTTTGGTGCGTGGCCCCCTTGCCCCATCTCCCACTCTTCATCACTCCAGACCTCACACTTTCCAAAGTCAATCACCACCCTTCTCCCTCACCCTGGCCCTGGACAGTCCCATTTCTGACAGAGGCCCTATATTCACCAGATGTCAGGGCAGAATTCTGTCCCCTTCCCAGGCCTCCCCTTTCCTGCTCCTCCCCAAAGCCAGAGTGTGGAGGGGGAGGGGACGCAGATGAACTTCCCAAATTTACAGCACTGACAGACCACCTCCTTAACTTTTACTGTTTAATAATTTTTCTTAAATCAATTTACTTTTAAACTTAAATATGCATTTAGAAAAAAATTTAAACCCTTTGTATCATAGTCCAAATGAAAAATCATTATCCCTGCCACAAATAAAAGATGTCCGTGAAAACATAAGAACACAAAACAAGACAGTTTACTCCAGAAAGCTCAGACAGCCCAGTCTGTTAACAAAGTCCATTAGCAAGTAGAGAGCAGTACCACTGTGTCAGTGTTGGAATCTGGTCTGCAGGAAAACTGAGGCCACTCATTTAATCAGGCCCCAGAGTCAAGCCCTCTCAGCCACTGGCCCTGCCTCACATGCTCCTGGCATAAATACCTCTGCAGAGGTGAATGCCCAGAACCTACCACACTCCCAGGCTTCCATCCTGCCGGCCTGGGCTGGATGAGGAAGATAAATCCCCAGCATCTCCCGGTCTGAACCCACCCAAGAGGCCTCTCCCACTAGCCCCCCCAACCCCCAACCGAGGCCTTACAGCCAATGCTGGGAACCAGGACTCTTAGGAATAGTGCCCAAGCAGGGAAATGGCAAGGGCACTCCCCCAAGTGCTTGCCCAGAGCCTGAGTTAGACGAATCCCTTTCTTGCTTGCACCCCTCCTGGTTCCACAGAGCACTGGGAAAAGCCTGCAATTAGTACAGGTATGAAGGTGTAAGCGTCCTGTGGTCAGGGAGAGGAGGTGCTTGGCCCAGCCCCCATCACCTGGCAGCTCCTCTGCCTCCAGCCCTCCCTCTCCTGGCACCCGGGAGGCCAGCCCCACCCTAGGCTGGTGACTGAGCCAACACCCACATACACTGGCCCTTTTACTCCTGAAAACAGCCCACTTGCCCCATTTCGCAGAGCAGGAATGGCTCCTAGTCCTCAGCATGCCTTTATCCAGTAGAGTAGAGAAAGTAACCCCCAAAGGGAGGGGGAGTGAAGTGCCCATAGGCATCAGTGCAGGAAGCCACCACTCTGCCTTCTCCCAGCTGGAGGCAATGCCAGCTCCAGCCACATCTCTCTCCATCCTGAGGAAGGAGACAGATGGACCCCAGGCTGAGCAGCTGGAATCTGTCCCCTGTGGACAGATGCCGGGGAAAAAAGATAAGGAGACCACATATTTCTCATTCTTGAGGTCAAGGAGACCTCCCCGACTACACATGTGCAGAACAGTTCCTCAGGGGTCAGAGAAGGGAGGGGGCACCAGACCATAATATGCCCTGTCAACTTCTCAGAGACCCTTGCACTGGAATCCATCTTAGCTAAAAGATGTGTGCACACACAGGGGAGGACCTGAGCCAGACCAAATATGGACTCAGAGCCAGACAAAGCAAGATGATTGGCCAGAGGAAACCCAGAAGAACTGCCCCCATGTAAGTGACTTAAACTACCCCAAGAGCGTACGACTCTTTCTCTGAGCCCGCCTGTGTGTCTATCCACATGTAATTTTTGTCTTAATAAACACTTTACTTGTTTCGCTACTTTCCGTCTCTTTGCTGGATTTCTTCTCCAGAGCAGATAAAAAGCCAGGGCCCTACCCCTAGCTACTAATCGCTGGTGGTCTAGTGGCTAGGATTCAGTGCTTTCACCATCACAGCCCAGGTTCAGTCCATGGTTGGGGAACTGATATCCTACTTCAAGCCACCGCAGGCCACGGCCACCCCACAGCCACCTGACATCACTCCCACTGTTACCGATCAGGGCTTTTGGCTTTCCTTAATCAACAGAAATTGATAAGAGGCCAGAGAAGAAAGTCAGGCAAGGCTCTATTGGGGCCCCTGCTGGAGCTGGGAAGAGTGAAAACAAGTAACAGGTTTCCTTGCTCACTCCCCAAGGCAGGGCAAGCTAGTTCCTTATATGGTGTGATGGTAGGGGTGTGTCCAGGGGGTCGGGCAGAAGGGGTGGGTTAGGTGATCTGCCCACCCCCTTGGTGGTGGTGTGTGCAGGGGGCATGCACAGTACCCTGCTTTTGCTCCCCACACACTGTTTTTGCCCCAGCTCTTCAGAAGTGGCAGCTGGGTTTTTGGCCTTTTGTATCTTGTTGTCCATAATTTGCCCCAACTGCACATACAGGCAGTTATTTTTAGTCCCTTATAGTTTCGTTGTATTTTGTTGCTGGAGGAGACGTTTGTCCAGGTGCAAGCATTGTAGCACTGCAGCAAAGGGTCCCAGGTCCCAGGTCCCAGCCTGCCTCATTCACCCTTGAGAGACTCTACACCCTTATTCTTAAGGGGTAAGGGGCTAAAGGTCTCTTCTTCTGAAACTTCTTCCTGCTGGACAGGAGCCACAGATCCTACCCTACCGCAGAGGTATAGAAGTCCCTCGCTGACTGTACCAAGGATCTGTAGGGACCTGGGCCACTCTCCGCTGAAATGGTTTAAATTCCTTGAGACATGAGGCTTACATGAAGTTGTTGGAGCCTAGAAGATGCAAACTTAACCAAAAGGTTAATTAAACAAACAAGGGCTAAAAAGGAGAACAACAACAATAGCCTAGAAAGGGAAGAAACCAGGTTAACATTGGGAGGGCTTCCTTAACTGTTGACTAGACAGGGGAAGTGATATCGTCTTTGCCAAAATTATGAAGCCATTCTGCTTGGGTGTATATTTTTGTTAATCTCAGGGTTAAAGTTTGACATGTTTCTCTATTTTTAGAATGGAAGGTCTGGACCTGTTGGTCCCAGGTCTCCTTTTTGGACCAAAAAGTCTTAGTCACAGATTTACAACAGTAGGGAAGACAACAAAACACTAGATGAAATATAGCATAAATTAGTATGACTGAAAAGAGAAGGGTTATGAGAAAATGAAAACCTCCCACCAGAAAGTTTTTATACCTTGTGGGATCCAAGAGAACAAACTAGAGAACCAGTTTTCAATTTCCCTGCCCATACTGAATAGTGAGGATTGTTGGTTAATTGTACTACTTTTGGGTTTTGAGCTGCTTCTATGATATGTAAAATCTCAGCCCCATATTTTACAGGGGATTTTTTTTGCATTTGAAAGTCCTTTTTTTTTTTTCAGATAGCTGCATGGGCATGTAAAACAAGGAAGCCTGTGTATATATTTACAATTTTTCCTTCCCCTAAAGTTACGGTTCAGGTTAGGGCTATCAGTTCAGCTCTCCGGGCCAAAGTGTTGGGTAGCAAAGGTTTTGTTTCTATAACACTAGGGGTGCTCACAATAGCATACTCTGCTCTCCTGGCTCCATCTTTAATGAAACTACTGCCATCAGTAAACCATTCTTCCTCAGGGTTTTCTATGGCCTGCTCTGTTAGATCAGGCCTACAGGCATAAATCTGGTTGAGGGTTTCGAGGCAGGAATATGTTAGTTTTGGGCTTTCATCAGGCATCAGTGTAGCCGAGTTGAGGGTATGGCAAGTTTTGAGGGTTACCTCTAAGGAGTCAAGGAGTAAAGACTGGTATTTAGTAAGGCAGCCTCCAGTTAGCCAATGGTAGCCTTTAATCTCCAGAATCCCTTGTACTTGATGAGGGGTCTGGACTTCCAGGGGCTGTCCAAAGGTGAGCTTGTTAGTTTCTTCCACTAATAAAGCAGTGGTGGCTACTGCCTGGAGGCAACCAGGCCAACCTCAGGCCGTGGAATCTAGGTGTTTGGAAAAATAGCCTATAGGCTGAGGAACTTCTCCTAGCTTCTGTATAAGGACCCCCAGAGCTATCCCTTGCTTTTCAGCCACCTACAAAATGAATGGCTTTTTTAAATTGGGGAGGTGTGCTCATCCCTTCTTACAAGAACACCATAATCACAACTAACTGCTGAACAACCATTGACAAAAAAACCCGCTGGAACCTACCAAAAAGACACCCTACGTCCAAGACAAAGAAGAAGCCACAACGAGATGGTACGAGGGGCACAATCATGATAAAATCAAATCCCATACCTTCCAGGAGAGTGACCCACATCTGGAAAACAATTATACCACAGAAGTTCTCCCACTGGAGTGAAAGTTCTGAGCCCCACATCAGGCTTCCCAGCATGGAGGTCCAGCAACGGGAAGAGGAGTCCCCAGAGAATCTGGTTTTGGAGGGCAGTGGGATTTGATTGCAGGACTTCCAAAGGACTGGGAGAAACAGAAACTCCACTCTTGGAGGGCACACACAAAGTCTCAGGTGCATCAGGACCTTTTTCAGGGGAAAAAGCAGTGACTGCATAAAAGACTGGGCCAGACCTACCTGCTAGTATTGGAGAGTCTCCTGAAGAGGCAGGGGGTGACTGTGGCTCGCTGCAGGAACAAAGACACTGGCAGCAGCAGTTCTGGGAAGTACTCATTGGTGTGAGCCCTCCTGGAGGCCACCATCAGCCTGACCAAACAGCCTGTAGGCTCCAGTGCTAGGTTGTGTCAGGCCAAACAACCAACACAGCCCCACCCATCAGCAGACAAGCAGATTAAAGTTTTACTGAGTACAACCCTGCCCACCAGAGGGACAAGACCCAGCTCCACCCACCACCAGTCCCTCCCATCAGGAAGCTTGCACAAGGCTCTTAGATGGCCTCATCCATAGAGGGCAGACAGCAGAAGCAAGAAGAACTACAATCCTGCAGCCTGTGGAATGGAAACTATAATCACAGGAAGTTAGACAAAATGAAATGGCAGAGGAATATGTCCCAGATGAAGGAACAAGATAAAACCCCAGAAAAACAACTAAGTGAAGTGGAGACAGGTAACCTTCCAGAAAAATAATTCAGAATAATTATAGTGAAGATGATCCAGGATCTCGGAAAAAGAATGGAGGCAAGGATCAAGAAGATGCAAGAAATGTTTAACAAAGACCTAGAAGAACTAAAGAACAAACAGAGATGAACAATATAATAAGTGAAATGAAAAATACACTAGAAGGAATCAATAGCAGAATAACTGAGGCAGAAGAATGAATAAGTTACCTGAAAAACAGAATGGTAGAAATCACTGCCGCAGAACAGAATAAAGAAAAAAGAATGAAAAGAAATGAAGACAGTCTAAGAGACTAGAAGGAATCAATAGCAGGATAACTGAGGCAAAAAACGGATAAGTGACCTGGAAAACAGAATGGTGGAAATCACTGCCACAGAACAGAATAAGGAAAAAAGAATGAAAAGAAATGAAGACAGCCTAAGAGACCTCTGGGACAACATTAAACACACCAACATTCACATTATAGGGGTCCCAGAAGGAGAAGATAGAGAGAAAGGACCTGAGAAAATATTTGAAGAGATAACAGCTGAAAACGTCCCTAACATGGGAAAGGAAACAGTCACCCAAGTCCAGGAAGTGCAGAGAGCCCCAGGCAGGATAAACCCAAGAAGGAACATGCCAAGACACATAGTAATCAAATTGACAAAAATTAAAGACAAAGAAAAAAATATTAAAAGCAACAAGAGGGGGCTTCCCTGGTGGCGCAGTGGTTGAGAGTCTGCCTGCCGACGCAGGGGACACGGGTTCGTGCTCCGGTCCAGGAAGATCCCACGTGCCATGGAGCAGCTAGGCCTGTGAGCCATGGCCACTGAGCCTGTGCGTCCGGAGCCTGTGCTCCACAATGGGAGAGGCCACAGCAGTGAGAGGCCCGCGTACCGCAAGCAACAAGGGATAAACGACAAACAACATACAAGGGAACTTCCATAAGGTTATCAGCTGATTTTTCAGCAGAAACTCTACAGGCCAGAAGGGAGTGGCATGATATATTTAAAGTAATAAAAGGGAAGAAACTACAACTAAGAATACTCTACCCTTGGGCTTCCCTGGTGGCCCAGTGGTTGAGAGTCCGCCTGCCAATACAGCGGACAGGGGTTCGTGCCCCGGTCCGGGAAGATCCCACATGCTGCGGAGCAGCTGGGCCTGTCAGCCATGGCCGCTGAGCCTGCGTGTCCGGAGCCTGTGCTCCACAACGGAAGAGGCCACAACAGTGAGAGGCCTGCGTACCGCAAAAAAAAAAAAAAAAAAGAATACTCTACCCAGCAAGGCTCTCATTCAAATTTGATGGAGAAATCAAAAGCTTTACAGACAAGCAAGACATAAGAGAATTCAGCATCACCAGACCAGCTTTGTAACAGATGCTAAAGGAACTTCTCCAGGTGGGAAAGAGACCAGAAACTTAAAATAACCTTGTACATATATAGACTTCTATATCAAAACCTCATGGGAACAGCAAACCTAAAAACTACAATAGATACACACACACAAAAGGAAAAGCAAGGTGGTCCAGTGGTTAAGACTCTGCACTCCCAATGCAGGGGTCACAGGTTCAATCCCTGGTTGGGGAACTAAGATCCTGCACGGCATGGCCAAAAAACAAAACAGAATAAAACAAAAACAAACAAACAAACAAAACCCATAAGATACAGCAAAAGCAGTTCTAAGAGGGAAGTTTATATCCTACCTCAAGAAACAAGAAAAATATCAAATAAACAACCTAACCGTACACCTGAAGCAACTAGAGAAAGAAGAACAAACATAACCTAAAGTTAGTAGAAGGAAAGAAATCATAAAGATCAGAGAAGAAATAAATGAAATAGAGATGAAGAAAACAATAGCAAAGATCAATGAAACTAAAAGCTGGTTCTTTGAAAAGATAAACAAAACTGATAAACCTTTTAGCCAGACTCATCAAGAAAAAAAGGGAGAGGACTCAAATCAATAAAATCAGAAATGAAAAAGAAGTTAAAACTGACTCCACAGAAATACAAAGGACGGGGACTTCCCTGGTGGTCCACTGGCTAAGACTCTGTGCTCCCAGTGCAGGGGGCCTGGGTTCGATCCTTGGTCAGGGAACTAGATCCCACATGCTGCAACTAACAGTTCACATGCCAGGGCTTCCCTGGTGGTGTAGTGGTTAAGAATCCCCCTGCCAATGCAGGAGACACGGGTTTGATCCCTGGTCCGGGAAGATCTCACATGCCGCAGAGCCACTAAGCTCATGCACTACAATTACTGAGCCTGCACTCTAGAGCCCACAAGCCACAACTACTGAAGTCCACGTGCCTAGAGCCCATGCTCCACAAGAGAAGCCACCTCAATGAGAAGCCCACACACCACAAAGAACAGTAGCCCCCGCTCTCCGCAACTAGAGAAAGCCCGTGCACAGCAACAAAGACCCAATGCAGCCAAAAATTAATTAAAAAAAAAAAAGAGTTCACATGCCACAACTAAAGACCCCTCATGCCACAACTAAAGATCCAACGTGCCACAACAAAGATCCCGCATGTGGCAATGAAGATCCCGCGTGCTGCAACTAAGACCTGGTACAGCCAAATAAATAAATAATTTAAAAAATAAATGCCATTTGGCTTTCTTTAGGAAAAAAAGGAAATACAAAGGATCATAGGAGACTACTACAAGCAACTGTAGGCCAATAAAATGGACAACCTGGAAGAAATGGACAAATTCTTAGAAAGGTACAATCTCCCAAGGCTGAACCAGGAAGAAATAGAAAATATGAACAGACCAATCACAAGCTCTGAAATTGAAACTGTGATTAAAGAACTCCCAACAAACAGAAGCCCAGGACCTGATGGCTTCACAGGCGAATTCTATCAAACATTTAGGGAAGACCTAACACCTATCCTTCTGAAACAGTTCCAGAAAATTGCAGAGGAAGGAAAACTCCCAAACTCATTCTATGAGGCCACCATCACCCTGATACCAAAACCGGACAAAGATACCACAAAAATGAAAATTACAGGCCAATATCATTGATGAACACAGATGCAAAAATCCTCAACAAAGGGACTTCCCTGGTGGTCCAGTGGTTAAGAGTCTGCCTTCCAATGCAGGGACACAGGTTCAATCCCTGGTCAGGGAAATAAGATCCCACATGCCACCGGGCAACTAAGCCTGCACACCACAACTACTGAGCCTGTGCGCCACAACTAGAGAGCCCACACTGCAACTACTGGGCCCGCGTGCCACAATGAAGAGGCCATGCGGTGCAACAAAAGATCCCGCGTGCCACAACTAAGACCCAACGTGCCCCAAAATAAATAAATAGATAAATAAATAAATAAATATTTTTAAAAAATCCTCAACAAAATACTAGCAATCCGAATCCAACAACACATTAAAAGGCTCATACCCCATGATCAAGTGGGATTTATCCCAGGAATGCAAGAATTTTCTAATATCTGCAAATCAATCTGTGTGATACATGACATTAACAAATTGAAGAATAAAAAAACCATATGATCATCTCAATAGATGCAGAAAAAGCTTTTGACAAAATTCAACACCTATTTATGACAAAAGCTCTACAGAAAGTGGGCAAAGAGGGAACATACCTCAACATAATAAAGGCCATATACAACAAACCTGCAGCTAACATCATACTCAACAGTGAAAAGCTGAAATCATTTCCTCTAAGATCAGGAGCAAGACAAGGATGTCCACTTTCACCACTTTTATTCAACATAGTTTTGGAAGTCCTAGCTATGGCAATCAGAGAAGAAAAAGAAATAAAAGGAATCCAAATTGGAAACGAAGAAGTTAAACTGTCACTGTTTGCAGATGACATGACACTACACATAGAAAATCCTAAAGTCACTACCAGAAAACTACTAGAGTTCATCAATGAATTTGGTAAAGTTGCAGGTTAAAAAATTAATACACAGAAATCTGCTGCATTTCTATACACTAGCAACAAAAGATCAGAAAGAGAAATTCAAGAAACAATCCCATTTAACGTCACATCAAAAAGAATAAAATACCTAGGAATAAACCTACCTAGGGAGGCAATAGACCTGTACTCCAAAAACTGTAAGACACTGATGAAAGAAATTGAAGATGACACAAACAGATGGAAAGATATACCATGTTCTTGGATTGGAAGAATCAATATTGTCAAAATGACTATACTACCCAAAGCAATCTACGGATTCAATGCAATCCCTATCAAATTACCAATGGCATTTTTCACAGAACTAAAACAAAAATATCTTAAAATCTGTATGGAGACACAAAAGACCCCAAATAGCCAAAGCAATTCTGAGAAAGAAAAATGGAGCTGGAGGAATCAGGTTCCCTGACTTCAGACTCTACTACAAAGCTATAGTCATCAAAACAGTATGGTACTGGCACAGAAACAGAAATATAGATCAATGGAACAGGATAGAAAGCCTATAAATAAACCCACACAAGTATGGTCAATTAATCTACGACAAAGAAGGCAAGACTATACAATGGTGGAAAAATAGTCTCTTCAATAAATAGTGCTGGGAAAACTGGACAGCTACATGTAAAAAGAAAAAAAAAGAAATTAAAACTTTTTTAAAATTTATTTTATTTATTTGTGGCTGCTTTGGATCTTCATTGCTGTGCGTGGACTTTCTCTAGTTGAGGCGAGTGGGGGCTCCTCTTCATTGTGGTGGGCAGGCTTCTCATTGTGGTGGCTTCTCTTGTTGGGAGCATGGGCTCTAGGCACGGGGGCTTCAGTAGTTGTGGAAAGTGGGCTCAGTTGTTGCGGTTTGCGGGCTCCAGAGCGCAGGCTCAGTAGTTGTGGTGCACAGGCTTAGTTGCTCCGTGGCATGTGGGATCTTCCCGGACCAGGGCTCAAACCCATGTCTCCTGCCTTGGCAGGAGGATTCTTACCCACTGCACCACCAGGGAAGACCCTGGCAGGCGGATTCTTAACCACTGTGCCACCAGGGAAGTCCCAAAATTAGAACACTCTTAACACCATACAAAAAAATAAGCTCAAAATGGATTAAAGACCTAAATGTGAGACCAGACACTATAAAATTCTTAGAGGAAAACAGGCAGAACACTCTCTGACATAAATTGCAGCAGTATCTTTTTCCATCCGTCTCCCAGAGCAATTGAAATAAAACAACAGTAAACAAATGGGCCATAATTAAACTCAAAAGTTTTTGCACAGCAAAGGAAACCATAAACTAAACGAAAAGACAAACCACAGAATGGGAGAAAATATTGGCAAATGATGTGACTGACAAGGGATTAGTCTCCAAAATTTACAAACAGCTCATGCAGCTCAATAGCATCAAAACAAACAACCCAATCAAAATATGGGCAGAAGACCTAAATAGACATTTCTCCAGAGAAGACGTACAGATGGCCAAGAGGCACATGAAAAGATGTTCAACATGGCTATTTATTAGAGAAATGCAAATCAAAACTACATTGAGAGGGGCTTCTCTGGTGGCACAGTGGTTGAGAGTCCGCCTGCCGATGCAGGGGACACAGGTTTGTGCCCCGGTCCGGGAGGATCCCACATGCCGTGGAGCAGCTAGGCCCGTGAGCCATGGCCGCTGAGCCTGCGCATCCGGAGCCTGTGCTCCGCAATGGGAGAGGCCACAACAGTGAGAGGCCCGCGTACTGCAAAAAAACCAAAACAAACAAACAAAAACTACATCGAGATATCACCTCACACTAGTCAGAATCACCATCATCAAAAAATCCACAAACAATAAATGCTGGAGAGGGTGTGGAGAGAAGGGAACCCTCCTACACTGTTGGTGGGAATATAAATTGGTACAGCCACTATGGAGAACAGTATGGAGGTACCCTAAAAAACTAAAAATAGAGCTGCCATATGATCCTGCAATCCCACTCCTGGGCATATATCTGTAGAAAAACATGGTCCGAAAGGATACATGCTCCCCAATGTTCATTGCAGCACTGTTCACAATAGCCAAGACACAGAAGCAACCTACTGTCCATTGACAGAGGAATGGATAAAGAAGATGTGGTATATATATACAATGGAATATTACTCAGCCATTAAAAAGAATGAAATAATGTCATTTGCAGCAATATGGATGGACCTAGAGACTGTCTACAGGGTGAAGTCAGACAGACAAAGTGAAATATCATATGAGGGCTTCCCTCGTGGCACAGTGGTTGGGAGTCTGCCTGCCAATGCAGGGGACACAGGTTTGAGCCCTGGCCTGGGAGGATCCCACGTGCCACAGAGCAACTGGGCCTGTGCGGCACAGCTGCTGAGCCTGCGCTCTAGAGCTCTTGTGCCACAGCTGCTGAGCCCGCGTGCCATGGCTGCTGAGGCCCGTGCGCCTAGAGCCTGTGCTCCGCAGCAAGGGAAGCCACCGCACTGCAATGAAGAGTAGCCCCCACTCGCCGCAGCCAGGGAGGGCCCGTGCACAGCAACAAAGACCCAATGCAGCCAAAAATAAAAAAAAAATAAGTAAAAAATATATATCATATGATATTGCTTATATGCAGAATCTTAAAAAAAATGATACAAATGAACTTATTTACAAAACAGAAACAGACTCACAGACTTAGAGAACAAACTTATGGTTGGGGGGGGAGGGTGGCGGGAAGAGATAGTTAGGAAGTCTGGGATTGACATGTACACACTGCTATATTTAAAATGGATAACCAACAAGGACTTACTGTACAGCACACTGAACTCTGCTCAATATTATGTAACAACCTAAATGGGAAAGAATTTGAAAAGGATAGATACATGTATATGTATAACTGAATCACTTTGCTGTACACCTGAAACTAACACAACACTGTTAAACAACTATACTCCAATATAAAATGAAAAGTTAAATAAATAAATAAATAAATAATGGAGACCCAGAGCAAGAGCTCTGGTGAGGCCCTGTTTGGTATTATTAAGACTTTTCTTGTTCCCCAGTCCAAAGTAATGGTTCTGTATCTGGGCCTTCAGTGGCTTCACATAGAGGCTTAGCCATTATTCCAAATCCTGGAATCCAAATTCTGCAAAATCCTGCCATGCCCAAGAGTGTACGAAGATGTTTCTTTGTCTCTGGGGCACTTTGGCTCAATATAGTTTGTTTTCTATCTGGAGATAACTGTCTACTTCCAGGGTTTATAATATATCCCAGATATTTAAATTGTTGCTTTGAGATTTGTGCCTTTTTGTGGGAGACCCTGCAGCCCTGGGCCCCAAGGAAATTAAGGACTTCAACGGTATTCCGATCTGAGGCCTCCATGGTAGGGCTACATATTAATATATCATCCACATACTGTAGAACAGATCCTTTTAGTCCTTTTAGAACAGCTCCCTTAGTTCTTTTCTTAGGGCCTGGGAGAACAAGTGTGGGCTGTCCCGAAACCCCTGAGGCAACACTGTCCAGGTATACTGTTGCATTTGGCCCAATTGGGGGTTAGTCCACTTGAAGGCCAACAGATACTGTGATGAGGAATGAACTGGGATGAAAAAAAAGACATCCTTGAGGTCAAGCACAGTAAACGATTTTGCATCCCCCAGAACCTGGACTAATATAAGGATTGGCCACGGGGGATGTATAGGGACCACTGCATCATTTACTGCTCTAAGGCCTTGTACCATTCATTATTCCTCAATTAACTTAACAACTGGCAGAATAGGGGCATTGCATGGAGACTAACAGGGCACTAAGAGGCCATGGTTTAAGAATTTATCTATGAGGGGTTGCAAACTCTTTTTTGCTTCCAACTTTATGGGGTAATGTCTCTTGTTAGGATAAGCGACTTCTGGCTTAAGGCTAATTTTTACAGGTTTGGCATTTATAGCCTTCCCAGAGATTCCTTTGTCTCAAAGGAAACTGCAGGGTTTACTGTGTGTAGAATATGGCTGGGAATAAGCCGTTGTTCTTCCAGCTGATTTGTCTTAGCCAGAGTCAAGAAAAGGGGCTGCTCGGGGTCCCCTAATTATAACATGGCTCCAAGTGAGCCCAGAAGGTCTCTCCCCAGTAGTGGGGTAGGACACTCAGGCACAACTAAAAAGCCATGTGAGATCAAACACTATTCAGATTGGCAAGTGAGAGGCCCAGTTAAGTAATGGGTATAAGGCTTTCCATCGACACCGATCACTGTACAGCTTTCAGAGAAGAGAGGCCCAGTGTGAGAGATCAGGACAGAGTAAGTGGTTCCTGTATCAGTTAAAAAAATGGATTTTCTTACCTGCCACATCAAAGACCACCCAGGGCTCCTTGATGGAGATGGACATCTCACATGGGGGGAACCGCCAGAATCCCTGGGCTGCCTCAGTCACGTAGCATGGCCACCTCAGGAGCGGGAGTCCCCCATCCCTTTGGGAATAGGGAAGGTCCCACTTCCTATGACCTGTTCATTTGCAGACTGGACATGGACCAGGGGACTCTTTCTGATATCTGTGGGCCCAGTGGCCAGTTGACTTGCATTTGAAGCATTCCCCCTTGCTAGTTTTACCTCCAGATGAATGGTTAGACTTCCTTGGCTCCCTTGGGTTGTCCTGAGGTTGCAAGGCATGGCTGACAGCAACGGCCATCAGTTTAGTATGAGCACTAGCCTGCCTGTTTTCACATTGGTTCTCTCTTCCTCTTCAGCTTGATCTCGATTATTAAATACCCCAAAGGCCAGCTCTAGGAGTTGGGGCATAGGGGTCTGTGGGCATAATATCAGTGGCAGACTGGCTGATAAAATGTTGTCTCAGCAGGGATTGACACACAGGAGTGGAGGGATCAATGTTAGTTAATTTTCTAAAAACCTTCATACCCGAAAGAGGACTGGATTTTCTTTTTCTTCTTGGGTCACTCCTTTAAACTTTTCATAGTTAACTGGCTTTTTTTTTTAAAATAAATTTATTTATTATTTATTTTTGGCTGCACTGGGCCTTCACTGATGCGCGCAGCCCCTCTCCAGTTGTGGCGAGCAGGGGCCCCTCCTCGTTGTGGTGCGCTGGCCTCTTATTGCGGTGGTTTCTCCCGTTGCGGAGCACGGGCTCTAGGTGCTCGGGCTTCAGTAGTTGTGCCTCGCTGGCTCCAGAGCGCAGGCCCAGCAGCCGTGACGCACGGGCCCAGCTGCTCTGCGGCATGTGGGATCTTCCGGGACCAGGGCTCGAACCCATGTCCCCTGCATTGGCAGGCGGATTCTTAACCACTGCACCACAAGGGAAGCCCAGTTAACTGGCTTTTTGATACACTTTCTCATCCCTTCTAATACACATTGGATGATGTGGTTCCTGGCTTCTGTTCCCTCTGGGGAATTATATTCCCAACAGGGCTCCTGGCTTAGAAGAGGATCCACCCATGATGAGTAAGTAACCTGCAACTGAGAAAGCATTCCTAGAAATGAAGTCCGGCATCCCAGAGACATTTACCAGGAGGCTTTTGTCAGAAGGGGGTCAGAGTGTCCTCCAAATTCCCTTCTTACCTAATGGGATTTTGAGCATCCTCTACTCTCCCATTACCTAACCCGATGTTTCTGGTCAACCCAGTCCCTTGCACAAGGGGTGGGGGGGGGGGTGGGCAGGACATTTGTTTCAGTGCACTGCCAGGACTCTCCTTGAGGGGATCTGTTATCTATAAAGCTTATGCCTTATAATACGTTTCCTTATGCGAGGGTGTATTCCTCAAGATTGAGCGTCTACAAAGTTTATAGTGAGGGCTTCTCAGCAGCAGCCAGTCCAAAAGGCTGTCTGTAGCAGTGTATGGGCTGCCAAGGCCTGAAGTGAAGGGGGTCCTAGAGGTGCAAAAAAGGAACTCCTGGAGGAATTGAAGTTGGGCGCAGTAGAAAAAGCCACAGGGGTCAGGACCTCAGGGTCTAGAGGTGGGAGTATTCCCATAGGGGATTTTTGGACATAGAGTAAGGTGAGAGACCAGACAGCAGAAGAACCGAAAACCCTCTCCCCTATCTGCTTGGCAGCTATGATAAAATTGGGAAGAGCCTGATGATTCCATCTGACACAGGCAACAGTAAGTCTGGACAGTGTTTCCCGTGTAATTTAACATACCAATGAACCCAGTTAGCTTAGGATCTGTCTTTGGGATGCTCCCAGGGCCCTTTGAAGTACCCCAAAGTTAGCTGGAGGTCAAAAGAACTTTAATTAGAATTTGGTATTTGGGAAGTTTGTCAAAAATTTCAAAAAGTTTTTTTTTGGCTGTGCTGCACAGCTTGTGGGATCTTACTTCCCCAACCAGGGATTGAACCCGTGCCCCCTGCAGTGGAAGCATGGAGCCCTAACCACTGGACAATCAAGGAATTCCCTCAAAAAGCTTTAAAACACCTGGTCAGATAGGATCATAGGTCATTGTGAAACAATATTTATTCCTTGAGCTAAGGTGAAAAAAGGATTTCAAAAGTAAATACAGGGGCTTATTTCACCATTGGTGGCGCAGTGGTTGAGAATCCTCCTGCCAATGCAGGGGACACGGGTTCGAGCCCTGGTCCGGGAAGATCCCACATGCCGCGGAGCAACTAAGCCTGTGCACCACAACTACTGAGCCTGGGATCTAGAGCCCACGAGCCACAACTACTGAGCCCATGCACCTAGAGACCGTGCTCCGCAACAAAAGAAGCCACCGCAATGAGAAGCCTGCACACAGCAACGAAGAGTAGCCCCTCGCTCACCACAACTAGAGATAACCTGTGTGCAGCAATGAAGACCCAACACAGCCAAAAATAAGTAAATAAATAAATGTATTTTTTTTAAAAAGTAAATACAGACCACTTAAAGGCACTGAAACTCACACAATCTTTTATCAAAAGCAGCATTCCAGGAAAACTGTTCTCTTATGAGAGAAAGAAAATAAATCCAGCCCTGCATCAGCCTACTCTTAATAAAATCCATTTACCTAGTCAAATTTAATCCAACCTTAGAAAATCTTGACCATACACAAAACTCTTTTCCCAATGTTCCTTTTCCACAAACCTTTTGCAACTTCCTGTAGTCATATTATTTTGTCCCTTATTCTTTTCCCATTCAGAAACAACCAGCTCTAGGACAAAATCACCCTTTTCTTTCTTTTTTTTTTTTTTTCCGGTACGCAGGCCTCTCACTGCTGTGGCCTTTCCAGTTGCGGAGCACAGGCTCCAGACGCGCAGGTTCAGTGGCCATGGCTCACGGGCCTAGCCGCTCCGTGGCATGTGGGATCCTCCCGGACCGGGGCACGAACCCGTGTCCCCTGCATCGGCAGGCGGACTCTCAACCACTGCGCCACCAGGGAAGCCCTCTTTTAACAAAATATATTTCCACTCCTCATACCTTCTTTTACTGAAAACGCACATCCTACTTTCCTCAAGCAACCATGAACTGTCTTTACATTAGCATTCCCTGATTGGAATATCCCATAACCTCTAGAAACATGCAACTTCCCAAAGCACTATTTCTTTGCTCAGTGGGGTATGTGGTACAAGACATGTGTTTCATAAAGCCAAACATCTTTAGTTTCCCCCTCATAGAAAGACAAAAGTTGTAAAGTCGTAAATTTAGATCTGTTTAGCAATTAGTGTGCCAATATTTCATCTTATTTGAAATGGCCTAGATACTCAATGAATTCCTATCATTTAACTTAATATTGCTTCAAGTTACCAAAATGTGGAGAGACTATTTTAGATGGATATTTCCAAAACATAATTATTCCTATAGAGTTTACCAAAAAGCTCTTACCTCAGTAACATTTACTTAAAAATGTAATCACATCAGGTTATTTTCCCTGTTGACAGATTATATAACAGAAACAATATGCATTTATTGACTTCCAGTAACCCTAGGAACAATGAAAATATTATATTATTCTTAATGTTGATGACTCTAAAGACAGGTCTGTATTAAGCCCACAACCTTAAACTAGCTCTAATACCAGATATTAATTTAATATTGAATATTTCCCAGATCACATGAAGGTGGAATGTATTCTGGCGAGTTTTATATTTCTGAGAATGTATATACATGCTCAGTTTCCTTTAAGCCAATTAAATACAGCTCATTTACAAGTTAATGTTTACATAAAGAGAAACAGAACCAGAGATCTCATAGTTTTCCCACTTGAATTTAAAAAGGTCTCTTTTTTTTCCTCAGTCTGGGGGACTACAGATGGATCAGATAGTTCCTAGAGCCCAGGCAGAACAGTTACATTGCAAAGGCAGAGGAGAGAAATGCAAGCTCCTCTCTTTTTTATTCTTTTTAAAATCCCACTAAGTAACCCAAGGCTGGAGTCTCAGGCAATGTGAGCTGTGTTTGTATTTCAAGGCTTAAGTGCTCCACAGGGCCCACAATTTCAGCAGAGACTTGCAGGAGCGGTTGGACAGACAAAACTACATAAGACAAAGATCCTTTTACTCGACATGTACCACCGACAAAAACTTGACACAAACAAGAACTTTTCAGGATAAAGGGGATGGGAGTGCAGGTGTAAGGATCAAGGGAGAGGTGAAGGGAGGAGAGAAAGACTAAAAAAAAAGAGACAGCAGGAAAATAAAGGTGAGAATACTGGGACAATAGAACTTCCAGCCACTACATGATATGAGGTTTGAATTCTATCACTGTCATAAATCTCCCATCAGGGAGAGCCCACTGGACCAAGGTCTGCATGGTGTGAGGCGAGCCTCTCCCACCTCTGCTTGTCACCCATTGACGGCCAGAGGGAGCATGGTCTCACGTGCTGAGAGGAGTGATACTGCAGCTGCCCAATGTCCACTCTCTCCAAAGGATAAGACAGAGGAGTAGGAAAAGACAGAGAAAGAAGTAGAGAGATATAAGCAGAGGGAAAGGGACAAACGGGAGGGGGAAAGCATTGCATGAATGAGGGTACTGAGGCCCCTAGGGGCCAGAAAGGCAGACTTACCAAATGTGGTGACGAGGTGAGGTTCAGGCGATCTCTTGTCACCCACGGGGAAGCTGCTTTCAGTGGTCCCAGAGGTGACCAGATCCTCTCCCGTGAAGAGGGAGAGGTCCCATGTTGGGTGCCAGAAATCTGTTACTGGTCAGGGTTCTTGGCCTTCCTTAATCAATGGAAATTGATAAGAGGCCAGACAAGAAATTTGGGCAAGGCTTTACTGGGGGCCCTGCTGCAGCAGGGGGGCAGTGAAAACAAGTAACAGGTTCCCTTGCTCGCTCCCGGGTGGGGCTCGCTGGTCCCTTACATGGGGTGAGGTTAGGGGTGTGTCTGGGGGTTGGGCAGGAGGGGTGGCTTAGGTGGTCTGCCCACCCCTTTGATGGTGCACAGGGGGCATGTGCGGTACCCTGTTTTTGCTCCCGGCTCTTCAGAAGTGGCAGTCAGGTTTTTGGTCTTTTTCTATCTTGCTGTTCATAATTTGCCCCAACTGCCCATGCACACAGTACTTTTTAGTCCCTTGTAGTTTCTTCGTATTTTGTTGCTGGAGATGTTTGTCCAGGAGCAAGCATTGCAGCAAAGGGTTCCAGGTCCCAGGTCCCAGCTTGTCTCACCTTTATTTGCCTAGACTTCTCAGACCTGGCGAAGGGACCTGAGGGGCCTCAAGTTAATGTGATTGAAGTCCAGATCTGGGTTTCGAGAGTTCACAACGAAAATGTTACTGAGAAGGGGCTGGGGGACCCCCTCACATGGCCTCCACCACAGAATACGCGAACTCGCGAAGGCCCCAGCTTTGACCTACCTGAGGCCGGTGCCCAGGGCCGTGAAGTCCGGGACGCATGAGCCCACGTGGGGGCCGCTGTCCGGAGACAGGAGGGCGGGATCCCGGGCGTTGGTCCCCCACCCCGCCCCCTCGTGGTGCTGGTGGCAGCAGCGGATGATGCGGCCCCTTTAAATCCCGGCCGCCCCGCCCTTCGCAGCCGACTCCGCGGCGGCCCGGGATCCAGGCCGGGCCGCGGCTCTCACCGCCCAGCCTAGCCCAGCCTGGCCCGGCCCAAGCGCCGAGCCTAGGAGGTCCACTCCCTGCGCCCCAGAGGAGCCGTCAGCGCGGTGCCCGGCCCAGTCCCCAGCCCGGCAGGCCCGCCCGCATCCCTGCCCGGCCCCGGGCTCCCAGCCCCTCCCCGCCCCGGGGCCGGGGCCCCTGCAGCCTCCAGGTCCCCGCGCCCCGGCCCCGGCCCCCCCGGGCCATGCGGCCTCGGCCCCGCCGGCGCCCACCGCGCACCTGAGGAGATGAGGCTCCGCAATGGCGCCTTCCTGACGCTGCTGCTCTTCTGCCTGTGCGCCTTCCTCTCGCTCTCCTGGTACGCGGCGCTCAGCGGCCAGAAAGGTGAGCCCCTCCCCCGCCGTCGCCCGCCTCGCGCCCCCTCCCACACCTGGGCGCCGGCGGCCGGAGCGGGGTCCGGGCAGCTGCCGCGGAAAGCGGCCGGAAGCCGACGCGGGCGCCCCTTCCCCGCCCGGGCGGTGCGAGAGGACGCCCCTCCCATCCTCGCTCCCACTTGTTTGCTGCTGGAATAACGAAATTCTCCTCTGGCCTGGGCTGGGCCGCGCCGGTGAGCGGGAGTCGGGTGCCCCGTGCGCGCTCAGGACCGGCCTTCGTGAGTACAGTTCTGCCCGTGTTAGGGCGGGTCGCTCCCTCTGGTGAGCTGGGGACCTCAGAGTTCTCAGAGAGGGACAGGGACACAAGGTCACAGAGGTGGCTGTGCCAGAGGGTCCCCAGGGTACCGCTCCAGGCACCTGGGTACACCGATCCTGAGACACGAGTGAGGAGGCAGCCAGACATCCAGGCAGTACCATCACTTCACACCACCTCTCCACCCCAGCCCACTGTGGGTGCGGCTCCCTGGGGCCTCCACAGCCCTCCTCCAGGACATCTGGCCCCAGGACTCCTCCACAGGGATGTGGGTGCTGCGGAATGCTTCCTGTGGCTACTGGCCCGGGGGGATACATGGAGGGCCTCATGAGCGCCCCACCCAGTCCTGGCAACCGGTTAACTCTCACCTGAAGTTTGGTTAAGCTGGCCAGTCCACCGTCATGGCCCCTCTGCATCTGGCTAGCACACTTAGGACTGAGGGGGCAGGCCCCAGCACTGGCTGGAGTTGCTCTGTGTTGGTTGGGATGGCTGGGGCTGAGTGGGGCCTTGGCTGAGGGTTGAAGGCTGAGGAGGCGCTCGCAGGCCCTTGTCTACCCAGCCTTTAGCACAGGAGGCACCGGGAAAAGCTGCTTCCTTCCTGCCGTCTGGCTTTCCTGCAGGAGGCCTAAGCAGGATCAGCCTGAGGCCAACTGACCCTCTGCCTCCCTCCCACCTCCTGCTTCCCTGTTCCCCAACAGAGGCTGCGGGAGAAGCTGGAGCCTTTCTGACCCTCCAAGTCCCAGTGTCCCCGCCTGGCTCCTGCCCGCCTGGCTCCTGCCCGCCCAGCTCAGCCCAGCCCTGTTTGGGTGAAGGCCTGGGCTGCCCTAAGGGCTCCAGAGCGCCTGAGGGGAGACCCTCTAGGACTTGGTACATGGAGGGCATGGCTGGGGCGGAGTTCTCCGTAGGTGGGGTGTGTCACCTGGGGGAGGGCATTTTGGACCCTTGAGAGAGTGGCCATGTAAGCAGCCTGGCATGGAGGCCAAGGTGGGGCCATATCTGATGGGCTGGGGCACACTTGTTCAGCTGTGAGTGGAGCGATGACCCCTTGCACTTTGTCCTGGGCTAGGCCGCAGTTCCTGTGTGCCTCCTATGGCAGCCACTGGCCCTCAGCCAGGTGTCAGGAACTGCAGCACCAGCCCCTCCCACCAGGACACCTTCTCTGTGAGTCTGGCTGGCCACAGTGTCCAGGAGTGAGGGGGATACCCATGGCTCCATTTAGAGCCTACTCTCCCTAAGCGGGGCATCGAGGAGGGCCTGTGGAGCAGGAGAGCACCCCTACTCAAAGAAATGTGGGGCTCAGATGCAGGGGTCCTTGTCCCTTGGGTGTGGCAGTCCAGAAGCCTGTGTGACATGTGACAAGAGGGTCACCTGGGCCTTCCCCATCAAGGGCTGTTACTGTTTTGGGAGTCCCAGTAGGGTCTGGTCTTTGGAAGCTTGAAGAGAAGACTGAGTCTGGGCTCTTATATGAACCTTTCTCATTCTTACATTCAGATGACTGCATTAAGCCCATGGGGAAACCAGACTAAGTCTGAGGCCAGACTGGACCTTGGCTTCCAGCTTGCAGTGAGTAGGAGGCTCAGGAGAGGGCTGGCCCAGGCACTGATGCTTAGAGGAAAGGCAGAGGAAGCCATATCTGTAGGGAAGGGAAGAGGTGGGCAAGAAGCCAGAGAGGAAGGGAAAGCAGGAACAGGTGGCATCCTGGAAGCCAAGGGCCAGGAAGGACACATAGGCCTTAGCAAGACGGACCCTAGATACGGGGTTTCAGGCCCACTTTCATATCCAGCCTTGACCAAATCTATGCAGCAGCTCCACTAATGCTCAAACTGTAGCCCTCAGCCAAGCACCTGCTGAAGGTCTCCAGGGAAAACAGCAAACCCTCCAGGCGGGTGGCCTCAGCCACACAGCCCTCCCCAATGTCTAGGCTGTCCCCTCTCTTGGATTTCAGCAATGATGGATGCCTGTCTTGACCACTGGGAGGGTGGGTGCAAGCCCTGGAGAGGAGGTGAACACCTGCACCCTCTCCATGCCCCTGCCCTACTGCAGGACTTTTTTTAAAAAATATTTATTTATTTATTTATTTGGCTGCTCCAGGTCTTAGTTGCTCCCGCGGGATCTTCGTTGCCACCCGCGGGATCTTCGTTGCCACATGTGTGATCTTCCTTGCCATGTGCAGGATCTTTTAGTTGAGACTTGTGAAGTCTTAGTTGCGGCATATGGGATCTAGTTCCCTGACCAGGGATTGAACCTGGGCCCCCTACATTGGGAGCTCAGAGTCTTAGCCACTGGACTGCAAGGGAAGTCCCCTCACTGCAGGTTAACAGCAGACCTTTGCTGGGCCTGGAACCACCCTGTGCCCCTCTGAGCCTGTTTCCCCTTCCCTAAGTACAGAGCACAAGGTCTGTGCCCCAGCCTGGCTCTTGAATCTGTTTCTTTAACAAAGAGAGAACCAAAGGGAAGACTGTGGTATCATGGGCTTCAGGTATCCTGATTACTCTGCCTTCTGGTGGAGGAAGGGGCGGGAAAGCCTCCAGTAGTGTGACCACAGCTGCCCCCAGGACTTGGGCAGAAGAAGGCTCCTAGGAAGGGAGGCCAGGGTAGGGAGCAGGCTGTGCCCAGGCCTTGGTGGTCAGGGTGACTCAGGTCAGCAGGGCCCACCGCTGCCACTGGCCTGTCCCCCTGGGGCAGGCTAAGGTTGGACAGAGCTCAGCCTACTTAAAGATCAGAGAAGGCCATGGGTTTGCGGGGGGGGGCGGGGGGGGGGGACGACAGGGGCAGCAACAGCAGTCAGAGGGGGATGAGATCTCCTTACTCTCCCTCCACTTCACAGAGGTCCCCACTGCAGGGAGCTGCCTTGGGTGTAGCCAGTAGCACAAGGGCTGCCCCTGCAAGACTCAGCAGCTCCACAGCACTGGGGTGGCATTGGGGAGGGCATCAGGGACAATAGGTGGGTGGGTAGGGACCCAGGCAGGAGGGAGGCCACCTGCCTGTGTAGGCAGCTCTGAACTCCCTCCTGCTGGGCCTCAGCACCTCCAGTCCCTCCTCCCTACTGGCAGCTGGGCAGGTGAGTGCTGGGGGTGGCCAGCTCCCTGTTCAAGGGGTCAGGTTTCCAGGGTAACCTGGCCTCAGAACCCAGAGCAGAGCCTCAAAGATCTGGTAACCTGACTCCTGACTCCCTCCCCCAGCAGGGCTGTCCCTGAGCACAGAAGCTTGAAGTGGCCTGGCCTTTGGCCCCATGGGCAGGGTGTGGGAAGGGAGATCGGGCAAGCTGCTAACTCTGGAGTGCCTCATCAAGGATCTGCTTGGCTCCCCTGCCCCTCCCCCCACAGCCTCTCCGTCCTGCGTAGGGGCTACCCCTCCCTCTTCCCCAGGACTTAGCACTTCAGCCTCTGCCCCAGCTGCAGAGAGGGGGTGTCCTGAGATGACCGAACTTTGCCTTGGTCATGACCTTTGGTATACCCGACTGTGGGGAGGTGACACCATCCCAGGGCATTCTAGTGGCTGTGACCACCCCTTCTCAAGGGATCAAGGAACATAAGAGTTGCCTGAGGGTGAGAGGGGAGATCTGGAAGGCAACTAGGCCTTGAAGGCTACATGGGTTTTCATCAGGCCCAGAAGAGAAAAGGGGATTCCAGTCAGAAGAGACAGCATGTGTGAAAGCATAGACATCAGACAAGGAAAAGGAGGTGTGTGTGATGGCAAATAAAGAGGGCAAAAGCCGATTAGAAAAGGCCTTGAGAGTGCACAGCCTGGCAGGACCTGGCTGCCTCAGCAGCAGATAACGACGACGTTGTTGATGTTATTTGTCTCATTCTTGCTCGCTGGGCCCTGCCAGACCAGTGGAGCCAGGTGCTTGGCACCCTGGAGATCCCTCTCCACTGTCACGTAGCAGCCCTACCTCTGTGCTGCTTCTGGCCCATGTGCACCCCTAGTGCCTGCACATGGTGCCCAGTTGGAGGTTCTGACACAGGCCCCCCTGGGGTGGCATGGTCTAGGCCTAGGACACATCTCCAGAGAAGCAGGCCTCAGCGCACTTAGAGCTCTTGTCCCCTTTCTGCTGCTGACTTGCTGAGGGACCCCTGACTAGTTTCTCAACTTCATTTGCTCCTCTGAGCATTGGGGGCTGTAACTGCAACAGTCCCCACCCACCCACCCCCGCTGGACTGTGTGAGATTGCAAATCCAGAGCTGGTGCCTAGTGTAGAATGACAACCATGAGGACAGTGACAAATGTGTGCATTGGGCTCAGTACTACTTGCAGGATATGGGGGAGAGTCAAGGGAGGTTTTCTGTCCCCATGGGGCCTTGGGGATGGGGCTGCCTGTGATCTCTGTGAACGGGGATGGGAAGCAAAGTGCAGAGGCTGAAAGAAGGAACAGGGCAAGGTTGGCCTCAATGCCAAGGGCTCCTTGCGGAAGGTCTGGGTCCTTGTGCCCTGGGTGGGACCTTGGGTGCTCTACTTCCTGGAAGGAGGAGATGCTGCAAGGAGAAGCAAGAGGGGGCTTTGGGAGGAGAGGGGAGGGGATGGAGAGGATTCAGTCTGAGCCTTTTCAGCCTCAGCTTAGGTTTGTCTCACCTGGGGCTGGAAGTGGTCCTGTAGCCCTCCCACTTCAGATGTCTCCTCAATGCAGAAAATAAAGGGAGAGCACTGGAGAGGGCTAATTCCCCCAGTGGAGGCTTTTCTTCCCCAAGTGTGAGTGTCACTGTGACTTCAGAGTGACCCTTATGTAACCCCATGTGGCTCACATGTGGCAGGCATATGAACAGATGTGTAGGCTAACACTCAAGGAGCAGTACCTCAGCTGTATGCTGCCCCCTGGTGACAGCCTGTGTACCACCCACAGGCGATGTGGTGGACGTGTACCAGCGGGAGTTTCTGGCGCTGCGTGACCGGTTGCATGCAGCTGAGCAGGAGAGCCTGAAGCGCTCCAAGGAGCTCAACCTGGTGCTGGACGAGATCAAGAGGGCCGTGTCGGAGAGACAAGCGCTGCGAGACGGAGACAGCAATCGCACCTGGGGCCGCCTAACCGGTGAGCACAGGAGCGGGAAGTGGCAGGGGATGCGAGGCTGATGGCAGACCGCATTGTCTGACCTGTCCCTTCCTGACCCACCCAGAGGATCCACGCCTGAAGCCGTGGAACGTCTCGCACAAGCACGTGCTGCACCTACCCACTGTCTTCCACCACCTGCCACACCTGCTAGCCAAGGAAAGCAGCCTGCAGCCCGCCGTGCGCGTGGGCCAGGGCCGCACCGGAGGTAGGGGCGGGGCCCGGGAGTGGCGGGTGGTGGGACGACCCCCACGCAGTGCCCAGTACCAACCCTCCGCGTCCCTGCAGTGTCAGTGGTGATGGGCATCCCCAGCGTGCGGCGCGAGGTGCACTCGTACCTGACTGACACGCTGCACTCGCTCATCTCAGAGCTAAGCCCACAGGAGAAAGAGGACTCGGTCATCGTGGTGCTGATCGCTGAGGCAAGTGGGCTGGGGCACGGGTCGAGGGGACATTCAGAGGAGGACACACGGCACAAAATAACAAGGAGAATGAAAACAGCAACATTTCGGAGGAAAAAACTCTCAGAAGTTCAATCATCAGTTTCACTCACAAACTTAACAAGATAAAAAGTTAAAAGGAAAGACATTTTAGCGCCCCCTCGTGGAGATGCCAGTTATAGTCTGTCCCACCCCTTGGACCGAGGTATCTAAAAGGGCTTTTTCTGAGGCACCTGTGACCCCCAGGCCCAGCCTTACTTAGCCTTCGGGATGGTGGGCTCACTCCCTCCATGTGGGAGAGAAGGCTGTGTCCTTCCCTCAGCGCTTTCTTCCAGGCCATTTGGGCTGGCAGCCTGGCTCATGGAGGGCACTTGGTCTCCCCACAGACTGACCCACAGTATACCTCGCTGGTGACGGAGAATATCAAGGCCTTGTGAGTACAGACAGCCCGACAAGGCTGGTGGAGGGAGGACCCTTTGCGGGGTGTTGGGCAGACAGGTGCCGGCTGTGCCCCCCCCCCAGCAAGATGCGCCATCCCTCTGTGGGAAAGGGTGCTTCCCCTCTTGATGAAAGGGGGTGGGCATGTAGAGATGACCCAACCCCTCTGGAGCCTCAGTGCCTCAGTAGGATGGGTGTGGTGTCAGGGGATGTCTGCCTGGTGGGCCTTAAGAAAAGGACGGGGTCTAGCTAGCTCAGCTCTGTCCCTGCTCCAGTCCCTGGAGGCTGCACACTCACTGGGCCTTCCTGTCCCCCAGGTTCCCTACAGAGATCCATTCTGGGCTCCTAGAGGTCATCTCCCCTTCTCCCCACTTCTACCCTGACTTCTCCCGCCTCCGAGAGTCCTTTGGGGACCCCAAGGAGAGAGTCAGGTACTAGCACTACCCACCTCCCTGTGCCCCCAGCACCTGCCCACCTGTGCTAAGAACCTAGTCTGTGGGTGTATGAGTCCTGGGCACTTCCCTGCAGTGCCTCCATTGTTCCATTGGAGGACCCCTGCATGGGGGGGTGGGGGTCTCCTACCCACTCAGTGGCCTCTGTGGTAGCCACATTGGAGGTGGAGGGGGTCTGAGCTCTTGAGGCCCCTGCCCCTGGCCCACAGGTGGAGGACCAAACAGAACCTTGATTACTGCTTCCTCATGATGTATGCGCAGTCCAAAGGCATTTACTACGTGCAGGTGAGCACTGAGACCCTGCTCTGTCCCTTTTCCCCCTGGACCCTGGATGGGCCTGGGTGGCAAGCCCTGCCCTGCCCCTGTGCCCATCCTGAGTCCCGGCCCCCTTCTACCTACCCACCACTGTGCAGCTGGAGGATGACATCATAGCCAAGCCCAACTACCTGAGCACCATGAAGAACTTCGCACTCCAGCAGCCCTCGGAGGACTGGATGATCCTGGAGTTCTCCCAGCTGGGCTTCATTGGTGTGCCACCCCCCTCCCTGCCCCGCTGACCTAACCAAAATATCTCCATCCAGCCCACTTCTGCCTCTGTCATCATCTCTCAGTCCCACGCCCTGTTCTGAGCCCTAGTACCATGCAGTGTCGTGCTCTGAGCCTTTGCCTGGAGTGCCCACTGCAGCCCCACCTGGCCTGTTCCTGCCTGCCCTCTGCATCGGGATGTTTGGGCTCACCATCCCGTCTGCTCTCTTGTTACCTGCGCCTGCCTGCAGCCAGCCAGAGGTTTTGCTGTGGGACCCTTCCCAGAGTCCCCCACAGGGACTAAGAGGAAGTAGGGCAGGGCAGAGCTGCCTACTCAGCACCCCTTTCCCTCCAATCCCACCCCCAGGGAAGATGTTCAAGTCACTGGACTTGAGCATCATTGTGGAGTTCATCCTCATGTTCTACCGGGACAAGCCCATCGACTGGCTCCTGGACCATATTCTGTGGGTGAAGGTCTGCAATCCTGAGAAGGATGCGGTGAGCAGAGCCTGCACAGAGGCGGGAGGGGGCGGTGGAGCAAGCAGCCTCCAGTAGGGACTGTGTCGGTGACCATGCACCTGACAGGAGGAGACTGTGCTGCTGGCTGGAGGAGTTTCTGTCTTCAGAGGAAGAGTTGAGTTGAGCCCTAGCGTGTGTCACCCTCCCTCCACAGAAGCACTGTGACCGGCAGAAGGCCAACCTGCGGATCCGCTTTAAGCCATCCCTCTTCCAGCACGTGGGCACTCACTCCTCACTGGCGGGCAAGATCCAGAAACTGAAGGTGGGCAGTGCCACACTCAAGCCTAGTTGAGTACAGCAGAGCCTGGGCTGAGGTTGGACAAGGAGGTAGCAGGGCAAGTCCAGGGCCCACCCTAACACCATTGTCCCTCCTCCACTGTAGGACAAGGACTTTGGGAAGCAGGCACTGCGGAAGGAGCATGTGAACCCGCCAGCGGAAGTGAGCACGAGCCTCAAGACATACCAGCACTTCACCCTGGAGAAGGCCTACCTGCGCGAGGATTTCTTCTGGGCCTTCACGCCCGCTGCAGGGGACTTCATCCGCTTCCGCTTCTTCCAGCCACTGCGACTGGAGCGGTCAGTGCCAGCGCCCACAGGTCCACCTTGGGGGAGGGGCAGGGTGGCTACCAGGGTAGAGGCCTCACCACAAATTTCTGAACCTGCAGATTTCCCTCTGTGACCCTCCCCTGCAAATTACTTAACCTTATTAAGTTTTCTTATCTGAAAAGTGGGGCTCAGAACAGTAGTCACTTTGTAAAGACTTAAGTCCAGCAGTGCCCACAGGAGCTCAGTGACATTGCCCATCACCATTGTCCTTACAAGTAAGGCCCTGGTTGCCTTGCAAGTCCAACGGCTGCCCCGGGTGTTGCCCAGCCTCACCCAGTACCTCAGGGCCCACCTACTGCACTCCTAGCCCAGGCCTGGCCTTTCTCTGCTGGGTAGTGTGCCTGGGCAGTGCCCCACCCCTGCAGCAGCTCACAGGCCTGTCTGGCCACAGGTTCTTCTTCCGAAGTGGGAACATTGAGCACCCAGAGGACAAGCTCTTCAACACATCTGTGGAGGTGCTGCCCTTTGATGTGAGTGTAGTAGCAGGTGGGTGTGCACTGAGGCCTGCCCCTTCCACAGCCACTGGCTTCAGCCCCTTGATTTTGTCCCCAGAACCTCCAGTCAGACAAGGAGGCCCTGCAGGAGGGCCGTTCAGCCACTCTCCAGTACCCTCGGAGCTCTGATGGCTACCTCCAGATCGGTGAGTGAGGGGCAGTCAAGTGGAGGTGAGGGGAGAGCCAGGAGTCTTGGGACAACCTCTCATTGCTGCACTCCCCCAGGCTCTTTCTACAAGGGTGTGGCACAGGGAGAAGTGGACCCAGCCTTTGGCCCCCTGGAAGCACTGCGCCTCTCCATCCAGACAGACTCGCCGGTGTGGGTCATTCTGAGTGAGGTGATATAGGGCAGGGCTGGGTACAGGGAATGGGGAGCTGTACCAAATAGCTAGACCAGGTCTGCTCTCTGAGACCCCAGCTGACACTGAGCCCTGCTCTTCCAGATCTTCCTGAAAAAGGCTGACTAAGCCAAGGGCTTCTGAGGGTGCGTTTTGGCTGGCCCTGAAGCCCACGAGACCTGGGATGTCGTCGCCGCTGCCCCCGGAGGGCCAGGCGCGGCCACCCCAGTCTGAGGGGTTCTGCCTGGCACCCCACTCCATTGGCCTGGGGTGGCCGCTG
This sequence comes from Pseudorca crassidens, assembly GCF_039906515.1. Lineage (NCBI taxonomy): Eukaryota > Metazoa > Chordata > Mammalia > Artiodactyla > Delphinidae > Pseudorca > Pseudorca crassidens. The sequence goes on along the minus strand of NC_090298.1, from coordinate 137,600,536 downwards.
GCCCGGAGGCCCCAGGAACTGGTGCTGCCCCGCCCGCCGGCCGCGGGGAAGAGGCAGGAGGCCCCCACACTGTGCCTGAGGCCGGTCCGCGCCGCCCGGAACCGTTCGCATCCTGGCCCCCTTGAGCCAGACCTTTATAGAAGAGCCTTTTCCTGGGCGCCCACTGTCTCCGCGCGAACACTGGAATGCATATACTACTTTATGTGCTGTGTTTTTTATTCTTGGATACATTTGATTTTTTTCACGTTAAGTCCACATATACTTCTATAAGAGCGCTCCTTGTAATAAAGGGTTAATGAAGTGTGTGCCTGCTCCGAGCTCACAGCCTGGCGCCTAGCCGCCCAGCGATACCACCCGGCGACCCCGCCCTCCGCGCAGTTCCGCAGGACCTCGCTCGCATTCTCTGGGAGGGTCCCGGCAGCCCGGTGGTAACTCGCTGATGGAGCTGGTGCGGAATCTGGGTCCACGCCCCCAAACTGCCCCCACTTCCGTGATAACCCTCCTCGGAGCGCGCCCCCTAGCGCCCATCATACCTCCCCAAGTGCCTGCAGCCGCCTCTCACCAAAGGCATCCCCCCACCACCTCCTCCCACTCCTTCCTGGGTCTCAGTCCCACCTTTTCCACCGTCTCCAAGGCCCTGCTCCTGTCCCCAGTCTGTGACTCATTTTAGGTCCTCCCATCCATCTCAGGGCCTTTGTTTTTGCCCTGCTTTGAAAGCTCCTCTGCCTGCTCAGCTAAAAGTCACCTTTTTAGGGACTCTTCCCGGCCAGCAGGCCTTCCCCAGATCTGGTCCCCCGAGACACTAGGACGTTTACTGGACAGCGCCTCTTAAAACTACATTGATTAAGTTCATCGTCGTTCTCCGCGGGCCGCAACAGGTTGCCCTGAACACTGCATTGTTCTAGATGCCGGTAACCGAGTACCGACCCAAAAAAAGCCCCTCGTATCGGCTGTGAAGTCCAGGGTATGAGGAATAGGGCGGCTGAGGGTCAGTGGAGAGGCAGGCCTCATAGGAGGGGGACAGGCGAGGAAAGAGCTGACCGCAGGGAGGAGGAGCCGTGGGGTGAGCCCCGGCGGGAAAGGATGTGTGACTAGCAGCGTGGGGGAGCAGGGCGGGAGAGGACCGGACCCAGGGCCCGATCGAGCCCCTGCACGAGAGAGGCCTCTTTCCTTCCGCAACCCGACAGACTGCTGTGGCCTGAAGCTAGGCCCCTCCAAGCTCTACAACCCGCAGGGCGCAACCCACTCCAACCCAGACAGTGCACTCGAGATCACGCTTTAATGAGAGACTGGGATGGGGGCGAGCACCCTCCCCCGTCCTCCAGGAGGCTCCGCCCACCCGGCGTCCTCCGTCTCAGGCCTTCTGCAGCAGTTTCTGGAACTGTCCGAGGAGCGCGGCCGGGAGGAAGTGGGCGAGTAGGCCAAGCGCCGCCAACGCCACGAGAAGCCACAGCGCGTACGCGCTCGCGTACAGCGGGGGCAGCCTGCGGGCAGTGCTCAGCGGGGGCGGGGCGGGGGCGATGGCCCCACCCCAACCCTACGGCCCGCCTCCACCAGGGCCCGCCCACCTGCCCCCAAAAGGGAACCGCCTCCAACCAGTCTCCTGGTCCCGCCCGGCATCCGCTTGCGGCCTCTGCGGTCAAGACCCTGCCCACAAGCCAAGCCACCTTTCCCCGCCCCGGTGGACCTCCCGGGAGCCCCGCCCCGGTTCTCACCTTTGCTGCGCAGATCTCGCGTAGCCCTGAAAGTAGCGGAGGCGCGCGAACAGGTATACCAGGCCACACAGTGCTGCCGCCCCTGGGAAAGGGGAGGGCGGGGTGGGGTGAGCCCGCTGATGCGGGGACCCCCGTGGCTCTAGTGCGTGCGCCCCTGGCCCGCTCTCAGACCTTCGTGAAAGAAGATGCCGGCGACCCAGAGCGTGGCGAGGAACAGCGGGAAATACTCGCTGCAGTTCACTCTGCGGTGGGGGAGGAGCGGCATAAGGGCGCCGGCCTGGGGCCTCCGAGCCTGACCGCCCGGGGCTGCCTAGCTCCCTGCCCCGCGCCCTCCCACCGCGCCTCACTGGGCTCGGTAGATGCGCTGGAACTCCGGCGGGCCGGTGGTGAGCGGCGGAGACACGTGGAAGGCCCTGCGCGCCGAGATCACCTGCAGCGAAAAGTAGGCTGGGGGAGGAGGTGTTGCCGGAGTCAGATCTGGCACCCAGACTCCCGGCCCCGCCTCCAGTCTGGCCGCGCATCTTTTCTTTTCCCAGCTCCACACCCTGCTCGTCACGACTCCCCTTTAAAAGCCCGACCAAGGGAACCGCCAGCCCCTGCTCTTCGAGCTTGCCCTGTGTCCACGACACTCAGTGGGGAGGGCAGGGTGCCGGCCTGGGGCTCTGAGAGGCCCTGTCCAGCCCAGTGAGTGTAAGGGAAGGGATGACACGTCACAGGACACCTGCCCGCAGGACTTTGCTCCTGAATCATTTCACTTGCAAAACACAGGCAAATGTCCAACTCCCACCCTCTAGGCCTGGACTTTGGCCCAGGTCCCTGGAATGGGAGTGCCACCTGAGGGCAGAGTTGGCTGCATCCTTCCAGGTACAGAGGATCACACACCCTGTGGCCAACTGTCCCTGCTCCGCCACCCACAGAGCTCACCAGGAGGGACCTCCCGACCAAGCCTGGGTCGCTGTGCCTCCAACTGTGGTGTGGGTTCCTGCCTCAGTTTCTCTGTTCAGGCTCTGCCTCAATCTGACAGACACCCTCTCCTCTGCCCCCAGGTGGTTACGGCTGGGACTATTCTAGTCCAACCCCAAGCCACCAGGGCTCTGCCCCTCTCCCTTCCAACATGGGTGGGTACAGAGGGTGGGCTGGCCCTTGAGGGTCTGAGTGCACAGGAGCCCTTCTCTTCGCCTGAGGCCAGGTGCCCACCACACAAACAGTCCCAGTACTGGGTGTCTCCAACTATCTTCCTGCAAGTCCCATGGCCCTGGTGCCCTTGGTGCCAGGCCCTCTGCAGACATATCCCAACCTTAGCGCACTGTGGATACCAAGGGTAGCCTTGCCAGCACAGTGTATGTGAAGAAGGGCTGAGGGCCAAGCTTACTGGTATGGCTGGAGATCAAGTCAGCCTGTCTGCTCAGCCACTCCAGGGCCCCTGCCCCAGGCTGTGTCTTGTCCTAGCCCATACAGTGTGAGGCAATGGTGTCCTCCAAAGCCAGAATATCTATCCCAGGAATGTGTCTCTAGGGCTGGTCTGAGAAGGGCACCAAGCAGGCAACTTTGGGGGCCAAAAAGCAGGTTTCAACCCTGTCTAGCTCCACATGGTTCCAGCATAGAGAGGGTGACTTTGAAGGCAGGCCCAGGGGATGGGGCCCTCCCACTGGGACACCCAGAGAGGGGACCGCTGGGGAGGGCAGGGATCAGCTGGAGTAGGGCTGCATCAAGCCTATGGCTGTCCCACTTCTGTACTCACCATCAGAACACCCATTCATCCTGGCACCCTGCCCCCCTGCTCAGGCCCTAGAGCCCAACATAGCTGGATGCCCCACCTGCTCCCTGAAAGCCCCTGCCCTCTTCCAGGGTTCTTTATGCTGGCTGAGGTGCCACCCTCCAACCCCAAGCCAGGCAGCCCACATGCCTACCTCAGTTGTTCCTCAGGGGCCATTTTCCATTTCGCTGCCCATCCCCTAGGTTGGGTACCTCTCAGCCTTGGTCCCTGCTCAGGGTTTCACAGTTTGCCCTGCAGACACCCCTCCAGGGCTTCCACCTCCCCACTTGGGGAAAATGCAAGCCCCTCAGCCCTCTGGTGGGGGCCAGAAGAGCTTTCATACCAGGAGTCTGGGCTGTCCCTCACCTGGGCCTGGACCCCAGCACCTCCCCAGTGCCTAGAGGGCAGAAGGCAGACTGCAGGGGTCCGAAGCCCACCCACTGCCAGAGCAGAAGCCAGCCCACCTTGCTGCAAGACTCCCAGGAGGGTGACAGAGGCCAGAAGAGCCACTTCGTCCTTCATGGTGGCGGTGGCTCTGTCGGGCCAGGCTGGACTCTGAGACGGCTAGCTGTGGGGCTCTTATCACCCTTGTCTGCTGCTCAGAGGCTGGCCCAGAAGAGGAAGAGTGGCGCGCTCTCCCCGCCCCTTCTCAGTGGAGGGGGTTGGGGAAGGGGGCGTGACCATTGCCTGAGAGACCTGGGGAGCCTGGTCAGGCTGAGCAAGTGGAAACCAGGGCCAGAGCTTCCCTGGTGGCGCAAGTGTTAAGAATCCGTGAACACAGCCTGCAGGGGGTTAGTGCACCATGGTTAGCTGGGAGGGAGTCCGGGGAAAAGTCTGCACCTGCGGAAGAGGCAAGAGACTTTTTCTTCCCTCTTTGTTTCCTGGTGCGCGAGGAGAGGGGATTAAGAGCGCTGCTTAAAGGAGCTCCAGAGACCCGCGGCTAACAGCGCGGACCCCAGAGACGGGCATGAGACGCTAAGGCTGCTGCTGCCGCCACCAAGAAGCATGTGTGCGAGCACAGGTCACTATCCACACCCCCCTTCCGGGGAGCCTGTGCAGCCCGCCACTGCCAGGGTCCCGGGATCCAGGGACAACTCCCCCGGGAGAACGCACGGCGCGCCTCAGGCTGGTACAACGTCACGCTGGCCTCTGCCGCCGCAGGCTCGCCCCGCACTCCGTACCCCTCCCTCCCCCCGGCCTGAGTGAGCCAGAGTCCCCGAAGCAGCTGCTCCTTTAACCCCGTCCTGTCTGAGCGAAGAACAGACGCCCTCTGGCGACCTACACGCAGAGGCGGGGCCAAATCCAAAACTGAGCCCCTGGAGCTGTGAGAACAAAGAAGAGAAAGGGAAATCTCTCCCAGCAGCCTCAGAAGCAGCGGATTAAAGCTCCACAATCAACTTGATGTACCCTGCATCTGTGGAATATATGAATAGACAACAAATCATCCCAAATTGAGGAGGTGGACTTTGAGAGCAAGATTTATGATTTTTTCCCCTTTTCCTCTTTTTGTGTGTATGTGTATGCTTCTGTGTGAGATTTTGTCTGTATAGCTTTGCTTCCACCATTTGTCCTAGGGTTCTATCCATCCGTCTTCTTTTTTTCTTTAAAAATTTTTTTCTTAATAATTATTTTTTATTTTAATAACTTTATTTTATCTTCTTTCTTTCTTTCCTTCCTTCCCTCCTTCCTTCCTTTCTCCCTCCCTCCCTCCCTTCCTCCTTTCTTTCTTTCTTCCTTTCTTTCTTCCTTCCTTCCTTCCTTCCTTCCTTCCTTCCTTCCTTCCTTTCTTTCTTTCTTTCTTTCTTTCTTTCTTTCTTTCTTTCTTTCTTTCTTTCTTTCTACTTTTTCTCCCTTTTATTCTGAGCCATGTGGATGAAAGCCTCTTAGTGCTGCAGCCAGGAGTCAGTGCTGTGCCTCTGAGGTGGGAGAGCCAACTTCAGGACACTGGTCCACAAGAGACCTCCCAGCTCCACATAATATCAAACGGCAAAAATCTCCCAGAGATCTCCATCTCAACACCAGCACCCAGCTTCACTCAACAACCAGCAAGCTACAGTGCTGGACACCCTATGCCAAACAACTAGCAAGAAAGGAACACAGCCCCATCCATTAGCAGAGAGGCTGCCTAAAATCATAATAAGTCCACAGACACCCCAAAACACACCACCAGACGTGGACCTGCCCCCCAGAAAGACAAGATCCAGCCTCATCCACCAGAACACAGGCACTAGTCCCCTCCACCAGGAAGCCTACACAACCCACTGAACCAACTTTAGCCACTGGGGACAGACACCAAAAACAACAGGAACTGCGAACCTGCAGCCTGCAAAAAGGAGACCCCAAACACAGTAAGATAAGCAAAATGAGAAGACAGAAAAACACACAGCAGATGAAGGAGCAAGATAAAAACCCACCAGACCTAACAAATGAAGAGGAAATAGGCAGTCTACCTGAAAAGTAATTCAGAATAATGATAGTAAAGATGATCCAAAATCTTGGAAATAGAATAGAGAAAATGCAAGAAACATTTAACAAGGATCTAGAAGAACTAAAGATGAAACAAGCAATGATGAACAACACAATAAATGAAATTAAAAATACTCTAGATGGGATCAATAGCAGAATAACTGAGGCAGAAGAACGGATAAGTGTCCTGGAAGATAAAGTAGTGGAAATAACTACTGCAGAACAGAATAAAGAAAAAAGAATGAAAAGCACTGAGGACAGTCTCAGAGACCTCTGGGACAACATTAAATGCACCAACATTCGAATTATACGGGTTTCAGAAGAAGAAGAGAAAAAGAAAGGGACTGAGAAAATATTTGAAGAGATTATAGTTGAAAACTTCCCTAATATGGGAAAGGAAATAGTTAATCAAGTCCAGGAAGCACAGAGAGTCCCATACAGGATAAATCCAAGGAGAAATACGCCAAGACACATATTAATCAAACTGTCAAAAATTAAATACAAAGAAAATATATTAAAAGCAGCAAGGGAAAACCAACAAAAAACACACAAGGGAATCCCCATAAGGTTAACAGCTGATCTTTCAGCAGAAACTCTGCAAGCCAGAAGGGACTGGCAGGATATATTTAAAGTGAGGAAGGAGAAAAACCTGCAACCAAGATTACTCTACCCATCAAGGATCTCATTCAACTGAAAGCATTTCCTCTAAGATCAGGAACAAGACAAGGATGTCCGCTCTCACCACTATTATTCAACATAGTTTTGGAGTCCTAGCCACAGCAATCAGAGAAGGAAAATAAATAAAAGGAATACAAATTGGAAAAGAAGAATTAAAACTACCACTGTTTGCAGATAACATGATACTATACATAGAGGATCCTAAATATGCCGCCAGAAAACTACTAGGGCTAATCAATGAATTTGGTAAAGTTGCAGGATATAAAATTAATGCACAGAAATCTCTTTCATTCTTATATACTAATGATGAAATATCTGAAAGAGAAATTAAGGAAACACTCCCATTTACCATTGCAACAAAAAGAATAAAATACCTAGGAATAAACCTACCTAGGGAGACAAAAGACCTGTATGCAGAAAACTATAAGACACTGATGAAAGAAATTAAAGGTGATACCAGCAGATGGAGAGATATACCATGTTCTTGGATTGGAAGAATCAATATTGTGAAAATGACTATATTACCCAAAGCAATCTACAGATTCAATGCAATCCCTATCAAATTACCAATGGCAGTTTTTTTACAGAACTAGAACAAAAAAAATCTTAAAATTTGTATGGAGACAAAAAAGACCCTGAATAGCCAAAGCAGTCTTGAGGGAAAAAAGTGGAGCTGGAGGAATCAGAATCCCCGACTTCAGACTATACTACAAAGCTACAGTAATCAAGGCAATACAGTACTGGCACAAAAACAGAAACATAGATCAATGGAGCAAGATAGAAAGCCCAGAGATAAACCCATGCACCTATGGTCAACTAATCTATGACAAAGGAGGCAAAGATATACAATGCAGAAAAGACAGTCTCTTCAAGAAGTGGTGCTGGGAAAACTGGACAGCTACATGTAAAAGAATGAAATTAGAACACTCCTTAACACCATACACAAAAATAAACTCAAAATGGATTAGAAACCTAAATGTAAGACCAGACACTATAAAACTCTTAGAGGAAAACATAGGAAGAACACTCTGACATAAATCACAGCAAGATCTTTTTTGACCCACCTCCTAGAGTAATGGAAATAAAAATAAACAAATGGGACCTAATGAAACTTCAAAGCTTTTGCACAACAAAGGAACCCATAAGACGAAAAGACAACCCTCAGAATGGGAGAAAATATTTGCAAACGAATTAATGGACAAAGGATTAATCTCCAAAATATATAAACAGCTCATGCAGCTCAATATTAAAGAAACAAACAACCCAATCCAAAAATGGGCAGAAGACCTAAATAGAGCTCTCTCCAAAGAAGAGATACAGATGGCCAAGAAGCACGTGAAAAGCTGCTCAACATCACTAATTATTGAGAAATGCAAATCAAAACTACAATGAGGTATCACCTCACACCATTTAGAATGGGCATCATCACAAAATCTACAAACAACAAATGCTGGAGAGGGTGTGGAAAAAAGGGAACCCTCCTGCACTGTTGGTGGGAATGTAAATTGATACAGCCACTATGGAGAACAGTATGGAGGTTCCTTAAAAACTAAAAATAGAATTACCATATGATCCAGCAATCCCACTACTGGGCATATACCAGGAGAAAACCATAATTTAAAAAGACACGTGCACCCCAATGTTCATTGCAGCACTATTTACAATAGCCAAGTCATGGAAGCATCCTAAATGCCCATCAACAGACGAATGGATAAAGAAGATGTGGTACATATATACAATGGTATATTACTCAGCCATAAAAAGGAACGAAATTGGGTCATTTTTTGAGATGTGGATGGATCTAGAGACTGTCATACAGAGTGAAGTAAGTCAGAAAGAGAAAAACATATCGTATATTAACGCATATATGTGGAACCTAGAAAAATGGTACAGATGAACCGGTTTGCAGGGCAGAAATTGAGACACAGATGTAGAGAACAAACGTATGGACACCAAGGGGGGAAAGTGGCGAGGGGGTGGGGGTGGGGGTGTGATGAATTGTGCGATTGGGACTGACATGTATACACTGATGTGTATAAAATGGATGACTAATAAGAACCTGCGGTATAAAAAAGTTTTTTAATTTTTAAAAATTAAGAAAAAATTTTTAAAAAGAAACCACAATCTCAGTACCATAGACAATCATAAGCAGTACACAACTCACACCCTAAGCTTAAATTTAAAAAAAAGTTTTATTTTGAAATTGTTTTACTTACAAAAAATTTTGCACAAATAGCACACATTTCCCATCACCCAGCTTCCTCTAATGTTAACATCTTATATAATTATGATTCAATTATGTAAACTCAGAAATTAACATTGATACAATACTATCAGCCATTTTACAGATCTTATTGAAGTTTCACCAATTGTGCCACTAAAATAGTACAAAGACCTCTAAAACATTACTCAAAGTTGTGGCAGACACAAAACACATATCGTTCGATTCCCTTTATATGAAATGTCCAGAAAAGACAAATCCATAGAGACAGAAAACAGATCACTGGTGGCCAGGGGCCGGGAGCATTACTGGGATGATGAAAATGTACTAAAACTGAATTGTGGTGAACTTCGCACAACTCTGTAAATTCACCAAAAATCGTTGAATTTTATACTTAAGATGGGCATATGTTATGGTATGTAAATTATACCTCAATAAAGTTGTTTTTAAAAAATAGTACAAAAGCCAGGCAGCCGGAGCCCTCCAATGTTACCGCACCGCCGCCTTGACGGCGGGTACGGTGCGTCGCCTCTTGGCCGTGTCAGCGGTAATGAGAGCGGCAGGGAACGCGGCGCCGCGCAGTCCCCTGGGGACCCCAGGAGGCAGCCACAGCACACTCCACCAGGCCCCACTGCAGTCGCTGGAGCCGGCCGGAAAGGGCGGAGGCAGGGGCTCTGGCAGCGCCTCCTACCCAGCCGACCCCTCGACCCCTCGTACCCCACGGAGTGGAGGGCTCGGCTTCACCACCACCCCAGGCCCCCACTGACTTTGACTTGGCCTCTCGGTCTGCGGGTGAGGGAAGCGATCAATGGCCTTCCCACCGCACTCACTCGGGGGGCCTGCTCAGCGCGCGAAGCGCTCCCTCGCTAGGGAAGGCGGCGTAGGGTGCAGGAGGAGGGGGCACATAGAAAAAATATTGACTGGGACTTCCCTGTTGGTCCAGTGGTTAAGCCTCCGTGTTTCCAGTGCAGAGGGTCTGGGTTCCATCCCTGGTCGGGAAACTAGATCCCACAGGTCTTAACTAAAGAGAATGGACTCGAGGACACAGGGAGGGGGAAGGGTAAGCTGGGACGAAGTGAGAGAGTGGCATGGACATATATACACTACCAAATGTAAAACAGATAGCTAGTGGAAAGCAGCCGCATAGCACAGGGAGATCCACTGGGTGCTTTGTGACCACCTAGAGGGGTGGGATAGGGAGGGTGGGAGGGAGACGCAAGAGGGAGGAGATATGGGGACATATGTATATGTATAGCTGATTCACTTTGTTATAAAGCAGAAGCTAACACACCATTGTAAAGCGATTATACTCCAATAAAGATGTTAAAAAAAAAAGTTAGCATGTTACATAAAAACAGTACTGTGATTAAAACCAGGAGACTAACATTGATCCAAGACTATTAATCTACAGACCTTAACCAAATTTCAGTATGTTGTCCCATAACATCCTTTTTCTGGTCCAGGATCACGTGTCCTTGGTCTCCTCCAATCTGAGACAATTGGATGGGTCTTCAGTGTGCTTTCAGTGATCTTTCATAATCTCAACACTGATGAAGAATGTGAGTTATTTTGTAGATGACTCTCAATTTGGATTTTCTGATGTCTTTACATGATTATACTTTTTAAAAAGATTTTATTTATTTTATTTGTGGCTGTGTTGGGTCTTCATTGCTGCGTGCAAGCTTTCTCTAGTTGTGCCGAGAGGGGGCTACTGTTTGTTGCAGTATGTGGGCTTCTCATTGCGGTGTCTTCTCGTTGCGAAGCACAGGCTATATGCACGTGGGCTTCAGTAGTTGTGGCGCATGGGTTCAGTTGCTCCGCAGTGGGATCTTCCCGGACCAGGGCTTGAACCCATGTCCCCCTGCATTGGCAGCTGGATTCTTAACCACTGTGCCACCAGGGAAGCCCTCTTTACATGATTAGACTGAGGTTATTCATTTGGGCAAGAATGCCACTGAAGTGATGTGTGTCCATGCTTCTTATCACAACCCTAAGCTTTCTGCACAAGGAAATAACATTTGTTATGATGGCACGTCTTGCTTTTGACCTAACCCACTTATTCCCAGCTCATGCTCCACCCTGTAGAATCACCTTGCAGATTCATGGCTCTGACCTTAGCCCTCCTCAGCCTGATTCTGTTTGGGCACCTGGGGTCCCTTATGCACCCCCAGGATCCCTGAGCACCCTTCCCGGGCAGCCCTGTCCCTCACTGTTTTCGTTGTTGGATTTCTATCTCCCCACCCTTCCAAGAGTACCTGGGAGGAGATGACTGCTCTCTGCCTGGTCCCCAAGTCCCGCATGTTGTTGATGCTCAAAGAAACATACCGATGAATGAGCAAATGACTGACTATCAAGTTGGCCTGGCTGCCTTCCCTCTATTCTCTCCCTGGAAACCATTGAACTTTTCACCAGCTCTACAGCTTTATCTTTTCCAAAATGTCATATGATTGGAATCATACAGTATGTAGCCTTTTCATATTGGCTTCTCTCACTTAGTAATATGCATTTAAAGCTCCTCCATGTCTTTTCATGACTTAATAGCTCATTTCTTTTCAGTGCTGAATTATATTCCGTTATCTGGGTGTATCACAATTTATCCATTCACTACTGAAGGACATCTTGGTTGCTTTCAAGTTTTAGCAATTATGAGTAAAGCTGCTATAAACATCTATGTGGAGGTTTTTGCCTAGATGTAAGTTCTCAACTCATTTGGGTAAATACCAAGGACTACGATTGCTGGATTGTATGGTAAGAGCATGTTTAGTTTTGTAAGAAACTAGCAAGCTGTTTTGCAAGGTGGCTGTACCATTTTGCATTCCCACCAGCAATAAATGAGACCTCCTGTTGCTCCACATCTTTGCCAGTATTTGGTGGTGTCAGCATTCTGGATTTTGCCATTCCAGTAGATGTACGTGGTATCTTGTTTTAATTTGCATTTCCCTAATGACATATGATGTGGAACATCTTTTCATATGCTTATTTGCCATCTGTATATCTTCTTTGGTGAGGTGTGTGTTAAGGTCATATGACCGTTTTTTTAAATTGAGTTGTTTGTTTTCTTATTGTTGAGTTTTAAGAGTTATTTGTACACTTTGGATAATAGTCCTTTATCAGATGTGTCTTTTGCAAATATTTTCTCCCAATCTGTGGCTTGTCTTCTCATTCTCTTGACAGTGTCTTTGACAGAGTTTCTGCTCTGTCAAGGACAAATTTTAATGAAGATAAATTTTAAAGAAATCTGTATTATCAATTATTTCTTTCATGGATTGTGCCTTTGGTGTTGTATCTAAAAACTCATCACCATACCCAAGGTATCTTCTAGGAATTTTATAATTTTGCATTTTACATTTAAATCTATGATTCATTTTGAGTTAATATTTGTGAAGAAGGTAAATAAAGTCTGTGTCTAGATTAATTTTTTTGCATGTGGTTGTCCATTTGTTCCAGCACCATTTGTTGAAAAGACTATATTTTTTCCATTATATTGCCTTTGCTCTTTGCCAAAGATCAGTTGAGTACATATATATATAAACATCTTTATTGGAGTATAATTCCGATAAAGATGTTAATATATATATATATATATATTTTTTTTTTTTTTTTTTTTTTTTTTTGCAGTACGCGGGCCCGTCACTGTTGTGGCCTCTCCCGTTGCGGAGCACAGGCTCCGGACGCGCAGGCTCAGCGGCCATGGCTCACAGGCCCAGCTGCTCTGCAGCATGTGGGATCTTCCCGGACCGGGGCACGAACCCGTGTCCCCTGCATCGGCAGGCGGACTCTCAACCACTGCGCCACCAGAGAAGCCCTGGAGTATATTTGCTTTACAGTGTTGTGTTAGTTTCTACTGTATAACAAAGTGAATGAGCTATATGTATACATGTATCCCCAAATCCCCTCCCTATTGCGTCTCCCTCCCACCCTCACTATCCCACCCCTCTAGGTGGTCACAAAGCACCAAGCTGATCTCCCTGTGCTATGCAGCTGCTTCCCACTAGCTATCTATTTTACATTTGGTAGTGTATATATGTCAATGCTACTCTCTCACTTCATCCCAGCTTACCCTTCCCACTCCCCGTGTCCTCAAGTCCAAAGATCAGTTGACTATATTTACGTGGGTCTATTTCTGAGCTTTCTATTCTGTCCCATTGATAGACAAATAGTTTGTTCTTTCACCAATACTACCCTGTCTTGATTACTATAGCTTTATAGTGATTTTTTTAAATTTTATTTTTATTTATTTATTTTTTGTTGCATTGGGTCTTCGTTGCTATGCGCAGGCTTTCTCTAGTTGCGGCAAGCAGGGGCTACTCTTTGTTGTCGTGCGTGGGTTTCTCATTGCAGTGGCTTCTCTTGTTGCAGAGCACGGACTCTAGGCACGCGGGTCTCAGTAGTTGTGACACATGGGCTTAGTAGTTGTGGCTCGCGGGCTCTTGAGTGCAGGCTCAGTAGTTGTGGCACACGGGCTTAATTGCTCCGTGGCATGTGGGATCTTCCCGGAGCAGGGCTCGAACCTGTGTCCCCTGCATTGGCAGGTGGATCCTTAACCACTGCATTACCAGGGAAGTCCTATAGTGATTCTTGAAGTCAGGTAGTGTCAGCCCTCCAACTCTGCTCTCCTTCAATATTGAGTTGGCTATCTGGGCCTTTTGCCTCTCTATGTAAAATTTAGAACCAGATTGTTGATGTCCACAAAATAATTTGCAGCAGTTTTTACTGGAATTGCTTTGAGTCCATTGATCAAGTTGGGAAGAACTGGCATCTTGACAATATTGAATATTCCTGTCCATGGACATGGAATATCTCTCCATTTATTTAATTCTTCTTGGATTTCTTTCATCAGAGTTTTGAGTGTAGCTTTTTAGCAAGTTTTGAAACCAGGAAGTGTGAGTCCTCCAAATGTGATCTTCATTTTCAACATTGGGCCATTCTGGAGTCATTGAATTTCTCTATGAATTTTAGGATCACCTTATCAATTTCTACAGAGAAGCCAGCTGGGATTTTAATTGGAATTGTGTTAAATCTGTATATTAATTTGGAGAGTATTGTCATCTCAACATATTAAATATTCTGATCTGTGCACATGAAATGTATTTCCATTTATTCAGATTGTCTTTAATTTCTTTCAACAATGTTTCATAGTTTTCAGAGTATAAGATTTGAATTTCTTTTGTTACATTTGTTTCTAAATATTTTATTCTTTTTGATACTACTGTAAATGAAATGGTTTTCTTAATTTCATCTTTAGATTATTCAACAAAATGTATGGAAATACAACTAATTTTTGTGAGTTGCTCTTATATTCTTCAGGAGCTTATTTATTAGTTCTATTAGCTTTTTTTAAAAAAATTGATTAATTTTTGACTGCATTCAGTCTTCGCTGCTGCAGGCGGGCTTTCTCTAGTTGCAGCAAGTGGGGGCTACTCTTCATTGTGGTGCACAGGCTTCTCATCACGGTGGTTTCTCTTGCTGTGGAGCACGGGCTCTAGGCACGTGGGCTTCAGTAGTTGTGGCACATGGGCCTAGCTGCTCTGTGGGATGTGGGACCTTCCTGGACCAGGGCTCAAACCCATGCCCCCTGCATTAGCAGGCATATTCCTAACCACTGTGCCACCAAGGAAGTCCCGCTATTAGCTTTTTAAATGAATTTCTTAGTATTTTCTATATACAAGATCATGTCATCTACAAATAGAGATAGTTTTACTTCCTCCTTTTGCATGTTTTCATTTTCTTGCCTATTTGCCCTAACTAGAAAACCCTGAAGTTGCAAAAGCCTTATCTTGTTCTTGATCTTAGGGGGAAAGGATTCAGTTTTGCACCATTAAGTATGATGTTACCTGTGGGTTTTTGTAGATGTCTTTTATCAGGTAGTCCTAGTTCACTGTCTGTTTTTATCATAAAAACGGTGTTGGATTTTGTTAAGTGCTTATTTTACATCTTTTGGGATGATCATATTTTTTTTTCTTTATCGTATTAAAGTGATGTATTACATCAATTGATTTTTGAATGTTAAACTAACCTTGCATTCCTGGTATAATTCCCACTTGGTCATGATATATAATCCTTTTTGTATGCTGCTGGATTTGGTTTGTTAGTATTTGTTGAGGATTATTAATACTTTTCTTTAAATCTTTGAAATAAACTTTATATCATCACCTTTAGAATAAAATTAGTATTATTTTTCATAAATAGAAAACAAAACAATGTGATCAAATTCTGGCTAGATATTATCGTTTGTCCTGGGCTTAAAGCCCATGCTTTGTCATTGTTGTTGTTAAAAACAGAATAGAGGGGACAATGCATGCATGCATCGATTAAAAAAAAGACTGATTTACTGAGATATCAAATATATGAATATTTAAACATTCATGAATGTGTAATGATAGTTGCTTGCTAAAGGACTAACTTATTCTTCTGACAATTGACAAATACAAAGAAAGAAGTAAGCATTTGTCTTGTGTACACTTACGTGAGGGTCAGTCAGGTGTGGCCACAGGAGAGGCTCAGGAGAACAAAGTTCATTATACTCGCAGATCCTAGAGACAGGAGGCAGGGCACCCCACACAGGGCCACATGGGAAAGCAGCAGAGTGGTTAGGAGGCAGAAGATAGCAGTGAGGGAGAAAAGTCTAGGTCCTGGGGTTCCCACAGGAAAGGCAAGGCAGGGCAGGGTAAACAGCTTATAACTGCCTAGTTGGGATAGTGTTAGCAGGCTCTAAACTATAGGGGTGGTCTCTAGCTGCCTGATGCCTGGCCCTGGGATGATTAAGGCAGAAGAATAGTGCCTCCTGAGGTGTGGGGCCCAGATAGAGGAGCTATTTCTCTGGATTGGTTAGTTTGCATATCAAAGGTAAGAACCCAGCTGAACTTGCTATTGAAACCTTGTAACTCAGATTGGGACTTGAACTCATGGTCTTTTAACTGAGATCACACGCCTGGTCTCAGGACTTAATGAAGCTCAGGTTCTTGATGTCTCATCACGGAAAGAATTCAGTGAGAGACAAAGTGATAGGTAAGAAGTGGATTTATTTAGAGAGAAACACATTCCATAGACAGAGTGTGGGATATCTCAGAAGGCAAGAGAGACACCAGGATATGGAGTTGTCAACTTTTATAGGGGTGGGTAATTTCATAGGCTAATGAGTGGGAGGAGTATTCCAGCTATTTTGGGGAAGGGGTGTGGATTTCCAGAAGTTGGGCCATCGCCTACTTTTTTACCTTTATGGTCAACCTTGCAACTGTCATGGCGCCTGGGGGTGTGTCATTGAGCTTGCTGATGTGTTACAATGAGGCTCAAGGTCTAGTGAAAGTTGATTCATCCTCCATCTTGGACCTATTCGGTTCTAATCAGTGTATGTTGTGTCCTTTGGCTATGTCATTCTTCTAAAGGTTGTGCCCTGCCCCCTTCCCTGATGTTTCACTATCTCCAAGAATTGGCTACCCCAAGGGGCAGTCTGTCACCTGCCAGAAAGGAATTTTAAGATGTCAAAACATTATAATAAACACAAAAATTTTTAATACATACATATAGATATACACACGCAATAGAGCATTTATCTTGCTTTGCTTGTCAAACTATCGGGGTAACTAAAGAATAGATGAGAGAAAATTCTTTCTTTACAGATGAATTCTAGATACTATATGAAGTAGGAGTGAGCCTGTGATGACATCATAGATGTAGATCATTAACAGCTCCTGAAACCAATAGGTGGTAGGTTGAAAGGGACCTTTATAAGGGAGGAGACAGGCTGTCATCATCTGAATCCCTCATCAAACGTAGCTTTGCTGATAGTGGAATAACCAGTGATCACATTGCCTCCAGAGGTGTTGCAACAGAAAGCTCTCTTCCTCCCCCCCCCCCGCCCCCCGAGGTCTTTTGGATCAAACTGCCTGTGTGCTGGAAGTAGGCAGGATAGAGGGCACCACAAGAAGCCCAGACAAACCCAGAATGTGGGTCCATTATAGAGGAGATTTGGAGACAAAAAGAAGTTCCCTGCTAAGTGTGTTTGCTGAGGGGTCATGTTACACTTCCTGCGGGGTACACACCAGGGACGTTGCTTTGCAGAAGGAGTAGCTGAGGCTCAGAGGTGAGAAGTTTGTGCCCAAGGTCACAGGGACCAGAGAAGCCAGGGGCAAGCCAGGGACTTCCACAACTTGGCAGTTTGGGGTGGGGGGCTATGTCTGTCCTGCTCAGCACTGGGTGCCCTCAGCATGATACCAAGCAGGGACCTGTGAGGTTCCTGGGCACAAAGCCTTTCTGTGTCCCCCATTTCTTTGATATCAGGAAATAGCCTTCATTCAACCTCCATGACCTTCCCTGAGTTCCAATGGGCAGATTCAAGCAGTTGTTAATTAGGGAAGGGAGGGGATGCAAGACCAGGGAGAAAACAGTCAAGAGAAACAATAGTGCAGCCTTGGGGCAAGGTCCTGGCTCCCCATCAACGGCTACATGCAACAATAACTTTGAGCTGTTTTGCAGAATCCGAAACCCCCTCCAGGTGGGAGAAGTTATCAATTAAAATGATGGTATGCTGTCCACAAGCACGGAGACCCCAGACCAGTTGGACGTGAAGGTTGATGATGCTGACTCCTACTTACCTCACCACCCACCAGTCAGAAGAATATCCATGAGAAGATCACACCACACCCTCTTTGAACCATTACTATTAAACTTCTCACTACCCTCTCCAAGTTGGGACATACAGTTTTGAGGGCATTAGCCTGCTGTGGCACCATTTGTCTGGCAAAACAATAAAGCTATTCTTTTCTACTTCATCCAAAATTCTGTCTCCAAGATTTAATTTGGTGTTGGGGTACAGAGGCTGGGTTCGGCTTCAGGCACTTAGTAGGTGCCTGGTTCTTGATGGATGAGTTGAGATCCAGTGACTGCCATGGCTCATGCTCTTAACTACGACAATAAATCTTCTCTTGGAGGAACCTCTAACTTGTACAGGGTGACAACAGTAGACACAGACATCTTCCACAGAGAGCTGCTTCTGACTGACCAGCAAATCTCTGCTCTTTGCAGCCATAGGTCCCAGGCTCCATGCTGGGTGCTAAGGAGCCTGAGGGATCCCACTCTGCAGTCTCCAAACTCTCCTCCTCACCCTGACTCATCAACTGGAAATTTCCTCTTCCTTCTGCTCTTCCTCCTCTTCCTGCCTCTCCTATCTTCCTCTTCATCTCCCCCTCCTCTGAGCATTAGCTACTCCTTGGACAAAGCAGCATCCCTGATGTGCACCCAGCAAGGAAACATAAGAAGACTTAGTGAATGAGACCCCTCAGCACAGCAACACTTAGTACAACAAGACTTTAGTGTAAAGCTACAGTAATCAGAACGGTATCGATGCCGAAAACTTCTCTGTACACCGGTGCTGAACCGAATCTCAGAGACACAGTTTTGGGTGAAGTAGAAAAGGATAGCTTTATTACTTTGCCAGGCAAAGGAGGACAAAGCAGGCTCCTGCCTCCAAAAACTATGTGTCCCCACCCAGGAAGATTTGATGAGGAGTTGTTGGGGTTTTTTTTTTTTTTAATTAATTAATTTATTTATTTTTGGCTGCGTTGGGTCCTCGTTGCTGTGTGCAGGCTTTCTCTAGTTGCGGAGAATGGGGGCTACTCTTCGTTGTGGTGCGCGGGGTTCTCATTGCAGTGGCTTCTCTTGTTGCAGAGCACGGGCTCTAGGTGCGCAGGCTTCAGTAGTTGTGGCACACGGGCTCAGTTGTTGTGGCTTGCGCGCCCTAGAGCGCAGTCTCGGTAGTTGTGGTGCACGGGCTTAGTTGCTCCACGGCATGTGGGATCCTCCCAGAGCAGGGCTCGAACCTGTGTCCCTACACTGGCAGGCAGATCCTTTTTTTTTTTTAACATCTTTATTGGAGTATAATTTCTTTACAATGGTGTGTTATAACAAAGTGAATCAGCTATACATATACATATATCCCCATATCTCCTCCCTCTTGCGTCTCCCTCCCACCCTCCCTATCCCACCCCTCTAGGTGGTCACAAAGCACCCAGCGGATCTCCCTGTGCTATGCGGCTGCTTCCCACTAGCTATCTATTTTACCTTTGGTAGTGTATATATGTCCATGCCAGTCTCTCACTTCGTCCCAGCTTACGCTTCCCCCTCCCTGTGTCTTCAAGTCCATTCTCTACGTCTGCATCTTTATTCCTGTCCTGCCCCTAGGTTCATCAGAATCACTTTTTTTTAGATTCCGTATATATGTGTTAGCATACGGTATTTGTCTTTCTCTTTCTGACTTACTTCACTCTGTATGACAGACTCTAGGTCCATCCACCTCACTACAAATAACTCAATTTCATTTCTTTTTATGGCTGAGTAATATTCCATTGTATATATGTGCCACATCTTCTTTATCCATTCGTCTGTCGATGGACACTTAGGTTGCTTCCATGTCCTGACTATTGTAAATAGAGCTGCAATGAACACTGTGGTACATGACTCTTTTTGAATTATGGTTTTCTCAGGGTATATGCTCAGTAGCGGGATTGCTGGGCCGCATGGTAGTTCTATTTATAGTTTTTTAAGGAACCTCCATACCGTTCTCCATAGTGGCTGTATCAATTTACATTCCCACCAACAGTGCAAGAGTGTTCCCTTTTCTCCACACCCTCTCCAGCATTTATTGTCTGTAGATTTTTTGATGAGGGCCATTCTGACTGGTGTGAAGTGATACCTCTTTGTAGTTTTGATTTGCATTTCTCTAATGATTAGTGATGCTGAGCATTCTTTCATGTGTTTGTTGGCTATCTGTATGTCTTCTTTGGAGAGATGTCTGTTTAGGTTTTCGGGCAGGCAGATTCTTAATCACTGCTCCACCAGGGAAGCCCTGATGAGGGGTTTTATAACCATACTCCCTAAGGGTGGGGTTGCTGGCAAGATTAGGGTGTGTGCAGGGTCTCAGGTGGTCCAGGTCTCCTAATCTTGTTGAGCTTCTTTGGTCCCTTTAATCTTGCTTCAGGTGGTTTATTGGCTGCTCCTCCCTTGATTAGCAACTGTTCAAATCTGCCCCTGGAACTTAGGGAAGATCATGGAGGCTGGAGTCTTGCCTACAAGAAACAGGACAAAAAGTCCTATGTGCCTGGAAGCCCACAGGGCCCCGTTCAATTTTACTATGACAAAAAATTAGACAAACTAGTGGAATCTAACAGAGTCTAGAAATAAGCTCACACATCTAGGGAAAATTTGTGACAAAACTGAAAGACAATGAATGCAAGATGTCTAGACTTTTCTACAAGTGCTGCTAGTGAAACAGGAGGGAAGAGGGTAGGGCACAACGTTTAAAAGAATGACATAGCCCGAGGACACAACATACACTGGTTAGAACCGAATAGGTCCAAGATGGAGGACGAATCAACTTCCACTAGACCTTGAGCCTCAGTATACATTCATTGCAACACATCAGCAAGCTAAATGACACACCAACAGGTGCCATGACAGTTCTGAGGCAGACCATAAGGGTCAAAAAGTGGGCAGTGAGGGGCTTCCCTGGTGGCGCAGTGGTTAGGAATCTACCTGCCAATGCAGGGGACACAGGTTCGAGCCCTGCTCTGGGAAGATTCCCCCATGCCGCGGAGCAACTAAGACCATGTGCCACAACTACTGAAGCCCGCGTGCCTAGAGCCGTGCTCCACAACAAGAGAAGCCACTGCAATGAGAAGCCTGCGCATCGCAACAAAGAGTAGCCCCCACTCTCCCCAACTAAAGCCCGCACGCAGCAACAAAGACCCAACACAGCCAAAAATAATAAATAAAACAAATAAATTTAAGAAAAAAAAAAGTGGGCAGTGGCCCAGTTCCTGGAAATCCTCACCTCTTCCCCAAAATAGCTGGAATACTTCTCCCACTAATTAGCCTGTGAAATTACCCAGCCCATAAAAACTGACAACCTCATACCCTGGTGCCTCTCTCACCTTCTGAGATGGCCCACACTCTGTCTGTGGAGAGTGTTTCTCTCTAAATAAATCCACTTCTTACCTATCACTTTGTCTCTAACTGAGCTCTTTCTGTGACGAGACATCAAGAACCTGAGCTTCATTAAGTCTTGAGACCAGGTGTGATCTCAGTTAAAAGACTGTGGCTTCAAGTCCCAGTATGGGCTTTGGCTGGGTTCGAGTCCCAATCTCGAATGGTTACATGGTTTCACTGGGACACAGGGACATACAAATGTGCAAAAATGAAATTGCATCCATACCTCACACATATCTGAAAAGTACCTCAAAATGGATCATAGACTTAAGTGTAAAACATAAAACTATAAAAGCTTCTGGAAGAAAACACGGGAGAAAGTCTTTGTGACCTTGGCTCCAGTGATCCATAAAAGAAAAAATAAATTGGACTTCATCAAAATTTAAAACTTTTGCTCATCCAAACATACTACTAGTGCTGACTTAAAAAAAAATGCACAGGGACTTCCCTGGTGGCGCAGTGGATAAGATTCCACACTCCCAATGCAGGGAGCCTGGGTTCGATCCCTGGTCAGGGAACTAGATCCCACACACACGCTGCAACTAAGAGTTTGCATGCCACAACTAAGGAGACTACCTGCCGCAACTAAGGAGCCACGTACTGCAACTAAGGAGCCAGCCTGCTGCAACTAAGACCTGGCACAACCAAATAAATAAATAGTTTTTAAAAATGCACATTGTGAGAGTTGCAAGTTAAGTTTTATTTGGGGCAAAATGAGGACTATAGCCCTGGAGACAGCATTTTGGATAGCTCTGAGAAACTGCTCCAGAGAGGTAGGGGAGGGGTTTTCCCTGGTGGCACAGTGGTTACGAATCTACCTGCCAATGCAGGGGACACGGGTTCAAGCCCTGGTCCGGGAAGATCCCACATGCCACGGAGCCTGGGCTCTAGAGCCCACGTGCCACAACCACTGAGCCCACACGCCTAGAGCCTGTGCTCCACAACAAGAGAAGCCACAGCAATGAGAAGCCCGCACAACACAACGAAAAGTAGCCTCCACTCACCGCAACTAAGGAAAGCCCACGCATAGCAACAGAGCCAAAAATAAATAAAATAAATTAATTTTAAAAATAATATATTAAAAAAAATGTAGGTAGGGGAGGAAGCTCAATATATATGTGATTTTGGTGAAGGGGGAGTACATGCAATCAAGCACTTTTTTTTTGCAGAAGGTCTTGTGAGGGTTACTGCTAGTCATGAGGAGCAGACGTCACCATGAAGGAATTTAGTGCTTTTCTAGATATGAGGGGATGCAAGAATTGGGCTCATAAAATCAGGTCCTGAAATTATCCAACTATATCTGAAGACCTGATCTGCCAGTTTTTCCAGAGCAGAGAGTGCTTCATTCCTGATCTCCACCCTGAATTCTTTTATTTATTTATTTTTGGCTGCGTTGGGTCTTCGTTGCTGAGCACAGGCTTTCTCTAGTTGTGGCGAGCAGGGGGCTACTCTTCGTTGCGGCGCATGGGCTTCTCATTGCGGTGGCTTTTCTTGTCGCAGAGCACAGACTCTAGGCGCGCAGGCTTCAGTAGTTGTGGCTCATGGGCTCTAGAGCTCAGGCTCAGTAGTTGTGGTGCACGGGCTTAGTTGCTCCGTGACATGTGGGATCTTCCCGGACCAGGGCTCGAACCTCTGTCCTCAGCATTGGCAGGCAGATTCTTAACCACTGGGCCACCAGGGACGTCCCTCCACCCTGAATTCTTTCAGGGGGTGTTGAAGGTCAGCAGCTGCAGTGGCAACTGATTTAACTGATTTGTAGAAGTAGATGGCAAGTGCCCATGGCAAGTGCCAATTTGTAGTTGACACTAGAATAAAAAGATAAGCCATAGACTTAGAGAAAATATTTGCAAACATATGTTTGATAAAGCACCTGTATCCAGAATATATAAAGAACTCTCGCGTGGTGATCACTTGTAATGTTTAAAGATATTGAATCACTATGTTGGACACCTGAAACTGATATAATATATTAAGTCATTTATACCTCAAAAAAAACTTAAAAAACTAAAACTCTCCTACCTTGTTAGCAAGAACACTGACCTGGGTAAATCAGGCAGATCCCTTTAGGGGCGGATGGAGGAAACGCTCCATGGAGGCCTCCTCCAGGTGGCCATGCATTGCAAAGTTTTTACGAGGGCCCTGGCCTTGACTTCAGTCAGTAGGTTCTGGGTCTGAGAAGTGATTCAGGTCTGGAAGTGGGACAACGGATCATGAATTTTCCCGGGGCGGCTAACTTGGCTTTCTGCTTATCCATCTCTCTTGGCTGCAGCTGTTTAACAGTCCACCCTGTCGACTGCCCATCTCTCCCATCCCTAGGAACATCGTTCTGTGAGCCGTCCCTCCATATCCCAGCATCCTGATCTTGCTGTGACCATCATGGTCATCACTGACACTTGGTTTCTGACAGTTCTGTGCTGCCATCTAGCCTCTATTATTTCTGATTGTTATCATTTCCATCTTTCCCATGGGACCCAGTTCTATAATGGCATTTCCTATCATCCATCCCAGACTGCAGAGGATGGCCACTATGGGCTTTTGAGCAATGTTCCTGCCCCCTCACCAGTGCATCCCTTGTTGCCTTGGTAAATGGCATTCTCTAGGGAAAGAGCAATACATACTCTCGGGTCTTTGAGGACTGTGGGATAGAGAATTGATTTAACACTGACACCTAGGGACCCAAAGCACCATCACTGGCTCCATTCTTAGTGCAGGGGTGTACTGTGAGGGTCAGGTGACAATCCAAGCGTGTTCCAGGCCCTCCAAATAGAGTCCTAGCCCAGGTCCATTTCACATGAACCCACTGGGCCCAAGACCCCTGGGTCATTTCCCTGGTTTCTGGATGTATCGTTAGAACGGTCATATGAGGCAGTTGGCAGTGTACAAAACACAGCAAACACAACAGTCCTGAGACTAACGTCCTTGCAACCTGCTTGCAAGGCTCGCTCTTGGCCGGTGTCTGGGAGCTTCGATTTTGGGAGCGTTCCCACTACTAACTGATAAAAATGGCTCACTGTGCCAAACCTGTTTGGGTTTATGTTGAACAACTGCTTTCCTTTTGGGACTCTGGAATTTTAGTTCATGCCAGCAGAGGGTACTTAGGTGACCAGCTGCCAGTAAGAACCCTGGGTGCTGAGTTTCTTATGAGCTTCCCCGGATGACAACATTTCACACGTATTGTCACAACTCATTGCTGGGGGAATTAAGCGAATCCTGTGTGACTCCTCTGACAAGGGATTCTTGGAAGCTTGAGTCTTGAGTTATCATATTGATGATGTGGTGTGAATTGGCCTGATGAGCAGGAAGTGTTGAGCACATCGAGGCTTTGTTAAGACACAGGCCCTCTGGAGGGTCACGGGCTTGTCCCCTCAGTGAGGTCACTAGGCAGCGGCATGTCAGACATCCCTTGGAATTAAATACAGGCTATTGCACTTTGCACCTCCCACCACGATAAAAGGAAGACAAGCCTTGGGTCTTGGATGCAGCATATTCCACACTTGGGGACACTGCCAAGACACATTTATCAGGTGGCACAGAAGGCTGTCAGCTGTGAATAGGACCCAGAGGAAGTAAAGGGCTTTGCAGCAGGGCCAAGCTGCAGGGCAAGCAAACTCCTGCTCAGTCCACAAGGTCCAGCAGGTCCCCTGGTACTAGAAGTAGACAGAGATGTGAGGTGTTTCTGGCAAGTCCCAGTAGGAGTCCTAGTGCACACCCTCAGGGCCCTGGAGCAAAGCTGTGCCTTACTCAGTGACTGAACACTGTTCCAAAAATGAAGCTAAACTTGACCATGGGACCTTGGGACATTGGGGCACCAAGTGACTATGTGGCCAGAGCAGTCTGTCACATGCGCTGGTTCTGTGGGACCAAACATTCACAGCAGTGGCCCATCACACCATGGAATGGCTGGGTTTGTGGCACAAGTAAGAGTCACCCACCACTGTGGCTGCAGCACTTCTCCCTTGGCCACTGTCCAAAGTCAGCTTGGGGAGGGGCTCCCTCTGACCGGAGGCTAGTGTCCGCAGGGTCCACATGGTGGCTTTTGGTACAGGAGCTCTTAATTTTACTATAAGACATTAATCCATGTTTTACATTATGGTTAACTCTTTTCCCCTCTTGTTTAAGAAATTCTTTCCTACCCTCAGGTCATCAAGATATTCTCCTACATTACCTTATTGTAAAAGCTTGATAACTTTCACACTGACATCTTTAATCCACATGGAATTAATTTGCTTATGATGTCAGATTGGGCTTGCATTTTTCCCCCCCAATTTTTTTAAAACATAATTTCATACTTAAAGAAAGTTTGCAAGAAGAATACAAAGGGGACTTCCCTGGTGGCACAGTGGTTAAGAATCCGCCTGCCAATGCAGGGGACACGGGTTTGAGTCCTGGTCTGGGGAGATCCCACATGCTGCCGAGCAACTAAGCCCGCGAGCCACAACTACTGAAGCCTGCGTACCTAGAGCCCATGCTCCGCAACAAGAGAAGCCACCGCAATGAAAAGCCCATGCACCGCAACGAAGAGTAGTCCCTGCTTGCTGCAACTAAAGAAAAGCCCTCACGCAGCAACGAATACCCAACACAGCCAATAATAAATAAATAAATATATAAATACATAAAAAAGAAAAAAAAAGAATACAAAGAATTGCAATATAGCCTTAACCCAAGTTTCTATTGTTTTAATAACTGTATTTGATCTGTCTCGTCTCTCTCTTTTTCTCCATACACACAGACACACACACACACACATTATCTTTCTGAGCCATTTGAGGGTAATTTGCAGACAAAATACATCTTTGCTCATCAATACTCCAGTGTGTATGAACATTCTCTTATATAGCTACAGTACAATTAGCAAAATCAGGAAATTAATATTAAGACAATACTATTATCAATATACACAAATATTGAATCATTATGTTGTTACACCTGAAACTAATATAATGTTATATGTCAGTTATGTCTCAATTTTTAAAAGATAATACCATTATCTAATCAATAGACCTTAGCCAGATATTGCCAATTGTCCCAATACTGTTTGTTTTTAATTAATTAATTTATATTTTATTTTTTGGCTGCATTGGGTCTTTTTTGCTGCGCACTGGCTTTCTCTAGTTGTGGCGAGCAGGGGCTACTTCTTGTTGCGGTGTGCAGGCTTCACATTGTGGTGGCTTCTCTTGTTGTGGAGCATGAGCTCCAGGCACGTGGGCTTCAGTAGTTGTGGCATGTGGGCTTAGTTGCTCCATGGCATGTGGGATCTTCCCGGACCAGGGCTCGAACCTGTGTCCCCTGCATTGGTAGGTGGATTCTTAACCACTGCGCCATCAGAGAAGTCCCCAATACTGTTTTTATGGACTCCAGGATTACATGTTTGTTCAGCTGTCAAGAGTCTTCAGTCTCCTTTAGTCTGGAAGAGTTCATGAGTTCATGGATCTTTCTTGGTCTTTCATGATCATAGGTCAGTTATTTTGTAGAAATCTACCTATTGGGGTTTATCCAAAGTTTCCACAGATTATAACTGATGATACTCTTTGGGCGGGAATGTCAGAGAAGTGGTGTCTTTAGAGCACCATCCGTAATGTCAGTCTGTCCCATACCTGGTGATAAACCTGTGCTGTTAACATGGTGTCTGCTGGTTTCTATACCGTAAAGTGAGAACTGCAAGAACTCTCAGCCCACCCTCCCTGGACAAACCCCTCACACTAAGAGGTTTTGCCCAATCTCAGCCTAAGGCTGCACATGTCCCTGAGATGACCCAGCCCCCTTGAGTGCCAGGAAAACTCAAGGCTGACACAAGAATTTACCATTTGTCCCAACCAACACCTGAAGCTAGGCTCTTGACCTCCCTGTTCTTAGAGCATTTATTTAAAAACCCTACAATTGTTAAGAACTTCTTCTTTCCCTTTAAGATGTATTTGTATCTCCTACAACCCAGGAGTGTCCTTCTCAAGGAGCTGAAAGTCATCCCCTTGAAAAGTCATCATGAGTTAGGCTGGGGCCTCTGTCTTCCAATCTCTGAGGGAGGAGAGAAATCTAACTTCAGTAGTGCCAGTTAGCAGACAAGGATGGCCTAATCACTTTGACACTGGCCAACCCTCTTACCGGCTTTTTGTAATCTTTCACTTCCTGTACTCTCCTGGAGTCCCCACTCTGTTACCTCCCTTACCTAATGTCTGACTTTATCTTTGACAAAAGTAACTTTTTTCCCACATTGAAATAAGTATCTTTGTAGGGGCACAGTTTGAGATTGTGTAAAAAATTCTGTTTCTTCTCAAACATTCACCCCCCAATTTTAACAAGTATTGGTGATTCATGCCTGAATCACTTATTATTTATTATTAGATGATTGCCAAATGGTGATTTTCTAATTCCATCATTCTTTTTACCTTTATTACTAAGAAAGAACTGTCCCTTCTTCTCCACTTAATTACTTAACTGAATCATTGTGGATTCATAAGTTCTTAAATTAAAAATAAATTCTTATTTTACTTAATGGGTTATAATTCTTTATTGCCATTATTTATTTTGATGTACATATTGTCCCAGATTTGGCTAGTGGGTACACGGGTACACCTTTGAACTGGCTTCTGTATCCTTTTTACATGTCCCCATCTTCCTTTGAGCATTTCCTTATTTTCTATCACAACAGGATTCTCAGAGTGCATCTAAGTACTTTCCTTATTCCAGTTCTGGAATCAGTCATTCCTCCAAGGACAAGAAGACCTGTTCTTTTTAGTGGACAATGGTATTTAGAAACCAAGATCTGGGCCCAGGTGTGCTCACTGCTACTCTGATCTCATTGCTTCTATGCCTTCTCAGGAGAAAAAACTGGGAAAGAGATGCATGTATACACATACACACATACATACAGGTTGTGTGTATGTATGTATATATATAAATATATATAGTGTGCATATGTATATACACACAGATATATATAGAGATACATATATTTACATATATCTCTATGTACATTAAAAACCATGAGTTTACACTAAGTTTTAGTTTTAAATCTAAAACCACAGGGTGCATTCTATCCCTCCTCCTTTCCATATTTATAACTCTATCTTTCTCTACTAGTGAAAAATCTGGCTCCCATTATCCACAATGTTATTTACTTACTTGCACAGGCAAGAGTTCCAGAATTGGTAACTTATGCCTCCAGAAACCTACAAGCTAGAGTTGTGTATTTGTTTAGCTTTCCCTTTGTCTTCAGCCTGAGGGTATGTAGTCCAAATGTTATACATTTGAAAAACTGGTTCATGTGTTTGTCATCCTTGTTGACTTTATTTATTCTCTTTTATTTGTGAATGTAAAACATTCACAAGTTTCCAAAAATCGGCTCAGAGAAACATCTCTGCTTCCATCCCATTTCTTCAGTCTTTCCATTCCATCCCCACCCGCACTCCTAGTAACTATCCCTTCAGTTTCTGGCTTATCTTCCCTTTTTTTCTTTTTGCACAAATGAGCAGACACATGCAAATTTTCTTATTTCCTCTTTTTTCTTATACAAAAGGTAACGTACTAGTTACGCTCTTCTGCACTTTGCTTTCTTTCCTAACGAAAGAGATCTTCTTAATTCTTTCTTACGGCTGCAGGCAACCCCATTGTGGGGAGATCCTGGAGTTTATCCAAAGATCCTGCTGCATGGGCAGTTAGGGTGATTCCAATATTTCGCAATTACAAATGAAGCTTCAGTGAATACTTAGTTGTATTTTTTTTAATATAATGATTTTAGAAATTTTAATTTTTATGAATAGCTAATACATTCACTTGAATAAAATATAAAAATACAAAAACCAGCTATCTTTATAAAATGAAATTATATTGATACTGATTTAAACATCATAGGCAGTAAGACTTTTTGATGACGTTCACCAAAATTCTCTACCTGGCAGTTTTCTTTTCTTTTTTTTTTTTGGCCACGCTGCATGTAGGATCCTAGTTCCCCGACCAAGGATTGAACCCGCGCCCCCTGCATCAGAAGCTCAGTCTTTTTTTTTTTTTTTAATTTATTTTTTGGCTATGTTGGGTCTTCGTTGCTGAACGTGGGCTTTCTCCAGTTGCGGCGAGCCGGGGCTACTCTTCGCTGCGGTGCGTGGACTTCTCATTGCGGTGGCTTCTCTTGTTGCAGAGCACAGGCTCTAGGTGCATGGGCTTCAGTAGCTGTGACGTATGGGCTCAGTATTTGTGGCTCGCGGGCTCTAGGGTTCAGGTTCAATAGTTGTGCAATGGGCTTAGTTGCTCCGCGGCATGTGGGATCTTCCCGGACCAGGGCTCGAACCCATGTCCCCTACCTTGGCAGGCGGATTCTTAACCACTGAGCCATCAGAGACGTCTGAAGCACAGAGTCTTAACCACTGGACTGCCAAGGAAGTCCCTACCTGACAGTTTTAAGAGAGTTTAAAATCAGAAGGAAACATTCCACAACACTGAAAATGTTCATTTCGCAGAAGCCCCACGTACATGCTGGGAGGCCACAGTGCTGGGAAAAAGCTGTTCTCATTCCTGTAGGCTATTCTAGAGGCTGAGGAGGGTGGGCTTTCAATTGACCTGTTTTGGGCCGCAAAAGCCTTTGAAACGCTGATAAATCTACCCTCAACAAAAACATACTTAAATGTAAAACCTTCCATTTTTATGGATTGAGTTCCTCAGCAACAGAGGATTTGTGTGCGAGGAGTTTCTTGGGAATTGGGCCTGGAAACATCAGCTGTAAAAGACAGGAGGAGAGTAGGGCAGGTCACAGGGAGTGTTGAGCTGTGATGTGGTTGCAGCCAAGCTTCAGCTTGCCCCAGAGAGGGCCCTGGAGCTGGAAAGTCCTTCAGAGTGGCCCCAAATTGGGGCAAGCAGGTTGAGCCTGTGCATCCCCCACACAGGGACCAGGCATTGTATGCGGGCGGCCCTGGGTCGGAGTTGTAAACTGGGGCCAGACAGCTCCCTTGCCAAGGTGATTCCCAGGGAAGGGATCCTGCTGCCACGTACCCATGGTAGCACTGCTGTGGAGAGGGTCCCTTGGTCCAAAGCAACATAAGATGTATTCTGTACTGGCAGGTCAAACACTCTGATCCCTTGGATAGCAGTGCTGGTCCCCACTCACCTGCAGGACAGGCAAAGCCACACCCGGACTTTGTGCCCATTCCAGGAGATGTGAATAGCTGGTGCCAAGAACATAAACAACAAAGACATAGGAACTGTCACAGACCGGGAATACTAAGGAGACTTGACAACTCACTGCAGTGTGATTCTGGATAGGATCCTGGACCAGAAAATGGGCATATGAGACATTTGGTGAAATTTGGATAAGATCTCTCCATTTGGGACTTCCCTGAGCCTGCAAGCCACAACTACTGAAGCCCGTGCGCCTAGAGCCTGTGCTCTGCAACGACAGAAGCCACTGCAATGAGAAGCCCGCGCACCACAACGAAGAGTAGCCTCCGCTCACCGCAACTTGAGAAAGCCCGTGTGCAGCAACGAAGACCCAAGGCAAAAATAAATTAATTAAAAAAAACACATTTGTCCATTAGTTAACAGTCTTTGTTTCAATATTAATTTCCTTTTTTTAAATAATTGTACTGTTGCTATAAAAGATGTTAACATATGGGGAAGCCGGGTGAAGGTATATAAGCATTCTTTGTACTATTTTATTTTTTAACTTAAAAAATATTTATTTATTTGGTTGCATTGGGTCTTAGTTGCAGCAGGCAGGCTCCTTAGTTGTGGCTCGTGGGCTCCTTAGTTGTGGCAAGTGAACTCTTAGTTGTGGCATGTGGGATCTAGTTCCCGGACCAGGGATCAAACCTGGGCCCCCTGCATTGAGAGCGTGGAGTCTTAACCACTGTGCCACCAGGAAAGTCCCTCTTTGTACTATTAAAAAAAAAACTTTATTGAGGTATATAATTTATATACTATAACATTCAGCCAATTAAAATGTACAGTTCAGGGCTTCCCTGGTGGCGCAGTGGTTGAGGGTCCGCCTGCCGATGCAGGGGACATGGGTTCGTGCCCCGGTCCGGGAGGATCCCACGTGCCGCGGAGCGGCTGGGCCCCTGAGCCATGGCCGCTGAGCCTGCGCGTCCGGAGCCTGTGCTCCGCAAGGGGAGAGGCCACAACAGTGAGAGGCCCGCGTACCGAAAAAAAAAAAGTACAGTTCAATGACTTTTAGTAAATTTACCCAGTTGTGCAAGCATCATGATAATCTGATTTTAGAACATTTTCATCTCCCCCATAAGATCCCAGTCCCAGGCCACCACTGATGTGTTTTCTGGACGTTTCATATAAAGGGAATATACAATATGTGGTCTTTCATGTCTGCCACAACTTCACATAATGTTTTTGAGGTCTTTGTATTACTTTCACAACACTTTTTGTAAGTTTGAAATTATTTAAAAATGAAAAGCTGCAGGGAGGGAAAAAAGAAGGAAAGGAAAGAAAAAAAAATGTATGTCTTCCCCTTTTCGGCATGGAAGGGACCAATGTGCCACCAAGTAGCTAGTTGGTCTCCTCGAGGGATAGATTGACTCAGAGGCTTGGCATTGGTCTCTGTCACTGGCAGGATGGACATTCAGCAGTGACAGAGCTAGAGTAGCCTTGGTGAGTTGGGGCAATACTGCTGGGATCGTGTGGAGCCTCCACCACTGCCATCATAGCTAGTCCATTCATAAGCCCCTTTTTTCAGCACCAGGGTGGTTGATGGCAGAAGTTGGTTGATGTTCATCGCAGCTGCAGTTTGGACTCAAATAGGCTGAGTTTGCAGCAGTCCAAGTTCTCTG
The DNA here is from genome assembly GCF_039906515.1 of Pseudorca crassidens. Taxonomy (NCBI): domain Eukaryota; kingdom Metazoa; phylum Chordata; class Mammalia; order Artiodactyla; family Delphinidae; genus Pseudorca; species Pseudorca crassidens. The sequence goes on along the minus strand of NC_090298.1, from coordinate 137,568,952 downwards.
CCAGGGACTATCTGCTATTTGTAGTGGCTGGTGGATTAAATGAGCATATGGGAGGGAGACTACCACCTCTGCATCCTATAAGGCTTTTAGGGTGGCACTAATCTCTGCTTTTCCCTCTGGAAGGCAACATTGTTTTTCATATACTCTCTTGGCTGGGAGGAGCTGTTTCCAAGGCTTCCACTTGGCCAGTGGGAGGGTTCTGTAATGATAAGGTGTGTCCACTCTGATTAAACCTCAGGTCTAGGGAAGTAGTCAGGTGCACCTGTGGATCCAGTGGTCCCATCGTAAGCTAGACCTGGGCCAGGGCTCCATTTCATGTATTGCTCTTACACCCCTAACCTAACTTGGGAGCCACGAAGACTCCTGGCACCCCCAGTTGTCAATGTCAACTCAGACTTCATATCCAAGTAACCTAGCAAAATCTAGGTATTCCTCCTCCCTGGGGTATGGTTCTCTGAGTAAATGACTATGGGTCCCTTTGGGGAGGACAGGGAGAATCATTACTGTGTCACTCGCAGTGATGGCTGCCTTTCTGGAAACTGGGCAGTGTTTTGTAGCTTTTGTTTTGGGACAGCTTCCCTCAGCCAACCAATCAATGACCCACTGTTGATTCCTTCTGCTTGTATAAAGGAAGCCAACCTCTTGTCAGCTGCCCTGCACTACACTGTTGTCCCTGCACTACACTGTGATCCATTAATAGCTCCCTAGTTCTCTGTGGGTTAGGTCCTCCAACCTGGCCGCTCATTATGATAACTGTTCACATCTGGCTTCTGAAATGTCCATGCTGCCACCTGGCCCTATTGCTTTAGGATTCCCCACAACCCCACTGCTATCAGGGAGGCTGGTTCTGTTATGCCTTCTACCGTCAGTCTGGGCCTCGGAGGAATGGCCACCCAGCTTCTCAGTGATGTGGTGCCCCTCTCCAGTGTGCCTTCTTTTGGGTAAATGGGATGTCCTCTGGGTCCTCTTGCAGAACATAATTGGCTGGTAGGTTTTGTGGCTCATCACAAATATAGTCTGTCCACTCTTGCATGCCCTTCACTGAGCGTGTGGAGCCCTGCCTCTACTGCCTGCTGCAGCAGCTCCTGCATTTCTACTTCCCTGAGCACAGGCCATGGCTTTCTCAAAGCTTCCAAGAGCCAAGCTAGGGGCATATTATCTATGTTTCCTGGGAGTGTAGAGTTCAGGGTAATAAGTCCTGTGTTACAGCAGGGCACTCCCATATGGATAAAGCCCTCCCTGGACCCATTTCCTGTTAGCACTGCCTTCCCCCCACCCCAGCCCTTTCAGTCCCACACACTCCTGGCTCCTGCCCATCCATCTTGGCAAGGTCCTTCAGTGCCTTCGGCATATTGTCCCTTTCCTCTCTCAACAGGCCCAACACTTGCCGAGACAGGTTGTTATTACATCACCCTCATTATTGATCCAGTGGCCAGAAGGGGAGGTGGGGAAGAGGTCTGTGCATGATTTTTAAGCAAGATGAAGGCACCAATCCTTAAGAGGAAGCAGGCTGTGTTTGCAGGCCCAGGGGTTGCAGGGGGACCTGGGCTTCCAAGGCTTTCTAAGGCATCAATCAGATGTTCCCATCCCAAGTGTCAGGGTCCCTCTCCTTCCTAATGAGGACAGTGACTTTTGTGTAGGAGATTTGGTGGGTTGAAAGTTCAATCTGCCCTCTTAACACCTAAGGCTTGGCTTGATTCCCCTCAGCTTTGTCTGCCCTTCTCAGAGCCTGCCAAAGAGGCCCTCTGATTTCACACTCAGTCTTTTTTTTTTTTCAGCCTCTGCATGGCATGTGGGATCTTCCCGGACCGGGGCACAAACCCGTGTCCCCTGCATCGGCAGGCGGACTCTCAACCACTGCACCACCAGGGAAGCCCCTCACACTCGGTCTTAAGCTGGTGCTTAATCATCCTCAGCTTTTCATTGTCTTTCTTCAATACATTGGTGACGGGCCCTAGGAATAGTCCCCTGACACCACAGTTCTTTTAAAAATTTTATTGTGGTAAGAAGACTTAACATGGGATTTGCCTTCTTAAATTTTTAAGTGTATAATACAGTATTCTTTTTTTTTTTTTTTTTTTTTGCGGTACGCGGCCCTCTCACTGTTGTGGCCTCTCCCGTTGCGGAGCACAGGCTCCGGACGTGCAGGCTCAGTGGCCACGGCTCATGGGACCAGCCGCTCCGCGGCATGTGGGATCCTCCCAGATCGGGACACGAACCCGTGTCCCCTGCATCGGCAGGCGGACTCTCAACTACTGCGCCACCAGGGAAGCCCAATACAGTATTCTTGACTGTTGTTATAGAGCAGATCTCTAGAGCTTCTTAGTCTTGCTTCACTAAAACATTTCGCCTATTGATTAGCATCTCTACATTTCCCCTCCAACAGCCCCTGGCAGCCACCATTCCACTCTGATTCTGTGAATTTGACTATTTTCAATACCTCATCTCATGTAAATGGAATCATACAGTATTTGCCTTTCTGTGGCTTTTTTCACTTAGCAAAATGTCCTCAAAATTCATCCCTGTTGTTGCACATGGCGGAATTTCTTTTGTTAAAGGCTGAGCACATTCCATTGTATGCATGTACCGCACTTTCTTTATCCATTCACCTATGGGTGGACAATTAGATTGTTTCCACATCTTGGCTACTGTGAATAGTGCTGCAATGAACATGGTTGTGCTAATATCTGCTGATTTCTGTACTTTTGGATAAATAAATGGCCAGAACTGGTATTGCCTCATCACGTGGTAGTTCTAATGTTTTGAGGAACACTCGTACTGTTTTCCATAGCTGCTGCACTATTTTGCATTCCCACCTTCTCCACATCCTAACACTTTTTTTGGCTTTTGTTCCACAGTTCTTATAATTACTCCTTCCCTTAAACTTCTCGGAGGCATAGGATATTGCATTCCCTTCTCCAGTATCCTATCCCGGTATCACCATGCTGAAAGCCTGTTAACTTCAGCATGCTAGTGGCTTTTCCTGCCCCATGGTTACCAGTGATGGGGCTCTCATGGCCGGGCAGCTGGCAGTAAGCCAGCTCCAGCCAGCTCTGAGAGCACTCCCCACTCCTACTGTCTCAGGTTGGCTTCCCCAGAAGCAGATTTTGGTGAGTAGGCAAGGGCAGCTGGACTGGGCAGAGGGGTGTTGAACCGAAAGGCAGTCGCAACAGAGGCCTCAGATGGTCCCACTGGCACCGTGGATCTGGGTGGCCCTTTCATGCCCCAAATTGAGGAAAGGGGCTGGGCCTTTGTACCCCCATATTGGCCAGGCTCCAGATGTGGGCTGCCCCTGAGTAGGGGGCATAGCCACAGGCAAGGCAGCTCCTTTCCACTGAAGGCAATTCCCAGACTCAGCTGAGAGCTGGCAGCAGCCAACATTCCTGGCATTTGGTGGAAGGAGCCCCTCGGTCCTGAAGAGGCAGCTGGGCTCACACCTTGTCTGTAGTGGCAGGATTGGGCTCAGACAAGCCTGTTCTCTTGTTCTAGTCTTCCTATAACACTATGGCAGGGCTAAAAAGTTGGATGGATGGAGAGAGGAGCCAACAGAGGAGGCTGGATAGGTTCAACAGAAGGAACGAGAGGCAGCAGCAGAGTTTAAGCGTCTTTTACTGCACAAGCAAGTATCAAAAAGAAGAAATGGCATGGGGGGAGATATAACTAATAGAGCAGATTTGAATTTTTTTTTTTACTACTTGGGTGAAGGATTTTCTTGGGCCTCCAACTCCAAGGGTAACATGACATAGTAGGAAGGACGGCAACATTTGCAGCTCTTGACTTTGAAGATGACTGTATGTGGTTGGGCTTCGCCCTGCGTTAAAGAAGTGGGTACTTAAAGTATACAACCTATCTAGAGCCTTAAAACTCAAGATGAGAGACAGTGGAGGTATCAGTAGTGATAAATCCAAAGGTAGGGCAGCAAGTACTCACCTCAGCTGCGTCAACTGGAGCTAGATCCTTCACAACTTATTAAGAATATGTATCTCCAGCTTTTTTTCTCTGTAACCTTGAAAAATTCTGCTTTCCAGATACAAAGACAAATGGAGCCTTCTACTTGGACTCCCGGCGCCGACCACCTAACAGCCCCGGAATGCATGGTGTGCCTGTCTGGCCAGGACCCGCCATGTCACTTGCAGCAGAGGACTCTTCCCACCCGGCCTCATTAGACCGGAGAGGGAATCCTGAACCCCCTCACCCCACCCTCGGGCAGCTGTTGTATTTGTTGCCATATCTGTTTTTGCAGCAGATATCTTTTCCTCGGACACCTTCCTATCTTTTTCTTGCACAGGTTACCTCTCTCAGAGTTTGCATTCCAGAACATTGATATCGAGGTGGAGCCGTGTGTTCTGTCCTTGCCATGCTGGATTTCACTTTGAGTGAGGGTCTGAAGCTATTTTTTCCAACTTCCATGAAATGGTCTGCAGGTACTGACTAGGGTCTGCAGCCCAGCTAACTGCAACCATTCAGAAGGCAAATTATCTTTGCCACATAAGCAAAGCCTATCTGAAAAGTGGCAAGTGCATCACCGGCTTTCCAGTAAGGCAAACTGATCCCATGTGCAGAAGAGCTGACCTGTTTCCAAGACATCACCTACCATTCTTTGTGCTGGTCCCGGAGTACCTGGAACTTTTAGTTGACTAGCCTTGGACCAAGTTCACAGGCAACCACCATTTTGCATCTTTCAACACCTTTACCACTTCCACGTTGCCACTTCCACACCTTCATCAGCTGACTGGCCTTAAGGTTGTCTAATTGATAAAGCTGCTAATGATGGCAGGAGCAGTCCAACCCCAGGGATGAACGTGGGACCCCATCTTACCTTCAGCATCTCCTTGGGCTGGGCTGGCAGAGGCCCCAGAGTAGCACAGGCTTGCACTGCGGATGCTGCAGTGCTGGGGTCACCTGGCAGAGGGGCAAGGGCTCACTCTCCTACTATATGCAACATATGTCCTTTGTGCTTTTAATTGAACATGTGTTGGGCATCTGCTGATTTTACTTTCTCAGCGTTCCTCCCTTCCTGTTAACAGCACCCTCTTCCTTTGGGGAATTTCCTTTCCTGTTCCATGTGGCTGTGAACTGCTCTTATGCACTGCTTTAGTTTCTTCCTGACACCATTTTGAAATCATCCGTCACATGTTACGACATCCCCTTCACATGAGACTGAAGGTCCACAGAGCAGGGACCACAGAGCTCTCCTATACTGCTGCTACTTTCCCTGCTCCTAATACAATGCCTGGACATAGTGGGTGCTCTATAAACATGAGCTGAGGGAGCTGTGCCTCAAGAAGCCTGCCTCGGTCACCACATGAGTCTGGCTTGTAACTCTCGACAGACTCGGGAAGGTGGCCGGGCAGCAGAGACTGGAACTGCCTGACCCTTGGCACTCCTGAGGCCTGGCTTGTTAAACACCTCCTCTGATTCTGGGAATTAGCTGGTAACCTAAAATACAGACTGGGGGCAGGGAATGTTCAGGGTTTTATTAGCCAGTTTTTCTGTTGGCTCCCAACAGAAGCCCAACAAAACCTGCATTCCAAGTTGCAATGTTCAAAACCTTCCTAAATATTTAAAGTAACTATATTGTATCTCATCAAGAGGAAGTACTGCAATTTACTTAACCAATCCCCTCTGACAGCTCTTTAGATTCTCCTAGTTTTCTGCAGTTATAAATAGTGCTACTAGGAACACCACTGTGCTATATAACCATTTTCTGCACTTAGAATTATTTTCAAGGATGGCTTCTCAGAATTGGAATTTCTGGGGTGGACAGACGGCACAAATATTTTAAGGCGCTTGCTACCTTTTTCAAAATTTCTTCCCACAAAAAAGTTGTACAGCAGCCTGCCTCATCACACTGCAGTCAGCACTGAGGATGACTGAGGTAATCTGACAAGCAGAATCATCTCCCTTTGGTTCTGTTTTGTACTTCCTTCACCACTCATGAGAGCGTGTCCCCCACCCCACGCCAAACAACACACACATTCTGTGCATTCTCAGCCAAGACTTCATGAGTCTTGTGTTCTTCCCTTTACTGTGCCTTATATACATGGCTATGTTAGGCTTCATTAGAGTAATTAAACCTTTCAATTCCATCACATGACAGGCTTCCTCCCTGAAGGGTGCTCTTTCCTGCCCTTCTAAGAGCTCCAGCTTCTCTAGGTCTGACCCGCTTCCAGCCTATGGCTGAGGTGAGAGGTCACTGAGAAGACTTGCCTTCCAGGTTCCCGGTGTGGCTTCTGTCATCATTTGATGCCCTTTCACAGTGTGACACTGACAAGAGTGAGTGGGTGAACATGCCAGAGCACACACTTTCTTACAATAAAAAAGAAAACGAAACAAGACCTAGAGAACTGCACTGACAGTAAATCTAAGGGTTTAAGTAAAACATCTGAACTGCTAAGGATCTAAAGTATCCCTTAAGTCCAACTTCCCTCACATTAGACGTAAGGGCATGGATGAGGTCTAGAGAGGGGAGAGACCGGTGGCCCTGGGCAATGTCAGTGCTAATTTCCTATGTATCACCAAAAAACAAACCAAACACCCCCACCACCAATGTGCATTAAGAAAGCAGCTAAATCACAAAGGAAATCAACTACCAAACAAAGCAGCTGTGTACTGGTCCACCTCCTGCCTGTGGCACAGCCATGTGAATTGAAATACATGGGCAGTTTCCATACTAGCAAAATACTTTTATTATTTTATAATGATAAAACAGGAAAGTAAAGATTTCTTTTTGGTGTATACCAGAGTTAAGGGAAGTAGAAGAATAAGGGAATTAATAGGACTTTTATGTACTTTGATGACAGTAAAAAGTTAACAATACCAACTGTTTGACATAAAACTTATAGCCCCCAAAACACATATATAAAGGATCATAGTTTTAAAATCTATAAAAGTAAAAAATATACAGTCAGAAGCTCTAACGCTTATTCCATCTTTAATATAAAATTGTAAACATTTATTTACACAAAGCAAGTGTGTATAACAAAAGTCCAAGCACCCTTTTCTTTTGAGTCATGGCTCCTGGAAGATGGGGATTTGCACTGAAGTGGAGTTGTCTCCTTCCCTGACTACCCAAAAACCAGATTCATAAATAAAGCCACAGGCAGCTCCCTGGGGGGACTCCAAGCATCACATTTTATTGCTCTGACACTGCAGCAAGTGAGAAGCCTGCTGTCTGTCTAGGTGGCCCCAGGACTAAGGCAGGGGCAGCCCTCCTCACACGGGGGAGGCAGAGGCGCGAGCGCCCAGGGATAGAGGTGAGCAGCAGCCAGAGGGAGACCAGGAGAGGAGCAAGGACCCACCACCAGCCTTCCGCCCGCTATTTTTGGTAGAAAACCCGCTGAAGTCACCCTCTTCCCCTTCAGATTGGGGAACTCACTCAGAGGGTGGAGTCTTCACTGGCTTTATGATTCATTCCCTTCTTTGAGAGTTATATTCAGTGACTGGGGAAGGCAGGGAGGGTGTTTAAAGGGGAAATGGCCCAAACACCACCCATGGTGGCAAATGGCTATTAGAGAAGAAGATCTGAGGGTCCAAGTACCCCCATGAAAGGCACTGCTGGTGCAAAATAATTACCAATGTGTGTACAACCCTTTGTCCCCTCAAAGCCACTCAAGCTGGTTGTGTGAATATTTTCCTTGGCTCAATTCTTTACATATGATACTCCTTGAATTATCCATTCTGAGGCTCCAGGGAAATAAAAATGGGGTTGTGGTTTCGCCAGAGACCACTCTGTATATACGCCACTCTTTTCAGTGTACTATTTTCTCTCCGACACCCCATTTAAAAGGGTCTCACCTTGTGCTTACCATGTTGCTTTCGTTACATCGAAGTGCTCTGTCTTCATTTCCCACAAACAGCCCACAGGTTGTTGTGGACTCTTAGCTTAGTCAAGACCTAAAAAGTCATAGACCTTAAGAGAGAAATCCATTTGAATCTTTAGAAAGGATGTATTAGTGTTACAAAGCAATTCTCTTTAAAAAGTGCAAGTCATCTGACAAGGGAGTGGCAGAAGTAGTAAAACAAAGTGGAATTCCTTCCTCTGGCCCAGCCTGCGTCCTCCCTGCCAAATGGGGCACACCTATTTTTCTCCTTCCCACAAACCTTTGCTTTCTGGGGAAGGGATACCCAGCTCCTTACTATGCTAGGCTTCCCTAGGGAATTCTAATGACTCTTTCTTTTTCTCTCCAATCCAGTAAATCAGTGGCTTAAGGAGTTTTTCCATTTGGGCTGGAGAGAGAAAGAAGGGGAGGCAGAAAGAAAGGTTATGGGAAATGAAGACAGGGTGCAGGAAAGACATCTGTTCATAACTCGACAATGATCACCTTCCTAACACATTAAAGATGAGTTTTCGGAGAAACTGCAAAAGGAGAAACAACAAAAGAGGACACAGGAATCCCAATTGTTTCATTTCAGCATTTGGCCTGGGGGCCGCCTGGGGTCTTGCTACCAACACATGGGAGGAAGGGATTCCTCAGCCCACATCCTCCTAAATGCCAGCCTGGAAGAACAGCATTCTGGGAGAAGGAGGAGCTGCTGGAAAGACCAGATCTGTGTCACTAACTCTGCTTTCTCATGGCATCCTGTTCCTTTTTGGCACATGCAGTCACAGCCTGCACTTACGGAAATGATTTTCCAGTGAGCCTCCCTTTGCCCTGAAAGCTGACAAAGAGCAGGAATAAAAAAGGCTCTTAATCAAAAGGAAACCCTAAGTTTCCAATGCCACTTATCAATTTAAACCACCACCTACCCTAATCTGTTTTAAAACCTTAAAAAAATTTAAAATCTTTTCTATGCTACAAATTGCAAATAGTTCTGCTATAAAGTTTCAACAAAAATTTGTCCCAAAATTGGGGCAAGTGGAGAAATCTTGGATTAAGTCAACATGATAGCATAGATTTTTATAAGCCTGACATCGTGGGGTTTCACTGTTGGTTTTTTGGTCATTTGGATAGAAAACCACCTGCAGAACCCTGTCCTGCTGTCCCAAAACCAGATAACGACGCCAGCAGATGGGGTGGGGCCAGCCCAACATACCACAACTGCTGGCTGGGAGCCCTGGGCCCCACAGAGCCTGGGAGGACCAGGCCTCAGCCCCATGGCTCTAGCTCTACCTGCCCAGCTCCCTGGGCTGTGGGCTTTTGGTCCAAAGTAGTTGCTCTTTCTTGAATTTGAGAAGAAAAATATAGGCTGTATGAACACTGAAAACACCACAAATCCTCCTGTTACTGAGGCCCTAGAAGGTCGTCCAAATCATTCATCCACTCCTCCGAAGTCCTGTTCTTCAGCAGGGAGTCGATCAGGTCAGCATCTCCGGCCATGCTGGCCAGCCCGCTGCTACCTGGCTGCCCACTGTAGGCAAAGGGCAGTTCTTGGCCTGCGGTCCGCACAGGGTAGGCTTGGGTGCAGTGCAGCCCTGCCCGGCCGCCCACTGTTGGGGCGGGGCTCTGGCTGAAGGCCCCCAGCTCAGGCCCAGCTGGGCTCAGGCCCGGCAAGGCCTGCTGTGGGGCTCCCTGGGGAGGTGCTGGGGCAGGGGCACTGGTCCTCTGCTGTGTGCTCACAGGGGGCAGCATGGACCCTGCTGCAGCTGCTGAGCTCATGGGGGCCATAGGCCTGCTGGGCATCGCCTGGGAGAACTGTGGGCTGGACATTTTCAGGTGGGCCTGCTGCATGTGGAAACTGGAAGCTGCAGTGAAGGGACTTACGGAGTTGTTCCCTGGGGTTTGGCCACTCAGGTTCGGCATTCCCTGATGTTGCCATGTGGAATTCTGGCCTCCCATGGTTGCCGATACCCTTGGGACCTGTGGCTTAGTTAAACCAGAGTTCAGGGTCCCCTTATTGTGCTGTTGGGAGATACTCGAGTTCCCCAGAGAGTTCTGCCCATAGGCAGCTGAAACCGAGGTGTTCGGGCCCACACCGGTCTGCCGTGGAATGTGGGCATGTCCATTGGTGGCCTGTGGCGGGGGCTGGGCAACTCTCTGGGTCATACCAGAAGCCATGCCATAGAGGCTGCCCTGTGGCATGCTTTGCGAGCCAGTGAACTGAGCCACACCCCGGTCCTGCTGGCCTGAGCTTGAAGGGAGAGAGGAAACCGAAGTGTGTCCAGGACCCATTGGTATCAGATTCCCAGCCTGAGGGAACACTCGAGGACAGCTGGAGTTAGATGGACCCAAGTTGTTCATGCCAGGCATGGCAGAAGAGGACCCTAGAAGACAGAGAAAATTCTGTCAACTAAGCTAGCATTTCTTCACCACCACTATGGAGATACCTCCAAGACCCATGCTGCAGCTGCTATCCGACAGGCCTGAAAGGCAAAATCAGAACACCAGATACCTCATGATCAGTGGAACCTCAAAGAGAAACCTGGGGGCAAAGGTTTCCCACAGGGTGGAATGGAGGCCGGTCTGGAGCAAAAAGGAGATTAAGACAGGCACAGAGGAAGGGGCAAACTCTATGGCTAGAATGTGGGGAGAGTATCTAGAGATAAAAGGAAGAGATGGTCCCGGCCAGATTCAGAAGAGCTGCAGCCACCATAGGAGGGGACAGGGTTGCAAAGCCAAAGGGTAACTGGACTGTGACTCTGGTTTAGACCTAGCTCGGCAGGGACTGTCAGGATCACTTAGATGAGGCCCACACAGTGTGGCACTGCAGGGCGGTGAAGGGAGGAAGGAGTCTGGACTGAAATCAGAAGATATTTACTGAGCACCTGCTCTGTGGTAGGTTCTGTGCTGGGGAGACAGCACGGAATGGGACAGAGAGGTCCTGTCCTCAGGGAACTTGCTATTTGGGACTCTGTCTTAAGCAGTGGATGCATGGTGACAGCCCTGACTGAGATTTTTTTTTGTTGGTAGGTGAGCGATTGTTCAGGGGTTGGCCATAACTGAGTACACTTTGTTTCTCCTCTTCCTCTCTCCATCAGCACCTAAACTAAAAACTGAGTTGAAGACAAAAGGGAAATGCTGAAACAGTCCACTTCTCTACCACTGATAGCCCACAACAACATCAGATGGGATGAAGGCAGGAAAGCTGGCCAAGACCCAGGCTTCTGAGATGCCCACAGACTTCAACCCCTGGTCCCTGTTAGCACAAGCATAAAACCCCACTTAAGGGCTTTCCTGGTGGCGCAGTGGTTGAGAGTCCGTCTGCCGATGCAGGGGACACAGGTTCGTGCCCTGGTCCGGGAGGATCCCACATGCCACGGAGCGGCTGGGCCCGTGAGCCATGGCTGCTGAGCCTGCGTGTCCGGAGCCTGTGCTCCGCAACGGGAGAGGCCACAACAGTGAGAGGCCTGCGTACTGCAAAAACAACAACAAAAAAAAAACCCACTTAAGTCTCCTCTGGAATTCACAGCTGTGGTCAACTTCTCTGGGACACTTTATAACGAGAATCACTGACCAAGAGAAGCACAGGTTTGGAAGATATTCCAAGAGCTAGGAAGGCAGGTATGGCCTAGATTTTACTGCATTTGTCAACTGAAATCTCTATTTCTGGAGCAACAGCCTGAGCAATGGCGGTCAGGTTCCCTCACATATCTGAGACAAGACAGCTGAGACCTCAGAATGCTTCCTGCCCCTTTCTGGCCAACTGTCTGCTGCTGATACTGCCACCCGTGACACCAATATGAGCAGACAAGAAGAAAGAAAAGAAGCAAAAGGCCATACAAGTGCACTAAGTCTCTCCTTATCTGGAAAATAGGAGAGGGTCATTTTTTGAACAGACACATAATGCTAGAAGCAAAGAACTCTCTTAAGAATTACAGAAGCCACTTCTTACTGATAAGACATCTTCCAACTACAGATGATTTTGCCTCAAAAGATTATACAGCCAGGGACCCAGCCAAAGCACTTAGCCAAAGTAGTCTGCCTCTGTGACTTTCTTCTCCTGACCTGTAGAGTAACCAGAACGCTAGGCTCCTTATGCAGAATGGAGTTACAGGAGCATATACATCCATTTAGCATCTATAGCATAAAACTGGGCAGACAGCAGGAACTCAGCATGAGTGGGACAGACTACCTGCTCTGTCCAGTGCCTGCCTTCCCTTGCCCCACTCCACTGCCTCAGACACTCCTCACCTGTGAACTGTCCAACCTGTTGTGGGAAGGTGCTCTGTGTTGGGTCTTGGTACTGGGGTGGCGGGCGGGTCAGATGGCGCTGAAACTGTTGCTTCTCCTAGAAAATGCCAAGAACAACAGAAAATTACAAGACCCACATAAAACAACAAAGCGATTAGAGAAAAGTAAACTGTCCAAGTTTGTTACTCAGAGGGACTCCTATGGAGATAATGCTCGTAATCTCATTTGGGGGGCTCTTAATAAACTGTAGTATGAGACAGAAGGATGGGGCAATGATTTAAAAAAAAAAAAAAGGTGATGTATCAGTTAAAAGAAAAAAGAATGGCAGACCAGGGAAATGCAAATCAAAGCCACAATAAGATAGATACCACTTCACACCTACTAGGATGGCTAGAATCAAAAAGATAGATAAGTGTGTCAAGGATGTGGAGAAACTGGCCCCCTCACACACTGCTGTGGGAACGTAAAACGGTGCAGCTGCTTTGGAAAACAGTTTGGCAGTTTCTCAAAAGGTTAAACTAAAGAGTTACCATATGACCCAACAATTCCATCCCTGGGTGTATACTCAAGAGGACTGAAAACCTATGTCCACAGAAAGGGGAAACAACCCAAACGTCTATAAACTGATGAACAGATAAATAAAATGCAGCATATTCATATAATGGAATATATTCAGCCACAGAAAGGAGTGAAGTACGGATACATCCTACAATATGGTTGAATCTTGAATGCATTTTATATGAAATGTCCAGAATAGGTAAATCTATAGAGATAAAAAGTAGATTAGTGGTGCCCTAGGCTTGGGAAGATGGGGGAACAACTTTTAATGGGTAACTAAAATAGGAGAGGGTCATTTTTTGAACAGACACATAATGCTAGAAGCAAAGAACTTTTTTAAGAAAGTTAACCCAACTGCACACCCAACTGCATGTGACACAACTATTGTCACACAAGTGTTAAAAAGTATCAATGGATCTATATATATATGTCTTCTATAGATATAGAAGACAATCCAGGACACACTGTGTAGTAAGAAAAGCAAGTGCTAACTTTGAGGAAGTCCGGGAACACTGTGTTTGTTTACTATACAAGCCCTAGCCATGAGAAGGCTTCCAGTGGGGACACATTTTAGAACATATTTGAATGTGAGTAGAAATGCAAATAATGATCATCATAGAATGGTACTTGACCATTCTCCACCCTACAAAGCCATGTGATTCTGCCAGGCTTGAGTGTCTTGACTAAATAACCTGTTTCTTTTAGGTAATGTTCTAAAAGTGGCTGTGGTGATGGTTTGTATAACTCTATGAATAAACTAAAAACTATTTGAATAATACACTTTAAATGGGTGGATTGTATGTCATGTGAATTACATCCCAATAAAGCTGTTATTTAAAAAATGGCAGAATTGAGGCAGTAATGTGGGCTTTAAAGTCATCCTCAATCAACTTTATTCTCTGGGTAGCTAGTTCTCTTATGTCTTAAGGATGTAATTTAAAGTCCTGAGAACTCCTGTAACCTTGGTACCTGAACACTACATTTGGTGACCAAGTGGGTGAACTGCAGGACTGGGAGCGGGCTTGTCAGTCCTGATTCTTGAACCCCAGGACCTCAGGGATGTCTTCATTTCCCCGCTTTATGTTCTCCCTTATAGCAATCTCTACCTTTACAAAAAAGCTGGATCCCACAGCAAACTGGTGGACCAAGTGAGCTCAGTGCTTTGGTAGCTGCTGACAAGGGACATGGAAAAATGTTCCTAACACATACAGTTTTAGCCACAGATTCGGCCTTCATTAATCCCCACTAAGTGACATAAAGCTGCTCTGACACAGGCTACCACTGTCTGAGAAACGTCACACTCCTGTTTCAAGGATACTCTAATACCGGGCATATAAACAATCACAAATCCACATACATACACACTGGAGCTTGTAGCCACTGCAGTGACTTGGGAGGCAGGAAAACATGGGCAGGGATGGTGGGGTTTTCTTCCACCTTTCCCTTTACCTGTTCTGCCAGAAGGTGCTGTTGCCTTTGCAAAAACTGCTGTTGTTGCAAATGCTTTTGTTGCTGCTCCCTCTGTTTCTGTTGGTCCAAAAGCAACTGATGCTGCTTCATTACAGCTGCCTGCTGCTGGTTACTGAGAAAGGAGGTGCTACTGTGAGTGCTGGCTACGGACACGGCAGGTGGCTGAGTCCCCACACTGGCAGCCTGGGTTGGTACAGGGACGCTGGGAGGGTTCTGGTCCTGTCAACACAGAAAAGGGGGTCTCAAGTCAGGTGGGACACACTGAAGACTATAAGCCCTGATCAGAGAAGATGAGCTGCATCCAGTGAAAACCTGGCTCAAGGCTCTCTCTTGAAGCCTCTTCTTCCCTGCAGGCGACTCCAGTGAAACCACCCTCCAGGGCGGGGCTGGAGACCAATAGCACTAACACCTGAGTATCCAGGCATGGCAATGAACAGTCACTAGCTGCATGTTAGGTTTGTTTCCTATGATTCACCAGTGGCAAAGGTGTGATTTTACATTTAAGCTCGTATATTTGTATACATAGTTCCAGTGGCAACTGTAGCTTATAAATGCTCCCTTACTGGAATGCATGGGTGTGGATAGGCCCCCAGAGGAGGAACTTCTGAGGGGCTCTGGTCGATGGAGATGCTACATTCTGAGTGTGCAAACCTTGGGCCCCTGGTGGCTGGGCTGTCCCTGAACCTCCTGAAATTATATGGTTTGTCCACATGTGTACAGCATTTTCCTGGGAAGAGACTGCTTGACTTTTGTCAGATACTCATGCTCAAAAAATACTGAGTACCAATGAGAATTTTAATGGATAGTCTCTATTAATACCTGGACCTAAAGTGAGAGTCATGTCAAAGGTTACCACAATATTACCCCAACATCATTACTTACCTTTAAAAGAAAAGGAAAAATTTTAACTCATACAGGAAAAAGGCAAAAAGCAATTATCATTTGAACAAATTCAACTTTTTGAGCTTTTACCCAGTCCTTATTTATTTGTTTGTATGTATGTATGTATGTATGTATGTATGTATGTATTTGGCTGCACTGGGTCTTAGTTGGGGCATGCGGGATCTAGTTCCCTGACCAGAGATCGAAACTGGGCCCCCTGCAATGGGAGTGTGGAGTCTTAACCACTGGACCACCAGGGAAGTCCCTCATTTGTATATTTAATCTTTTTACAAGATTCTAATCTTAGAGTAGACAGATTCTGAAATAATCTCCTCACTCCAATCACCAGAAGCTTATGGACTACAAGAGTGCCTTGTGAGGTGCAAAGTACTACTGAAATGGCAGACATCACTGTGCCGCTCTTTCTTTAGGATGCTCTCAGTGGCTGAAATAATTAGAAGTATGAATGTTTACACATGCATTCTTCTGCTGACAGATGCTTAGACTGCTTCCAGTTTTTGGCTATTAGAAATAATCATGCAATTAGTATCTTGTATGTAACTTTCTTCCTTTTTTTGGATTATTTCTTGCGGGGGTATATAATATGTCAATGCTTACGAACATTTTTATGGCTTATGAAAAATACGAAAAGTCAAATTACTTTCCAAAAGCATTGTGCCCATTTACATACCCTCACTACTATCTGAACATGTCAATTTCCTCATGGTATTACTAGCATTTTTTTTAATTTTTAAAATTTTAGAGTGTGCTACAAATAGACTGCAGGCTTACAGTAGTGAAAGAAAGGAGGCAATGCAATACACCCAACTGCATGTGACACAACTATTGTCACACAAGTGTTAAAAAGTATCAATGGATCTATATATATATGTCTTTTATAGATATAGAAGACAATCCAGGACACACTGTGTAGTAAGAAAAGCAAGTGCTAACTTTGAGGAAGTCCGGGAACACTCTGTGTTTGTTTACTGTACAAGCCCTAGCCATGAGAAGGCTTCCAGTGGGGACACATTTTAGAACATATTTGAATGTGAGTAGAAATGCAAATAATGATCATCATAGAATGGTACTTGACCATTCTCCACCCTACAAAGCCATGTGATTCTGCCAGGCTTGAGTGTCTTGACTAAATAACCTGTTAGGAAGCAGCACTCACCTAAATGTTATAAGCTTACTAAAACTTATGGTATTTTGAACACACATGTTTGAAAAGTGGTATAAAAAAAAAAAGCAGAGCCTCTAAGGACATTAAATGTGATCTTGCCACAAATAACTTAAGTTGTATGGCATGAAAGAGACACTAGACCAAGTGCAGGGGATTCCTCAAATGAGTATACAGTTAAAACCAAGTTACACTAGGGAATTTTACCCTATTTTTGTTTATTAAGAATCAATCCTCGTTTGCTTGGTCAATTTTCACTCCCAAGGGAGTCAAAGGACGAAAGTACCAGCTCCCTCCCTCCCTTTGTTCCACAACTACCTGGGACCTGGTAACCACACTAGGATGGATGTGGATGCAGAGTAACAGAGTAAAGCCCCGTGCTCACCTGGCTAGGTGGAACCAGTGATCGGAAGGGCAAATTTCCTGGCTTTGGTTTCATTAGAAATAAGGAGTTCTGCTCGTTGTTCAGATGAGACAGCTGCTGGGGAAGATAAGCCATCAGGGCCGGCTTGCTCTGGCCAGCCCCAGGGCCGCCTTGCCCACAGTCTGCTTTGTAGTGAGAAAGGGGTTTGGTGTTGCCGTAGTCCAGCACGGATCCTTGGTTAGCCACGGGATTCTGATTCAAGTTACTTGGTGGCTGGTGACTCAGCAGGTTCACATGGCTGGGCTGGAGGTAGGGGCCTCCTGGCCGAGGGGAGCTCTTGTTCACACTGGGTATCATGAGCAGTTTGGAGCTAGTGAAGTCTTGCTTGTAACCGGGAGGGCTGGCAGGTTTTTCCATGGAGTAAGGGACATTTAAGGGACTGTGGGAGGGGCCTGTCTGCTGCCACGTGGACATCTGGCCTGGAGCTGGTGCTGGGGCAGCCTGCTGTGGGTTCTGGAGCATCTGCTCACGCTTCTGCTTGGCAGCGATCTGCTGGAGTTGGTGGGCAGAGGACAGCTCTGAGCTCCCGCCTGGGCCCTGGCTAGGCAACACCACACTGGAGAGGGCTCTTTGTGCATTCTGGGCTTGGGCTGATGCTGACATCAGGTTGGGACTGGGATTGTCCACCCCAGGCTGACCAGAGGTGTGGAACAGGGGCTGAGAGCCCCCTAGGCTGGGTGAATCTGTGCTCACAGGGCCAGATGAAGGCCCCATAAAGGTCTGTCCTGCAGACCCAGCCCTCACTTGTGGAGAGCCTAACTGTTCTTGTTCAAAGGCTGCTGGAGAGAATTCTGTTTTAATATTAATGTCCTGTGCCAAGGGGGTCTGTGTGGCAGAACCAGAAGACTCTGGATCCTTCTTCTCTTCAAAGTCCTCATTAAATAGATCCTTCATGTCTTCATCAGGCACTGACCTGTTCAGCTCCTCGATGAGCTCCTTCCACTCCTGCTCATTAAGGTTGAGGTCAGGCATGAGGTTGCTTTGAGATATGGAGCCTCCGGCCCCTGTGATCATGCAAGGCAGGTCGTCCACGGGCTCCTGCTTCAGTTCTTTATTCAGGCTCAGGGGAAATGACTCACTGGGGTTGCTGCCTCCATTCAAGTGGAGGCTCGAGTCTGCCAGACACTTCTTGTTGATGGAGTCCAGCCCCAGTGAATGCTTCCCGCTGGCCTGTAGGGCCTCTGTGCCAGGCTTGTCAGGCTGACCAAGGGGGGAGGCTGGAGGCAGGCCATTGGAAGAGACGGCAACTCCCAGAGGGGCCTCCCGGCGGGTCTTCTTATGCCCAGGAAAGAAGTCTCCATAGCCATTCTGTTGATCACCATTCTGAGGGGATGTGGCACTATCGAGATTCCTCTTCACTGTATCATGGAGATGCTGAAAAACAAGAAAAAGAGTGACTTATATATACACCACGTATGAGTCCCGTCTGCTTCTCATGGTGACTTAAACCAGGGGCCTGTATCCCTGCAGTGCTCTCCTGCCGATTTTGCTTGCCCAGTTTACAACTCTCACAACTCTTACAACCCCTCCAGGGTTGTCTCTGCCTCTTCCTCTCTTGTGGCCTTGCCTGAGTGAAGACTAGCTCAGCTGTGGGAAAGTAATCCGGCTGCAGTCAATGTGTCAGTCCCTGGACTCTTGCAGCTCTTTTTGCAGGACACAAGCCTGATGCAGCCCACAGTCGTCTAATCTGAGGGTGTGACTGAGAATGGAGCTAATGAGAAAGAGCCAAAGGATACATATACATTCTTGAGGACATCATTTGCATCCCGGATCTAGGTTATACACGAGACCAGCCATCCCCCTGGACTTTTCACTTACGGGAACCAATAAATTCCTCCTTGTGTTTAAGCTGGTTTAACTTGGATTTCTGTTGCCTTCAGCTAAAGGAGACTGGGCTAGTATAGGCTCTTTTTCAGGCCTTGTTGGGGGCTGATCACAAGCTCCAGGCCTCCATCTTGGTGCACAGGCATTTTCATGCCCTTCCTCATCTTTCTAGGTGCCCTTGCCCGGCTCCACCCCTTGTCTCCAGGCTAGGCTGCTTCCTCATATGCCTTACAGGCCTCTGCCTTTTGGCTTCTGTCCCAATCTGCTGCCCACCAACCGTGAGCATCTTCTAATCCCCTGCACCCAGTCACCAGCCCTCCCAAACCCTGCCACTTCTTAACAAGACCATTAATTTGAACACAGTCATGTCTGTCTGGCAGTTACTTACTTCCCCATGTTCTCCTCAACTGGATTTGTTCAACTAACCTTATCAAGAGTCTACCGTGTGTCAGGGACAAGTGCTGTGGGGATATCAAGACAAATGAGGTGGTCCCTGCTCTTCATGGGCTTCCAATCTTCTAGGATATGGGACATACATGGACATGGCTACAGAATAAGACAAACACCATACGCAAGCCGTAGAGCAATAAGCACCCTGAGAGTTCAAGGGCAGGAGTTTCATGGAGAGAACATGACAGGGAAGAGAAGAGGTGGTATCTTTCCGTTATTTCCCAGCCTCGTTTTCAGCTACCAGGACACAACTCTTCCACTAACAGAGGCACCTGCACTCAGCCTCTATACATGTCTGCTCCTTTCCTATGTTTACTTCTGTTACATTTTTGTCCTTTATCCCCCACTCTCAATTCCAACCTCCCCACCAACCACTGGCCCTAAGCATTTATACTGTGCTATTTACAACATTCCAATTAACACCTTTCAGTATTAAAGATAAGCAGATTTCAGAGGAATCAGACAGTAGCACAGGACACTCTGTGCTGCTTTCTTCTGCTGCAGAGAAGGGCCACAATGACCCACCACATCCACCCCAGGAGGCTGAGCACAGAAGTACGTGACCCCCTGGGCGGGGGGTGGAGGGAAGGAGGGGGCCAAGGGCACCAGCTCTCAGCAGCAAACTACCTGTAGACACAAATGCGTAATGAGCAAGAAAACAAGGAGGGCAATTTTATCAGTCCCTGAGTTCCAATTTTAATGTTCCATTCCCTCTCCTTCAAGATTTTCTTATTTCTTAACTGTTAAAGCTGACTGCACAGTGTTCTATAAATCCTGGCTAAGTATTTCTTTAAATGCATATCTGGGTACTTAAGTTAGCTCAGAAAAGGTTAGGAATGCTCAATAAATGGAACTGTAGGGCAAAAGTATAAGCAAAACATGATCCTAGGACTCAACTCAAGAACACAGCCCCTACGTATAGAGAGAATATATCTCAAGATAATAAATTTATGACAAACCCACAGCCAATATTCTGTGGTGAAAAGCTGAAGGCCTTCCTGCTAAATTCTGGAACAAGACAAGGATGCTCACTCTCACCTCTTCTATTCAACACAGTACTGGAAGTCCTAGCCACAGAAATCAGACAAGAAAAAGAAATAAAAGGTATTCAAATTGCAAGAGAAAAGGTAAAATTGTCATTATATGCAGATGATATGATACCATACATAGAAAACCCTAAATGCTCCACACAAAAACTACTACAACTGATAAACGAATTCAGCAAGGTAGCAGGATACAAGATTAACATACAGCAATCAGTTGCATTTCTTTACATCAACAATGAAATATCAGAAAAGGAATGTAAAAAAAAAAACAAAACAATACCTTTTAAAATTGCACTCCCAACAATAAAATACTTAGGAATAAACCTGACCAAGGAGGTGAAAGACATACACTGAGAACTATAAAACATTAATAAAGGAAACTGAAGATGATTCAAAGAAATGGAAAGATATCCCATGCTCTTGGATTGGAAGACTTAATACGTTAAAATGGCCATACTACCCAAAGCAATCGACAGATT
This sequence comes from Pseudorca crassidens, assembly GCF_039906515.1. NCBI lineage: Eukaryota > Metazoa > Chordata > Mammalia > Artiodactyla > Delphinidae > Pseudorca > Pseudorca crassidens. The sequence goes on along the minus strand of NC_090298.1, from coordinate 137,548,565 downwards.
TAATGCAATCCCTATCAAATTACCCATGACATTTTCCACAGAACTAGAATAATCTTTTTTAAAACATTTTTTAAAAGATTTATTTATTTATTTAATTTATTTTTGGCTTGAGTTGGGTCTTGGTTGCGGCACGTGGGATCTTCATTGCAGCACATGGACTCTTCGTTGCAGCATGTGGGCTTCTATCTAGTTGTGGCATGTGGGTTTTCTCTTCTCTAGTTGTGGCACGCGGGTTCCAGGGCGTGTGGGCTCTGTAGTTTGCAGCACGCAGGCTCTCTAGTTGAGGCGTGTGAGCTCAGTAGTTGTGGCACATGGGCTTAGTTGCCCCACAGCATCAAACCCATGTCCCCTGCATTGTAAGGCAGATGCTTTACCACTGGACCACCAGGGAAGTCCCTAGAACAGATAATCTTAAAATTCATATGGAACCATAAAAGACCCAGAATTGTCAAAGCAACCCTGAGGAAAAAGAACAAAGCTGGAGGCATAACCCTTCCAGACTTCAGACAATACTACAAAGCTATAGTAATCAAAACCGTGTGGTATTGGCACAAAAACAGACATACGGATCAATGGAACAGAGGGTCCAGAAATAAACCTACACACCTACAATCAATTAATCTTCAACAAAGGAGGTAAGAATATACAATGGGAAAAAGACAGCCTCTTCAGCAACTGATGTGGGGAAAGTTGGACAGCTGCATGTATATCAATGAAGTTAGAACACACCCTCTCACCATACACAAAAGTAAACTCAAAATGGCTTAAAGACTTAAATGTAAGACATGACACCATAAAAATCCTAGAAGAGATCGTAGGCAAAACATTCTCTGACATGAATCATACCAATGTTTTCTTAGGTCAGTCTCCCAAGGTAACAGAAATATAAACCAAACCAAACAAAAAACCCAAACAGGACCTAATGAAACTTACAAGCTTTTGCACAACAAAGGAAACAATCGACAAAATGAAAAGACAACCTAAGGAATCGGAGAAAATATTTGCAAACGATGAGACTGACAAGGGCTTAATTTCCAAAATATACAGACAGCTCATACAACTCGACAAAAAATGGGCAGAAGGGCTTCCCTGGTGGTGCAGTGTGGTTGGGAGTCCGCCTGCCGATGCGGGGGACGCGGGTTCATGCCCCGGTCCAGGAGGATCCCGCATGCCGTGGAGTGGCTGGGCCCGTGGGCCGTGGCCACTGAGCCTGCGCGTCCGGAGCCTGTGCTCCGCAACGGGAGAGGCCACAACAGTGAGAGGCCCGCGTACCGCAAAAAAAAAAAAAAAAAGGGCAGAAGACCTAAATAGACATTTCTCCAAAGAAGACATACAGATGGCCAACAGGCATATGAAAAGATGCTCAACATGGCTAATTATCAGACAAATGCAAATCAAAACTACAATGAGGTATCTATCACCTTACACCGGTCAGAATGGCCATCATCAAAAAATCTACAAATAATAAATGCTGGAGGGCTTCCCTGGTGGTGCAGTGGCTGGGAATCCACCTGCCAATGCAGGGGACATGGGTTCGAGCCCTGGTCCGGGAAGATCCCACATGCTGTGGAGCAATTAAGCCTGTGCACAACTACTGAGCCTGCACTCTAGAGCCCGCGAGCCACAACTACTGAGCCCACACGCCACAACTACTGAAGCCCCTGTGCCTAGAGCCCATGCTCTGAAACAAAGAGAGGCCACCGCAATAAGAGGCTCATGCACCGCAATGAAGAGCAGCCCCCACTCGCCGCAACTAGAGAAAGCCCGCGTGCAGCAACTTAGACCCAACGCAGCCAAAAATAAATAAATTTATCAAAAAAAAACACAACACCCTTTAAAAAATAAAATAAATGTTGGAGAGGGTGTGGAGAAAAGGGAACCCGCCTATACTGTTGGTGGGGATGTCAGTGCAGCCACTGTAGAAAACAGTATGGAGGTTCCTCAAGAAACTAAAAATAGAATTACCATATGATCCAGCAATCCCACTCCTGGGTATATACCCAGACAAAACTATAATTCAAAAAGATACATGCACCACTATGTTCACAGCAGCACTATTCACAACAGCCAAGACCTGCAAACAACCTAAATGTCCACTGACAGATGAATGGATAAAGAAGATGTGGTACATATATACAGTGGAATACTACTCAGCCATAGAAAAGAAGGAAATAATGCCATTAGCAGCAACATGGATGCAACTAGAGATTATCATACTAAGTAACGTAAGCCAGAAAGAGAAAGACAAATACCATGATATATCACTTATATGTGGAATCTAAAATATGACACAAATGAACTTATCTATGAAATAAATAGAATCACGGACATAGAGAACAGACTGGTGGTTGCCAGCGGAGAGGGGTTGGAGTGGGAGGTTGGGGTTAGCAGATGTAAGTTTTTATATACAGAACGGATAAGCAAGTTCCTACTGTATAGCGCAGAGAACTATATTTACTATCTTATGATAAACCATAATGGAAAATATAAAAAAAGAATGTATATATATATATGTATAACTGAATCACTTTGCTGTACAGCAGTAATTAACACAACATTGTAAATCAACTACACCTCAATTAAAAAAAAAATACTGGGACTTCCCCGGTGGTCCAATGGCTAAGACACCATGCTCCCAATGCAGGGGGCCCAGGATGGATTCCTGGTCAGGGAACTAGATCCCACATGCCACAACTAAGAGTTCACGTGCCACAACTAAAGATCCCGCTTGCCGCAACAAAGATCCCGTGTGCTGCAACTAAGACCTGGCACAGCCAAATAAATAAATAAATATTAAAACAAAACAAAGAACACAGCCCCTACAACACAAGGACATGTGTGCTTTACTTTCATGTAGGTTTTTCTGCTTCCTGCTGCCACCTAGGGGTGAGAGGGGGAAAGGAACCATAATCCTAAAATGGACCCTTTATAAGATCTTTTGTTTTAAAAGTTTCCTTCTGGGAAGGTAAATTCATACCCATTTAGTCCGTCAGAAGGAAATAAAAATGAGTTGCTAATTTTAGGGGGGGTTATTCTTTCTATTATTTCTTTTTGTTTTTTTGAAAATCATTTGTTCCTCAGTGTCAGGTTTGGGCTCTCTGTAAACCTGGGAGCTCAGTTTTCTACTTTCCTAAGGGGGAAGATGGACACCTAAGAGGTCAACGCACCTGATGAGTCAGCTGATTTTCCCAGATTAGAAACAGAATCCTTCTTTGCCATAACAGTTATAAAAGCTACCACGTCCTCTTTCAATACCCACATGGAAACAGCTGCAGACAAGTTCCAAAGTAACAACTTAATTTTGCAATACCGATTGCTTTTAGCCAAAGGAAACGCCAGGTCATTTTCTCAACTGTGCACAAAATTTAACTGGAATGATGTAGGTGGGCTTGGGAAGTGTGGAATACGGTGGCTCTGGCAGATTTTTGAGTCTTGAGCATTTGCCGGAGTGCCTGATATGTGCAGGGCACTGCAGAGGAAGACAAAGATGAGTAAACCATGGAACCTGATCTCCAGGAATTTATAACAGATGGGAAAATGGTCTGAATTGATTATAAATTATTTAAGAACAAGCACAGTAAGAGCTATAAAGCATACAAGACTGGCTGTCCTTGTGCTTGCCTTCGGTGTATCTGGTACTTCTGGGTACTCAGCTCAGAGGTTTCTGTTGTAACTACCTAATGGTCTCCTGATGCACAGGGTTTCAGGAGGATTCAGTTCTGGGATAATGTGATCTGGTGCTCATTTCCTCCACAAGGGGGTTTTGTTGAAGAATACTTCATGCTTGATGGTAAACTGGAGGCCTTGCATGCTCACCCAGTCAGTCCTGACTCCTACCCTAGCCTCCTAACCCATCATCTTCTACTCTGCGAGAGGGGCCCCAGGATATCAACAGTGAGTCAAGCTGGAGTTGCCACACCTTATGGACACCAAATCAGTATACTGTACCCACACACCCACTAGATCTCACTTAGTGAGGAGAGTCCCTCACCTAGTCTCTACTTCCACCACCCACCAATGAAATTCCAGTGTGCTTTGTGGTAAAACTTCCCCAAATGAGAGTTCTCCCACTCTGAATTAACAAACAGATGTGGCTGTTTAAGACAGGGGTGGCTCTCTCATCAATGTGCCTTATGCACTGACATGTAGATGAAAGTATAGGTTGACAGGGACTTCCCTGGCGGTCCAGTTGTTGGGACTCTGCGCTTCCACTGCAAGGGGGCGCAGGTTCAATCCCTGGTCAGGGAACTAAGATCCCGCATGCTGTGTGGCACGGCCAAAAGAAGAAGGGAAAAAAAAAAGTATAGGTTGACAATATAGAGGGTCCTCAAAAAACTAAAAATAGAGTTGTCATATGTTCCAGCAATCCCACTCCTGGGCATATATCCAAACAATAATATAATTCAAAAAGACAGAGACTTCCCTGGTGGTGCAGTGGTTAAGAATCCGCCTGCCAATGCAGGGGACACAGGTTCGAGCCCTGGTCCAGAAAGATCCCACATGCCGCAGAGCAATTAAGCCCATGAGCCACAACTACTGAGCCGGTGCTCTAGAGCCCGTGAGCCACAACTACTGAAGTCCATGTGCCCTAGAGCCCATGCTCTGCAACAAGAGAAGCCACTGCAATGAGAAGCCCACGTACCGCAACAAAGAGTAGCCCCCGCTTACTGCAACTAAAGAAAGCCTGCGCACAGCAACGAAGACCCAACGCAGCCAAAAATAAATAAAAAATAAATTTCTAAAAAAAAAAAAAAGGAAATAATGCCATTTGCAGCAACATGGATGCAACTAGAGATTATCATACTAAGTAAAGTACTTCAGAAAGAGAAAGACAAATACCATATGATATCACTTATATGTGGAATCTAAAATATGACACAAATGAACCTATCTACAAAACAGAAACAGATTCACAGACATAGAGAACAGACTTGTGGTTGCCAAGGTGGGTGGGGGGTCGGGAAGGGATGGATTGGAAGTTTGGGGTTAGCAGATGCAAACTATTATATATAGAATGGATAAACAACAAGGCCCTACTGTATAGCACAGGGAACTACATTCAATATCCTATGATAAACCATAGTGGAAAAGAATTTTTTTTTTTTTTTTTTTTTTTGCCGCAGCGCACGGCATGCAGAACTTCTCCGACCAGGGATTGAACCTGTGCCCCTGCATTGGAAGTATGGAGTCTTAATCACTAGACCACCAGGGAAGTCCAAAAAGGATTTTATAAAAAAATGTAATATATATGTATAACTGAATCACTGCTGTAAAGCAGAAATTAACACAACATTGTAAATCAACTAAACTTCAAAAAAACAGAGTATAGGTTGAAACATATAAAATCATTTAACTTTTTAAGGTAATATTGGTAATTTCAACCTAATACCATGCTCACCTTTCTTTCCCCCATGAGCTCTTCTAGTACCCTGTATATACAGTGAGGACACTCAGGAACCCCGACTGTTGTTGGAAAAGATCCTCTAAAGGTAAAGTGGATCTATTTTCATGCAACATTAAAGGTTTCAATGATCTGAGGAAAAATCAGTGAGGTCCAAATGCTACAAGGACAAGTCATTACTTCCTTAGTGTGCCTCGAGGACCACTCAGCACCTGCACTTACTATTCCCCACTGATTCAGAATCTCACTCAATCTTCAAAGGTACCCTGAAGATGAGTATCACTGTTTCTGTTTTACGGCAGATTGAAGTCAGATTACATGAGGTTTCCTAAAGTTTGAGCATTCAGAGGTCTTGGGAAGGATCTGCAGCAGATCCCCACAGCCCTGCCCTTCCCCTGGTCAGTCTGAGATCGGGCCCAAATTAATCCCAACTCCACCTGTGAAGCTAAAAGAGTTTGGTAAAAAACAAGCAGCAGGGAGTGAGTCAAGAGTTTCAAACTGTAAGGAGAACCTCCCTGAGACCAAGCACAAAGAGCCCTGTTAAGACGTTACCAGAAAAATGGGCTGTGCTGAAAAATATCTCACACACCAAGGCTACAAAAGATTCTTTGTAAAATATTTAAAGAAAAAAATGTTACAGAACCTTCTATAATTTGCTACTAAAGATTCCCACTCTTAAGACATTATGTCTTAATAGTTTGGTATCATCACTGATTAGAAGCACACTGAGTACTAAGGAGATCTGTAAGCACCACTCCTTGCCACTAAATCTGCCTACAAGGACATACTGAAAATGCCAAGTTTTGAGAAATGTATTTTCCAGAAAACTTTATAGTTTTGTGCCTAGACATTTTTATCATCACCTTAAAAAATTTTTTTATTTTGAAAGAATTATAGATTCATAGGAAGTTGCAAAGAGTACAGAGGGTCCTGTGTACCCTTCACCCAGTTTCCCTCAACAGTTGTATTTTACCTAATTATAGCAAAATATCAACCAGGAAGAAGATATGGGTAGAATGTGGGTGTACAGTTCTATGTCATTTTAGCAAATGACTATCACCTTTAAAAAAATTTTTATTTTATATTGAAGCATAGCTGATTAACAATGTTGTGCTAGTTTCAGGTGTACAGCAAAGTGATTCCGTTATACATATACATGTATCTATTCTTTTTAAAATTCTTTTCCCGGTTAGACTATCACCTTTTTTGATAAGAAAACTTTTAAAAAGCTCTTTTATAAAAAGCTATTTAAGAAAGCAGGACTATGTATTTAACACAATGTAATCTCTTCCTGCAGTGGTTATAAAGCAGAAAGTTAAAATTCACACTGTATACTGAGAATCAAAATTGATAAACAGATTGGTTCTCATGCTTGGCAAGCAGTCCGCACATTCTCTTTGCTATAGAAAAACCTATTTGGGAAGCCACGTGAGGCTCAGAAGGTTGCATGGTATATATGAAAACAAAGCAGGCTACTGCTAACTGGCTGTGTGATCTTAGTTAAGATGCAATTCTTCTAGGACCTGCTTTCATGCCCTATAAAATTAAGATCCTGGGTAAAATGACCTAAAGTTCCACTCAGTTTTAAAGGTCCACACTGCTGTCCTGTTAATATCGATGTCCTGTAGAGGGAGATACCCTCACGGGTTCATGCAGTGCTCATTCACCAAGATCCTACTATTTGACAGATAATGCCCTATACAGGCTGTGCACAAAATAATGGTGAATTCAGATATTCACTAGGTTTTCACTATATGCTAGGCAGAGCACTTGTTACTGGGGATAAAAAGATAAAGAAGACATGGGACTTCCCTGGCGGTCCAGTGGTTAAGACTCCGTGCTTCCACTGCAGGGGGCACAGGTTCCATCCCTGGTTGGGGAACTAAGATCCCACATGCAGCAAGGTGCAGCCAAAAGATTAAAAAATAAAAATACTTTCACTTAAAAAAAAAAAGGACAAGACCTAGTTCCGGCTCCACCCCCAGAATCTGATGGAGAATCAATGAAGGCAGGCCCGAGTGTTATGGGAGGAAAGAGAACAGAACAGTGTGGGGATGGCATGCTAGACTTTCCGGAGAAGGGGATGCAGAGAAGTCATCCAGAAGAGGCGGAAGGCACTTCGGCTGAGAGGCAAAGGCAAGGATATACAAATGAGCACTGAATGGCAGTAGATGGAGGGAGGTAAGCAGAAAAAAATGAGTTGTTTAATGCTGATGAAGCATAAAGGGCACAACAGGGAGTACTGAAAGGGAAAGGCTGGAATGGACTATGACTGTCCCAAATGTGATTTAATGAAAAATGTTTAAAAATACACAAAACTAGAGAGAACAGTATAATGAATCCTAATATGCCCATCACTCAACTTAAACAACCATTAGTATTTGGGCATTTTGTTTCATTTCCATCTCCTTATCTTCCCCACCCCCCCCCAAAAAACCTGGATAATTTAAAAAACAAATCCTAGGCATAACATCATTTAATCCACAAATACTTCACTATGTATCTCTAAAAAGTAAGACCTCTTAAACATATATGCATGTAACAACACAATGTCATTATCACACCTACAACATTAATAATTCTTTATCATCACCACCTCAAACCCATTAGGATGGCTACCATCAAAAAGCCAGAAAGTAACAAGTGTACAGAGAAACTGGAACCCTTGTGCACTGGTGGGAATGTAAAATGGTGCAGCCACTATGAAAACAGTATGGTGGTTCCTCAAAAAAAAAAAAAAGACTTACTGTATTAGCCGTCAATTTAATTTCTAAAAGAATTCCATTTCCAAAAGAACTGAAGCCAAGGATTTGTACATCCATGTTCATAGTAGCATTATCCACAATAGCCAAAAGGTAGAAGCAGCCCAAGGGTCCACCAATGGATGAATGGATAAACAAAATGTGGTATACCCACAGAAGCCTTAAAAAGGAAGGAAACTTGGACACATGCTGTAACATGGATGAAACCTGAGGACATTGTTAAGTGAAATAAGCCAGCCACAAAAGGACAAATACTATATGATTCTACTCATATAAGACACCTGAAGCAAATTCATTAAAGACAGAAAGTAGAATGGTGGTTACCAGAGGCTGGAGAGAGGAGAAAATGGGGAGTTATTGTTTAATGGGTATAGTGTTTTCAGTTTTGCAAGATAAAAGAGTTCTGAAGAGGATGGATGGCGGTGTGGTTGCAGACAATGTGAACATACCTCATGCCACTGAACTGTACACTTAAAAATGGTTAAGATGGTAGATTTTTATGTTATATGTATTTTACCACAATTTAAAATTTTTAATTCTTTATTATTATCCTATATCCCATCAGTGCTTACATTTCCCTGTCTCATCAATATCTTTTGCAAACAAAACAAATAAGACAAAATTAAGCATAATAAATTATGGAAAATTTCAAACATACAGTACAGTAGAAAGAAAGTACAATGACCCCCATGTACCCATTGTCCAGCTGAAACAACACAGCCCATCTTGTCTTATTCACACCCTACCCATGCTCCCTGGACTAACCTAGGAATCACACCATTTCTCCTTAAATACTTCAGCATGTATTGCTAAAATATAAAAGCTTTTTAAAAAACAATCACCAAAGAACTCTCCAAGCACTTTAAAAATATGATCTAAAAAATGTTGGGACTTCCCTGGTGGTTCAGTGGTAAAGAATCCGCCTTCCAATGCAGGGGACATGGGTTCGATCCCTGGTCAGAGAACTAAAATCCCACATGTCTTGGGGAAACAAAGCCTGCGCGCCGCAACTACTGAGCTCCCGCGCCTCAACTAGAGCCCCCGTGCTGCCAACTACAGAGCCCACACACTCTGGAACCCGCGTGCCACAACTACAGAGCCCACGTGCCGTGGAGCCTGTGCGCCACACCTAGAGAAGAGGAAAAAAACCCCACACACCACAACTAGAGAGAGGCCCACACACCACGATGAAAGATCCCGTGTGCCACAACTAAGACGCAACGCAGCCAAAAATAAGTAAAATAAATAAGAAAAATCTTAAAAAAATAATAAAAATAAAAACGTTATTAGGGATAATCAAGCCACTTTACAGATGGGGATATCAAGACTTGGAGAGAGAATGTATGTTGCTGAAGGTTGCATAGCAAAATTAATGGAAGATCTGGACTGCCTGATGATGTTTCAAAAAAATATGGTCTACACAAGGATGATTCTAGTTAACTGAACCTTAATCACTTGTAAGCAGCATGGTGTTAGATTTTTTAAAAATACACACTTTCAAATAATATAGACCTCATTTAAAATCCACCTTGGTCGCTAACAAGCTATATGATCTTGGGCAATATGCTTTACCTTTTGAAACTCATTTCTTTCATTTATATGCAGGGACTAATAATATCCATTCCACAGACTTGTGAAAAATAAAGTATGTTAGAAAAAAATTATGGTTAAGTACTTACCTTAAAATTTATGGCAAACTACCAAAAAGATAGAAATATGGTTTTTAGCTTTAGAACCAACAATAGAACAAAAGGGATCACAGAAAACACTATCAATCTATCCAAAAGTAGGAAAGAAAAAAGGAAGAATCAAAGAAGGGAGACAATAAACCAACAAGTACTAAAAGAACAGAAATAATTTCAAATATGTCAGTGATTATATAAATGTAAATGCATTAAACTCTCCAATGAAAAGTTAGAGACAAAAAAAAAAGATAACCATAACACCATTACTGAATGTTAAAAAAAAAAATTGTTGCTACAGTTGGTTTATTCAAATCAGTATCCAACACACTGCATTTGGTTGACATGCTCTTAAGACTTTCAATATGTTAACAGTTCTTTCTCCCTTTCTTCCCTTTGTCATTTATTTGTCCAAGACGCTTAGTCACTTGTCCTGTAAAATTTTCCACTTCCACAGTTGGCTGACTGTGGCCCCATGGTGTCCTTTACAAGTTCTATCCTCTGTATTTTCTATAAACTGGCAGTTAGAAGCTCGATCAGATTCAGATTGGGGGGTGGGTGGGGCATAAATACTTATAGGTGATGTGTTGCATGTCATTTTAATGGGACCTTAGCAGATGAGGTCAGATTTGTCTTTTTATAAGCTCTCTATAATGACTGTGTGGTGAATGGATTTCAGGGAGGGAGGCTACAAGCCAGAGTAAACAAGTAGGTAACTGCAGAAATAGTTCATGAAAGAGATGAGGATCTGACATGGGTATGGGAAAAAGATGATTTCAGATTTAGGGAGGAAGAAAAGTCAGCAGATACTGGAAACCGATTTCAAATTGAGGGTGAGGGAGAAAGGAGTTTCTATCTAGTTTGCATACATGGGTAAGATAGAGAACAAAGGAAAAGCAGGGTTTTTTTGGGGTGGGGGGAGGGTTCCTTCAGTTTTAGCCACAAAGAAATGACTGGACCATCCAGGTAACGTCCACGAGGCAGTGAATAATACTGACTATGAGTTCCATGGAAAGACGGTCATCAGCAACACATGCAGCTAAAACCAAGAGCAGATCCATTTACTCAGAAAGAGTGAGAAGCCAGCCAAGGGGCAGATAAAGAGCCCATACTGAAGACAGAGCACAAGGGAGAGTGATGGGTTAAATGCATCCGAAAAGTACATTGGGTCTGGTCACTAAACAATCACCGATGTTGTTGCCCAGAACAGTTCCAGAAGAATGACTGCAGTAAAAACCCTTGACTTGAGACGTGAGTAAGTAGAGAGAATACGGATTGTTCTCTTCCTAGTTTAAAAAGGGAGATATAGAGGACTTCCCTGGTGGCACAGTGGTTGAGAATCCGCCTGCCAATGCAGGGGACACAGGTTCGAGCCCTGGTCCGGGAAGATCCCACATGCTGCGGAGCAACTAAGCCCGCGAGCCACAACTACTGAGCCCACGTGCTGCAACTACTGAAGCCACCGCGCCTAGAGCCCGTGCTCCGCAACAAGAGAAGCCACCACAGTGAAAAGTCCGCACACCACAACAAAGAGTAGCCCCCACTCGCCGCAATTAGTGAAAGGGTTAAAGGAGGGTTATTTTGGAATGATACATGAGCTCACTTAAAGAACAGCAGATAATTACTTATCGATTAGACTAGATCTCTCTGAAATTCTCTGGAATTCTGTTATTCTATGAATGCAATCAGGCACAGGAATATGAATATGAAAAATGTATCATAACAACTACCTAAAGCATAAACACCATGATCTTCCTGTTTATGGGGAAATTCTGACTTAATTAGGGACTGTGTATATAAAAGCAAGGCTATGCCCTTCCGAAGCCAAGCCCTCCTCCACTTGGGTTCTCTACCCCATTTGGCCTCCTCAAGGTTCTTGCTCATTCAATTACCACCTTTTTCTCTATTTCCCATTCATCTCCCTCTTTACCAGTTCCTTCCTCCCCTGAGCACTGACACATGCTCAGTACCTCCCATCTTTTAACTTCCATCCTACTCTCCATACCATTTAGCACAGTGTTAAGAGCACAGCTAGCTAGGCTGGGTTTGAATCCTGGTTCAGTTGCTTAACTGCTGTGTGCTCACAGAGAAATTGCTAAACATCTACAGAAGCTCTGGCTCCTCATCTAAAAAATAAGGTGTGGCGGTGGTAAGAAGAACCACTTCCAGGGGGTGGGGAGGAGGGGCTGTGAGGCGCGGCACTACCAGTTATTGAGCAGCTAACGTTCTTACTGTTCAGCTAATCCTCTTCCTTCGCTTCAGAGCTTCTTCAAGGAGCAGTCTCTACTTTGTCATACTCACCAAGGTGATCTCCTGGTTCTTAAATCCAAGGAACTCGTTTCAAACTGTATCTACCTGACCAGAGCACTGAGCTCTGACCTTCTCCAAACTGTCTTTCTCCCTTAAGGCCCACGCAACCACACTGGACCTGCTCCTGCTTCCAAGGCCACTGTTTGCAGGCTGCTCCTTCTCATGCCTGCTCCTTCAGTGATGACACCTGCAAGGCATTTGTCCCTCTTCACTGCTGTCATCTCACCAGGCAACCCCGTCCACGGCCTGACAACCTGGCACAGGCACGCACTCAAATATTTACTAAGTGAACATTTCCCAAATCATCACCTTTGGGCCCAGCCCTCTGTCCTGTGCTCTAGACAACTGTAAACTGGTTATCTCCAAGTGGATATCAGACAGGATATCCTCCAAACTCAGCTCTTTGCCTTCCTCCCCAAATCCGTTCCTTCCCCTTACTCCCTGACTCGGTGCATGGCTCAATCCTTGAACTCTTGGATGATCAGGCATTGATTTCTGCTGATTCTACCTTTTTAATCGCTCTCCAGTAAGATCCCTCCACACCACCTCCATCTTAGTTCAACTACTCATTATTATTATTTTTTTAACCTAGATTACTGAAGTAACTTCATGCTGATCTATTCTCACTCTGTTCTAACCCACTCTTTATGATGCTTTCAACGTGATCTCTAAAAAACACACATTTGAACCATTTAAAATTCCTTACTTCCCCATCACTTACACATGAAGTTCCAATTCCTTAACCTGGCATGTACAGGCCTGTTTGATCTGATCTCAATAAACTCTGTTCAATCCTCTGCTGTTCCCTTGAAGCCTAGACTTAAATGAACTCCTTTCAGGACTGAGAATATATCTCTGGCCTGGCGACCTCCTACTAATCTTTTAAGATTTAGCTCAAACCTCAACTCCTCTAGAGCATTTTTTCCCTGGCCACTTACCCCAAACCTGGTCAAGTTCCTTATTCCATCCCTTAGTGCTCTAACAAACCTTTGTACTTGTATTCCATGACGAGTCATACTGCAAATACTCACTGATCTATTTCTCTACATCTCCCTCCATCCGTAGAGGGCAAGAGCCCTGCCCTTTTCACCCCCAGTACTCAGCAAGTTACAAGCACCCAATGCTCAGCAAGTTACAAGCACCCAATGAACATTTCTAGAATTAACCCTCCCACCTTCGCCATCACTCCCTTTCAAAGTCACTCTATTGTTCTTTAGCCCCATGGATATTTGTCCTTCAGTTTTGTGGGATCTCTGCCCAATAATGGAGGCAGTACTGGTTCACCTAATCTCCACAACTACCTATGGGGTGGGCTTACAGTGAATGGAAAGTGAGTGCTGAACCAGGATTTGAACACAGATCTATTTGATTCAAAGTCATTTCCCAAAGTTCAGCTTCTGTGATTCCTTCAAATGTACCTCTTTTTCACCTCAAAACTTAATGTCTTTACTTATCAACTCTCTTCTTTCCCTCTTCTCTGAGAGGGAAACATCTCTCCTTGCAAAGATTAACTCCCTTCAGCTGCACCTTCTTATTCCCTCTGGACCTGCCTCATCTGAGACTTTTCCCCTTCAAATTCTTCCCCTCCCCACCTCAAAAAATAACTTCAACCTGTTTTGTTCTAGAGCAGTGGTTCTCAAAGTGTAGTCCCAGACCAGTAGCATCAGCATCACCTGGGAACCTATTAGAAATGCAAATTCTCAGGCATCAACTTGGGTTAATGAGACCCACTAAGTGAGAAACTTGGGGTTGGGCCAAGGAAACAGTTTTAAAAAGCCCTCCAGGCGTAGTCACATCAAAAATAAACAGGTGAAGCTAATTTTAATAATTTATTTAACCCAATATATTCCACTTCAAATGTAATATTTAAAAAAGATTTTGCATTCTTTTTTGGTACTCAGTTTCAAAATCCAGTACATATTTTACACTTTTGGCACAATTCAATTTGGACTAGACACACTTCAAGCACTTAACAGCCCTCCGTGGCTGGTGACTACAGTACTGTACAACGCAGCTCTAGAAATTATAGCTTTGAACCTCAATGTTCAGGACAGCACTAAGACGAAAGGGAGCGCCCCTAAACCTGCTGCCTGCTTCTGGCAGCAGGCTCCTCACTGCACACAAGGCTCCTCGTCACAGCCTACCCTCCTGTGTCAGGAAAGCTGAACTTCAACATACCAGGACCCTTTGTGCCTCTGCATGGGCGGCTTCCTGGCTGGGAAGCCTCTACGTTGCCCCTTCTCACTTTCTCCCAAACTGCTTCTCATTATCTCATTCAGGGTATTCAACCAAAATCTACTTAGAGCTCATCAAGCCAGCAACTGTCTGGGCCTTGGGGATATAGCAGGGAAGGAAACAGACAAATCCCTTGCTCTCCTGGAGCCTACATTCCTATCAACTTGTGCTCCCAAGGAAATAAAGCACAGAAAGGAAGTTTGTGGGGGCTTATGATTTTTAAAATGTGCTCAGTAAAGGCCTCACTGAGTGTGAGAAGTTTGAGCCAAAATCTGAGAGATGAGTAAGAGGTGCCATCTCTGGAAGAGGGTCCAGGCCTAGGGAACAGTGATACAGAGGCCGAGTGGGAGCGTGCCTAGTGGTGGTGGTGATGGGGAGCCTGAAGTGATGATGCCAGAGGGGATCCAGGGGGAGGAGACCGAGTGAGAGAAGGCAGGAAGGACAGGAGTACCAGACTGCACAGGGTCTGTGGGCCCTGGTTAAGGGTTGGTTTTATCCTCAGGTGAGATGGAAAACCTATGGCAGGGTCCAGCAGGGGAACAAGATCACTCTGGCTGCTGGGCAGAGACCAGATCATAGGAAGATTAGGGCAAACAGGAAGACTGATTAGGAGGCAATAATCCAGGTAAAAGAAACAATGGCTTAGACTGGGGTGGTAGCAGCAGAGGTGGTGAGATGTGGCCAATTCTGAATGTATGCTGAAGGTGGAACTGTTGAGGTTTGCTGATAGGGTTTTGCCCAAGGGTCTCTGGGAAAAGAGTGTCCCTGGCAGGCTCATGTGTGGCTAGAGCACAGTGAGTGATGACAGGTGGCGGCAGAGAGGTCAGGTTCACTGGTGCTATTCTGATGGACTCTCAGGCTGGCAGTGGGGAGAGGCCATGGGTGTGTGGCAATAAGGATGGAGGTGAGCAAGCAGAAAAGTGGATGTGCCAGGGGCACAGGGAGCTGTGTGGGCATCCCCCTGCACTCAACAGTAAAGAGCACCTAGTGCCCACCTTAAAGTCTTCCTCAATTCCCAGAGGCAACTGCAGAGTTTGCCACTGGCTTTTTGTGCCACCCTCTAATGTGGCACATGTAACACAGCACAGTGATGTCCAGTCCAATCCCGCATCTGTCTCTGTCAGCTCCAAAGGCAGGGTCACTCCCTCATTCACCTCTGGTCTTTTCAGCACCAGAACGGGACCTGACTCATTAATACCGCTCAGTAAACAGACCCCTAAATTTTGTTCGTTGGGATTGGCTAGTTTGCCAAACCAGCTCATACCTGATTTGATGAAAAGAGGTAGGCAGGAGATCAAAAACAACAAAATAAAAACAAACATTTAAAAAGAAATCTCCTAAACCAGTAAGAGTACCATTTATTAGGCACCTATTCTGTGCTAGGCAGAGCAACTCTGCAAAGCAGGTATTATCACCATTTCACAGGGAAGGGAACTAAGGCTTGGAGAGGGTAAAGAGAGCAAAGAGGAAGAAGATCGGCAGTAACTGTAGCTCAGAAGCAGTATCAGAGTGTGTGTGTGGAGTGAACATGGGAGTGATAGCTGCTCACATCTTTTTTGAAAAAAATTAATTAGTTTGTTTTTGGCTGCATTGGGTCTTCATTGCTGTGTGCAGGCTTCCTCTAGTTGCGGCAAGCGGGGGCTACTCTTCGTTGTGGTGCGCAGGCTTCTCATCGTGGTGGCTTCTCTTGTTGCAGAGCATGGGCTCTAGGTGTGCGGTCTTCAGCAGTTGTGGCAGGCGGGCTCAGTAGTTGTGGCTCGCTGGCTGTAGAGCGCAGGTTCAGTAGCTGTAGCGCACGGGCTTAGCTGTTCCGCAGCATGTGGGATCTTCCCCGACGAGGGCTCAAACCCCTGTCCCCTGCATCGGCAGGCGGATTCTTTTATTCTTTTATTTATTTAATTTAATTTAAATAAATGGTGCAGTGGTTGAGAGTCTGCCTGCCGATGCAGGGGACGCGGGTTCGTGCCCTAGTCCAGGAAGATCCCACATGCCCCGGAGCGGCTGGGCCCGTGAGCCATGGCCGCTGAGCCTGCGCCTCTGGAGCCTGTGCTCTGCAACGGGAGAGGCCACAACAGTGAGAGGACTGCGTACCGCAAAAAAAAAAAAAAAAAAAAATGTTTAGGACAAAGGTGTAAAAAGGTTATATTCTTTTTGCTTATTTTTTGGTTTTCCATACATTTGTCAACCCCTGATTCTATGCCAGTGTTCTAGATGTCTCTCGGGATGTGCATTCACATAAGACATTGTCTCTTCATCTTCTGGCACAGTCTGTCCAGGAGTCCTCTGACAAGCTCTTGTGTGGACTGGCTACTGTCATCCTAAGGTCCCTCTTATCTCATATCTTCCTCCTTCTTGGTTCATTTCTTTGTTTTATGAAACACACTCTCCCATAGTTTCCTAAGAAAAAGCATGTAGATTAATTTTTCACATGTCTGAAAATGTCTTCCTTCTACACATGCCCTTGACTCGTATTTTGTCTGGATAGATAAGCCCAGTATGGAGATCATTCTTCAGAATTTGGAAGGAGCTGCACCATTGTCTTTTAGCTCCCTGTGCTGCTGCTGAGAAATTCTAAGTCATTCAATTTCTTAACATTTATTCATCAACCTGACTGGGCCATGGGGTGCCCAGATATTTGGTCAAACATTATTGTGGGTGTGGCTATGAAGGTGCTTCTGGATGAAATTAATACTTGCATCAGTAGACGGAGTAAAGCAGATTGCCCTCCTGATTTGGATGGATCCAATCAAGTGGGATCCTGAACAGAATAAAAAGGCTAAGCAAGAAGGAACTCCTCCTGCCTGATTGCCTTGAGCTGAGACATCGTTTTTTTTTTCCTGCCTGTGAACTCAAACTGTAACACTGGCTCTTCATGGGGTCTGGAGCATGCCAACATTCCGACTATTGGTTCTCCTGGGTCTCCAGCTTGCCGACTGCAGATCTTGGGACTTGTCAGCCTCTGTCACTGTGTAAGCCAATTCATTACAATAAAACCAATCAATACTCCCCTCCCCTCCATATATATATGTCTCCTAATGGTTCTGTTTCTCTGGAGAACACTGACTAATACAATAAAGTATGCAAGGCTTTTATGATTTGACATGTTTATCTCCAGGATTTTTGCTCAATACATCCTTCTCATATTTTCCTTTGCAATTAAAACCTTTTTGTTGTGAAAGCTATCACACATACATGCATACATCAAGAGTTAACAATAAAATGAACACTGTGCATCAACTGCTCAAATTAAGAAACAACAGTAATGGCACTTTAGAACACTGGCACTCAAAGTATGGTCCCAGGACAGAACTAGCATCACCTGGAAGGTTTAAAAACTGCTGAATCTCAGCCTCCCCCTGCTCTGGCTTAGAATCTGCATTTTAACAGGGTCTCCAAGTGATTCACACACACATTAAGTCTGAGGAGCTCTCCTTAGAAGCCCCTGTATCCCTTCTCTTCAACCCCTGACACAGATATCTAATATCCTGATTTTGTGTTAATTGCTTTTAATAATAGTTCTACCACCCTCATTTAATCTATCCCCAAACAACATACCACCTAGTCTTGAAAAGGGAGGGCAAGCAAACACCAGCCATGCAAGAAGCAAGCTGCACTGATCTCACTGGACAGAGGCTCCAGAAGGAGGTGAGCAGAGCAGTCTTGGGTCATGGTCTGACTTCTGCTTCTATGGAAGTTGACAAGGTCCCCTCTGAGGAAGTTGCAAGCGAGGTCATGAGTGAGTCTTGGGAAACACAGGTTTCTCCACAGTTGGGCACATGGCAAGACATGCAGCATGTAGACCAGGCGCTGGACATGCAGCAGAAGTCTGGTCAGTGAGAGTGGGCTGCTCTGTACTTCTGCTTCTAAGCCCAACGTGGCCTACCTCCCACTCTCAGGGAAAAGCTGAAAACTTCCATGAGTGTCCTTGGCAAAGCATGAAAGGAGAGACATGATCAATACAGGCCATCCTGGTATCATTTATCATCCTCCTCCAAGTGAACCCCTGTCATTTTTTTTGTTGTTGGGTCTCCTGTTTTCTGTATCTAATGTCTTACTCTTTCTTGATTTATTCTTTCAATATTGATGGAGTATTTCTTGCAGTAGCTTCTTAAAAAGGGTGACAGGTAAAATTTTTTAAATCCTTAATTTCTGAAAATGACTTTATTCTATACTCATTCTTGTTGTATACTTTGCCTAGGTATAGAATTCTAGGTTGGTAATCATTTTACTTCAGAATTTCAGCATTGTACTGTTGTCCTCTTGATTCCTATGGTGCCGCCAAGAAGTCCAAAGATACTCTGATTCTTGATATATGACCTAGTACCCTAGCCTCCCCATGCTGGAAGTTTGTATCTCTTCTTTAAACTGAATGTTCAGAATTTATAACTGGCGTGGGTCTATTTTCTTCCCCAGTGCTGGGCACAGTGCGCCCTTTTAATCTGGCAACTCATGCCCTTAAATTCTCAAATTATTATTATTTTTAAAATATTTATTTTCCTTATTTTTTTGGCTGCGTCAGGTCTTAGTTGCGGCATACGAGATCTTCGTTGAGGCACGTGGGATCTTTTGTTACAGTGCGCAGGCTCTTCGTCGCAGCGCTCGGGCTTCTCTCTAGTTGCGGCGCTCAGGTTACTTTCTAGCTATGGTGTGCAGGTTTTCTCACTCTAGTTGTGACGTGCAGGCTCCTGGGAGCATGGACTTTGTAGTTGTGGTGCGCAGGCTCCAGAGCACGTGGGCTCTGTAGTTTGCAGCATTCAGGCTCTCTCGTTGAGGCACACGAGCTCAATATTGTGGCGTGCGGGCTTAGTTGCCCCACAGCATGTGGGACCTTAGTTCCCCGACCAGGGATGGAACCCACGTCCCCTGCATTGGAAGGTGGATTCTTTACCACTGGACAACCAGGGAAGTCCCTCGAATTATTTTTAAAATCATTTCTTTCTTCTAGTAACTTCTATTTTTCAGGTGTTCAACCTCCTACACTGGTCCTCTAATTTTCTTCTCTATTTTCGGCTTTGTCTTCTTTTTCTTTACTTTTTGGGAAAATTACTCATATTTCATATGTATAGTTCACGCACATATTTCATATTTTTATAATATTTCCAAGATTTTGTTTTCTGAATTAAAAAATTATTGTTTCATAAATACAATATATCCTCTTATCCCTCTCATTAACGTCTCATTGGCCAAAGCAAGTCATATATCCAAGCTCCAAATCAAGGAATGGGGACGTATACTATATTATACACCTATATTATATAGTATATAGTATAATATAGTATACTATAATATAGTATATTATAGTATACTATATTATAATATAGTATAATATAGTATATATTATATTATAGTATATTATATTATATATAGTATATTAATATACTTTAATTATAATATTATAATTAATTATAATATATTATATTAATAATTAATTAATATAATATTAATTATATTATAATATAACTATAATTAATAATATTATATTATATATTATATTATATTATACTTATATTATAATATAGTGTAATATAGTATACTATATTATATTATTATATAATATACGTATATTATACGTATATTATACGTATAATATATGT
This sequence comes from Pseudorca crassidens, assembly GCF_039906515.1. Lineage (NCBI taxonomy): Eukaryota > Metazoa > Chordata > Mammalia > Artiodactyla > Delphinidae > Pseudorca > Pseudorca crassidens. The sequence continues at coordinate 137,528,581 of NC_090298.1, read as the reverse complement.
ATATTATACACCTACAAGGGTGTAGGTGTATAATATGACCCAAAGAGTGAAGAATTGAAACCAAACCTCCACACAACTAAGGGATATGACATATTCCCATGAATAACAGTGACTCATTTTAGCAGTGATAAGGGATGAAAGTCAGGGGAGAGGTGGAAAAGGGAGGGCATCAGTAGGCAAGAAGATATATAGTTAAAAAGTGCCCCAAGTACAGTAGTTCCCCCTTATCCAGGGGGTTGCACCCCCAGTGGATGACTGAAACCAGGGATAGTACTGAAATCTATACATTTCACTTAAAGGAAGCACTTTACACTTTCTCTTTGGCATCTCTGAAATTCTGGCATCACCACTCTTGTGTTTTGGGGCCATTATTAAGTAAAATGAGGGTTAGATGCACTTAAATACCGTGACTATCAATCTGATAACCCAGATGGCTACTAAGTGACTAAAGGGTGTATAGGGTATACAGTGTAAATATGCTAGACAAAGGGATGATTCATGTCCCCAGGGGGACAGAGCACAAGATTTCTTCACACTACTCAGAATGGCACCTAATTTAAAACGTATGAATTATTTCTAAAATTTTCTACTTAATATTTTCGGACAATGGTTGACCTCAGGTAACTGGAACAGTGGAAAGCAAAACTGCAGATAAGTGGGGACCGCTCTAATTCTGATATACATGACACTCTGCCACAGAGTATCCTTTTTTAAATAAATTTATTTGTTTGTTTATTTTTGGCTGTGTTGGGTCTTCATTGCTGCACACGGGCTTTCTCTAGTTGTGGCCAGTGGGTGCTACTCTTTGTTGTGGTGCACAGGCTTCTCATTGTGGTGGCTTCTCTTGCTGTGGAGCACGGGCTCCAGGCGCACAGGCTTCAGTAGTTGTAGCACATGTGCTCAGTAGTTGTGGCTTACGGGCTCTTGAGCTCAGGCTCAGTAGTTGTGGTGCATGGGCTTAGTTGCTCCACGGCATGTGGGTTCTTCCCGGACCAGGGCTCAAACCCGTGTCCCCTGCACTGGCAGGCGGATTCTTAACCACTGCATCTCCAGGGATGTCTTGATATGCCTTTATTAAGAAGCCCTTATTAGGGACTTCCCTGGTGGTCGAGTGGTTAAGACTCTGTGCTTCCAATGCAGGGGGCACTGGTTCGATCCCTGGTCGTGGAACTAAGATCCCACATGCCAGCAAGGTGTGGCCAATAAATAAATAACTAAAGCCCTTATAATTGCTAAAAATTTTCCAAGCATATCGTTTGGAAAATTATAGTTTTTGTCTTGTAATTAATTTTTAAAAAATTGTGGTCACGAACCTATCTATGAAACAGAAGTAGAATCAGGAACATAGGGAATAGATTGGTGGTTGCCATGGGGTTGGGGGGAGAGGGTTGGATGGGGAGTTTGGGATTAGCAGATGCAAACTGGTATATATACTGGGAACTGTATTCAGTATCCTGTGATAAACCATAATGGAGAAGAATATGAAAAAGAATGTATGTATCTATGTACAACTGAGTCACTGCTGTACAGCAATAAGTAACACAACACTAATTCAACTATACTTCAAAAATAATTTGTGGTCAAAAACCATATCATAAAAGTTACCATCTTTTTTATATGTACAGTACAGTAGCGTTAACTATATGCACACTGCTGTGCAACAAATCTCTAGAACTTTTCATCTAGCAAAACTGAAACTCTACGTCCACTGAACAACTCCCACTCTCCCCTTCCCTCCAGCCCTTGGCAACTACCATTCTACTTTGTGTTTCTAAGAGTTTCACTATTTTAGATATCTCAGATAAGTGGAATCATGCAGTATTCCTCTTCCTGCAATTGGCTTATTTCATTTAGCATGATGTCCTCAAGGTTCATCCATGTTTCAACATACAAGATTTCCTTCCTTTTTAAGGCTTAATAATAGTCCACTGTATGTATACAGCACATTTTCTTCATCCATTCATATCTGTTGATGGAAACTCAGATTGCTTCCACCTCTTGGCTACTATGAACAAGGCTGCAATGAACATGGCGGTACAAATCAGGGCCTACTGTCTTAGCTCTGTCAACTCCACCTCTGAAATGATCCCAGCCTAAAAACATACAGCTTCTGACTCTCAATTCAGAGCTCCTTCCACAATATCATTAACATTCATTCAACAGATGCTTGCTGACTGCCAAATATGTGTGAGGTCTGGTGCTAAACTACTGGTCTTGCTCTCAGATTGCTCATAGTATAATGGAGAGCGGCAAACACGCTAATTAAAGCTCAGTGTGGTTGTTCTGGCATAGGTTTAAGTACCTAGCCTGGCTAGAGGAGGGACTTAGGAAAGAGGTCCTAGAGGAGATGGCACATGAGCAGAGCTCTGAATGGTGAGCAGGTGTCAGGCATTATGAGACTAGGGAAGGGCATACGCGTAAAGACACCTAGAGAAATCAGGCCATTTTCAAAGAACTGCATTCAAAGTATTTTAGGGACCTTGGAGTGTTGCACATGGGTTTCATTCCCATGGTGCCAGATGCCACCCCAATGACATGCTGCTCCAAATGTTCACCGTATACCAGTCTCTTCTGTTGCTCTGCTAGGCACAATAGTTCTTCACTGACTTAAGGGCCTTGAGCACTTAAATTGCCAAAGTTTGGCCTGCGAGTTGGGATGCTTTGAATTAAGACTGCCATAGAGTGGGCAGCAGGAGTGGTGATATTTTTCATTTAAAGACATCATTCTTCCATCCTCAACTAACCAAATAACATAGAGCTCTTCAAATGAATGCTTAATATGAATAAAATACATGCAGGCAATGCACAGTATTTTATGCAGGCAACAAAACTCACGACAAGGCTCCATGCTCTTGAACTCTCCCTTAGAAAAGTGAGATGGTACTCACAGGGTTGTATAGTATTATTTGTATTTGAAAAATGAAGCAAACTTTTTCTGACAGAAAGCTGATTAACTTGAAAATGGAGACTCATTTTGCCAATTAGGTAGACATTTTTCATACATTAAACAAGCTACAGTCACAGCTCTAAGGTTTTGATGAAAATATATCTAAAGCAAATAAAAATGTTTTATCAAAAAATACTGTATTGGCAAAGGTGTATTGAAATGAACAGTATTTTGATTTTCCCAACCAATTTTGAGTATATTAGGTTAAACAAGGTCCTTCTAAGTGAAAGAATAACAGGTATAATCAACAATCAATTGATAAATGTAAAGCCTTTGTGTTTCATTTCTCCATAACTGAGAAAGTGAATGACTGACGACTAGATTATCCTTTTGTAAGTGAGATGGTTTCTAATTCTCTGCTTTCATTAAAGTTGAAAGTGTACCAAACCAAGCTGTCGTCTAATTGGTAAATTAATTTTGATGATACATATCACTGTGTGATTTTTGGCATACCAACTCAAATTTCAAAAACTTGATTAACATTGTATAATTATATTTCTTCCTTTTATACTTATATGAACAAGGATTACTGGAACTTAAATGTATAAAAACAAACAAAAAATAGGAAAAGAATTAAGAACTATCATTTTGTCAGCAAGTAATATTCATCCACAGTTATGTGAACAAATTGAGATGGGAAAAGCCTCATCCATCTCATTAAGGGAGGCATGTATAATAAACCTGTACTTTTTTTGCTTAATTATTTATAAAAATTTATAATGTGCTTGTTATTTGTTGTATACTAATTTACTGTAATTCCACTTACTGAAATAAGAAATATATATAACACACAGAACCTATAAATGCTACATATATTCTTTTGTATAAATCGACTTTTTTTTTGGCCACGCTATGTGGCTTGTGGGATCCTAGTTCCATGACCAGGGATCAAACCTGGGCCCTCAGCAGTGAAAGCGTGGAGTCCCAACCACTGGACTGCCAGGGAATTCCCTATAAATCAACTTTTTTTTTTTTTTTTTAAATTTTCCATTTCCTTCTTCTTTTTTTTTTTTTTTAATTTATTTATTTATTTATTTATGGCTGTGTTGGGTCTTCGTTTCTGTGCAAGGGCTTTCTCTAGTTGCGGCAAGCAGGGGCCACTCTTCATCGCGGTACGTGGGCCTCTCACTATTGCGGCCTCTCTTGGGAGCACAGGCTCCAGACGCGCAGGCTCAGTAGTTGTGGCTCACGGGCCTAGCTGCTCCATGGCATGTGGGATCTTCCCAGACCAGGGCTCGAACCTGTGTCCACTGCATTGGCAGGCAGATTCTCAACCACTGCGCCACCAGGGAAGCCCTATAAATCAACTTTAAAAAGAGCAAAAAAGGGAATTTACTGTATAGTAATAACCTATAAGAGACAAGAATATGAAAACGGATATATATGTGTGTAGGGCTGAATCACTTTGCTGTGTGCCTGAAACTAGCACAGCACTGTAAATCAACTATACTCCAATTAAAAAAAAAAAAGAAAGAAAGAAAAGGAAAAAGAAATGCAAGTTCCAAGAAAAAGGAATGATTTAACATTTCTGTTAGAACTTCCCTGGTGGCACAATGGTTAAGAATCTGCCTGCCAATGCAGGGGAAGTGAATTCGAGCCCTGGTCTGGGAAGATCCCACATGCCACGGAGCAACTAAGCCTGTGCGCCACAACTACTGAGCCTGCGTCCAACAACCAGTGAAGCCTGCACGCCTAGGGCCCGTGCTCCACAACAAGAGAAGCCACTGCAATGAGAAGCCTGCGCACCACAACAAAGAGTAGCCCCCGCTCACTGCAACTAGAGAAAGCCTGCGCACGCAGCAACGAAGACCCAACGCAGCCAAAAATAATAAATTAAAAAAACAGGGACTGCCCTGGTGGCACAGTGGTTAAGAAACCTCCTGCCAATGCAGGGAACACGGGTTTGAGCCCTGGTCCGGGAAGATCCCACATGCCGCGGAGCAACTAAGCCCTTGCGCCACAACTACTGAGCCTTGCTCTAGAGCCCGCGTGCCACAACTACTGAGCCCACGCGCCTAGAGCCAGTGCTCCGCAACAAGAGAAGCCACCGCAATGAGAAGCCCACGCACCGCAACAAAGAGTAGCCCCCGGCTTGCCTCAACTAGAGAAAAGCCCACATGCAGTAAAATAAATAAATTAATTAAAAAAAAATAATAAACCTTCTTAAAATAAACAAAATTTCTGTTAAAGAAAAGCATTCTTTAAATGGTTGATGAAAGCATATCACTAAGGTATTCAGGTTCCACTGGCAACATTTTAAAAAATGATATAACCATTTTATTTTTAAATGTTAGTATTTATAGTTCTCTGGAAGTTATATCCTCTGCAACTATAAACAGCATTTTTACCCTTTTTCTTTCCTCTTTTTAAAATAGTTGATTCACATTAAACATATGTAGCACTTATGTGTTACATAAATTTCTTATTTCATATATTTCACTTAATAAATTGTTACAGTAATTTAATATACAATTGATTAACACAACCAATGCATTATAATTTTTCATAAGCTTAAAAACTTAGGATGAAAAGTTCAAAATGTCAACATAAAATGTGTGAGGCAGGATTCACAATGTTTCAAAATTATTCAGTCCAAACACCCAGTATCAAAGACAAAGCTTTTCGTGATATGACTCCTACCTTTCCAGTTTTATCTTCCAGCCTCTCTGGCACTTTAAGCCTTAAATTCAAAGATTTACTCACTGTCATAATTTTGTGCCTTTGCTTAGTTTCCCACAGAAATCAAAATCCTATTAGATGCCCACTGATAAGAGCTCAAGTCCGCATGCATATTAGCCTATTAAATGTTTGGAAATATCCTAAATAAAGGAAACTTTAAATTTGTTTATCTCAGTGTCACCCAAATTTGCTCAACTCTAGAACTCTTTTAACAGCCTATGAAATTAGCGTTTCATACAACGCCCTTTGGGAAAACATCTGGCAAAATATTAAGACCCATTTTAAAAGTCAAGTCTTTAAAACTTACCCAACTTCACCCAAGGGGCATCCCTTTCCTAGTATTCCCACAGGCTTTTCAGCCCTCAACAGGGCTTTGCAATGAACTGTTTACCACCTACTCCCCAAGAGACTGCATGACACACAGGTCTGGCACCACCACAATTTCTGGCTCCCAGCAGGAGCTCAATGTTGGTTGAACAAATAACCAACTTAAAGATGGAAATAGAGACTTCCTTGGCGGGCCAAGTGGTTAAGACTCTGCTCTCCCAATGCAGGGGGCACTGGTTCAATACCTGGTCGGGGAACTAAGATTCCGCATGCTGCAGAGCGTGCCCCAAAAAAACCAAACCAAAACAAAAAAAAACCCCAAAACACAAAACTCAAAAAAACAGGAAATGAAGAAAAGGAGTGGATAATTCCCAAGTTTCTACTTTGCATGAACTGGACTAGAGAAAATACTCTGAAGAAACATAAGACTGGCAAGAAAAAGGGAGAGTCCCTTTTGGACATGTGGGAAATCAAAGTGGAAATGTCCAATAGACAGCTGGATCTGAACCTTGGTAGAGATATCTGGAGAATCTCATTATTACAGGTGATAGATGAAGCCATGAAAGAATCAATGACAGGAACTTCCCTGGTGGTCCAGTGGTTAAGAATCCGCCTTCCAATGCAGGGGATGCGGGTTCGATCACTGGTCGGGGAACTAAGATCCCATATGTCGCAGGGCAACTAAGCCCGCAAGCCACAACTAGAGAGCCCACGTGCCACAACTACTGAGCCTGGGCGCCCTGGAGTCCCGCACACCACAACTAGAGAGAAGCCTGTGCACTGCAACGAAGAACCCGAGCGCCACAATCTTAAGATCCCACATGCTGCAACAAATATCCCACATGCCACAACTAAGACCCGACGCAGCCAAATAAATAAATATTAAAAAAAAAAATCAATGACATTAACCCAGGAAAAGAAAACTGAGTGAAAAAAGTAGAGAATTTAGTTGGTTGGGGACCATGAATGTTTAAAAAGTGTGCAAAGAAAGTTTCTCAAGCCAAAAAAATTGGAATTCCCTTCAACGCCTCCCATTTGCCCCCATCCAATCCATCTAGTCCATCAGCAACCTCTGTCACCTCTGCCTTAAGAAGCTGTCCAGAATCCATCTCCTCCTCTCCATCTGCACTACTACCACCAGCCCCAGCCTAGACATTGCAAAAGCTTTAACTGCATCCACTCTCACCCAGACCAATCCCAGACATCCTCCATCTAGCACCAGAATGGCCTTTAAAAAATGTTAGATCATGTGATGTTTTTGCTTAAAATCCTGCTATTGCTTCTCACTGCACCTGATCTGATCCTTGCTTACTCATACCAGCTGCATACCTGCTGCTCTGGCCATACTGACCTCCTTTCTGTCTTCATGCAAGCTCAGAAAGTTCCTGCCTCCAAGACTTTGTGCTGGTGGTTCTAACTGGAATGTTCTTTTCTGAAACTTTCAGCTGATTCATAAACTCCTGTCATTCAGGCCAAATTAAGACAAAGCTGCTACTACCATATCTAAAGCTGCTGCTACAAATCACTCAGTATCACATAACTCTTTAAATTTTTTCTTAGCATTTATTATAACTTAAAATTAATTTTAAAAATTATTGATCTGTCTCCGTAAGAGCAGAGTTTCAATCTGTCTTGTTCACTGCTGTATCCCTAGCAACTAAAATATGCTCTGGCCCACAGTAGGCACTCAAATATTTGTTGCATGAATTAATAAGGGAAAGCAGGAAGGAGACAAAAAAAGTCAGAAAGCTGGAAAGAAAATCAGAAGAGAGTAGAAGCTAAGAGAAGAGTCTTAGGAAGGAGGAAGTCAAAAAGAATGATGACTAAGAAGCCACTGAATTTGGTAATTCCATCTTTGGTGTCCTTTAAGGGGGCAGCTTTGGAAAAGTAAAAGAGGTAGAAGGCAGATTACAATGGGGCAATGAGTAAATGGGAAGTGCAGTGGAAAGCACAAAGGGAAGGAAGGAGATAGAATACTATTTTGAGGGTGAGAAAAGACAAAAGAAAGGAGAATATGTGCTCCTGTTTCAAGCTAAAGGGAAGGACCCAGTGGGAAAGGGGATACTGAAGATAAAAAAGGAAAGATGGTACTATGACAAGGTCGCAAATGTTACAGGAAGAAATGGGATTCTAAAACCACATTAGTCATCTTTTCTCTAAAATTATCCCATATGATTATAGAACAATGTCTGTTTTATGTTTAGAAATATCTACTCCCTAAAAATAATTTGTTATTTACATAATTCCTACACAAGTTCGGTCTACAAAATCATTATTAAGATTTCACACATCTTATCTTAACTCTTAGAAGGTACACATTGGGTGTTTGGGGTAGAGAGCCATATGTGCAGTGTTCTCACAGGTGGTTCAGAGAACAAAAGTTTTAGGGAGAAAGAGAAGACAGAAAGAGGTATGTATGCAAACGATAAAGCAAATGGGGCATGATGATGACAATGGGTAGAATCTAAGAGGAGGGTATGCAGATGTTCTTTGTACTATTTGTGTAGTTATGTACAGATAAAAGTTAAGAAGAGAGAAGAAAGAAAAAGAGGAAAGAAGAGAGAAAGGAAGGAAATTACAGATTAACATTTTACATGAACTTAAATGCAAAAAATCCTCGACAAAATATGAACATTTTGAATCTAGAGATGTATAAAAAGAGTTCTTAAACATAACACCAAAACACAATTCATAAAATAAATGATTATAAACTGGATTTTATCAAAATTAAATTTTTCTGTCCTGCGAAAGATCTTATTAAAAGAATAAAAAGAAAAAGAAAAAAAAAAGAGAGAGAGAAATACTGCATGCCTAAACTAAGCAGGAAAGGCAACTTCCATGAATGGTTGGCATGCAACTGTCAAATTTCTTGGTAGACTATCACAACGACTTAAGGAGTAAGCAGCAAAAGTGTGACAATGGTGGATAAGGGGATGTGGCATAAACCTTTATAACATTTTACTAAAAGAGGGATTTCCCTGGTGGTCCAGTGGCTGAAGCTCTGCACTCCCAATTCAGGGGGGCCCGGGTTCAAGCCCTGGTCAGGGAACTAGATCCCACATGCATGCTGCAACTAAGAAGTCCACGTGCCACGGCAAGGATCCCGTGTGCTGCCACTAAGACCAGGTGCAGCCAAAATAAATAAATATTAAAAAAAATTTTTACTAAAAGGAAATGTTCAAGCTATTGTAGAAGACTATTTTCATGACAGAATGAATGTATAAAGTGAGTGGATAATTCTCTATTATCTGGCATCCCTAATACAAAGAAGTCAATCTGGACTTCCGTGGTGGCGCAGTGGTTAAGAATCCGCCTGCCAATGCAGGGGACACGGGTTAGATCCCTGGTCCAGGAAGATCCCACATGTCGCGGAGCAACTAAGCCTTGTGTCATAACTACTGAGCCTGTGCGCCACAACTACTAAGCCCACGTGCCACAACTACTGAAGCCCACATGCCTAGAACCCGTGCTCCGCAACAAGAGAAGCCACCGCAATGAGAAGCCCGTGCACCGCAATAAAGAGTAGCCCCCACTCGCTGCAACTAGAGAAAGCCCCCGTGCAGCAATGACGACCCAATGCAGCCAAAAATAAATAAATAAAATAAATAAATTAAAAAAAAAGTCAATCCTATCATTAGAAAACTACTATTTGGTTTTTAATGAGCACACACAGTATGAAGAAAACCTAATGAGGTAATTCCTTGACAATTAGAGTAGAAAAAAGTCTGAAGCACTGTTTCTGATCCATCTCTAACAGTATCTACAGTAGGAAGATAGTGGTCAAGGTTTTGTTGTGGTGGAATATCCTAAGAAGGGGAAAAACATAAGCAGAAGGTGTACTCTACTAGTAATTTGACTTGATCCCTTTTCACTTGTACAAATGGTTTACCAATGGTAACTTTGCTATGAAACGACTGCCTAAGAGTACTACAGGACATTTGGAAAAAAAATAAGAATAATATTCCTTATGTAAGGAATATTAATTAGATCAAAAACATACACAGAATTGTCAAAAATAACAATGACTGAGAGGCACTTTCTCCCCTCCATTTCTCTGGCAAAGCTGTGCTCTCTCTCCAAGCCAAAATCCTACCAAGGCAAGGACTCTCCCCCTCTCTGAACTGAAGGAGCCACTAAAACGGAACAAGCCACTGTGTTCTTAGTGACACTGATCTTCCATTCCTAAAACCCCACTCCAAGGCCAAAGAGCTCACCCAGAATCACTTGGAGACTGAAGTGAAAAAGGTCCTTCTTCCTAGTAAGGAGGTTGAAGAGCAATTCCATTCTAAAGTTTAACTCATGAAATCCATGGGTCAAGGTTTAATGCGATAAGACATCAACATAACATGGCATACCTAATCACCCAAAAGAATGACTGACAGGCCAGACTCAAGTTCTAACACACTCAGAATTAATTTCTCTTCAAACAGCATGTCCAATTTCTCTCTAGTAGTTTAGGACTAAAAATATCATAGGGGATCTAAATTCTTAGTCTCTTTAAACAAACTGAATCACTACTAATATACATTCTAGGGGGTGGTTCAAGGTAACTATGTGAGTGTAAAATTGAGATTTTTATGAGCTTTCACTATTTACTTACACGGAATTACCACCCACAACTCTTTTTAAAAATTAATTAATTAATTAATTTTTGGCTGTGTTGGGTCTTATTGCTTCGCGTGGACTTTCTCTAGTTGTGGTGTGCGGCCTTCTCATTGTGGTGGCTTCTCTTGCTGCAGAGCACTGGCTTTAGGCGCACAGGCTTCAGTAGCTGTGGCACGTGGGCTCAGTAGTTGTGGCTCGCGGGCTCTAGAGCGCAGGCTCAGTAGTTGTGGCACACGGGCTTAGTTGCTCCGCAGCATGTGGGATCTTCCCGGACCAGGGCTCCAACCCGTGTCCCCTGCATTGGCAGGCGGATTCTTAACCACTGCACCACCAGGGAAGCCCACCCCCCACAACTCTTAAAAGTCTTTCCTTTGACTGTGAGCTGCACCCCTCCCTGTCTCCCAGGGCTTACAGTCTGTTTGCAAGACATGTCCTAAAGTACTATGTGACGTTGTGCTTAAAATAAATAGCACAGACAATACATTTCCTAAATGTTTTGACAAAGGAGATTCTAACTGCTGTGGGGTAGGGTGGAAACTGGTTTTAAAGAGGAAGATGAGATGGCCCTGAAGGATGTCAGGATTCTGAAAGGTGATGGGGGAGGGTCCTGCAGGCAGCCTTTCCATTTATGAAATATTTTTCATATCGACACTCATTTCTTTTGAGTCTTATAAAAATCCTAGAGGAAACCAAACACATCCTCAGTTTACAGACAAGAAAAGTGAGGATGAGAAGACTTGACTATGTAAGACTTGATAACAATAAGCAATGAGATGTCCAGTAGCCCAAGCTAGTGTGGGAGAGAATAAGGAAAATAATTCAAACAGAGCATAGGGGCTGTGACACACCTAGCATTTAAAGGGTGAAAGAGACCGAACACCTTAAGACTAATTAGGGAAGAGTACTGCAACAGCCCAGGTGAGACCTTAACAGAGGCATGAATTTAAAAACACACAAATTAAATTGGTAACATTTGTTCTAAACTTTAAATTACCAAGAAAACAACAGCAAGGAACCTTATAATCAGTCTCAGGAAGGAAAACCTCTAACCAACAAATTTCCCGAATATCTACTGAGAACCCAAAGGGCATAATAATTTACCAACAAACTCTAATATCATCAGAGGTTTTAAACAGGCTTATAATGAAAACTGGCTTTGTCAACAGTATTGCTGGAATCACAAATTCACAAATTTCAGGGTTGCCTAAATAAAGAATACCTTTGTACACCTCAATGAGCAGTACTATGTCTTTACTAAGATTTCCAAAGATTCTTGATTTTCCATGCAGAACAGTTTGGTCAACTAAAGGCCGTTTTATTTCCATATTTAAGCCCTGACCCTGCAAAGAGCAAGGACCCAATGAACATTTGCAGAATAAATGAAGCCACTATCACAGGCAACTTAAATGCCAGTTTCTTCCAAAATAAAGTTCTCAAAATTTCGGAATCCAATCTGGAAGAAAAACCTTTCACCGACAGTTCGCCAGCCTTCCCACCCGGGACCTTAATGTAAGGTCCTTAGGGTCATGTTTTCCCAAAGTAACGCCACAGTGCCATTTCCCGCAGATGACAACCACTCAGTCCCTGCCATGTTAGCCTCCCCCGAGTCAGACCAGAGAAGTTGCGGGCACTGGGGAAGTCTCAAAGGGCCCTGGGCGGCGTCAGGGGCAGCATCTCCCAGGAAGGGGCTGCTCCCCGAGCCCTACTCACCGCGACCGGGAGGCCGTGCTCTGGGCCATCGGCGGCGTCGAGGCGGGGGGCCGGGGCGGGCGCCGGGGCCGGGGCCTGAGCTGGGGCCGGGGCGGGCGGCTGCCGGTGCTTGCCGGCGCGCTTGGCCTTGGCCTGGATGCAGCGCTGGTGGAGGGCGAAGGTGTGCTGGCGCTCGAGCTCCAGGCGCTCGGGCGATACGGCCTCATAGCGGGCCTCGCAGGTGCTGTGGTGGCGCCGGCACAGCTCGATGCGCCGGCGGAGGCGCTCCATGACCGCGCTGTGTCGCGGCAGCGCGAACTCCGCCATGGGGCAGGTGGGCAGCACCATGGGCCGCGGGCTGCACGGGCCGGGCCCGAGGCGGGCCTCTCGGGGCCGGCTGGCACGGCAGGCTCCGCTCCCCGCCGGCTGCCCGGCTGCCTCACGGCCACGCCATGGCCCCGCAAGCTGCGGAGCGGGCTCGCGCGCGGCGGGGGTCTTCCTCTGGCCCCGCTCGGCCCAACCCAGGCAGTCGCTCGCTGCCCACCTCAGGCCTCGGCCTGTCCCCGCCGCCCCGGCCCCATTGTTTTCCGCGCCGCCGCCGCCGCCGCCATCTTAAAATTGTTTTCAGGGATCTCGGAAAAGGGCGGGGCTCCGGCAGGCGAAAGCGGCGTCACAGCTGATGAACAGGGACTGCGGCCAAACAGAGAAGGAAGAACGGGCCGCCCGAGGGGCGGGGCCTAGCACGCAAGAGGCGCGCTGGGGCTGCTCCCGTGCGCAGTTTAAAAGGAACTCTCAAGTGAGGCGGAGGGAAGCAGGTGGGCGGGCTTCAGTCCTCCTCACCCAAGTAAGTGACCGACCAGAGCCGGCTCTAAACGCCGCCTCACGCGGACAGGCCCTTCCGGGTCCGCCGCGGAAAGACGGGCAGGCGGCGCGGCGTAACCCGCCAGATCCAGACGCTCCCGGCACCATAGCGCTTCATCATTTTATTCCTTCTGTAGCTTCTTAAATGGGGCTTTGATAAGTTAAAAAGTATCCAGGGTTTTTCAGTGTCAGCTGTTTTCGTTCGACCTCACGGCTCACATTCAGCCTCACAATTGGTAAGAATTGTACACGGGTGAGGTGAAGAGGTTTCTTCTCGCGCTGTTCTGAATCATCGAGACTATATAATCTTCCCTTACATAAATTTTGAACAAATTTCAGAAGTTCAATTACTACAACAACAAAAGCCCTAGCAGACAGGAAGAAGAGGATGTAAGGAGTCTAGCTCCTTTTCTGGTGTGTGGGGGTAGAACTGCAAAGGATGATGCTTCAGTAAAAAAACAGGGAGCCTGGCCTGCAAGCTTTACATTTAAAAGATGGTCTGTTAGGTAAAACTGAATCTCAACAAAATACAACTAAAGACAATTACACTCTAGTATTATACCTAGTAGGCAAAGGGAGTGGGAGACTGTAGGGGAAAAAACAGGAGCAATGAAACTACAGACCGTCTCTGTTGGGCCAAGACAAACTAGAGACAGGTATTGGCACCCTAACTGCTAAAAAGTTAAACAGGAGGTGCCAAAAGGCTGCACAATGAGAGACACCATAAACAGCTCGAACTTTGGTACAGTAACTTATTACTAGGCCAATGAAAATGTTTTACTTTAAAATCAGAAGAAAAAATTGAGTCCTTATTCACATAGTACTTGTTTTTATACAAATGCAGTAAAAAATACAAGTGGCCCACCAAGGCAATAGTGCTTAGGGCTCATGAACGCCATAACATAGTCTTGCTTTTACCATTCTTCAAACATAAATTTTACACCAGAATTAAATAAATTTCTTTTCTAATGGGAAAGATAATCGTAACTAGGAGCAGTACATTTTGGGTACTCTTCAGTAAGCAATTCAAAAGCCTAATAATACTGCATAAAAAAGTTATGGCCTAATGTTCAAAAATATCCCTGAAATATGTAGGAATATATAAAAGATGGAGTCTGATTCTGAACAAAGATTTATTTTCTAATAAATGTTTAAAAGTCGAATGGTTCCCATAAATCTCAAAGAATAATCTACAAATTACCATTCCCTTTCTGAGCTGCTATACCTATTGTAGAACTGAAATACTGAACCCCAATCCAGCAGGAAAAGGATGCAAAGCCTACTCTGAATTATATTCAAATCCACGTGGTGAGATGTAGTAATTATTTCATCGTCCATAATAGTTTCTGCAATATTAGAAAATTTCATGTAGTAGTCAATTAAAGGAAGATCAACCCACTATTGAACCAGTAAAACACACAAATTGAAGGTTATTATGAAAGAAGGTCAGTCAAAAGCAGATGCTTAACACAGGGCTTTAATGTAATACCATTTAGTAACGCAACAATTGGAGAAAAATGAAGAGTATTTTATGGATGAGAGAAACTGAGGAACACATCTGATGGAGTGGGCATTTTACAACAATGGGACAAATAACCAGCATGTAAAATCATAATGTAAGTGCCTTTTAAAGAGCTGAATACTGCTGCTGGTCATTCATTAATGTGTCAGACTTCTAGGTGCACCTAGAAGGCTGCACCTTCAACAAAGAGTGAAAAGAAAACCAAGAAATGACTTTTTGTTTTGTCTTTCTTTTTTTGGACAAACGTTGCTAAATTACCCTTGGAAAGGCAAATGAACAGTCTACTGATTTATACTTGTTATTCCACAGCTCAGCTGGAAGAAACCGTAATGTCAATGGAGGGTAAAGAAGGCAGATTTCTGGAAATGCAATGATCCCACACACTTGCTTCAAGGAGAAACCTGCAGACATATTTTCAGGTCTTGCTAAGTAACTGTTTATTTGCACTCAATACATTTGGGAAAGTCTGCTACATAGCTAAGGTCACTGTGACCACAGAACAACAGATGAAAAGGATAAAGCACTGAACAGTAAGAAAAATGCATCCCACCCTCATAAGAATTTAAGTGAACCAGTAAAAAAAACTGAAGATAAACAAAATAAACAGATACAGCCTTCATCTTTTATGAATATACTTCCTCCCCAATATCTCCCCAATATAAACACTCTGGAGTGTTTATATATTCAGTGCAAGGAACAGTATCATCGGTACATTTGAAACACCTCTGAAAAAACAATAAAGCTAAAAAAAAATCTAATTCTGAATACATTTCAGTGTGGTGTAATAATGATGTTATTACACTATAGTGATGGGGGAGAGGCTCTGATAGCACCCATCTGCATTCCACATGAAAAAACAAACCTAAGATCATTTCTTAAAAATTATACAAGCCACATACTTAAAAAAAGTTTTGAACAGGACTGCTTTATCATGTAATTTAAGACAGAACTGTTACATGAACTGCAAATAAAGACTTAAAAGATTTAGCAGCTACAAAAATCAGAAAACTCATGCTAAAAGTCACTTCTCCATAAATACTTTTAGCCTGTGTTCAATTACAGTCAATTCTGAATTGGCTCGCCTCTGGATTACACTTCTAAAGTCTTTACACGGAGTAAAAGAAATGGTAAAGATGAAGGACACTATTCTATCGTGTACTTTGACCCTGGAAAGGTGTGGGTCTGCTTAATAAAGGAAGAAACATACACATAATCACAGTAAAGCTTAACACTATGCAGAGCTCATAAGCATTTTCAGCAACGGACTGCAAGCTGTGCTGTGAAGACAATGCATAGCAGAGAAGAAAGCTGGGAATTTGGGGAAATTGAGAAGGTAAAACAGTGTCAACACAGTGGAAGATGTGATGAAAACATCTGCCTCTACTCTGGTAGCGTTCCTTAAGAAGCCACCTGCTTGAGAAGGCTGAAGCCCAGACACTCCCAGGGTGTGAAGAATGAATGCCCGAGCGCCACATTATACCACCTCCTCCACTAACTGCAAAGCTGTCTGGGAACTGAGCTGTTCCAAAGGCAAAAGAACACACACACTTCATGGCCTAACCAACATCAAGTGAAAAGTTTTTTTCTTTTTGTATGTCTATTTTTAATACAATTTTAACAGAACCTTTATATAAATTTGGGCTTCCATCCAATCACTCTCCTCAATTTCCTTAGGAGGAATTGAATAATGGAAGCAAGCAAAACAAGATTATAACCACAAATGACTGCACTTTAAACATGATTATCAATTTTAAGGGACAAAGACACGTGAATGTTTTGTAATACCAAACTTAAAAAACAAAATCAGTTACTTCAAATTCAGCCCCCTAGCATTTTTAAAGGTTGGTGTTATTTCTGCATGGACAGATTAATATATTAAATTAAGCCAAGATTTTTAAAGACTGACAAAGTTCTATCACTCTATTTTAAAAAACAAAGATGTTTAAAAACAAAAAAAATACAAGTTAGTTGCTTCATGTTACATTTCACAACCATTATGTTAAATGCTTTCTTTCTACAGAAACAGGGTCCTTTATGTCACAACTGCAATTATTTACTGCTAGATGTTTAAAATTACACGGGCTAGTGTTCAGCTGGAACCTGTTGATGGTGACTCTGAAGGTTTTCTGAGTTTCAACCTAAGATGTGCCAGGTCCTCTCCTAGGACCCACACTTTGCAGGGGAAGGGCAGGGAGAGGAAATCACAGATCAAGTTCTTAAGATTGTTTCACTCTCTTCGTGGCTTTCTGTTTCTTGGTGATCTGTTCAAAATTTCATCCTCCTGTTGGTTGAAAAAACAAGAAATTCACTATAATTAGCATACTTTTTAAAAAAGTAAAAGTTCACCAAGTTTTCAAATGAGCCAGGCTGAGTATAACCCATCTGAGGAAAAACAGGAAAAGAAAAATGATTGGAAGAAAATGCATCAAAAACAATGTTGGCTCAAAGGTGGTGGGATTGTATGTGTTCTAATTCAGTCTTTATTTTCTAAATCTAACCTATAAGCATTTTCTTTAAAAAGGACCAGACACCAGGCTTTCACATGTTATCCTGCTTAATCCTGAATAACTACTGGCCTGTGGACACATTAGTCCCACTTTGAGGCTGAGAAAGCCTCAAAGATTCATGAGGACTAAAGGCTATCAAAGCTGAGTCCCACATAAAACTCAAGACTACAAACCCAGTGCTCCTTCTACTCTACACACACTTATTGTGTGAGGAAGTTTGGGGAATATAAAAACAGACTGGTCCCTACCTGAAAGAACTATGCATTCTAGTTGAGACAGAATACGTCCACTGAAAATATAAACAACATTGACCTTTATCAATACAAGGGCAGAGTTGTGGTAGCTGTAAATGGAAACTGGGTAGTTTCCAGAAAGGATCAGAATGAAACAGCAGTGCTTAGAAAAGGGACCTTGGTAAGAAAGGTGTGGACTATTCTCTTTCCCTCATACCTCATATCCAATCCACCAGAAAATCCAGATCAGAAGCTCACATCCTTCTCTCCTATCACCCTGCTCTGGGCCACCATATCTTGCCTGGATTATTACAGTAATCTCCTAACTAGGCTCCTTGATTCTCCCTGGTCTGTGAAAAATATAGCAGCCAGAGTAATCAGGTCTGATCACTCCTTTGCCCCAAAGCCTACAATGGCTGCCCATTTCACTAGGAGGAAAAGCCAAGCCCCTACAACAGCCTAGGAGGCCTCACCTAATCTGGAGCCTTCCCCATGTTCCTTTGCTCCACCCTCTTAATCTACTGACCGTACTGGCCATCTAGACTACCACTTCAGGCCCTTGTACCGGCTGTTCTCTCAGGAATGCTCTTCCCATGGACATCTCCATGGCAAAGTCCTTTATCTCTTTCAAGTCTTTGCTCAAATGTCACCTCTCCACTGAGGCCTACCTACCATCTTTTAACATTACATACAACACACCCCGCCTCCAGCATTTCCAATACCTTTTCCTGTACAACTTTTATTTTTCATAGCCCATTGCTTTTTAACATACTGTTCTCATTTACTTCCTTATAACGTCTACTGCTTACTGTCTGTTTCCTTCCACTAGAATTTAAGTTCCCCAGATGTAGCGTATCTTTGTCTGTCTTGTTCACTAACAATACCTGGTACACAGTGGGTACTCCACAAATATTTATTGAATGAACGAAAGAATGACTCCATCAGCAAGAGGGATAAAAATTTTAGAATGCAGTGATTTGTCCAATAAATATTTTTAAGGGCACAGTGAGGAGAGGTAGATGATGACACAGAACTGTAAAATAATAACCTGAAGCTGCCATCTTAGAAAGCATTTTGTTAGTCTTTCCTTACCTTCTATTTATTACAGAAAACCATTTTCAGCACAGAAAATACTTTTGAGATTCAGATGTAATTTGAAATTTAATTTTTTAGTGCTAAGAATTCCACTTTTACAAAATTGGCTGTAATGGAATTTTTACTGCCACAGCCATTGAAAATTACCCTATGAAAATACTCTCTACTTAAATGTACCTTCACTGAGTTGCTTGAAACATTAAGATATACTCTCCCCCTTTCTATTACCTCTGCTTTAGGTTTCCTATCTTCCTCCTCTTGACTGACAGTGCCACCATCTTCTTCAACGTCACTTTTTTGCTTCTCTTCTAAGACAGAAAACAAAGCAAAACAACTGAGCAAAATCTTATACTTGTTTTTGGTAACTAGAAAATCAGCATTAGAACACACCTCTAGAGTCTGAAACAATCTTGACAGTAACTTGCTTATAAGGGTTTGAAACATCTTCTTAGGATGTTGGTTTAAAGCAGATATTTTGGGGTCTACTTCTTACCAAGTTTCTCTTCACCTTCCTCCTCCTCATCTCCCTTTTCCTTTTCCTCTTCCTTTTCTTCTTCGTCCTCCTTCACATCTGGTTGAGGAGCATCAGTCTTCTTGTACTCCACAGGACTGGGCTGTTTCTGAAATATTCCCCCA
This sequence comes from Pseudorca crassidens, assembly GCF_039906515.1. Classification (NCBI taxonomy): domain Eukaryota; kingdom Metazoa; phylum Chordata; class Mammalia; order Artiodactyla; family Delphinidae; genus Pseudorca; species Pseudorca crassidens. The sequence goes on along the minus strand of NC_090298.1, from coordinate 137,509,480 downwards.
AAGCATGACAGTTTTGTTCACATTTTATGTATTACGTTACCATATAATTACCGAAGGTCTATGAGCAAAGTTCTGTACAAAGGCTATATGCTGGGGTAGATACAAAGAAATGAGTAAGATGGAATTCCTGCTTGAGAGCTTCCTCTTCACTGAGCATGTGTATGGTTCAAGGTAGAAGGAACAGTAGAAGCAAAGGGGTCAGGCAGGAATGTGCAAGTCTAACTAGTCAAAGGTGACTGAGGTACAGATATGCAGAATAGTGGTGGGGGGATAAGGCTGGAAAGGAAGATTGGGGATCAGGTTACAAAACATCTTGAATGCAAGGTGAAGCATAATCCTCATTTAGTAGAAGTAGAGGGTCTAAACAAAATTTTCTTTTTTTTTGATTGCATATAACAAAGGCTAAAGAATAAGGCTGTATCAGCCCTACATGTGTTTTGCGGGGGGAAGGGAGGGTAGGGATGCTGAGGGAGAAATGGATAATGAGAAATCAAAGACTGAATTATAAAGTATATGAATAGAAACAGCTATGCCAGAAGGAAAAGCTAGTTTGTGCCCAGATGGCTCAGTTTTATATCTCTAAGTTGTTTTCTCTTTTCTTTCAGAAAGCTTCTGCCAAATGTGAAGGAGAGTAATATAGTAGGCTAATACTATTAGAAACCGAGGGGCTAACAATCCTACTTCCATCTGGGCACAATAAATGGCCACTGAAAGTAGTGAACAGGGTTTCAGAAGTCAACACCAAATGTGGCCCAGTCACTACTGAGCTGCTACAAAGAAAAACCTCAGGCAACGTATCTTAGTTATTTTTAACAATATAAGAGTGAATCAAAATAAAAAAACAAAGCAAAAACAAACGAGCAACAACTCATACCTTTCCAGAACAGCAGAAGAGGATGACAAGAAATACGGGCAGAGCTACAGTCAAAATGTAGACCACCCAGAGCCATGGGCGCTCCTCGGCTGCCTCAATCATCTGCCCCACTACACCTGGCTGAAAAACAAGACAGGACTCATTTCAAGTTTTGGCTTTTGACACTAAATACAGGCTGTACTGTCCCACTGTTCAATTACCGCATGGCACTACTCAGGCACCTTTTTCAGAGGATTCAAGCCTAGATGTTCACACAATGTAAAAAGGAAATAAGAGAAAAATTTTGATTTTCCTGCTCTCTTTATCATCAAGGGGATTTCTCCTTCCTAGGTGTGAAAGCTGGCTTCTTAATCACCTACAAAGGTTTCCTTAACCTCAGGGACCAGTGAATGAAGAATTTCTTGATCTCAATGTCTCTCCAATTCCCATCTTGGCCTTATGGCCAATTATGTGAAAATTCCACTTATTGGGTAAACCAAGATTCAGTATTTAAGAGTGCATTAGCATATACCCTAAATGGCAAATTTTGTTAAATATCTTAAAAAATTTTTTTTTAAATTGGAGTATAGTTGATTTATAATGTTGTGTTAGTTTCTGCTGTACAGCAAAGTGAGTTAATTATACATATATCTACTCTTTTTAGAGTCTATTCCCATATAGGTCATTACAGAATAGAATTGAATAGAGTTCCCTGTGCAATACAGTAGGTTCTTTTTAGATATCTATTTTATACATAGTAGTGTGTATATGTCAATCCCTGTTAAATGTATCTTAACACAATTAAAAAAAAAACACCCTACAAATACAGACTCTAAAGCCATTATATTGGCCTAATGAAATCATGTCCAAAGCCCCAGTGTTTTGTCTTTAGCAGACAAAGGTCACACTTTCTATGCCAACATCCCCAAAAAAGGAAAAAGACAAATCTTAGAAGATAGCTTTTCACGACAGAAGCAATTAGTTACCTGTAATAAAAGACATAAATGCACAATAAACAAGCAAGCACAAACCTCAGCAGCCCCATCCGCAGCTTTCTTCAGACCCCATCCATCATTGGCCCAATCATCAACTACTCTTCTATCACCAGAAACAATAAAGTTGTCAAAAAAAATGTCTGAGGTCATAGACCACAGTTCTAAACCAATAGCACTAAAAGGAGTCATCTTGAAAGGCTCCAGATCTTCAAAGAAATCTGGATTTGGTATTTTCCGGGGTTTCCAGATTCCCTAGAGAAAAATATTTAAAAAAATCATTTCAGATAATGATCACCACAAATTTATGGTGAACCTAAATAAGAATGAAGATGAATTCTGCATTACCTGCGAGTTAAGTGCTGACTTTGTAAAACTTAAGTAACAGGAAGAAAACAATAAATGCTACTGATACCTCTAAGACATCTGGACTCCAGCTACTTTCAATTTCATCCATGACCTTGATCCAAACACCTTGCTCTACCTGGCACATTCCAACAGCCTCCACTCTTATCAACTAACTGCTGGTAGGAGTGGGAGCATAAATCAGTACAGACTCCTTCAGTGGTGATTTAAAATGTACACAATCTTCAACCAGATATTTCACCTCAGATAACTACCTAGAGAAATAGTTACCACATATACTCAGACATTTACAAGGAAAATTACTGCAGCAAGGACTCTAAAAGCAAAAAATGGCAATTCACCTAAATGGCCATCAACAAAACAGCTAAAGTGCAATTTTTAACTTATCTTATTGATTGCACAAGTATATTTAAAAACAGAAAAGTATATACATAGTAGATACATAGAGATACAGACCTACACTTTACATTTTGAAGTGTGACAGAGTAGAAATTAATGATTTTAAATAATTTGACTAGAACAGAAACAGAAGTGAGACCAGGGTCTGAGTTGTTACATTTCCATAGTAAACTTAAAGCTTTAAAATATCACCACCTGTATTACCATCTCATTTGAGCCTCACAGTCTTTTTATAGTTGAAGATACTGAGGTCAAGCAATGAGCTGACTTGTGTTCCCTGACTTGTGGTCAGGGAACCAACTCCCATCATAATCCTCTATCCACCCTACTACAGAGATTGCCAAGTTGGATCCACATGGCAGCAGGGTGCCCAAACCACAAGTTTTCTATTTTTTGTTTGCTTTTAAACACAAGTTACAAAGCAATTATGAAAGTTCTTTCTAGTTTCTAGGTTTACCTTTTCAACACTTAACACACAAGTTTTCTCTCAATTTTGAAGTTTACTTTGTTTTCAATTCAATAGTTTGAATACAGGGGATCAACCTGGCAGCCTCACTATAGACAAAACTTCTATCTGAACACAAAGAGACCTATGAAACCACAGAGAGGTACAAACCTGGTAGTTAGGATTGTCAATCATGGGCGGCTTCCATTTGCCCTTATAATTAGGGTTGTCAATCATAGGTCGCTGCCAGACACCACACCCAGGAGCCGACTCACACTTAGGGTTGGCAATCTGAGGAGCCTCCCATTCTCCATCCATATCTTCATCCCTGTGGAGATACAAACAAACTACAAATGGGTTCTGTGATGCAGGACTGTGAAAAGCTGCCCCAGGGCTTCCCTGAAATCCTGCAGAAATACTTTCACAATGTCGTACTACAGAGCATCATCTTGTTTCCACATTTCCAGTAATAAGGGTTTTTCATGACAGATGCATTTAAAAAAAGAGATGAAAATGTAATCAATTTAGTTTGTTGAGCTCTACACTTAAATTTGAGCAGTTAGCTGTATTTAAGTATTAACTTTTACTTCAATAAAAAAGCAGGCAATTTCAAAAGTTAACTAAAGCTCATACCAATCCTCTGGCTTCTCTGCATCTGGGTCAGGTACATATTCAGGTTCATCATCTAACCAGCCTTCAGGCTTTGTGGCTTCTTCATCTGGAATCTTAGCAGGGGCATCTTCATCCCTTAAACACAAAAGAAAAAGCCAATTACTAACAACATTGGCCAGAGAATCACAATGTGGTCCCACTTTGTGAATCTGAAACAGGGCAATCTAAAAATATGTAGGCCTTACTTAATCAAAAAACTTAAAATAGTTCCTCCTATAAATATCTAAAATCATATACAAGGGCCTAGTATGCAGAATTTATAAAGAACTCTTACAACCTAATAATAAAAAGACAACTCAGTTTAAAAACCAGCAAAGGATTGAATAGACATTTCTTCAGACATAGAAATGCCCAATAAGCACATGAAAATATGTTCAACATCATTAGCCATCAGAGAAATGCAAATCAAAACCACAATAAGATACCACTTCATACCCAGTAGGATGGCTATAATAAAAAAACTGATAAAACTAAGTATTGGCAAGGATGTGGAGAAAATGAAACCCTCATACATTGATTGTGAGCAAGTAAAATGGTACAGCCACTTTGGAAAACAGTTTGGCAGTCCCTCAAAAAGTTAAACGTCATTACCATATGACCCAACAATTCCACTCCTAGGAATATACCCAAGAGAAATGAAAATGTATATTCACCCAAAAACCTATACATGAATGTTCATAGCAGCATTATTCATAACCACAGCCAAAAAAGGGAAACACCCTAAATGTCAATCAAATAAGGAATGGATAAATAAAATGTGTTATTATCCACACAATGGAACAGTCTTCAGTCATAAAAAGGAATGAAGTACTAATCCATGCTTCAACATGGATGAGTCTTAAAAACATTATGCTGAGCAAAAGAAGCTAGACACAAAGGACCACATATTATATTATTCTATATCCAGAATGGGCAAATCCACAGAGACAGAAGGCAGATTAGTGGTTGCCAGGGGCTGGTGGAAGGGAGAAATACGGAGTAACTGCTTCATGGGTATGGGCTTCTTTTTGGGTGATAAAAATGTTCTGGAATTAGACAGTGGTGATGGTTGCACAACACTGCAAACATACTGTAAAACCACTGAACTGTACACTTTAAAGGGTGGATTTTAGCATGTGAATTATGACTCAGTTACCCTTAAAAGTTCATCAGGAAGTACCTAATTTCAAAGCTTTATGCAGTTATTGTTAGAGCCACTTTAGCTGGTAAGCAGAGACATCTTCTATTCTTGGTCAGGATTATGCTTGGTTTTGAAATTTGCTAGTTTAAAATTGTGTAAGAACTTAAACTTGTATATCATTCAGCTGATCTTTCAAGCTGAACATTCACTTCTCCACCCCCAAAATAAAACAGCTAGTTAAGGAATACAATACTGAACAAGGCTGAGTCGAAATCTAATGTTCACCAAATATACAAATAAACTCACCCACTACACCAGTGCAGCATAAAAGTATCAACTAGAATTTAACTGTGAAGCCTAAGAGGATACTTACAAGTGGAAGATCAGTTTTATCACTTCTCTTTGTTCACTTCCTGACATTTCCAAAAGTCACCATACCAGAGTTCAAAGATGGTCACATACAAGAGTACAACCCACCTGTTTTCTTTTCTTACCACTCTCCAATTTGCACTTTATGTAAAAGGCTACTCAATTTCCCTCACACGTGTTAAGCTCACTCCTATTCCTCTACTTTTGCACCTGATATTCTCCTTCAACCAGGGAATACCATTTTCCATCTTCACCAGTTAACTCAACTCTTGCCCACTTTCAGTTCTCAATTTGATTTGCCCAACTCCAAGAAACTACTGAAGTTAGGTATACCTGGTGCTCTGGTCACAAGTAACACATATTAGACCATTCATCCCATGCATGCCAACTTCAAGTGCCTGTCTCACAACTAGACTGGGAGTTGTGTAGGCAGCTGGTGTGCTTGTGGTTTTGTATTCCAGTGCTCACCACGGAGCAGAGATCTCCTGAGTATTGTTTAAATAGTAAAAAGGTTATTTTTCAAATTAAAATTTAAAATTTTAGGACTCCAGCTTTAAATGTGAATTCATAGAAGCATTGGAAAGGCCAGGCCGAAAGACCCGAGGTTCTGCCACAAACCAACCGTGTCACCACAGGCAAACTCTATCATCAGTTTCAGCATTTGGTGGCTTGTAAAATGGTATGAGGCAGCCCAGATGATCACGATGGCCCTAGTAATCACTAGGTGGTCACTACTATTTTCAGCTATAGTAGTCTACATTTTTCCTAACATTTAGACTGCATCACAGATTATCCAAATTATCAGATTTCAACCACCATTCAACTGTTCAAGCCAAATGGAATGTATGAAATGCTCCACTGCATTCAAAGACAGGTCCCAAAGACTCACCAGTCATCTGGCTTGACAGCATCAGGATCTGGTATTTTTGGTCTTTCATCCCAATCTTCAGGCTTCCGGTCTTCTGGGTCCTCAATTTCACGTGAAGGATTTACAGGAGGAGTCATGTCATTTAACAGATTCCCACTGTTTACAACAGACTGGTCCACTAATATTTCAAAACTATTATCTGGATTCAAGACTGAAAAAATTAAATGCAATTTTAAAAAGTTAATTAGCCACTCATTCCCAAGCTCTCTTTACCACAACACAAACAATCATATTTCTAACAGAAAGCAGAAGCATGGAGTAAAGACCTTGGGCGTTAGAACATGGTCATGGAGCCTTATGCAAGTTAGCACGCTTTTTCCTTATCTGTAAGTCGTAAATGTTAGTTCTTCAGGTTTTTAGGAATTAGGACAAATGACAGGTAAAATTTTTACACACCAAAAGATTCCATGTATGAACATTAAAAACATCAAAAAAAACAAAGGTACATAAACTAATGCAATATTGGTTTGACACAAATGGTTACACACCAGTCAACAGAAAATTAAGTTTACTTATTATAACTGTCCCCCAACAGAAAAGGCCCATTTCCTCATTTTTTGAGTTGGTATTACCACTATGTTGCCCAAATTTCAAATTACACAAAATTTCAATTACATGTGGTTTATTAAACCACGTGTCTACTCAGGTTGTACTTTTGGAATCCAGTGAAGAATGCAAACATAATTTTAAATCCATAAAGGTATCTTAAGTGTGAATTATGCTACAGCCTGGATCCTACATCTAAAAGCCTAATAGGCAACTGACTAGGTCACAGAACATCCAGAGTACTATGGAAAATGACAGAGTACTATGCTGCTATCCTCAATGACAATGAAGGTTATCAATGTTATCAGTGATATCTACTCTCACAGAAAGATTCTCATGCTTTTGTGAAGAGAAAAAGTGAAATATAGCACACTTAACTTCTAATAAAAATTACATGTGTCTATACATATATACATGTTTATTCACATATAGCCAAATACATATCACAGTGTTGATATTTCAGATAATTTTGTTTTCTTTTTGCTTTCTTTTTCCTTTTAAATTCCTATGCTGAATATATATTACTTTTGTTATAAAGAAGAAAGGTTATTGCATTCTTTAGGAAAAGAGGCATGTCTATATGTGATCTCAAAGCAGCAGGAAAAACTTCATTAAATAAAAAGACCCATTCCAATGTCCAAATGATTAAACTCAACTGTCTAGGTGTTGGAGCATCCGAACAAGTTCAACTAGAAGATACTTTGAAAAAAACTGTACACATATTTCTATTGTATGTCCTATAACTTAACATCCCATCAACAAGAAAATAAACAAAGGGAGGAAATGAAGGGTGAGGATCAAGCAAAGAAGCTCTTTATGGGACATACAATCTTATTCTTAAAATTGTTTCAAACCCTAGCTCTCAATTCAACCTAAGGAAGAGACATTTTAGTGCTGAGAAATTAAGTTCTTCTCACAACTAATATTAAGTCAACAGAGATTCTTATTTGCAGGCTTACAATCTTTAAATTAAATGGATGATAAATGTGTAGTGCCATAAAAACCAAAATTTATTAATAGTTTTTCTTACTTAATGTATAAAGATGTGTTTTCTTATCAGTAAAATAGGTCTTCAGATCTGCATCTGGCCTCTTAGCATGCTTTTCTTCATATACACCCGTTTTGGGGTTTTTGTGGCGAAAGATGAAGTGCAATTTATAGTCCTCTCCACATTTATCTGGACCAAACATAATCGTGTAAGGGGTCTTGTCGTGGAAGTGATCCTTCAGAAACAAAAATGGATTAAGTAACTCAAAGTGTTGAAAAGCAACCTTTCAAAAGTGTGATATGTCCTCTTATAAAATCCCAAATAGTGTCCTATTACAGGAAAAGTTTATTCATTTATGAGGTTTGTACAGATACCAGTGAAAAGGAATAACCAGAAATTACCGGGAAATTTTACATGAGAATATATGAAAGTGCTTAAAAACACAAAATAATGCATATACCTAGATAGTTACTGCTTCTTTCATAAAACAAAGAAATAAGTTTGCTAAAACTAAAAATTACACAGGACAGAAACCAAGGATAAAACAAAACAGCTTTGAAATTTACATTTCAAATAAAAAGCACAGAAATGTCAAGGTCAGTATTTCCAGCCTCCAAAATATTTCAACAGCAGCAGGAGAAACGGCCTTATTTTCACTGGTCTTAGAAAATTTTCTTTCCTTTTCTCTGAGATTCTTAAAAGGTAACTGTGGGAGGCCACATAAAGAAATAGGAAGTACCTACCAGGTTGAGCTCTGGGGTTTTGGAAAGTAGTTTCACATAGGCACCACCACATTCTATTCCATTTTGGAAATTAACCTCATACCTAATTTCAGAGAGAAAGGCAGAGACCATATGGCATTTTGAAAGATCAAATTTCTTAATTTATTTCCCTTTCCCCCACTTTGGTCCCATGTTTTATCACAGGTCATATGTGAAGATTCCATCTTCTATTGTTATACTTACCCAATCCCCCAAAATTAAATAAGTAAAAGAAAATTAAATCTTAATGCAGATTCCCAGTAAATACTATTTGCAAAATCCAGAAGTTCATTTGCTATCAGTAGGAAAAATAGCTGATTTATTTCAAAATAATTTACTGGGCATGAAAAAAATGTTACATTACAGGATGCTTAAATACATCCTAAAATTCCTACTGTAGCATGTAATTATTCTCATAATTTTTTTTTACATAGAGTAATAGTTTTATAATATAATGTCTTCACTCTTCCTAGAAAGGGTCTATCAAGCAATTGTTTCACTCACTGAATAATGAGAGGCTTGGTATCAAAGATGAAAGGCTTGTTCAGTTTAGCAGAGATAGCATGATGCTTGGCTCGAGACATCAATACAAGTCCTTTATCGCCTGGAAGTTTTGTTTCCTTCATTTCATCTACCTCCCATTTTCCTGCAAGACAACAAAAAGGTCCCACTCCCTAATTACACCTCTGAAGATCCTGAAATCGTAACAAACAAAACTCCAAGTTGTGCAAATCCATCATACTGACAAATGTTTAACATGTTCCATTTACCTCTGAGAGCTGGTCTATTAATATTAAACACACATAATTGACAAATATTAGGATATGGTTTTTAAAAACCTATAGCACATTCATTCTACCAATGCCTAGAAAAGACCTTCCATTTCCAAAATACAGCACCATGGGTAATAAATCTCCTTCCATTTTATGGTGTAAAAATAAACATTAAACAGGTCTAACCCTATAAAATATAATAGAACACACAAAGAAAGCAAACTTCCAGTGAAAAATCTTAAAATGTATACATACTCTTTTTTTTTTTTTTTTCCCGGTACATGGGCCTCTCACTGTTGTGGCCTCTCCCGTTGCGGAGCACAGGCTCCGGACGCGCAGGCTCAGCGGCCATGGCTCACGGGCCCAGCCGCTCCGCGGCATGTGGGATCTTCCCGGACCGGGGCACGAACCCGTGTCCCCTGCATCGGCAGGCGGACTCTCAACCACTACGCCACCAGGGAAGCCCTATACATACTCCTTTTAAACTAGTCTTGAGAGATACTATGGAAATACATCAAAACTCAATCTGCTATTATATCTAAATCAAATGCAACTCTCACCATCATATTTGGCAATTTCATCATCAGTGTCATCTTTCTTGGCTTTGGATAAAATCCACCTGTAATTAAGACATACCCCTAAATTAAGATTCAAATTATAGTTGGCCTGTAAAAAGAAACAATGTAAACAATAATAAAAATAGGAACTATCCAGCTCTTCTTAGCCTACCTAACCACTGTACTTTCAACTTTTAAATGTCATTCAAGTAGTGATAATATATTGTACTCAACTCAAAAATCTGTAAGAAAAAGTACCAAACCCATGAAATAATTTCACCTTTTAAGACTCAAGAGAAAACAACTTTCTCAAAGAACAAAATACAGGGTGAAGGGAAAAGATATGGAAGCAAGAACCACATGTTCTAAAACACTATTTTCCTAAAAGGGATGAAAGATATAAAATAGTTAGACATTTCACTATATAAAATAATATCCAAAAAGGAATACACTATCCCATCTTATTTATATGATGTCTGCCTCTAAGATTTTTTCCCCCTAAGAAACACTTACCCTGACAGAGTTCCTCTGTCAAAGCTATCAGCAAAATACACTTCCCCTGTTGGAACTGGAGCTTTGTAGGTGACCTGTGTTAAATATAAAAATGAATTAAGAATTGAAATATTCAGCAACACTCCTTTCTCAGTAGGATCTATTCTCTTGATTTGCTTTCAAACTTTCATAGCTGGCCCTCGAATTCAATCCATATAACTTATCTTTGGGACAATATAACAAAGGCTGACAGAGAGATCAATAAAAATTTTAGCAAATTTTGCTTTCCCTGTGATAAGGATCCAAAATTTACCTTCATCCTTTGGTTATCTCAAGAGGCAAAATGAATAGATTCAAAGACCACTTCAAACCTTTGGAGATGGAGGAGTGCTGGTATCTGCTTTCGGTTTTGAGTCTTCTACCTCTTCAATGACATCATCAAGGTCATCCTCAATGTCAATCACATCATCTTCATGTCCATCATGAGCCTGAACAAGAGCAGTTCCAAGCACCAGTAACACACACAGCAACCACTTCCCTTCCATGATCTAAATATAAAAAAGGGTACAGTTAAATGCATCACCTCCTTTTAAAAAAATTTTGTAAGATCACTAACCCCTCTCTCATTTATTTGTTTTTTTTTCTTTGCGGTACGCGGGCCTCTCACTGTTGTGGCCTCTCCCGTTGCGGAGCACAGGCTCCGGACGCACAGGCTCAGCAGCCATGGCTCATGGGCCCAGCCACTCCGCGGCATGTGGGATCTTCCCAGACCGGGGCACAAACCTGTGTCCCCTGCATCGGCAGGCGGACTCTCAACCACTGCGCCCCCAGGGAAGCCCTAACCCCTCTCTTATTTAAAATTAAGGCTTTCAAATCAGAACTTCATTGTAGTTCATTTTACAGATAAAGAAAGTGAATCCAGAATGATAAAGCGGTTTTCCTAAAATCAGTTAGTTAAAAGATTCAATTTCAATAAAAATTTCAAAATAAAACTCAAACATAAACAGGTGTCCCCATATAGAATATCATGTTGGCTACACAAATTTATGGTGTTCAGATACAATTTCAAACTAAATTCCTGCATTTGTAAAGAGCTCTACAATGGACAAAGCCCCTTTTACAGGTTAGTTTAAATGAGTTAAAACATTACAATGAAGTAACAAAGGAGCTAACTAGCCTCACATTAAACACTTAATTTAGATGCTGCTGCTCTTGTCCAAAGACCATCAAGTGTAGATATGGTTTTAAATTAGTGTTTTAAGACTCAACAAAAAAATATATTAAACCACAGACCAGCTATCTTTACCTCTTATTTTCTAAGCCTGTAAGTGCCTTATGTATTGTATTAGACTGTCATGGATGGTAGTTGGTCCTTTTCCCAAAACCGCAGACCTAAAGATATAAAAACTGAGCCACATGGATGCACAAAAAGATTTGGTAGTAGGTAGTATAGAGTTTCAATTCTCCAAGACGAAAAGAGTTCTCTCTGGAGATGGATGGAGGTGAAAGCTGCACAACAATGAGAATGTACTTAATGCCACTGAACTTAACAATGGTTAATATGGTAAGTCTTATGATAAGCGTTTTTACTACAATAAAAAAGATTTTAGGGGCTTCCCTAGTGGTGCAGTGGTTAAGAATCCGCCTGCCAATGCAGGAGACACAGGTTTGAGCCTTGGTCCAGGAAGATCCCACATGCCATGGAGCAACTAAGCCTGTGTGCCACAACTACTGAGCCTGCACTCTAGAGCCCGTGAGCCACAACTACTGAGCCTGTGTGCCACAACTACTGAAGCCCACGTGCCTAGAGCCCGTGTTCTTCAACAAGAGAAGCCACTGCAATGAGAAGCCCACGCACCACAACGAAGAGTAGCCCCTGCTTGCCGCAACTAGAGAAAGCCCGCGTGCAGCAACGAAGACCCAACACAGCCAAAAATAAATAAATAAAATAAAAAATTTTTTTAAAAAATTTAAAAAAAGAAAATAGCTTAATTTTTTTTGGTGTCTTATACATCAACTTATTCCAATGCTGAATTTGACGCCTAATTCCTTATAAACTCTATAATCCTTTAAAGTGAGTAACAGTATGTAGAACTAGATTTTCACATATCATTTGGTGGTATTTCTTTTATTTACATATCTTGGGTACTGTTTTCACAAAATGAAAGAAGGTAAAGTTCACTGGATTCCTAAATGCTTAGCATTTAGGCAGTGCAGAAAATAAAAGTGCTAAAAAAAAAAGTGCTAAATAAAATCATTGATAATGTTTCCTAGGACTGGTATTAGTTTTTAGGAGAAACTCTCAATGTCAACATTCTGCTCTAGTTTCTAATATACTAGGAATATCACTAATTTCATTTATTCACTGGAAAGGCCTCTATTCTCTACTATCAAAATAATATACAATGGCACAGCAACATTGCTTTCATTTACAACTACAAGGGATTCTCTAAAACTAAACAGGTTGATTCAACACTTTTATCTAAATCAACTCTATACAACTCCCAAGTCCTCACAGAAACAATGCTATAAATGGTAGCTGGGTTCCCAGGGATAAGCTACAAAACCAAATTAGCCCAAAACATAGCTAAAACAATATATGCATACAATTGTTAAAACTTTTTAAAAGACAAAATGTGGTAAGCCTAGTAGTAATTAAATGAAGCACAAAACCAGTGGATTAATCCGGACTAAGTACTGATGCTGGAAAATCGCTGCTCAAGGAAAAGCTAATCAGGGAGATGAGCTAACTACTTACCTTTTAAAAAGGTAAGCCTGATTTTTTTTTCCCAATAATTTTTAATTTGTTGATACATTGCTGTTGTGGGCTTAACTGTGCCCCCCTCCCCCCATTCACATGTTGAAGCCCTAACTCCCAATGTAATATTTGGAGATAGGACCTTTAGGGAAGTAATTAAGGTTAAAAGAGGTCATAAGGCCTAATCCGATAGGCCTGGAATCTATATAAGATGAAGAGAGCCAGAAGTCCGTGTGCACGTAAGTCCATGTGAGAGGACACAACAAGATGGTGGCTCTCTGCAAGCCGAGGAGCAAGTCCACACCAGAAACCAACTCTGCCAATGCCCTGATCATGGACTTCCAGACTCCAGACCGTGAGAAAATAAATTTCTGCTTTTTACGCCACGCAGCCTGTGGTACCGTTACGGCAGTCCAAGCAGACTAATACAACTGTCCTTAGGTTAAGCATAATTTTATATAAGGCAGTGCTTCTCAAACTTTAGCATGCATCAGGGGGCTTTTTAAAACAAATCACGGGCTTCCCTGGTGGCACAGTGGTTAAGAAACCGCCTGCCGGGGGTGGGGTAGTAGTGGTGGTGGTAGTGGTGGTGGTGGTGGTGGTGGTGGTGGTGGTGGTGGGATGAATTGGGAGATTGGGATCGACATATATACACTAATATGTATAAAATGGATAACTAATAAGAACCTGCTACATAAAAAAATAAATTAAATAAAATTCAAAAAGAGAAATCCGCCTGCCAATGCAGGGGACACAGGTTTGAGCCTTGGTCCAGGAAGATCCTACATGCCGTGGAGCAACTAAGCCTGTGCGCCACAACTATTGAGCCTGTGCTCTAGAGCCCACGAGCCACAACTACTGAGCCCGCATACCACAACCACTGAAGCTTGCGTGCCTGGAGCCCTTGCTCCACAAGAGAAGCCACTGCAATGAGAAGCCCGTGCACCGCAACAAAGAGTAGCCCCCGCTCGCTACAACTAGAGAAAGGCTGCACGCAGTGACAAAGACCCAACACCACCAAAAATAACTAAAATAAATAAATTTATTTTAAAAATTAAAAATAAATTTAAAAAATTGCTGATTCAGTAGATGTGGGCTGGGCCCAGTGGGCTAGGACTTCACATTTCTAACAAGTTCCAGGAGATGCAAAGGCTGCTAGCTCAGGAATCACACTTTGAGAACCACTGATTAGGGTTTATGAATAATCAATTTGTGCTTTGTTTTCCAGTTAATAAAAGCACTTTCACATAGGCACACTGTTTCGCATAAACCTCCCTTGAGGTATTACTCTAATTTTACTTTACATATTAATAACTAAGACTAGTAAAATGAAAATAACCCAATCATTTACTCATTATCACAACCAATAAGAGTCAAAGAATTCATATCCCATATTTCTATTATGCTAGACAAAATGTAGTTGAATACTGAGAAGGTGTGATAGAGACAGGACTGGAAGACTAGTCAGTAAGGGTACCAAAGGGAGTGGTCTGGAATAGGGGATTCAGGTAGGGTTTAGTGAGGGAAAGTGCAACTGCAGAACAGCTAGCCCTGGTTGGTGGACCAAAGATCCTGGGAAAGGAGGCATCTGTGTGGCGGAGGCAGAATGACCCAATGAAAGGAAAACAGTTTTCAGGTAGCAGAAGGCTACCATCCCTGTCAAGAACAACAAAGGGATAGGGAGTCTCCAGCAAACTTCAGGAAATGCACTTCGCTCCGCCACCGTTTCCCCTACACCCTGAGTTGCAGGACCCAGTTTTTCAGAAGTCTTAGGCACATATCTGTTAACTTTCGCATTATCCAGAGGGTTGTAAAGCTGTGGAGGAACCACTACTGCCAAACCATGGTAAACCGATTCTCATAGCTGTGCACTGATGATCCTAAGCCACTGCTAGTTTTACATATGCTATTTCAACATTTGTAATTTGCCAAGACTCCCGAGAAATTGCTACAGCAAACAGGTCTAGTCCCAAGAGCCACTATGAAGCCAGCCCAAACATTTCAAGTTTTGTTAAAGACCTGGTCACACTTACAAATAATTCAAGACAATATATTTTAAGGTGATATTAATTCTCTGCTTCATTAATGAAAATCCAATATTACCAAGAAACAAAATCCACCCTCATTTCAATCCTCCTACCCACACTCCTTCTATCAAATGGAGTCCAAAAAGGATGTTGCACTATTACGCTCTCCAGATGAAAACACAGGAGAAATTTTAAGTAATCTTGGGTTTGACAATGAGTTTTCAATACAACATCAAAAGCAAGATACATTATTTGCACAGTATATCTTTTCCAATTCTTTTACTTTCAACCTTTTTGTACCATTATGTTTTGTTTTTTTAATAAATTTTTAAAAATTAAAAAAAGCAAGATACATGAAAGAAAAAATTGGTTAAACTGAAATTTATTAAAATTTAAAACTTCAACTCTATGAAAGAAACTTAAGAGAATTAAAAAACAAAACAAGGTAGGAGAAATATTTCCAAAATACATATCTAATAATAAACTGGTTTCCAAAATGTACGAAGAACACAACTCAACAATAAGGAAACAGGGACTTCCCTGGTGGTCCAGAGGTTAAGACTCCGTGCTCCCGGACTTCCCTGGTGCCACAGTGGTTAAGGATCCGCCTGCCAATGCAGGGGACACGGGTTTGAGCCCTGGTCCGGGAAGATCCCACATGCCGCGGAGCAACTAAGCCAGTGCGCCACAACTACTGAGCCTGCGCTCTAGAGCCCGCAAGCCACAACTACTGAAGCCCACACACTTAGAGCCCGTGCTCCTCAACAAGAGAAGGTACTACAAAGGCCGTGCACCACAACAAAGAGTAGCCCCCTACTCACTGCAACTAGAGAAAGCCCACGTGCAGCAACAAATATCCAACTCAGCCAAAAATAAATAAATTAAAAAAAAAAAAGACCCCGTGCTCCCAACGCAGGGGGCCCAGGTTCGATTCTTAGTCAGGGGACTAGATCCCACACACCACAACTAGGAGTCCGCATGCCGCAACTAAAGATCCCGCATGTCACAACTAATACCCACAACCAAATAAATTAAAAAATAAATATTTTTTAAAAATAAGAAAACCACTCAATTATAAAATGGGCAAAAGATCTGAACAGATACCTCACCAAAGAAGATATTCAGATGGCATATGAAAACATCATTTGCCATTAAGTAACTGCAAATTAAAACAACAATGAGGGCCTTCCCTGGTGGTGCAGTGGTTAAGACTTTGCCTGCCCATGCAGGGGACACGGGTTCAATCCCTGGTCCAGGAAGATCCCACATCCCGCAGAGCAACTAAGCCCATGCGCCACAACTACTGAGCCTGTGCTCTAGAGCCCTCGAGCCACAGCTACTGAGCCTGCGTGCCACAACTACTGAAGCCCGCGAGCCTAGAGCCCATGCTCTGCAACAAGAGAAGCCACTGCAATGAGAAGCCCGCACACCACAACGAAGAATAACCCCCACTTGCCGCAACTAGAGAAAGCCCGCACGCAGCAATGAAGACCCAACACAGCCAAAGATAAATTTTAAAATATAAATAAAATAAAACAAAACAATGAGATACTACTATACACCTATTCGCATGGCTAAGATTAAAAAAACTGGCAAGGATGTGAAGTAACGGGAACTCTCATTTCACTGCTGGTGAAAATCCAAAATAGTACAGCCACTCTGGAACACAGTTTGGCAATTTCTTACAAATCTAACTATAGACTTACCACAGGATTCAGCAATCATGCTCACAGGTACTTGCCCAACTGATCTGAAAGCTTACAAATGCACAGAAACTCACACACAAATGTTTATAGCAGCTTCATCCATAAGCACCCAAAACTTGAAGAAACCAAAATGTTCTTCAGTAGGGGAATGAATAAACAAACTGTAGTATACCCATACTTGCCGCAACTAGAGAAAGCCCGCACGCAGCAATGAAGACCCAACACAGCCAAAGATAAATTTTAAAATATAAATAAAATAAAACAAAACAATGAGATACTACTATACACCTATTCGCATGGCTAAGATTAAAAAAACTGGCAAGGATGTGAAGTAACGGGAACTCTCATTTCACTGCTGGTGAAAATCCAAAATAGTACAGCCACTCTGGAACACAGTTTGGCAATTTCTTACAAATCTAACTATAGACTTACCACAGGATTCAGCAATCATGCTCACAGGTACTTGCCCAACTGATCTGAAAGCTTACAAATGCACAGAAACTCACACACAAATGTTTATAGCAGCTTTATCCATAAGCACCCAAAACTTGAAGAAACCAAAATGTTCTTCAGTAGGGGAATGAATAAACAAACCGTAGTACACCCATACGATGGAATATTGTTCAGAAATTAAAAGATGAGCTATCTAAAATGAATCACTTTGCCATACAGCAGAAATTAACACAACATTGTAAATAAACTATAAACTATACTTCAATTAAAAAAAAAAGAGCTATCAAGCCAAAAAAAGACTTGGATGAATCTTTAATGCCTATTGCTAAGTGAAAGAAGCCAGTCTGAAAAGGTGACATGCTATAGAATTCCAATTAGATCACATTCTGAAAAAGGCAAAACTCTAGATACCAAAAAAAGTCAGTGTAGTCAGAGGTTTAGGGGAGGGGGTCAGGTTGAATAGGTAAGCACAGGGGACTTTCTTAGGCAGTGAAACCATTCTGTTATGATGCTATAATTATGGATACATGACACTATCCATCTTTCAAATCCCATAAAACTTTATAGCACAAAGAATGAATCTTCATGTATGAAAAAAATTTTTTTAATATATTTTTAAAAACTTATTTTATTTATTTATTTTTGGCTACATTGGGTCTTCGTTGCTGCACACAGGCTTTCTCTAGTTGCGGTGAGGGAGGTTACTCTTTGTTGCAGTGCGCAGGTTCCTCATTGTGGTGGCTTCTCTTGTGTGGAGCATGGGACCTAGGTGTGCAGGCTTCAGTAGTTGTCGCACGCAGGCTCAGTAGTTGTGGCTCGCGGGCTCTAGAGCACAGGCACAGCAGTTGTGGCACACTGGCTTAGTTGCTCGGTGGCATGTGGGATCTTCCCAGACCAGGGCTTGAAACTGTGTCCCCTGCACTGGCAGGTGGATCCTTAACCACTGCACCACCAGGGAAGCCCCATGTATGAAAATTTTAAAAAATCATTGAAGAGGTTGAGTGATCCAAGGATGGCACACAGGATGTGACAAAACAATCTAACTGTATTACAAACATACAAAACAACCTCACTGAATGGGGTGGAGGGAAAAGATGTTAACCTAAGTAACTTTGGAAATGAGTGGAGTCTGTAAAACCAGACTGTACAAAAGCACTGCTCAAGTTGAGTAAGTTGTTTCACATGAATATACAGGTTAAGAATTCGGATACTGCTATATATGTATATCAAAATTTAACAACTAAATAAATGGATTGTGGGAGCCACTTTCAGTGTTGGGTGTGTGAATTTTACAGATAAGCAAGGGAAAGAGGCTAAAATAATCCTCATGGTAATGGGCGAGAGAGACTATAGTATGAATTCATGTTTATCTTAATATACAGAGGATTACACAGAGAAGTATTTATAGATACGTGCATATATACCAGTTAGTATACACACATATATTTCCTTGCTCTGTCAGCTAAGAGGGCATACAAGAAACTGCTACACCCCAGTAGCAATAAATACACCTAGTAGCAAGGATCTTGGTTTCCAATATCATCTCCAATAAAAGGAAACAGTGTTCCTTGGCTGACTCTAGGATTAGGGCAGGAAATATACAAGACGAGCCTGGAGCATCTTGTGGTGCCCGAAAGGGAAGTGTTCAAAACAAAAACAGAACACCCACAGTGATGGGGGCTATGTCAAAAGAACACAAGAAAAAGCAATGGCCAAAGCTGGAACAATACAAGCAACAAAATAAGTGGTACTGGATTATACCTCAAATTATAAAATAAATGCCCATGAATCTACACAATACAAATATATTATTGAGTAAATAAATAAATGAGGAAGAAACAAATTTCCCATGAAGAAATATTCCAAGTAACAGATGTAGATACTCCACTGTCAAGGAGGTGGAACGTAACCCCCCACTCCTTACGTGTGGGCTACACATAGTGATATTGATATCCTTCCAAAGAGCACAGTATGGAAAGGGGGAAAAACAAGAACTTTACAGTGGAGAAACCTAGCAAACACTACCTCAGCCAGCTGATCAAGGTCAACATCCAAAGTAATAGGTCATGTTGATAGTATGTACCCTTGATAAAATATGATGAAAACAGTACTTTAACCTCTGTGGTCTTCTTCCCAAAAATCCATATTCCCTCTCGTCATGAGAAAAACATCAAAGAAATCCCAACAGAGGGACATGCTACAAAATAATCTGACCAGTAGTCCTCAAAATATGTCAAGGTCATCAAAAAACAAAGAAAATCTAAAAAACTGTCACAGCCAAGAGAAGCTTAAGGAGACATGATGACTAATGTAGTGTGGTATCATGGAACAGAAAAAGGGCAGCAAGTAAAAACAAAGGAAATCTGAATTAAATATGGGCTTTAGTTGGTAATTATTTATCAATATTAGTTCGTTAATTATAATAAACGTACTATACTAATGTTGTTAATAATGGCAGAAACTGGGTATGGGTTATATGGGAATACTCTGTACTATCTTTATAATCTTTTTGTAGATCCAAAACTATTCTGTAAAATTTTTTTTTAAAAAAAGATGTTCCATTATTATGCACCAAATGTGATTGATTTGCCAAAAACCAGTTATTGGCAGAATCAGGATCAGAGGCCAAGTCTCCTGTCTCCCAATACCTTACTTGGTAATTCTATACTGGTTTTGTCTTAGAAACACAAAATAATTTTTCACATTTTAGTGTCTAAAAAGATTTCAGAAGCTTTTTTCTCCCTTTAAAACCCTTCATTTGGGGACTTCCTTGGTAGCACACTGGTTAAGACTCCATGCTCCCAATGCAGGGGGCCCAGGTTCAATCCCTGATCAGGGAACTAGATCCCACATGCATGCCACAACTAAGAGTTCGCATGCCACAACTAAGGAGCCCACCTGCTGCACATAAGACCGGGCACAACCAAATAAAAATAAATAAATATTAAAAAAAAAAAACCCTCTTCATTTGTCTTAACATTTACAGACTCCTAAGCAGAGAGCGTATTTCTCTGTTGTCACCCACTATTTCTAGGATTATCAATAGGAAATACGTAACAAGTAGCTCAGCAACAAAGCAATAATGCTTTTAAAAAACAAATAGCACATCTCCCCCACCCCCAACTTGCCCAAAGCCACAGAGCAAGTGATTCCTAGATCCAGAATGATCAGGAATAAAAGTGAATAAAGAAATTAGGTACCTTTAAACCGAGTAACTTTCCAGCAGTAAATAAACATTTACTACATTTTCTAAGTCTCTTCTACTTCACAGTTCATGCTCACTAAGCTACATTAGCTCTTCTAGTACAAGATTTCTCATATTCCTGAATGCCATTATAGCAGTTTCTCCCATACTTTTACTTTCTGCTTGAAAGCCATCATTTTCTTGGAGCACTTCATTTCCTGGTTTTCTTCCAAGAGCCATTTTCTCGCTCTAATTTTTTTATCACTGCAAGACCGTTACTCTACAGCAGTGCCCCTTTGAGCTAGGGTGCAAATGCTGGGTGGATGTCTAACTCATGACTAAGCTACTTAATGCCACAAACTGTCCCACAGTAGGCCCATTTAAATTCCTGTCTTGGCCAAATTACAAATTACTTACAGGCATAGACCTCCAGAAGAGCCAGCAATTAAAAATCAAAACCACGAACAAGAGAATCTTTTAATATTTATGAGTCTACTGAAGTGAACTTTTCTTTAAAATACCTTAAGTTATATGTAAATTTGAGTTTTTAACTAGAGCAAAGCCTAAGTCAATAAAACCAATACTATGAGGGCCAACACTATATAGTCCAAGTTCTGATTTCTGTTGATCCAGAACTGATCTACAAATAAAACTTACAATTTCTAGGTTCTAGAGAAGTGAACAGACTGCACTTCCTTCAAATACTCATCAATAAATCTCTCAACTGGACTTTATCTTTTTTTTTGGCCGCACTGCACAGCTTGCAGGACCTTTGTTCCCCCACCAGGGATCGAACCCAGGCCCCAGCAGTGAAAGCACTGAGTCCTAACCACTGGACCACCAGTGAATTCTCTCAACTGGACTTTTAATAAATGCTGGGTGGCAGAGTTCAAGACTGTTTTCTGGCAGTCACAAGACTGAACTGTCGGAATTCTGCGTTACAAAGGGTTAAAGGAGAATATATATGATGCCCATCAGAAAACCCAGCACATGTTAGAAACTAAATGAATGTTTGCTGATAGTGGTCAATTCCATGAGTGTCAACTAGTTACTAAGGATTAAAAAAAAAAAAGTCTCTGACCTTCAGGATCAATCTATATAGGGTGTCCTTAAAGTCTGGAAACATAAAAAGTATTTGCCCATGTTTTCAGAGTTTATGAATATTCTGTAGTATTAGTTCTATTAATCAAATGTTGGGGGTTTTGGGGGGATAATACCAAAATAAACTCATAACCTTTTATCTAACTAGGAAAAAAATGTGCATAGGTATGTTAGTACTACTTAACGCTCTAGCTTGAGTATTTTCCTTCTATTAAAAAAAAAGTCAAACAAGTAAAAATTTCAAAAATGAATTAGTGTCATGATAAAATTGCACATAACTATGTACACACAAGGGCATATAAAACCTGGAGAAATCTGAATAAGGTCTTTAGACTGTACCAGTGCAATTTTTTCCTAGTTTTGATATTTTACAATAGTTATCTATCTATACTACTATTGGGGGAAGCTGGGTGATGGGTACAAGAGACCTCTCTGTACTATTTTGCAACTTTCCGTGGGTCTATAATTATTTCAAAATTAAAATCTTCTTTTAAAAAATTTATTACTGGATCAGTATAGATGGTTCTTTAGACTTGATCAAAGTTGTCTAGAAAACAGCTTTAAATTCTAAAGCACAGAAGTACAGAGGAAGACTCAGAAATGAGTTGGATTAGAAATATGAACCCCTTACTCCCTTCCTTACAGTTAATAAGTGTTTTGTTTTTAATAATAAAATATAATTATCAACCTATATCCAAGTCAGAGAAGCTCTACCCTCTGGGATCACATAGACAAACGTACACAAAGCCAAGAAAACAGGAGCTAAACATATGCACATTTGTAATATATATTTATAAATAATATAAATGATTTCTGACTTGCTTCTCAGTTTCCCAAGGACAGAGCAAAAAGCCCAGTTCTCAAAATCTGAGTCAGAAGGATTTTTCAAGAGAAACTAATCTACTCACTTTTAATGTTTCAGTTCACTCTTTTAACTTTTCAAAGAGTGAATTTATCTTGAATTCTAGAGATGGAAGTTTTCTATTTTAAAAACTGATGATTCAGAAAATGAACTCCTTATACAAAAGGCAGTATGGTATATGTGATGGTGTAAACTGTCAAGTCAGAGAAAGCTGGGTTCTAGACTTTCCTGATCCTCTTTGTGGCCTTGGTCAGCTTACTGAATTTCCATGAGTCTTTCTTCCCTATTTTATAATGTAGCTAGTAGTATTAGTGGCTCGAAGGCTTGCTGTGAAAATATAAAAAGATAATACAAAGTCTATCAGAGTCCAGTACTTCATAGGAGTTCCCAAATGGTTTATTCTTTGATACAAAATTAGTACAACCACAGTGAATACATTTTCAATTCCCAGAATGGGCCAAAAGGTGTAACTGTGCCCGTACACCTCCTATATTTCAACAAAGCTGAATGATTTTATGTAACAAGAAACACTAGCTTTCCTCTGATTATACCCTACGATTTCGTCTTTAACTCTTCCTTGCAACGGTGTATATACAATTATAGCATTTGGACAGGGAAATATCCCTATTTATCTGTGATTTTCTTTTTTCCTGCTCTTCCACCAATTTTCTTTATGAATTCTCCCAAATTTAACTTATTTTTGGTTAATGATAATTCTGTTCTCAACACACATTCTAAAAAAAGTCCATATTATTTTACTATACACATTTAATAATGTACATGAGACTTCAACTGAACACAAAATATTCTATTTAATGGAAACAAATTTTAACAAATCCAAAATTGATCAACTTTAGGAATGGGCAAACACTAAAGAAATGTTACATTTGTCACCTCTCATTGGCAGAATCTTTATGCTCAGTAAGGGTCCATTCAGAAAAAAAATCTTTAAAACAAAGGGAGGCTCAAATTATTTTAAAATTAAATTTAAACTTTAATATTTTCAAGTTAGTCTAGTTTTGCATCTATTTTCTTAAAAGATACCGGTCTACGGTTTTCTTATGAAGTCTTTGTCTGGTTTTGGTATCAGGGTAATATTGGCCTCATAGAATGAGTTGGAAAGTGTTCTCTCTTGTATTTTTGGAAGAGTTTGTGAAGGACTAGCGTTAATTCTTCCCTAAGTATTTGGTAGAATTCACCAGTGAAGCCATTTGGTTCTGGGCTTTTCTTTGTAAGACTTTGTTTCTTAAAAGTAGTTAGGAAATTTCACCTCTAATTCCTTTAATCCATGAGAAATTAGAAAGAGGAACAGAAGGAATCCCACAGAAGGGATTATTTGTCTCAAGAGGGCTGAGGAAGTTCCTTTCTATTCCTAGTTTGTTGAGTGCTTCTATCACGAAAGGGTGTTGCACTTTATCGACTGCAATGATCATGCGGTTTTTGTCCTTTATTAATGCAGTATATTACATTCTTTATTATAGTTTGGTGAACCAACCTTACATTTCTGGGATAAATCCCACTTGGTTGTGGTGTATAATTTTTTTTTTTTAATTTTTAAATTTTATTTATTTACTTTTGGCTGCACTGGGTCTTCGTTGCTGCACGCGGACTTTCTCTAGCTGCGGCAAGTGGAGGCTACTCTGTTGCAGTGCGCAGGCTTCTCATTGCTGTGGCTTCTCGTTGCAGAGCACAGGCTCTAGGTGCTCGGGCTTCAGAAGCTGTGGCACTCAGGCTCAGTAATTGTGGCGCACAGGCTTAGTTGCTCCGCGGCATGTGGGATCCTCCCAGACCAGGGCTCGAACCCGTGTCCCCTGCATTGGCAGGCCGATTCTTAACCACTGCGCCACCAGGGAAGCCCTATAATTCTATATGTTGCTGGATCCCATTTGCTAGCATTTTGAGGATTTTTTGCATCTATTTTCTTAAGGGATACTGTTCTATGTTTTTCTTTTCCTGTGAAGTCTGTCTGGTTTTGGTATCATGGTAATATTGGCTTCATAGAATGAGTTGGGAAGTGTTCCCTCTTCTATTTTTTAGAAGGGTTTGTGAAGGATTGGTGTTAAAACCATTTGGTTTGGGGCTTTCCTTTGTGGAATTTTACCTCTTAAAAGTAGTTAGGAAATTTCACCTCTAATTCCTTTGATCCACGAGAAATTAGAAAGAAGAACAGAAGAAGTGGCCTAGCTGGTGTTCTAGGTTTCTGGGGGGGGGGGAAAGATTTTTATTTTTTGGCCATGCCGCATGGCTTGTGGGATCTTAGTCCCCCAACCAGGGATCGAACCCCGGCCCCCTGCAGTGGAAGAGCCAAGTCCTAATCACTGGACTGCCAGGGAATTCCCAAAAGTGATTTTTTTTTAAAAGGCAGTGTGTAATAAAAAATGAGGCAGTCTTTCTTTCATGTAGGCTATCCATTCATCTATTAATATACCCTTTTATTTTTTAAATATATTTATTTATTTTGGCTGCGCCAGGTCTTAGTTGCAGCACGCAGAATCTTCGCTGCGGCATGCGGGATCTTTTAGTTGTGGCATGCATGTGGGATCTAGTTCCCTGACCAGGGATCAAACCCGGGCTCCCTGCATTGGGAGCACAGAGTCTTAATCAATGGACCACCACGGAAGTCCCAATATACCCTTTAAAAATGTTAAGTCTTACCTTAGGTTGTCTAATTTAACCCTCAGAAGAACCCCAGGAAGTTCTATCATCCCCATGTGACACATGACAAAACTAAGGCTAAGAGAAGTTACATAAGCTGTCCAAGGTCACAGTTAGGCGTAGAACATAGAATAGTGTTATGAGCAGGAACTCAGAAGTCACAATCCCTAATCAGCTACTTAATAACTTCAGGGCCTCAGTTTCTTCATCTCTAAAATGAGAATAACAACACTATGTACTTCTTAGGATTGTTATATAAACAAAATGCATGTTAAGTGTTTATGTCAGTACTTGGCTTACAGTAAATGCAGCATTAGCAGTGATTTCTACTATTACTAGGTATTGCCCAGTGACACCATTTAACTTTTGATGGTTCTAAAACGCTGAGTTTTAAGGCAATAAGAAATTTGAAGTCTTAGATTGAAAAGGAACCACTTAAAAGGAATTTGATTCCAGTCGCAGATAACCATTTTAATACTACTACTTTCTGTCCCTCTGATATTACTACATGTGCATCTAGTCAAAATATAGAAGCACTTAAAGGGGGAAAAAAGTACGTAAAATTCAAAGTGGTCTTTATTGTAAATGATCATCCACTTAAAAACAGATATATACTACTGCCTAGTTTACAGTTTTGAATTTTGCTTTTCACTGACAGGAACATTAAAATCTATTTTTCCATAGCACTTTCTTTTCTCCTATAAACTAAGTAGGTTTAAGATGTGGATACGAAAACATTGCTGAAGATTCTAAATTATTTAAAAAACAAAATTCTCCAAATAATTTTCACAGCGCACAGTTGAGCTTTAATTTAAAGGCACATCTGTTTTAGTTAACAAAGCATTCAACATACACTTTACTGACAAAGTTCTACGGTAAGCTATATAGGTTATAACTATGTTCAGGCACTTTTATTATTTCCTAGGAGTTGTTATGAGCTGCCAATTCTTCTATTTGCACAGTTCACTATGCCATTCAAAGTAATTTCATGTTCACCATCTTATTTGTCCCTCCTGGTAAGGTATCCAGGACACTCTTCATTCCCATTTTAAAGAGGTGGAAACCAATGTAGTTCATTAAGCTAGTTACCATGCTGGGCCTGGAATTCAAATCTCTTGAGCCTGCATTTATGCTTACCAACTGTCACTTCATCCCCTTAAGCTATCTCTCAGGGCAAAGTGAACTCTGTAACTGAAAGGATGCAAGAGCATGATTGCCAAAACTGCAGCAACAACTTCCGTCAAAACGTTTACCCCTCGAGGTCCTTGAAAGATAATGTGCTGGTTGAAACTGCTGAGTTAAGATAGTAAGGTAGGGAGGGATGCTAACACCCATTATCAGATAGGTCAGAAAATTTGTTTGTTGTGCGACACATTTACTCCAATACAAAGTTCATTCTGGCCATCTCAAAATCCAGTTCCCCCGCTTATTTGCTTGTGTACCCTGGGTGGTGCACAGAACTCCCCACACCATCTTTTACCTATACCTACCATTTCTAACTATAGCAAATGTACAATTCAGCAGTGATTTTACTCATGGCCCTTAAACAGCACTGTCAAAAGACTGAGATACAGAATGATTTTAAGATCAATACAGTTCCTCCCTTAAAAGAAACTAAACCAAAACAAATCAAATCCTCCCAACCCACCAACTCTACTTATTAAAAAATTAAGCAAAATGTTCCATTTCTTAAATTAGAGGTAAAGAGCCTAACTGTGGCTCACCTTTGTCCTCCCAACCTTTTAATATTCAGCTCAGTTTAACTTCCTTCAGCCAGCATTCACTTGTGTCATGCCCAGCAGTTAATCCACTAAATCAGTTTCTTCCTCTATCTCCATAAATGTGACTTTAGGTCCCAGGGCTTAATCAACTCAAAAAGTAGGATGCTGGTGTAGTGGACCAACATCATTCAGACCATAACAATTTATTTCAATCGTTTATCAAGCAGTTAAAGTCCTTTTTTATACACAATTTAATTCTAACAACTCCACCAGGTATTATACCCATTATTTGGAGAGAACTGGGGCACAAAGGGGAAGTAAACTGTCCAAGTTCACATAGCAACAAATTGCTGATGAAGGACTTGAATCAGGGCTTAGCCTTAACAACTACACCAAATCTGCCTCAACAGTAATTCCAACGTGATCATAAAATTAATCGCATGACCTTGAGCCAATCATTCAGAGCTCTGGGCCTCAGTTTCCTCCACTATAAAACAACCTGCCCACAGAGAGCTTTTGGGAGCTTTCCTGCTTTAAAAATCCTGTGAATTTACTAGTTTACTTACTCCCCATCCCCGAATAGATGTAAATGTTAGGACTGAAATTTTTCAACCACTGCGTGTTCTAGCACATTCTTCATACTCGTCAGGCTACCAGAGTCCAGTCTTCACTTTGTGGTTTTAATTTTCAAATACTGGACCTGTAATGCTAATCCTAAACATTCTCTCTCGGCCCACTATCACCCTTCCCCACTACTAGGGATACCGACTAGGCCCGGTCCTATTCCAGACCTTTACCCGGTTACACCAGAACACCTCGCAGCTTCACAAACAGCCAACAACAGGCTTAAGAAAGCCCTAGAAGCAAAGCCAGAAGAAGAAGTTAGCTTTCCCAGAGGTCAAGAGAGGCTCTAGGGCACCTGCCACGCCTCCCGACCCCGCCGGCGCGGCTTGGGCCTGGCTACCCAACACAGGCGGCCCAGGTTCGGGCCTCGCCCTTCATGGCCCGAGCGTCCGCCTGGGCCTGAGCTCTCGAAACCCAGCCGGACCCCTCGGCCCCGGCCACGCCCGGCTCCTCGGGCCCTCGGACGCGGCGCCGCGTACCCAGGCCCCCAGGGGTCCTCACAGGCCCGAGAACACGAGCAGGCCTCCCGTCTCACCTCGAGCCTCAGGGGGACCGCCGGCGGCGCCGCGTCTCCTCCCGCCCGCACACCCGGCCCCGCGCTGCAGT
Source organism: Pseudorca crassidens (assembly GCF_039906515.1). NCBI lineage: Eukaryota > Metazoa > Chordata > Mammalia > Artiodactyla > Delphinidae > Pseudorca > Pseudorca crassidens. The sequence goes on along the minus strand of NC_090298.1, from coordinate 137,481,522 downwards.
AAAGACAGCGGCTGAGGCAGCACAACCGTCACGTGCTGCTGAACCAAGAGGCCTTGACTACCGCGACCGCCGCGCGAGCGAGCCCCACTGCACGAAGCCCGGCCCTGCGTCCGCCCCTCGCTCCTGAGTAGCTGCGGCCAGCGCTAAATCCCGCCCCCCCGCGCAAGTTCCGGGATTCGGTTGGTCGATGAGACCATCGCTCTCTTCACTTTCCCATACGCCCCCTAGGGCTATTCTTCGTGGAGAGTGGGGATTGGCTGGGAGTGAGGCAGGAAGTGGCCGTTGGTTGGGCGGGAGAGAAGGGGTAGGGCTGCGGCGGAATGGAGTACCGCCCAGGGCGCGCGCCCTGAGGCGGGGCCGGCCGGGCCGGCGTTCCCGCGCCGTGTTGCCTTCGTTCCTTACTGGGCCTGCTGCCCGGCGTTGCATCCCAGTCTCTGTGGTTCCGACCCCTCCTGGGCCTGGACCCGGGTCTCGGAGTCTGGCATCCCGTTTCCTTCTCTGGAGGGGCAAGTGGCAGCTGGCAAGAAGGGGTGGGAAGTCCGGTGAGATATCGGGAAGGGCCTGGTCCCCAATGCAGCGAGTGCGCGGCGCTGACGGAACCCGTCACGGCTCCTTAAGTCAGGCCTGAGGTCGACTGCACCACGCTGTGTAACCAGGCGCCACCGTTCCTGCAGAGTCACTGCTCTGGGCCCAGCAGCCTGAGGCCACCCTGTTACCCAACATCAAATACAGTCCAGAACACTACCCTCCAAGGTTATTTCAACTTTCAATTTGTGATGTTTCCTTAAGTAACATTAGACAAAGAGGGCACAAAGACACACTGACAACAGGATTGAAAGAAAAGGATGGTGCAATGGAAAAATTTCAAACACACCACAATTTTTGTAACTCACTTTTAGCACATCTTCAGTTTTCAGTATACTGAGAACCTCAGAAAATGGAAGTGGTCTATGGTTTTTCTAGACCTTTATAGGTCCTGGTCTCTGTCTTCCATTTGTTTGGATACCCAAAGGCTGAATGCTAGGCTGGGAAAAACTAGACTCAGTAGGTGTATCAACTACCCCAGGAGCCAGCTTTATTCCCTCCTGCCATCTGGAAGGGAAAATGAGAAGTCAAGAGTTTGGTGTTTGCATGAGTTTAGTATTCTCCAACTCTCACCCCCCAAATTTGTGTTAAGAGCATTTGCTTCCTTTTTACGTGGGGAAGTGGATATTCGAGGCAAAATGATGTTCTGGATGTCACAGGTTCCAAACAATGAGCTTAAAATGTAGTTACAGGAACTGTATGTGACCAAAAGAGTTACTGCAGCAAAGGTAACTGCTAAAACATGGTGGTACTGAAGAGAATTTAATGGGATTTTGAGTTGGGAGGAACTGCTTTCATCTAGAATGGACAGGGAAATAGGTAAGACTTGAGCTGGCCCTGGTAGGATATGCAGGATTTCTATAGGTGGAGACTTGGAGAAAGGCTTCTTTGGATGAGGGAATGGCATATGCAGAGGCAGGGAAATGGGTATTGTGTTTGGGGACACCATGTATGAGAGTATTTTGGCTGGAGAAAGGTGTTCAAGAAAGTAATAGGAGATCGGTCAGCTCCAGAGTTGGGTTAGGACCTAGCCAAGGAGTCTGTAGAGAGATAGTTTAAATTCTAGGTTTGGGTTATGATTTAGATATTTAGGGAAGCTTTTTTTTTTTTTTTGGCCACACCACGTGGTATGCAGGATCCTAGTTCCCCAACCAGGGATCAAACCTGCCCCAGCAGTGAAAAAGCCGAGTCCTAACCACTGGACTGCCAGGGGATTCCCTAGGGAAGCATTATTTTAATATTATTCCAGGGCGCAGTGGATAAGAATCTGCCTGCCAATGCAGGGGACACAGGTTTGATCCCTGGTCCGGGAAGATCCCATATGCCAAGGAGCAACTAAGCCTGCGTACCACAACTACTGAAGCACGTGTGCCTACAGCCCGTGCCCTGCAACAAGAGGAGCCACCGCATGGAGAAGCCCGCATGCCGCCACTATGAGGCTGGTTAGGAAGCCACTTCTTGAAGTTGATTAAAGGGCAGAATTAGGGAATGACAGAGTGTATAGGAACAAAAGCATTAAATGTTGATGCTGAAGAATGCTCCACTGGATTCAGGAGGCTAGGGAAAGAGAAGAACCAAAGGCAACGATGAGAGTATGAGCCTGAGTGACTGGTGGTAAAGTATAGAGCCCCTAAAAAAAAGGGAATTCAGGTTTAGCTGATCCTGGGAATCCTGGGTCTGGGCCCAAGACAGAGCAGGACTGTAGGTCCTGCCAAGAATCTTGGAATTCTAGGGGTTTTTCTGCTAAAGCATAATGTTCTTGAAAAGAAGTTGCAGACAAATCCCTGCAGAATGAGTTTTTAATTTTTTTATAGTCTGAAATCAGTCACTGTTTATTAACTGACCAGATTACAAAAATAATCATGGTAGACACACCTCAGTTCATCCATCTAATAAGCCTGTTAGATCTGTTGATCTGGGCTCCCGGAGAAGGTAATTTGAAGGGCCACAGGAAGCCCTTCAAATTAGATCCTCCATGTAGATGATGCCATATTTACCAAGGGATGCAGCAAAGTGTTATCTGTCAGGGCAATTCTCTTCTTGTTGATTTTGCCATAACAATAATTGTAGATGCATTCATTTTCTGACTTCAGGTTCAGGTACCCCCATGAAATATGTGGTTCCACATTCCTCAAATCTTAACTGAAGCCTTGCTGAGCTTAACAAAGGTGCCGTGGAAGATGCAGCGAAAACGAAGAAGCTGTAACACCTTTCGGATCTCTGGGCTCACACCACTGATACCTGTGATCCTGATGAGGAATGCCCATTTGGGTCCAGCAGGTACACCAAACTTGCCCGCTTTTCTTGTCATCCTTTCCTTCTGAATCTCAGTTCTATCTGCCTATATTCCTTGTGACAGTGATTAGCTTTTTCATAGATAAGCTTCTTCCTTGCGTTTTGAAGCATCTTTTGGGCAAACTTCTTTCTCAGGCACTCGATCTCAGGCTCTGTAAAATCCCTCCACTTGTTTCTTAAGGCTTTTCCTTCTATTCTACACCCACCATGGTTCCAGTTGGAAAAAGGCATAAGATCTTTTCTTGATAATGCAAAAGGTACTTTGAGGTATTGGAGTATTTCTTTAAAAGAAATAATCATTTTATAATTAGATGTCGAACGTGTGGGAGATTGGGTTGAATGTATTTTGACCTTATAATCTGCAAGATGATTTTCAAAATAAATTATTTATATTCATTTAAAAATGCACACATGGGAACTTCCCTGGTGGTCCAGTGAGTAAGACTCTGCGCTCCCAATGCAAGGGGCCTGGGTTCGATCCCTGGCCGGGGAACTAGATCCCACATGCATGCATGCCACAACTAAGAGTTTGTGTGTTGCAACTAATCGTTCAAATGCTGCAACTAAGAAGCCTGCATGCTGCAACTAAAGATCCTGCATGCTGCAACGAAGATCCTGCGTGCTGCAACTAAGACCCAGAGCAACCAAAATGAATAAATTTAAAAAAAACTTTAAAAAATAAAATAAAAATAAAATAAAAATGCACATATGCTTTGGCCCAGCAATTCTACTCCTGGGACTATATCTGTATCTATATCTAGGTTTGATAGAATATTCACATGATGTACTTGTATTTAAAAATATACATGGGCTTCCCTGGTGGCACAGTGGTTGAGAGTCCGCCTGCCGATGCAGGGGACACGGGTTCATGCCCCGGTCTGGGAAGATCCCACATGCCAAGGAGAGGCTAGGCCCTGAACCATGGCCGCTGAGCCTGCGCGTCCCGAGCCTGTGCTCCGCAACGGGAGAGGACACAACAGTGAGAGGGCCGCGTACCGCCAAAAAAAAAAAAATATATATATATATATATATATATATATATACACAATGATGTGCATTGCAGCATTGTTTGTAGTATCCAAATCCTAGAAACAACCTAACCACCATCATAGAGAACTGGTTAAATAAAATATAGCTCATCCATATAATGGTTCTGCATTGGAAAACTTTCGGTGAACACATATGTATATAGATATGATTGCCAAGATTTAGTGTTATGTGAAAAAGCACTGAGAAAAGTATGTTTCCTTTCATGTTGCAAAGGGAGCTATATTCTCATGGATATAAGCTTGGACAAACAAGCTTTCTGGAAAGATGCAGGAGAAACTGCTAAGAGTGGTTGATGCCCAAGAGGTGGCTAAGACTTTGGATATGGAAAGGAGATATTTTTATAATGCGTATGTTATTTTTTCAGTAAGTAATCAAATTTCTGCTTTTGTGCTTAGATTTTCAAAAAAGATAGAATATATATTAAAAATCCACCATAGGGCTTCCACCGCAAGCCTAGAGCCCATTCTCTGCAACAAGAGAAGCCACCACAGTGAGAAGCGTGAGCACTGCAATGAAGAGTAGCCCCCATTCACTGTGACTAGAGAAAGCCCGTGCGCAGCAATGAAGATTCAACACAGCCAAAAATAAATAAATAAAATAAATTTTTTTAAAAAAGTAATCTTTTGATGTTCCGACTACCTGGTTTTTGTTGCAAAACCCCCTATATATCTTGACTCCTACCTTACTTCTTTGGAGCAGTCACTCTGAGCTATCTGAGAGGCTATACCCTGGGCTTAAGTCCTCAGCAAGCCCACCAAATAAAACATAATTCTCAACTTTTAGGTTGTGCAATTATATTTTTTCAGTTAACAGACTGCTCTTCAGCCACTGTCACTGGACCTCCTTGTACCTCCTCCTGGGTTCAGATCTCCTGTTTCCTCAACTCCTAGACCCCACATTTTAAAAATTCAACTTTATTGTACAGTTCCATAATTTTGGTAATGTACAGCACATACCATGTAACCACTACATAATGAAGATATAGAACATTTCCATTACACCATAAGTTTCCTCTGAAGTTCCCCGACACCAAATATGAGTTCTCTTCTGACACCACTTCTGTCAGTTCAGTTCAATTTTGACACTAACTACCCGGTTAGTTTCAGACACCACAGGTTTAGAGACTAAGACTGCCCCCACATCAGATGCCCAGCTGCAAATGAGGTGCACAGGCTATCCACATGTCTGCTTGACCAGCTACAAATTTGGGGGTTCCATGACACCCCCCCTTCAGGTTCAGTAATTCAAGAGAATAACTCACAGAACTCAGGAAAGTGCTTTACTTGCTATCACAGGTTTACTAAAAAAGCTACAACTCAGGAACAAATGGAAAAATGCATAGGGCAAGGTATGGATGTGTATGTGTGTGAATGTGCAGAGCTTCTGTACTCTCTCTGGGCATGCAACCTCCCAGCACCTGCATGTGTTGACCAAGCTGCAAGCTCTCTGAACACCATTATTTAGGAGTTTTTATGGAGGTTCCATTAGTAGGCACAGTTGATAAATCGTTGACCATTGGTGATTGTACTCAATCTCCAGTCCCTCTCCCCTTCCTAAAGGTCAGAAGTGGAGCTGAAAATCCTACTCCTCTAAATCACTTGGTTTGGTTTCTCTAGCACCCTTATCCTGAATTGATCAAGGGGCCCAGCAATAATCACCTGATTAGCATAAACTCAGGTGTTGTTGGAAGGGGACATCATCATAATGATATGAATGATGATATGATATTCATAATGATATGAATAACAAAAGGCTCTCATCACTCAGGAAATGCCAAGGGTTTTAGAAGCTCTGTGCCAGGAACCCAGAATAAAGACCAAATGTATTTTTTTATTATACCACAGTTTCCTCATATCCATTCCCATTCCGTCCCCACCACCAGCATCAGGCAAAAAATTGATCTGCTTTCTGTTACTATAGAAAAGACTGGTCATTTCTAGAGCTTAATATAAATGCAATTATATAGTATATAGTGTTTTGTGTCTGGCTTATTTCACTCATATTGTTTTGAGATCCTCATCTGTGTTGTAAAATGTATCAGTAATTTGTTGCTTTTAATTGCTGAGTAGTAGTCTATTGTACAAGTATGCCACAGTTTGTTTATCCATTAACCAGGTAATAAGACAACTGGGCTGTTCTCAATTTTTGGCTATATGATATACAACTGCTATGGACATGGTGTACCACTCTTTGTATAGACATATATTTTATTTTTCCCTTAAAACCCAACATTTTCACTTTTTCTTGGTTTACTACCTCAATTAATAGTTACATCTATCCCAAGAAAGACTGTGTAATAATTTTTTTTGAAATCTTGCGCATGTAAAAGTATCTTTATTCTACCCTCACATAGTTTATTTAACTTTATTGAAATATAATTTACATACCATAAAGTTTTCCCACTGTAAGTGAATGATTCGTTGATTTTTAGTAAATTTATAGAATTGTGCAACCATTACCACAATCGAATTTTAGAATAACTCCACCACCGGACTTCCCTAGTGGCGCAGTGGTTAAGAATCTGCCTGCCAATGCAGGGGACACAGGTTGGAGCCCTGGTCCGGGAAGATCCCACATGCCGCGGAGCAACTAAGCCCATGCAACTCAACTACTGAGCCTGTGCTCTAGAGCCCGTGAGCCACAACTACTGAGCCCGTGTGCCACAACTACTGAAGCCCACGCGCCTAGAGCCCGTGCTCCACAACAAGAGAAGCCACTGCAATGAGAAGCCCGTGCACCACAACTAAAAGTAGCCCCCGCTTGCTGCAACTAGAGAAAGCCTGCGTGCAGCAATTAATACCCTATGCAGCCTAATTAATTAATTTTTTTTAAAAAAAGAATAACTCCACCACCAAAAAGTTCCTTTGTGCCTATTTGTAGTCAACTCCCAACCAACCCAAGGCAACCATAGAACTGCTTTCTCCCACTATTGATCTCCCTTTTCTAAATATTTCACATAAATGGAATCATTATCTGACTTCTTTCACTTAGCATAATGTTTTTGCACTTCATGTTGTAGCATGTATCAAGAATTGATTCTTTTTCCATTATTGAATAATATTACATTGCATAGATATACATTTTGTTTATCCATGGCCACACCGTGCAGCTTCCAGGGATTGAACCCGGGCCAGGGCAGTGAAAGCGCCGAATCCTAACTACCGGACCACCAGGGAACTCCCTGTATACAAGTCTTCATATGGACAAGTTTCCATTTGAGTAGTACATAGGAATAGAATTGCTGACTTGTATGCTAAGTTTATGTTTAACTGTTTGACACTACTAAATTGTTTTCCAAATTGGCTGCTGATTTTACATTTCCCATGTAGGAGGATTTGTTTCTCCACATCATCGCCAATAGCCATTTTAGTAGATATAGAGTAGTATCTCACTGTGGTTTGCTTCGGATTCAGTGAGCCCCCCTCTGGCAGTGAAGCTGTTGGTTTGTGCAGCCTCCCCAATTCTGGGACAGCTAGCTTGCTGACCAAGCTCGGGGAATGTTAGCAGCCTCAGACAAGAATGCCACAGACTCTCACTGTTCTAACCAGAGTTCAGAAGTTTTTCATGGATAAATGCTTCTCAATTTCTCATTTACTTATGGTCAATTTCCAGAGCCCTAAATCTTTAAAAAAATCTTTTTTTCCAGTTTCATAATTGTTTTCTGGGGAGAAAATTTGCTGACTACTTTTGGTTGAAAATTTTTTTCTCTGTATGTTTTCGCTGTTTCCTTTCAGCTGTTTTCTGTTTGCTTGCCTTGGTCTCTATGTTTTACATTGCAAGGGTATTTTTGTTTTGTTTTTGTTTTTTGCCTTGTCTGCACATTGGAATTACCTGGAAAGCTTTTAAAATCCTAGTGCCCAAGCTGTACCCCCAGAACATTACATCAGAATCTCTGGGGGAGGGCCCAGCCAGCTGAGAATCAAAATAATTAAATGAACTATAAACCACTGAAAAAGAGAACTGTAAACAAATTTTAAAAAGGAAAAGAAAAGGGCTTCCCTGGTGGCGCAGTGGTTGAGAGTCCGCCTGCCGATGCAGGGGACGCAGGTTCGTGCCCCGGTCCGGGAAGATCCCACATGCCGCAGAGCGGCTGGGCCCGTGAGCCATGGCCGCTGAGCCTGCGCGTCCCGAGCCTGTGCTCCGCAATGGGAGAGGCCACAACAGTGAGAGGCCCGCGTACCGCCAAAAAAAAAAAAAAAAAAAAAAGGAAAAGAAAAATAGAATTAATAAGTCTATACCTGTAAAGAAAAAACTCACACTCCTCCTGTGTTGCTTTTTTTTAAAATAAATTTATTTACTTTTTATTTATTTATTTTCGGCTGCGTTGGGTCTTCATTGCTGCGCATGGGCTTTTCTTTAGTTGCAGCGAGTGGGGGCTACTCGTGGTTGCGGTGCGCAGGCTTCTCATTGCGGTGGCTTCTCTTGTTGCAGAGCACGGGCTCTAGGCACGTGGGCTTCAGTAGTTGTGGCTCGCAGGCTCAGTAGTTGTGGCGCACGGGCTTAGTTGCTCTGCGGCATGTGGGCTCTTCCCGGACCAGGGCTCGAACCTGTGTGCCCTGTATTGATAGGTGGATTCTTAACCACTGCACCACCAGGAAGTCCCCCTCCTGTGTTTCTTCTTTACTGTCACACTACTACCACATTCACATCACTTCCTACACCAGATGTGTGGCAGTTTTCCCCATTGCAAGCAATTCTGTGACACCAGCTGGGTGTCCTACAACTTAATTCTGACACTAGCTACCTGGAGATAGCTAGTGTCAGATCCCACAGGTTAAGGGCTTAGTTCTGTAAGACTGACCCCACTTCACATGCTAATCGCAAGAATTGGATCCTCAGCTTACCCGCAATTTCTGTCCGACTTGGCTATAAATCAGAGGTTTCCATGACTTCCTCCCCCTTGGCTTCGATTATTTGCTAGAACAGCTCACAGAATTCAGAGAAACACTTACATGTATCAGTTTATTAAAGGATATGATAAAGGATACTGATGAGCAGCGAGATGAAGAGATACACAAGGCGAGGTCCGGGAGGTTCCCAAGCATGAACTTCTGTCCCCATGGAGCTGGATGTGTTACCCTCCCAGTACATGGCTGTGTTCACCGATCTGGAAACTTTTTGAAACCAGGACTTAGGGGATTTTTATGGAAGCAGGATCAATCATTAACTCCATTTCCAACCCCTCTCCCCTTTGGAGAATGGGGGAGGGGAGGAGGGGCTGAAAGTCCCAAGTGTCCAATCATGGCTCTGTCTTTCTGGTGAACAGCTCCTATCCAGGAGCCCACCATGAGTCACTTCATTAGACCAAAAGACACTGCTATAACTCAGGAAATTCTGAGGGATTTAGAAACTGTCAGGAACAGGAGTCAAAGACCAAATATTAGAACAAAAGATGTGCCTGGGGGCGGAGATATATATATATGTATATATATATATATATATATGTATTTTTTTTTCTCTATTATCTCACCATACCAGCAGAGGAGAAAGAAGATCTCTTGCTTACAGTAGAATGCTGAGGGCCGACTGATAAGTATGTGCTAGTGTTGGAAAAGCATAATTTGGCAGTCATAAAGATTGGATCAGGCAAGAGTCACCAGTGGATGCTAACTTTAGTGGGAATTTTGAGGAACAGGACATTTAAATGGTCTTAAAAGTGCCTGCCCACAGTAGGGAAGGTTCCTTTGCAACACTTAAATGCAATACCTATCCCTAGATGGGATCCTGTACTAGAGGGAAAAAATGCTATAAAGGACATTCTTAGTAAACTGACAAAATTGAAATATGGATGGTTGTATTATATCAATGTAAATTCATAAGGTTGATAACTGTACTGTGGTTACGTAAGAAAATACACATTGAAGTATTTAGGGCAAAGGACTATGATGTATGTAAAAGGATCAGAAATGATCAAGGAAATAGGGTAAAATGCTGAGTGTAGGGGAATCTAGATAAAGGGTATACTGGTGTTCCTTGAACAATTTTTATTAAAAAAATTTTTTTTCCTTGCACAATTTTTAAAGTTACAACTTAAAAAAATAAAAAAGCCAGGGGATTTTCCTGGTGGTCTAGTAGTTAGGATTCGGCACTTTCACTGCCGTGGCCAGGGTTCAATCCCTGGTCGGGGAACTGAACTGAGATCCTGCAAGCCACGCAGCGAGCGTGGCAAAAAAAAAAAAAAAAAGTCAGGCTCTCACAATTCAAGACAATTGTTCAGAGTTGTTCAGATCCTATAGAGCCTATTTTGGAAGTTAGAAGCCCCCAAATAATTCTGTTTTCTGCAGGAAGCCTCAGATTTTCATTTAAATGATAACAGGTACCTGTATAAAAAGGAATATTCAGGACAACTATATATGGGCTAATCAGAATATTAACCCACCACACATTCTTGTTTAAATGTCTATAAACATAAGCCTACCTATTTACAGCTGTTATACAAATATAAAACCACAATAAATTTATAAATTACCTATAAAGTATTTAAATTAACATTTCAATAGGACAACAAAAAATGTTTTTCTGCTGAAAATAAGTGCTATTTGACCTGTGATCTGCTCCCAGTGCCCTGAGGCAGATGTTTCCAAATTCTGCTGCCACACACTCTGTACTGTGTCATGATGCACATTCTAAGTCCACTTTTCACTCTTCAGAAGACTTTGAAATCTTCCATTCTCAGGGGGACTCAGTGCTCTCATGCCTGTCTGCTTACCTTCCCCTCTGGTTAGCCACTATCACTCAAACCCAGGTGCAGACTCTCAGGTTCCAGGGTGCTTCCTGGTGGTTATCTAGAGCAAATAGAACATCATCAACACTTTTTTTCAGTTATTTTTTAAAACAAAATTTAAACATTTTCTATAGAGTATTGAAGATTCCAGAGAACATGCATGTAACTAATTTTAAGGCAAAATGGCTTGGGAGCAGCATGGGTATGAGAGAGGAAGCAATAGCAACACTTAGACCACCACTGTGGTTACCCCTCATGCTGCATCCCACCCCTGCTGAAACCACCAACCCCATGAGGAAGGCTGAAGGAGAAGCTAAAGAAGAAAAGCCCAAGGGAAGGATGAACCACATAGGAGATGGGCATCCTTTCATGCATCCTAAAAAGGCACCGTGCAGAAAATGGAAGTACCAGGTGAAGCGTGTGCATTTTGTATAACTATGTTCTTCTTGTGTTCCGTACTACTTGAATTACTGTTTTTATCAGGTCTTATACAAATGCAAATATTTGTAGTTTTTAAAAAACTATGTTAGCACAGAGAACCCCTCATTGTTTCAGAGAAGGTTAAATATCACTAACAGATTATCATAGAAGCTGGATTGAAATGGTCATGAGGGTAAACAAGATTTTGCTTCCTTGGTTTTGGAACTATTCCTCTTGGTTGCCAAGAGAAGGGATCCACTGACATTTACAGCCACTATGGCTGTGAAGAAATGAAAATTCTTTTTTAAGTCCTCTCTCCTTTCCTCTGTGCCATCAGAATGAGCTTTACGTCCTTAAACTCAGACCTGTTGGTACTCCTTTCCTCACAGGCTCCAAATCTGGTCTTTTCAGTGACATTTAGATGGAGTGCCTCAAAGGAGCCAGGAACCATTGTTATTGACTGTGCATTTTTAAATTCTACAGTTTTCGGGACTTCCCTGGCAGTCCAGTGGTTGGGACTCCGCGCTTCCACTTCAGGGGTCATGGGCTTGATCACAGTTAGGGGAACTGGGATCCCGCATGCTGCACCGTGCAGCAAAGAAAAAAAACCAAAACAAAACTAGTTTTCATTAAATTTCCTCAAAATCAAGGTCTGTTTGTGAAAGGAGTTAACATGTTAAGTGGGAATTATTCCTCCTCTAAACTTTTCCTTTTCAAATCATCAAAAAAGACTTCCTTGGGTTTTGTAGCTTTTCCTCTTTTGTAGACCATGGAAATAGGGAAATTGAAAGTTGCTGAATACCATTCCTGATGATCACTCAGGACCTTCCTGAAATGTCATGAGTGTTAATGAAAAGTAGCTTTAATAACATAGACACAATTGGGGGGGTGGTGGAAGAGGGAGTGAGGGAGAGAAGGCGAATGTGTGATTGGCTGGGTTAATATATTCCTGGGCTCTGATTCCATGTCCATTAGATAACCTTCTGAGGGCTGATTCAAGCTTATCCTGATGATAAGAGAGAGCTTTGAACAGTGAGCATAAAGGTTTATTGGTGGAAACTGACATTCTAATTCTAAAATTAGGATAGAAATTCAATTACATGGAATTGAAATTATATGAAAATTCCAAGGACCTAGAAAACCAAAGCAGTCTTAAAAAAAACTGTTTGAAGATTTACATTACCAGATAAAGACTTACTGTAAGCTACAGAGGAAACTTCTGAAGGTAATGTGTATCTTCATTATCTTGATTTTGGTTATGATTTCTTACATCAAATTATCCAAACATATCAAAGTGTGCATTATAAATATTGAATATATGTAGTTTATTGTGTCAATTATACCTCAATAAAACTGTTACAGAAAAAGGTTTCCCAGAAGGTGGCACTACTACTTGGCTCTGCCCTATGTTGTGAGCTCCCTGGAGCTGGGTGACCCCTTCTAGAGCCATCAGGATGCTGGATTAACTAGGAGGCCCCTGCAAGAGACCCTTGGGGTCAGGAAAGCCAAGTAAACGTGATGGCAATTGATTGGGTGTGGCTGGCGAGTAGGGCTGACTTCATTTCCTTCCACAGCTCAACACAGCACTTGTCCTTCAAACAAGCCCAACTCCTTTGTACCTTTAGCCCCTGTCTTCATGTAGCTAGAGTCTCTCATCATTCAGGTTTTAGTATGAATATCAAGTGCCTTCATCGAGTGCCAGGTCTAAATTGGTTCCTACACCTCATTTTGTCCTAAAGTCACTTTCTGTATTTCTATATTTTCTTCATGGCATGTATCACAACCAGAAATTCTTATTCATTTAGTTATTTCCTTTCATTAAAAAAAATTATTTATTTTATTTTTACTTCTGGCTGCTTTGGGTCTTCGTTGCCGCGTGCGGGCTTTCTCTATTTGCGGTGAGCGGGGCTACTCTTCGTTGTGGTGCGCAGGCTTCTCATTGTGGTGGCTTCTCGTTGCGGAGCACAGGCTCTAGGCACGCGGGCTCACCAGTTGTGGCTCGCGGGCTCTAGAGCACAGGCTCAGTAGTTGTGGCACACGGGCTTAGTTGCTCTGCGGCATGTGGGATCTTCCCAGACCAGGGCTCCAACCCGTGTCCCCTGCATTGGCAGGTGGATTCTTAACCACTGTGCCACCAGGGAAGCCCCATTTCCTTTCATTTTTATTACCTATTCTCATCCTCCCTCTTTTTTTTTTGCGGTACGCGGGCCTCTCACTGTTGTGGCCTCTCCCGTTGTGGAGCACAGGCTCCGGACGCGCAGGCCCAGCGGCCACGGCTCACGGGCCCAGCCGCTCCGTGGCATGTGGGATCTTCCCAGACCGAGGCACAAACCCGTGTCCCCTGCATCGGCAGGCGGACTCTCAACCACTGCGCCACCAGGGAAGCCCTCTTCCTCCCTCTTTTATGCTGTTGACATCCTACAAATCCCTTTACTGGGGGTGCACCCACCCCACAGGTGCCTTAAGTGTTGGCTGACAAACTCACAGTTGCCCCTGACAATGACTGACTGAGGGCTGGGTGAGGGAGAAGGGCACAAAAGATTGGCTCCCTTGCAGTAAAGAGACCTAACTCTGTGGCACAATTTCTACAGTTCCCCGTGAGATCTGGCTAGAGCTCGTCTCCACTTGAGGCCACATTCCTGCTTAGCTTTAGCTCTTTTCCCTGGCCTGTCCTGCTTCCCTTACTCCCTTCTCCCAAAAACACTTCCCCAGTAAATCCCTCAATAATTCTCATCTGAGGCTCTGCTTCTAGGAAACCTGACCCATGACACCCTTGGTTAGCTTCATGAGGGACTATTTTGTTCAATCCCCTAGAACAAATTCCTATCTTAGGCTCTGCTTATGACATTCTCCCCCTTAAGAATGATAGCTTGATGACGGAAGATCTTCCTCACGTTGGAAGAACAGTGTCTGGAACAGAGAAGGCACTCAATAAGTGTGCTGAATGAATACAGGGGAGAGCCCGGGGTCTGTTTTATAGATTAGCTGATCTGGCCTAGAGGCATTGTGAGTCATAGCCGGTAGACAGCAACTGAGTGGTTCAGAGATGGGGCCAGGCCTGGGACAGCAGTTTGGCACCTCCAACACATCCTCCAGGTGAGGTACAACATGTGAGGATTATTGGGGAAGGATCCTCTGGAAAGATGCAACCTCAAGGGTGGGTCGGGTTCTAGCCTTGGGCTTCCAAGAGACATGTCCCTGAGCCAGATCTAGGGGGTAGTACTGCCCAGCTATGTGTGAGGAGTAAGTGTGTGTTGAATTAATGAAGGCATGACAGAGGTAACCCTGCCCCAGGGTTCCTTCTCTTTTCACTCTCCATTGGGAGAAGAGGAATTCAAAAGAAAGCATATAGTCTTCTTTCTCACACAACAGAATCAGAACGTACAGGAATGGGGGGAGAAGGAGTATGGGACATGTCTGTTATCTGGACTTTAGTTTCCTTGAGCATGTAGTCTGCTTTGGATAAAAGTCACATCCAGTCTGTGCAACCCCTTTTGGCTCAAGCCCTAAGCATAGGTCCTAGCCCATGGCACATGCCCCTACTGGACTGACCACACCAGACTATGATCTACACGCACACATCTGGCTTCCCAGCTGGACCAGGAGCATCTTCAGGGCAGGCATAGGCTGTGCTGGCACCCTCTACCCAGACCAAGGCCTGGCACAAAGCAGATGCCAGTCAGTTCAAGGTTGTAAAATAACTGAATGACGAGGGCAGTAATGCTGTTGGGTATGCTAGACATCCACCAGATACTTTTCAGAATGTAGATCCAGCCCTGGCTTCGCAATGCTTCAGCAGCGCCCTCTAACCCACGGAAGGAAGTCTAAACTTTTAAGCCTGCCTGTACAGCACCCTCATATAGTGTCCTGGTCCCCCTTTCCAGCTTCCTCTTCTGCTATTTCCAGCTCAATACCCTACACCAATCCTACCCCAAGCTCTTCCTCACATGTGCAACATTCGAGCCTTGCCTAGCTCTTCACTCTGCCTAGCGGCTCTCCCTTACCCACCCCCAATCTACCTGTCAAATTCCTGTGCATCTTTTAAGTACCTGCTTGTCTCTGCTATCATTCCTTCCTCCCTTAAGGGCCTATTAACCCCTTCCAGCAGCCACCCAGCACTCAGAGAGCAGGGTTCTGGTCCTTCACCTGCCCATCTATCCCCAAAGCCTGACAGAGTAGTCTTTGGGGAAGGGGGTTTCGGGGAGACTTCTGCTAGTACGAGTGTGCAGGGATGGACTCCTCAGTGGCCAGCAGCTGGCTAACCCTGAGCGCCAGCTGCGGGCCTGAGCCCTGCCCACCAGGCCTCGCGGTTTGAGGGGGCAGCACGTCCAAGCAGGCTGCTCACCCAGACTCTTGCTCTCCAGCAGTGCCCCTGGCTCGCCTTTATCATTCTGGACATCGAGGCTTGCGAGGCAAGGGAGCAGCCTGGGTCGCCCGCGTCCTCGAGGCTCTGCTCTGGGTATCCGTGCGCCTGACGAGGCCCACCCGGCCCTTGCCCTGGAGGCCTTCGGGTACTCGGCCTCGGGCCATGCGAGCCGCCTGTGGGAACAGCTGCGGCAGTTCTGGGCCCACCATTTCTCGCGGCGCTTCTCGCCGCGGCGCCCTCCGCTGCGCCGCATCTCCTCCATGTCCACCTTCTACCTGCTGGACCACCAGACGCGCCAGGCAGAGCTAGGCCTCAGCTACGGCACACCGCGCACGCGCCTCAGCGACGAGGCCTTTGTGTTCCGCGGCGGCCGGTGGACCACGGAGGGCCAGCCGGTGCGGTCGCGGCCGCAGCTGCCCTCGCCGACCACCTCGGGCTGGAAGGCGCAGGTGCAGCGGATCAAGAGCCAGGTGCTGCTGGAGGAGAACAACTACCTGAAGCTACAGCAGGAACTGCTCATGGACATGCTGACGGAGACCACAGCACGCATGCACCTGTTGGAAAAAAAAGAGAGACCACGAGGCAAGCACTGCCGCTGCGGCGCGCGCCTGGCAGAGGAAAATGCGCAAGCGCGAAGGCGCGTGCAGCGCGCTCCTGACCGAGCCGCTGACTCCAGAGTCGCGGTGACGCAATAAAACCCGTGCAGCGCATGCGCATCTCGCTCCACACCTTAGGCCCGGTCTCGTTCCTGTGGCCCCTAGAGGGCCCGGCCAGGACTGGGCTCCGGGTGCGCGGGGGTCCGCTGCGCGCCTTCAGGGACCATCACTCCGGGCCTGGTGTGGAGGGGAGACTCAGCCAGCAGTCCGTCTCGGGAGGGTGCGATAGGGCGGTGGAGGAAGATGTTTGCAGCCCGTTGGAAACGCGGAGTGGGAGCCAGGCTTGCAACAGTGCAGCAGGGGGCGGGGATGGCCGGCGATGAGAGGTAGTGGTAGCAATGGCTTTCTTGGCCCGAGGGACGGAGGGCAAAGTCCGGGAGGCAGGGAAACCTGGGCTCAGGGATGGAGGGTGCGGTTGGGCGGGCGGGCGGGCGGGGTCGGTGACCTTACAGTTGGCCTTTCCCTCCCTGAGGCGATCCCGGGAGGGGTTTCAGCCCGAGTCCAGGATAAAAGTGTATTTTACGACCTGGAAACTGTTTCCCGAAAGAATCCCTCGAAACTTTGAGCTCTGCCTCCCGCTTCTGGCTGTGTGGCTTTTGGCGAGTCGCTTTTCGTTGCGGGTTTCCTTTTCCTCTCTCTAGAATTATGGGTCGGGGATACAAACAAGCACTGTCCAGAGCTAATCCAGCGCACAGATAGGATTTGCTCGACCCACCTTATTTTACAATTTTGCATGAGTTGCCAACATTTAAGAATTTGGAGATTTCACATTAAAAATCCAGATTTCCCGTGTTCTCCTGAAAACCCAGAAGACTCAGCCATTGCTGGACCTTGGTTTTGCCCAGCAGCAGTTGCCTGAATTGTGGCTGTCAGCTCCTGCTCAGCTTCACTCCTTTCCTCCTATAGGTGTCTGATTTTGGATCTCCTTCTATATCCGTTCTAGATCGATGTTCTCTCCTGGAGCATAGGGAACCCTGTGCCCAAGGTATCATATAAAGTGCTTTTGGTGAGGGTGTTGTGAGTGATGTGGCTGCACAACAAAGGTGATGGCACTGGTCCTTGCAATCTGCAACCTTCCCTTGGAATGTAGACAGGCCCTTTCAGCACCCAGTGAAACTTAAGTCCGGTAGGATTACAACACATTTTCTTAGAGTCATGTGAAAACTTTGAGAGAAGTGGGTGTCCTTCTTCGGCCTAACTTGCTTTCAGGAGAAAGACTAGGGATTACTAAACCACTACTGTGTATAAAAATGTGGCCTAATTAAATCAGCAAAACAACACAAAACATGTCATTAGACACTATGCTTAAAAACATTTCTTTTGAGCAGTGCTCTTTTGTATTTTAATAATTTTATATTAACATAGATTAAAATATTTTTAAATAGTTGTAAAATATAATTTCCTTTTAGAATAACTTAGAAAATAAAAAATATACAGAAAAGGAAATGAGAAGGGAATCAAAACAATACCTAGAAAAAAACACAAAATAAGGCACTGATGGAGAAATTATACTAAGTGAAAGAAGCCAGATGCAAAGGACCACATATTGTATGCTTTTGTTTATATAAAATATCCAGAATAGACAAATCCACAGCCGGGGGATGTGGGGAGGAAGGAGTGACTACTTAACAGGAGCAGGGTTTCCTTTTGGATTGATGAAAAATGTTTCGGAGCTATAGTGGTCGTACAACATTGTGAATGTTCTAACAGCCACTGAATTGCACACTTTAAAACAGTGAGTTTTATGTGAATTTTACCACAATAAAAAAAAGATTTTTTTTAAGGAGGAAAGTGCTTTACATTAAAACATGAGATAAAAACTATGTGGTATGGGGAAATAGCAAAAATCATAAAGGTGATCCAAGAGTACCTAAAGTTTAAGGAATATCGCTTTGGCCAGAGCACTTGCAAACAAATAGTTTATTTTCTAGAACAGAGAAAAGTATCTGCCTTGCCAGATCAGCAGCAGATGGGGAGCCCCATGTTTAGGGAGGGGTATCCAAGTGGATAAAGGACCCAGATCAAATGGGGCAGAATGATATTTTAAGATATCTGACTTTGTTCTTTCTGCTCTGGAACTTCACCCCCTGACTGAGGCAGCAAGCTCATTGCCCCGGGGGTGGGGGTGGGGCTGTATGTGTGTGACAGAGCAGAAAGTAGGAACAAAGAACTCTTTGTGGCTTTCACCTTCTACAGCTCAGAACCCTCTGGGGAACAGAGCTTTGAAAACATATTTTTTGGGCTTGAGGAGGGAGGTCAAAAAGGCTGTAGATTTGTCTACAGCAAGAGGAAAGATGAAGGGAAATGGAAGTAGAGATCCTTCCATCTTGGAAAGAAGTCCTTTCTTGACCCTACATTACTTTCCAGCTACTGCCTCATTTCTCTGCTTCCCTTTATAACTAAGCTCCAAAAAGTTGTTTATATTCACTGTCTTCAATTCCTCCCCTCCCTCTTTGCTCTTAGTTCTCCTCAGCTTTGGATTTCTCACCTCCAAGTCTCCCCAGCCTGCTCTTGTCAAGAATGACATTGCCTCCAGTGTTGTTAAGTCCTTTGGCTAATTCTCCATCCTCATCTTGGCCCATCAGCAGCATTTCATGCAGTTGACGCCTCCTCATCTTCACTTGTCATCTAGGACACTACACTCTTCTGATTTCTCTCCTGCCTCACAGTTGCTCCTTCTCAGTGTCTTGCTGATTTCACTTCCTTCAGGTGTCTACTTAAATGTCACCTTTTCAGTGAAGTTTTCCCTAATGACTTTATTTAAAAGAGCATGCATTCTCCCCACACCCAACCAAACCAGCACAACTTATCCTCCTTTCCTGCTTTGTTTTCTAGCATCTGTCACCATTTGACCTCCTATGTATTTTGTCAGTCTCCCTCCACCCGCTCTGCCCCAACTAGAGTGTAAGTTCCATAGGGCTTTTTTTTTGTGTGTGTGTGTGTGTGTGTGGTACGCGGGCTTCTCACTGTTGTGGCCTCTCCCGTTGCGGAGCACAGGCTCCAGACGCGCAGGCTCAGCGGCCATGGCTCATGGGCCCAGCCTCTCCGCGGCATGTGGGATCTTCCCGGACCCGGGCACGAACCCATGTCCCCTGCATCGGCAGGCGGACTCTCAACCACTGCGCCACCAGGGAAGCCCTCCATAGGGTTTTTTTCTGTTTTTTTTTTTTTTTTTTTTTTCTGTATCTGAGTTAGAAAAGTGCTTAACACTTACTAGGCTCTCTCCAGATATTCCTAGAATGAACAAAGG
Source organism: Pseudorca crassidens (assembly GCF_039906515.1). NCBI lineage: Eukaryota > Metazoa > Chordata > Mammalia > Artiodactyla > Delphinidae > Pseudorca > Pseudorca crassidens. Next base: position 137,462,176 of record NC_090298.1, on the reverse strand, counting down.
TCTATAAGAGACAGGCACCTGAATCCCAGGAGCAGATGGTGTTTGGCCTTTGGTATTGTCATAGGTATCTAATCCTCTAGGAGGCAGGGAAGGTGTACCAGATGCTTTTGGAACTTTTGGTTGCATCTGATAAGCCCACCTCTGATTTTAGCCGCAACTATGGTGGATGGCTCTGTGTATACTGTCAGTGCCTCATTTCAGGTGTCTACTGTGGGTTTCTCGGCCTTTCTGCTTCAGGGCTTTCTCCTAAGCCTCAGGAGCTCTCTCAACCCACAGACATAGCCTGGGAGTGCAGGAGAGTTAACGCCTTCTGGGGGCAACCTCCAGTAGAGGACAGAAAACAAAACACACTTTGTTGAATTTTCCTTCTACCATTTTCCTCACTCCCCCTCTCTCAGTTCATGGAATCACCTACCAGATAAACTGCACCCAAGTTCTAAGCTCAGACTCTGCTTTTATGGGGATTCAAGCTAAGGCAGTTAGTAAGAAGTAGCACTAGAAGGCAGGCCATAGGGAAAGGAATCTAGAACTAGATCACCCCCCATTCAGAAGGCTCGCTCACCACTGTTGGTGAGAAGGATGGTAGTAACCCCTAGTGTCCTAAAGCATAAGACTCTTACCTTTGGTGGATTGGAATGAGATAGAAATTGAAGGGAAAGTTTGGCTTATGTAGTAGCTTTGGCACTCGAAAGATATGGAGGCAGCTGTAATTACAAGGATTATGGAAGTGGTTAACTTTTCTAAACTGTCTTAGAAGCTTTGAAGAAAGAATGAAAGGCTCTTCTTAGCCCACTCAACTCAGAGCATGATATGAAAGCTGGAAAGTCTCCCAAGGCAACATGTAAAGAACTGCTCATTTCTGCTGCCAGGAAGCAGAGTGTGCTGAAAATAAGGCTCAAGATTTAATCAAGGGCAGTAGAGCTGCAGAGAAGACCCGGGCATCCTTAACAATTTTCCTGTACTAAAGTCAAGCGTTTTAAGGGGAAGGAATGGGACCCTAAGGCCTGGCATGGGGATGTTTGGGTGGATATACCTAAGAACCTTGAGCCCCCAGAGCCCCTGAACCCTTCTGGCCAGTAGCAGCTGCTCCTTCCCTTGATAGAGGAGAACAGCTTTATTTTTCCTGGAGACAATGCAGCGATCTCACCTGAGGTAGATGTCATAAAATGATGCTAATCCTTCTGAAGCTCCACCTCTCGTTGCCTCTAGACCAATAACTAGGATCGAGTCTCAGCATAGCCCAAGCAGTGAAGCACAGTCCTTACTCTAGAAGGAAATAGTTTGATCGTCCATAAGGTTGCAGGACCTCTGGGGGAACAGACATTGGAGTGGATCTAGAGGGTGGGGGTGTATATAACACTGGGTAGGAAGTTGATCGCAATGGAACATTTCCCATAACTCAAGACTAGAGTTCTGCCAAGAGCTTGTCCTAATGTTCTACTAGATGACTCTGGAAAATTGGACACGATGGTGGTCTAGGGTCAATGAGGTGGAGACACCAGAATTGCCTTGGCTGAGTTTAAAGAAGGGTCTGAAGGCTACAGGGAAGTGAGAATATTAGAATGGGTTTATTACATGAGACCAGAAGATTCACCATTTGACTCTGTTCTCTGGGAGATGCCCAGAGGATGCCCCTTTGGCTAAAGCAGTAGGGAATATGACAGTGAGGGGGGGCATTGCATCATTGAGAAGGTGTTGATGGTTGTCCCCAGTATGCCAGGGTTGACAGCAGGAGATGCTGCTAGGGAACTGGGCTCCCTAGTGTCATTGGGGATGATGGGATTTGGGAATGGCATTTAACCATTCTGGATGGTGACATTTACAGATCAGAAGCCAGGAGGGCATTCTTATCATACTTTGCAGCAAGAGTGGAATGGCAACTTGGGGGGCCTCGCTTCTCAGAGACCTGTGGTAATGATGATAATAGGCCACAGCGTTCGTAGGGGCAAAATAAATGGGCAGCCAATGGAGGCAGAGAATAAGTGATAGAAAGGGTTGGGGAACAAGGATGAGAGACATGCCAGCAAAGACAGTCTTGCTATTAAAATGCCTTCCTTAGTATTAGGTCAGTATTTAGATACATCCTAGGAAAGGCAGGTGAGGAATGCTCCAAATAGACTGAAGTTAAGTTTCCACCACTGCAGCAGAGTGGCAGGTTTGACATACAAATTGAGTTATTGAAAAGCAGTTAAAAACCATGTTTCTTGAACACCCAAGAACATGGAGCAAGATCTGTACCAGCCACAAATACCAACAAGGAGACAAGGCAGTGTGAGATGCTGATGTATGGCATGCAGAGAAATGAATGTGACAGTGACTAACCAAATTCAGACCTTTTGTGGATGTCTTAGTTCAGGCTGCTGTAACAAAACATCATAGACTGGAGGACTTATAAACAACCGAAATTAGTTCCTCACAGTTTTAGAGGGCGGAAATCTTAGGTCAGGGTGCCAGCATGGTCAAGTGAGGGCCCTCCTGCCGATGGCTAACTTCTTGTGTCCTCACATGGCAGAGAGCAGAGGTGGGAAGCCAGCTGTCTTGTGACTCTTATAAAGGCACTAATCCCATCATGAGGTCTCCACGTCATGATCTCATCTAATCCTAATCATCTCCCAAGGCCCCACCTCCTAATACCATCACATTGCAGGGTAGGGTTTTGACATATGTTATGGACACATTCAGTCCATAACAGGAGGCAAATCCCAGAACTGGAATCAGGCTCAGCAGGCAGCAGGGAGACCAGGACCTCTACCTGCAGCAACAGTGCTCTGCACTTAACTCACCCCACAAGTCCAGGTGATAAATGGCAGCAGGGACAGTAACATGGGCCAGTGAAAATGGTCAGTGGTTTCACTTTTGCAAGATGAAGAGAGTTATGGGGATGGATGGTGGTGATAATTGTACAACAATGTGAACTAAACAGTACACTGAAAAATGATTAAGATAGTAAATTTTATGTCATGTATATTTTACCATAATAAAAAAAAGAAAAAAATGGTTAGTGGTGACTGTGTAGAGATTGGGGTCTAGAATAGAACATTAGCCAGAGGAGCATAAGAAGCAGCATAGCTCTTAAGAGGAAAAACAGACTGTATCTGAAAAACAGTATGTGTCCACAAAACAACCTGCAAATCCCAGGACAGAAGTGCTTTCGAAAATACATGTAGGATAAAAGGGGAGAGGAACAGGATGTGACTGCCGAGCGGGTGTAGACAATGGTCACGTGTCCAGGAGAGCCAATGCATTGGCCTTGCGTTGGTTAGGTTGGGGCTTTGCCCTCTTGCCTTTTGTAGGGGACCCAGCTGTCTGGTGGTAGCTGATCTGGGGTATTTCCCAGAAAATCACCTGCTTCCCCTGTGTCTGGCCAGGAGGAAAGTGTTCACAGCCTCGCCCCATTTCTCTACTTTTCCTGTCCCCATCTAGCTTAGCTCTTACCATTGCTCCTGCCTCACCTGCCAGTTCCAACACATGTGTGTCTCCTCCCTCATACTCCTGGGGCCACTCCTACCAGGACCAACCTCCTCACCTGGTCAGTCTGGGAGGCTGTCTGTGCATGGCCTTGCCTGCCTTTGATTCTCAGATGTGTCTAGCACAGGAACCAGATCACTCAGAAGCCTGTGCCCATGGTGTTCCGTGTGCATCTGCACACGTGTGGGATGGGATTACCACAGAAGTCCATGGCGACCAGAGAGGATGGGCAAGGACCAAAGGCCCACAGAGCCTGCTTGGTCACCAAGAACAGTGCTGACAGGGGAGGAAGGGGGCCTTGCATGGGATCCTGGGAGCAGGACTGGCCTAGGGCTGGACCAGCACCAGCTGCCTCTGGAGCACAGTTCAGGAGCTTTGGCTCCTGCCCCCTTGGGAGCCAACACCAGTGGTGTGTCTGCTGCTTTCTGTCCTCTCCTAATATATTGCACCTACAAAAGTTTAATAAAACTGTAGTATCAATATCTTCAAATACTCAGTCTGTTTTCAACTGGTCTATGTCCAACCTAGCTCTAATCAGCCAGGGCTGACATGAAGTAAGGGAAGCAGGGTCATGGGGCCTCTGTGCATTCAACAGGGTCTGGGGATGGGTTTGGACTCTTGAGATCCATGTCCTGGGGTCATACCAGTGGTCCCACAGCTCTCCAGAGAGAAAGCACAAGGCCAGTCAATGGCTTGGGGTGTGGCCTGTGTGTAGCCTAAGAAGTAAAAGGCAGGTGGGAGAGTGGAGCCTAACCCTCGAGCTGTGAGCAGACCTATAAAGAGACTTAAGAGATATATCAGCTAGTTACAATGCATGGACATTATTTGGCTCCTGATTTTCAAGCAAACAAACTACAAACAAAACGACAACAGGTCTTTCCTGGTGGTGCAGTGGTTAAGAATCCACCTGCCAATGCAGGGGACACGGGTTTGAGCCCTGGTCCAGGAAGATCCCACATGCCGCGGGACAACTAAGCCCGTGTGCCACAGCTACTGAAGCCCATGCTCCTAAAAGCCTGTGCTCCGAGACAAGAGAAGCCACTGCAATGAGAAGCCTGCGCACCGCAACGAAGAGTAGCCCCCGCTCACCGCAACTTAGAGAAAGCCCGTTGCACAGCAACGAAGACCCAATGCAGCCAAAAATAAATAAAATAAATAAATAAATTAAAAAAAAAGAAATTTCTGATTAGATAGATGTCCTCCAAACACAACATCCATTGTTTTTAAGTATTGTTTATTACCTCATCCATTTTTTGTAAACAATTAACTGCACATATTTAAAGTGTATAATTGGATGAGTTTTGACTTATGTATATACCCATGAAACCAACAACACAATCAAGTAATGAACATATTCATCACCCCCAAATGTTCCTTGTGTTCCTTAATAATTCTTCCCTCCTACCCCTGCCCCAGGACAACACTGATCTACTTTTTGTCATTATAGATTAGTTTTAATTTTTTAGAAATTTATGCAAATGGAATTATTCAGTATGTACTAAAAAACAAAAACAAAATGCTAGTTTCTTTTGCTCTGCATTATTACTTTGAGATTCATCTATGTTGTTGTATACATCATTTCCATTGTATGGAAACACCACAATTTGTTTATCTACTTGCCTTTTGGTAGAAATTTGGGTTGTTCCTAGTTTTGGGCTATTATAAATAAAGCTGCTATGAACATTTGTGTATAAGCCTTTGTGTGGATGTGTGTTTTCATTTCTCTTGGATATGCTAATTCTGTGTTTACATTTTTGACAAAGTCAGGTTATTTTCCAAAGCAGTCATTTTACATTCCCGCCAGTAGTGTATGAGTTCCAATTTCTCCACATTCTCATCAATACTTGTTATTTTCTGTGTTTTTTTTTTATACCCACCCTAGTGGAAGAAATCTCAAAAATTACCATCCATACCCCTCTCACGCTATGCTTACTAAGACTGCAGAGAAATCAATTCAACTAACTCTATATTGATTAAATTAAAAAAAAATTGTGCACACATTTACTTGTTTCCAGAGAAAAAACCATGAAGCAAGGTATATACAGATATGTCTAGCTACACCTCTACCCTGATCATTCCTCCCCATCTAGGTAAATGTTTATATTAAATTTTTTTAATTAAATTTTTTTTTTTTTTTTTGTGGTATGCGGGCCTCTCACCGCTGTGGCCTCTCCAGTGGCAGAGCACAGGCTCCGGATGCACAGGCTCAGCGGCCGTGGCCCACGGCCCAGCCGCTCCACGGCATGTGGGATCTTTCCGGACCGGGGCACCAGCCCGTGTCCCCTGCATCGGCAGGCGGACCCTCAACCACTGCACCACCAGGGAAGCCCTATATTAAATTTTTAAATTTAAATTGTTTCTACTGAAAAATATAAAGCACATATATTTGCATTTCAGGGCCAGTTGCATTGACAAGGCCAGTCAATGGCTTGGGGTGCGGCCTGTGTGTAGCCTAAGAGGTTACTGTGTGCAGTAACCTTTCTTGGTTACTGCAGCATACAGTAAAACCTGTAAACCCTTTTGTATGGTCAGGCCACTCAAGATGGCTGTTCTCTTGCTCTCTGTACATTCCCTTCTCGACCAGTCCCTGCTTCACATACATCCTACTCACATGACTATCCAATCCTCTTAATCATAGGGCTTAATTAGTAACCTCCTAGTGCTTGCCCCTTGCCCCATCCACTGGTTTCTCTGGTAACTGATGAGCCAACCTAACGTCAACTCCCCCTTATAAATGGTATCCTCCTCCCCCCCACCCAGGAGTGAAGATTGCTGCCCTGTCTTGCCTGCCATCTGCCACCCACAGTGGGGTGCCACTCCAGGACTCTGCTTCAGACTTGTAAGATTCCCTATCCAATAAATTGTTGATGTCTCTGGGCTCTTTCTTTAGTCTCACAGCTGGGCAATTACAAGACTTGGAGTCCTGTGGGTTACAGTCCAACACCCTTACTTTCTTCACTGAGTGACATATCCTGCAGGTCGCACCTCAGCAGGACATAGAGATACTCCTTATTCCTTTTTATAGTTGCAATGTATCCCACTGGGTGAGTGTAGCACAATCTATTTCACTATGTATTCAATGTTTGGATTGTTTCTTGTCCCTTTTAAAATTGTGATGAAATACATGTAAAATTTATCATCTTAACCAATTTTAAGTGTACAATTCAGTGGCATGAAGTACATTCACCTTCCTGTGCAACCGTAACCACCATCCATTCCCAGAACTCTTTTCATCTTGCAAAACTGAAATTCTGTACCCATTAGATGACTTTCCATTTCTCCCTCCCCTTCTACTTTCTCTTTCTATGAATTTGACTAAGTACCTCATATATAGTGTTTGTCCTTTCGTGACTGGCTGATTTCACGCAGCACGATACCCTCAAGATTCATCTATGTTGTAGCATGTGTAAGAATTTCCTTGCTTTTTAAGGTTGAATAATATTCCATTGTATGGCTGCACGACATTTTCTTTATCCATTCATCTGTCAGTGGATATGTGGGTTGCTTCCACCTTTCGGCTATTGTGAATAATGCTGCTATGAACATGGGTGTGCAAATATGTCTTTGAAACTCTGCTTCTAATTCTTTAGGGTGCACATCCAGTGGAGCTGCTGGATCATAGGTAATCCCATGCTAAATTTTTAAAGGAACCACCATACTGTTTTCCTCAGTGGTTGTATGATTTTACATGCCCACCAACACTGTACAAGGGCTCCAATTTCTCCACATCCTCACCAATACTTCCTATTTTCTGTTTTTGCTTTAATAGTCATTATCCTAATGGGTGTGAGGCGATCTCTCATTGTGGTTTTGTATTTCCTGTAATTAGCTAATGTAATTAATATTGCAATGAAGAGTCTAGTGCCATGAAAATCCTTGTGCATAAGCTGGGTGCTCAATCTTGCTCATAATAACAGAAATACAAAATGAAAGTGTACTAAGATGTCATTTCTCACCTGTCAGATCAGAAAAAACCCGAGTTTTTCCAACATATTTCGTTGGCAAGGCTGTGGGGAAGCTGGCACTCACATGAATTGTTGGGGAAAATGCAAAAATGGTACAACCTGCTGGGTATGAAGATTTGACATGTAGTAAGATTGCATATGCCTTTACCCTTTAGCCAGGCAATCCCACTTCCTGGAATCTATTCCAAACTCACACCAACTTCCCCCTAGTATAAAGGGCCCTGAGATGAAGAGCTTGGTAGTTATTGTGAGTGGTTCCCTTAGGGTCTTCTTGCTTCCTTTAGGTCCCTTTCTCAGGTGGGGTTCTGAGCGCATGTGCACCTCTTCAGACTTTCTTACCCTCGCTCACCTTTATTCCAGCCCCCACTGGGAAAACTTCCTGGGCAGGCTTTACACAGGTACAACCGGACAGAAGCTCCCTTTAGACCTGTGCTGGAAGAGGGGGTTAGGCGCCAATGGATAAATTCCTTTTCTCCTTCCCAGCAGGATGGTTTGGAGACATTTCATGATGTGCCCCAGAATGTCCTGGGGGACTGAGTGCAGAGACCAGTTTGGTAATGAGGGGTTATTTTGGTGCTCTCTCCTCTACTGCTCACATTCCTTACCTGCTAAATCAATACCCCGTAGGCTCTGCTTTCAGGGGCACCCAGGCCAAGTCAGATACAGAACATACACTCTATCAAAATGATACAAGCTTATAAATGTGTCAAACAGTATGTTTAGTATTTAAGGAGCAGGCGTCCTTATTCTAACCCAGTGCAATTCCACAATAGTAACCAGGGATAATAGTTTCCAACCACTTTCAATGCACTAACAGGGAAAGGACTTCCCTGGGCTGAATCAAGTCCCCAGGCCCAGCATAGCTTCAGGCTTCGGGTGGGAGTGTGGGGATGGGGCACCCCCTGCTGGTTACATGGAGACTGGAGTGGCTTCTGCCTCCTAGAGGGGCGGCACCTTTCTGGCTCTGGATAGGGCTCTGGATTGGTTTGCACGTTGCTGCTTCTGAAACTTCTTTGAGATTCTGGGCGACTCCTCTTCCTGGGGTCCACCAGATTCCTGAGACTTCTCCCTCACAGCAGTCCTGGAGTGTAGTCGCACCTTCTTCACAGGAGCTCGCAACTCCTCAAGTGTTCCTTTTGGCCAGGTGCCCTTGGCTCTCCCACTGCTTGGAGTGGAGGAAGGGGCACAGGCTTTGGATGTGTCCTGGAGTCTAGTTCCACTCCGCCCACTCACTGGATCTCTGACTATGCACATCTCTGAGCCTGTTTCTTGGAGACTTGGGATTGTTGAGAGGCCCCAGTGAGACAGAGATGGTGAAGTACCCAGCAATGAGGTCTGGCCCTAAAATAGTCATTGAACCCAACGGCCTGAACTTTCATAACCTCCCTCTAGTCTTTCCCAACCCTGGCCCCCCAAGTTTGTGACTAGCCCTCAAACATTGGTTCCTCTGCTCAACTGGGAATGCCCAACCCACTCCCTGTCATACCACTCCAAGTGACTTTGCATAGCCCTTGGGCCTGACCGTGGGCTTCACTTTTCTTTTATAGTAGCCCAGGGTCATAGGGAAGTCTTACTTTTCTCAGACTCATGTGACTCAGAAGTAACTCAACACTAAAATAATGATTTATCAAATTCTAGGCCAAAACACTAGAGTCTTATCAGTTGAGAGACTTAGCCCTGAATGGGGAAAACCCAGTGGGGAGGGTACGTAAAGTGAGAAACACAAGGGCTTTAGTGTAATGTGGCTGTTATTGACAAGGCCATGCTCTCTGGGGATGCTGCCCTGTCTCCTGACTGATGGATTGATTGGGACAGGGTATTCACTGAGGTGAATGGTTCAAAGGCTAAATGAAACTTAGCAATGCCACCAAGCACATGCTCTGTTTTTACTGCAAGAGGCATTTCCTCTTCCATGGGTGTTTGTAAACACAGACACCCCACCTAGGGTGGTCATACTAATTGTTCACTGATACTTCTGGTTCTTCTCTTTCCAGGCTCATAAGATTTAATTCCTGGTGTCAACTGGGAAAAAAAAAAACCCACCATACAAAAACAGTGAGTTTCAGTTTTATTTAGGGACACTTACTGAGGACTATAGCCTGGGAGATAGCCTCTCAGACAGCTCTGAGGAACTTCTCAGAAGAGGTAGGGGAGGAACTAGTATGTATATGAAATTTTTGACTGGGAAATATAGTCATGCATACATCTTTTTAAAAAAAACTTATTTGGCTGCACCAGGTCTTAGTTGTGGCATGCGGGGTATTTAGTTGCATCATGTGGGCTCTTAGCTGTGGCATTTGAACTCTTAGTTGCAGCATGCATGTGGGATCTAGTTCCTTGACCAGGGATTGAACCCGGGCCCCCTGCATTGGGAGTGGGGGAGTCTTAACCACTGGACAAACAGGGAAGTTCTCAAGTTAAAAATTTTAGTGCTTTTCTACGTATGGGAAGATGCAAGAATCCAGGATCACTGAAATTCTTCCTTAGATATGCATCTTAACTGTCTAGGAGCCATATATCCAAGACACAGAATTCTTCACCCTATTTTTCTCCATACTGAATTCTCCTCAGTGCACACTGTTGGTGGGCGACTGCAGTGGGTTGTGACTTAACTCTTTTTTTTTATAAGTGGATGTTGGGCAAGACTCTTCGTTCTTTTATGTTTACATTGGCTTCCAGAGGAAAGGTTTGTCCATGTGACTTATTTGGTTAATGAACTGTTGGTAGAAGTATATGTGTCATTTCTGGGCAGAAGCCTCTAAGGGCCAGAGTGGTGGTTCTGGATGGTGGAGGCTCCCTCAGCCTAAGTCCTTGAAAGAGGCAAAATGGAGCAGAACCCCTGATCTAAGATGGACATGTAGTATGACCAATGAGAAATCAACTTTTTTGTGTTGAACCACTGATATTTTGGGTTGTTATTGCAGGATAACCTAGCACATCTTGACTAATGCATTCTAAATCCTTTCTGAAACAAAACAGTACAAACTAGAAAGCCAGCAGACTATTTCCCTTGAGACTGTGAGCCCTGAGAATACAGAATTCATTCTTGAACAATGGACGGCAGGTCAAAGTATCCTCAAATCCAAGCACATCTTTTTCTGAGCCCCATTCCTACTAAAGAGAAACTGAGCAAACTTGCTCTTTAATGGTGACAGTCTCTCTGGATTTAATTTAGTCTTTGGGGTAATTCCTCAGTCTTTCAATTTTTCTTCTTTTCCCCCTTCTCATTCTGTAGCAGACACTGGGTTGCCTGCATTATCTCTATTCCCTGCTTCTTTGCCTACAGAATTGTGACGGTTTGGGTTCCACCCTTGGAGAAGGTGCCCCTTATCCTGGTTCAGGGATAAATCCTGACTTGTCTAAGCCAATTATGGCAGAGCCATCTTCCTGCCCTTGGTTGGTTGGCGCTGAGAATGTGACCAAGTTCTGACTATGGAGAGAGACAGGGGAGGTATCTGCCTTGGGGCTTGTTTTTTTTGTTTTTTGCGGTATGCGGGCCTCTCACTGCCGTGGCCTCTCCCGTTGCGGAGCACAGGCTCCGGACGCGCAGGTTCATTGGCCATGGCTCACGGGCCCAGCCGCTCCGCGGCACGTGGGATCCTCCCGGACCGGGGCACGAACCCGTGTCCCCTGCATTGGCAGACGGACTCCCAACCACTGTGCCACTAGGGAAGCCCGGGGCTTGTTTTTAAAAAGAGACACAGGTTAAGAAACTGATTTTGTTATCCAAATATTCTCCCAAAGAAAAATCCAGGCTCAGATGATTTCACTGGTCAATTTTATTAAAGTAGAAATAAACACCAATCTCATACAAACACTTGCAGAAAACAGAGTAGTGAGGAACACTGAAGAAACTCTTTTTCTGAGGCCATCATTACCTAGGACAGAAACCTATGAAGTCATTACAAAAAGAAAATTGCAGACCAATAGCCCTCATGAATACAGACTTAAATATCCTTATAAAATATTAGCAAATCAAATACAACATTATATAAAAATATAACACATTATGACCAAGTAGGATTTATCCCAGGGATGCAAGGTTGTTTTAATATTTGAAAATCAGTCAGTGCATGCTTCTCTCACTCTGCATCCTTGCCAGCCCTGGAGATTACAGATCTATAAGCTCTTATTCAAAATCCTCACATATGCTTCAGAATGCAGAATTTTTTGGATTTTAGAAAATTCTATGACACTCCCAGCAGACTCTGAATCAGTATCTCCTAATCAAACTCATTAATTAATGGTTTTGTAGCAGAATATAAGAAATATTCTCACCAAGCAAGATGAGTCAATGCTGCAAAGAGCCTCATATTAGCTCAGGTTAAGTCTTGCTGCTAAATGAACTGGCCTCAAACTTACCATCTTTCTGGTTTCCAGGACTTTATGAATTTTGGATTGGGGATAAGGGATTGTGGACACAAATCGTTCTTTAATTTTAGCCAATCCTGCTGCTGCTTTACTTTGCATTTCTCTGACCACTTGTTAGGTTGAACCCCTATTCATAAGCTTTAGACCATTTACGTATCCTGTTTTCTTATTGGTCTGTTAGAAATTGTAGGTACTTTTGACTTAGGGCTTTTGAATTTTTGTCTTTCACATATTTTATAAATATTTTCTCAGCTTATCATTTGTTTATATATTTTATCTTCTACTAGGAAAACTAAAAATTTGCGTGCAGTCAAATGTATGTTTTTTTGTGTTTTTTTTGGCTTTTTGGTTTCCAGACTTAGGGAGGATTTTCCACCCCAAAGTATTATAAATATGCTTGTTTTTTTCTTCTGCTATCTGGTTTTATATTGAAATATTTAGTATGAAATCTTTAACACATCAGAAAAGTATTTTGGTGTTTTGTGTTATTTCAGAGCAAGGTTTCTAAACCACGGCACTACTGACATTTGGAGTCAGGTAATTCTTTGGTGTGGGGGACTATCCTGTGCATTGTAGGATGCTTAGCAGCATCTCTGGCCTCTACTCACTACATGCAATAGCAGCCCCCAGTTGTGACAACCAAAATGTCACCAGACATTGCCAAATGTCTGTTGGGGGTAAAATCCCCCCTAGTTGAGAAAGACTGGGTTGGAGTCCAGCTTGTGTTTCTTTTCCCCATAATCATGGCCAATAATGTCAGCACCAGTCATCAAATTAATCACCTCTTTTTCCATCCAACATATATCTGCAGCTATTTCTGAATTCTTGTCCTTTTCTTGGCCAGTTCCACTCCACTACCATTCTTCTATTCACAGTATTCTGGGATCTACTCAGGCATTTGTTCTTCCAACTGAACTTTAAAATCATTTAAACCAGCTCTAATTGCACAGTATAGCTAGACTCTCTTAAAACAGTCTTAAGAAGTAGTGGGCATCCTTGTCTTGATCTGGATTTTAGTGGAAACGACTTTGATATTTCCATTTAGTTTGCTTTATACTTTTGGGTTTTGATAAATAGTATTTTCATATTTAAGTATTTTACTTCTATTCCTTTTTAACTTATGATTTTATTAGGGATAGAGATCTATCCATCAATTCTATCTAGTGAGTGTTTATGGATTTTGGTAATCATATGATTTTTCTTCTTAATTTGCAAGAAAATGAACGATCCTTTTTATTTCCTGGACTAAACCCTGTATTAGTTTCCTGATATTGCTATAAAAAATTACCACAAATTTAGTGGCTTAAATCAACACACATTTATTATATTAGGTTCTAAGAAGTGTAGGCTGGTATTGCATTTGCCCTCAATCTTCTCTGCATTTCTAGTCTTGCTTCCACCCTTTCTGCTCCACCTAAACTGCTCTTGCTAAAGGCACCAGAGACCTAAATTCTGGGTCCTCCATTCCTCTATCTTCTGAGTCCTCTCACCATAATTTGATGCTGTTGACCACACTGTTTCACCTGAAACCCTGTCCTTTTTTTTCCTTTGTTACCCTAATGATTCCCAGGTTTGCCCATCTTTCTGGCCACTCCTTTTCAGCCTCCTTTGCTGTTTTCTCCCATTCATTCACTCATTCTTTCATTGTTACAAACTCCCAATCTGTAATGTGTGTGATACCTTGTGCTGGAATCTCTAAGAGCCTCTTCTCAAAGGTCAGCCCCTTTATTCATTCCTAAGGTTTTAAATATCATCTGTATCCTGTGACATCCAGATTTTACATCCGGCTTAGATTACTCTTTTTAGCTTTAAACTCATAAAACGCGAGCTGCTTATATGACATCTCCACTTGGATATCTTGGAGGCATTTCAAATTTAACATGTTTAAAATGGATCTACTGACATGCCTCTTCCTTTCTGCCTGCCTGCAGCTCTCCCCATCTTCACTCACTCCAGTGCACTGACCTTCACATGTCCTTCTGCCTCCTCTCCCTAATCCATCTCTCATCCAACACTTAACTTGTTCATGCCTACTACATGCCAGGCACTCCATCCAGTGTTAGCAATATAACCAACATTCTAGTGTGGGGAACAGGCAATAAAAAGTAATTACATAGGGTTTCCCTGGTGGCGCAGTGGTTTGGGAGTCCGCCTGCCGGTGCAGGGGACGCGGGTTCGTGCCCCGGTCCGGGAGGATCCCGCGTGCCGCGGAGCGGCTGGGCCCGTGAGCCATGGCCTCTGAGCCTGCGCGTCTGGAGCCTGTGCTCCGCAACGGGAGAGGCCACAACAGTGACAGGCCCGCGTACCGCAAAAAAAAAAAAAAAAAAGTAATTAAATAAATAAATAAGATAATCACAGAGTGCAGAAACACTGTGAAGGAAATGAATAGAGGAATTTGATAGAGAAAGACCTGAAGAAGGAGCTAGTGAGGATGAGCATTTGGGGAGAGAGCTCCAGGCAGAGAAGACACCATCTGCAAAGGCCTACAGGTGGAAAAGAGCAGAAAGGAGGTCAGTGTGGCTGGGGAGTAAAAAAGGGGGTGGAAAAGTAATGAGGTGCTGGAGAGGTACACAGCATCACATCATGCAGGACCCTGAAGACCACAGCAAAGAAAGGACTTAACTTGAAGTGCAGTGAGAGCCACTGAGGATTTAAAGCAGGGGAGTTACATGATATGATTTGCAGTTTTGAAAGATGACTCTGGATAATGGTTATGGGGTTTCTTTATGGGGTGATGAAAATGTTCTAAACTTAGAATGTGATGGTTGGACAACTCTGTGAATATACTAAAAAAAAATTGTATGGTATGTGAATTATATCTCAGAAAAGCTGTTGGCAGGAAAAAAAATCATTCTGACTGTGGTGAGGGTGACCAGACAAATGCCAAGAGTATAGCCAGGGAGATCAACTGCATTCATCAGATGACAAAGGGATGAAGGAACCTGGGGCAGAGTGCTGCCCATGGGTACAAGGCAGGGTGTGGTGAATGTCATATGGGGTGGGGGGAGGAAGGAGGATTCCTTATGAAACTATTCCCAGCACAGAAGCAAGAATAATCTTTGAAGGATATAAATTGGATCGTGCCACTGTGCACCTTGACCCTTCAGTGGTTTCCTTCTGCAGGTAGAAGCAACCCCTCCCTGCCCATTTGGCCTTGGGGCTGCCACTCCTGCCTTGGAGTCTCCCAGCCTCAAAGCCTCCCCTCTGCCAAATCACTCTCTTCTAACCAGGCCCTATCACCTGTCAAATCCCAGTTTAAGTGCCACCTTCCAGAAACTTTCTCAAAACCACAGTGAGATACTGTTTCACACTTTTTAGGACATCTACTGTCAAAAAACAAAAACAAAGCCAGAAAATAGCAAGTGTTGGTGAGGATGAGGAAAGACTTGGAAGCTGGGTGAATTGCTGGGAGGTATGTAAAATAGTTAAGGTACATATCTAGGAATGGAATTGCTAAATCATATGGTAATTCTATGTTTAACTTTTTAAAGAACTGCCAAAATGTTTTCCATACAGGCTGAAACAATGGAAAGCAGGAAATCAAACATAGTTGCACACCAAAGTTCAAAGCAGCACTATTTACAATAGCTAAAAGGTGGAACCAACCCATTAATGAATTAATGGATAAGCAAAATGTATTATATACATACAACAGAACGTTATTCAGCTTTAAAAGGAAGGAAACTGAGGACATGGATAGACCTTGAAAACATTATGTTACGTTAAATAAACCATACACAAAAGGACAATTATTGTATGATTCCACTTATATCAGGTACTAGAATAGGCAAATTCCTACAGACAGATAGTAGAATAGAGGTTACCAGGGTCTGCGGGAGCAGGGTTGGGGAGTTAAGTGTTTAAATGGTACAGAGTTTCACTTGGAGAAGATGAAAAAGTTCTAGAGATGGAGAGTGGAAATATTTGCGCAACACTGTAAATGTACTTAATACCACTGAACTGTACACTTAAAAATGGTTAAAATGGGGCTTCCCTGGTGGCGCAGTGGTTAAGAATCTGCCTGCCAATGCAGGGGACACGGATTCGATCCCTGCTCCGGGAAGATCCCATATGCCGTGGAGTAACTAAGCCCGCGTGCCACAACTACTGAACCCGCATGCCACAACTAACTGAGGCCCACGTGCCTAGAGCCCATGCTCCTCAACAAGAAAAGCCACTGCAATGAGAAGCCGGCGCACCTCAACAAAGAGTAGCCCCCGCTCGACGCAACTAGAGAAAGCTCACGCGCAGCAACGAAGACCCAACAGATCCAAAATTAAATAAATAAAACATTTTAAAAGGTAAGTAATGACACTAGTCATCAATACATTTTGAACACATGGCCGAAGGATTCAACCACAGTGAGTGTCCCAGCTGAAGCTTTGGAAAATCAGGGCCAATACCCTGAAGGTTCAAAACCAATGGTTGTCACATTCTGCCTAAAGGAGATGCGCTGAGAGAACCGAAGAGGTTAGGATCCCCTTTCCAGGTCAGCCCAGCAGCTGACCTCACTCCATCAGGAGCGCCAGCCCCTCCCCTCAGCGGCGATGCTGGGCTGGCTGTGGGGACGCCTTTGTTTTTCTATCTCACTTAGGAAAAGTACGTATCAGAATTCACACTGAGCAGTTTAAATGGTTTCGGAGCCCTCACCAGGCGTCGGAGGAGTTCTTATTCAAGACAACCATAATTACGCAGCTGAAAGGGCCGAGCCATGTTGCACCGGGTTGGGATGGGCTTGGGACTCTGTACCCAGGTTCTAACCACTGAGCCACCGTCGCTATGCTTCCAGTCTCCAGCTTCAAAGTGGGGTCCCCCGGTCCTCAGCACGATCTGGAGGCAGCTGATGCCGTGGTGCTAGAAGGATGGGAGGAAACTCACATTCAAATGTTCTCAATCCTTACTACTCAGAAAATTTTAAAGTTTTATAGCTACAAGTAATGTGTTCAGCATTAAAACAATTTAAAATACAGAAGAGAGTGAGTTCCCTGGCAGTACAGGGCTTAAGAACCCACACTTCCACTGCAGGGCACAGGGGCCCAATCTCTGGATGGGGAACTAAGATCCCGCGAGTGGTGTGTGGCCAAAAAAAAAAAAAAGAAAGAAAGAAAGAAAGAAAAAGAAAAAAGAGAAAATACAAAGAAGAAAAAAAAATTTTTTTATATATGTATAAAATTATACATATATCTTTTCCATATATGTATAATTTTTCTTTATGCATGTGTGTAATTATATTTCCAGGAAGTTGAGCCATACTGTATTATTTCTTCATAATAATGCATAATAATTATTGTTTCATTTTTTTTTTTACTCAATGAATATTGTAAACATCTTTCCAAAAATATAATTCTAGTCACCATTTAAAAAAACTGCAAAGTATTGCATTATATAGGTCAGTTTTTCTCAACTTTTTTTTCCTATGACTGTCACCCAAAGGAACCTTTTTAGACAATTTTTTCCCTAATTCTCCCCCATGTGAAATGTTAATAGCATAGGTATACTGTATATCTTTTTAGGTACCGTGGCCAAAAGCCATTGTAATAGCCTAGATGTATTCACTCTTCTCCCCACAGTCAAGAACCAATTTTGCCCCCTTGGGAGGCTATATTGACCCCGGTGACAATGCATGATAAAGTTGTACTATAATTTATTCAATACACCATTAGACATTTAAGTTGCTTTTAAAATTTACCTATTTCACGCTGTGATGAACATTCTTACAAATTTAAATCTGTGCAAAAGTAGATGTGGAATGTATGGGTCCAAGGTAATGCGTATTTTTAAGATCTTGAATATACATTGCCAGTAGCCCTCTAGTGTACCGATTTACAATGGGCATGGCACTTCCCTGCATTCTTTCCAGCTCTATCATGACTCTTTTTAGTGGTCATTACTTTTTTGTGTCAGAGCCACGTGGCTTGTTGGATCTTTGTTCCCTAGTTGTGGTGTGCAGGCTTAGCTGCCCCGTGGCTTGGGGGATCTTAGTTCCCTGACCAGGGATCAAACCCTCATCCCCTGCATTGGAAGGTGGATTCTTTACCACTGGACCACCAGGGATGTCCCGAGGTCATCAATTTTAAGACACACCATGTTTTATGTACCACTTATAAAAAAATTTCGCCAATTAAACTAGGATGCGCCACTGGTTCTTAAGGCACATCCCTATTTTGAGAGGTTAAACTGAAAAAAATGTGCTTTAGAATTGGTGAAAAAGATAATGAATAAATGTGCTTCATCTCTGTATAGGAAAGGGCTTGCTAAGCTTAAAGACAAACTCAAAGTATCCAGGGCTTTGACTTCACCAAAATGAAAAACCTCTGTATGTCTAAACATTAAAAACAACAACAATTAAAAGGTAATCAAACAGAAAAATATTTGGGGCAATTATGGCCAAGGTAATAGTCTTAATAAAGACCAAAAGAGCACTGGAGAAAGAAGCTGAACTGACAATTTATATGAGGGAATCAGCATTAATTGTATATAATTTATTCTATTTTACTAATAATCAAACATGCAAATTAGAGATACGGTTTTTCTCAGTATTAAATTAGCAAAGATTAGAGGAAAGGAAAATTTCAATGCCAGCAAAACAAAGGGATACGGAACCCTCACCTGCTGCTGAAGAGTGTTGTCAAGTGCGATAACCTTTTACTATAAGTAGCCCTAAAAATATTCAGATTCTTTCATTGAATAATTTTACTCCTAGAAATCTATCCTGAGGAAATGATCTAATATTCTATGATGATTATACATTACATCTACTTATTATGGAAGAAAATCCTAGAAAACTTTAGGAAAAATAAACATCTTAGGGATTTCCCTGGAGGTCCGGTGGTTAGGACTCCGCACTTTCACTGCTGAGGGCACGGGTTCGATCCCTGGTCAGGGAACTAAGATCCCGCAAGCCAGGCTGCCAAAAAACAAACAAACAAATCTTAGAAGTGTAGCCGTGTTGTTAAAGGGCGAAAACATGATATACTGTGTATCCTTTTAGGGTTTTTTTGGCCACGCAGCTTGCGGGATCTTAGTTCCAGGACCAGGGATTCAACCCAGGCCACGGCAGTGAAAGCGCTAAGTCCTTTCACAAGGGAATTCCCGAAAACATGACTTTATAATGCACTACCAGGGGGGATCAAGGTTTTTCCCTAATCTAATCAGAAACTAGTGTTCTTAGGTCATTTTTTTTTGCCCTCGCCCTGCAGTTTCCAGAATCCTAGTTCCCTGAACAGGGATGGAACCCAGGCCCTCGGTCCAGTCCCAACCACTGGACCGCCAGGCAGGCAACGCCCTTCTTAGGTCATTTAATTAGACCAGAGCTCTTAAATGCTGTAACCTATTAAGAAACCTTGAGAGATATCTTTGTGATGTCCTGGAGAGATAGCACCCAAGAGCAAAAACTGTTTTTGCTTTTGAATCACTCAGAGATAGACCTTCAATCTGGAAGACTTGGGAATCCCACATCTTGGTGACTTCAGCCAAAATGCCCTCTATTTCCTCTAGCTCTTTTTGCAATTGAGGGCAAGGAGCATCATTCACCATGATTGTCCCGTCTGAGTCCCCTTCACACCCAGCAACAGAGTTTTCCTTTTCAAACAGGTCCTATTGCGCCCTGCTGAAGACCTGCCAAAGCCTTCTCGTGTGCTTGGAGTTATCACCCTTGCCAAGGCCTAAATGGCCTTTCAGGATCGGGCCTCACCTACCTGTGGGACCTTATCTTGGATCATCTTCTCCCTGTTCCATTGATGTCCTCTCCAGTTTTCTCAAACCTGTTAAAACCGGATACGACTTCCAGACCATTGTAGGGACGAAAACGTGCTTTACTTGCATCTTCCCATGGTGGCACTCAGAGAGGCCTTCGCTGTGGTACCCCTGTGTTTATTGCATGTGTCCACCAGGCCGAGGTGGGGAGGACAGCCGGCATCAGACAAGGGGAGGACTGGAAGGCTGCGGGAATGGTCCCAGTTTCCGCAGTGCTGCCGGAAATCACGAACATCACTAGTCTCGGGCCATATGCGCACATGGGGTGACCCTGGAATCTTGCCGAACTGAAGGCCTCCACCTGGAGAATGGACATAACGGTATCTACTTAACTTTGGGAGAATTAAGGGGGAACCTGCTCGGGAGAGCGAAGTCCGGCGTGCACCGGCGGCTTACCCTACGCTCACGAGGCGCGACGAGACGCGCATCCGGCGCCCCCCTCTCGTGCGAGCGCCCAGCCGGCCGACCCCGGGGCGAGGCAGCTGGGGTCGCAGGGTGGGAGTTCGTTAGGGCAAAAGCGGGGTACGGGACTGGGGTCCGGGCTCCAGGCCCAACGGCGGCAGGTAGGGGGTTAGTGGCGGCACGAAAGACTTGGACATGCTCCCGGCGCCGCGGGGGTGGCTTCGGGTGCAGGAAGTATGCAGTCCCGCAGCCCCCAGTTTGTCACGGGATGGCTCTAGGGAGAAAAGGAGTATAGGCGGCGCGAGGGAGGGGAGCACTTGTACTTTCAGGTCTGCTAGGACTGCGGATAATAGGCTAGGGACACCTCCTCACAACCCAGAGCCTGGTACTGTTCCCGTAAGAAACTAACTGCCGCCACACCCCTCCCCCTTCTGGCGGGTAAGTCGACCGAACGGTTTGAAGGAAGACGCATGCGCGTGAAACTCAAACCGCTAAGGCTCGAATAATCGCGGTAAGGCGCAGGCGCAAAAAAGCCCGGCGGGTTTAAGGAGGTGGGCGGGGCTGACCCAAATACGCATGCGTGTAATAATTTACTGGCGGGAGGTGGGCCGGCTTATAGTATTACGCATGCGCCCGAGCTCTGTGTGACGCAAGGGGGCGGTGCGGGAACCTAGCTGCGCGTGCGCAGAGCTTGTTCAAAGGGCCTTATTTAGGTTGCGCAGGCGCCCGCTAGCCATTTCGTCTCAGCCGCGCCGAAGTTGTGTGTGCAGGTGAGTGTTTGGTGTTCCGTATTTACCACCTAGCGGCCCCCGACGATGCCAGTTTTGCGAGGATTTCTTGTCCCAAGGTCTCTGTAGAGGCTGCGGGGGCTTTAGCAAGGTGCGGGCTACCGTTAGACACCAGGAATGGTTCGCCGAGTCGTGGCAGGGCCGCTGAGGCCTGCAGGCCGCGCCGACTCTATTGTGTGAGATGTCGGAGGAGGCGGAGCGGAAGCGGCCGCCGCCATTTCCTTGCCTCCACGCTGGCGCTAGGCCGGGTGCCCCTCGGCTTGGGGCACTGGTACCTGGTGCGCAGAGCGGCCTCGGAGACTCGGCCGCTGGCCAACTGGGCGTTCGGTGTTGCAGTCGCCTGGGTCGGAACGTCCGCACGGGCTCGACCTTTATGGAGGCGCCGCGGGCCGGCAGGGCGTTTCGAGATCAGAGGACTGTTTAATTTTAACATTTTTCAGGTCTGACCCTCATCCTCATCTTGCAGGCTGTTTCGACGCCAGGACCCCCTAAGAGACGATGATGTTGGGCACCGAAGGCGGCGAGGGATTCGTGGTGAAGGTCCGGGGCTTGCCTTGGTCTTGCTCGGCCGACGAAGTGCAGCGGTTTTTTTCTGGTGAGTCTGAAGCGGAGGCGAGAGTTCAGCCCGGGCTGCAGGGCGGGCGGGGAGGCGGCGGCGGCGGCGGGGTGGGGGGTGGGGGGTGGGGGCAGAGCCCAGGGCGCCCCCTGGTGGGGCGCGGGCGGCAGCGGTTTCCGCTGTCCTGCTCGCGCCCGGCCGGCCGCTGTTACGCAATGGAAATTGCGAAAGCCCCACCCGCCCGGCCCTCTTGGGGGAATGCGGCCTCTCTGGCGGATTTTTTTTTTCTTCATTAAGTATTAGTCATTCTGTGGATGTCTTTTAGAAAGGATAAATGGGGATAGATGGGGTTTCCCTTTCAACCTTGAGAACTTTGCCCAGCAGCTGAACAAATATAACACCTTTCCAGTTTTGGCGTTTATTTGAAAAGGGGCATTCTGCTTTGGAAAGATAAAATGTCGTTTCTTAATTTCAGACAATTTTCCTAATCAAGATTTTGTAACTGAAGAGCTCTTTCTCATAGTTCTTGATCTGGCTCACTTTACAGTTGAGGACACTGAAGCCCAGGAAAGTTTTCTTGCCTATGTAGTTTTTTCCCCAGTATGTAGGTTTCCTGAATAACGTCTGCCAAATGTCCTTGTTCTC
Organism: Pseudorca crassidens; assembly: GCF_039906515.1. NCBI lineage: Eukaryota > Metazoa > Chordata > Mammalia > Artiodactyla > Delphinidae > Pseudorca > Pseudorca crassidens. Next base: position 137,440,226 of record NC_090298.1, on the reverse strand, counting down.
ATTATTAGCGTAAGATGAGATTGAAAGATATATTTGGGAGAAATTTACAGGTTTTGGAAGGATACTGTAGTATTGACTTACTATCTGAATTTAGTGTGTAACGGAAAACGACCTGTAAAACAAGAACCAAGTACACTGGAAGCCACCTTGCAGTGGGCAAGACTGGGTTTGGCTTCAGCTGTGCAACTTGGAGCATTTTAGCTTGGTAACATTGATCCCCTTTCAGGTGAGTATTGGCCCTGCAATTCGGATACGAGCAAGAAATTGTAATGTTGCTGCTAGTAAGGTAAAACTGTCAAATACCCTAAATCAAAACTCCAAACCACGTTTATTCAGAAAATGCCATAAAATCACAAGGTCCAGACGTAAAAGTTGACTGAGGAGTTATAAAAAGGATGTTTAATGGACACTTGAATAGTGAGGACTTGGAGATAACTTATATTAAGACAGTGCTTTGAGTATTGGATTTTCTTGATGGATTGGGAATATATTTAGGGAATAAGAAAGTTTGGTCATAAGAGGAAAACTGCTTAATTACTGAAAGAGACACCCTAGGAGTTAGTAATACCTTGCTCATTTTAGGCTTTGCAAATGCTCTGCTTTGTAGTGGGGGTGTGTATAGGCATTTCATCACCCAGAGGTGGTTTTTAGTTTTAAATTCTGTATTAACAGTTGTTTTCTTTCCAGACTGCAAAATTCAAAATGGGGCTCAAGGTATTCGTTTCATCTACACCAGAGAAGGCAGACCGAGTGGCGAGGCTTTTGTTGAACTTGAATCAGAAGATGAAGTCAAATTGGCCCTGAAAAAAGACAGAGAAACTATGGGACACAGATATGTTGAAGGTTTGATTTACATTGCCCTAGTAACAGTAAATAAAACATTAAACAAATAGAAATCTATCTTACCCCTTCTGAATTTTAGGTATTTGACCGCATGGAAATGGTCATCTAAGAGTTTATGGCAGCTCTACCTAGATTATCTAAAGACCCAGGAAGTCTGAACTTGGTTTTCTAACTTTCCAAAGTTGACTAATTCTAAGCACCTCTTTCAGTATTCAAGTCAAACAACGTTGAAATGGATTGGGTGTTGAAGCATACTGGTCCAAATAGTCCTGACACGGCCAATGATGGCTTTGTACGGCTTAGAGGACTCCCCTTTGGATGTAGCAAGGAAGAAATTGTTCAGTTCTTCTCAGGTATGTAGTCCTTTTTGTTGCTGAGCAGTGAGTTCTGGCTAGCCTCTGGCAACATGTGATTGAATAGACCTTAAGTTGAGTAGCTTAGATATTTAAACAGGTTGTGAGTATATGCAGATGAATTAATGTTTTCTTTTTCCTGGAGACCTTCAAATAATTTAAGCCCATCTTAAAGGTGGATTAATTAAGTACTTCCAAAATGCTAACTGCCTATATTTAGTATTGTAGTTCAGAGTAGATCTTTGAGGATTGTCCTCAAGAACTTAACTACTTTCCTCACATTGCTGTACAGCTAAGTACTTCAAGTTAAAGGTAAGATCCCTTAACATTAGATTAGTATGTTAGGTTGTTGTAATTTATGGCAAGTGTCTATATTGTAAGAGACACTGGGTCATGGGACCAGAAATTCTCTAATGATCTCATTCTGTTTATTAAAAAAAACTTAAGGAAACAATTGGTTTAGCCAGGGAATTAAACTTACTGAAAGTCAATCTAATATAAGTGTAGGTTGAATGTAGTCTTTGTATCTGAAGTACAGAAAGTGTTTTGAAATTGTTTTGGGCCTAAAGTATTTGAATGTTTAGCAGAATGTTAGAGCATATATTTTAAATACTGTTGCTTAATATTCATGTTGTGATAAACTGGAATTAAGAACAAGAAATCCTTTCATGGTTTAGTGTAGTATGTGTTAAAATCTTGACTTAACTAGATACATATCAAGTCCTAATATTTTGCCAGAATTTTTGCAATCAAGTCTGTTTTTATTGTTTTTGTCTAAATTGGTGAGAATTGAATGCTATCTGTCAACATCGTTAAATATGAACATAATTTCATATCTTCTAGGAGAGTGCTTTAAGTCCTTTTTGTAAGCTTGGGAATGTTTCCACGGAAAGGATTTTTCATAGACGGAATTTCCAGAAGTGAATCTTACTACTATTAGAGCATAAGAGTGCATGATTGTGCTGTGTTAGATCAGTTGTTTGTTGAAAGCTTAGATTGTATGTTTGTCAATTATATGACTAAACAATGTTTCAATTTGTATATTAAATGTTTAAATATGTAATTTCTTGAAACTGAAGTTCCACTAACTTTAAAACATTGCAATATGAAATGAGGTGAAAGGTGTATCTTGAATTTAGTAAAACTGTTGTCTTTAATGCTTGAAAATTTGTTAAGTTCTTGTATAATTTTCAACATTAAGTTGCATAGATAAATAAGTATTCTTAATTGTTGAATTCTTAATGCATCCTGTGTTCAGCAGGTTTTTTCTTACATACCGTGTCATGGGGTGTGTTAAGAATTAATAGTTTGTTATAATGGAACTTCATATTACTGCAATGAATTTTTAAAGAGTACTTGTTGAAAGCATACCGTTCACCTAAAGTTAAAATTCTGGTGTATTTAAAGCTATAAGAAGAATCATTTCTGGGCTTGTGATGTTAATATTGCCCCCCTACTGGGGTTATTTGTCCTTGGGTTGAAGGGTTGGAAATCGTGCCAAATGGGATAACATTGCCGGTGGACTTCCAGGGGAGGAGTACGGGGGAGGCCTTCGTGCAGTTTGCTTCACAGGAAATAGCTGAAAAGGCTCTAAAGAAACACAAGGAAAGAATAGGGCACAGGTGGGGATGGATGGTTGGTTGGATTTGTCACTTTTCTTATGGTAAACAATTAAATCCATATTCTCTCTGCTTAGAATCAAGGAAGAAAATCTGATTCCTAGTCCCAATTACTTGATGTTTTGCCACAATTTTCAAACTTCTCCTATGTCAAAGTTCCATAGTGCTTTCAGATTAAATTATAGGTTTTGAAATTGTCCCCAGTTAATTTGGTCTACTTTACAATTTTGTAGGATTCCTAATTAACCCCAGTTACTGGAGTTGAGAGACTATGGTTTTAAAAATGTTAATGCAAACCTGGCTTTAGCTGTAATAACTCCACCTAGTAAATTAATATTACCATAAGAAAATGTGATACTTTCTGATCTTGTTTTTAAAGTTGAAATGCAACAAACTTTCTTGCTGTATAAATGTTTTCTGCATATGTATTAATAAGCATAGCTTTCAAGAAATTGTCACAAAAGGTTTTATTCTCTTTGCTTGTGACTATTTTTCATTGAAGCATGCGCTTACCTATGCTGATTCCTACTAAAAGCATAGGCTGGGGTATTTATTGGCAGAAGGAAGTGTGTAGTGTGGGCTAGACTGTTGGTGGAGGCTGGCTTTTTAGCTCACTTGCTATACATAATGCCAATGGATTTAAGACATGAAATGTTGAAAGTTGAGTGGAATTCTTTCCCTCCTAAGACATTTATTTACAGTACTCCTCTCTACCCCTAAGGTTGGGCTCTCTGCCTCAGAGGAGTGAATTTTTTTTCTATAAAGTTTACATTAAATCTTAAAATTGAGTGAATTTCTGGTCATTGCCTGTACAAATATAAGAAATCTGGCTTTAAATATTAGTCAGTTTCATGGCTATGACTACATTGTTTTCTGTGTAACTGAATACCTGTATGAAATGAACTAATGTTTTCTCTCCCTTCCCCACTCCCTTTCCTCTTGAACAATGCTTTAGGTATATCGAAATCTTTAAGAGCAGTCGAGCTGAAGTTAGAACTCACTATGATCCACCACGAAAACTTATGGCCATGCAGCGGCCAGGTCCCTATGACAGACCTGGGGCTGGCAGAGGGTATAACAGCATTGGAAGAGGAGCTGGCTTTGAAAGGATGAGGCGTGGTGCGTACGGTGGAGGTATGTGTGTTGCGCAGGTGTCACGAGGTCTGTTCTTTATGTGACTTATTTAGTGATTGTACTTCTTGCCTTTCAGGTTATGGAGGCTATGATGATTATAATGGCTATAATGATGGCTATGGATTTGGGTCAGATAGATTTGGAAGAGGTAAGGTAAGAATTGAATTTCTCATCTGAGGGATACTTAACTCTTGTTCATTTAGACCTCAATTATTGTTTTTCAGGAATGTCAGATCACAGATACGGGGATGGTGGCTCTACTTTCCAGAGCACAACAGGACACTGTGTACACATGCGGGGATTACCTTACAGAGCTACTGAGAATGACATTTATAATGTAAGTGTAGGATAAATTCATAAGTTGTATATCTCAGTGTAACAGTAAAAACATGGTTCTTATTCTACTTAAGTGAAGCAGCATGTTAAAGTTTTGTTTCCTGTAACAATATTTGACTTGATTCTCTGAAATACCTTATATTTAGTTTTTTTCACCACTCAACCCTGTGAGAGTACATATTGAAATTGGTCCCGATGGCAGAGTAACTGGTGAAGCAGATGTCGAGTTTGCAACTCATGAAGATGCTGTGGCAGCTATGTCAAAAGACAAAGCAAATATGCGTAAGTGTGATTTAAGGATCTTCAGGTCTCTTATAGGTAGTTGTGTGACTGATTACGATAAAGGAATAGTAAGGATGAGAAAAATTTGTAATCCAATAATAGGGTTCTACGGGATGTTTAAAAAGTGTGTGGGTTTTTGAAGTTAGTATGATTAAAAAATTTGTGATAAGAACACTGACTAAGGTATATGCTTAACTGACAAAGCAATTTAGGTGAATGTTTAATACTGCTTTTTGAAACTTGCATAAAGTAAATCACCTGAGAGAAGCAGCTAGAATTTTTTTTTTACTAAAAGTATTTATAGTTCACAGATCTACTTAAAAGAACTAAAAGTGCTTATCTTTTTCTTTCGCCAACAAACATTTTCAACTTTTTTTTTCTCATTTCAGAACACAGATATGTAGAACTCTTCTTGAATTCTACAGCAGGAGCAAGCGGTGGTGCTTACGGTAGCCAAATGCTAGGAGGCATGGGTTTGTGTAAATATCACTTTAGTGTCTTTTTTTAAGCTAACCTTGTATGCCTTTTCTCTCATTTCAGAACACAGATATGTAGAACTCTTCTTGAATTCTACAGCAGGAGCAAGCGGTGGTGCTTATGGTAGCCAAATGATGGGAGGCATGGGCTTGTGTAAATATCGTTAGTTTTTTTAAAAACCAAAACGTTTATATCTGTATAAGTCAATTATATAAGTTAATATATATAAGGAGTTAAGCATAATTTAGGCAAAGAAAAGTTTAGATTTGAATAGTATGTGTGCCTTAAATTGTTACATAAAACTGTTCGATAACAAATTAGTTTGAAGTACTTTTGGGGGAGGGGACTACAGAAAGAAACTAATTGAATTGTCTATAAGTATGAAATATAAATCTAAAAGTAATATTTAGCAAAAAGCATAGGATCAAAATAAATTTTGGGGCATAATCAGGTGTTTAGTGATACCTGTGTATTGACCTACCCTTAATATATATCGAATTATGGGGGGAAATCCCACTAAATCCAGTTAAACATTTTCATAAGGTCTTGTCAAAATGCCTCTACTTACGGAAACGTGGATTCAGTCCTGCTGATGTGTATGCTGTTGGCCTTGTGGTTTATAAGTGTTTGACTAGCTCAAATGATGGATAGAAAGGTAGTCTGGTCATAGACAGTAGGCAGAAGGAGGGCACAGAGGGTTATATATAGTGATGTAAGATCAAGACTGGAAAATAATAGATTAGAATTACAAGCCCGGTACCACCAGGTACCACATTACATAAGGAACAAGGTTCTAATGTTCTCTTAACTTAACAGCAAACCAGTCCAGTTATGGTGGCCCAGCCAGCCAGCAGCTGAGTGGTGGTTATGGAGGCGGCTATGGTGGCCAGAGCAGCATGAGTGGATATGGTAAGTGTGTTTTTTAATATACTTGAGTAAGTTTCAGGCAGGTTTCTTTAGTTGGGAATATTCAGGCTCCTTTTTGGTGAAGTTGGGTTATTAAATGTATGCTCTTGATCCTAATATAACTGTTCAAATAGCTTTAACTTTCAGAATCAGTCATTGGGAGGGGGAAGTATTCTATGAATTCAAAATAGTCATTATTGCAACTTTGAATAATGTCGAGCCAGAAAACATCTGCCTCCGTTTGTTAAAACATTAAATAAAATTGTTCACTTTTTCTGTCTTTTTGTTAGCAATAAATCCATTTTAGATGGAGGGAGAATTTTAAATAATAGAATGGTGGTTGGGTTTAGGACCGTATTTACTAGTCAGTTAACCTAGGATTGGTTTTATTATTTTTTCAATTGGTCTAAAGAATGGTGATTTTGGTATTATAGTCTTACCCTACAAAATCCTTTTGCAGACCAAGTTTTACAGGAAAACTCCAGTGATTTTCAATCAAACATTGCATAGGTAAATATTTTCTCGAAAAGTATAATTTAAATTCCCAATAGCAAATACTGATATGTTGTAGTAACACTTTCTATAGCAGTCAATGGCTCTGATTTAACTCCATGGAGGCTGCCATTTTGGGCACAGTGAGTTGCCTTTAGTCCAACTTCGTCGTCTCACTTCCTGCCCGCCATGAATAGGAAAAGCAAGAGATTGCCCCTGTGCTCCCTATTCATATATGCCATTCGATGGACACATTGTGAATGTTTATGGTAAATTTTTTTTTAAAATGCTTTGTTTAGCTTTAAAAACAACATGAAGTAATTTTGCAATTTTTGAAAAACACTAGTTTTCCTTTAAACTTAAATTTTCCACGTTGATCCTGAAGCATCCAATTAAATGGTAGCACAAGAGTCTGGCAAGTTGGTACTGCAGAGAAAAGGGGTTAATTGAGATTTGTTTGGAGTCGGGAGTCCCTTTTCCCAAACATGCTTCTCGCCACTTGGACAGCAGCCATTTGTACTCGTATACTTTTTAAACTTTTTCTTGGAATGCTGTATTTTAGTTGACTGATAATCTGATACTCATCCTGACTTGTCAAATTGATCTCTTTGCAGGCAGCCAAGGAACAGTGAACAGCAGCTACTACAGTAGTGGAAGCCGAGCATCTATGGGAGTGAACGGAATGGGAGGGATGTCTAGCATGTCCAGTATGAGTGGTGGATGGGGAATGTAATTGATCCTGATCACTGACTCTTGGTCAACATTTTTTACAAAACTTAAGTTTTAACAGTTTTGCAATACAAACTTGTGGTTTATGCTTACTCTTAAGTGGAAATCAGGATTGTTTTAAAGAATTAAGGTTCAGTATTTTTGAACACAAACATTCATTTAGGATGTAACTAGGTTGAGTAATCTGTTACTGTTAAATAATTTTCAGCTTTTCTCAAGTTAGTTATATTGTAGGATGTACTTAAGCAGTAGGTGTATTTAGGTTAAAGCAGTTGAATTATGTTAAATGTTGCTTACACCACATTACATTGAACACTGTTTGGATGCATTGTTGAAAGACATGCTTTTTTGTGAAACTCAATATAGGAGCTGTGTCTACAATTAAAAGTGAAACATTTGGCATGTTTGTTAATTCTAGTTTCATTTAATAACCTCTATGGCACGTAAGTTTAAGCTTTTTTTTTAAGTTAATGGGGAAAATTTGAGACGCAATACCAATACTTTAGGATTTTGGTCTTGGTGTTTGTTTGAAATTCTGAGGCCTTGATTTAAATCTTTTCAGTGTATTGTGATTTTCCTTTTAGGTGTATTGCGCTAAGTGAAACTTGTTGAATAAATCTTCCTTTTAAAAACTGCACTTTGTCTTGTCTGTGCTTCAGTGTCATGTGGACTGTTTCTTGGTGATCTATTCCTGCCTGGGGCGTAGGTGAACAGTGGCCCACGTCTCTGGCTGTGGCAGACAGGCTCGGCAGTTGTGGCCGTTTTGTAGATGTCTTCAGACCTCTCTTCCCTCCAGTGCAACTGAAGGTAAACGTAGCTCTGGGGCCCTGTGGAAGGGCTTGTATGTCTGGCCTGGCTGCACAGGATCTGATCTGAATTTTTGCCTTTGACTTGCTAAGCACTTGCACAAAGCCAAGGGGGAGGCAGAAGTCTCCTCACTGCATGCTGTGCATGTCCATGGAAGCCTTTTGAGCATGGCTGAGGAAGTGCCAGAGGCAAGGGGTGGCTGACTAGAGCTACCCCTTCCTAGTCTGATGGCATCTTTTGAATTTTGTTTATATGGGGTATCTTCTAGAAGGAGCTAGCTCATAGAGAACTTTCACATTGAGGTTTCAACCTTTATTTTTACCTCGTTCCTCAAGATCAAAACTACTTAAGAGCGACATTCCATTTATTTACAAAGCTTCTGAAGTAGAATACCAAGTTGTACTTCAGGAGAACAAATGATTCGTTTAAATCAGTAATTGAAACCATTATCGTATATAAAAACTCAATGACATTTGCTTAGGATAGTAGTAAGCAGTTCTTATAAGTGTAGTTCTAGGATTCCCTTCAGATACTTAACACTAGTTTGGGAATTGCCACTCATTCATCCCTCTAATAGAAAAATTTCGCTGTATTGAGGTTAGAATTAAGAATCGGAGCTGTGAATATAGGCTTGTGCTGTTTGAAGCCACATGTGTACATTTTTACTTGCTGTGACTGCTGAAGGTTTCCTCTTGGGTGAGGTGAGTATGGTGAGTGTACTCTGAAAAATTGTGTGGAATGATTATTTACAGACTGTAGATGGCAGCATTGCGTGAAGGTATGCGTGAAGGGCCCTGCAGTCTGCCTGCCCTGCCACATGCTCTCTGAAGGCTGGGTGCATACCTTCAGTTGGGTTGGGGATACAGGAGTGTTGTACTTGGTAATTTTCTGGGGAGGCACTGTTGAGCATTGGTGTTCAGCTGCTGCCCCTGAGATCTTTACTGCGTTACTCCATGTCTGGGGAATTGGCCACAAGGAGGGTTCCTTCCCCTGGTCCTCTAGTTTTTCACAAGGAACATCTTTGTTGAAAAACCTGCCTTATTGGAGGAAGAAAAGGGACTAGAATTAGAAACTTGAACTCGAGAAACATTGTGGTTCTTTGGAACCTTGTGAAAATCTGTAGTTTGGAATGAATGCAGCTTTGGAGCTGGGCACAGTTTTGGAGGCTGGCCATACAGATTCGTGTTTTTCTGTAAGATGTTAGGAAAAACTCAGTGAACTTTTTGGCCAACCCAAATATATAAGGGAACGACTTTTGGGCTTTGGTGACAGGTACTTTCTCTGTGCTTGTTGGACTTATCAGCCCAACTTGTCCTTGGCTCAACTGGGCAGAGCAGCCTGCACCCCAGAACACAGCAGGCTCAGGTCTTCACCTCGAAGGCAGTTGCCCTCACCAAGGGCCTCGTCCTGAAATGGGGGTTGCTTTGGGCATCCTGTGAAGCTGACACAGCTCCTTCATTTTCTGCACCAGAATGAAAAATAAATGATTTTATTGCAGGGCTAATGATGGGTATTCATGAGTGTGAAACAGCAAATTTCTTGACTCGGTGAAAAATAAATGATTTTACTGCAGGGCTAATAATGATATTAATTCACAAGAGTGTGAAACAGCAAATTTCTTGACTATGAAAAATAAATGATTTTATTGCAGGGCTAATGATGGATATTCACAAGGGTGTGAAATAGCAGATTTCTTGATTCTGAAGCAGGGAAAGCATGCTGGGGCAGCGGGGAGGGAAAGGAATTGATTCACTAGTGGGTCTGCTGCAAAATAGGTTAATTCTTTGGAAACTGAAAAATGACAATAGCAAAATCATGAAGGTTACATCTGAACCAAAGCCAGTGGTGTCAAGGGAGAATTTCAATCCAGAGGAGCTGAATCCATACAATTTGGAAAGGAGAGGCGCGCAGTTTCTGGTTCCCGCATGTTGTGTTCCAGAGTGACAGCAGCCCAGGCGAGGATCTTGTTCTCTTGGGAAACTAACCTCCCAAGTCCCTGGCCACCTCGAGACCCAAAGAGTTTGGCACTGCTCTGAGGCTGCCCACGCCCATGAAGACAGGCTGGCAACTGGTCCAGAAAGCAGGCCCTGCTGATGCCCCCACCTTAGGAGCCGGTGGAGGAGGAGCAGCGCTGAAGGAGCAGCGTGTGGCAGCTGTCGCACACACGTACTGGCTTGGGGTAGGAGGGCAGGGCCAGCTCATTACTGGAGCACGTGTTGCAGAAGATGTGGCCACAGTTTCGGCAGTGGTGCTAGAGGATGGAAAAGAACTCACGCTCAGAACACGCTGAGCTGCCTGGGTCTGCACACCTGCTCTAGTTTATCGACCTTTAAAAGTTTAATGCTTTAAAATCCCTCCCTCATGTATCAGTGAGGCATGTACCAATTTGGAATGGGTTCTTGTAGACCTTGTTTCTACATTTATGTTCCTGTAAAATCCATGGAGTTTTGGAGGGGTGAGTTAAGGTTCTTTTTTTTGTGTTTTATTGGACTTGACAGCTCTTAACTCACTGAGTTGGTAGTCCGTGCTACTTAAAGAGCCTGGGTTCATTCTCTGCAGTCACTACATTCTATGGTGGTGACCCAAGGTTTCTTTAGCCAGCCCCTCATGAGAAGGGCATCTTGCTTTTGTAAACAGGGCTGCTGTTTGAACCTTTGAGCACATGGCAGACGCCAAGACAAGGACCTGTGTGTCCCTCTATACATCACTTCTGCCAACTGCCCCCTACTCCCCCAGTCAGGCTAGACAATGGACCTTGAACTGGGCCATTCAGTGTGGGGAGCCTTAGTAAAGGCTCTATTTTGTGTGAGATCTATATCCTGCCCCTGTCCTGCCCAACTGGTCAATAAAGGCCCTGTCAACCCTGGACCAAAGGCTGGGCCCAAGACCTTCTCTTCCAGAACCTGAAGACAGGCTACACAGGCATTCACTGGGGGCAAGTGCCCTGCCCAGATTGCCAGTTACCTTTTGGTGCCACCTGGATGCCTGTCCTGAGACTTAAATTGCCCATGGGTTCCCCATGGATTCTGTTTTTGCCTAACTTAGATTTTGGTCCTATTGCTTCCAAAGAATTTTCAGTTGATATACACACTTAGACCATTTCTGCAAACAAGCAGCCCCAACTCCCAAATCATTGAGAGGACTGTGATGGAGACAAGGCCTGTAACTTACCGGCTGGGGTCCCTGAAAGGGGGCAGGCTGGAAGGTCGTCTGCCTAGGCCAGCAGACCAGTGAGCATGAACACAATGCAGTGGGCCTAGCCCCACAGGCCTTTTCCAGAACCAGAGGAAGGAGAGCCCAGGCAGGGCACGAACTCAGCCCCTGAGCGAGCGAGTGCAGGGCTACCCCACATACCTTTCTCCGGGAAATGGAAAACTCCTTTTCACACTGCTTACAGTGCGTGGCTTCATCGTCTTTCAGCCAAGTATGGCCCTGAGGAGGAAAGAACACCACAGAATCCCACTTTACAGCTTGGTTCCTGATGAACCTTTAGCTGTGTTCATCCTTCAACCCAGCATCTGCTGTCCCTTCCTAATAGCACCTGGTCTGCTTTTGCGGGACTGCCTCTTCTCCACTAGAAGTGGCCTCACGGGACTGTCCCCACCCTGACCACAGCTGGAGCTCATGTGCTGCAGCCTGCCCGCCCTCTGGCTTCCTGGTCTCCACAGGTTGCCCCCAGTCCTCAAGCCAGATTCTCCAGCCTTCCGTTAACCTGAGACTCACCCACCCCCTTTCAATAAGTGCCCTGTGGCTGAGGTAACCAGAATCAGGATCTGGTTAACTCCAACCCTGGCTGAGACATTATCCAAAGTGCCTCCTGAACTGGCAGGAGGAAGAAGGGCCAACCCTGTCAGCCAGACTAGAAAATCTGTGACAACAGTCCCCACCGTGAGACAGAAGGCAACATGCTGTGGAGACAGGAAGCCCTTCTCCATACACACTGACCCCCAGTCCTCAGGGCATCGTGGGAGGCAGATGTCTCCATTCTGCCCAGGAGCCAACTGAGGCTTAGAGAGATGCTTTTGGAGGTCTTTCTAAGGGAAAACTAGGATATGTGATTTATTCAGCCTCAGGGACTGAGGTGGTCAGGGGTCAAGGGCCCTGTGTACTTTCACGGCTCCTTGGCTTTTGTTGGCCATCACTTTCCTGATGACACAGATCTTATGATTGGGAGCTGCAGCACCACACCCAGGGCTTTCAACCTTGGGTTCACTAGTTCCACGCAGCTCTAGAGTCCCATTTTATGATTTTTATCCTCCCTCTGGCACTGTCAGCTGACGTTTTGTGCACATTTCTGTGCAGTGCAGGGGATACAAAGATAAACAGCTCACAGCAATGACATCCAAGGAGCTTTCGGTATACAAGGGAGGATACAGTAAACTGATGTGAACCGCAAGTCCAGGCTGCTGTTAGTTGCTGTGACAGTTTGCTTCTGACCTGAGGTGCCCTGGTAGTCAGAGACATTAGGATCTCTGCTCTAGCATACGCTGGAGGGTGCCTTGTGAAGAGGGTGTTTGTGCACTGCTGCCACAGCAGAGCTGAAGCTGAAGGCTAGGAGCTCCTGCACTCTCCTCTCCACTCTCTCAGCCCCAGCTTGGTACTGCATGGGGTCACCTGGACCACATGTTCCTGCTCTCCTTAAGCTGTGTGTGCCACTCTGCCCTCCCCAAAATGGTCCAGAAACTTGGCCCAGCTCAGGGCTTAAGTGGTTCCCAGAAATGGCACAGGGCCCTTTAGTGGGCCTCTGGCCCCTCACTTGGAGGGAAAGGTCTTACTCTCACTATTAAAAAAAAAATACCTGGATCTCTTTCTGCCACTTTTCATTTCCTTCATTAGGGTACCTATGATCTAGGCCTAATGTCAAACTACAGCTGACAGCAGAGGACCAGAACCAGAGGACCTCGGTTCCAGCTTGGGCCCTGCCACTTGCAGCATCGTCATCTCAGCCAAGTTACATGGCTCTGAGCAGCATTTTCTTATCCGTAAATAAGTGACAAGAACCACCAATCAACCACACATTCTCACCTGATTTTTGTGAGAAGACCTAAGAGCATGCTAGGATATTAGCACAAGCTGACTAATAGCTACGAGTAGTGATTCTTATGTTAATAACATTAATAATCCAGTACCTTCAGTGCCTTATTTACTTCTTTGATGTCTTCCATCTTCAGCTTTGACCTTAAAAAAAAAAGAAAGAGAGATTCATAGCCTCACTAGAGGGGCTTTCAAACTCGAAGTAAACCCACAAAAACTTTTTGGCTTTGTGAAGTCAACAAGACTTGTAAGAGAGGAGTGTGATAACACGAGTTCTTGTAAAATTATTTCTTTCCACCTTTTTATAATCCCAGAGTCATCTCACCATTGGCTCATGTCTGGTGCAGTCTGAGGCTGAGCCTGTGGACTGAATCTGGCCTAAGAACAAACTGTTGAATTGGCAAGGATTTAAAAAGACTTTGAAATAGCTGCAAGCATTTAAAAATTGAGAATTATCTCATAAAAGCCCATGTTTCTGGCTTCTCTGGGCAACTATTCCTGAGTGTGACATGTGCTTTAACTCGGGGTGGGGGAGGGGGGCGCTCCCGTATCAGGCATGGGCTCCCCCATGGCAGGAACCTGAATCTGTAGGCCTCTCACCAGCCCCTTTCCTGTTGCCTGCCTGCTCTGTCTAGAAAGGCCAGGCTCAGGGGGCATGATTGTTTGTTCTTGTTCCATTCTTTTTAAAAATATTTATTTATTTGGTTGCACCGGATCTTAGTTGCGGCATGTGGGCTCCTTAGTTGCAGCTCGCGGGGTCCTTAGTTGTGGCATGCGAACTCTTATTTGCAGCATGCATACTGGATCTAGTTCCCTGACCAGGTATCGAACCCAGGCTCCCGGCATTGGGAATCCTAACAACTGCGCCATCAGGGAAGTCCCCTTGTTCCATTCTTGTTAGTGCAAGAATAATTCCTTAGTTCTCCATATAAAAGACAGGACTGAACATTGTCTAAACTGGAAGAATTAAACCAGATAAAACGAAACATATGTATTTGTCAAAGCCGTTTTTTAAAAGCTGAGATTAGCCTAAACTGTCACTGGATTAGCCTAATCTAAGTGCCGGAGAGGCAGGCCTCTGAGACACAGGCTAGACTTCTAGGGAAGGATTAGGAAACCAAACATCAAGGCCTTTAAAAGAAAAACCCCTGTGGCCTTCAGGAGTGCTTGGAGGTGCTCCTTCTGTCCCCTGACTGGCTGCAGAAATAGGCCAGTGGGCTGACAGGGCCAGAGGCTGTCTGGGATGGACAAGGTCAAGATGGCAGCCTCAACATATAAGAACTTTCCTGGGAAATACAATTTGAAAAGAATCCAGATGTTCCCAAGATAAACTGGGCAGCTGTGCCTGTAGTTGGTGGAGGCATCTGAGAACAGGCTTCTCTGTCATCTGGTGTTGGCTTGCAAAAAGAAGGGAGGAGGGGAGAAAGCACTAGCCTTGCCGTGGTATGTATCCCTGACATGGCAACACCTACACAACCCGGCTGTGAAGGACATTCTGAAGCTGGGTCAGGCAGCAGTGCTGGGAGGCTGCCAAGTGCAGAGGTGCGTTTTCAAGACCAGAGCCTGTCCGCTTTTCTGAGGCCTGTGGCCTACTAGGAGTGTGTCTCTGACTCTGTTTGCTGTCTGTCCAACATGAAGAGGACAGGCAGGAGAAAAAGTGGGGCTAGCCACCTGAGAAGGGGGGAGGGCACCCCGAGGACACCTCCCTCTCTGTCTAAACACCACTGCAAATCCAAGAAGCCAGCACCACGCCAGCCTCCACATCTGGTTCTCATTAGTCTCAGGGACGCCCTCAGACCTGGCCTGTGCTCTGAGTGTGGGGTTGACACCTGGCCTTGCCCACTCTCCAGGAGCTCTCCCCATGGTGGGGGCAGCAGCACAGGGCACTCGGCCTGAGAGGTGGCAGGCAGCCCTCAGGTCACAAGGGACCAGCAGCCCTGGGCTGATCTGAAAGATATGGTGAGTGGGAGAGGATGGCGAATGGGCAGCATCTTCACGTCAAACTATTGAAAAGACCACATTCCCACCAGAATCATAACATTCTCCTTTCTTGTTTTCCTTCATACTTTTGTGGGCCAGCCCAGAGCACTGCTTGAAACCTTCCAACTTTCCAGACAGAAAAATCCTAAGGTTGTGCACATGTGTGGACTACTTTAGTGTGTTTCTGGTTTATCCTCACGTTATTTCCTATCTCTGGTCCTTTTCTGGTCACAGTGTCTTCTGCACTGGGCCTGAGCCTGGGCTGTGCTGCTCACTGTGCCTGCATCAGGACTCAGGTGGGAGCAGTGAGTCAACCTGGGGTCTCTGTGTGAGTGATGGGGAAAGAGGAACTTTCGTTTCTCTGACGGACAGCTCTGCTGGGTGCCACACTGCCCCCGTGGGGGCCAGACCCACCTGTGAGGTAAGTGACAGACAGAGCTGGGAGGTAGAGACTGATTCCTGATGACTTTTTTGCTTAAGCAAGCCAATGTGAGTTGGATATCTGTCACTGGCAACCAAAAGTCCTGACTCAAAGAGAAAAAGCTACACACTGGGTTTAAAAATGCAATCATCACACAAACGGGCAAGTTCCACAATCTGCAGTGTGACCTATCAGACTGTCCAGAGCAACCTGGCAGGACTGGCACACCAGGGAGGACAGCTGTCAAGTCGAAGGGGAGACAGAACCAGCAGGGTCTGCACTCCTTCAGCATCACCCATTGGAGACAGACAGACTCTGCTAGATGTGAGTATCCAGTCTCAAGAGAGGTTCAGTGGTCACCATACTTGCACTGTGGCAGGCTTACATTCTCAAGCCATAGTCCTCCCTCTGGAGCTAAACACACAACCCTCTCATCACCCATCTTGTTCCCTTGGGACACAGATACTAAGTTTGTGAACATGAAGGTTCCAGTCACTAGCAAAGGATATTCTTGATGAATTAATTAACCCAAACCAGTGCTGTGTCCCTGGCGCCTGACTTCCTGGGTTTAGTGTGTGTGTGGGGGCATCACCATTGAATAGCTGGCAGGCCTCCCCGACTGGCCTTCCCTCCTCTGACAAGAGGACACAGGTTTGGGGCTTGAGTGATGCAGTGGGTAGGCTGGTGTGACTCTCCAGGGGGAGGGAGGCCTAGTGGCCCTAATGGAGGTGGCAGACAAGGGGAGTGGGGTTCTTACTGGCTGAGGTGCAGACCCATTTCCTGGAGGGCTTGTTCCTGCTCGTCACAAACCTTCTGTAATTCTGTCTTCTCATCCTGGAGCTCCCGCAGCTCCTAAAGTGAACAAACCAGGTGCTTGACACAGACTTGAAAGTCTTTTTTTTTTTAAGGTTTAGTAATCATAGTGACAAGCAGGTTGGAATGTTTTTCTTTTCTTTTTTCTGTTGTGTTTTTTCTTTTTTGGCCACTCTGCGAGGCATGCAAGATCTTTATTCCCTGACCAGGGATCGAACCTGTGTCCCCTGCAGTGGAAGCGCCAAGTCTTAATCACTGGACCGCTAGGGAAGTCCCTGGAATGTTTTTCAAGAGCAAGAAACAGTTTTGTTGTATTAACCTTCTTCAAGACAGGGTTATTTCATAGGTTCCCTCATGTTTCACCAGAATGGGCAACTGGAAGGGTAAGCACTTCAGGAGTGGCTCTGCAGTGCAAACAGTGATGTGGGGTGAGAAATGTTCAAAACAGACCCTCACAGTGCAAAAAAGGCTTTGCCTATCTGAGTTTCTATGAAAAGACAGATTTGTATCAGGGCAAGCTAGTTTAGGAATAAACTGTTTTTCAGAAAGGGCTGGTCAAAATTTCCGGAGAATGAATGAGCAAGGCTGATGAAGGCCAAGATCTGGGCTCTCTTTCATGGCCCCGAGAGTGGCAAGCCCTTCTGGAGGCCCGAGCCATGGAGTGAAGCTCGCTGGGGATGATGCTGATGACTTTGTAATCTGGGACCAGCACACCTTGAGGACAAAGGCTGGCAAGGGCAGAGACAAAGACCCAGAAAAGTAACTTGGGTTTTCAGGGCTGACCCCGGGGCAGCAGCGGGGCTTAGGCCTGAGTGGTGGCAGTTCCCCCTTAGCTGCTCCTGGGCCCTGTGCTCCAGAGCCTATTAACACAGGCTCACAAGGGCATGCTGAGGCTTCCCAGCGATGTTAGACACATTGTTTTGTTTCTTTTGCAGGGGTGTGTGTAATTCAAATCTTAGATCAAAGTATTTTGAAGTAAAGGGGGCATGTTCCATCATGCGGCAGAACTTTCTAGAAGTCCTCTCCTCCACCTCTGAGCCGGAGTGGCTCTTGAGGAAGCAATCCCCACACTGGGCCTAGCAGGCTCTCTCATGAGGGGCTCTAGGTACTTTCCAATGGAAATCAAAGGGCCTTTCTCTCAAATTGCAGCAGTACCCATTACCGTGCTCAACGAGACAAAATCTAGGTCTGGGAACTGCCCCCGCTGCAGGGATCCTCCTCCAGGGAAGGTGTGGTGCAGGAGGGCTGCCTGAGGCTCTGCTCAAGCCCTCCTTCCTCTGCTATCACACCTCAGCCACACAGCCCTTCTCTCTGCTCCTTTGCTGCGACAGACCCTCACACTTCCTGGTGGCTCTGCATGGCTGGCCCTTGTTCAGCATTCAATTGTCTGCTTAACCGTCACTCTCTTCCCAGGCCACCCGCCATGCCAGTGTGGGGACATTTTACTGTTTTACTCTCTTCACTGTTCTCATTACCGAGTCTCTCTGGTTTGCTCACTGGATTATGATGCGTCTTTGCCTTTTCCTCCTCGAGCAGATGTGGGAACAGTGTCCCAGGCCTGTCCCAGGCCTGGAGCCGGCTGGCGCACAGCGGGGACTGGCCCTGCAGCTGCGGATTCACGAGTCATGCATGTGGCTCACTTGCCCACTGGGAGGCTCTTGAGCAGGAGTTTTTGCAGATGCTAGAAGCTCTTTTTCTCCCCAAGACAGTCTGCCTTACCTTTTTTAATCCTTCTACTTGCTGTAGCTCTGCTCGGAGTAGAGAGGAAGTGTCTTTCTCATGCTGTAATTCTCGCTGAAGAGCCTGTCTTTGCTCTTTTTCTGATTTCAACTCTTGCTCTAGACTTGAGCTGTTTTCGCAAAATGAACTTGAGTTAGTCTCAATGAGAGATTTTCATGGAGGTCCACAATCCACAACCTAGGTCACCACTCAAGAAACGGGGGATTCACAGGAATCTGAACTGCCACGTGAGCATCTAGACCTTTCAACAAGCATGGAAATAAGGTTCCCTTTCCCGCAGGGCCATCTGCACCTCCATAGGAAAGACCAGGAACATGTCATGGAAAGCAGGCACAGGCACACACTTGACAGTTATGCGAATGGAGAGGGAGGAAAAGAGCTCTAACACTTGGGGTCACACACACAGAACCCTCTACTGAGATGGACACCTGAGGAAAAGAGACGTTTATTCTGCAACATTTATCTTGCTTTTTCCAACCCAGAGCCAGCTGACAATGGAGGATATTGGGGGGTTGGGGGCAAATAGAAAGCTACAGAGGGGTAGGAAGTGAACCGCAACTAAATCCTGATGCCCTTCTCACCAGCTGAGTAGCCCTGGGGACTATACTGAACCCCCTGCAATCGTTTTTCTCATTCGTGAAACAGGGAATAGACGTCTCTTTTCTCATCTGAATCCTAGCTTTGCAGGGGCCACCTCTGAAGTGGACACTGGGACGCTGCCCCAATTGGGAGATGGCCTTCCCAGTCCTTCCCGCACCGCTCAGCCACCTGCTGCCGCCAGGGCTCCTACCACTGCTCGAGCAGCTGGGAGAGCTGTTGCTGCAGAGCGCTGCTCCTCCCGCCGAGCTCCTGCTGCAGCTTGTGGCTCCGCTCCTCGGCCCCCTGCCTCGCCCTCTCTGAGTGCTGTAACCTAGACCAAATGAACCAAGTCTTTGTAAGGAAAGGATCATTCCTCACATTTACCGTATAATTTTTGCATATTCTTGCTGGCTTTCTTTTACATTTAAAAATTAATATATGGTAAAATTGACTCCTTTTTGTGAATAGTTCCTGGAGTTTTAGCACAGGCATAAGTTCATGTAACCATTACTACAATCCATTCTACCAGGTGATACAGAATAGTTCCATCACCCCACAAAACACCTTGGCACTGCCCCTCTGAGTCACACCTTCTTCTCCACCCCTAATGTCATATACATGAAATTATACTTCATATAACCTTTTGAGACTGGCTTCTTTTAGCATGTCTTTGCGATCAATCCAAGTTTTCGTGTGTATCAGTGGTCATTCCTTTTTATGGCTGAGGAGAATTTCATTGCATAGATGTACCAGTTTATCCATTCATTTGATGAAAGATATCTGAGCTGCTTTTAGTTTTTGGCAATTATGAACAGAGCTGCTATAAGCATTTGTGTACAGGTTTTTGGGTGAACATGAGTTTTCATTTCTTTTGGGCAAACAGCCAGGAGTGGGATTATTGGGTCATATGGTAAGAGTATGTTTGGCTTTTTAAGAAACTGTTTTCCAAAGTGGTTGTACCATTCTGCATTCCCACTGGTAATGTATGACTGTTCCAGTTGCTTTGTAGCCTCTCCAGCACCTGGTACTGTCATCATAAAAATATGTAGCTGTTCTAATAGGTATGCAGTGGCATCTCATTGATTTTAACATGCACTTCCCTAATGGCTAATGATGCTGAACATCTTTTTTTATTTTTTAACTCAAGTATTGTTGATTTACAATGTTGTATTAGTTTCAGGTGTACAGTAATTTGGTTATACAATACATACATATATATATATATATATATATATATATATATATATATATATACAGCTATATTCTTTTTTATCCAATTCTTTTCCATCATAGGTTATTATAAGATATTGAATATAGTTCCCTGTGCTACACAGTAAATCTCTGTTGTTTATCTAGTTTATATATGGTGGTGTATATCTGTTAATCCCATACTCCCAATTTATCCCTCCTCCCCTTCCCCTTTGGTAACCATAAGTTTGTTTTCTAAGTCTGTGAGTCTCTTTCTGTGCTGTAAATAAGTTCATTTGTATCATTTTTAGATTCCACATGTAAGTGATATCATGTATTTGTCTTTCTCTGCCTGACTCACTTACACTTGGTATGATAATCTCTAGGTTCACCCATGTTGCTGCAAGTGGCATTATTTCATTCTTTTTTATTGCTGAGTAATATTCCATTGTGTGTGTGTGTGTGTGTGTGTGTGTGTGTGTGTGTATCTCACATCTTCTTTATCCATTCATTTACTGATGGACATTTAGGTTGCTTCCATGTCTCGGCTACTGTAAATAGTAGTATTGCTATCAACATTGGGGTGCACATATCTTTTGAAATTAGAGCTTTCATCTTTTCTGGATATATGCCCAGAAGTGGGACTGCTGGATCATATGGCAACTCTATTTTTAGTTTTTTAAGGAACCATCATATTGTTTTCCATAGTGGCTGCACCAATTTATATTCCCACCAACAGTGTACGAGGGTTCCCTTTTCCTCACACCCGCTCTTGCATTTATTTGTAGACTTTTGATGATGGCCATTCTGACAGGTGTGAGGTAATACTTCATTGTAGTTTCAGTTTGCATTTCTCTAATAATTAGCCATGTTGAGCATCTTTACATGTGCCTATTGTCCTACTGTATGTCTTCTTTGGAAACATGCTTACTTAGGTGTTCTGCCCATTTTTTGTATTGTATTGTATTGTATTGTATTTATTTATTTACGGCTGTGTTGGGTATTTGTAGCTGTGCACGGGCTTTCTCTAGTTGCGGTGAGTGGGGGCTACTCTTTGTTGTGGTGTGCGGGATTCTCATCATGGTGGCTTCTCTTGTTGTGGAGCATGGGCTCTAGGTGCGTGGGCTTCAGTAGTTGTGATACACGGGCTCAGTAGTTGTGGCTCCCAGGCTCTAGAGCGCAGGCTCAGCAGTTGTGGTGCACGGGCTTAGTTGCTCTGCAGCATGTGGGATCTTCCCGGACCAGGGATCGAATCCCTGTCCCTTGTATTGGCAGGTAGATTCTTAACCACTATGCTACCAGGGAAGTCCCTTCTGCCCATTTTTTGATTGTGTTGTTTCTCTGTTATTGAGTCATTTGAGGCGTTTGTATGTTTTGGAAATTAAGCCTTTGTCAGTTGCATCATTTTGCAAATATTTTCTCCCAGTCTGTAGGTTGTCTTTTCATTTTGTTTATGGTTTCCTTTGCTGTGCAAAAGTTTGTAAGTTTGATTAGGTCCCATTTGTTTATTTTTGCTTTTATTTCTTTTGCCTTGGGAGACTGACCTAAGAAACCAATGCTACAATTTATGTCAGAGAATGTTTTGCCTATGTTCTCTTCTAAGCGTTTTATGGTGTCACGTCTTATATTTAAGTCTTTAAGCCATTTCGAGTTATTTCTGTGTATGATGTGAGGGAGTGTTCTAACTTCAATGATTTACATGAGGCTGTCCAGCTTTCCCAACACCACTTGCTGAAGAGACTGTGTTTTCTCCATTGTATATCCTTCCCTCCTCTGTCAAAGATAAATTGATGTAGGTGTGTGGATTTATTTCTGGGCTCTCTATTCCAATGATCCATATGTCTGTTTTTGTGCTAATACCATGCTGTTTTGACTACTATAGCTTTGTAGTATCGTTTGAAGTCTGGAAGGGTTATGCCTCCAGCTTTGTTCTTTTTCCTCAGGATTGCTTTGGCAATTCAGGGTCTTTTGTGGTTCCACATAAATTTTAGGATTATATGTTGTAGTTTTGTGAAAAATGTCATGGGTAATTTGATAGCGATCACAGTAAATCTGTAGATTGCTTTGGGTAGTACGGTTATTTTAACTATATTAATTCTTCCAACCCTAGAGCATGGGATATCTTTACATTTCTTTGAATCATCTTCAATTTTCAATTTCTTTTATCAATGTTTTGTAGTTATCTGCGTATAAGTCTTTCATCTCCTTGGTTAGGTTTATTCCTAGGTTTTTTTTTTTTTTTTGATGCAATTTTCAACAGCATTTTTTTTTTTTTTTTTACTTTCTCTTTCTGACATTTCATTGTTAGGGTAAAGAAATACAACAGATTTCTGTATATTAATCTTGTATCCTGCTACCTTGACAATCTTTTCATGTGCTTATTTGCCATCCATATGTCCTGTTTGGTGAAGGGTCTGTTTAAGTCTTTTGTCCATTTAAAATTTTTATTTATTTATTTATTTAAGGCTGCACTGAATTTTAGTGTGCCACGCGGGATCTTGTAGCTGCGGAATGCGGGCTCATAGTTGTGGCATGCAGGCTTCTTAGTTGCAGCATGCATGTGGGATCTAGTTGCCCAATCGATCCCTGGATCCCCAGTTCAATCCCTGGATTGAAACCAGGCCCCCTGCATTGGGAGCGTGGAGTCTCACCCACTGAACCACCAGGGAAGTCCTCTGTCCATTTTAGATTGGATTGTTCGTGGAGTTCTGAGAGTTCTTTATGTATTTTGGATATAAGTCCTTTGTCAGATATGTGATTTTCAAATTTTCTCCAAATCTATAACTTGTCTTTTTATTCTCTTAAGTGTGTCTTCCACAGAACAAAGTTTTAAATTTTGATAAAGTCCAATTTATCAAGTTTTCTCTTATGGATCATGTTTTTATGTCATGTCTAAGAGCCCTCTGTCTAACCCAAGGCCACAAAGATTGTCTCCTATTTTTTCTTCTAAAAGTTTACAGTTTTAAGTTTTACATGTAGATTTATGATCCATTTTGAGTTAACTTTTGTTTAAAGGTGTGAGGTCTAAATTGAGGTTCATTTTTTGGTGTATGGATATCCAATTGTTCCAATATCATTCACTGAAAAGATTATCCTTTCTCCATTGAACTACCTTTGCACCTTTGTAAAAAAATCAGCCACCTGTATTTGTGCGAGTCTATTTTTTTTTTTTTTTTTTTTTTGCGGTACGAGGCCTCTCACTGTTGTGGCCTCTCCCGTTGCAGAGCACAGGCTTCGGACGTGCAGGCTCAGCGGCCATGGCCCACGGGCCCAGCCGCTCTGTGGCATGTGGGATCCTCCCGGACTGGGGCAAGAACCTCTGTTCCCTGCATCGGCAGGCAGACTCTCAACCACTGCGCCACCAGGGAAGCCCTGTGCGAGTCTATTTTTTGACCCTATTCTGATCCCCTACTGAGCTGACATTTACTTATTTTAAAAATTTTTATTTTTTGGTGTGGCATGTGGGATCTTACTTCCTCAACCAGGGATTGAACCCGTGCCCACTGCAGTGGAAGCACAGAGTCTTAACCACTGGACACCAGCAAAGTCTCTGACCTGATATTTGTTTATTTATTTAAATTTATTTATTTTTTAAAAATTATTCATTTATTTATTCTTTTGGCTGCGTTTGGTCTTCATTGCTGTGCGCAGGCTTTCTCTAGTTGTGGCGAGCAGGGGCTACTCTCTGTTGCAGTGAGTGGGCTTCTCATTGTTGTGGCTACTCATGTTGTGGAGCACAGGCTCTAGGCGCGCAGGCTCAGTAGTTGTGGCTCGCGGGCTCTAGAGCGCAGGCTCAGTAGTTGTGGCACATGGGCTTAGTTGCTCCACGGCATGTGGGATCTTCCTGGGCCAGGGCTCGAACCTGTGTCCCCTGCATTGGCAGGCGGATTCGTAACCACTGCGCCACCAGGGAAGTCCTAACCTGATATTTAAATCTGAGCTCACTGGATAGTTCTAACCCCCTGAGAGGACAATGTGATGTAGCCCTAAGGTTGATTAAATGAATACATGCTTAGGCAAAGCTGGGGAATCCAGTCCCCTTGCTGGGGACCTGAAGAACAGTCATCCTAACTTGTCTGTACTTTTGAAATACTCTGAGTAAGTCCCCAGGCCCAAATAATGCCCAGCACCTTCTAGGGAATATCTGCTGGGGGAAGTGTTTACCTTTCTTCCATTTGTTTCATGCTGGACATAACTTGATTGGTTTTTTCTTCAAAAGATGTGATGGCTTCATTCTTCTGTTGTAAACTGCTCTCCGCATTCTATAAAAGCAAGGAAAGAGGGTTATTTTCTGCTTCTCCCTCACCCCCCTGCCTGCTCTGGATTACAAGTGGGTTCAACTATTCTTGTACTTTTTTTATAACACTTTCAAGAGCGTTTCATTAATTGCTGCTCTTCCCCAGAGCCCTGGAAGACAAACTAGGCCAAGGCTCCCATGTCATCAACATAAAGAAAGGCAGAGGGGGAATTTCCTGGAGTTCCAGTGGTTAGAACTTGGTGTTTTCACTGCTGTGGTGCAGGTTCAATCCCTGGTTGGAGAATTAAGATTCTGCAAGCCAGCTGGCCAAAAAAAGAAAAAAAGAAAAAAAAAAGGCAGAGAGGGAGATACTGAAGCCCTCTGTTTGAATAGTCCATGCCCCTTTTTGAAAAGGAATTTCAGAGTCGGATCTGACTCAATGTTACTGAGTCTTCTCATGTGTCAGGCACATCCATGAGTTCACCTGACTCTTGCAGAGTTCTCATGGTGGGCATTGTTAGCCCCCACTTCTCTGAGCAAGAGAGGGAGGCTCAGAAATAGAAAGCACCTGGGAAAAGGTCTGAGCACAAATATGGTGCAGCTGGGTTCTTACTCACAACCATGTGACTTTCTGAGTCCAGGCTTTTAACCATGGCAGATGCTGAGTGACTAGGAGGCAGCAAAAGAGCAACATGTTTCTGTGTGCCTACTAGAGACACTCTTAAAATACAAGGATACAGAAAGGCTGAAGACAGAAAGAAGTCCTGATAAATTCTTAAGAATATATAGACTGTAGTGTCTGGCTTTAAAGTAATAAAACTAGACATAAGGAACAAAAGAATAGCTAAACACCTCATATCTGGAAATGGAATAGCATATTACTAAAAACTATTGAGGTAAAAAAAAAAAGAAAAAGAAACCAGAAGAGAGATTATGAAATACTTAGAGCTGAAAGACAATGAAAACACTCTGCAATATTTTACTATATTGAAGATGCACCCTAATTTTATATACCACTATGAAGGAAAAAACTGCTACTTGAAACATGTCATGCCATTGACCATAAGATGCATCTTGATTTCAGAGATGACAAATGTGAAAAACACGCTTTTTAGGTGAAATACTTCCATCAAAATTTGAGGGCCATAGCTAAAGCAGTACTTGTGGGTAATTTTTAACTTTAAATAAAATGTTTAATGAAATTAAAAAAGATAAAACAGATGAGCTAAGCATGCATTTCAGAAGTTGAAAATCAGCCACAGAGCAAACCCAAAGAAATAAGAAAGAAAATAATAAAAGTGAGGGTAGAAATCAATGAAAAAGAAATAATAACAATACACAATAAAGAATATTAGAAAAAAAGCTGGTTCTCTGAAAAGATTATGAGGACAGACACACCTCTGGCAAGACCGGATAAGGAAGAAAGACAAAAAATGCAAAAAGAAAATGCTGAATAAAAGAGATTTAGAAATCCTGCAAAAGAATGTTATAAACAAAAACATTTGAAAACCTAAACAAAATAAGATACATTTTGGAAAAAAATATACCAAAATTGGTCTGAGAAGAAATGGAAAATATGAATAAGCCAGTAAACATTCAATAAATAGAAAATGGTAGTCATAGTCTCTCTGCCCAAAAAGCCCAGCCCAGATGAATCCTACAACATGGGTGGGTTCTCAAAACTTTTGGAGAATAGACACTTTCTATCTTATAAGCATTATTTCAGAGAAAGAGAACAGGAAACCTTATTTTATAGTACCAGTCCAACATGATTCTGAAGCCAAATAAGGCTAGTAAAAGGAAAGAGGTCTGTCTCGTACATAAACACACAGATTATATATAACATATTGGCTAACTGAGTCAAGAGTATATTTAAATATATCACAATCAAGCAGGAATCCAGGAACATAAATGTATAAATTGCCACATAAATAAGGGAGAAAAAGAACAGGACTATCACAACAGATAAAATGCAAAAAAGCCCAAAACATTTAATAAGGTTCAATATTTATTTATGAGGAAAACTCTGAGCAAACAAGAAATAGAAAAGAACTTCCTTAACTAAGTAAAGTTTATATATCAACCATCTAGTAAGCATTATTCTTGATGGAGAAATTTTTACATGCATTACTTTTAAGATCAGGGCCACAAATCTGCTTACTATTCCAACTACTGTTTAATGTAGTCATGCAGGTCCTGGCCAATGCTAAAAGAAACAAAAAAGAATGAGGTGTACAAAACCTGAGAGTGAAGAAATTAAACTGTCTTTATTTGCCTATGATATGATCAATTACATCTAAAACCAACAGGATTAATAGACAAACTATTAGAACTAGGTGGTGAGCAAGGCTGTCAAACACAAGATCAACCTATAAAGCACAAAAGCACTTCTCTGCATCAGCAAGACCTCACTAGGGGATGCAGCCAAAATAAGGCACCCAGCACACTAGCAACAAGAACTAGACAGAATTGAGGAGTTCACCTAGAGAAAATGCAACTCTTACAGAAGAAAAAGGACAAAAAGAGAGTAAACTGTAAATTCAATGCAATTCCCATGTAAGAAATTCAGCTGGATTTTTTAAAAAGGAAATTTATACCTTATTCTAAAATTTTTATCAAGAATCAGACTATACTACAAAGCTACAGTAACCAAAACAGCATGATACTGGCACAGAAACAGCACATAGATCAATGGAACAGGATAGAAAGCCCAGAAATAAACCCAAGCACTTATGGTCAATTAATCTACAGCAAAGGAGGCAAGAATATACAATGGAGAAAAGACAGTCTCTTCAGTAAGTGGTGCTGGAAAAAGTGTACAGCTACATGTAAAAGAATGAAATTAGAACATTTTCTAACACCATATACAAAAATAAACTTGAAATGGATTAAAGACCTAAATGTAATACTGGATACTATAAGACTCCTAGAGGAAAACATAGGCAGAGCACTCTTTGACATAAATCAGAGAAATATTTTTTTGGATCTGTCTCCTAGAGTAATGGAAACAAAAGCAAAAATAAACAAATGGGACCTAATTAAACTTATAAGCTTTTGCACAGCAAAGGAAACCATAAACAAAATGAAAAGACAACCTATGGAATGGGAGAAAACATCTGCAAATGATGTGAATGACAAGGGATTAATTTTGAAAATATACAAACAGCTTATACAGCTCAGTATCAAAAAAAACAAACAACCAATCAAAAAATGGGCAGAAGACCTACATCAACATTTCTCCAAAGAAAACATACAGATGGCCAATAGGCACATGAAAAGATGCTCAACTTGCCTAATTATTAGAGAAATGCAAATAAAAACTACAATGAAGTATGACCTCACACCAGTCAGAATGGTAATCATCAAAAAGTCTGCAAATAATAAATCCTACACTATTGGTGGGAATGTAAATTGGTGCAGCCACTGTGGAAGACAGTATGGAGGTTCCTTAAAAAACTAAAAATGGAGTTACCATATGATCCAGCAGTCCCACTCCTGGGCATATATCCAGAAAAGATGAAAGCTCTAATTCAAAAAGATACGTGCACCTCAATGTTCACAGCAATACTATTTACAGTAACCGAGACATGGAAGCAACCTAAATGTCCATCAACAGATGAATGGATAGGGGCTTCCCTGGTGGCACAGTGGTTAAGAATCCGCCTGCCAATGCAGGGGACATGGGTTTGAGCCCTGGTCCGGGAAGATCCCACATGCTGCGGAGCAACTAAGCCCATTCGCCGCAACTACTGAGCCTGCGCTCTAGAGCTTGCGTGCCACAACTACTGAGCCCGCGTGCCGCAACTACTGAAGCCCGCGTGCCTACAGCCCATGCTCCGCAACAAGAGAAGCCACTGCAATGGGAAGCCCATGCACCACAACGAAGAGTAGCCCCCACTCGCCGCAACCAGAGAAAGCCCATGCACGGCAACAAAGACCCAATGTGGCCAAAAATAAAAATAAAAAGTAAATAAATTTATATAAAAAAATAGATGAAGGATAAAGAAGATATGGTATTATATACATTGGAATATTATTCAGCCATAAGAAAGAAGGAAATAATGCCATTTGCAGCAATATGGATGGACCTAGAGATTATCATACTAAAGTGAAGTCAGACAGACAAAGACAAATATCATGTATCACACACAGAATCTGAAAAAATGATACAAATGAACTTATTTACAACACAGAAACAGACTCACAGACGTAGAAAAGAAACTTATGGTTACCAAAGGGGAAAGGGGTGAGGAGGGATAAATTAGAAATTTGGGATTAACAGATACACACCACTATATATAAAACAGATAAATAAGGACCTACTGTATAGCATAGGGAACTATATTCAGTATTTTGTAATACCCTATAATAGAAAAGAATCTGAAAAAGAATCACTTTGCTTTACACTGAAACTAACACAATACTGTAAATTAATTATACTTCAATTAAAAAAAAAGAAAAAAGGATAAACATTTACAAATAGATAAGTCAATCAAAAAAAGAAGAGGGAAAAAAGGGGGAAAGGTAGGCAGCCTTGACCTACGTTATGGGTCGAGTGTGTCCATCCCAAATCCATTATGTTGAAGTCCTAACCCCAGTACCACCCAGGATCTTATTTGGAAAACGGGTCACTCACTGCAGACATAATTAGTTAAGATGAGGTCACACTGGAGTAGGGTGGGCTCCTAATCCAATATGACTGGTGTCCTTTTACAAAGGGGAAATGTGGGCACAGGCATGCACACACAGGGAGAAAGCTGTGTGAAGATGAGGGCAGAGATGGAGGTGATAACTTCTCCAAGTGAAGGAAACCCAAATATTGCCAGCAACCACCAGAATCTAGGAGACGGATGGGACTGACTTCCTCACAGCCCTGAGAGGAAACCATTCCTGTCAACACCTTACTCTGAAACTTCTGGCCTCCAGTACTGTGAGACGGCAAATTTTTGTAAAGCCACTCAGTTTGTGGTAATTTTAAGCAGCTTACTATATGGAGAAAAAGAAAACTGGATCCCTAGGTAAGGCCATATACAAAGGTTAACTCTAGATACATTAAAAACCTAAATGTGAAAGGTTTAGACAACTAGTGTGGAATATCTTTGACACTTAGACATGAGAAAGAGTTCTAAAACAAAACCCCCAAACTTCAAACCATATGTGAAAAATCAACACATTAGACTACATCAAAAATAGGGACTTAAGGACAGTAGATGACACTAGGAGAAGATATTTACAATCTGTAAACAGGTAAAGGACTAAAATTTAGACCATACATGGAATTACTACTAATCAACAAGGAAAACATAGGAAACCCAAAAGAAAAAAGGACAAAAAATATGAATAGGCAAGCCATAAAGCAGCATAAATGGGAACCAACATGAAGGGATGCTCAAGCTCACTAGACTGAGAAATGAATATTAAGTCAACTGTACCCTCGCAATACAGGCACCACAGGACACAGCTGGAGGGAGCGTGTGTTGGTGCAGCCCTTCTAGAAAGCAGTGTGGCTGGGCTTATGCAAACCAAGGACACAAAGGAGGAAAGGAAGTGTCTGGCTGGGAGGACACTACAATTATGTCTGCCAGAGAGATTTCAGAGGGAGATGGGTACACTAGCTGCCAAGGTGTCGCTTGTGCTAGCGCAGTGGAGGAAAACCGTTTGTCCGTCACCGGGGGAATGGGCAAGAAAACACAGTGGGTACAAACGCTGGGAAGCTAAACTGCACTAAGAAGCCAACAGCAGATATACATGAGGATGAATGTAGCAATGAGGGAGAAAAACTAAGGAATAGAATGTGATCCACAGCATGATACCACTTATGTAAATTAAAATTCATGTCCTCAAAATGATACATGTTTTAGAATGACAAATATAAATAAAAAGATAAACACTTAAGAATGCTGGCCTAGAGGAAAGAGGATGGGAGTCGGGGTGGGGGATAAAAGGAAATAAGAAAACAGGAAGGGTGTCTTATTATAGTGCCCCAAACAGAGGGATATGACTGACTCAACCTTCTGCATCTGAAGCCCAGAGGGAGAAAAGCGTATGAAGCCAGAATTCCAGCAGCACCAGAGACGGACTTGGGGGTGGTGCTTCCCCAGGGAACCCAATGTATGCTGTGCTGACTCAGCAGCCAGGGGTTTGGTGCTGTCAAAGCAGATGTTGTGACCCTTGTTAGTTATGGCAAACATTTAGTCAAACTGTCACTTGCCCAAACTTGGAAGATGGAATCCACGCAACTGTGCCAGGGCTCCAGAATGCTAGGATGTGCAGTGGGGCTTGCCATGTGAACAGGTGCTATAAGCAAGGGGTTTGCAGGGAGAGATGGACAGGGATACAGAGGCCAAAGGTTAGAAAAGTCAACTGCTTCTCGACTCAGAAGGAAGAGAGAGGACTGAAGAGTGAGCCATATGGCCCTGTGACATCCTGCAGCGAAGATCAGAGTAGGCTGCTTTCCTCATGCCTCAAGCTGTTGTTCCAGATGACTGGTCACTGACATGAGAAAGACTGACAGAGCAAAGAAACGGAGCAGGTGTGGGAACTGTGTTTACTCGTAACAGACTACTGTCACTGACACACGGATCAAGTGGATGCAAGCAGACCAGAGGCTGTGACAGAGGGAACCGGATTGTCCAGGAAACCACCAGTCTGGTCTGAAAAATATCTGACTGTTGGATCCCTTATACAACCTCCAGGCCAGTACACTGACACTGGCAAGAAGCTGGCCGTCAAAGCTGTGTAGCCCACTCCACGGGAGCCCACTTCCCATCAGCCATTGAAGATGGTGGTCTCAGGGGCCACGGAGGTCAACAGACATGCTCTCTAGAAGGCAGAAGCGGCAGCCAGACATGCTAAGAAATGGAGTCCTCAGTACCCCAGGCAGCCTTCACGGTTCCTGCCCAGAGGACACAATGACCACCGAGGGCCAGGGACTGCCAGGTGTGTCCCTTGTTTCCTCTTTCCCAATAGGCATTTCATCATGGTTATCTTGTTTCTGCTCTACCAGTTCATCCTGGGCAGGACAGGCTAACGTGACTGACAGATAGTCTTCTAGTTGGAACACAGGCCCTATGGGCTTGAGGGAGAGTGCTGCCCATCACCCAGGGTTGTGGACTCTGAGGAAGCAGGGCTTGCCAGTAGCTCAGTGGGGTCGACTGTTGTAGTGACAACTACATCTACCCACACCTACTTTCCCCTTCACCTGGCCTGCAGCCCAGAAACAAGAGCCCCAGGCTCCCCTTGTAGCCAAGCCTGGCCATGCTGACTAGCCCTTTCCTATGTGATCGGAAGAAATGGTGGGTGCAACTGCTGTCTCACTGTTTGAGAACAAATCCCTGGCTCTGGACTTTTGCTCTTCTCCCCACTTCTGCTGGCAAGAATGGTGACAACTCAAGTGACCTTGAGAGCTGGAGCTGCCATTAGTCTGAATCCCTGAATGACCGTGGGGAGCAAAACTGCTGGTCTGCAATGCTTTAAGCTATTATAGTAGTTTAGTTTCCCGTAACATGTATTAACAGTATGTCTATATGCTGACCAAAACCAGAAGAAAACATGAAAAAATTAAAACAGATAATTTGTTGGGAGGGTAAAACTATTTTCTTCCTTTTCTCTTTTTGCTTCAATTTTCATTGTTGCAATTACAAAAATATTAATTATGTAATAATTTTTAAAAAGACGGACAAAATAGCACAGTTTATTTGTACCGTCTGCTCTCACATTATCTTTGACATAGATGTTACTACTAGTAAGACTGAAACCACTCTATGGAAAAGGAAGTGGGACTGTTTCGGCAATAAAATAGGAAAGAGAACTTCAAAAAAGGAAAAGCTTTGAGGACACAGAATGGTACCCTTCTGGGTAGCTTCTGGGCAAGAAAGTGTTGCAGTGTTTAGATGCTGTCTTTCAAACTCTGGCGTGACCGGTTCTTTCTGGGCTAGCTCCCCTTGACCACTCTGAAATGACGAGGGAGGTGATCTTGGAGACTCAGCAAGATTAACTTATTGGCAAAGCTTGAAAAGGCAATACTAACTAATATCCTTAATCCACTTCTCCATTTCTTGGGGCAAACAATTAGTACCTGAAGTAGACAGAAACAGACAGCAGGGGGACAGTGAACGTATGACAGGCAAAGTTCAGATTTAGATTCAAGAGACACAGTTCAGTTTTCAGCTCTATTTATTAGCTGTGCCACCAGGGACATGTGACTTAGCCATTTGATTTTACCTTGTCACTTACATTTCCCCGCATTTTATAAACTTTTGTCAGGGACTGCCGGGAGACTCAAATAAAATAAATGCAATAACATGTAAGATGGCCTAGGACCAGGTCTGCAAATACTAGGCCCTCACAGATGTGTCTATTCTCTCCTTCTGCGGAAAGAATGACTGGAAAGGCAGCACGTGACAAGCTCTACCACTGTAGACAAGCAGCAGGAAACAGGGTTGTGATGTGGACATAAAGCCAAGTCCCACCTGAACTTTGTGAAACATCTGTAAGTTAATTGCTTTGACTTCTTCCAGCTGCTGGCGCAGGGCAACTAGAGTGTCCTGCTTCTCGTGAGTGTCCTTTTCTAGTAACTTCATTGCGATTTCCATTTCGGTTTTCATTCCAATTTGTAGCTCCAGTTCTTTTTCTAGTTCCTTAAAAGGACATTAATAAGGAAAATATTATTAAAGCACATCACAGAAATGAACTTAACTGATGTTGTATCTTGGGCAGTGCTGAAAATACAAACGGAAGGTCAGAATAGGTTAGGGAGATGCAGACAAGTCTGTCTGGAGCGTAACTAGATTAAGTTTTCTCCCTTTCCTCATTTTACAATGAACACTGGCTCTGCATCAAGTCAACAGAAAGCAGGTAGGTGGCAATGAGGAATACTCCGCGAGTATTTTTTTTCACATGTTAAAAACTTTATTTGCATAAAAACTCACTTGTTTTTAAAAGCAGGTTGAAGCATGTGTGTGCACAGTGCTGACAGAAGTAACACAGAGGGAATAAACTGAGGAATCTTTCTGGTAACTCAGGCTCGCAAACTCACCAAACGGGCTTTCTTCTCCTCCTTCAGCTGCTTCCACACATCATTGTACATTTCATCCAGACCTTGCCGAGTCTGCTTGTAAGTCTCCAGCTCAACTTTTGTATCCTGTTTTGTTATCTGTGATCAAACAAGAGCACCAGAGGAATGGTCTGCTTACAGAAGCAAGCTAACTACAAAGTATTTAAAAATATAACATATATATATTTTTAAACAGTAGCATAATTTCTATTTTTTTAAGCATAATAGAGAAAGGCTAAAATTTTAAAGGTATTTTGAAATATCTTTGAACATGAAGGATGAGAGCAAGCCAATAGATTTTTGAAAAGGTAGGTGCAGAAAACAATTTAATTTTCTTTAAAATAGAATAGTCGTTCTGAGTGGGAAAGGTCCCCATTCAGTATTTATCTAGCACGTTTTTAGCACTGGGTGAATTTTGAGATGAATCAGATATGGTCTCTACTCTCAAGTCATCAGGTGAGACAGCTGCAAGCCAGCAATTCTACACAACAGTAAGCGGATTCTATAATGGAGGGAGGTGCAAAGAGCTATGGAAACACGGGAGAAGGGTCCAGGCCTACTGATGGGTGCCAGAGGCAGCACCACAGGGGACCGGGCTCATGAGAGAAGCTGAAGAGGGAATAGGAACTTTCACTCACAAAGGCCCAGAGGCAAGGGAGCAGTGCACTTGGGAAACCCCAAGTGGTCCGGGTGGCCTGAGAGTGACACGGAAGGGCACTGCGGCAGGATTTTCTGGTGTCAAACAAGGCATCTTTGCACGTTCTGGGCTTGAGATCTCTGATGGACATGTCTGAGTGGGGAACATGCCGCCCAGCTGCAAGGCCTACTTCTCACCTCTACGCTTTTTTCGCTTTTCTCACGAATTAATTCATTTTGTTCTCTTAATTGTTGCTGTTCTTCTTGAAGTGAACAAATTCGGTCTGTTGCAGCTGAAAGCTGATTAAGAAAGATTTTTAGATTTCTTAACATCAAAATGAATCTTACTGTTCAAATTAAAAGCTAACATTTGGCATCTTCACAATTGACAATGTATTTTCACATATGTGATATTTTATTTTTTATCCTTGTTTTGAATAGGTAATACATTCACATGGTTCAAAATTCCAAAGATATAAAAACATAAACAGTAAAATCTCTCTTACCCCTGCCCCTAGCCATCTCTGCCCTCCCTAGATATTCTTGTTTTACAAAAATGATAGCATACTACTTCATGTGGGCAAAGATTTATGGACACAAATTAGAAACAGCTTAAATGTCCAATACTAGAAATGGTTTAACAAATCACAGTAAAAGCATAAAACAGAAATATGTAGTTATTAAAATACTTACAAAAGCTTTTAATGACTTGAGAACATACTTATGATATAATAAAAATAAAAAAGCAGGTTATACAGTAAGTTCTCACGTCTAGTTTAAAGAAAAAAACTTAACTGTTAAAAATAATTAAGAAAAACAAAAACAAACAAACAAAAAAAGCTTAAGGAAAGATGGGGACTCTATATACAGCTGTCACTTAGCCAAGGGATTATGGGCTTTTTTCCCCCTGATTCTTCATTCTTTTTAGTTTTTCTAGCCAATGAGCAAAAGGATATCTTATCACTAGAGAGAGAATTAAAGAAGCTGGGAGAGGAATCACAACCAAACCATTAAAGATGTGCCCGAGGAAAACATCTTCCTTGCCCTGAACAAGTTAACGTAGTTTAGGCTAAAGTGTACAGGAGCAGGTGCCTTCATGTACCTGCTGAGGAGAGGCTAGCAGGAGAGGTGAGTAAATACCCCAACCAACCTCTCCTTTCCCAGCCTCTGAGACAGCCTGGTGAGAGAAGGTGAGGCTGGAGAAGGAGAAAGAAGCCAGACATTTGCCCTCGATACTTGGCTGTGCTCTTAGCGTCATTCACTAATGGGGGGCCCTGAAGCACTGAACTCCTCACCTCCTCTTGGTCAACAGCATCTAGGTCCACTCAGACTCAGAACCCAGGACTGGGGTTTCTAAACATAACTGCTGTGCCCACGTAAGAAACTTTAAGGCTTGAAAGGAGGTGCTAGTTGCTGCAAGGGAAGAAGCAGGCAAAAACCATAAGCTAATTCCCATCCTACTCTCTGAAGACATAGAGAGCACACCCTGAAGTGAGAGATATACTTTTCTCTGAAGTACATTTTCTATTACATCTGTTTGCCTTTGAAGGAAAAATAAGCCAGTTGTTCAGTTTCAAAAGCTAAATTAGACTTTCATTCAAAGCATGTCACCTCCCCTCAGAATGGGAGAAAATATTTACAGATGAAGCAACTGACCAGGGATTAATCTCCAAAATATACAAACAGCTCATGCAGCTCAATATCAAAAAAACAACCCAATCAAAAAATGGGCAGAAGATCTAAATAACATTTCTCCAAAGAAGACATGCAGATGGCCAAAAAGCACATGAAAAGATGGTCAACATCACTAATTATTAGAGAAATGCAAATCAAAACTACAATGAGGTATCACCTTACACTGGTCAGAATGGCCATCATGAAAAAATCTACAAACAGGGCTTCCCTGGTGGCACAGTGGTTGAGAGTCCGCCTGCCGATGCAGGGGACACGGGTTCATGCCCCGGTCTGGGGAGATCCCACATGCTGCGGAGGAGCTGGGCCCGTGAGCCATGGCCGCTGAGCCTGCGCGTCCAGAGCCTGTGCTCCACAGCGGGAGAGGCCACAACAGAGAGGCCCGTGTAACGCAAAAAAAAAAAAAAAAAAAAAAAAAAAAAAATCTACAAACAATAATTGCTGGAGAGGGTGTGGAGAAAAGGCAACCCTCCTATACTGCTCGTGGGAATGTAAATTGGTACAGACACTATGAAGAACAGTATGGAGGTTCCTTAAAAAACTAAAAATAGAGCTACCATATGATCCAGCAATCCCACTCCTGGGCATATATCCGGAGAAAACCATAATTCTAAAAGATATATGTACCCCAATGTTCATTGCAGCATTACTTACAGTAGCCAGGACATGGAAGCAACCTAAATGTCCATCAACAGAGGAATGAATAAAGAAGATGTAGTACATATACACAGTGGAATATTACTCAGCCATAAAAAAGAACGAAATAATGCCATCTGCAGAAACATGGATTGACCTAGAGATTGTCAGACTGAGTGAAGTAAGTCAGACAGAGAAAGACAAATATCATACAATATTGCTTATACGTGGAATCTAAAAAAGGGTATAAATGAACTTATCTACAAAACAGAAATAGAGTTACAGATGTAGAAAACAAACTTACGGTTACCAGGGGGTAAAGGGCGGGGAGGGATAAATTGGAAGATTGGGATTGACATATACAAACTACTATATATAAAACAGATAACTAGTAAGGACCTTCTGTATAGCACAGGGAACTCTACTCATTACTATGTAATGGCCTATATGGGAAAAGAATCTAAAAAAGAGTGGATATATGTATATGTATAGCTGATTCACTTTGTTGTACACCTGAAACTAACACAACATTGTAAATCAACTATACTCCAATAAAAATTATATATATATAAAAAAAAGCATGCCACCTCATCTGGGAGAACAAAGAGTGAATCTGCTTTTCTAAAATCAACTAAGGGGACTTCCCTGGTGGTGCAGTGGTTAAGAATCCGTCTGTCAATGCAGGTGACACGGGTTTGAGCCCTGGTCCAGGAAGATCCCACATACCGCGGAGCAACTAATCCTGTGTGCCACAACTACTGAGCCTGCACTCTAGAGCCCGCGAGCCACACCTACTGAGCCCGCTCACCACAACTATTGAAGCCTGCACGCCTAGAGCCTGTGCTCCACAACAAGAGAAGCCACCGCAATGAGAAGCCCCTGCATCACAACGAAGACTAGCACCCGCTCGCTGCAACTAGAGAAAGCCCGTGTGCAGCAATGAAGACCCAACGCAGCCAAAAATAAATAAATAAAATAAAAAAATTTAAAAAATAAATAAAATAAAATCAACTAAGGTCTCCTTGAGTGCCTCCACATGCTAAGTGTTGGACAAGGCACATTTATATGGTATTAACCTAACTTAATCTTTACAATACTATTGTAAGTGTGTTGAATTATCACCCAATTTAGAGATGAGCAAAGTGAGGCCCAAAGGCCCACTCCACCCCCCAGGTGAATTCGAGTCCTTCAGCTCTAAGTGTGATGAAGTCTCTCCCATGAGGCCCATTTTTGAGTTTCTTTCTCCTGTTACAAATCTGAACTCCTCTCCTGAAAGCTGTTCAGGCCTGGCCCCTCAAGAGGGTGCAGGAAGTTTAAAGTGAGCTTTAAACTGGGTCCTCCGTTACAAAGGTGCGCTCTGTGACTCTCCTTTCGGCTGTAACCTGCCTCCACACCATGGGGGGGGGGTCACTCTCCGGCCCCCCTCACAGCCCTCTTCCTTCCCAGTGAGACTTGGTGGGGAGGGTCGAGCAGCCAGGGACCGCTACCTGTGGAAAGCCTCAGAAAGGCTGAGCAACCCCCCTCCTGCTAACAGGAGACAAGATGTGTCCACCAAGGAGACTGCCGGGCAGCTGGCAGCAAGCTTTCTTCCTCAGCCTCAGCCCTCCTTCTTCCTGTCCTTTCATTCTCTCTCTTCCTAGTGAGAAAGCAGAGAAAGACCACACTGTGGGGAGACTGGTTCCAAGCTCCTGAGAGGCCGAGACACGGAAGCGGGGGCGAGGGTACTTTTACCCCATAAAAGAGCCTGTGCCTTCTGGGCAGCCGGGAGACACACTACGTCATAGGAAAGGTGGGAAAAGAGGAAGAGGATAGCACGTTCACAAAAGGAGTGGGGCTTTTCCAACTAGGACTTGTCTTCTACTGGACCACTGTGAGGTGATAAAACCTAAGTCACTTAGAACTGGCTCATGATCCGTTGCACTGGCTCATGGGAGCCCCGGCCAGGGCAGAACACGGACATTCTGAGGATGTGAAATTCTGAGAATGTCTGTCCTGTGTGCAGCTCAACCCAAGGTTAGCAATTCCCATTCCTACCAGTGAGAAGCTCTGGTCAGATATACCAACCATACCATTTCTCTTCTTGGGTCATTCTGCTTTAAGAATTTCAATAAGTTACAAACCTCTTCTTGAAGCTTTGAATTAGTCTTTTCCAGCCCTTCTATCTTGGTTTGAAGATCCCCAACTGTGCAGCTGTAAAAAAGAAAATATTAAGTAAATGTGAACTTATAAAAGCTGACTGTTTTCCCAATCTGTAAACAATGAGAATAGAGATTCCTAGATTTCCTATATGAAATGGAGAGTCAAAGGGTCTCCAATTAACTCATATATGAGAATTCTAAATATATATGTAAGCAGTGTGTGTGTGTGTGTGTGTGTGTTTGTGTGTGTATATATATATATATTTTTTTTACTGAAAAGTTTTCAATGTTTTCTCCAAATATGCTATCCATTTCTTGTTTAGCCAACTGGAAAGAAAACAGCATTTCCCCCAACACAATATATGGGAACCAAAACGCACCGGCAGTCATATATCTAAAGTAATATTCATAACAAGATATTGGTACTTTTGGGTAGTAGGA
This sequence comes from Pseudorca crassidens, assembly GCF_039906515.1. NCBI lineage: Eukaryota > Metazoa > Chordata > Mammalia > Artiodactyla > Delphinidae > Pseudorca > Pseudorca crassidens. The sequence goes on along the minus strand of NC_090298.1, from coordinate 137,401,658 downwards.
TCAAAGGTGATTTTTAAATCTTTTTTATACTTTGTCCCATTTTTCACATATTCTTTAAGTAATATGCACTACTTTCATACTGAAAAATATGTAAAAGCTAAGGTAGACTTGACAAACAACAATAATAATAACCACAACAATAATAGTAGTAGTTTTCTTTTTGGACAATATGTCAGGCCCTGTTTGTTCTAAGCACTTTAAATGCGTCAACTCCCCACAATTCTGTGAGGCAAATCTTATTGTTAATCTGTTTTACAGATGAGGAAACCATAACTTTATATCGAAAAACTCACTTAACTTCATACCCCTATGAACCCAGGTGGTCTGGCTCCAGAGCCTGCACTTTTAGGCAACAGACCCTACTACCAAAAACTGGGGCTTTTTGTCGGTGAGGGGGGTACCAAGAAACAAACCTGACAAGGCTAATGAACCAAGGTTCAAGAATTGGGTGGGAGAAAAATAAAAATACAAATTGACACAAAATGAAAAAGTCAACAAAACAAAACATATGGAAGGAATTACAAGTTTTAAGAGTATGCCATTTTCAATTCTGTACCAACTACATAACTTAGAAAATATCAACAAAATTTCTATTTTTCCTTAGAAAACATAAATTACCAAAAAAGATATATCCTCACGAGGAGAAAAGCTAGATGAATTAACAGCTAAGGAAAAACTGAAAAGCTGGCAAAGTATTGCCTCCATACAGGCTTTGAGCTTCAAATTTTCAAGGAGCAAATAATGCTCACGAAATAGAAGGTGTTCCCAGGCACAGAAACAAGGCAAAGCTTCCTGATTCATTTTGTGAAGCTGCATAACCCTGATACCATGCCAGAGGGGAAACTATGGAACAACTATGTTAAGTTACATGTTAAGAGAATGACTAAATTATTAAAGCTATGATCAAGTAGAGTTTATCCCTATGAAGAAATCCATTAATAAACTATATTACATCAATAATTAAGGGATAAAAGTCATGATTAACTTAATGGATGCTAAAAGGCATTTGATAAAATTCAACATCTATTCCTTATAAAAGTTCTCAATAAACTAAGCATGGATTAAGAATCTCACTCTCAAAATAATAGCCAGCATCACACCTCAGGAAAGCTCAGAGCAGCATACCCTAGGTATGTTCTGAAGAACACACTAACTCCTTTGCCTGCTTCATTGGCTTTGGGGGCCAGAGAGGCTGCTCCCGCAGAGAACTGCTAATGTGCACAGTGTACTCTCTAAAGAGGGTTCAGAGAGAGAATTATTTTTCCCAAACATGTTAGGCTGAGAATCTCCATCCATTCTCCATCAAAACCTGCAACAACTAGTGTTTCATGAAACACAGGAGTAGCTTTCCAATTAAAATGAAAATTCAAGATAAAGATACCTGCTATCACTATTGAATTGTTCTCAAAGGTCTAGCCCAGTGGTTTTCAACCCCTTTTTCCTGCCCAGAACGTTGGAGGGATGTGTGTTGATTCCCAGCAGCAATAATGCTTCCCATGCAGTGATTTCCAACTATGCTGCGGTGGGCTAAGGGGTGGAGAGGTTTAATTTATTACTCTCTAATTTGCATAACTAGACAGAACAAAAGATCGAAGGATTCCCCAAAGCTCTTTATCAAGAAATCATACTTCTACAGTCTGTACACATGAGCACTGAACGACAACCTTTTTTCTTGGTTTGGAAAAAAGTTAGTTATAAATATATGGCAACTCAAAAAGGTTCCATGAGGCAATTATCGGGCACTGAGAATGAATTGCAACACTGGAAAAAGGAGGGAGTCCTACCTTAAGTGCCGGTTAAGTTCTTCCACATAATTTTTTTGATCAAGGACATCAGTAATTCTTTCATGCCTTTTAAAAAGAACATAAAAAGAGAGAAATTCTTTTTACTCAGGGTTAATACTTTTAATTGTCCCCCAACCTTCCAGTCACCTTGTAGGAGTACCAATGTCATCAGGAAACCAAGAGATGGTCAGAGCTTAGTAATGTCTGCACGGTCCTAAGTGAACCAGCAAGGCGGGCTAGGAAGACATGGGACATACTGGAAACAGGCTGCCTGGAGAGGAGCCTCCCTGCAGACGCTCCTCCCATCTCTCCCCTAGCATTTGAGAAAGCCACTGGCAGGCAAGGGAGAAACACCAAAAGCCACATGTAAATGGCTCTCCAGTTAGGAGATGAAGCAGCCCTTGTTATACTGAAGGAAAAGAAGCTGCCTCAGAAAAGAAGACCACAAGACTCTTCAAAACACAAAGCTGATTAGTCTGGGTTAAAAAAAAAGACTCTGGGAACTCTTTGGCAGTCCAGTGGTTAGGACTCCACACTTTCACTGCCAAGGGGGTAGGTTCAATCCCTGGTCAGGGAACTAAGATCCTGCAAGCTGTGCAGCATGGCCAAAAAAAAAAAGCAAAAAGCAAAAACACAACACAACGAAACTTCATACATCTTTATAAAAAAAGCAAAAAAGACTTTATCATTTTAAAGTTAGGCTCCTCCCACCAATTTCTTTACATACATATGTACATAAATGGGATCATGTGACCCAGGTTCATGCCACAGGTGCTGGATTTGCTGGTCAGTGCAGTCATTTTTTTTTTTTACCTTTCTGCCCTTTACATAGCTCTCCCAGGTAACACATACTGATAGCTTGTTGAGTATCCTATGTGTATATAATCATAATATCTATCTATATTTTTACATATAGTATATGCAATTAAAATATATATTAGAGAATTTGGGGGTTTAAAAAAAATGGGATATATATACTTCTCAGTATTATACTTTTCTCACTCAATAATACCTGTGGAAATCCCTCTAAATCTACTATACAGTAGGTCAAATTTGTTTTTCTTTCATGTCTGTATAATACATAGTGTGGAATACTTCAGATGTTCTACAATTCATTCAATTGCAGATGTCCCTAGGTATCCACGGGGGACTAGTTCCAGAACCTCTGTGGATACCCAAATCTGCAGATGCTCAAGTCCCTTATACAAATGGCATAGCACAGCTGACCCTCTATATCTGTGGGTTCCACATCTGCAGGTTGAAAGGCTGACTGTATTCCCTTAATAGTGGATAATCAGTTTATTTCCAGTTCTTTTTGACATTAAGAATGTATTTTAAATTTCAAGTGAGTGAATCCTTGTACTGTGGGTGCATGAAGCATTAATGGGATTCCCGCTGGTCCCTTCCTTGGTAAGGTGCACTGCCAAGGCACTGAGAAGGAAGAGTTCTCATTACAAAGACATGTGAAAGACAGGTAACAGATGTACGTGGTAAAATATTCAAACACAGCGCAAGGGTTTACAGTGAAACTCCCTCCCATGCCTGTCTCCTGACCTCTTCCCCACAGGTGGCCTTGTTTTCAGGTCAATGTGCCTCTCTAGAAATGATCCACGTATATGGAAGTACAACATATAAATATGGATGTATGTCTTTTTTGTTATAACATAAATGGTAGCATGTTATATACATTGTTTGCTCTTTTTTCTTTTCTTTTTTTTTTTTTTTCCAGGATAACTTCTTTTAATGCTCTTGTTAACAAGGATGAGGTAGAGCTACAATGTGGCATGAAAAGACACCCAAGACACAGTAGGATCAAAGAATAAGTCTAGTGGCAACTTAAATATATAATAGTACCTTTCCATTTACATCCAAACCATAAAGCAAATTACACTACCAAAAAATATATACCTGCAAGGCAGTAAAGAAAGGCTTGGAAGGAGTCATGCATGAGTAGCTTCCTCTGAAGAAGCAGGGGGAGTGGGACTGAGATGGAGACGAGGGGATGGTGTTAATGGGGAAATTTGCCTTGTACTCTCTATTCTTCCACAGAGCCTAATTCCTTAAACAATGGGAATAGGAATGTATTACCACTGTAATTAAAAATAGCTAAATAAAAAATCAAACAACACAAAAACAAAAGTAGCATTCTTTGCCAACAGTTACATGAAAAGATGCAGCATCACTAATCATCAGGGGAATGCAAATCAAAAACCACAGTATGCTATCACGCCATACCCGTTAGAATGGCTATCACCGAAAAGACAAGAAGTAGTAAGTGTAGGCCAGGATGCAGAGAAAAGGGAACACTTGTGCACTGTTGGTGGGAATGTAAATTGGTGCAGCCACTATGGAAAACAGTATGGCAATTCTTCAAAAAACTAAAAAATAGAATTACTAAATGACCCAGCAATTCCACTTCTGGGTATTTATCCAAAGAAAATGAAAACTAACTTGAAAATGTATATGCACCCCCATGGTCACTGCAGCATTTTTTATAACAGCCGAGATAGGGAAACAACCTAACTGTCCATCAATGGATGTGGTATATTCATATAATAAAATACTATTCATCCATTAAAAAAAAGGAAATCCTACCATTTCTGACAACATGAGTGGACTTTGAGGGCATTATGCTAAGCGAAGTAAGTAAAACAGTGAAAGACAAATACCTTATGATCTTACTTATATGTGGAATCTAAAATAAACACAAAACCAAACTCACAGATACAGGGACTGGTGGTTGCCAGAGGTGGGGGGGGGGTGGGGGAGTGGGTGAATGGGGCCATAAGGCACAAACTTCCAGTAAGTAAGTCCTGGGGATGTAATGTACAGCATGGTGACTGTAGTTAATAATACTGTATTGCATATTTGAAAGTTGCTAAGAGAGTGGATCCTAAAAATGCTTATCACAAGAAAAATTTTTTGTAACTACGTATGGTGATGGATGTTAACTAGACTTATTGTGGTGATCATTTTGCAATATATACAAATATCAGATCATTATGTTGTACACTTGAAACTAATAATGATGTTATATGTCAATTATACCTCAATTTTAAAAAAGGAGCATTCTTTGCCAGAATTTCATTAAAAACGTGAAGAACAGCATACAATACAGAACTTACTCTTTGCCACCATCAAGATCCTGCACATCCTTAATGTAGAGAGAAAAATCGATCACTCCAACCTGATTGAAATAAAATGTACCAGTTTAAGTGAAAAATAACTTTTCGCACTTTCCACAAACCTTACAGTCTTTAAAATTCAGGGTATTTACCTTCCTATCTCAGGATAAAACAATAGGATTGTTAGGATAACCTGACAATCAGTAGGTTAACCAGCTTAAAGCAGCAATCAATCAAACAAACAAACCAAAAGAAAAATAACCCCATCACCTTCTAAACTTACTAAAAATCAGAATTTAAGGGAATATTCTGAAGTTTTATTTATTTATTTATTTATTCAACAATCAAATTGTTGACAAAGATCAACAAAGTTCTTTGGGTACAAAGTAATAAAAAAAAAAAGAGACCTGTATCTCTAAAGTGGTGACCTTAACTGATAACTCTGACTCCTTCTTCCCCCAAACTGAGGTGAAAAGGTCCAGTATTTCAGGGAAAATTCTCTGCTGCTGTGGGGAACTAGGGGCTCCAAGACCCCTCAAAATCTCAAAGTCAGGGGCTTTGTCCAGAAATAAAGCACTTCAGAGAGAGTGAATGAGAGCCCTAGTCTGCCACCATCCACTCTAGTGTAAGTGCAGCCATTCCTTCGAAATACAGGAAAATTGGGTCCATCAATAGAGAAATATTTAAATCAGTCATGTTATAGCCATATTGCAGAACCCTATGCAACCATAACAAAGAATGCAGAGAATGAATATGTAATGAAATGAAGAAAGCTCCAGGATAAAATTTTAACTCAAAGAATACTATGTACAGCATTAACTCCTTATAGTAACCTCCCTTATGTTAAAACCAAAGCTATACATGATGTTTTCTGCAACTCCTCTGTTGCGCCTCCCACCAATCTATATTCCTGACCCTTGAACCTGGGTGGCCAGTAAGGCCTGTCTTTATGAGCAGAAAGCAGCAGAAAGGATGCTGTGACTTCTGCAGCTAGGTTAACAAAGGCAGTACAAGCTTCCTCCTGGCTCTTTCCCTTGGGCATATACCTTTGAAGTTCTGAGCTTCCATGGGAAAAGTCTGGCTAACCTTGAGGCACCACACTGGAGATCAAGTGGAGAGACCATGTGTAGACAGAGATGCCCAAGAAGCCCCTGCTGCTCCAGCCTCAGCTCCCTGAGCCTTCTCAGCCCAGAGGACAGAGAGTGAGAGTGCATATGCCTTCAGCCACTCCAGCCCCAGCCACCAACTGCCTGTGATCACAGGCATGCTTAAGAGTCACTGTGCTGAGCTCAGCCATCCCTCAAATATGAGGGACTGTAATCATTTAGGTGACTGTTAATTTGTTACACTGCAACAGAAAACCAGAAAAGATTTAATTAAAAACAAAACCTATGTATACATAAATGCATAGGAAAAGTAGAAACAGTCCCTCAAATTTTTACCATTATCTGTGGGGACAAGACTGGGACTGAAGGGGGAGAGGAGAAGGGGAGCTTGAATTTCACTTTTCACTTTACATTCTTCTGTAATTGCTTAACTTCTTTTCAACAAGCATGCATTTCTTTTGTAATACAAAAATAATTTAAAAAGAAATATATATTTGACTGGAAAAAAAGCAACAATAGAAGGAATGAGAAAGCATACCCAAAGTAGAAATTAATGGACTAGGAAACAAAGCTCTCCTCTCAAAGCAGAAGTGATGTGTAAAAGCAAGACCTGGTTCTTCGAGCTCAACACAGTAGACAAATCTCTACCAAGTATTACAATTTAGAAAAGTGAGATTTTAAAAAGCTGTAAGAAAATACTCTCATGCAACTAATAGATCTGAATGAAACAAATGATTTCTGGAAAAATATAAATGACTAAAACTTTTTCTAAGACTTAGGAAACCAATAAATTGACCAAAGCTATGCAAAAAATTAAAGTGGTCAAAGCATGAGGACCATAAAGCTTTTGCATAAAGCTGAAACTGTCATACTAGCCAGTTTTAACAAACCTTTAAAGAAAAATATTTCCTGCTCTAATAAACTGTTGTAGAAAGCAAGAAAGAAAAGAATATCATCCAGTTTATTTTATGAGGTTATACAATCCTGACACTGAAAAGTGACAAAGACAGTATAGAAAAGGAAAATTCAGACCAGTGTCACCTTTAAGGAGAAATACAAAATTTCCAAATAAACCACAGACATATTAAATCTAGGAGTATACTAAAAGAATAACGCACGATGACCAAGTAAGGTTTATTTTATGATATCACAATAGGAAACCTAAGAATTAATTCAATTATTATTATGGGTTAAAAAATGGATATGACATCTCAATAGATGCCAAAAAAGTTATTTGATAGCATTCAATGTTCATTTTTAAATAAAAATATAAAGTAAGCTAGAATAGAACAGTACTTTCTAAACATGAGAAAGAGGATCCCTCAGGGTGCAATAGCAAATACTCATACTTTATGGTGACATACAAGAGGTATTAAAGATAAGAATAGGCCAGGGGGCTCAATCACATCTATTACTTAATAAAAATCCCAATTAAATTTTTATTTTGGAATCTGACAAAATGTGTTCAAGGTCATCTGGGAGAATGGACAGCCTCAACTATATCTGAAAAAGAAGTACAACAAAGTAGGCAGGAGGTGAACTGCCAGAGCTTTGGTAATTAAAAGACTACGTTACTGGCATAGAAATAAAAAGATCCAGAGACTAAACAGAGAGTCCAGAAATAAGCCTCAGAGCATAATGGATATTTCAACACATGATAAAGGTGGAATTTCAAATTAGTAAGGAAATAATATTTGATACATGATATTGAGAAAACTTTACTACTACTGTAGTAATAGTTTACTACTGTACTTATATAAGAAATCTAGACTTCTACTTCACACTATGTCAAAACGAATAACAGGCAGATCATTTAAATGTAAAAAATATACATGTGATTTAAAAAATTAGGTTAATTTTTAGACATGAAAGGACCTTCTAAGCACAATACCTTAGAAGGTATAAAGGAAAAGTCCATTAAATATGACCGCCAAAAAAAAAAAAAGTCTACAGGGAAAACAAGCCCCAAGACAGCAGAAAAAAAAAATTTATAACAAATATTCTGACAAATGGTAAATATCCTTAATCAATAATAAAGGAGTGGAAAAAGGTGGAAAACTCAAAAAAATGGGCAAAGGATATGAACAGGTGAACCACCAACGGCAAATAAAACATGAAAAAAATAGTTTATCTTCCTAGTTCTCAAAAATATAAATTTGAGATGAAGAGTTGTTTTTCTTTCAGATTAAAAAAGACCAAGAATGCTCACATGTAATCACAACACTCATGCAGAATGTGTACACTCTGACACAGCAATCTCAAAACTTAACCTAAGAAAATAAACAGACAAGAGTAAAAAGAAGTATGAGGATGTTTATAACATTATTGTTGTAACATGGAAACAACTTACATTAATAAGTATTGGTTAAATAAATTATGGTACATTCATAAAATGGATTACTATCAGTTGTTTAAAATGGTTTATATCTCTTGACATCAAGAGCTATGTGGAACATATTATTAAATAAAAAAATTGCAAAATGGTGTGCTTGGAATAATCATATTTTGGTTTAATGAAAAAAGAGAACTCCAAACATCTGTCTCTGAAATATAAATACACACATACACCTTTCTTCATGTGCTTCAAGGATGTATCCTGAAATGTAACACTGAATTAGCTCTTTCTGTGCAATGGGATTATATGTGATATTTTGTTTCTTTTCAAAAAAACTTCTTTGTATTTTTTGAAAAATATTTAACAGGCAAAAACAAGAAAACTACTAGAAAAAAAAAAAAAAAAAGAGAGGAAAGGTTACAATAAAAAAAGCTGACCTGGTCACGGAGGGATTGGGGAAGCTTTAGATTCATGTCCAAACATGTAGTGGGAAGAAGCCTGGGCCACTGCCCAGTTACAGATGCCCTGAAGAGGTGGAGATGAGGGTGGGGCAGGGTGTCCTGACTTACTGCCCCTGCCACCACAGGTTTAGGCCTCAGCCCTGGTCAAGAGGGCTGTCCCACCCCATGGGGCACTCTGCATCTTACTGCCTACTTTCATTTGTGCTCCATTTTACCATCTGACTTCCCAAATCTCTCCCGAGTCTATTTTCCCATTCCTCATGCAACCTGGGGCTTCCAGACTTGTCTGCTCAATGTTTTTGCTTTCCCTATTCTTGGCTGCTTCTAACTCATGAACTGGATGGTTGCTAGCTTGATCTTTCTCAATCCCAGGCCTGATCATTTCAGTGTACTGCTTAAATACCTCCAAAGGTTTTTAAGTTCCAAAGTTCCAGGGACAAAAACTAAAGCCTCTAACATGGCACTGATGGCCTAACAACTGGGCCAGCCTCCACCTTCACTTCACTCATCGAGCATCCTGTGTTCTAGCCATGGAGAACTGTTTCCCGTTCCCAAACACGCCATGCTCGCTGTGTGTGCCTCTGTGCCTTTGCCCAAGCTATTTTTCACCCTTCCCCAAGACCTTTGCCAGCTGCTCCCCACTCTGGTCCAGCACAGCACCTTGCACAGCCCTGTGCCAGATGCCCCCTGCCATCTGCCCCTTCCTTAGGTTCAGCAGATCCTATGTAAAATCCCTGGCCCAGACAAGGCATTCGATCTGGAGTCAAAATTCCCATTTTACCTGAGAATCCAAGTCTTCTCCTTTTAAACAGAGGTTGGCATCAAGCACATTGAGTCCCACCAGCAGACCAACAATCACCATCCCTTCTTCCTCCATCATTAATGCCTCAGGCTCATAGAACTCACTGAAAGAGATTGATACAACAAGAACACCTTCACCACCCTTCTCTTGGACCTACTCTGCCTTTTCACCTCTTAGCTCATGGCCTGGGTGCCAACTTCATCAGGAGCCAGAGGCTCCCTTGTGTGAATTCCCTTCTTCCTTCTATTTCCTCTCCCACTTTAAGTGCTGCTATCTCTTCTCTGGCCTCTCCTCTCTTCCTGTGGCTTAAAATGGACTCCTCCTACCTCTGGTCTAGGATTAACTCCTCTGTTTGGACCCTGGAGCCCAGTCCTCCTCATCTCTTGGCTCCTGTGTTCCTGAACATCACTCTGCCCCTCCTGTCCACTCTGGCTCCTTCTTTTGTGTTGCTATGAACTAATTCTACACTTACATTCATGTCAACATAAAGTGGGATCCCACAGCCTCCCCCACCACCCATCCAAGGATAAAACTCTTCCCTCTTCCCTGTGTCCCATGGAACAACACTGGCTGCTTTTACTTCCTTACCTCCAAGTCACCTCAGCCATTACAGTGAGGCTCCATCCATTACTGCTCTGGTCACCAGCTATTAGCTAATTTACCATTGTGTGTATGAGTACATGAGAACTTATTATCCTAAGAATTAATTGTTTAGAACAAAATCTGTACCTCAGAGTTACTCAGTATAACAGTACTCAAAGAAGAGTACAAAGTACATGAACTATTTGAAACCAGTATTTATCATGAAAAGATATGTTCAATAATAAGCCATGACTTGAAAACAATGGAAAATTTTGGGTGACTGTAAAAGACATTTTCATTTCAGTTAGATAAGAGAATTATCTCTGGAGAGATTTGTTCCTTGTAAATGATCATATCCTGGAGAAAATTCCTCTTATAATGGTTACTTTTGTTTATAGAGTTATAAATATAAAAAATGAACCCAGTCATAAATTTCAGAGATAGACAGTTCGTCTTTACTGATGCCAAGAGATATAAAAGTTTACAAACTGAATGTGGAATCCTAAAACAGGTAATCTAGATATGTTCCCTTACAAAAAGCAGGGTTTTATACTTTAAAATTGCCCACTGAATCTAGTTCAAGTCATTTTTCCCCTATTATCATCCAATCAAATACCATTTTGTTGAAACTTAATGGAGTACGCTGTCAGGGTGCCTAATCTTAGGTATTTTTGAAGAACTATCTTCAAAATGACTTTTCAAAATGAAAATATACATCTTCATTCATAAAGACTTTCAGACATCAGTGTTCAAAAAATAAAATACTGCTATTTTAAAACTAAGCCACAGAATAGTTACATTTAATAATAATTTGAATAAAAACTGTACAATATACATTCTTGTTTTAATTCCGAATGATATACAGAACTGTGTTCTAATTACGAAGCAAAAGCTAAGCAAAGATAGGTGATGAAATACCTTAAGAGATGTTTATTGTCTATAAGCACTTTCAGATAATCTGCCAGTTTCTTCTGCATGAGTGCAAGATAAAGCCAAGCTCTGCCCCTTCCCACAGCTGTCCTGGAATTCAAACAGAGAATCAAACTATTATGACATAACAATAATAACAACAAAAAACAAAGGGAAAAAAACCAACTTAGCCAAGGAAAAACACATGTTCACGCATACATATGCTGGTGAATGCAGAGAATGCTGTAATAGAGCTGCCCTGGGGGCTGGAGGAGCGCACTGTCTGGGAAGGCTGAGGAAATGGCTCACTGCATTCTTTTGGGTACTGTTTGAAGTCTGTATCATGGGCATGTATTCTGCACCACCCCCCCAAAAAAAAAATAGGAAAAAAAATTTAAGCCACAAACATCTGATTTCTGGAACAATTAGATAAAACTTTGCATGTATTCATAAAATTTCACAGGGAGTCAGGAAATACCAGGTTAGATTGTATAATGGATAAATTTTCTTTCAAAAGACGAATATAGAACGTAGTTGTTAAAGGGTTGAAGTCTCACAAGATTTCTAGGGCATTAGCTCAAAGGTACAATTTTATTTCTGATGTGGTAAAATACACATAACATAAAGTTTACCACCTTACCCATTTTTAACTGTACTGTTCAGTACTGTTAGGTACATTCATGTTGTGCAACCAATCTCAAAGGTGTGATTTTGAAAAGATCTGTTTTAAACATTAAAAGAAAAGAAAAGGCCTCCCAATTGTAGACCTAACACTATTTGAGGAAAAAAAGATCCTGTTCTAAGCAGAGTAACTGCATTTGTAACACCCAAGAGAGTATTGGAGGTACTGCTGTAATCAATATCAGCCTCAAAGGGTCAGAGGGCACCCAACTTAATCAATACAAAAGACTGTATTCCCCCCTTCTCCCTTCAATAAATGATGTAAAGCCAGAGTAAAAAAGAAAGGAAATAAAGTAGGAAAAAAAAAAGACATCTGATGTTGGCATGATAGGAAAAATGGACACTGACATGTGCTGCTTGGTGGGAGTGCAAACTGGTACAATTCTTCTAGCAGGCAATTTAATGACAGTAGGTTATCAAAATTCTACATCTAGTAATATAAGGAAATAATTTAGGAGGTACACAAAGACGTATGTTTGGGGGTGGTCACCACTGCACTGTTTGGATAATGAGAATTTGAAGACAACCACAAAGAGCAAAGTGGGAGGAGCTATACAAAAATGATGTGGATGACTATTATGGCAAAAGGTTTAAAATCTAATATTAAATGGGAAAAGAAGCCACAAAACAGTACGTACAGTTTAATACTTGTTTTTTTTTCCCAGTTCCCCACCTCTGTACAATATACTGCTCTTAGTTTAGGTTCACTTCCAAAACATTTTTATGCATATGAAAATAAATATAAATTCTATTTTTCTCTCCTGTTTACAAAAAAATTAGTATGCTATATATGCCGTTCTGCAACTTGCTTATTTCACTGAATATCTGTCATTTTGAAAGTCTTTTCAGACACAGGGAATTTTTCGTTCATTTTTTCATAGCTTTAGAGTGTTTCAGTATTGGACTGCCCTATAATTTATTTAGCTGGTTTTTATCTAGGCTGTTTCTAATCTTCCGCTGTTACAAATAATGCTGCAACAGGTATTTCTGTACATGTGTCATTTTCATGTGTTAGATTTACGAGATAAAACTCCTAGAAGTGGAATTGCTGGGTCAAAGGGTAGATGTATTGGTGGTTTTTGTGGATAGTGCCAAACTGTCTTCCATGAGAAGCAGTGCAATAATGAAGCCACTGGGTGAGGTGGAGGGGAATAAAAATAGACTCTTATTTATTTGTCTGTCCGACTATGCACTGAAAGGATCTAAAAGGATACTGACCACGATATTAATTGTAGTTTTTTTTCTGAGTAGTAAGCTAACAGAAGCGCCTTTTTTGTTTCTTAATTAAAAGTTATGTAGGGCTTCCCTGGTGGCGCAGTGGTTGAGAGTCCACCTGCCGATGCAGGGGACGCGGGTTCGTGCCCCGGTCCGGGAGGATCCTGCATGCCGCGGAGTGGCTAGGTCCGTGGGCCATGGCCGCTTAGCCTGCGCGTCCGGAGCCTGTGCTCCGCAACGGGAGAGGCCACAGCAGTGAGAGGCCCGCGTACGGCAAAAAAAAAAAAAAAAAAAAAAGTTATGTAATAAGAAAAAAGGTTGATTTTTGGGTTATTTTATTTTTTTTAGAATTTATTTATTTTTGGCTGTGTTGGGTCCTTGTTGCTGCGCGCGGGCTTTCTCGAGTTGTGGTGAAGGGAGGTTACTCTTCGTTGCGGTGCGCGTGCTTCTCATTGCGGTGGCTTCTCTTGTTGCAGAGCCTGGGCTCTAGGCGTGTGCGCTTCAGTAGTTGTGGCGCATGGGCTCTAGAGCACAGGCTCAGTAGTTGTGGCACACAGGCTTCGTTGCTCCGCGGCATGTGGGATCTTCCCAGACCAGGGATCGAACCCATGTTTCCTGCATTGGCAGGCGGAGTCTTAACCACTGTGCCACCAGGGAAATCCCAAAAAAGGTTGTTTTTAATTTTCAAAAAAGAGAGAGACAAGCTTTGTCTGTTATCTGGGTTTAAGTGCCAATCTTAAGTGTAACTCATTCATTGTGTAACAGTTTGTTTAATAATAAACCATGACATGAAAACAATGAAATATTTTGGGTGATAGGCCATACTGTAAAAGATATTTTTATCTCAATTAGACAAGGACATTAAACTCTAGAGAGATGTCTCTCAGGATGCAAAGTTCGTCACGCAAGTTTCAAACCACCTTAGAGCAAATAGTCTGTACCCTCATAAAAAATTCTGGTCATAACTTCCAAAATATTGCAGAAATTTTAGAACTTTTGTTACTATTTAATGAAATAGTAAAAACACTGCAGCTCTTTATAGAGCAAAGCAGTAGCCTTTTCTCACATGGCTCCCAACAAGGCTACTCCTCCAGAGGCGTCAAGAGGAGGGAGCTACTATGTATTTCCTTTTTGGCAGACAGAGGGAGGATTTTGGTACTTAAGCTAGTTACCTGTTTAGCATCCACAGGGAACAGAAGCAGTGAGTTTAGCTGACAATAAGCTCTTTGTTAGCACAACAAGACTTCAAAAATGCCTCCTGTGCCTAAGTGGAAATAGCCTGAGTGCAGGAGGAGGGAGACCCCTGCTCCATCCAACCAGACCACCCAGAGACACAGTCTAGTGCTGTACTCTTGAGGGAGTGAGCTTGCTGGAAGGGAATGGACAATAGGACCACATAAAGAACAAGCGAAGGGACTTCCCTGGTGGCGCAGTGGTTAAGAATGCAGGGGACATGGGTTCGATCCCTGGTCCGGGAAGATCCCACATGCCAGGGAGCAACGAAGCCTGTGTGCCACAACTGCTCAGCCTGCGCTCTAGAACCCGCGAGCCACAATTACTGAAGCCTGCGTGCCTAGAGCCTGTGCTCTGCAACGAGAAGCCACTGCAGTGAGAAGCCCGCACACTGCAATGAAGACCCAATACCACCAAAAAAAAAAAACTGAAGAAACAAGGCAGAAGATGTAGGAGGCTCATGAGGGGGTCACCAAATAAATATATGAAAGGTTGTCGCCTGCTAAAGGTTTTCACCTTAGGTGGTATAGGCCCAGAGGGATGAACCAGGGACAGAGACAGAAGGCTTAAGTCCTATGAATGCACAGGGCTCAGCAAAGATGGAGTTTAGTGGGATTTAGAGGGCTTAGTGGGATTTAGAGGGCTTCAGAGACCAGCAGACCTGTGTTTTCTTCCTGGTTCCACCTCTCCCTTGCCGAGGGACCTTGAGCAAGTTACTTAACTACTCTGAGTCTCAGTTTCTGCACTTGTAGATGGGGACACCAACAGCTTAGTTCCTAGTGATTTGTGGAGGATAAAACGAGATAATGAAATGTCCTTAGCACAATGCCTGGCACATGGCAGGCTCTTAGTTAATTGTGGTGGCTATTATTATTATCTAAAAATGGGATAAGCTGGCTCTGCAGGAGAAGGTCAAACAGAGGCTGGACAGTTGAGTCCCCTGTGAAAGACTCTGCCGGGAGAACTTTTGCATTGGCCTAAGGATCTCCAGGGCCCCTTCTCAATGCAGATTCCACGATACACCTTTTCGTGTTCCATTCAGTTTTTTATTTTGAGCCTATACATAGGGATCCCAAGGGCAAACCGAGATAAGGCAAAAAGGCAAAATTCATTAGTGCCAGCCTTTCCACAAATGTTTCTTATCCTGGAATCTAAAATCTGTTCCAAACTGTATAATTCAGAAAACTGCCCAGGTGCATCTGTCTTTTTTTTTTTTTTAAACATCTTTATTGGAGTATAATTGCTTTTTAATGGTGTGTTAGTTTCTGCTTTATAACAAAGTGAATCAGCTATACATATACATATATCCCCATATCTCCTCCCTCTTGCGTCTCCCTCCCACCCTCCCTATCCCACCCCTCTAGGTGGTCACAAAGCACCCAGGTGCATCTGAAGCAGCAATTCCAGGAGTGTAACAACTCTTTTTCCTCCTGTAACTGCTCTTTGGGTGACAACACCTTTTCACTATTTGACCTTGTACGACACGCAATCATTGTCCCCATTTTAAAGAAAAGGAAACTGTGGCTCAAGAAGGGCAAATTTTCTCAAGCTTATGTGGAGAATGAGCAGCAGAGCTGGGACTAAAGTCTAAGTAGAGTGTAGCTTTTGCTACAATTTGTTCTAAATTAGAAAACGCTTTATCAGCAAGGAATAGAGAAATTGATAAATACAAGGAAGTTTTCTTAAAACATCAAATTGATGTAACTACTTCTCACTCACTTTAATTCTGGCAGATTTCTGACACTAGTGGCTATATCTGATGCTTCTGGACAAAGTTTCTCCACCAGCTCCAAAGGACCAAAGAAAGATTTATTTTGGCCAATAAAACTCTTCTTAACTAAAAGGGAAAACAGAAGTGTTATTCATAAGAACAGGTTGCAAAATGTCTTCAGGGTCCCACAGTCTCTCTCCCAAAAGCCAAATGAATGCTGTGGAGCTGCACTGCTTACTCCTTCTGATTCAGTCTTGGGGACTGGGAAAGGCCAGGTACCAAATGAGCTCTCCCTTCCTCTAATGAAAGGGTTTCTCTGATATACCCACTAGGCTCTTTCTTTCAAGTATTTATTGACCATGAAATAAAACAAGTGGTCAAATGATCACCTGTGAAATCCTTGCCCTTTCTCCCTCCTATGCCAAAGTCAATTCTTGATTTCAAATCATCACCACCATCCCTCATCTGAACTGCTGCAATAATCTCCTAATGGGTTTCCCTGCTCCTAATACCGTCACCTCCCCACCTTTCTAATCTGTCCTCCACATAGCTGGAAGTTCTTTTACAAATGTAAGTTAGATATTGTTTTTCCCTTGCTGAAAATCCTCTAAATACTCTTAGAATAAAATCCAGCTCCTCACCTGACCTATAAAGGCCTACCGTGATCCAGCCCATCCCAACTGCCCTGACCTCACCTACTCCTTCTCAGCATGCCTCAGTTACCTGGTGTCTTCCTGAAACCAAGGTTGGTCCCCCTCAGGACTTCGCTCCTGTTTTGTTCTGCCTTTCTAGGAAGGCTCTTGCCCCAAACATTTGCAAGGTTGACTCCTTCTCTTTTAGGTCTCAGCTCACATTTTACCTCCCCAGAAAGACCTTCGCCTCTCACCCTAGTTGAAAGGTTTTTCCCTTTATTCTCTATCATTTAACCTATTTTGCGTCCCTGAATTTGTAGCATTTTGTAATTATGTTTGCTTCTGAGTTTGTTGTCTGTCTCCTCTTCTAGAACTGTGCTGTCCAAGGTAGTCACTAGCCACAAGTGCTACTGAAATGTAGCCAGTGCAACTGAGATGTGCTGTAAGTATAAAACACACGGTGGATCTTTAAGCCTCAGTGTAGAAAAGAATGCAAAATATCTCATTAGTAAGGTTTATACTGATTATATGTGTCAAAATGATAATATTTTGGCTATATTGGGATAAATTACTAAAAGTAATTTCATCTGTTTCTTCTCCGTTTTTTTAAACGTGTCTACTAGAACATTAGAAATTACACATGTGGCTTGCATGGCATTTCTATTGGACAGCGCTGCTCTAGAATGTCGCGTCTTGTGGGCAGGTACCTTGTTTGTCTTGTGCACTGTTTGTCTTGTGTGCACAAGAACAACACCAGCACCCAGAACAACGTTTGGCACTGATGATGCTGGGAAGCAGCTAGCCCGAATTTTTCAAGCCCCCGACCCCGCCCTCAGGCTCACCTTTCAGCCCATGTTTGAGGCAGTGCTCCATCACTACAAAGAACTGCTGCAAGGGGGCATGGTCTGCATCCAGGCTGCGGCCCAGGCTCAGGGCGGACTGGAGCAAGACCTTGATGCTGAGTTTCATCATGTGCATCAGGTTGACACGCTCCTCCATCATCTGGCACTTGGAAGCTGGAGGACAGAAGCGGGGACAGCTTCGTTAGTGGACTGAGTGTAGCCCGGGGTGAGGAGGCTGGACGCGGAACAATGGAGGCGGTCTGCTCTGAGCGCGGACGTGCGGGTAAACTGGAGATCGCAGCCAGCCGGGCCCTGACCCCGGGAGGTCACAGCCGCATGTGGGCGGCGGGGTCCTTGGGTCAGACTCTAGAGGCCTCTCCCAGGTAGCTCAGCGCGTTGCTACGGCGACGACCCTACCAAGAGTCTCCGCGAATGGTTCCTCCCACGCCCCCATTCCATTTTTGACTAATGGAAGGGCGCAAACTCCAGGAAGCCCTGCCCCAAGCTAGAAGGCTTGCTGGGAAAGTGCTCCACCCCCTCTCGTTCCTATTGGAGGAGTCCAGCTCGAGGCCACGCCCATGGAGCTAACGGGCGCCATTTTGACTTTTCAGCCAGGACGGAGGTAGCGGCTTCCCGGATTGGTTGGGTTGGTCCACACACCGGCCACAGGGCTGTCTGAGCCGGTTGTTTTGCCTGATAGTGCCAGCCGGAGCCTTCGGGGAAGCATCAGTTCCTCAGTAATGGACTCAAATTTTCGTTGTTACCCATCTTTCGTCCACAATTAGTGGACAATTACGAGTTTTACACTTCTTTTGTAAATAAAACCGTTAGAATAAAATGAACTCAGCTGCTTTTCAACTCCATTAACCTTGTCACTTTGAGAGTAAAAGTTTGTAGTCAATATCAGATATCCATGACAAATTCTTACCAAGTGTCATCTCAAGCCCAGGAAACTGTCATTCGAGAAATTAATAATATAGACCCCAAACTATAACCTACTCCCGGCAGGAAAAATATCCCGGGCCAGCGCGCCCCTCTCTCCGCACCTGCGCCATCGTTCGGTCATTTAAATGGGTGGGGTGGGGTGGGGATCTTATTGTTTTAGTTTGCAGTTGTTCATTACAGATGTTAAGCAGCTTTTCATGTTTGTCTCCTAGTATTCCTTCTATGAATTGTCTGTTAAATCTTTTAACTTTCTTTGTTTGCCTTTGTTTTATTGGTCCGTATATTCTGGATATTAATCCTTTGTCTACCTGCTTTATTTCATGGGCAGTAAATAATATGGACATATAAATAGTTAAAAGAGCATATATATGTGTAGCTAAACCGAAAAGAATGATACTATGACTGTGAATTTATAATACAGGTATTAAGACTAGAGACAGCCTGGGACTGAAAATTCTAAATTCTCATCAAAACCCAAGAGGACAGCTGCTGGGAAAGAAAAATCGGCCTAAACCTTTCATCATGGTGTGGAAAAAGAAAAGTGGACTTTAAGTAAAGCATTTGGGTGGGAGTGGTATAATTATTTTTAAATTTTGAGACAATCCTATGTATTACATTTATAAATTTGAAAAGTTTAATGAAATGGATGATAGGCAAAGGGAATAGAAACTGTAAAACCCCAACAAGAAGAGGGAGAAATCCTGAATAGACCAATAACCACAGAAGCAATTTGTAAAGATTTATTCAAAGAAGATACCAATCCCCGGTCTAAAACGAAGTCTAGTGTTGTTCGAATGGGAATACGTATGCAGGAAGTCCTGTGGAGGGCTAGGCAGGCCCAGATATTTTAAGGAAGTCGATTTCTAGATCCTCAAGTTTCACAGGCACTCTTTCTTCTTCCACTCTACAGAAGAACCACAATTCATTCCTTGTCCAATATCTTGTCCTCTTTTTTAAAAAAATAAACTTATTTATTCATTTATTTAATTTTTGGCTGCATTGGGTCTTCACTGATGCAGGCGGGTTTTCTCTAGTTGCTGAGAGTGGGGGCTACTCTGTTGCGGTGCGCAGGCTTCTCATTGCAGTGGCTTCTCTTGTTGCGGAGCATGGGCTCTAGGCACGCGGGCTTCAGTAGTTGTGGCACACGGGCTTCAGTAGTTGTGGCTCATGGGCTCTAGAGCGCAGGCTCAGTAGTTGTGGCGCGTGGGCTTAGTTGCTCCACGGCATGTGGGATCTTCCCAGACCAGGGCGCAAACCCGTGTCCCCTGCATTGGCAGGCAGATTCTTAACCACTGCGCCACCAGGGGAGCCCCCATATCTTCCTCTTGATGCACTGACCTGGGGTGCAGAAAGTCTCACACACCAAATGGAGGTGAAACCTCCTTTGATGATTAATCAAGTCACCCAAAACATGAAGAGCCTCCAGTCTCTCATTGCTTTGTTGAACTTAGTTAAACTCGGTCTTGGGAGAGAGGGTTGGTCTCCAGCCCTCTGCTGGGTATCCTGAATTTGGAGAGTTAAAAAAAAATTTCCCCCACAAATATGAATATATATAATTGTTTTCAGTCAGTCTCAACACTCATCCCTTGGATATGCCATTAACTTGATGGACACGTTCAATAAATTAAATGAGCCAAACTGAAGCTCCAAGTTTTTGATGAAAATGGATTTCAAGTACATGTAAACTAACTTTTAAATAATTAAGTAATTAATTAATTTTGGCCATATGGGACTTAGTTCCCTGACTAGGGATCAAACCCGTGTCCCCTGCAGTGGAAGTGTGCAGTCCCAACCACTGGACAACCAGGGAATTCCCTAAACACTTTTTGTCAAAAAATATTGTATTGGCAAGGTGTAATGAAATAAGCAATGTTTAGATATCCCCAACCATTTTGAGTGTTCTGAGTTAAACAGAATGAAAGAATTATAAGGCATAATTATCATCTGATAAGTTTTGATAAAGCCTTTTTTTGGGAACTTCCCAGAGGTAGAGAAATTTCTTTAATGTGACTAGGTTGTATCCTTTTGCAAGTAAGGTGATTTTCATTTGAACAAAATGAATATTTGAACAAAAATGAACAAAATTTTGACATTAGATCAATGTGATTTGGGGCATATAACTTAGAAGGAGTTCAAAAATTGAACAACATTACTATAACAAAACTGTCCATTTCATACCTGAGTCACTTTGCTGTACAGCAGAAATTAACATGACATTGTAAATCAACTATACTTCAATAAAACTTAAAAAAAATTTGGTAGAATTTACCAATGGGAAAAAAAAACCTGTCCATTTCTATTTCTTATTTATATGAGCCAGATTTCTCAAGGATCACATCTATAAAAAATCAAAAAATAGGAATAAAATTGATTCTGAGTCCTATCACATTTTATCAGTAAATATATATATTCATCTACAAGTACATGCTAATGAAAAAACCAACACCAGCTCATGAAGAGAAGTAATTCCAAGAAAAATTTATGCATAATTACTTATAAAATTATATTTATATTCCTTTAATTAACTTAGCATTACTAATAATTCTAATGCTAATTTGTTCCAGAAGAAAAAAATTTTTTTTTAATTTATTTATTTAATTTATTTATTTTTGGCTGCATTGGGTCTTTGTTACTGAGCACAGGCTTTCTCTAGTTGTGGCGAGAGGGGGCTACTCTTCGTTGCAGTGTGTGAGCTTCTCATTGTGGTGGCTTCTCTTGTTGCAGAGCATGGGGTCTAGGCCCGCGGGCTTCAGTAGTTGTGGCTCGCGGGCTCTAGAGTGCAGGCTCAGTAGTTGTGGTACATGGGCTTAGTTGCTCGTGGCACGTGGGATCTTCCCGGACCAGGGCTTGAGCCCATGTCCCCTGCATTGGCAGGCAGAGTCTTAACCACTGCACCACTAGGGAAGCCCAAGAAAAAATATTTTATATACTCAGCTTTAGTCACAAGAAAAGTTTATTACATTTTAATTAATTTACATATTTTTTTCTGAGATGTATGATAGGATGACCAATAAAAAAATTTAAAACATACGTAAGTGGATTGGAAATTCAAGTCCAAGGAATAAAAGGGAAAAATGTAAAAATTTCAAATATTAATTAACTTGTTATTTATTTTTAAGATGGATGGTAGTGTTATCAAATCATTAAGGTATTTATATACCACTTGATACACTTAAAAGAATGATATCATGGTTTTATTTTAAAAAGTCAATTTTACAATAAACCAGAAAATGTATTCTAAACTTTAAAATTATGATGAAGAATTTTATGTATCAACTTTAAAAGCTGAAGATTTTTTTGGGGGGGGGTCATGTGAACAAAAAATGTGAAGACTAGTGCTTAAGGCAGTGGCTTCTACCATCGTTCCTGGGAACACAACAGTGTTCTGCAGCCATCTCATCCATCCCCTGGTTGGGTTACTCACCTATTCCCATTTGAGCTCAATTTAGGGTCATGGAAAATTGGAGCTGGAAGGATCTTTAAGCTGTTTCATCTCTCAGTTTTATTAGCTTTGTGACCTTGGCTAAGCTGTTCACATCTCTAAGCTTTGTTAATAATAGTTCAACACAACACACAGAATGTCACAAAATTCCACACTTATTGAATTGCCAAGTAAATGGTCTGATCAGGGATCTCAACCTTGACTGTTGTAGAGGGGCTAGGCCTGTAACATAAAAGAGTGACCCAGTGAGGGGACAAGCTGGAGAGAACGTGCAGCCACCCTCTTGCTGGAGGAATGCTGATTGATCATATGTGCCAGATGGGAGTTTTCAGGAGAAGCTGGTGATCTGGATTTTTATGGAAAACCTGGTAATTGGCTAAAAAAATTTTAAATGCTTATAAAAGCATTTAAGTATAAACTATGCAGGAGAGAAAAAAATGCAACTACCAGCCACAAATATCTCAAAGGGCTGCTCTATACCTTTGGTGTAGAGAATAAGTATTCACTTCAGGGAGTGGATTCTACAGATGTTTTTTTGTTTTTTGATCGGGTTCTGAATTATAGAGAATTAACTAGATTCTTTATAAATTTGAGTTTTAGTTTTGATTAGCCCTTTGGTATCTTGAAAGATCTTATAATACAGTATGGTGCTACCCTGTACTGACAAAACCATTTTACACTTTCCTAATTTTCCGGAATTTTCACTTATCTCAATGGCTAACTTAAGGAGTTCAGCAATGTGAAATGAAAAAGTCATTGTACTTTATTTTGGAAGGAGCAATATCACTTGTGAAGAAGTGCTCTGACACATGGAAAAAAAATTTGCCACGGAAGACAACAGAGAAAGGCATAATACATATCACCTACCTAATGCCAAATATATATCTAAATACTTTAAAAATTAAAGAATGACTTCTTCAGTGAGTTTTGTTATTCATCCTTTAGGACAGGGGTCCCTATCCACCGGGCCACGGACCAGTACTGGTCTGTGGCCTGTCAGGAAGTGGGCCACACAGCAGGAGGTGAGTGGCGGGTGAGCGAGCGAAGTTTCACCTGTATTTACAGCTGCTCCCCATCACTTGCATTACCACCTGAGTCCTGCCTTCTGTCAGATCAGCGGCGGCACTGGATTGTCATAGGAGCACAAGCCCTACTGTGAACTGTGTATGCTCCTTATGAGAATCTAATGCCTGATGATCTGAGGCAGTGATGCTAGCGCTGGGGAGTGGCTGCAAATACAGATTATCATTAGCAGAGAGGTTTGACTGCACAGAGAACATAAACAATTGCTTGCAGACTCATATCAAAACCCTATCAGTGACTGGCAAGTAAAGACAAGCTCAGGGCTCCCACTGATTCTGCATTATCGTGAGTTGTATAATTATTTCATTGTATATTACAACGTAATAATAATAGAAATAAAGTGTCCAATAAATGTAACATGCTTGAATCATCTCGAAACCATTCCCCCCACCAAGTCTGTGGAAAAATTGTCTTCCATGAAACTGGTCCCTGGTGCCAAAAAGCTTGGGGACCACTGCTTTAGGAGGAGGCATTACTTTAAAAAGCACGATGTAGAACCCTGTGAGTGTATACTGTGGTTTGTGTGAAAACTGTGTGTATAGAGATGAAAGCACATGTTACATGCACAGACACTCTGAAACACAGTAGGATTGGGGACAGTTTCTGGGAAGGAGGACTTATTCTACACTGAGTGTCCTTTAGTACAGTTTGATTTTTGTTTTTGTTTTACCATGTGTATTACCTTTAGAAAAAATACCAAAAAACCAAACAAGATAACTACAGAGAATGCAATCATTGTGGCAAGTTGTGCTACCAGACCCCACGTGGGATAACATTTTAAAACAAGTATTCAAAGCGTTCCACATTCCATGACATTCCACAGCTTTTTCCTTAAACCTGTATCACCAAAAAAATTTTATCTGGCAAGAGTGCTGCTAACATTCAGTCTCCGCTCCTTCACCACTCCCTCTGAATAATCTCTGTTCTCACTGCTTTTGTAAGCAGATAAGCAGATCAATGGAAAAGAGATGAAATGAGCCAGCCCTGACTGGAGCGGTGGCCGCCATCTTCTCCTGACCTGCTTTTCTGAGGCCTCTGCAGAGCATGCTACCCAGGGTTCAGTTCCTTTCCCCCATCCCCACTCTTGTCCTACCTGATGGCTTCAAATCTGGGTTACTCTCGGAGTAACAGCTCATCCCAGCTATTCCCCACACTTCTGCCCTCAGTAAGCCATGTTCACAATTTTCACCAGATTTGAGTGGCAGTTATTTACTTAATATTTTCTTTAAATTGACTAATTAAAAATCCATATGTATATATTACAGCATTTTACTTATAAAATTATTTAAAGGCATCAAGGCATTGAGGTGATGTGACTAAGAGCACAGGCTTGAGAGGCAGCCTGGCTTGGTTCAAGTCCTGGCTCTGCCATTTCTAAGTAAACTTTGTCAAATTACTTCTCTTTAATGCAGTTTCCCTCTTTATAAATAGGGGATAACAACGGTACCTACCACGTGGGGCAGGCTATGTGGGCGGAGGCATGAAGTCAACCTCTCCCTCCCATGGCCCTAAGTGACAGCAATTTCCTGCAGGGATGCAGTCCCTATCTGGTTGGGTGGGTGAGAGGCTGCTGCCCAGTGCCTGCCTAACGTGCTGTGGCGCTGCCAGCCCGGGGCAGGCCAGTGCATACCTGGCCCTGCCCTGAGAGTCAGACAGCATAACCCCAACCCTCCCTGCGGCAGCACTGGTCATGCAGCGTGGTCAGGGAGGGGTGGGGAGAAGCCCTAGGGCAGTTCAAGTGGAACAGAGCGGCCAAGAACCTGTCCCAGGAAGACAGTGGAAGATGGGACCACACAAAAGCCGGCTCCAAGGCCCCCACACATGCTCCTTTGCCCCATCAGACTTCACTTAATACAAATTCAAAGATAAAATTAGTAAGAATTTCTATCATGGGGCACTTCTGAGTACCTGGCCGTGCACAATCACACTGATTAAAGCCTGCATTGATTGCATATCATGAAGCCAGTTCAGCAATCACCTAGGATTATTGTGAAGATTAAATGAACTAATGTATGTACAGACCTAAGACTAATATCTGGCACCTAGGAAGCACAATATAAATGCTGGGTATTATTTATAGCATTACCATAAATAGAAAACAAGTATTTTTCAAATATGCATTTGTTCAACAAATATTTATTATTCTGTGCTAGGCACAGTTCTAGGCACTGGCACATTTTATTTATCACCGAACAGCTAACATGTATTATTTGCTTACTAAGAAGGCTCCAGAAGACCCCATGCCTTGACTCTCAGGACTGACCACCAATGGTGGGCATACAGTCAAACACCCATTGATGCATGTAAAGGTAGCGAGCTAGTGGCAACTAGATTCCTGAGTTAAACAGTCTCCTTCGTTACCTTCTAGTCTACTTTCTATCGCCAAAGAAATATTGTTTTCTATCTCGTCAGATTTTAAACTTTCCTCAGTAATCTTCCTTAACCAATGAAACTGTCACAATCCACTATCCTTGTGCCAGTGCTGACTTCTACATCAAATATACATTGGACAGGATGGAATCAAGAAACCTCAAAGGCAGGGACTTCCCTGGTGGTCCAGTGGTAAAGAATCTGCCTTCCAATGCAGGGGACGCTGGTTGGATCCCTGGCTGGGGAACTAAGATCCCACGTGCTACGGGGCAACTAAGCCCGCACGCCTCAATGAGAGAGCCCCCATGCTGCAAACCACAAAGCCCTGGCACCCTGGAGCCTGTGCGCCACAACTAGAGAGAATCATGTGCGCCTCAGTGAAGATCTCAAGTGCTGCAACTAAGACCTGACGCAGCCAAAAAAATAAAGTAAAATAAATATTAAAAAAGAGTACTTGTTAAAAAAAAAAGGAACCTCAAAGGCACACTATAATATAATGCTTCTTAGAGAGCACTCCACAGTCTTTAGTGAACTCTGCCCCACAGCACTTTGTGTGATGAAAATGTTCTCACTGCACAATCCAATACAGTAGCCACTAGCCACGTGTAGACTACTGAGCACTTCAAATGTGGCTGTTGTGACTGAGGAACTGAATTTTTAACATTTAAACATCACATGTGGGTAGTGGCTACTGTATTGGTTGGCACAGCTCTAAATATCTGGCTTTACAGGGCTAAGTCACACTCTAAATATCATAATCATTTAATGTTTCCGTTCTCACTCATTTGCTAAAACTCTGTTATAGATGACAAAGGCTTAAAAGGACTATAAGAGATCATTGGGTGAACCACAAAATTCCTATTTAACAGGCTGGGAAATGTGATGACTTTTCTGCATGACACAGCTAGTTGGTTGTAGAGCTCACCTGGAACCCTCGCCCCCTTAATTCCGCCTTGGTGCTTTGACTCCCCGGTGAGTCGGGATGCGCCGTCAACAACTGGAGGTGTGAGCCAGGATGGCATTTTGAGATTTAAACCAGAGAACAGTACGGTTTCATTTCTTAAGTAAGTCCTTTAAAAATTAATAAGGACTACCTAAGCTTAAACTCGTACATTTTAAAGTATAAAGTTCACCAGTGAGAATAAGAATGCTGCCTGGGGAACGCAACTAGAAGTGAAGTCGCCCCGATCTCAGTCCACCCACGTCCACGTATTTATCCCGGCATGGATACACGGTATAAAGAAAACAGACGAGTAGTTAGGCGAGTTAACAGGATGTTTTTTTAACAACCTAACAGGCTGAGTCTGTTAAGCGCCCTTGCCAGCCTGGCTCCCACAGTAAAACGACCACCCATCCCACAGAAAGCTCGTAGGTCGCGCCCAGCCGAAGCCTACCTGCGCGCGCCGCGCCGTCCGCGCCGCCCGCGCCGCCGTCCGCGCCGCCCAGCCCAGCGGCCGCGCGCAGCGCGCTGCCGCAGCTCGCCGACAGGTTGCCAGTGGCCCTCCGCGCCAGGGTCAGGATGGGCGCCGACCAGCCTTCCGCCGCCGCACGCGGCTTCGCCACCCTCCGCAGTTCGCCTGGGCCCGGCAGCTGGCTCCGGTCCACGATCTCAAACTCTTCTCCCGGCTCCGGCTCCGGCTCCGGCTCCTGCCCCGCCCGGGACCGGTCTTCCCCGTCGGCCATCTTGGTCTTGTCACGTGGCCCCGGCAGGCAGCGGACTCGGCGCGGGCGGGCGCTTTGCCCTTGCTGCTAGTTTTTCGTGTTCGCGACGGGCTTTCCTCTTTATCGCCCTCCTTTCTTTTCTGTCATTTTAAAAAAGCTCGGGAAAGTGCAAATCATAAGGAGCACCTACGTTCTCATCACCTGGGAGGACTTGTTTTCGTGGAAGTTATTCTTGGGCTTTCTCCTTTTGTTGTGGTGCATCCAGCCTGGCTTGGGCACAGCCCACGTGGCCGTAGTTTTTTTTGTGTGACACTATTTCCTCTTTTTCATTTTCATTTCATACTTTACTTCTCCTTAGTGATTTTTCTGCAGCAGTTTTCAGAACAAGCCCTAAAAGAGCGGGTAACGAAGCTGTGGGACAGGTGAGGCAGGAAAGAAGGACTTTTTTTTTTTAATAACTAAAATCTACAACTTGGCAGGAAAGAGCACACTATGGTGGACTGGGAATCAGAAGATCCGGACTCTGCTATTAATTAGTTAAATGGTGGTAATAATAAAAATAATAAAACCAATTAAGTAAGGAGCACATGGCAGACGAGAATAATTGTGATGACTATCCGTTACTCAACTATGTGGCTTGGGCCAGACGCTCGCAGCAACTAGAGAAAGCCTGTGCGCAGCAGTGAGGACCCAACACAAACAAAAATTAAAAAAAATAAATTAAAAAAAAATTTAAGTTGCAGATATTTAGAAATCAAAAAATTTTTACATTAAAATTTGGATATTGGCCTTCTCTTGAGACATAAGTCTTTTGCAACTCCGTATATTCTCTGATGGCAACAAACTGGTGGATTGGATGTTGGCTGCCCTTTTTTAAAAATTTTTTTTAATTAAAAAAATTTTTTTATCAGTGTAGTTGATTTACAATGTTGTGTTAGTTTCAAGTGTACAACAAAGTGATTTAGTTATACATATGTGTATTCTTTTTCAGATTCTTTTACAATTTAGGTTATTACAGAGTATTGAGTAGACTTCTAAGTAGGTAGGTCCTTATTGATTATCTATATATAGCATTGTGTATATATGTTAATCCCAACCTCCTAATTTATTCCCCCCCCTTACCCTTTGGTAACCATACGTTTTTTTTTGTTTGTTTTTTTAAATTTATTTTGGCTGCGTTGTGTCTTTCTTGCTGCATGTGGGCTTTCTGTAGTTGCAGCGAGTGGAGGATACTCTTCATTGTGGTGTGTGGGCTTCGCATTGCGGTGGCTTCTCTTGTTGCGGAGCACCTCTCGTCACGCGGGGCTTCAGTAGTCACAGCACGCCGGCTCAGTAGTTGTGGCTCATGGGCTTAGTTGCTCCGTGGCATATGGGATCCTCCTGGCCCAGGGGTCGAATCCATGTCCCCTGCATTGGCAGGCAGAGTCTTAACCATTGCGCAACCAGGGAAGTCACCATAAGTTTGTTTTCTGACTCTGTGAGTCTGTTTCTATTTTGTAAATAAGTTCATTTGTATCACTTTTTTAGATTTCACGTGTAAGTGATATCATATGATATTTGTCTTTGTTTTACTTCAATTAGTATGATAATCTCTATGTCCATCCATGTTGCTGCAAATGGCATTATTTTATTTTTATGGCTGAGTAATATTCCATTGTATATATGTACCACATCTTCTTTATCCATTCATCTGTTGATGGACATTTAGGTTGCTTCTATGTCTTGGCTGTTGTAAATAGTGCTGCAATGAACATTGGGGTACATGTATCTTTTTGAAGTATGGTTTTCTCCAGGTATATGCCCAGGAGTGGGATTGCTGGATAATATGGTATTGGGTTGGCCAAAAAGTGCCTTTGGTTTTTAAGTAAAAATAAAAGACACTTTTTTCATTTTCACCAAGAACTTTATTGAACAACATAGTCACCCGTTTGTTCCACTACCCTCTGCCATTTTTCAGGCAACTTCATAATTCCATCTTCCCAAAACTTTTATCTTTTTGAGCAAAGAACTGTTCCAGGTACCGTTTACAGTCTTCCAGGGAATTGAAATTTTTTCCATTAAGAGAATTTTGTAAAGACCGAAATAAATGTAAATCCGAAGGTGCAATGTCTGGTGAATACAGCGGATGGATCAGAACTTCCCAGCCAAGATGTGACAGTTTTTGCCTGGTCATCAAAGAAACATGTGGTCTTCCATTATCCTGATGGAAGATTATGAGTTTTCTGTTGACTAATCCTGGATGCTTTTCGTCGAGTGCTGCTTTCAGTTGGTCTAATTGGGGGCAGTACTTGTTGGAATTAATCGTTTGGTTTTCCAGAAGGAGCTTATAATAGAGGACTCCCTTCCAATCCCACCATATACAAAACATCACCTTCTTTGGATGAAGACCGGCCTTTGGTGTGGTTGGTGGTCGTTTATTTCACTTGCCCCACGATCTCTTCCAATCCACATTATTGTACAGTATCCACTTTTCATCGCCCTTCACAATTTGTTTTAAAAAACAGAACTTTTCCATTATGTTTAAGTAGAGAATCGCATGCGGAAATATGGTCAAGAAGGTTTTTTTCGCTTAACTTCTGTGGAACCCAAACATCAAAGCGATTAACATAACCAAGCTGGTGCAAATGATTTTCAATGCTTGATTTGGATATTTTGAGTAGGTAGGCTGTCTCCCGCGTGGTATAATGTTGATCTCAGTTAATGTCTCGATTTGATCGCTATCAACTTCAACTGGTCTGTCTGACCGTGGAGCATCATCCAGTGAGAAATCTCCATCATGAAACTTCGCAAACCACTTTTGACATGTTCGATTGTTTCGAATGAAGTTAAAGACAACTAAGTGCTACAAGAGCCATCTTACAGAAAAAACTGAAAGAACATTTTGGCCAACCCAATAGCTCTATTTTTAGTTTTTTTAAGGAACCTCCATACTGTTCTCCGTAGTGGCTGTACCAATTTACATTCCCACCAACAGTGTAGAAGCGGGTTCCCTTTCTCCACACTCTCTCCAGCATTTACTGTTTGTAAATGCCTGCCCTTTTAGAAGCCAGGTCCTTCTGGCATCTTGGTCTAGCTCCTTTAACTAGTTTTTATGATCTGTCTGGTCCCTAGAGGCCAGTTATTTTCTGTGGGGAGAGTGGGGTGGGGAGTGACTGAGGAATTTGTGGGCTTGCTGTTTGAATTTTCACAGTGTTTGAGGGGATGCTACTAGTCTTTACTGGAATAGGGTAGACGGGGTATTAGGTAGTCTGGAAGAACTGTCTGGATCCTTCATTACTTTCCAGTGTCGCTGGACAATCATGTAGGTGAAAAGCTTGTTTATAATGATCAGAGGCTGGAACCTAATTCCATTTTGCATAAAAACATAAACTTTTTGGGGGGAGTAGTTTTAATATTCTGTCGGGCTAGGTTATGCTGCAGTAACAAATAACCCCCAAATCTTCGTGGTTTAACATAACAGAAATCTTTTTCTTATCGAGATATTGAATGTAGTTTGCTGTGCTATACAGTAAATCATTGTTATTTATCTCTTTTATATATGTAATGTGTATCTGTTAATCCCATACTCCTAATTTATCCCTCCTCCTGCTTCTCCTGTGGTAACCATAAGTTTGTTTTCTATGTCTGTGAGTCTGTATTTGTTTGTACATAAGTATATTTGTACTATTTTTTAGATTCCACATATAAGTGGTATCATATAATATTTGTTTTTCTCTGTCTGACTTACTTCACTTAGTATTATAATCTCTAGGTCCATCCATGTTGCTGCAAATGGTAATATTTCACTCATTTTTATGACTGAGTAATATTCTATTTTTTTTATATATATATATATATATATATATATATATCTCACATCTTCTTTACCCATTCATCTGTTGATGAACACTTAGGTTGCTTCCATGACTTGGCTATTGTAAACAGTCCTGCTATGAATATGGGATACACGTATCTTTTCAAATTAGAGTTTTTGTCTGTTCTGGATATATGCCCAGAAGAGCATTTTAACAAATGCCTTCTGTATGGTTGGACCTAGTCCTTTTCTCCTCTCTTCTCAGACTTGTTTCTCGTGTCTTGGATTTCATTGGTCTGCTGCCTCCTGCTGAGTGTGATTCCTTCCTCTGCCCATTGCCATCACTCTCACTTAAAAAAAAATCTTTTGGAGGATTCTCAGACTCCATCTCTCAAATCAGGCCCTGCCCGTCTATGCCCAGTACCACTGCCTGAGTGGATTCTTGCCTGGTTTGTAGTCACTCTCCAGGACACCTCCTTGTGCCTTGCAGCTTTACTTCCTCCATCTGTTCTAGACACCTCAGCCAAGGACTTCCAAGACCCAGGGCTGATCCTTTCACCTTCCTGCTTTCAAATCTCCCTTTGCTTCCCTGTGGCAGGAGGCTTTGTCTTGTCTATGTGCTGCAGTTGCAGATTGCTCATTTTCTCCTTGGTGTGGACTAGAGATTGAGTTTTGCAGCATCCCAGGAGGTTTGTGTGACTTGATTGAGACCAAAGTGGTAGCCAAAGAGATGGATCCTTGTGGCTTCATTGGGATTGTGAGTTGGCCTATCAGTAGGGAGCACTTTACTAATTTTGTCTCATATGTATATATTTTGTACACTTTGACTTGCATTTCATAATCTAGGAGAGTTTCACTATCTGGACATAATTGGTACCCTGGAGCCAAGAATGTCCAATTAAGGTCAAATCATTTTTCTGAACAATGCAATATGAAGCACACACCATTGGCTGTGGTCTTCTGCCGTAAGTGTTTACCTACAAACAAAACAAGCTTTTAGAACAGCACTGTCTGATAGAACCCTTGGATGTAAATGTTTTAGATCTGTGCTGTTCTGTATGGTGGCCAGGAGCCACAGGTGGCCACTAAGCACTTGCAATGAAGCTTGTGTGACTGGGTTTTAGGAAACCTAGGGGAGAAAGGAAGAAGGGAGACAGCACCTGTAGTAAACAGTGAGACACTCCTAGAAGGGGAAGCATCCCCTGGACCAGGTGGAACAGGCAACCCTGATAAGACTGGAACTACCTGCTGGAAAGACTTCTTTTTGTCAGTTGGGAACATTTGAATATGGATTGCATATTAGATATTATGGAATTATTGTTAATTTTGTTCAATGTGATAATGGGTTGTGGGTATGCCCGAAAACGCCTTTATTTTTTAGAACTGATTTAGAGTATCAAGTGGTAACACCTCACGATGTCTGTAATTAACTTTAAAATACTTCAGCACAAGAAAATATTTGGTGCAAACATGGCAAGATGCTGACAGTTTTGATATCTAGGTAATGAGTGTAGGAGAGTTATTATGTATTCTCTCTACTTTTCTGAATGTCTGACTTTTCATAATAAAAAGTAAAAAGATATATAAAAAAGTGAATCCGTATGAAATAGAAGCCAATGTTTCATACAGACTGCAAAATCCTAGGGAGTTTCCTGGTGGTCCAGTGGTTAGGAATCAGCGCTTTCACTGCCGTGGAGCCAGGTTCAATCCCTGGTCGGGGAACTAAGATCCCGCAAGCTGCACAGTGTGGCCACAAAACAAAAAGACTGAAAAATCCTTACAAAAGGCTTGACTGAAATTTTATTTTGAATAATGAAAACAAAAATAAGTTACCTTTATCATATATTTATCAAAATTTAGAATGTGTTTGCAACCATGTGCTATTTTTATAATGAGTAAAGAATGAATAAGTGCTAATTTTTTTTGCACAATTTTTCTGAAGAAAATCACATTATATAGCTTTATTCATTTCACATCTGACTCACAGTGGAGTCAGAAAGAGGGTCCAAAAATATTTAGGCCTCATATTTTTTCTCAAGGCCTCTTTAATCCTGCGATAGATAAACCATACCTTATTTTGGCTACCTTTTCATTTTATTTGTATCTCTTTTCATGTAGCTAGTACTCAAGCTAGTTGGCCCAAAGTGGAAAAGTAATTATCCCATTCACCATGCTGTCATCCTTCTAGATATTTTTGTGGGATGTCTCATACGAAAAAACAAGCTATTTTGCAATATTATTACTCTATGTTTGAGCCCATCTAAGCTCACTCTTCCCTTTTAATATGTTCTAAATTTACTATTTTTTTCAACCATTCTGTTTTGAAGCTCCTGCTGGATCAGCAGCATTGGTTTTCTTTTCTGCCGATATTATGTGTCAGTGGCTTTGTGTGGGATTGGGTGGGACTTGAGCATCACTTTTGTTTACTCTGTGAAATCTTGCATCGTGTGCAGATTTACAGCTTCACTGTACAATTGATTTGCATTGTAGACATCTGACACTGAGCTAGAGACTGGCTAGCCATTGGCCCAGTACATGAGGTGTGATGCTTTGGGGTTCAGCAGGAAATGAGCTTTGAGTAGGGATGGATTTTATAAGTGGTAATATATTTTATAAATGATAATATTAATATACTCATTAGTGAATATTTTAACATTATCAAGACTTCTGCTTCTCTGAATGGCCTTGTAACTGCAGGGACTTGGGTAAAATATCCTCAGGTGATGAGTTTAGAACTGTAGAACCTGTTGTGGTGGTTGGTTGTAACTGAATGGGATGTAGGTGCTGTTGCTGAGATGGTATCAAAGTATGGCAGTTGAAGGGGTAGCCAACTGAAAGGAAAACTCAGTATTCCTACTCTCAGTACTTCTGACACTAACTGCCCAGAGTTAGTGCAGATCCCACAGGGTAAGGACTCAGTCCTACAGGACTGTTCCCTCAATTCAGATGCCAATCTAGGCCTCCAGTGAACTGAGTCCCCCTAAGACTGATATCATCATTAATGTACAAACTCAGGTTGTCTCTCCAGGGCAAGATGAGCTAACAGACCCCCAAGCCATGGACCACCTGGCTAGAGAATTTCAAACTGGAGACATCCTGACCCCTGAAATTATGATTAAGAAATGTCACAAGACGATGATTAATCCCAGCTTCTTTGTTCTTCCCCTTCAAAAACACCCCAACTCAAAGATCAGGTTGGAGTGGATCTGAGGCTTGTCTCCCACTCCCTTGCTTGATGCCCTGCAAATAAACCCTAACTTTGCTGCAAACACCTGCTGTCGGAGTTTGGCTTTCTGTGCTGTGGGCATAAGAGCCCTTGCTTAGTGACACAGGTACTTCTGACTGACCAGCTATAAATAGGCAGTTCCCACAACCCCCTCCTCAGGTTTCATAACTTGCTAGAATGACAGAACTGAGGAAAATGCCTAACTTAACTATTACTGTTTATGGTAAAGATATAACTCAGAAACAGCCAAATGGAAGAGATGCATAGGGCAAGGTATGTGGGAAGGGGCATGGAGCTTCCATGCCATCTCTGGGTGCATTACCCTGTCAGCACCTTGATGTGAACCCTGTTGTTTAGGGTTTTAATGTAGGTTCAATTACATGATTGATTATTGACCATAGGTGATTGAACTCAATCTCTAGCTCCTTCCCCCTCCCAGGAGGTGGGGGTGGGGTGGGCATGAAAGTTCCAACTCTCTAATCACAGGGTTGGTTCTTCTGGCAACCAGCCCTTATCCTCTAAGGGTCACCTCATTAGCATAAATTCAGGTATGTTTGAAAGGGGCTTATTAGGAATAACAAAAGATGCTCCCATCTCTCTTTCATTCAGGAAATTACAAGAGTTTTAAGAGCTCTGTGCTGGGAACCAGGAGTAGAGATCAAATATAACTTTCTTATTATGTATCACAGTTATTTATGAAAATAATCGTATTAATTAAAAATAGATAGCTCACTTATAAAAAAGTTAACCAGAGTATTTGCATAATGAATTTGCATAATGTGTCCCTAAGGGAGAGAGCCCTCCTTATGTCAATGAGTGACCTGTCCTTTCCCTGCTTGGCACCTTGCAGTCACTATGGAACAGTGGAGAGAATCTTGAGTGCAGCCCAGCTCATGCTTGCGGAGGAAATACCAAGGGCCAGAAAGGTGGGCTTTAAAGCCCCTGCCAGAGACTTCAAAAACAATGGACTTTCTGTTTTGTTAACATTTTTCCATAACATCATATAAATTTACCTAGTACTCTCCCCTGCCCCACATTTTATTATGAAAAAATTTAAACATAGAGTACGTATAACACCATGTCTATGTATTTATCCCTGTGTCCATCCATTAATCCAGCTTATTTTTTGATGTACTTCAAAGGAGATTCCAGATCCTAATACTTAAAAAACCTTTTTATCTAGAAATAATTTCAATCTTAAGAAAAGTTGCAAAGAATAAAGATAGCACAGAGTACAACTGTATACCCTTTACCCAGATTCACCTGTGCTTAACATTTCACTCTATATGTGTTATCATTTGCATGTGCTGTCTCTCTATCTGTATTTATATATGTACATTTTTACCCTGAACGTTTTTGAGGGTATATTACATACATTATGACCTGTTACACTTAAATCCTTCAGGATATATTTCTTAAGAACTGGGATATTCTCTTACATAACCATGGTAAAGTTAACCATATTTAACACTGAACATTTATATCAATTCCTAACTTAAAAAAATGATTGTACAGGGACTTCTCTGGTGGTCCAGTGGTTAAGAGTCCACCTTCCAATGCAGGGAGTGCGGGTTCGATCCCTGGTTGGGGAACTAAGATCCCCCATGCTGCATGGCAACTAAGCACTTGCACTGCAATGAAGAGTCCGCGTGCAGCAACAAAAAAGGATCCCACATGCCGGCAATGTGATGTAGCCAAGTTAATTAATTAATTAAAAAAATGGATCACACAACATTGTATGGATGTTATTGAATGAAAGTTTGTGTGCCCGATGCACAGTGAGGCCAAACAAACTGAAATGTTGGAGTTTGGAGCAGAGAAAGGTTTATTGCAGGGCTGAGCAAGGAGAATGGGTTACTCCTAAACTCCTCAAAGTGTTTCAGCAAAGTATTTTTTAAAAATTAATTAATTTTATTTTATTTATTTATTTTTGGCTGCGCTGGGTCTTTGTTGCTGAGCGCAGGCTTCTCCTAGTTGCGGTGAGTGGGGGCTACTCTTCCTTGCGGTGCACGGGCTTCTCATTGCAGTGGCTTCTCTTGTTGCAGAGCATGGGCCATAGGCGCGCGGGCTTCAGTAGTTGTGGCTCCCAGGCTCTAGAGCGCAGCCTTAGTAATTGTGGCACATGGTCTTAGTTGCTCCGCGGCATGTGGGATCTTCCCTGACCGACCAGGGCTCGAGCCAGTGCCCCCTGCATTGGCAGGCGGATTCTTAGCCACTGTGCCACCAGGGAAGTCCTCAGCAAAGCATTTTTAAAGGCAAGGTGTGGGAGGGGCATCCCAGGGTATGTGATCAGATAGTGTACAATCCTCTGATTGGTTGATGTAACAAGGTGGTTAATGTTATCAGTCCTTAGGCTCCTGAAGTTCTGGGGGCTGCTATGTGCTCATGATCATCAAGTAATTAATTGCTTCCATTCCCTGGTGACTTTAACATCTGAATAAGGAAATATTCATCACGTGCATCAGATACTATTATCTGGGTACTTCAGAGAGGAGCTAAAGCAGAGGATATGGGGGAGGGGTCTGTTCCCATAAGTTCCAGCTCAGTTACATGGAGGTATCTTCATTTATTTTATCAATTCCCTATTGTTGGATATGTGGATAGTTTCCTAATTTTCAATATTTAAATACCGCTCTATCTTTGTGTACTTATCGCCTAGATAATTTTCTGGGAATGGAATTTTGGGTCAAAATATTAACATTTAAAAAAATCTTGATTTGCAGTAGATTGTCAAATGAAGATTGTACACTTCTACCAAGAAGTTATGAAAATGTTCACTTTCCTCCATCTTTCCAACACTAGATATTTATCAGCCTTTAGAAAAGTGGGCCAATTTGATAAATGAGAAAGATGTCTCATTTTAAGTTGCATTTCTTTGATTATTAAGTATAGATGCACTGTTAATTGCATGCCCAATATCAATTCCCTCTTCTATTTTGCTAGTTGAATGCTGATTTTGTTAGTAGGCTAAGCCCTACATGGGATACTCATGTTTATTACCTCCCTGGTAGCCAGGGGTGCCATGCGGCATAGTTCTGACCAATGAGCTGCAACTGATGTATTGGGGCTTTTGGGAAGTCTTTTGCTTTTCCTGATAAGTGGGAAAACCTATGACATTTATCATGTTTGTCTATGTATTCATCAGCTGATTATCCACTTCCTTGCTCTTTCTTTCCTGCCTTGAATGTAGACATGATGCCTGGAGCTATGACAGCTATTTTGGCATCATAATATGACAAGCATGAGGGAATAGTCAAGTAAATAATTCTATTTGTTTAAGCCACAGTAAATCTCTTACTTGCAGCTGCAAGTATTTCTAAGTGATGTATACCTAGTGAACCTGAACTTCATTTTGTGTGCTAGTTGCACAGTTTGTTTACTGCTGTATGATAATCCTTGGTTTGCCTGTCTGGCTCCTCTCTATAGTGGGAGCTCCTTGAGAAAAAGGACCACCTGACAATAACACTCACTTCTGTATGGCAGAGCAGACACAGATTGAGTGCTTATTAAGCGTGTCTTGAAGGAATGAATGATATCATTTAATGCCATATGCAAATTATTTTTATTTATTTTTGCGGTACGCAGGCCTCTCACTGTTGTGGCCTCTCCCGTTGCGGAGCACAGGCTCCGGACGCGCAGGCTCAGCGGCCATGGCTCATGGGCCCAGCCGCTCCGCGGCATGTGGGATCTTCCCAGACCGGGGCACGAACCCGTGTGCCCTGCATCGGCAGGCAGACTCTCAACCACTGCACCACCAGGGAAACCCTATTTTTATTTTTAAAAATTATTATTTTTTATTTATTTGGCTGCATCGGGTCTTAGTTGCAGCATTCAGGATCTTCATTGTGGCATGTGGGATCTTTCGTTGTGGTGTTCAGGCTCTCTAGTTGTGACGCATGGGTTCTAGAGCACGCGGGCTTAGTAGTTGCAGTGCACAGGCTTAGTTTCCCTGCAGCATGTGGGATCTTAGTTCCCCGACCAGGGATTGAACCCCTGTCCCCTACATTGGAAGGCAGATTCTTAACCACTGGACCACCAGGGAAGTCCCCCATATGCAAATTATTTTAGAAATGGAGAGTCCAGGATGGATATTTACTTGTTAGGGTAGATGGCTCCTCCAGGTCATTTCCTGAACCAGTATTCTCAAACTCTTTGGTCTTTTTACTCCTTTATCAGTATGAGAGATTCCCATTCTCTAAGGCTGTGCCTCCTAATCTTTTTCATATCATGACTCACTTAGAACATGATAATGTTTGTTGTACAACACAGCATTGTAAATGGATGGAGGGCTTTTTGCTGCAGAAGTAGCACTTGGGGAGTCTGGCTTCTCCAGACTTCACTGGGTCACTCCTGGGCCAAAAGCATCAGCATCTCTGAACAGCTAATTGCCCAATAGCTTCACCAGTCTGGAAGCTCTGCTCTGCTCTAAGGAGAGGTGAAGGCTGTTCTACTTCCCAGTGAGAAATATCATGAATACTTTAAAATTTATGCCAAAAGAAAGACATACACGACTATGTAACAAATATCAATGTTTGGCTCCATCTAGAGGTCTAAAATGGATTTGCGTTTCTAACAATCCAGGATTTGACAGTTTGCATCCATCCATCCATTCTTACCCACCCGCTTATCTTTATCCATCCTCCAATTCATCCATATCCATCCTCCCATCCATCCATCCATTCATCCTCCCATCCAACCTTCAATCCATTCATAGCCATTTTTCCATCCATGTAGCCATCACAGTCTACAAGGCCCTATGTGATCTGATACCTGAGAATCTTTCTGATCCCATTTTGTATCATTATATGTGGATTTGTTAAGTTATACATGATTTTTTTGTTGCTTAAACACATCAAGCTTATTCTTTGCATATGCTTTTCTCCCTCTGCTTGGAATGATTTTTCTCCCAGGCTTAGCCTTACTGACTTTTGATCATCATCCTTCGTATCCAAGCTCAATTCAACTTTTCAGAGAGACCTTCCCTAATCACCCTAAAATATATACCTCTTCCAGCCTCCAGTCCTTCTTTGTCACTTCACACAGTTTTACTTCCTTCATAATATTAATACTTATGACGTTTTCAGACATTTTCCTGTTTTTTTGGTATTTTTTTTTGGTATTGTTTCCTCCCCTCACTGGAACGTAGCTCCAAGGGAAGCTTATTTCTCTTGTTTACTGTTGTATCCCCAGTGCTCAGAACAAACTACCCCCATATGTTAGTGATTTTAAACAACAAAAAGTTATTGTTATTTCATGCTTATATCACACAGCCACCTCGATTGGCAGAGTTGTCCTCTGTTCTTCTCACTTAGAGTTCTCCCAGTTGACTGAGAGCCCCTAACTCTGGAACTTCCTTTATTACCTCCGCAGGAGGAAGGGAACAGAGAGAAAAGTGACCAAGTGACCTGCTCCTACAGGCTTCCTCACAGAAGTGAGCCATGCTCTCCTGCTCATATTTCATCTGTGAGAGTGGATGCATGGCCATGCCTAAATTCAGGGGTGTGGGAAATGCAATCGCATCATGCGCCTAGAAGAACCAGAACTGGAGGTGACCAAGACCGATGATTTCCACCTTAGTGAGACAGGCAAACAAGAAGTGCCATGAGGGGCTCTGCTAGAAGGGGTAGCAGAGCACAATACCTCCTGATCCACAGAGGAGCCAGTGGTCACCCTCTTGGGCAGTGGTGGGGAAGTGCCAAAAAGGATGCACAGGGAGCTAATATGGCCTGAGTTTTGAAAGACGAGCAGTTGCTCACCTCCGTCAGAGCTGGGGGTAGGCAGAGGAAGCAGTCAGAGTAAAGCACAGAGGCCTGTAATAGCTCTAAGACCTGCAACTTGTGAAGAATGGGATGTGGGCTTTGACTGATGGAATGGGTAACGGTGGGTCTGGAAAAATGCCTGAGTGCAGACCTTGGAGGATGCTGATGTTATCCTGTGAGTAACAGGGACAGTGATGCTTGTAAAGCAGGGGAGTGACTTGTTCAGAATTGTGCTCTAGAGATTAAAGTATGATGTCACGCAGCGTGATTTGAGGGCATATGAGATCAAAGACAGGTAGGCTAGTTGGAAGACCATTCATGGTCATCCAGGTGAGAGATGAGGAGATCTGAAATGAGACAGAAACAGTGGGGATTACAAAAAGCGGTCTAACGTCAGAGATGTTTGAGAAGGAGGGTCTAGAGGACTTGAATATTGGTGAGACATGGGGGTGAGGGGGAGGGAGAATTGAAGGATATGCTCAGCTTTCTGACCCAGGTGAGTAGATGTGTGGTGGAGTGGGGGAGAAGAAATGTTCATTGTGGATATCCAGGTGGAACAGTCCAGAATGGGGTAGGACGTGTGGACCCAGAGCTCAGGAGAGCCTGGCCGAGAGTGTCTCCTGCCATGTGAATAGTAGTGAAGGAATGCTGGTGTTAAATGTTAACTCCAGCTACTTGTGAAGGAGTGGGGCTGTGGGAGATGTGATGAACCCACGTGAGGCCTTTCCATCAAGGTCTCTACCTGCGGGATCACAGGACCGGGTTCTCGTTCCTGATCTCCAGTCTCTCTGGGAACCTTGCATGGACCACTACATCCATCTAGCCCTAGATTTGCTCTTCTGTGCCAGAATGATACCTGCAATGTGAGTTTATGGGAAGCTCACATGGTGATTTTTTTCTTAAAAAAATTACACATGGTTACATGTCTATATGTTCACTGTAAAAAATCAAAACACGAAAAAGCAAAAGTTCCACTTTTTGTCTCGCCCATCCTTCCCTTCTCCAGCAATAACCACTCTTAAAAGCTTTCTGGGTGTCCATATAGACTGTTTCCTTTGCATTTACTTATATATGTATAGACTGAGATACACAAATAGTTTTGTTTTTGGTGTTTCCTCCCAACATTTTATTATGAAAAATTTCAAATGTACAGAAAAGTTGAAAGAATTATAGTATCAACACCCTCAAACCACCTAGATTCTAGAATTTACATTTTGCTATATTGCTTTATCACATGTTGATCCATTTATCCTTATTTCCCCGTATTCATCCATCAATTCATCTCTTTTTAAAAAGTATATTTTAAAGTAAGTTTTTGATATCAGGACACTTAATTCGTAAACACTTTAGCATACAGTGAATTGCACCAATCTAGAGTTTCCATTCTGTAAGTTTTGACAAATGAATATACTCATGTAACCTAAACCTGTATCAAGAACATTATCATCACCTTCATGCCCCTTTCTGGTCAATCTCTGTCCCCACACTCCAGGAGCAGGCAACCATTCTCTCCTCCTCCTTCTTATTAGTATAGATCAGTTTTTGTTTTTTGGCTGTGTTGGGTCTTCGTTGCTCTGCGCAGGCTTTCTCTAGTTGCAGTGAATGGGGGCTACTCTTAGTTGCAGTTTGCAAACTTCTCATTGCAGTGGCGATCTTCTTGAACCAGGGATCGAACCTGTGTCCCCTGCATTGGCAGGCAGATTCTTAACCACTGCACCCCCAGGGAGGTCCTATAGATCTGTTTTTCCCATTCTAGAATGTTATGTCATTTACATTTCCATTTGAATCATACAGCATGTATTCTTTTATGTGTGGCTTCTTTCACTCAGCATGATATTTTTGAGATTCATCCATATGAATGAATTAGTAATTACTTTAAAAAACAGCTTTATTGAGGTATAATTGACATACAATAAACTATATATGTTTAAATTGTACAATATAAATTTTGACATAATGCAAATACCATTGATACTATCACCATGATCAAGATAATGAACATCACCTCCCCCCCCATATTTTCCCCATGCCTCATTATAATCCCTTTCTCCAGTCATTCCTGCATAATCCTCCCAGCCCTGGCTTTTTGTCACTCTAGGTAGTTTGCATTTTCTAGAGTTTTATATAAATGGAATCATGCATTATGTACACTTTTATATCTGGCTTTTTTCACTCGGCATAATTATTCTGAGATTTATCTTTGTTGTTGTGTGCATCAACAGTTCCTTCCTTATTATTGCTGAGCAGTTTTCCATTGTATGAATACACCAAAATTTACCTATTCACCCTGTTGATGGACACTTGGATTATTTCCAGTTTTTGCAAATAAACCTGCTATGAGAAATTCCAGTCATTTGGATAATTGTTTCCCTTTACATTGTGTGTCTTTTTTATGGCTGCTTTAAAATTTTTTGTCTTTTATTTTTAGCAGTTTGATTATTATATTTCTGAGCATGGATTTCTTTGGGTTTATCCAGCTTGGGTGTTCACTGAGGTTCCTGAATCTGTAGATTTAGGTCTTTCACCAAATTTGGGAAATTTTCAATCATTATTTATTCAAATATTTTTTCAGCAGTTCATCCTTTTGCCTCTCCTGTAATTCCAATGACATGGATTTTAGACCATTAGGTATTGTCTTATTGTCTCACAGGTCCCTGAGGCTCTGTTCATTTATATCAATCTTTTTTACTTTCTGCTCTTCAGATTGGGTAACATCTATTGGTCTGTTGTTAAGTTCACTGATTCTTTCCACTTTCTTCTACAGTCTGCTCTTGAGCTCATCCAGTAAATTTTCATTTCAGTGATTATAGTTTTTCGTTATAAAAATTTTACTTGGCTTCTTTTCTTTAAGCTTCTGTTTATCTGCTGAGATAGTCTGCCTTCTATTTGTTTCAAGAGTGCTTGCCCTTACATCTTGGAACCTGGTTATAATAACTGTTTTAAGATCTGATAATTCCAACACCTGGGTCATCATGAATTGGTGTGTTAATTGCCCTTTTTTTGGGAAAATTGATCACAATTTGCTGGTTCTTTGAATATTAAACAATTTTGGATTGTATCCTGGGTATTTTGAGTATAATATCTTATGAGACTCTGAGTATTATTTAAATCTTGTGGAGATTTTTTTTTTCTTAGCAGGCAGTTCACTTGGTTAGGTTTAGACTACAAGTTCCAACCTGCCCTCTGTGGGTTCTGATATCTGTTCAGTTTTCATAGCTGACTTGAGCCCTGGTCACTGACCTAACTTGTAAGTCAGTTCTCAAAGCCTTTGGTATCCTGTTTGGGGTCAGATCCACGCATGTGCACCTTGGGGGGTGAGCCTAGGAGTTCATATACCACTTTAGGGGACCCTTATTCACAATCTCCTCTACACTCTCTCACTCCTCGGAGCCCCCTTCCTTGTCCTCTGGCTAGAATACCAGGACTGCAGTCTCCCTTCTCTGCACACTTTCTGTGAAGAAGTCTGCCTTCATGGTTAAGTGGTGGAAGGAGAGAGAGGAATAAAAAAGCACAGGGCTGCAGCTTCAAGACTGAAATCACTTGGGGCCAGGGCCATGATAGAAAACCAACCAACAAACCTGGACGTACTCTCCATTCTCTCTCTCCATTAGGGATTCCCTTCCTGCTCCTCAGAAAAGAAAGGGAGGGCTTCTCTTGGAGCAATTTCTGTTGGTGCCCAGTATCCAGTTCCAGGATTTGTGTTGCCTTTGAATCCAGACCAGGAGCTATGGAGGCCAAGAACCCCAGGCAATCATTTGTACCCAGATCATTTGTACTTGAATTCTGGATTCTTCAATCTGTCCATCACCACTTATTTTTCAGACCCTCAGAGAGCCGCCCCACAGATTGTATCCAGAGTTTTTAGCTTCATTCAGTGGGAGAGACAGAGAGGGCTGTGCTGACTCTATCTTACTTGGAATCAGAATCTCTTAATTGTTTTAATGAAGATTTAAGAAACATTTGAAGTTGCATCATAATTTTTCCTGGTGGGAAGCTTTGTTTGAATAAACTGCCATTACTAGTAGCAAAATATTTCAGAGTAAGTTTAAGTTCTGCATTAAATTCAACTGAAATTATAATGGAATTGAATTAAATTTATAGATTAATATGAAGGAGACGTTGGTGTGTTTCTTCACTTCTTCAGATGATCTTTTATGTTTTTTAAAAGAGTGTTTAAATTTCCTTCATAGTGGTCTTGTACATACTTGTACCACTTGGTTAATTTATAAATAATTTTTATAACCACATATATCTTTGCCATTGTGTGTGATATCTTATTTACATTAATTTTGTGTTGGTTTAAGCTAGTGTGAACAAATGTAATTAATTTGTATATTTTTATAAGAAATATATGATCTGTATTTAGATTTCAAAATTTATAATTGAAAAAGTAGATCCACATACCTGAGTTATTTCAAATGTCTGTAAAAGCTTTCTAATAGGTACATCCATAGGTTACATGCTTATTATTCCACTTACAGGACATTCTGGAAAAGGCAAAACTATGAGAACAGAGAACAGATTAGTGGTTGCCGGAGGTGAGGAGTGGAGGAAGGGTTTAACTAAAAAGGAGATGTATGAGGGACAGTTTTGGGGCAAGAGAACTGTTTTGTGTCAGAATTGTGGTGTTGGTTATACTGCTCTGTGCATGTATCAAAACTCACAGAACTGTACACCAAAAGCAGTAAATTTTAATTAACTTCATGTAAATTAAAAAAAATAAAAAAGACTCCACAACTGAATAAGTTTAATAAATGTTGAACTTAACAACATTAAAAAAAGTTTTCTGATAATGGAATTGAGTATCAGTTGTTTAGTTTGAACTTAAAATTAGTTAAAGTGAAATAAAACTAAAAGATTCAGTTCCCCAGTCATACTAGCCACATTTCAAGGGCCCATAACCACAAGTGGCTAGTGGCTACTGTATTAGAAATGCAGTTCTAGAACAACGAGTATAAAGAGAAGAACCAGTTCTGTCTTGAAAATTTGGAAGGACTCACTTATAAAATAGGTGTGTTTTTTTTGGTCTAGTCTTGAGTTGGAGGAGGTCTTTGATGACCATTTTAATTAAAAAATAATTACCAATTTATTCAAATTATCTTTCCTCTTGTGCAGTTTTGGTATCTTAAATTTTGTCTCTGGATTTATCCATTTTGTTTAGGT
Source organism: Pseudorca crassidens (assembly GCF_039906515.1). Classification (NCBI taxonomy): domain Eukaryota; kingdom Metazoa; phylum Chordata; class Mammalia; order Artiodactyla; family Delphinidae; genus Pseudorca; species Pseudorca crassidens. The sequence goes on along the minus strand of NC_090298.1, from coordinate 137,356,797 downwards.
TTAAAAATTATTAGCATTTTATAAGTTATAAATATCTGTTCCTTTACTAATCTTTCCTATTATCTTTTAATCTACAATTATCTCTATTGTATTCCCCCTCTCATTTCTTTGGATTTGGTCTATTGTTCTTTTTCCAACTTTTTGAGTTGAATGCTCATCTCATTTATTTTTAACATTACTTGTTTCACAATAAATGTATCTAGAGATATATATTTTCCTTCAAGCACTGTGTTAGTTGAGTCCCACAAATTTTAACATCTCCATGGTTCAGTTTTTTTTTTTTTTTTTTTTTTTTTTTGCGGTACATGGGCCTCTCGCTGTTGTGGCCTCTCCCGTTGCAGAGCACAGGCTCCGGACGCGCAAGGTCAGCGGCCATGGCTCACGGGCCCAGCCATTCCGCAGCATGTGGGATCTTCCCGGACCGGGTCACGAACCCATGTCCCCTGCATCGGCAGGCAGACTCTCAACCACTGTGCCACCAGGGAAGCTCCATATGGTTCAGTTTTAAATATTTCTTAGTTTGCTTTCTGCTAAGAGTTATTTAGTAATACATTATTTACTTTCTTTCTTTGTTTTTCCTTTTCTTTTTTCCCTCCCAGCTCCCTTCCTCCTCCTTCCCTCTCTCCCTTCCTTCTCTCTCTTTCTTTCTTTCCATTTCCATTAGGGTTGGAGAACACAGTTGGTATGATATTGAATTTTTGGAATTATTAAAGTGTCCTTTATGGTGAAATCATATGTTTGCTTCTTATAAATGTTCTGAATGTGCTTGAAAATTATAAGATTCTGTTTATTGTGGCTATAGACACATACACACATATACATTTAAAAAGCATTGTGCAGGTCTTTCATATCTCTGCTTATTTTTTTTATCTGCTGGGTTTATTGGTTTCCGAGAGAGGTGTGTTAAAATTATTGATTCTATTACTTCCTACCATTCTCTCAGTTTCTGAGAATGTATGTTAGCATTATTGACTTATTATTTCTCTTAAAAATTCTTCCAGTTGTGGCTTTCCATAACTCAAGATTCTAAGTTTTGGGCCAAATATGCCTGTGTGGATATATTTTTTTCTATTAGGGTAAATGTATATGTAATTTTGCTAGATATTGTCAATTTCTGCTCCACAGGGTTATAAAATGTGGGCTTCCTACCCAAAGTATATGAGAGTGACAGTTTCCCCAAAACCTTGCCAATAGGGTGTATGGTTAAGTTTTTAGATTTTTGTTACCGTGATGGATGAGAAATTATATCTCAATGTAGTTTTAACTTGCACTCCTCTTATTATAAGCTAAGTTGAGTCTTTTTCATAGATTTGAATGGCATTTCCATTTCTTTTTCTGTGATCTGTCTCTTCATTTCTTTTGTCCATTTCTCTACTGGGTTGTTGATTTTTTTTCTTTTCAACATTTAGAAGATCCTCATATATTAACCATAATAATTCCTTGTATTATAAGTTTCAATTTTTTTTCTCATTTATCTTCTCACTTTGTGGTGGTTTTTGCCATGCAATTCATACTTTAATGTAATCAAATATATACGTCTTGTCCTTATTGGTTTTGGATTTTGAGTCATATTTAGGAAATCAGAATTTTGTTTCAGATGAGAATCATTGTGTGAGAAAACCTCTGAGGACCTTTGCCTGAAATGATTTCTTTTTTTATTACTCTCTCATATTGGAGTAAAATTTGCCTGGATATTTGGCTAGGTTCAAGTTTCTTTTACTTTGAAAAATTTGACTTGCTCATTTTGTGTCATTCAGTGTTCTACTGAAAAGTCTGATGTCAATCAGGTTCTTATTCAGTAGTAGGTGAACTGTTCTTTTGTTTAGAAGTTTGCAACTATTCTCAATGTCTTTGATCTGCTTAAATGTCATTATACTGTATCTAGCATGGTGTTTTTTCCTTATATCTCCTCTGTGTCACCCTGTGACTTTTTCAATTCAAGAACTTCCATCTTGCTTTGATTCTGGGAAATTTATATCCATTTTTGTTTTCAGGAATTTCTTCTGATTCCTTCTTATCTTTCTTTTGTGGGTCTGTTATCATCTAAATATTGACATTTCTACCTCTATCCTCTAAATCTCTTTCTGTCCCTTTTAATATTTTCTAACCCATTACCCTTTCCAGCTTTCTTCTGGGAGAACTCCTTCATCTGATATTCCAAATGACCAATTCTCTTTTCAGTACTACCTCTTGTATTATTTACATCTATTGTGATCTTGATTTCTACTATTACATTTTTGATGCCTAATTTTCCACTTATTTTTTATAGTACTTTTTGTTCTCATTTCCTGTTGCTAACATAGTCCCCTGAAGTTTCCTTAAGCTTATTTAAAGTCTCTGTTTGTCCTCTCTAACACTTTTGCTTCAGATGATGTATGTTATCCGTCTCTCTCTGTCTCTCTAGTACCTGTTGGTGCCTTTTGAGCTGATTGTACTCCTTGCATGTCTAGCTATTTTGAGGGTATCGGACATTTAAACTGGCCATGAGATTGAAGAAGGGCTGTCTGAAGGTGAGGTTCTAGACTGGTGATTAAGGAGTGAAAGGGGATGGGCCCCACGATGGACTCTGAGATACCACAGAACCACCACTGATCACTCCTTGTTTGCTGCCACCACCGGGCATCTCTTCAGCTCTGAAATTTACCTTCGAATCCCCATGTTTAAAGGCAGCACCAAGAAGAGGCAGTTTCTATAGGTTGTAATCCTCTAGCCATGGGAACTGGAGTGAAAAAGTGGAGGAGTGATGCCCTGTGAGCCTACACCTCTCTTCATCAACTTTTTTTCCTAGCAATATGTTTCTTATTGTGATAAAATATACACAATATTTTATAATGTGATAACAGTTATCATTTTAACCATTTGTAAGCATAGAAGTCAGTGGCCTTAAATAATTAAATACATTCACAATGTTGTATATCCAGCACCAGTATCTATACCACAAATTTTTTCATCATCGCCAGCATAAACTCTGTACCCATTAAACACTAGCTTCCCTTTCCCCCTTCCGACAGCTGCTGATAACCTCTATTCCACTTGGTACCTGATATAAGTGGAATCAGGTAATACTTGTCCTTCTGTGTCTGGTGTATTTCACTAAGCATGTTTTCAAGATCCATCCATGTCAAAATTTAACTAAATTGATTGTGGCAATCATTTTGCAATATATACGTATTTCAAGCCATTATGTTATACACCTTAAACTAATACAATGTTATATATCAATAATGTTTCAATACTGCTGGAAAATTTTCATTCCTTTTTATGCTGGAATAGTATTTCTCCATCAGCTTTTATCTCAGCAGAGTTTTACACTGCCCTGACACCACCTCACGATCTGCAGCACCCATGGTCCAGGCAGTTACCACAGGTTTCTAGGGAGGACGTGGTGTCCCAAGGAAATGGGTGGGTTGGGGGCTGGGGGGTGAAGTAAAAAACTCTCTTCAATCTGCCTTCTCACTGCAGCTTCTGACTTTACTTAAGTTTTTGTCTTTTCAGCGCTTTCTCAGAGATTTTTTTGGGGAAGGGGGATGGTTAGTTCCTGGTATTCATGCTTCCTTCTCCATTCTTGGGAGCAAGTCTGCAACTTTGGTTTGCAAGTTGGCAGGAAGCAGGGCCATTGTGGCCTCTGGATTTTTTCTTTATCTTTAAAATTCCAATTTTATTTTATTTTTTTAATTTCAGTTTTATTGAGATATAATTGACATACTGCATTGTATAAGTTTAAGGTATACAGTGTGATAACTTGACTTAACATATATTGCAAAATAATGTTTACTTAACATCCATCATCTCATATAGATAGAAGAAAAAAAGAGAAAAAAAAATTTTTTCTTGTGATGGAAACTTTAGGATCTACTCTCTTATCCGCTTTCAAATAGACTATACAGCAGTGTAAACTATAGTCATCATGTTGTATATTTCATCCCCAGTGGATTTTGAATTATGGTTTGAAAGGCCTTTCTTCCATCTAGTGGACACTTTTAATCTGGAAACTCGTATCCTGCTTTTCTGGGAATGGTTTCAGATTATATCTTTGATAATCCTGCCTGCTTAGTTTCCTTGGATTTCTGTTTCTGGAACTTATATTATTCTTTTATTTTATGTCTTTGGGGTTTTCTTAAAATCCATCTCCCTGCCCCACCATCTCAAGATTCTAAACACTCCTATATTTTGCTTTAGTACTATTATAGTTTTATTCTTTGTATCTATATATTGATCTGTCTGGAATTTATTTTTGTGTCTGATATGATACAAGATATAAACTTCTTCCCCAAATGTTAGCCATTTATTCAAACACATTTATTCAAAAGTCCATCTTTCTTCCACTTAACTTGAAATGCAAAATATTGATATTTTGTATGTTGAGATTATAGCTCTCTATTTTATTCTTTTATTAATTCTTCACTTACCAATTGATTCTCCTGAACTTTCTAGGCAGGCAATCACATCTTTTGCAAAATATTGTCAGTTTTTTTTTCTTTTCCAACATTTATATCTTTGTCTTTTGCTGATTGAATACTTCAGGCTATGGCATTTGTTTCTTGCTATAGGTTTGTGGGGAGACATTTTTTAATTTTATGAAGTTAAACAATCTTCTTTCTATTCTTCAACTTTAAAATAAAATCAGGAATGGGATCAACCAGTATAAAATGCCTTATAGACACAGGTATCCCCCGCTTTATGCCACTTCACTTTTGCAAAGACTTGCATTACAAAGACCTGTTTTTGCTTTGAACTGAAAGAAATCTGAAGAGGATTTTTGCTTTTACAAAACAGTCAAGAAGCAAAAATAGCATTCAGCATTTGTTTTGCAGCCAGACGAGCTGGTATAGAGGCAGCCACTTCCCTGAGCATTAGAGCGGCCCCACCAAGCTCCCTCCCTGGGAAAGATACTCAGCACCTCAGCATGGAGCTGCTGAAGCTGTGAACCATGTCTGTGAGCATCTGTGCTTTACCTCGATTTATTCTGTGCATGCTTTAGCAAGATGTATCCTAAGGTAATCGCTTCCTAGCTTTATTGCCCCCTTTTTTTGTTTTACGAAAGATTTCATAGGAACGCTCTACTTTTGGAGAGTAGGAGAAACCTGTGTTTATCGAGATAGTAATGAAATTTCTCTCACTGATCTGTTAATGTGGTAAGAAGAGATTTTTTACTCTTGAACTATTCTTGTATTTCTTTTTTTAAAAAATTTATTTATTTTTGGCTGCTTTGGATCTTTGTTGCTGTGCACGGGCTTTCTCTACTTGAGGCGAGTGGGGACCACTCTTCATTGCGGTGCGCGGGCTTCTCATTGTGGTGGCTTCTCTTGTTGCGGAGCACGGGCTCTAGGCGTGCAAGCTTCAGTGGTTGTGGCATGCGGGCTCAGTAGTTGTGGCACACGGGCTTAGTTGATCCACGGCATGTGGGATCTTCCCGGACCATGGCTTGAACCCATGTCCCCTGCATTGGCAGGTGGATTCTTAACCACTGCATCACTGGGGAAGCCCCATCCTTATATTCTTGAAATAAGTTCCACTTGGTTATTACTATTATTCTTTTAATAGAATGCTGGATTCTATTTACTAATATTTTATTTAGAAATTTTGCATTTGGTTTGTAAGGAGATTTTTTTCCCTCTTTTCCCTTTCTTCCTTCCTTCCCTCCTTCCTTCTTCTCTTTCTTTTCTTCCCTCTGTCCATCTTTCTTCCTTTTAAAAAACATCCTTGTTTGTCTAGTTTTGGTGTCATGATTATGGCAGCCTCCAAGAATATTGTGGTCAGGGAAGGCAAATTTATACCCCAAATATGTGTCTGTCTCTGTTCGGACAAATCGCTGTCCCCTCCATGATAGAAGTGCCCAGTGTAATCACCTGGAGTGGGCTGAGTGGTCTCCCTGGGAAATGGTGCCATCATTGCATCTGCCTTTGGCAGGGTAGGCACTCAGCAGTGGCTGTGGCCAGAGCAGTCTCTATGAAGGAAAGTCTACACAAGAGCTTCCATGGCCACTTTGTACCTAGACCTAATGGACAAGCACTGGGCGGCTGGGGAAGAGGCTGAATGACATCCATAGAAGTGGTATGAGAACATTCTCTTCAGGGGATGGGTGCCGTCTTCTAGGTAGTCTGCTTCATTCCAAGTTCCTGACCAGCTGGCCAATCTGTTAGCCACTTCCCGTGAACCACTGTAGACCCATATCATAGGCCATCTTTCCTTCCATACAACATGGACCACCAGATGCCTTGTCTGAAATTCTGCCTTTGGGAAGGTCTCCCCTCCCTACTCTCTTTCAGGGTTTTCCCTGAGTGGCTGTCCACTTCAGGCTGGTGCTGGCATATTGTGCTTTTTTCCTCTTCATTTTCTGGTCACAGGGAGTCCCCACGAGATCATGGAATAGCTGCAGGCATGGCAGCAAAGCAGTAGGGGCAGGTCCTGTGGGATGTGACCCATAGGTAGTTTATTTGGGCCTTCTGGAGCCACTCAGACTGTCTAGCATGTACCACTTCCATGTTATAATGGAATGCTTCTGGGAACACCCAATTTTATGATTTGGTGGGTCAGATAGCACCCAGTTCCTAATGGGCAGTTTGGTAAAATTATTTCATAAAGAGGTTATATTTTTAATTAGATTTATCATTCACTGGTATTTCTTGTATTGTTTGTCTTCTCCTATCTTGAGGTCATTGTTCTGATTTAATTTTCATGTTCATGAGACTATTCTTGAGTTATTTCCTCAGAAAGGGCATATTTATGGTGGACTTTATGAGAAATATGTTGGAAGTGTGTGATTGTCTTTGGCAAGTATCCTGTTCTTTCTTCCTGGAAACTCCTAAGATTTTCTTTTGACAATCATAGTTCAAAAATTTTACAGGAAATGTCTATACTTATGACTTTAAAAGTTAGCTCTGCTTGGTACTTAGCTTGGCATTTTCAATCAAAAAATTCAAGCCTTTTTTTCAGATAAGGGAAGTTTTCATGTATATTTTTTAACATCTTTATTGGAGTATAATTGCTTTACAATGGTGTGTTAGTTTCTGCTTTATAACAAAGTGAATCAGTTATACATATACATATGTTCCCATATCTCTTCCCTCTTGCGTCTCCCTCCCTCCCACCTTCCCTATCCCACCCCTCTAGGTGGTCACAAAGCACTGAGCTGATCTCCCTGTGCTATGCGGCTGCTTCCCACTAGCTATCTGTTTTACATTTGGTAGTGTATATATGTCCATGCCACTCTCTCACTTTGTCACAGCTTACCCTTCCCCCTCCCCATATCCTCAAGTCCATCCTCTAGTAGGCCTGTGTCTTTATTCCCATCTTACCCCTAGGTTCTTCATGACATTTTTTTCCCCTTAGATTCCATATATATGTGTTAGCATACGGTATTTGTCTTTCTCTTTCTGACTTACTTCACTCTGTATGACAGACTCTAAGTCCATCCACCTCACTACAAATAATTCAATTTCATTTCTTTTTATGGCTGAGTAATATTCCATTGTATATATGTGCCACATCTTCTTTATCCATTCTTCTGTTGATGGACATTTAGGTTGCTTCCATGTCCTGGCTATTGTAAATAGAGCTGCAATGAACATTTTGGTACATGACCCTTTTTGAATTATCGTTTTCTCAGGGTATGTGCCCAGTAGTGGGACTGCTGAGTCATATGGTAGTTCTATTTGTAGTTTTTTAAGGAACCTCCATACTGTTCTCCATAGTGGCTGTACCAATTCACATTCCCACCAGCAGTGCAAGAGTGTTCCCTTTTCTCCACACCCTCTCCAGCATTTATTGTTTGTAGATTTTTTGATGATGGCCGTTCTGACCAGTGTGAGATGATATCTCATTGTAGTTTTGATTTGCATTTCTCTAATAATTAATGATGTTGAGCATTCTTTCATGTGTTTGTTGGCAGTCTGTATATCTTCTTTGGAGAAATGTCTATTTAGGTCTTCTGCCCATTTTTAGATTGGGTTTTTTGTTTTTTTGTTATTGAGCTGCATGAGCTGCTTGTAAATTTTGGAGATTAATCCTTTGTCAGTTGCTTCATTTGCAAATATTTTCTCTCATTCTGAGGCTTGTCTTTTGGTCTTGTTTATGGTTTCCTTTGCTGTGCAAAAGCTTTTAAGTTTCATTAGGTCCCATTTGTTTATTTTTGTTTTTATTTCCATTTCTCTATGAGGTGGGTCAAAAAGGATCTTGCTGTGATTTATGTCATAGAGTGTTCTGCCTATGTTTTCCTCTAAGAGTTTGATAGTGTCTGGCCTTACATTTAGGTCTTTAATCCATTTTGAGTTTATTTTTGTGTATGGTGTTAGGGAGTGTTCTAATTTCATTCTTTTACATGTAGCTGTCCAGTTTTCCCAGCACCACTTATTGAAGAGGCTGTCTTTTCTCCATTGTACATTCCTGCCTCCTTTATCAAAGATAAGGTGACCATATGTGCATGGGTTGGGCATTTATGTATTTACTTAACAAACATTTTTGAGCACCTCCTCTTTGCCCAAATTCAGACACTTAGGTTATATCATGAACAATACAGAGAACCCTGCCTTCATGGAACTTACATTTTAGTGGGAAGAGACAGATGATTAGTAAAGAAGTAGATTCCATAATATATTCAATATTTGAAGATGATGAGTACTAAGGAAGAAGGAGACAAGTAGGGTAGGGTAAGGAGGGTTGGGAGTGGTGATATAGGGATGATCTGCAATTTAAAATGGGGTGCTCAGGGTAGGCCTCTTGAGAAGGTGAGAGTTAATAAAACAAGGTGAGGGAGTGAGCCTTGCAGGACCTGGGGAAAGAACATTCTACGAGGCAGCTAGTGCAAAGGCCCTAAGAAGGGAGTGTACCTTGTGTGTTGGATGAAGGGCAAGGATGCTCGTTTGACTGATACAGAGTGGGTATGGGGGTTCTGATGGGTAACAGAACCTGTAGGGTCTTGTAGGCCACAGTAAAGACTTTGCATTTACTCTGGCTAAAATGAGAAGCCATTGTAGTGTTTTGAGACAGAAGAATAACTTGATCTGACTTATTATAAAAGGAAGAGGAGATTAGGGGTGGGATGGAGTGGGAGGTTGGGGTTAGCAGATATAAGCTATTATATATAGAATGGATAAACAACAAGGTCCTACTGTATAGCACAGAGAACTATATTCAATATCCTATGATAAACCATAATGGAAAAGAATATAAAAAAAGAATGCATATATGTGTATAACTGAGTCACTTTGCTGTACAGCAGAAATTAATACAACATTGTAAATCAACTACACTTCAGTAAAAAAAACTTTGTAGTATAGTTTCATAAAAAATCAGAGGATCTCTCTGGCTAACATATTAGGCATAGACTGTACAGGTATAGATTGTATAGGAATAGATTGTAAAGGTAGAAGCAGGAGACCTAATAGGAGGTGCTTCTTTAACGATAGGTGATAGTGGCTGGGATCAGGGTGGTAGCTGTGGAGGTTGGTAGCAGTGGACTCTAATGGTTAGTAGAGTTGCCACAAGCTGAAATGAGGAATGCTATGAGAGTAAATCAATAATTAAAAAGAAAATAAATTTATTTATTTTATTTTTGGCTGCGTTGGGTCTTTGTTGCTGTGCGCGGGCTTTCTCTAGTTGCCGTGTGTGGGGGTTACTCTTCGCTGCGGTGCGCGTGCTTCTCATTGCGGTGACTTCTCTTGTTGTGGAGCACGGGCTCTAGGCACGCAGGCTTCAGTAGTTGTGGCACGTGGGCTCAGTAGTTGTGGCTCGTGGGCTTAGTTGTTCAAAGGCATGTGGGATCGTCCCGGACCAGGGCTCGAACCTATGTTCCTTGCATTGGCAGGTGGATTCTTAACCACTGCGCCACCAGGGAAGCCCAAGAATTTGGTTTTGAATATGTTAAGTTTGAGAAGTCTAACATCCCAAGTGGAGATGTTGAGTAGGTAGTTGGATATTTGAGTCTAGAATCCAGGAGACAAATTTGGCTGAATCTACAAATTTGGGAGTTATTGGCATAGAGATAGTATTTAAAGCTATAAAACTGGATGAGGTAACTTTATTGGTCAGGATAGGCTAGGCTTCTGCCTTGGTAACAAATAGCTCCCAAATCCCAGTGGCTGACACACAGATGTTTATTGCTCAATGATATGAAGCTTGATGCAGGTCTGTGCTCATTTCCAGGACATCTGTCTTATAGAGTGACTCAGTGATCAGGCTGCTTTGGTTTTTTGGTTCCACACATAAACGTGAGGATTTCTCTGTATAGCTGCAGCAGGAGAAAAAACAGCTAGAGAGTTGTATGCCAGACTTTGCTGGGAAGTGACCCATCTCTTCTGCTCAGTCTGTTGGCCAGAACCAGTCCCATATGGTCTTCTAGTTGCTGGAAATGTGTGGGAGGAGATGTGGATGTCCCCAGGGAAGGCAAGTAGATAGAAGGAAAAGAAGGTCATGGAGAGGAAGAGGAGCCAGCAGAGGAGATGGAGAAGAAATGTTCAGGGGGTGGAAGGAGTTCCAGGAGATGGTATCCTGGAACCCAAGGATGAAAATGTTACAAGGAGGAGGGGGTGACCAAGATGGGACAGTAAGATGAGGACAGGCCATTGGATCTAGGTGGAAATGATCTGTAACCTTGAGGAGAGAAATTTATTACTGCCGTGTGCAAAAGCCTGGTTGAAGTGAGTTAAAGAGAGATGGTGGGTGGGGAGGGAGGAGTTTGAGACAAGTATAGACAAGAAATGGGACAGATGTTGGCAGTGGAAGTAAGTTCAAAACTAGGGTGTTTTGGGGACTTCCCTGGTGGTCCAGTGGTTAAGACTCCTTGCTTCCACTGCAGTGGGTGTGAGTTCGATCCCTGGTCGGGGAACTAAGATACCTCATGCTGTGCTGTGTGGCCAAACCCCCCCCCCCAAAACAAAACAAAACAAACAAAAAAGACTAGGGTGTTTTTGCTGGTTCTTTTCAGCTGGGAGAGGTAACAGCATTTTTATATACTGTTGAAGAAGATCTAGTAGAATGAAAGAATGAGAACTGATGATGTAGCAGACCAAGAGCAATGTTGTTGGAACAGGGCACTTGAATAGGTAAGGAGGGACTGGCTGTGGGTGGCAGCCTGGACAGTCCATCTCAGGGAGTGGGTGGAAGGTAGAAAAGGTGGACAGATTCTGGTGGAAGGGGGCTGGCAAAGGCAGAATATTGGGGGTTGAGGAAGAGAGGGGTAAGTGTGAAACAGCCTCTGGAGACAGGGGATTGGACAGACCAGGGAAATGCAATGTGACCTGGGCAGGACAAATTGCCTCTTGAGGTTCACGGTCTGGAATTGGAGTGAAGCCCGTCAGGTCCATGTGGCTTGTGATTTTCCCAGTCATCTTCTGCTGGAGAGTTGGATTTAACATGGTTAAGGTTTCATCAAGAAAGTTCAAGGAAGTGAGGAGGGGCAGGAGTTTGGGGTGTGTGCAAGGGAGTGATAATCATGATAATGTTAGCTCTTCTTTTCGACCTTTGGATCATGAATTATGTTGCCAGCAGCATCCATTTTATTTTTCATTACCTCTACTGAATTTTATAATTTGAATGTATGTATATATGTTATGTATGTATGTATATAGAATAAAAACTGTATTAAAAATAAAGTATACAAATATATAAAAATGTATAAAGTTAAAATTGTAATAAAAATCTAAAAAATAATTGTAATGAGAACTCTTAAGGAGAGTCAAGAAGATATCACAAAGAAACAATAAGAAAAAACAAAGATTTTGGAATATATCTATTCCAAATCTATATCTAATTTCTGTCTCTATCTCTATCTACCTATATAGACATAACTGTCTTCTTAAGCGTTCTCATTACAGTGTTTCTTGTGTTTCTCTCAAAGCTATTTTTTGTTTCCTCTCTGAAGTCTGCCTCTCCTGGAGCCACCTGCTCTGATGGTGGGCCTCTGTCCCCTTCCCTCAAGCCACTGGGTCCTTTGTATCAGTGCTCTCACTGTGGTCCTGGACCAGGACATTAGCATCACTTGGGAGCTTGTTGGGAATGCAGATGCTCAGGCTCCGCTGGAGACCCCCTGAATCAAATCTCTGGGGGTGGGGCACAGGAATGTGCATATTTACTAGCTCCCCAGGGATTCTGTTGAGAACTGCTGCTTATATCCCTGTGGCCTTTACTCTCCTACTCATGTGAGGGATGTGGGCCCCTCCAGACCTGCACTGGTGAGGATCGGGGGCTCTTGGCCAGCTGCACTAGGGAGCTGGCATGAGGCATGGAAGCAAGTCCTTCCTTCTCTAGGGGTGTGGGGACAAGAGAATGGTGAGTGAGCTGGCCAACAAAGGTCTGGCTCCACATTTCTCCACTTCTCCATGTGTATGTTTTGGGTTGAGTTGGCACCCAGCCAGCCCTGTGCATGTTAATTACTGTTCTTACCTCACTGTTCTCACTGTGATCCTTGAGGGCTTTCTCAGGCCTCTTCCTGGCCCAACAAAGGTAGGACACTGAGGTCTCAGACCCAGATATAACACAAAATCAGCTGAGTTTCGAAATGGATTTAAAGAGCTTACGGGCTTCCCTGGTGGCGCAGTGGTTAAGAATCCGCCTGCCAATGTAGGGGACAAGAGTTCGAGCCCTGGTCCGGGAAGATCCCACATGCTGCAGAGCAACTAAGCCCATGCGCCACAGCTCCTGAGCCTACTCTCTAGAGCTCACGAGCCACAACTACTGAGCCGCCTGCCACAACTACTGAAGCCCAGGCGCCTAGAGCTCATGCTCCACAACAAGAGAAGCTACCACAATAAGAAGCCCCCACACCGCAAAGAAGAGTAGCCCCCACTCGCCACAACTAGAGAAAGCCTGTGCGCAGCAACGAAGACCCAATGCAGCCAAAATAAATAGATAAACTAAAATAAGTTTAAAAAAAAAAGAACTTACAACCAAGGAAAGACTAATTTGAAAATCAAGGTTTTTTTTTGATTTGCTTAAGCTAATCCTGAAGGACTCTTGTCTAAACATTTTTATGTGTGAAGAACTGAGTGGGGAAGATGGCAGGTTGATGTAGGAGCTGAGAGATAAGTCCACTGCCTGGGAGCCTGGCGGGACTGTGTGTGGGCTGCGAGTGTGTGCAAGAAGTGCCATGAGCCTGAAAAGCCTGCTGGCTGCTGGGTCCCAGCACTCCAGCACCCCAAGGGCTGGGGACAGGGAGAGGAGCTGAACAGCCTGGGTCTCTTGAGAGAGAACCTCAGGGACGTTCTCAGTGGTGACAAAACACGAAGAGTGCTTCCCCAGCAGGTGGCCGTGGCTGGGGGTGAGCTTCAGTGGATGCAGTGGGCACAGATGCCAGTCCATCTTGTGCTGCCTTGGAGGATGCTGGTGGAGCTGGGACCAGGCATCCATTTCCTTGAAGCCGGGGCTCCACCTGAGGAAAGGGGGACAGGGTGGGATGAATCTGCCTGAAATGTCCGAGTGACCTTAGATGGGACTGAGTTTTCCTTTAGGGGACTAGATGAGGTGTACAGAAACTGGAATCAGAAATTCAGATTGCGTTATGAAAAATAGAGAGTTAGGTTTTGAACATGTAACTTTGAGACTGAGAATTTGTACTTGTTATTTATTTATTTATTTATTTTTGCGGTACGTGGACCTCTCACTGTTGTGGCCTCTCCCGTTGCGGAGCAGAGGCTCCAGACGCGCAGGCTCAGCGGCCATGGCTCACGGGCCTAGCCGCTCCGCGGCACGTGGGATCTTCTCAGACCGGGGCACGAACCTGTGTCCCCTGCATCGGCAGGTGGACTCTCAACCACTGCACCACCAGGGAAGCCCTGTACTTGTTATTTTATACTTGAATGTGAAAATATCGTGCATACAGTTGGTGCCCAGTAGGTGCTAGTTAATGTCTTTTCACTTATGCACAGAGCCTACATATGTGCCCACACATCAATGGAAAGGATAATGGAGCAGAGAAAATGTCCAGGTGATGCTGTCATACTATTTTTTTAAAATAAATTTATTTATTTTATTATTTTGGCTGCGTTGGGTCTTTTGTTGCTGTGCACAGGCTTTCTCTAGTTGCAGTGAGCTGGGGCCACTCTTTGTTGTGGTGTGCGGGCTTCCCATTGCGATGGCTTCTCTTGTTGCAGAGCACGGGCTCTAGGCATGTGGGCTTCAGTAGTTGTGGCACGTAGGCTCAGTAGTTGTGGCTCATGGGCTCTGGAGCACAGGCTCAGTAGTTGTGGCGCACGGGCTTAGTTGTTCCACGACATGTGGGATCTTCCTGGACAAGGGCTCGAACCCCTGTCCCCTGCATTGGCAGGCAGATTCTTAACCACTGCTCCACCAGGAAGCCCCTGTCATACTATTTTCATTCAGAAATTTGTTTGCCTTTTAGCACATTTTGGATCATACCATGTAGATGATTTTTATAACTTAGAGGTAATCATTAGTACAGATGATTAAATTCTTAGTTGATCAGAAGACCTAGGTCTGAATCCTGGGCTCACCACTCACTAGGTGTGGAACCTTGAGCAAGTACTTTATCTCCAAGAGGCTTCCTTGTCAATGGAGATAATGCCTGATTCACGAAGCTGGTGGACAGCAATGAATGTCTCTTGAGGGCTTATACCTACCTACCTGGAGTTGTGCTAGGCAATTTAATAGGAGTTTTTTAAACAGTAGAGCAACTAACATAGGGCTAGGCACATATGCAGAAGACAGTGAAAGAGTAATTCTGTTCTCCCATGTACACACACAACACACACACCACATGCACACACACCACATACACACAACACGTGCACCCCAGCAGTACACACTGCAGGCACACATACCACAAACATGCATACTATAGACACGGTGCATGTACATACACAGACAACAAATACATGCATGCACACACAGACACCTAGACATACAATACATGCACACACACCACACAGGTGAAACACATGCACACATGCCACAACCTCACATATACCACGTACCACCCACCCACACACTTGTATCACATGCACACACAATACACATCACACATATGACCTATGTGAACACACACACGCACATACTCCACCACACACACGTACATACACTCCATACTTTCCATGCATACACACAAGTGTGGTAGCCAGCAACTGCAATAATTAGAGATACCACCAAGTGGCATCATGACACTTTTAATCAGGCATTTTTACTTGTCTGTTTTTATATAGTTGTGATTATACTCTCTATTAGTTCTCAAATGTTGCCAAAACTGTTTTCCTAAAAACACTAAGATGTCATTTGCCTTTTTTCACTGTTTCTCCCAGGAGTATACAGTGGAATTTTCCAGAGACTCCATTTTGTGTGACATTGCAACAGATTGAAGGCTGAGGCAGATCTGAGAATCCAGCTGTCTTCTACTAAGCCAGACATTAAAGAGGTTTGTAAATGTAAAATAATGCCACCCTTCTCACTACATTTTTAGAAGACATAGTTATTTTTCATAAAAGTGTTATTTATATTAACATGTACCGGGTTTATTATTGATATTTTAAAATAAATAAATAAATATTTCAAAATCTCCTCAGTTTCACTAATACAGTTAAAATCGATAGATATAACTCACATAAACAAAAGTTATTTAGGGGGTCTGCAATATATTTTTTTAAGAGTATAAATGTATCCTGAGGCAAAAACATTTGACAGTCTCTCTTCTATATGTAATCACACGTCCATAGATACATTTCAAGGTTTTTCTTTTATTATAAATTTATAAAGTACCAACACATTACAGAGAAAGGGAAAATCACTTTTAAAAAATACATATTTCATTTTTTATTACCAATCAAAAATAAATTCCATATATTGTCTAGCAAATATTATCATTGTTTTGTGATGAAAGACACAAGGGTTGTAACAACAAAACTCCCTGAGAATCAAACTCATAACAATGACAAAATAAATCACAAAAATATACAAATTAAGATCATATGCAAAATTAATATAAGTTATTTGCTGTGATGGCTGTGACTTGCCTACCCATTTGGAGGCCACTTGGGAAGGTCTCCTGTTCATGGGAAGACACACAGGGGTGGACTGGTTCTAGGGTATGGCCAAGAGATGAGAGAGAATTGCTATTGATGTTTTGCCATGTTTTGACCCAGTGTTTCTGCACATATTTCTGCACAGCTGAGGTGTTCTGGATATAAGCTCAGAGTCCCAGGTTGCATCAGCCAAGTCCTGTCTTGTTGATGTTGACATGTGCATGTGGCGGCTCGCAGCCTTCACCTGCTCAAGCTGCAGCCCAGGATCCTAGGCGGGCCATGCCCCTCAGTATTTTAATGGCCTTCAATGGGTCTTACTTGAATAACCCTAGTTGCCTCTAGGTTGTCACCTGTGCATTCGGGCTAAGGTGTGTCCCCAGGTGATTTTACCTGCAGGCAGCAGCCCTCGGGCCCCCTGCCTTTGTCCCTCTTGGCCTTTGTGGGGTGTGGAGGGTGTCTCCCATCCTGTGAGGGGGCCATGGTCTTGTGGTGCCCTGTTCCTGCTCCTCTGACCTCTGCTCACTCTGCCCTCCCGGGTCAGGGCCCCTGCCATGACCTGCTGCTCCACTGATGCTATTTTCAGGCTCTTTGTGGGCCCCATGGTATCCACTTCTTTAGCACCTGTGGCAGGGCCAGCTCCCAGGACCTTCCCATGCATCTCTCTCCTATGACAGAGCTGAGAAAAGCCTGCCTGGCCCACGTTCACCTCTCAGAGGGTATAGATTGCTGGAACTGCAGAGTTACATAAGACTCTTGGCAAGCCAAGGTGGGAAGGAGGTTCCTTGAACAGAGCAGCCAGTGAAGGGGGACTCCACCCTGCCTCCCCAGGGCCTATGGGACTCCAGGCAGGGCTGCCCAGGAGGGTTCAGGGCCAACCTCCTGCTATTGATACTTCTGCTCACCAGCACATGCCCTGTTGTTCCCTCTGCTCACCTGCCTTCTTCAGCCTCCTTCCCTACCATGCAGCAGACATGTTTCAATGTGATTGTGAGCCCAGTTGAAGTTCTTTCCTATGATTCGTCTGGGCCCTCAGAAAAATCTAGAGATGTGCCCAGACCCTGAACCCCACGAAAAGTGTTCCAGACTCTTCATGAGAGCACCGAGCTTTGTCTGCCCAAAGCCCGCTGAGTGTTGGGGGCTGTCCAGCTCCACAGATGAGCCTATCTGTCCCTCAGCTTCAGCCGGATACCATATCCAACTCCACACGTATACATTTTAAAATTGAGGTATAGTTCAGTCAAATGCACAGATCTTAAGTGTATAGATAGATGATTTTTGACAAATATTTATATATCTGTGTAGCCAACTCCCCAATCAAGGTATAGAACATTGTCATCACTCTAGAAAAATTCCCATCAGCCCCTTTCCAGTGTATGCATCTCCCCCCTGCCCCCATCCTGCTCCCCAAACAACCACTATTCTGATTTCTATTCCAAAAGATTAACTTTTTTTTTTTCTCCTGGTTTGAACTTCATATTAATGTATCATAAAGTATGAACTCTTTTGGATCTGGCTCCTTTAGCTCAAAACACTGTTTTTAAGGTTCTTCCTTGTTTTTGCTTGTATCAGTAAACCATTCCTTTTTAAAATTGTCAAGTAGTATTCCACCGTATGAATATACCACAATTTGTTTATCCATTTTCTTGTTGATAAGCATTTGAGTTGTTTTCAATTTTTTCTATTATGAATAAAGTTGCAATCAACATTCTTGTACAGGATTTGTGTGGACACATGTTTTCATTTCTCTTGGGTCAATACCTAGGGGTGGAATTGCTGGGTCATAAGGTAAGAGAATGTTTAACAGTATAAGAAGCTGTCAAACTTTTCCACAATACTTGTATCAATTTATACATCTTTTTAATGTGAACATCTTAGTGTGTGTGTAGTAATATCTTATAGTTTTAATTTGCACATATGTTCAATTTTACATATATATATATATTTTACTTATTAGTGTATTTAAACTCTGCCTTATTCTAAGAAGGATTTAAGGCAGTTAATTTGCTTTCTATATTTTTTCTATAATATACTGCCTTATATCATAATGTATTTTCAAAGTATTTAAAAAATGATTGTGTACTTTTTAGAACAGTTTGTACCTCTTAATCCCCTGTAATGCTCCTCTCCGCTTCCCTCTTCCCAATGGTAACCACTAGTTTGTTCTCTATATCTGTGAGTCTACTTCTTTTTTGTTATATTCACTAGTTTATTGTATTTTTTAGATTCCACATATAAGTGATACCATACAGTATTTGTCTTTCTCTGTCTGACTTATTTCACCTAGCATAAGAACGTCCAAGTCCATCCATTTTGCTGCAAATGGTAAAATTTCATTCCTTTTTAACGGCTGAGTAGTATTCCATTGTATATATACACCACATCTTCTTGATCCATTCATCTGTTGATGGACACTTAGGTTGCTTCCATATCTTTGCAATTGTACATAATGCTGCCATGAACATTGTGGTGCATGTATCTTCGTGAATTAGTGTTTTTTTCATATATATACCCAGGAGTAGAATTGCTGGGTCATATGGTATTTCTATTTTTAGTTTCTTGAGAAACCTCCATACTGTTTTTCACAGTGGCTGCACCACTTTACACTCCCGCCAACAGTGTACAGAGTTCCCTTTTCTCCACATCCTTGTCGACATTTGTTATCTTTGGTCTTTTTGTTGATAGCCATTCTGACAGGTGTGAGGTGATATATCATTGTGGTTTTGATTTACATTTCCCTGATGATTAGCAATGTTGAGCATATTTTCATGTGCCTGTTGGCCATCTGCATTTCCTCTTTGGAAAAATGTCTATTCAGTCCTTCTGTCCATTTTAAAGTCAGTTTTTTTTTGATGTTGAGTTTTATGAGCTGTTGTATTAGGCGTTAATATGTTGGATATTAACCCCATATCGGTCATATCATTTGCAAATATTTTTTCCCATTCATTAGGTTATCTTTTCATTTTGTTGATGGTTTCCTTTGCTGTGCAAAAGCTTTTAAGTTTAATTGGGTCCCATTTGTTTATTTTTGCTTTTATTTCCTTTGCTTTAGGAGACAGATCCAAAAAAATATTCCTACAATTTATGTCAAAAAGTGTTCTGCCTATGTTTTCTTCTAGGAATTTTATAGTATTTGGCCTTATATTTAGGTCTTTAATCCATTATGAGTTCATTTTTTATATGGTGTTAGAGAATGTTCTAATTTTATTCGTTTACATGTGGCTGTCCAGTTTTTCCAGCACCACTTCTTTTTTTTTTTAAGATTTATTTAATATTTTATTTATTTTTTGTCTGCGTTGGGTCTTTATTGCTGCGCGCAGGCTTCCTCTAGTTGTGGTGAGCAGGGGCTACTCTTCTTTGCAGTGTGCGGGCTTCTCATTGTGGTGGCTTCTCCTGCTGCGGAGCACGGGCTCTAGGGGTGTGGGCTTCAGTAGTTGTGGCATGCGGGCTCAGTAGTTGAGTCTCGCAGGCTCTAGAGCGCAGGCTCAGTAGTTGTGGCACGTGGGCTTAGTTGCTCCACAGCATGTGGGATCTTCACAGACCAGGGCTCAAACCCATGTCCCCTGCATTGGCAGGTGGACTGTTAACCACTGTGCCACCAGGGAAGTCCCTATTTTTTTTTTTTTTGATAAATTTATTTATTTATTTTTGGCTGCGTTGGGTCTTTGTTGCTGCGTGCGGGCTTTTTCTAGTTCTGGCATGCGGGGGCTACTCTTTGTTGCGGTGTGTGAGCTTCTCATTGCGGTGGCTTCTCTTGTTGTGGAGCACAGGCTCTAGGTGCGCGGGCTTCAGTAGTTGTGGCTCATGGTCTCTAGAGCACAGGCTCAGTAGTTGTGGCACACGGGCTTAGTTGCTCAACAGCATGCGGGATCTTCCTGGACCAGGGCTTGAACCCATGTCCCCTGCTTTGGCAGGCAGATTCTTAACGATGGCGCCACCAGGGAAGTCCCGAGCACCATTTATTGAAGAGACTATCTTTTCTCCATTGTATATTTTTGCCTTCTTTGTTGTAGAGTAATTGACCATAAGTGTGTGGATTTATTTGTGGGGTCTCTATTCTGTTCCATTGATCTATGGGCCTGTTTTTATGCCAGTACCATTTTGTTTTGATTACTGTAGTGTTGTAGTATAGTCTGAAGTCAGGGAGTGTGATTCCTCCAGCTCTGTTCTTCTTTCTCAAGATGTTTTGGCTGTTCAGGGTTTATTGTGCTTCCATACAAATTTTAAAATTATTTGTTCTAGTTTTGTGAAAAATGCCATTGGTATTTTGATAAGAATTGCATTGAATTTGTAGATTGCCTTGTGTAGTATGGTCATTTTAACAATATTAATTCTTCTAATCCAAGAACATGGTTTATCTTTCCATCTGTTTGTGTCAATTTATTTAATCAGTGTCTTATACTTTTCCAAATACAGGTCCTTTACCTCCTTAAGTAGGTCTATTCTTAGGTATTCCCAGGGATGCAAGGATTTTTTAATATCCACAAATCAATTAATGTGATACACCACATTAACAAATTGAAGAATAAAAACCATGTGATCATCACAATAGATGCAGAAAAAGCTTTTGATTTTGACAAAATTCAAAGTCCATTTATGATAAAAATTCTCCAGAAAGTGAGCATAGAGGAAACATACCTCAACATAATAAAGGCCACAGGTAACAAACCCACAGCTAACATCATACTCAGTGGTGAAAAGCTGAAAGCATTTCCTCTAAGATCAGGAATAGGACAACGATGCCTATTCTCACCACTTTTATTCAACATAGATTTGGAAGTCCTAGCCACAGCAATGAGAGAAGGAAAAGAAATAAAAGGAATCTAAGTGGGAAAGGAAGAAGCAAAACTGTCACTCTTTGCAGATGACATGATACTGTACATAGAAAATCCTAAAGGTGCCACCAGAAAACTACTAGAGCTCATCAATAAATTTGGTAATGTTGCAGGTTAAAAAATTAATATACAGAAATTTGTTGCGTTTCTATACACTAACAACGAACTATCAGAAAGAGAAATTAAGGAAACAATTCCATTTACCATTGCATCGAAAAGAAGAAAATTATTGTGCATTTTTAAATGGTTGCATAATAATCCAGAATGTGAGTGAATAGTATACTTTCTTTTGGCTGTTTTAGGCAGTATGCATGGAGGTTAGAACAATGGGCCCTGGAAACAGCAGTCTGGGTTTGAAGAGAAAGTGACTCAATCTCTCTGAGTCTCAACTGAGAGCATGTTGTGAGCATAGAATAAGAAAATGCATGTGAAAACCTTAGTGGAGTAATGTGCAGTAAATTCTTCTTTCTGTTATAAACCACATTACCCTTGTGCACAAAGCTTTTTTCCTTATTTAAGATTACTCCTTTAGGATCAATATTCAAAAGTGAAATTACTGGGTCAGTAGATGTGAGCATTTTTAAGAATCTTGATATCTATGCCCAAATTGCTCTCTAAAAGGAACCCATTTATCCTCCCACCAGCAGCATATGAGAGTGTCATCGTCACCACAACGTTCCTAGAAGTGATGACTTTTTACCATAGTGGAATGTTCTATCTACAGTGGGAGAAGTCATGTTAATAGGCAGTGACTCAGGAATTACTCCCTACATCTGCTGCAGTGACACCTGACACCTGTTCAGTGTCAGTTAGCTATTGCCACAGTTATGCTGCTTAACAAAACATCCCCACATGTCAATAACATACAGTAATAAGTATTTCCTACTAATTAGTTTGCAAATTGGCTTGTGTGCCCCCGTTTCATTCTTCCTGGGACTCTCACCATCCTCCTGGGACTAACAGGGACATACTCATCGCAGGCGCCTGAGAGAGGGCACACCTGACCACTCAAACACATTTCAATTTTTTGCTTGTGTCGTAGCTACTAATATCTCATTGGCTGAGCCCAAAGTCAAGGGGTGGGAAAGTGGATCTCACTCACTAGGAGACTGTGGCAAGGGTGTGGATGCAGGGAGGATGAAGAACTGGGGCCAGTAGTTCAATTTACCACTCCCTGCTTCCTGTTGTTGTAAGTTAAAAGAAACTTCTTCATTGGATTTAAAAGGACAAAGGAGAGATTTCTTTTAAGCTTAATATGTTGATATATTAGTAATATATATAATATATATTAGTTATTTTAGAAGTTTTTCATACTTCAGCAATTCAACACTCTCTTTAAGAGAACCTGTCAGGATACAACTTTTCCTGTGCAGTTCCTGATCATATATGATCTCTCTTCTATCCCAGGCAGCTCTCCACCTAGCATGATCTGATTTACTGAAAAGGATATGTGATAATTTAAATGCATATCTTAGAGGTACTCCCCACCTTACTTCTGGCCTTGAGTGAGTTCAAAGACAAAATTTATAAACACGTTCATTAGCTTAAAAGAGCAAACCTGGTTTACTAGTCCAATTATTTAGTAAATCAGAGCAATTTATTGAAAATCAAAAATTGAGTTATTTTTATAGAGTATGAGAGTTATAATTGGATGCTTTGTAAAAGATTTGTCCTTGCAGTCGGCCAGTATCATATGAACTTTGAGAATGATTTCACTTCTTTCCCTCCTAGCTGCTCCCATTAACCCTGCAACCAGTTCCCTACCACAGTGAGCTCATTTGAGATTTTAATTCCAGATTGAAATTTAACTTTTTATTAAACCTAGTGCACCAACTCTAAGTTTTTACTTTACTTCCCCCTTCACTGTTTATTGGATTCTATATCTTCCATTTTCTTTGATTCTTTGGGGCAAGCTTTAAATAGCATGAACTGACACATGCTTGAAGATGTCTTTATTTAGCATCCCCACTTGAATGCTAGTTTGGCTGGGTATTAGATTCTAGGTTAAAAATGATTTTTCCTTCAGATTATTAGAGAAATTGCCCTACCATCTTCTAGCATTCAGGATTGATAATGGAGATGTCTAATGTCAAGCAGATTTTCATTCTATTGGGACAACCTATTTTCTCTCTTTGGAAGCTAGTAGGATTTTCCTTCCACACTTGGTGTTCCAAAATTTTACCACAATATGTCTAGATTTTTGAAATTCTATTTTACTTTTCATTCACTCTGCTTAGCACTCAATGGACCCTGTTAGTCTGAAGATGGATGTCTTTCTTCAGCTGTTGAATTGTCACCCATCATCCCATTATTTCTTTGAGTATTTCTTCACTTCCATTTTACCTGTTCTTTCCTTTTGGTACTCCTGTTACACACATGCTGAAATTTCTGGGTCTACTGTTCATATCTCATGACTTTTAACTCATATTTTCTATTTCTTTGTCCTTCAAACTTAGCTTTAGGAGAATTCATTGGTTTGATATTCATGTCACTAGTTTCTTCTGAGCTGTGGTATTCTGGTAACACCCTATTTTTTTTTAAAAGGTATAATTCAGTTTGCCTATTTTTCAAAATTTATTTATTTTATTTATTTATTTTTGGCTGCATTGGATCTTCGTTGCTGTGCGTGGGCTTTCTCTAATTGCAGAGAGCAGGGGCTACTCTTTGTTGCGGTGCATGGGCTTCTCATTGCGGTGGCTTTTCTTGTTGCAGAGCACGGGCTTTAGGCACGCAGGCTTCAGTAGTAGTAGCATGCGGGCTCAGTAGTTGTGGCTCGCGGGCTTTAATTTTTTTTTTTTTTGCGGTACGTGGGCCTCTCACTGTTGTGGCCTCTTACGTTGCGGAGCACAGGCTCCGGACATGTAGGCTGAGGGGCCATGGCTCATGGGCCTAGCCGCTGTGCGACATGTAGGATCTTCCCGGACCGGAGCACGAACCCATGTCCCCTGCATCAGCAGGCGGACTCTCAACCACTGTGCCACCAGGGAAGCCCGGCTCGCGGGCTTTAGAGTGCAAGCTCAGTAGTTGTGGCGCACAGGGCTTAGTTGCTCTGCGGCATGTGGGAACTTCCTGGATCAGGGCTCAAACACGTGTCCGCTGCACTGGCAGGCGGATTCTTTTCTTTTCTTTTTTTTTTAACACCTTTATTGGAGTATAATTGCTCTACAATGGTGTGTTAGTTTCTGCTTTATAACAGTGAATCAGCCATACATATACATATATCCGCATATATCTTCCCTCTTGTGTCTCCCTCCCACCCTCCCTATCCCACTCCTCTAGGTGGTCACAAAGCACCAAGCTGATCTTCCTGTGCTATGTGGCTGCTTCCCACTAGCTATCGATTTTACATTTGGTAGTGTATATATGTCCATGCCACTCTCTCACTTCGTCCTAGCTTACGCTTCCCCCTCCCTGTGTCCTCAAGTCCATTCTCTATGTCTGTGTCTTTATTCCTGTACTGCCCCTAGGTTCATCAGAATCTTTTTTTTTTTTTAGATTCCATATATATGTGTTAGCATACGGTATTTATTTTTCTCTTTCTGACTTCACTCTGTATGACAGACTCTAGGTCCATCCACCTCACTACAAATAACTCAATTTCGCTTCTTTTTATGGCTGAATACTATTCCATTGTATATATGTGCCACATCTTCTTTATCCATTCTTCTGTTGATGGACACTTAGGTTGCTTCCATGTCCTGGCTATTGTAAATAGAGCTGCAATGAATATTGTGGTACATGACTCTTTTTGAATTATGGTTTTCTCAAGGTATATGCCCAATAGTGGGATTGCTGGGTCGTATGGTAATTCTATTTTTAGTTTTTTAAGGAACCTCCATACTGTTCTCCATAGTGGCTGCATCAATTTACTTTCTCACCAACAGTGCAAGAGGGTTCCCTTTTCTCCACACCCTCTCCAGCATTTATTGTTTCTAGATTTTTTTTTTTTTTTTGTGGTATGTGGGCCTCTCACTGTTGTAGCCTTTCCCATTGTGGAGCACAGGCTCCAGACACACAGGCTCAGTGGCCATGGCTCATGGGCCCAGCTGCTCCACAGCATGTGGGATCTTCCCGGACCGGGGCACGAACCCGTGTCCCCTGCATCGGCAGGCAGACTCTCAACCACTGTGCCACCAGGGAAGCCCTGTTTGTAGATTTTTTGATGATGGCCATTCTGACCGGTGTGAGGTGATACCTCATTGTAGTTTTGATTTGCATTTCTCTAATGATTAGTGATGTTGAACATCCTTTTATGTGTTTGTTGGCAATCTGTATATCTTCTTTGGAGAAATGTCTATTTAGGTCTTCTGCCCATTTTTGGATTGGGTTATTTGTTTTTTTGATATTGAGCTGCATGAGCTGCTTGTAAATTTTGGAGATTAATACTTTGTCAGTTGCTTCACTGGCAAATATTTTCTCCCATTCTGAGGGTTGTCTTTTGGTCTTGTTTACAGTTTCCTTTGCTGTGCAAAAGCTTTTAAGCTTCATTAGGTCCCATTTGTTTATTTTTGTTTTTATTTCCATTTCTCTATGAGGTGGGTCAAAAAGGATCAGCAGGCGGATTCTTAACCACTTCACCACCAGGGAAGTCCCAACACCCTATTTTTGAACTTAATCTTCAGTTTTTACTATTTGCAATTAATTTTTATGGGTAGAATATCCTCTCTTATCTTTCTGAAGATAGAAATTATAGTTATTATAATGTCTTTACTTTCCCTATTGACTGGTTGTAGTTCTTCTATGTTATGTTTGATATCTTTTTATTATGGTGTTGATTTTTCTCAAATGTTTGGAGATTCTTGGTTACCATTATGTAATTCTTTTTCCTTTCCTTTTCTCCCCCCCCCCCTTTTTTGCTTCTTTTAATTAAACAAGTCTTTTCTGTCATTTATGGAATTTTAATTAGGGAGGAGGTCAAATGGGGGTGCTTGGTCCTCCATCTGGGTCTGATCTGCATTTTTAGCAAAACAACTAAGTTTGGAAGGTTGATACAAACGACACTAGGGCTGAGAGATTTCTTAATGTAAATATATTTCAGCACAGTTAATGAAAACTTGGAGTGCTTACAAAGTTGGATATATTACATGTGTGACAAATTATATATAAACCAGATTTCATTTCCTGTTTTTTTTTTAATCAGCAAAGGAAAAATGGCAAGAAAACCAAATCTCCTATATTTTAGCTACACATTTTAAGGGATAATACATATTTAAACATTTTCAGCATTTGCTGCTAAAATGAATAAAACTTTACAATAAAATCCCCCCAAAGCATAAGTTCTAGCCAGCGATTAGCCCCTCATTCGAATGCTGACCAGGTTTTGCCTCAGAGGGCCTGCCGGCCTCAGGCTGCTGCTGTTAGCAACCACAGAGCCATTTCTCTCACTTGTCTCTCATCACTATGGAGATTCTCATTAAATAAAGTGAACAGTCCTAATCATGTGCACTGGCCCTTATTTGGCATTTTATCTGTGGCTGTCAGTTTCCACAAAACAACTGCCATCTAACCGATAAATACTTGTTGAATGCCTACTAGGTGCTTGGACTGAGAGACACAAAGATCAATAGGACAAAATGCTTTCCCTCAAGGGAAGAAAATGCAAAATGTGTAGATTGCATAGATCATCAGCAAGTGCAGCCCAACTTGACACATTTTTGTGGTTCCTGAATTTAAAAATGTTTTGTTTGTGTAGGTATAATCCTTTAAAAATAATGTTTAATTTTCAAATGAGAGGTACCTTACAGGGTTCAAAAATCAAAATGACATGAAAAGTTATCCCCATCCACTCTTTCCTCATGTTCCACCCCCTCTAGCTAACCATTTTTATTAGATTCTTGTTTCTACTTCTAATGTTTCTTTATGCATAATATATGGATACGTATTTTAATTTTCCCTTCCTAACAAGGGTGACATGCAATATACTTACCAAAATACCCTGCAGATCTTTTCATATCAGTCCACAGAGATCTCCCTTGTTGTCTTTCACAGCTCTTAGTAGTCCCCTTGGTGGATGTATCATAGTACATTAACCAGCCCCCTATTGAGGGCCACTTGGGATGTTTCCAATCTTTTGCAATTACAGCGAACACCCCAATGAATAATCTTGTGTCTGTCATTTGTATGTGTGCAGGGGTAATTGCAGAATTGTTTTCCAGAAGTGGGGTTGGTGCATTAAAACGTACTTGTGTCTATACTTTGGCAGATTTTGCCAGCTGTCCCTTCAGAGCTGTCCCTTTACATCTTCCCCTCTCCCAGCAATGTGTGACAGCACCTCTTTCTCCTGGATGAGAATATTTCTAATCCTTTCTTGTCATCTAGTACCAAATAATACCTTTTCCCCTTTTCTTTGCAGTGTTGTCTTTGTTCTCCAGTATTGCCCAGGTTTCTTTTAGCACAAGTTTCTTATAGCTGCTCATAAGTAGACAATGTGTTATATTTGCTTTGTGGTATGCCAGATGAGGAATTGTTGAACCCAGAATATTTAAGGGATGGTGTGGAATTCAGGGTGGCTGGGGTCCATGTTCAAGCTGCTGAGTAGTGAGAAGGAAGCTCAGGGACAGATTGTGGAGAACTTGGGCTGCCAGACACCAAAAGCTTTGGATTTTTCCTGCAGGCAACAGGCAGTCACTGAAGGTTTCACAGTAAGAGGGAGGAGATGGTTAGAGCCATGTCAACGCAGATTTTAATTCCAGTGGCCTCAGGATGGGGGAAGAGACTAAAGACCGCAATTCTTAATTCTTACATGTACCTGCTGTGGCTTGCTATGGTAAGAAATGTGTAATATTGCTATTTAGCAGTTGTCTGTTACATCACATGCAGGGGGTTCGGGGGAGAATTCATTAGTCAGGAGGGGTAATTTCTCTATTATGCTTTCTGACTGGAAGAGGCAAGGGGCCACTTTCCCACTTGGCCCCTCAAGGGTTGGCCTCATCATTGTGATTCAATGCATAATAATCGAAACACTGAGTCCCTTTAAGCTCACAGAGCAGCTGGCCTCTTTGAACCAGGATTTCTTATCCGCTATTCTTTTGATATTATTTCCCATCCTCCAGGGAGAGGCGGTCCTCCTGATGGGGCAATCCCTCGTTCCAGACATAAGAAGAGAGGGTGTCAGACCGGGGAAAAGAAGGCCAGCTTCCCAAGGTTTCGCTCAGCTGTTTTCTATCCACCGAGTGGCCTTGCCAAACACTGTCGCCTGCTCCGTGAGAGTGCGAGAAGCCGCGATGCTGTGTGCGGTTTCCATGGCAGTGGGCTGCGGAGGCCCGCGGGGACAAGCCAGGTGGCTGGCTCGTTCCGCTCAGAGCTGGCTCACCTGCTTTGCTGTTGGTAGCCGCCCTCTTCGCTCCTCTTATTTCCTGGAGCTTTAGAATTTCTTTTGTTACTCCTTTTATAAGTCTGGTCTCTGTGTGAGAGAACCTTAAAGTTCTGAGCTTATAAAAAGTGCGACTTTAAGCGATTGAATGGGAGGAATTCAGAATGCGAAGGTGGAAAAGTACCGGGAGATAGCACGTCTCTCTGAATGGAGGCTGAAACTCCGAGGTGAGGCCGGTTCTGAGGGCTGAACTTCCAACAAAGGGTGGCAGGAGGACGCATTCCACAGCGGAAAGACAGGGTCGCCCCCAAAGGGCCACGGGATTCTCTTCACAGATGTCATTGGCACGTGGGCTGTTAGAATTAAGAGTCTGGCCATCTTTGTTTCGTAGGATCTCTTCATTTAATTAACTTCAGGGAATTCCCTGGCGGTCCAGTGGTTAGGACCCCGTGCTTCCACTGCAGGGGGCCTGGGTTAGATCTCTGGTCAGGGAACTGGGATCCCGCAGGCCCTGCGGCAAGGCAAGGCAAGGCAAGGCAAGGCAAGGCAAAAAAAAAAAAAAATTAACTTCAGAAGACTGTATGTGTTGCAGCTACTTGCTGACAGAAATGTCAGTTCAAACATTGTCCATAATTTTACAGTGAGGACACATTATCACAGGATTACTAGGAACTCAGGGTCATGGAAGGGAAATGAAGGATCTCAAATGGAGAAGGATGTCAAAGTCAGGCCCTAGTTCCCCAACGCTTTTTCAGCAAGTGCTTCTGGTTTCTATGTCAGCAGGCTGCAGTTGCTATGTTTTCAGCCCTGTGGTGTCTGGGACCAGCCAGCTCTGCAGGCATGGGACCCTGTGGGCTCTGCCCAGCAAGGACACCAGGCTCAGGGCTCTGCCCTCGGGGTAAGTTCTGGTGGACCAGGCTTTATTTGATGAGTTAACGCTTAAAAGGATTCCATGATGGGGATGGAGACAAAGGCTTGAGGTAAGGGACAGGACTTTGGCTTGGGAAATGAAGATGGAGTGGGTTCCATCCAAAACAGTCATGGTGGCACAAACAGCAGGGGCCGCCAGGACATGGAGCAGAGCAAAGCTCCTCTCAACTGCTTAAGACCCTAAAGAAGTGGCCCTGAAGCCACATATTCTCCTTGGACATACTGAAGAATCACTGAACAGAGTGGAACATATTTTAGTATCAAGTGCCACTGGGAAACAAAATATTAAACTCATTTTAAGCCCGTATATGAGTCAAAGCAATTTATTTAGTTTTCATCAGGGACAAAATATTCTTCATCCTAAATCATCTGCAGTTAGGTCATGAACAGAGACAATGAAATTCCCTTTGGTAACCCCCTAAACTAATTAAACACATTTCTTTGGTTCTGTATCATGACCAGTAAAAGGAAAATGAGAGAAGGGAAGAGCGAGTAAATTAGTCCATTTGATGACTCCTTGGGTAGACATTTTTTGAGCACTTACTGTGGTTCTTGGCTCTGAAGTAGGAACTGAGTGAAGCCAGCCCAAGCCCTCACCACCAGGGACTGAGTTTGCTGGGGATTCAGGGAAATAAGCAACCAGCCAGGTGATAGCCCAAGGCCTGACAACTTGGGCTTAGACCCGTGGAGCAGTTGAGGAGGTGGGAAAGTTGAAGAAAAGGTGCAGCGGTGAGAGAGGGAGGCCCATTCCAGGCACGGAACTGAAGCGGGCAGTGGCTGAAGTAGGAGGTGTGGTGAGAGATGGGCAGAGCTCACTGGCTTAGGGGTGTGGACTCCATGCTGTGCAAGAGAGGTGTCTTTAAACAGGGAAAGTGGGTTTCTCAGAGGCCACTGTTGGCTGGTGGGTGGATGGGGAGGGTGAAGCTGTCATGCGGGCAGGGAGTCCAGTGAGATGGCTACTGCCAGAGCCAGAGGGAAAAGAGGTTGGGGTAGGGGTGGAGGGGTGGGCACAAATTCGAGATAACCACACTCCCTCACCTGCTCCCTCTGCTCGGCTGACTGGGTATATGAGGGGTGGGAGGGAGGAGTTAGGTCACACCCCAGGGCTTCTGACTTGGGGAGCTGCCAGGCAGGCCATGCAGTCCATCAGGATAGGACCGTGGGAGGGCACCTGGGTGGGAGCAGTGGTGGGGCAGAGGGAGCGAGAATAATGAGTTTGAGTTTAATTAATGGTATTAAGCAGTGTATCATTCAGGGTTCTGCCAGAGAAACAGAATCAGCAAGATATTAAAGAGAGAGAGAGAGAGAGGTCGATTTATTGCAAGGCTTACATGTAGAGTTGCCTAGGCAAGTCTGAAATCTGTAGGGCAGGCTGTGAGGAATGGCAGGCTGCAACCATCAGGGAGGAGCTGACACTGCATCCACAGGCAGAATTTCTTCCTCGGGGAAACTTCAGTTTTACTCTAAAAACTTTCATCCAATTGGATGAGGCCCATCCAGGTTATCAAGGATAATCCCCTTTACTTAAAGTCACTTGATTGTAGAAGTGAATCATAACTGCAAAATATTTTCACAGCAATATCTCAATTAGTGTTGGGTTGAATAACTGGATACTACAGCTTAGCCAAGTTGATACATAACACTAACCTTCATAGATGGTTCTTTCACAGAATCGTGAAATATTCAAGTAGTAGGGAATGAGTAAAGTAAAAAGGGTGTTCCCCCCATCCCAAACTCCTGGACCTTCTCCCCAGAGGAAACCACAGTTAAAAGTTCCTGTATGTCCATCTACAGATGGGAGAGGGACCTGGGCAGAAAATAGAGGTCTTAAGCATTTGGGTAGGATGTGAAGCCATAGGACTGGGTAGGAGCACCTAAGGAGAGTGTGAAAGTCATGGACACAGGAAGAGAAGGGCAGACTCTGAGGATAGCACAGGTGGAGACTTGACAGGCAGGGGACCAAGAGAGGGGGCATAATGCAGCAGAATTCCAATCAGCTTGTGCATGGCGAGCAAGTCCAGAGCAAGTACCCAAGAAACCAGGCTGGGTGGGCAGCAGAAGGACAGACAGAAGACCCCCTGGGAGGATGGTGTTATTTGTCTCTGGTCTGGCTGGTAAAGTGGGAGGAAACACCTCACCCTAGCCTACCCTTGCAGTGGGGGCCCTGCTAAGAACAGACCCAGGTGTGTTGAAGGAGGAGAGGGTCAAATCTTCCTTTCTGTGCTGCTGAGGGCAGAGACCAAGGGTCCTTGGTGTTTTGCTTAAGGTTCCCCTTAGTGAGTTCATAGTTGAGTAGAGGTTGTCCTGGAGCCTCATTTGGGGTTTTGTATGGGAATTTGAGGATAAGAGACTGATACTGTGGGAGAAGAAGAGAGTAGACCCAGACCATGGCAAGAGGAGGTGTAAGGAGGATAGATGGCCAGTGAGCTCTGCTCAGAGGGGCTTTTGCAGACAATGCAATTTTGATGCTGCATCCTGTTGTATACAACAGTGGCTCCCCCATTACTCCACCCTCCCCCATTACTCCAAAAGCTGGAGGGGCAGGTTAGCACAGACTAACAAAACATTTACTGAGTGTGCATTGAGGTCTGGGCACTGTGCTGGGCCCTGTGAGTTTCAGTGATCCTTAGAGGTTACCTGGTTCCTTTCCTGAAGAAAGGTCTTTTCTAGCCTCCCATCACATGGGAGCCCAGAGATGGCAGCCACTGGCTTACATGCAGGTCCATTGTTGTCTCAGAGGGGTTCAAGTAGGAGGGACATTTTCTCCTAGTGATCAGCCTGTTTCCTGGGCCTGGAATTGCCTGTTCTTCTGAGCCCAGAGGAATAAGTCCCTTGTAGCTTCTTATGGACACAGCTCTCTGGTATGCCATCCTCTCTTTCCCAGGCCTTCTTTCTTGGTCCCCTTGACTGCTCTGAAGACAGGTTTCAGCTTCTCACTGTCTTGGGCACACTTATCTTGTAGTCCTTATGTTGTATGATAAAGAATTTGTCTGGTTTTTGTCTTGGGTTTCTGGGATGAAGCTTCTAAACTCTTGAAATTTTCCAAATGACAGGAGAGTCTTTGTTATTAATGGTGGCCCTTGAACCACACCTGAGTTTAGGCTAATAAGATGACTCAGGGGACTTCCCTGGTGGCACAGTGGTTAAGAATCTGCCTGCCAATGCAGGGGACATGGGTTTGAGCCTTGGTCCAGGAAGATCCCACATGCCACGGAACAACTAAGCTCATGTGCCACCACTACTGAGCCCATGCTCTGCAACTACTGAAGCCTGCGCACCTAGGGCCTGTGCTCTGCAACAAGAGAAGCCACCACAATGAGAAGCCTGGGCACTGCAATGAAGAGTAGCCCCTGCTTGCCGCAACTAGAGAAAGCCCACATGCAGCAACGAAGACCCAATGCAGTCAAAATAAAAAACAGACAAACAAACAAAAACTTAAAAAAAAAAAAAGATGACTCAGGATGGGCTGGTCAGGCCAGGAAGACCATGGGATTGGGGCTTTGAGCCATGGGATATTAGCCCAAACTCCCAACCTCTGGGGATGGAAGAGGGGCTGGAGGCTGAGGTTAATCATATGGCAAATGATTCAGTCAACCATCCCTATGTAATGAAACCCCAGTAAAAACTCTGGACACTGAGGTTCAGGTGAACTTCCTGGTTGGTGAACACCTTGATGTGACAGGAGGGTGATGTGTCCTGATTCCAGGGGGAAGACTATGGAAGCTCTGCATTTGAGCCTCTCCCAGACCTTGTTTTATGTGTCTCTTCATCTGGCTGATCCTGATTTGTATCCTTTATAATAAAACTATAAGTCTAGTGCTTTCCTGAGATCTGAGTCATTCTAGTAATTGACTGAAACTGAGGGGCTCATGAGAACCCCCAAATTTGTATCCAGCTTGTGTCTGAAGTAAGGAAAGGCTTGTGGAATCTGATGCTAGCTCTTGGTGGTTAGCATCAGAACCTAACTGAAGTATTGTACTCTGGCTCAATAATCCCAGTAAAAATGTGGCATTGAGCGTGCAAGGGGACAGTAGCCTCTGTTCCTTGGTGTGGGAGCCATGTTAGTGTAACCTAGGGTACCCCCAATACCATGGGCTAGGACAGCCCCCTGTTCCCTCTCACATGAGCTGTGGTCGAGACTGAGTTATTTGGTGATAAACTCCTTGGAACACCTGCAGGGGCTCAGGCAGGAGTTTGGCAGCAGCGTAATTCCAGACCTTCACACTTCTTTTTTGGGGGGGGCTCACTTTAGATTTATTTATTTATTTTGAGCTGTTCAGAACATTTATTACTCCAGAAATGATTTCTTTTATGAGTATACACTTAGTGGACTTTTAAAATTAAAAAAAAAAAAAGAAAAAACCTTGATTTGCCATAAATAAATGAGAGGTTATAGGGAATTCTCTGGTGGTCCAGAGATTAGGACGTGGCGCTTTCACTGCGGGGCCCAGGTTTTTTGTTTTTTTATATTGCAGATTCTTATTAGTCATCAATTTTATACACATCAGTGTATACATGTCAATCCCAATCGCTCAATTCAGCACATGACCATCCTCACCCCACCATGGTTTTCCCCACTTGGTGTCCATACATTTGTTCTCTACATCTGTGTCTCAACTTCTGCCCTGCAAACTGGTTCATCTGTACCATTTTTCTAGGCTCCACAAACATGCGTTAATATACGATATTTGTTTTTCTCTTTCTGACTTACTTCACTCTGTATGACAGTCTCTAGATCCATCCACGTCTCAACAGATGACTCAATTTCGTTGTTTTTTATGGCTGAGTAATGTTCCATTGTATATACGTACCACATCTTCTTTATCCATTCGTCTGTCTATGGGCATTTAGGTTGCTTCCATAACCTGGCTATTGTAAATAGTGCTGCAATGAACATCGGGGTGCATGTGTCTTTTTGAATTATGGTTTTCTCTGGGTATATGCCCAGTAGTGGGATTGCTGGATCATATGGTAATTCTATTTTTAGTTTTTTAAGGAATTTCCATACTGTTCTCCATAGTGGCTGTATCAATTTACATTCCCACCAATAGTGCAAGAGGGTTCCCTTTTCTCCACACCCTCTCCAGCATTTGTTGTTTGTAGATTTTCTGATGATGCCCACTCTAACTGGTGTGAGGTGATACCTCATTATAGTTTTGATTTGCATTTCTCTCATGATTAGTGATGTTGAGCATTCTTTCATGTGTTTG
Source organism: Pseudorca crassidens (assembly GCF_039906515.1). Lineage (NCBI taxonomy): Eukaryota > Metazoa > Chordata > Mammalia > Artiodactyla > Delphinidae > Pseudorca > Pseudorca crassidens. Next base: position 137,322,548 of record NC_090298.1, on the reverse strand, counting down.
TTGGCAATCTGTATAACTTCTTTGGAGAAATGTCTACTTAGGTCTTCTGCCCATTTTTGGATTGGGTTGTTTGTTTCTTTAATATTGAGCTGCTTGAGCTGTTTATATATTTTGGAGACTAATCCTTTGTCTATTCATTCGTTTGTGAATATTTTCTCCCATTCTGAGGGTTCAGACCTTCACACTTTTTGTCCTAAAAACCATGCAGAACAGTGGAGACCCTGAACTTTCCCCCATCCCCCAATAACAAAACAAAGCTCCACCTTTGGTGAATCTAGGAGACAGAGTGAGGTAGGAGATAGATGTGCCCCTGGGCCAGACAGCTGGTGTTTGTCAGGTGGAGTAAAACTGAAGCTTTGTTCTCACCCAGACACTTCAAGGACAAAGCTAGTGGCAGAAGCTGAGCTCTGCTAAAGTAAAGAGATAAGGTGCCCACCCCTGAGGTCAAGGAAAACTTCCCTGTCTGCACATGTGCAGGAAGGCTCCTTGGGGATCAGAAAAGGAGGTGGCGCCACCCCATAATATGTATGGACATACACCCATAGGCCTCTGCAGTGGGATCCATCTTAGGAAAGAGTTGTGCAGGCATCTTGGGGAGGGTCCTAAGACTAGTCAGGTGTGAAAAAAAGAAACAAGATAATTGGCCAAATGTAAAAAAAGACCCAGAAGAACTGTCCTATATAAGTGATTTAAATCACCTCTTCATGCACTCCTCATTCAGGACGCTTGCACTCCTCTCTGGGTGTGTATTTCTGCTTTAAATAAACAAACTGTTTCTCTGTGTGCTCTCCCATCTGTTGTGCTCTGTCTCTAACAATAAACTTTTTACCTGTTTTGAAGTTTTTGCCTCCTTGAAACATTTTTGCTTTCAAATGGAGTAAGAATCAGGGAACTTTGCTTCTAGCCTCTAGTCCCTGGTGGACTGGCAGCTAGGTTCAATCCCTGAACAGGGAAGTAAGATCCTTCTTCAAGACTACTGTCCCTCCAAGAACAAGAAGAAAGCTCCAAGCCTCAAATTGCATTTAACTGTGGCCAAAATCTCTCACAGTGGAGCACTAGGACTGGCAGAGAAGCAGGGGGAGTGGGGAAGAGTCTAATGAGCAGTCCTAGAAAGAGAAGGCCTCACCCTGAGGAGAAGCTGCCGTGATAAAGATTGAAAATCACCTGGAGGAGGTTGAGAGAAGATGTGGATGGGCCTGGAGGAGGCCCAGATGTGGCCAACCTAGGGATAACTGCTTTGGAAAAAGAGTAGATCTCTGGAAGGCAGGCTCAGTGTCCCTTGGAAACAGCAGCTGCTGGTGAAAGAATTGAAGGAGCTCAGAGGCTGGGAAGGCACCCTTCCTTAGGATGGTTTGCTCTCCTTTTTCCAGTGTCTTAATGTAAACCATTAGGTTACTGATTTTAGATCTTTCTTCTTTCTTAATACAGACAGTAATAGCTATAAATTTCCCTCTAGGCCCGCTTTAGCTGCATACCATAAGTTGTGGTATGTTGTGTCTTCATTTTTATTCATCTCAAAGTACTTTCTGATTTTACTTTCAATTCCTTCTTTGACCCACTGGTTATCTGGGAGTGTGTTGCTTAGTTGTATTTGTGAGCTTGGGGGAGCCCTTCTAGTCTGGTGGCCTGGCTCTGCAGAGATATAGGTGAAAGAAACTGTCCTTGGTAGTCACAGAGGAGGGAGCCCTGGAGCCATGTCCCCCAATCCCACTAACACCCAGGACTCCCCTGATAATAGCTACTCTAAGAAAATAGAACTCACCTAAATATCAGCAACATAATAGGTATTGCAGCACATTCATAAGAATACCGTAAGAAAAATCCTGAAAAGGGACAACAGAATTATTCTGCAGATGAAGAAAATACATCAGAAAAAATGCTGCTAAAAGAGGGGGAAAATTGTACCCTGACCGTACAACATACGTTAATAATAATAACAATACCTCAATGAAGTATTTGCAGCTTTGAAGAAAGACAGCAAAGCAGAAATTTAAGACCTTAGGAAAGAAAAAGCCAAACAAGAGGAGGAGATGGGCCGATAGTCAGTGGACATTAGGGCCGTGTAGAAGTTAGGAGAGAAGCAGAAGAAAATACAAAATCACAAATGAACACAAAATTTAAAGGAGCTCAAAGGAGAATAGAGCAGAAAGCATGATAAGACATATAGAGGTTATCAATGAGGAAAGAACTTGAAACAGAAATAAAGTGATAAAACAGATTAGAGAATCAGTACAAATTGTGAAAGACTTTGAAATGGGCCAAAAGAATTATTGGGCATCTTCAATGGAAAACTATGCTTTGGAGTGGGATAGAAAACTAAGCACTACCTTCTGGATTATTCCCGCATGTGTCTGCGCCTTTCATTGTCTTTGTGCTATTTTATAATTTTGTAAATTAAAGATAACCAATAGCAATGCAAATGATTTTAATCTGTACATATGCAAATTAATTCTTTATGATGGAAGAACAATTGACCCCCCATTTTTGTAGGCAGAATAATGCCCCCCCCAAATGTTCATGTCCTAATCCTTGTAACCTGTGAATGTGTTACTTTCCATGGCCTAAGTGGTTTTGCAGATGTGATAAGTTAATGATCTTGAGATGAGGAGAGTCTCCTGAATTATCCAGGAGGGCCCAATGTAATCATAAGGGTCGTTTTGACTGGTCAGTGTTAGAGAAGGAGAAGTGTTAGAGAAGGCTACAGGCCTGAGCCAAAGAATGAAGGAAACCTGCCTAAGCTGGAAAAGGCAGAAATAGATTCTCCCCTAGAGCCTCCAGAGGGAAACAGACCTGTCCACCCATTTTAGACTTCTTGACCTCTGGAATTGTAAGATAATAAATTTGTTGTTTAAGCCAGTAAATTTGTGATAGCAGCAGTAAGAAACTAATACATACACCCCTAAAAAGGTCAATTTTATATCTATTTGTAGATTCATTTCAGGCTTTATGTATGTCTCTGTCCTTTGAATTCTCCTTTAAATTGGTTGCAACATCTTACTGATTTTATCATTAATCAATGAGTTAAATTAAATATTTTAATGTATTTATTTTATATTTTTATGAATTCATGATTTCAGTCTTTTAAAAAAGTTATTTTTGACAATGTTGCCAAGACCATTCAATTGGGGAAAGGGCAGTCTTTTCAGTAGTGTTGTGAAATGGTGTTGGGAAAATTGGATATCAACATGAAAAAGAATGAACTCTACCCTTATCTAACATATGCAAAATTTAAGTCAAAATGGATAAAAGACCTAAATGTAAGAACTAAAACTATAAAACTCTTATTTATTTTTTTGGCTGTGTGGTTTGTGGGATCTCAGTTCCCCAACCAGGAATTGAACCTGGGTCACAACAGTGAAAGCACAGAATCCTAACCACTAGACCACCAGGGAACTCCCAACTATAAAACTCTTAGATGAAAACATAGGGGAAATTTTCATGACATTGTATTTGGTAATGATTTCTTGGATATGAGACCAAAGGGACAGGCAACAAAAGAAAAAAATGGACAAATTAGATTTCATCAGAATTAAAAATTTTATGCATCAAAGGATACCACCAACAAAGTAAAAAAGTAATGGGATGGGAAAAAATATTTGCAAGCACCAGTTTGATAAAAGACTGATATCCAGAACGTATGGAGAACTCCTAAAATTCAATAACAAACCCCCCAAACAACCCAATTCAAAAATAAGCAAAAGACTTGAATAGACATTTATCCAAAGAAGATATATAAATGACCAGTAAGCACATGGAAAGATGCTTAATATCAGTAATCATAAGGGAAATGCAAATAAAAATCACAATGAGATATCACTTTACACCTATTAGAATGGCTATGATCGAAAAAACAGAAAATAAGTGTTAGTATGGACATGGAGAAAATGCAACCCTTGTACATTGCCGGTCGGAATGTAAAATACATTTGGCGATATTAAAACAGTCTTCCAGTCTGCTTCTGGAAAGATGGAGTAGATATAATTTTCCCTATTCCTCCTGCTAAGTGCAACTAAAACTCCTGGAAGTTATTTATAAAACAGATGTAAGAAGACTCTGAAAGGTAGAGAGATAAAAGCAGACTGACTAAAAGACTCAACAAAGCCTGCTCTCTGTGGCCAAAGGACTAGAAAGAGACAGCCTAGCAAGACAGAAAACTTTTAGACAATAACCACTTTACTTCAGCCAAACTCCACAGAAAAAAAATGATGGCCTCACCCCCATCTCCATCGTTAAAGGCTGTGAAGAAAGCCTAGACTTCATTCTTGCCAAGCTGTAATGAGATAGCTCAATCTATGCCCCCATCAGAAGCTTGGTGGCAGAGAAGTCCAAGTGAGGAGCCAGGACTTGTATCCTTGTTGGGTGAAAACAAAGCATTACCACCCCAACACCCTGCTTGTCAGTGGAGACCACATGGGGAGCCTGGACTTCCACCTCCATTTCACCTTTGCCTCCTTGTTGGGGTGTTGTCAGAGGAGGCCTGAGGGAGGGTCAGGAATTTAACAATTGCTCAGCAGTAATGAGGCCGCCTCCTCAAGGGGATCAGATGTGGGTTGCGGTAATAAGGTATTCCTTGCCCTCCTGGCAGGGTGGTTCATTGGAGGCTTAGTAAGGAGCTTGAACTCCCATCCCTGCCCAGCAATAACAAGGAGCCCCTTCTCCAACCTGGATGTCAATGGAGGCTGAGTGGAGAACCTGAACTTTTACCCCACTTGGTATTAATAAGGCAGCATTCCTTTCCCCACTGGAGTAGTGTCAGAGGCAATTGGCTAAAATACAATATTTAAGTAAGATCCAGAGCCCTATAGCATAATCACCAAAACATCCAAGTTTCAACAGAAAATCATTCATCACACCAAGAAACAATAAGATCTCAACACGAGTGAGAAAAGACAATCAACAGACACCAACACCAAGATGACATGGATGTTAGAATTATCTGACAAGAAATTTAAAGCAGCCTTCATAAAAATGCTGCAGTGTGCAAATTATGAATATGCTTGAAACAAATGAGAAAATAGGAAGCCTCAGCAGAGAAATAGAAGATATAAAGGAGAACTAAATGCGAAATTTTATAACTAAAATGTACAATAACAGCAACAACAAAAACCTCAATGGATGGGTTTAATAGCAGATTGGAGATGATAGGGGAAAGAATCAATTAAATCAATTAACTTAAAGATAGAATGATATGGTGCTCGCTTCAGCAACACACATACTAAAATTGGAATGATACAGGGAAGATTAGCATGGCCCCTGTGCAAGGATGACGTGCAAATTCATGAAGTGCTCCATATTAAAAAAGAAAGATAGAATGATATATATTACCCAATTGAAATAACAGAGAGAAAATACAGAGCGATAAAAAAGAACAGAGCTTCAGGGACATGTGGGTCTATAACAAAGATCTAACATTTATGTCATCAGGGTCCCAGGAGAGGAGAAGGCATGGGACTGAAAAGTATTTGAAGAAATAATGGCTGAAAAATCCCCAAACTTGGTAAAAAACATACATCTAGATGTAAGAAACAACTCTAAATAAGATAAATCTGAAGAAAGCCATGTCAATACGCAACAGAGTCAAACATCCGAAAAATAAAGACAAATAAAAAATCTTGAAAGCAGCTAGAGAGAAACAATATATTACCTGTGGAGAAAAACAATTCAAATTACAGCAGATTTCTCACCAGAAACCACGGAGACTAGAAGAAAGTGGTACAATATTTTTCAAGAGCTGAAAAAAAATGGCTGTCAACCCAGAATTCTGTCAACCCGATGAAAATATGCTTCAGGAATAGAAGGATAATCAAGATATTCTCAGACGAAGGAAAACTAAGAGAATTTGTTGCCAGCAGACCTAACATAAAAGAATGGCTAAGGAAGTTCCCCAAACAGAAAGAAAATGAAAAATGGTGGAATCTTGGAACATCAAAAAAGAAGAACAATGGAAAGAGCAAAAATATAGATAAATACAATAGACTTTCCTTCTTGATTTTTCCAAATTAGTTTTGATGGTTGAAGTAAAAATTATAACACTGTCTAATGTGGGTCTCAATATATATAGAGGTAACATTTAAGACAACTATAAATAGTAGAGGGTAAAGGGACTTTAAAGGAGGTAAGGTTTCTTTCACTCAAACTGGTAAAATAGCAATACCATTAGACTGTGATAAATTATGTATGTATAATGTAATACTTACAACAACCACCAAAGGGCTCTACAAAAAGATACATTCAAAAACATCAGAGGGCTTCCCTGGTGGTGCAGTGGTTGGGAGTCCGCCTGCCGATGCAGGGGACACGGGTTCGTGCCCTGGTCTGGGGGGATCCCGCGTGCCGTGGAGCGGCTGGGCCCGTGAGCCATGGCCGCTGAGCCTGCGCGTCCAAAAAAAAAAAAGAAAAGAGGGAAAGTCTCAGATCAATAGTCTAAGTTTTCACTCAAGAACTTAGAAAAAGAACCCAAAGCAAGCAGAATGAAGGAAATAATAGAGATAAGATCTGAAATTAGTGAAACTGAAAAGAAAAAAACAACAGAGGAAATCAATTAACAAAAAGCTAGTTCTTTGAAATGATCAATAAAATTGACAAAGCACTGGCAAGGCTGACAAAGAAAAAAGAGAGATGACACATATTACTAATATCAGGAATAAAACAGACCCTGTGGACATTGAAAGAATGAAAGGGGAATACTATGAACAACTGTAAATACATACATTTGACAATTTACATGAAATGGACCACTTCCTTGAAAACACAAATTCCATACTCACCCAATATTAAATAGTTAATTGAATTAGCTCTATCACTATTAACAAAATTTAGTTCATAATTAAAAAACTACCCCAAAGGGAATCTCTAGGACCATGATTTCACTCCTGAATTCTTTCAAACATTTAAAGAAGAATTAACACCGATTTTACACAATCTGTTCCAGAAAACAGAGGAGGAAAGAATACTTCCCAACTCATTTAATGAAGTCAGTATTACCCTGCTAACAAAAACGAAGACAATGCGAAAAAAAAATAGAAAAGAAAAAAAAAGAAAATGAAAAAGAAAAACCTACAGACTAGTGTATATATCCTTCATGCATATAGACAGTATGTATATATCCCTCATGCATATAGATGCAAAAATTCTTTTTTCTCTGCTAATTTAGTTTTATTTTACAATTTCAGTTTTATTGAGGTATAACTGACATATAGAATTGTAAGATATTTCAAAAATTCTTAACAAAATATTAGCAAAGAGATTTCAGCAATTTATAAAAACAATTATACACCATGATCATATAAAGTTTGTTCTAAGGATGCAAGGTTGTTTCAACATTCCAAAATCAATTAGTGTAATCTGCTATATCAACAAAATCACAAGATTGTATCAATTGATATAGAAAAGCATTTGACACATTTCAACATCTATTCATGATAAAAACTCCTAGGTAACTAGGAATAGAGGAGAACTTCTTCAACTTGAAAGAGAACATTTACAAAAAACCTGTAGCTAACATCGTACTTAGTGGTGAAAGATTAGATCCTTTCCCCTTAAGATCAGGAACAAGGCAAAGATGTCTGCTCTCACTGCTGCTATTCAACATAGTACCAGCAGTTCTAGCTACTAAGTGAAAAAGCAAGGTGCAAGATAGTGTGTAAATTATGTTATCTTTCTGTAAGGAAAGTATGGAAAACAGGAATAAATATATTTGCATTTCCTTATGTTTGCATAAAGAAATATAGAAAACTAATGAAATGATTACCTATAAAGAGGGTGTGGGAGTTAGAATTCTCTGTATATTTTTATACTTATTTTATACCACTTAATGTTCTTTTGACTTTTGAACCAATGTAAACATTCAACATATTAAAAGCCAGTTCAGGTGGTAGGGAGGGAGTGGGAATGGGGAATGACTATTGATGTGAATGGGGTTTCTCTTAATGATATTGAAAATGTTCTAAAATTAGATGGTGGAGATGGTTGCACAACTCTGTGAATATGCTAAAACCACAGAACTCTACACTTTAAATGGTGAATTTTATGGTATATGAAATGTATCCTGATAAAGTTGGAAAAAAAGGGCACACATGCACACCAAAAATTTCAGAAATGAAGAGGAGATAGATTCAAGATAAAGCAAAGACAATAGGAAAATAACATGGAAGATTTGATGCCCTTAAATCCAGAACTTTCTAAAAACATCTAGAAAATACAATTAAACAGCACTGGCTCAAGGAGGAAGAAAAAAACCCTAATAATATTTAAAGAAACTAAATTATTAGTAAACAATACTTTGTAAATGAAACAACAGACTGAGGTAAGTTTAATAAAACTTTTAAGGAGAAGATCATTTCAGGGTTATATAGAATCTGGAAAAAAATACTCTCCAATTCAAATTTTAATACTAAAATAACCGAGATACTAAAACTAGACAAAATTAGAAGAAAAGTAAATCATAGGCCAATCTACTCCTGAACATGGGTGCAAAACCCTTCTAAGTAAAATATCAGCAAACTGAATCAAAGCAATATATATATTAATATAAGCATGTCAAGGTTGTAATATTCCAGAAACTCAATGTTGAGTTAGAAAGTCTACTAGTGAATTCAACACATTAATAGGCTGAGGGAGAAAAATAGCAAATGATATTCTCAATACATGCACACAAAGAATTTGATAAAATTCAAAAGCTGCTCATGATTAAAAAGAAACAAAACCCTGGGCTTCCCTGGTTGCGCGGTGGTTAAGAATCCACCTGCCAATGCAGGGGACACAGGTTTGAGCCCTGGTCCAGGGAGATCCCACATGACACAGAGCAACTAAGCCCATGTACCACAACTACTGAGCCTGAGCTCTAGAGCCCGTGAGCCACAACTACTGAAGCCCATGTGCCTAGGGCCTGTGCTCCGCAACAGGAGAGGCCGTGGTGGTGAGGGGCCCGTGCACCACAGCGAGGGGTAGCCCCCACTCGGCAACTAGAGGAAGCCCATGCACAGCAGCGAAGACCCAACACAGCCAAAAATAAATAAATAGATTAAAAAAAAAAAACCCTAATGAACTTTTGGCAAATTAGAAATAGAAGAAGCTATATACTATATGGCAAACATTACACTCCAGGGTGAAATGCTAGAGGTAGTTCTTAGCCAATCAGGAATAAGATTGGATACCCAGTGTGCTCTTTCCATCTGGTATTGTCCTATAGGTCCCAGACAGTGCAGACAAAGAAGAAAAAGAAATTCAACATAAAGGATTAGAAAAAGGAAACCAAATAGTAATTATTGTCTGATGATATGCTTGTATAAATAGACCCCCTCCCTCCATTTAGAGACAGAAGACTGGAATTTATAAGGTAGTTTAGCAAGCTGCTGGATATATAATCAATAAACAAAAATCAATTGTCTTTGTATATACTCCAAAATCAATGAAAATAAATAAATCTACTAAGGCAACAAAAATATGGGGTGGTTAACAATAAAGTCACAAATATTTTGCAAGGGACTTTTAAATGTCACAGTTCCAACAGCCTTGGGTCCAACCCAGGCATGGCAATGGAGGAGAGAAAAGGTGGAGTCTGGGGCTGTCACCGCAGGCACAGTCTTCTGCTGTGGGATTTTCTGGTACCAGCCTCCAAGATAGAGTCAGAATGTCTTGAGTTAAAGAGAATATTAAGTAGAGCAGCGGTCCCCAACATTTTTGGCACCAGGAGCCAGTTTTGTGGAAGACAATTTTTCCACGGACCTGGTGGCGGGGGGATATGATGGTTCAGGCGGTAATGCGAGTGATGGAGAGCGGCAGATGAAGCTTCGCTTACTCGCCCACCGCTCACCTCCTGCTGCGCAGCCGGTTTCTAACAGGCTGCGGACCGGTATGGGGGTTGGGGATCCCTGAAATAGAGGACGTAGGAATCTGCCCAGCAGCGACTATCCTAAAAGCTGGACCACTTCATCCTGCTTTCCCCTAGTTGCAGCTGGTGGCGTTGACCCAGCAGGGGCATCTCCAATCCCACCTAGACCACTCACCCTCACCAGATGTGCCTGCCGGGCCCAAGGGGAACAAAGGGCTTTGGCGGCCGGCCTGGTATGTTCCAGCCTCAAGCTTCCATACATATTTTTAAGATAAATTTAATTTTGTGAATAGGTAATACATTTGTATTGTTAACCAAACCAAACCAAACCAAAAAACCTTGGTGATGGGTTACAGATGGGACACAGAGCTTGGAGCAGGAAGCAGCTTATTTGGAGTGAGCATCACTGGCTGTCTCAGGGCTGCTGTCCCAGCATCCCTTTCCTTTGAAGCTATCTTCTGCCTCATTCTCTCACTCTTCCCTTTATCCTTTGACTCTGTCTCCTGTAAAAACTGCATTCTCTGGCAACCTCCTAGAGGAAGGAAGAACAAAGACAGCGTTTCCTTAAACTGCTCTTCCACCTGAGAAGACAGCCCAGCTCCTCCTGTTCCCTGGGCCTGATGTGACCAAGAGGCAGGTGATGGGTCTAGCTAACCTCCAGGGCAGATTTCTCCTTGTGTTCCTGACCCCAGTCCCACCCCGTGAGCCATTATTGCCTTCCCTACATGGGGGGACAGGCAATGGCTGACCGTGGGAGCACGACTAGTCCATCAGGGTTGTCTACACCAGAGATGTGGGGGACTTGGAGAATGGAGGTAGTTGATCTTCTTTGGTTGCTGGGGTGCAGGTGAGGGAAGCCACCATGAGGGGTGTAGTCCTGTTTTAGGGGCAGATTGGGAGGGGCATTATGGTCCAACAGCAGCACTGCAAAGGCATGAAGGCAAAATGTGCTTGGGGCCCACATCTCAGACAGGGTTCAAAGCCTTCCTGGTCAGGAATGCACTGCCTGGCTGGCACAGACAGAAGAGGACTACTGCACTCACAGTGTTTCCTTTCCACGTGTGCTCCCTCCTGGGGACCTGGGAGGGACTGGGGAGGAGGCCTGTGTGTGTGGCTGAAAGGCCAGGGTCCCAGGATAAGGAGAGCCTGAGAGCAGAGATCTGGCAGAAAGTGAGGAGCCTCCTCCCCCCAGTCACTTGGATCCTGTTTGGGACCCTGGGCAGAGGTGGCAGCTAGTTGTCACCGTGGTCTTGGGACTGAGCCTGGAGCAGGGCTGGGGGCTCTGCTCACCCAGTCCCCTGACCTTGTGTGGCTCAGTGAGTTTCTGAACTATATGCCAACTGCCCATTAAAAGCACCCCAAATTGTCCGGAGCAAGAAGGTGGTATGTTGTGATAATAGCCTCAAATTTCTGGAGTGGGCAGTGGCCTTGGGTTGTTGGCCTTGTCATTCCAAGGACAGGGAGAGGGGTTGTTCCTCTGGGTAGTGATGGATTAATGACAAACCTTAGGAGTCTGGGTGTCTTTGCCCTTTAAATCAAGCCCCAACATAGAATTTAGCATTTTCATTCTGATTGGAATTTAGGGCTTATTATTGCCACTAGAACCATCCCAGAGAGTGTGGCTTAAATGTCAAGATATATTTTTCAGGTGCATAAGACACCAAAGATCACAGCTGTCTGGAAGAGTGAATTTTAATTAGCAAAGGGATCCCATAAAATCTCACCAGCCCTGATGAAACAGCCATGCCAGGCTTTGTTCAGCCCCGGTATTTATTACATACTCAGATGGCTGGTGATAGTATCCAAAGGACCTCGGGACTGTGTTAGTGGGAACCGGTTTTAACTTTCAAACCTTATCTGTCAAGTCCCTTATGCCAAATACCTCTGGAGAAAGAAAGAGGGCTGCATAAAGGCACTCTATGAATACCTAATAGTGTAGTGTTGCCCCTAGGGTCTTCCATGCACTGTGCTTCCTTAGCAGTTAATTTATATGGTCTAGAAAGAATTTGTTCTTTGAGGGCTTGGGGAGCCACTCACATTTGGAAAGGAGCCCCGTTACTAGTTCTTACTTCATTTTCCCTCACACCTGCTTTCTCTACTCCCACTCTTTGAGTCCTCAGCACTGCCAGAGAAAGCCAAGGGTATCCCCTTCTTTGATGCCAGCAAAGACTCATCCAGTTCAGTGACAGTCCAGCCAGCCCTGCCCTGGTAGCTGGGTACTCAGAGATGAGTGGGGATGTCTTATGCTTTGAAGAACTCACAGTCTCCTGATGTGTAAGCAAGCCGACTGTGACACTGAGTGACAAGGTACCCTGGCTACAGTGTGACTGAGGTAGGCAGTGAACACAGAAGAAAACTGAGGAAGGTGTGTGAGTGTGTGTGTTGGGAAGGTGGTGAACTCACTAAGTAAGAGCTGGATTTTACAAGATGAATAAGAATTTACTAAGCAAAAGAGGGGATATTACTACCGACGTTACAGAAATAAAAAGATTATAAAGGAATATTATGAACAGCTATTCGTCAATAAATTAGATAACAGATGAAATGAACAAATTCTAGGAAGACGAAGTGCAAAAGCTGACTCAGGAGGAACTCGAAAATCTGAACAGACCTACAGCACATAAACAGATTGACAACAAAATCACAGGCAGCAAAAGGAAAAAGAGATAAGTTGTACTTTGTCAAGAACTTTTGCGTTGTGAAGGACACCATCAAACATGTAAAAATATTTGTATATACGATAGGGCCCTGTATTTAAAATATTGAAGAACTCTTACATTTTACTAAGAAAAGACAAATAACCCAATTAAAATGGGCAAATGGGGAATTCCCTGATGGTCCAGTGGTTAGGACTCCGCGCTTCCACTGCAAGGAGCACAGGTTTGATCCCTGGTTGGGGAACTAAGATCCTGCATGCTGTGCTGCATGGCCAAAAAAAAAAAAAAAAGGACAAATGATCAGAATATACATTTCTTCAAAGAAGATATACAAGTGGCTAATAAACACATAAAAAGATGTTCAACATCATTAGCTATCATGGAAATGAGAGTAACATTGACATATATACTCTACCAATGTAAAATAGATAGCTAGTGGGAAGCAGCAACATAGCACAGGGAGATTAGCTCGGTGCTTTGCGATGACCTAGAGGGGTGGGATAGGGAGGGTGGGAGGGAGGCTCAAGAGGGAGGGGATATGGGGATATATATATACATACAGCTGATTCACTTTGTTATACAGCAGAAACTAACACAACATTGTAAAGCAATTATACTCCAATAAAGATCTATTAAAAAAAAAAAACCACAATGAGAACCACTTCATACTTGGCTTGGCTAGAATAAAAAAGTCACATAACAACAAGTGTTGGTGAGAATGTGGAGAAATTGGAACCTTCATATACTGATGGTGGGAACATAAAACAGTACAGTCATTTGGGAAGACAATATGGCAATTCCTTGAAAGGTGAAACATGGAGTTACAATATGACCCAACAATTCCACTTCTAGGTATATGCCCAACAAAAGTAAAAACGTGTTCACACAAAAACTTGTACAGGCATACCTTGGAGATATTGTGGGTTCGGTTCCTGAATACCATAATATAGAGAGTCACATGAATGTTTTGGTTTCCCAATGCATATAAAAGTTATGTTAACACTATAGTCTATTAAGTGTGTAATAGCCTTACATTAAAAAAACAATGTATATACCTTAATTGAAAAATACTTTATTGCTAAAAATTGCTAACCATAATCTGAGCCTTCAGTGAGTCGTAATCTTTTTGCAATAGTAATGTCAAAGATCGCTGATCACAGGTCGCCATAACAAACATAATAATGAAAAATTTTGAAATATTGGGAGAATTACTAAAATGTGACACAGAGACACAAAGTGAGCAAATGCTGTTGGAAAAATGGCACCAATAGACTTGCTCAACACAGGGTTGCCATAAACCTTCAATCTGTAAAAATTTCAATATCCTTGAAGGCAATAAAGTGAAGTACAATAAAATGAGGTATACCTGTACAGGAATATTCATAGTAGTTTTATTCATAATAGCCCCAAAGTGGAAACAACTCCAAAATCCATCAACTGATGAATGGAACAAAATATGGTATACTCATACAGTAGAATATTATTTGGCAATAAAAAGGAATAAAGTTCTGATATATGTGACAGCATGGATAAACCTTGAAAACATTATGTTATGTGAAAGAAATCAGTCATAAAAGACCAATTATATGATTCCATTTATATGAAACGTTCAGAAGAGGCAAATTTACAGAGACAGAAAGTAGATTACTGGTTGTTTAGGACTGGAGGGGAAAAGGGGGTGAAGGCTAATGGGTATGGAGGTTTGGGGGAAAGTAATGAAAATGTTCTAAAATTGATTTTGGTGATGGTTCATAACTCTGTGACACACTAAAAACCATTGAATTGTACACTTTAAAAAGGTGAACTTCATGGTATGTTAATTGTATCTCAGTAAAATTGTTAATAAAAAAAGAATTCACTAAGCAGTAAGAAGAGCGTGCTGGGCTGGGGAACGGCATTATAAATGGGTGTGTTTGGGAACTTGGAACATTTGATGTGATGATGGCAGCTGGCAGTGAGTTGGGGGCACTGGTGTAGCAGAAAACGAGAGCAGTGGGCATGGGCTGGAGCACATAGGCTGTGGTGCCTGGATTTTCTTTGAAGGCCATGAAAAACATGAACAGGAGGGTGGTAAGCAGAAGAAAGACTACTCCAGAATGAAGAGCATGTGGCTGAGGCCAGGGCTGAACCGGGGCAGTTGGTGTCAGGCGTGGGGAATAGGAGGTGGATTTCAGAGCCAGGTGGAAGGTACTAATCTTTTCACAGCTTTCTTGATTTTATTTTAATTGGAAAAGATGACAGAAAAACTCAAAATGGAATTTGAAAACAAACCAACAAATGAAAAGCCTCTGAACAGTCCTCCCTACCTTCAATGAATGTTCCTTTTCCTTGGAGAGTTGTGGCTGGGGATCACCGTCAAGCTACTTAACTCTTTTTTTTAAATTGATTTTTAAAATTGAAGTATGGTTGATTTACAATGTTGTGTTAATTTCTGCTGTATGCAAAGTGACTCAGTTATACACATACATTATTTTTTATATTCTTTTCCATTATGGTTTATCCCAGAATATTGAATATAGCTCCCTGTGCTATACAGTAGGACCTTGCTGCTTATCCATTCTATACGTAATAGTTTGCAACTACTAACCCCAAACTCCCAGTCCATCCTGCCCTCAACTCCCACCTTTTGTAACCACAAGTCTGTTCTCTATGTCTGTGAGTCTGGTTCTGTTTTGTAGAGAGGTTCATTTGTGCCATATTTTAGATTCCACATATAAGTGTGGTATCATATGGTATTTGATACCATGTCATATGGTATTTGTCTTTCTCTTCCAGACTTACTTCACTTAGTATGATAATCTCTGGTTGCATCCATGTTGCTGAAAATGGCATTATTTTATTCTTTTTTATGGCTGAGTGATATTCCATTGTATGTATGTATCATATCTTCTTTATCCTTCATCTGTTGGTAGACATTTACATTGTTTCCATGTCTTGGCTATTGTGAATAGTGTTGCTATGAATATAGGGGTGCATGTACCTTTTTGAATTATAGTTTTGTCCAGATATATGCCCAGGAGTGGAATTGCTGGATGATACGGCAATTCTATTTTTAGTTTTCTGAGGAACCTCCATACTGTTTTCCACAGTGGCTGCACCAACTGACATCCCTGCCAACAGTGTAGGAGGGTTCCCTTTTCTCCACACCCTCTCCAGCATTTGTTATTTGTAGACGTTTTAATAATGGCCATTCTAACCAGTGTGAGGGGGTATGCCGTTATAGTTTTGATTTGCATTTCTCTAATAATTAACCATGTTGAGCATCTTTTAATGTGCCTATTGACCATCTGTATGTCTGCTTTGGAGAAATGTCTACTTAGGTCTTCTGCCCATTTTTCGATTGGGTTGTTTGTTTTTTTGTTGTTGAGTTGTATGAGCTGTTTGTATATTTTGGAAATTAAGCCCTTGTTGGTCGCATCATTTGCAAATATTTTTTCCCATTCCATAGGTTGTCTTTTCATTTTGTTGATGGTTTCCTTTGTTGTGCAAAAGCTTGTAAGTTTGATTATGTCCCATTTGTTTATTTTTGTTTTTATTTTTACTGCCTTGGGAAACTGACCTAAGAAAATATTGATACGATTTATGTCAGAGAATATTTTGCTTATGATCACTTCTAGGAGTTTTACAGTGTCTTGTCTTTAAGTCTTTAAGCCATTTTGAGTTTATTTTTGTGCATGGTGTGAGGGTGTGTTCTAACTTCATTGATTTACATGCAGCTGTCCAACTTTCTCAGCACCACTTGCTGAAGAGACTATCTTTTCCCGTTATATATTCTTGCCTCCTTTGTCAAAGATTAATTGACCATAGGGGTGTGGGTTTATTTCTGGACTTTCTATTCTGTTCCATTGATGTATGTCTGTTTTTGTGCCAGTATCATACTGTTTTGATTACTGTAGCTTTATAGTATTGTCTGAAGTCTGGGGTTATACCTCCTGCTTTGTTCTTTTCCCTCAGGATTGCTTTGGCAATTCTGGGCCTTTTATGGTTCCATGTAAATTTTAGGATTATTTGTTGTAGTTTTGTGAAAAATGTCATAGGTAATTTGATAGGGAACGCTTTAATTCTGTAGATTGCTTTGGGTGGTATGGCCATTTTAATGATATTAATTCTTCCAATCAAGAGCATGAGATATCTTTCTGTTTCTTTAAATCATCTTTAATTTCCATTATGAAAATTTTATAGTTCTCAGCATATAAGTCTTTCACCTCCTTGGTGAGGGTTATTCCTAAGGCTACTTCTTGAAGCCTCGGTGTCCTACCTCGGTGTCCTAGCCTACCTGCCTGAGAGCCGTAGTGAATGTTAAATGTGATAGTATATGTATGTCACTTAGCACTGGTCCCGGAATAAAATGAGGGCCAAATAAAGACCCATTCTTGCCCACACATGTGGTTACTTCTTGTATATTTGGAAGGATGAGATGGATCTCATTCTGAGTTCTTCTTTCCCTTAATTGGGCATCATCTGTGTTTTTTTCATACTGTGTGTTTGTCTGTGTGTGTTTCTGTTTGTTGATATTGAGGAGGAGTTTTTTTTTTTAAGTGGGAAGATGCACAAAAGAGACTATTTACTTTAAGCTTTTATTTATTTATTTTTAATTAATTAATTAATCCTTATTTTGGTCTCCTGCACTGTCATGGAGAAGAGATGTGAGCTTAAGGTTTTAATATTCATGTGTCTATTATTCTTTATATCTTCTGTAATTTTTGCTTTATGAATATTGATGCTATGTTATTTGTTATTTAGGTATCAGTATCTATGTTGAGAATTGCACCTTTGACCATAACAAAGAGCCAGTCTTCATATTAATTAATGTTTTCCACCATGAACCCAACCTCCTTTATACTTTTTCTCCTGCATTTCTGATATAAGTTGTTCATACTTTTATGTTTATCTTTCCCAATTATTCTGTTTTAGTTATATCTCTTGTACCTAGAGTGGAGTGGGATGTGGCTTTTTGGGACATTTTTGATTGCATAGGTTTTTTTTTTAGAATTACAAAAAATTATTTATTTATTTTTGGCTGCGTTGGGTCTTTGTTGCTGTGCACGGGCTTCCTCTAGTTGCAGTGAGCGGGGGCTACTCTTCATTGTGGTGCACGGAATTCTCATTGCGGTGGCTTCTTTTGTTTCGGAGCACGGGCTCTAGGCACGCAGGCTTCAGTAGTTGTGGCTTGCGGGCTTTAGAGCTCAGGCTCAGTAGTTATGGCTCACGGGCTTAGTTGCTCCATGGCATGTGGAATCTTCCCGGACCAGGGCTTGAACCTGTGTCCCCTGCATTGGCAGGTGGATTCTTAACCACTGCGCCACCAGAGAAGTCCCAATTGTGTATTAATCTATGTACTAGCCCACATGACAAGTGTGTTTTGTCTTAGTTCTGTCATATAATTTAGTTTTTTAGGCTGTTAAAAAACTCCGTATATTATGTCTTTTTATGTGTATTTCTTCCGATAATTAGAAAGGTATCTATTATTATTATTGTTTTTATTGAGATAAAATTGACATGTAACATTGTATGAGCTTTAGGTGTACAACATAATGATTTGATATACGTACTACTTAGTCTTTATATCATTTTAAGGCCACATCCGCATTCTATTGTGCTGGTGTGTCATCATTGCTTTTTAGTAAATCTTGTGTGGTAGACTGAGATTGTCTCTAATTTTGCAGAGATGCTCTAAGCATCTCTGTGTTTAGTCCTGGTTTTAGTCAGGACTCTTTGGTTGTAAGTGACAAAGATGACTTGAGTAGATGAGGGATATTGGTCCCTAGGCCTCCTGGGGGAAGGGCCTTGCCCAGGAGCCCCATGTGCACCAGTGCACAGATTTCATCATGCCCTTGCCAGCATCCAGAGCTACCATTTAACTTTCCTATTCTTTGCTAATTTAATGGGTGTAAAATGAAACTTCAATGTAGCTTTAATTTTAATAGCAAGGGGTGAAGATATCTATGGATTTGTTTGGTGTGGGCTCTTTCTCCTGTGGTGGGACTGTGTTTATTCCTTAGCTACTGCCCATGGGGCTGCTTTCAGACTGTGCCGGAGAATTGGGGCACAGGGCCTGGTCTCCACGTGGTCTTCCCATTTCTCAAGAATATACAGAGCACGTCTCCAACTGTGTAGCAAAGGCCAGTGTGTTCTGCTCCCACCATGGGGCCAGCTCTGTTTCTGTGGGCTGCCTGAGAGGGGCCAAGGAGGTGATAAGTGAAAATCCATCACAACTTCTGGAACCAACTCAAAGGACACACTCGCTGCAGGAACACCAGCAGGACTCAGCCAAGCTCAGAGATGTTGTCAGGAGAATGATTCCATTTCAGCAGATGCAGTCCTTGTGTGGGGAGGTCTTTGGAGGATAGCTTACAAAAAGCCTAAAAACTGTCTGAAAGGTATTTGTGTAGGAGGAGAGAAGGAGAAGGGAATTTGGTCTTTGCTTGAATCCAGTGTCCTTTGTGTTCTTCTTTTGTGGGGTGTCTGTGCAGCAGCTTCACCCTCAATTGTTTATTTTCCTCTTTTGGACAGAGCTGTGAGCAAAACATGACAAGTGGTGCTTGGTGTGGCAGGAGTATAAATCAGTAGTGGGACCTTGGTTTACACAGTGTCTTATACAGTGTCATCTATGTCTTATACATATGTCTTTTACTTGAATAACAACCTTTAGATTTCAGGAATTCCTGAGTGTGCTTCAGTTTTCTAAAATCTTTGAATGGAAAATGGTTTATAAGATGAATAGAAAATTTTATCTGATTAGTAATATTTTTCCTTATTAGAATTTTGGATTTCATCTCTGCAGTGTAACTGCAGGCACATGCCCTGGGTCTCAGGTACGTTTGGGTGTCGGGATCCCTTTGCAAGAGCAGCAAAGAGGTTTGGTGTGAAAAATAAATCCTCACCCAAAATGAAAGTTCCTCTGCTCTGATTTCTCTCATAAGTTGGATCTTATTTGTTTTCTATTTTTCAGAAATTCCTCAAAGCATGTGGTCCATCAAGAGCATCATTTTTATTTCCCCATATTGTTGGGGGGACTTATTCATTTGAAAATGCTGTTTTCTCCTGCTATTTCTTAGCTATTTTGGAAGTAGGGGATATGATATGAATATGGTTCACCATCTTGAATTGGCCATCTCTGTTTGGCTCATTTAGCTTTAAATATTTGATCCATGAGAACATTATTTTAGTGAAAGGAGTATGGTTGTGACCTGGCATTAAATTTTTAGTATTATTTTTAACTGATTAAATTTCCAGTTGTCTTAATGCCTTTTATTGAATGAGCTATGTTTGCCCTCTGATTCAATGGTTCTCCTCTAACACATATCAAATCCCTGCTTGTACTTATACTATTTCTGAACTCCCTTGTCTGCCCTGATTTCTCCTTCTTGGCGGTGGTGCTGGGTGGGTTTATCACATCCAGGAGAGAGTGCTAGTCCTGCTTTGTTACTTTTGGTTTCCAGAAATTTCCTGGATATAACTTTATTTTCCTTCTGATAGATTGGCTTTTATTTAAATGCCAACATTTAATTTATTTTTTAATATTTATTTATTTATTTATTTGATTGCACCAGGTCTTAGTTGTGGCTTGCGGGCTCCTTAGCTGTGGCTCGCCAGCTCCTTAGTTGCAGCACATGGGCTCGTTAGTTGCGGCTCCAGGGCTCCTTAGTTGTAGCATATGAACTCTCAGTTACAGCATACATGTGAGATCTAGTTCCCTGACCAGGGATTGAACCCAGGTCCCTTGCACTGGAAGCATGGAGTCTTATCCACTATGCTGCCAGGAAAGTCCCAATATTGGCTTTTAAATCTCTTCCTTTTCCAAAAAAAAAAAAGAGAAGAAAAAAGTAGAACAAGATACTATCCTAAACCAGAAAGAAAGAAAGGAAGGAAGGAAGGAAGGAAGGGAGGAAGGAAGGAAGGAAGGAAATATCAAACCAAACCAAACTTCAAACCCAACCAAATCCTGTTAGGATTTTGTTTAGGATTGAATTAAGCTTATAGTTAATATGGGAGAGAATTGAGATCTGTATTAGTTTTCTAGACTTCAGTGACAAATTGCCACAAACTACATGGCTTAGAACAACAGAAATTTAATCTCTCACAGTTATGGAGGCCAGAGGTTTGAAATCAAGGGGTCAGCAGGCCCTGCTCTTTCTGAAGTATCTAGAAGAGAATGTGGTCCATGCCTTCCTCTCAGCGTCTGGTGGTTACTGGCAGTTCTTGGCATTTATTGACTTGTAGACATGATTCCAATCTCTGTCTCTGTCATCACATGGTGCTCTCCCTGTGTGTCTCTTGCCCTTTTCTTATGACACCAGTTGTTTTAGATTAGTTGTTTTAGACCCTACTCCAGTATGACCTCATATTAACTAATTACATCTTCAATGATCCTATTTCCTAATAAAGTCACACTCTGAGGATTCAGGGAGAATATGAATTTTGGGAGGACACTCAAACCCTGTAGAACATTTTTAAAATTTGTATCAGTATTGTATTCAAGAACAAGGTATGTCTATTTATTCAGGTCCTCCTTTACATCATTTAATATTTTTTTCATACAGTTCATTCCTAGTTGAAAATTTTTTTTGTCCTTTTTGTGAATGATATAGTTTCTTCTGTTACACAAGCTAGTTGGTATTGTTCTATGGGAAATCAATCTTGTTTTGGATATAGATTTTATAACTCAGTGTATTATCTTATTATTTTTAGTAACTTTCAGTGAGTTCTCTTGAGTTTTACAGGTTTGTAATTGTATCATCTACAAATAATGATACTATTGCCAACTCTTTAAGAATAGTTAAACTTTGTATTTTGTTCTCACATTTAATTGTGAGATTCCAGACTTTGGCTAAAGTGGTATTTTGAGGTCTTCACCTTCTAGAGTTACTTCTCATCTGGATGGAGCTTGGGGTGGTGAGAAGACAGCTCAGGTTTTCGGGGTAAGGCAGGCCACTCCTCAGGCCAACCACTGTCAGCATTAGAATCCACCAGGGCCTCTGGGAGCTACTCCTGCACCCCTGGCAGGCAAGTACCAGGGGTGGACAGCTGCTTATGCCTGCCCTGAATCTATGACTC
Organism: Pseudorca crassidens; assembly: GCF_039906515.1. Lineage (NCBI taxonomy): Eukaryota > Metazoa > Chordata > Mammalia > Artiodactyla > Delphinidae > Pseudorca > Pseudorca crassidens. The sequence continues at coordinate 137,301,002 of NC_090298.1, read as the reverse complement.
CTACCTTTGTAGGGTAGTAGACCTCACTCCTCCCCCATCCAAGTCCATGTTTTAGGCTGACTCCAGTACTCTAGGTATGGCCAGTCACTGTATTCCATTCCCTGGGAATGGCAATTCACTTGGGGCAGGGGTGGGGGGTTGCACTCGACTCAAGCCAGGGCTGGGCAAGCTAATTTTGGGACTCTTTTTTTTTTTGTGCTACGCGGGCCTCTCACTGTTGTGGCCTCTCCCGTTGTAGAGCACAGGCTCTGGACGCACAGGCTCAGCGGCCATGGCTCACGGGCCTAACCGCTCCGCAGCATGTGGGATCTTCCCGGACCGGGGCACGAACCCGTGTCCCCTGCATCGGCAGGCGGACTCTCAACCACTGCGCCACCAGGGAAGCCCTTGGGACTCTTTTTTATGAGGAAGTCTCTGCCTTGTGAACCTGAGATGGGGAAAGAGTAGCCCTGAAACTACTAGGGCTACACATGAAGGACAGTCTGCCTGAGGCTCAAACTAGCAATAATGACACCAAGTTATAACAGCATCATTTACTTATCTGGATGCAGCCACACCTGCAACTAGTTACTCTTAGATTTTTAAGGTACATGAGCCAATAAAGACCTTTTCAGTTATGTCATCTTGAGTTAAGTTTTCCACTTTCAACTGGAAGACACTTGAAAGACATTCACCCTATTAATCTCTTGTCTTAAGCTTGGGAGGTTAAACCCAGGGCTGTACTCACCTGCTGTTCAAAAACAGTGTGGTCATGAGACATTTTGTATTTACTCACTCAAATAATACATGTCGAGCACCTACTATGTACAAGTGCTGTTCAAGCCCTCGGGATACATCAGAGATCAAAACAGAAAATGATTCCTACCTTCATGGAGCTCACTTTTTAGTGGGGAATGTGGGTAATAAGCACTAAAAATTAATGAATAAATTATCTAAGATGCTAGAATATGATCAGTGCTGTGGGAAGGCAAAGAAGGGTAAAGTAAGGGGGATGAAGATGTGTTTTCGGCATTAAAAAGGGTGGTCAGGTTAGGCCTCATTGAGAAGGTACTTTTTGGGCAACAGTAGGTGGGGCATGAGGTCTGTTACTGGAACACCCCCCACCCCCTGAACTTGGGGCAGGGAGGAGGTGGTAGAGATGGAGAAGCAGGTGGGTTTGCTGAGGATAATTAGGAGCTAGAGCTGGCAGGACTGTGTGATGAGCAGGACACCAGGGAGGAGGGCAAGGGAGGTTTGAGATGACTCCTAGGTCTGGGCCATTTGTCAGATGGGCCTGGATAGAGCAGGGAACTCCTGTCCTCAGGCAAGAGCTGAGTGTGTTGAATTTCGGTGTCCTGGAGATACCTAGGAGATCTGGACAGGCCCTGCCTCCCATGGGGCTGGTCTCATGGACTGGGCCCTGGTGTCCTTTCCATTATGTCTTGGCTGCTGTGTGCCTGTGGTCAGCATCCCTCTATATGCATGGTTGCTCGAGCTGGGAAGTGGGCTGGACAGTTGTGGGCCTGGTCTCAGGCCTGTCAGCTCCTGGTCCCCTCCCACTCTCCCTGCCCACTCCTGTGCTCAGCTGCGGGCCAGGCTCAGCTGCTACCCTTGTGTCTGGCCTTGGACGGGGACCTGGAGTCTGTTTCCCTCTTGGGCAGGCAAATCCAGAGCACCTGCACTGAGAGTGCCAGGACTGCGCCGGGGGTCTCCCAGGACTCCTTTCCCTCTCCTCTCTCCTCCCTCAGCCAGCACCCACGAAGTCCACACACTCCTGTTCATGTTTGTTGTTCACATTTCTCTGACGGATTTATTTGCCCTCATTTGCATAAGAGATACCACACTCCCCAACTTAATGAGCAGGCCCATCTGGCAGCGCAGGCCTCCTCTCGGCTGAGAGCTGTGCGGCCGTGAGCTGTTATAATTAGGCTGTTCCCTTTCAGGATTGAGGAAGGACTGTCCGAGCGAGCAGGTTCTTGACACAGCCCCTGAACCAGGGCTCTCCGCAGGGGGCCAGAGCCGGCTCCCTGGGCTGCTGGCTGTTTCACCCGTACGCCCATCTGTTTGTGCCGTCTGGGTTGGCCCTGCTTCTCCTGAACTGTCCTTGGCTGGGCCAGGGCTTGGCCACCATCAAAGTAGGCATTTCATAGTAATATTGCAGAATCAAGCTGGTAGCAACCTCATGGCCACTTGGTTGAGCTTGTCCCAGGATGGAAGCACTGGAATCCTAAAATATGATGTCTTGGAAGGGATGCTCTGGAAATTCAGCTCTGGGCAGTGCTTAACTGAGCTATGTCAGAGGTGACACTCCAGAGAATGTGCCCTAATCTCTCAGATGTCACTCTGATGACCTCCATACTAACCCCTCACCCGCCCATGGCTTCCATCCACAATGGTTACTGCCCATTCCTCTGTGCCAAGCAGGCTCCGTGCTGGCCTCAGAAGAGGTGAGAGACTCCAGCCTCATGGGGGTGGGAGCTTTAGGACACAGGCACCCCCATGTGAAGATGTACTGCTAGAATTGGGTGAGGGTTGAGGGAGCCCGGCCAGAAGAACGTCTGTGTCTGACTTGAGTGGGTCATGCCTGGTCCAGCACTGGGGAGTGTGCCCCCGGTCTGCCTGCCTGAGTGCAGAGTGCCAAGCCACACTTCTCTGCCCCAGGCTTCCTTAAAGCTTGGCTTCATCATGGCTATCCTGGCTCCACTCCTGCCCCCTGCCCACTCCAGGAGTCCTGTGTGCTTAGTGAGCACTTCTTGCCTTATTTCTAGTAATGAGATAAAAATTCATGCTGCTAAATGAGCAATTTCCAATAAGGGGTGATGGAACCACCAAGTATCCTAGGAGGGTGGGACAGGGGAGAACAGTGGTTGGAGAAGGTGGCAGTGGGTGGCATGCTGCAGTTCATTTTCCCTCCTTTTTGCCTACAGGAAGGCTCAGGGGAAATAGTAAGTCAAAGGGAGAATATGCTAAGTTCTAAGCTGGCAGCTGGAGAGAGACTGAAGGGCTCCTGTGAGTGCTCCTGAAGGCTAGAAGGGGATGGAACTGTGCCTGGACCCTTGAGACTGAAATCTGGGCTTGAGGAGGAGGATCCTGATGCTGGAAAGAGCACGAGGGGCCTGAGCGGTGACCGGTGAGAGTTAGTAAGTTCCTTAGTCTTAGTGTTTCTTCCAACTGAATTCTATATTTGTATTTTTAGAAAATTGAGGTATCATGACAAAGTGCATAAAGTGCACTCATATCATGACCAAGCAGGACCCTATAGGGCCTTCCTGGGACAGATTCACCCCACCCCCCAAACTCCGCCTGCCTCATGTTTGCAGAAAAACTTTAGTCTCCTGGGCCTTCCAAAGAATAAATTTAATCAGAGAAGTGAGAAAATGCAGAAACAAAGGAAAACAGTCAAGCAAGTCAAAATGATATTAGTTTAGCCATTAAACAAAGTCAAGGACATTTAGTTCCTCCTCAAGAGCTATAGATAATATTCTGAGCCATATCCTTTGAGCTGTTTTGCAGATACTGAAACTCCCACCATGTGGAAGAAGTTAACTGTATGCTACTCACAAACACCTAGACCCCAGAATGGTTGGAACTGGAAGGTTGATGATGTTGACTCCCAATTACCTCACCACCAACCAAGCAGAAGAATGTCCATGAGCTGATCACCCACCTCACAACACTCTCCCTCACCCTGCCTTTAAAAAAGCCATCGGTGGGGGGGGGGGGGCTTCCCTGGTGGCGGAGTGGTTGAGAGTCTGCCTGCCGATGTGGGGGACGTGGGTTCGTGCCCTGGTCTGGGAGGATCCCACGTGCTGCGGAGCAGCTGGGCCCGTGAGCCATGGCCGCTGAGCCTGCGCATCTGGAGACTGTGCTCCGCAGCGGGAGAGGCTGCAGTGGTGAGAGGCCCGCGTACCGCAAAAAAAAAAATGCCATCAGGGGTTCAGATTTTTTGAGCATTAGCCACCTGGACTCCTTGTTGGTGCCTGCAATATATGCTGCATTTTCCTTCACCACAACCCTGTATCAATAGATTGACTTTCCTGCACATGGGCAAGCCAATCCAAGTTTGGTTCAGTAACAATATTAAGCAGATCTTTACAGTGAATATCTCTACCTGTATAGAGAGGCTTATCAGCACTCTGTAAGGCTCCTATACTAATTACATTTTTACTTTCAGTATTTTATCATGCTTTGACACCTTCTGATGCTTTGCTGGCTGGAGTGATACTGCCCCTTCCAGCCTAAAGGCAGCAAACAACTTGTCTATAAGAGTGTCTTTTATATGCAAACCAACCAATCCAAACTGCTTCCTTTATTTAACTCACAGGCTAAGCCAATATCCCCCTGCCCTAACTCACCCCCGGGACAGGAACCAGACAGCTAGAGACCATCCCCATAGTCCAGAGCTTGCCAAAATTATTCAAACTATCCAATCCTAAACTTGCCTACTTGCCTCTCCCATTTCTTCCCTGGGAACCACAATATGAGCACTGGCCATGCTTTCCTCTGGGTCCTTCTGCCTCCTGACCAACCTGGTGCTTCCCTAGGTGGCCCTGCATGGCCTGGCATGCCCTCTTCTCTTGGGAACTGTAAGTAGTAAACTTTTCTTTCAAAGGCAGTTGTCTCTCTGTCTGTCACCATAGCATATCTGATTAAAAACAAAATTCCATTTCAAGACAGCCCCCATCATGTCCCTTCCTAGTCTATATACTCCTCCATCCCAAGATGTACCACTGTTGTGATTTCTATTATAACAGGTTTGCCTGTTCTTGTCCTTTATATAAATAAAGTCATTCAGTGTATTCTCTTTTGTGTCTGGCTTCTTTCACTTGGCATAATAAGATTCATCCATGTTACTGAGAATATTCCTTTCTCTCTCTCTGTCTCTCATAGTATTCCATTATATACATAGGTCACAATTTACTCATTTCTTTGTTGATGGGTATTTGAGTTTTTGACAGTTTCACTCCCTCTCTATACCTATTTCTCATAGAGTTTCACACTTCATTGTTATTAGACTCTTTGTCAACTATGAAGTAAATTTCAAGTATCTTACAAGTCGCAACTGTGTGTGTTTTGTATTCTGTCTCTTAGAGCCCAGTGCCTAGTAACAGCTATTCTACATCCACTTAGCAAATAGTTCTTGAGAACCTACCATGTGCCAAGGTGTTGTCCTAGGTGCTGGACTACCTCCCACAGGGGGCTGCATTCTAGTGGCGATGGTGGTAGTGGGAAGAACAGATAGCAAATAAGCAAGAAAATAGATCATATAATTTCAAGAAATGGTATACATGAAGAAGAAACTAAAGCAGGGTGAGAGTATTCAGTGTATGTGTGGCAGTGATTATTACAGGCCAGGAAGTCAGGGCAGTGCTCTCTGACAAAGTGCTTTTTAAATCAGATACCTGAATGCAGTGGGGGCGGAAGCCCTGTGGGAGAAGAGCATTCTAGACAGAAGGGAATAGCATGTGAAAAGGCCCTGAGGCAGAGACATACTCTGTTAAGGTGCAGCAAGAAACTGAGAAGGGCTGGAGAAATAGACCTGAGGGGGAGAGTGGTAGAAGTGTGATCATATGGCCCTGGACTTGACAGATTGACTGACAGACACACTAAAAGTTATTCAGACTTAAGTATGTGGAATACATTCTACTGAAAAAGATCTAAGCTTGTCTGTTCAAAGAAAACAACTGATAGTATTTGTGGCTTAAGAGAAAATTTGAACTTTCAAGTGAAAATTAGAAATTTGGGAAACATGTACCTACCACTGTGAGTTTAACAGCTTCTCAATACATAACTTTTCTGATGAGATTAATGATGATTTAATGAATGTGATTTTTGATATTGTTTAAAGCAACGTGTCGACATTTGGAAGCTCTGTATGATTTAGAGAACCAGTGTTTTCCAAATGGCCATGCATCATGTTTCTGTTGAGAAGACAGTCCTCCACTGGGGCTTTCTCCCACTCCCACAGGTCTCACTGGGTGTGCCAAGAATGCAAGTCCTGATAATCTCTTTATTCAAGCTGTTTCTCGGAATTGTTTGTAGTGAGCTGCCTTGAAGGATGAGGCACTGTCTCCCTTTAGGTCAAAGAGCAGGCTTGCTTGCTGTGTGCTATAAAAGACATCGGTTCCCAACCTCAGGGTCTGTCACTTGCAACACAAACCCACTACTAGTGTAGCATCTATCTGGGCTGCTCTGTATCACCTCTGTGGGACTTGAGGGGCGAAGAAAAGTGCTGTAAACAGGTTGATGCTTACAGTGCTTGCTGTAGAAGCATGCTGCGAGTAATAAAGTCCTTTGTCTCTGACAAAGGAATCTCATGTCTTTTGCCAGCATTCATGAAACAGCAACAAGCTGATTTAGTACCTTATAAGTAGGATAAAGTCAATCCCAGTCTGACAGTTACAAAATCATGCATGGGCAAAGGACCCATTCAAAGTACAAGACAGAAAAGTGAATTTTAATGGAACAGAGTACAAAACAAAGCTTACTGCTGAGGTTTCAAAGTTCACACTGCAACCAGCAGGGCTGGTGGTAGGTGGAAGGAATGAAGTGCAGGCACCTCACACCCTTGAGAATGAGTGCCTCCTTGAGTTTGTACCCTGAGTGCCTCACTCACCCTTGTTCTGGCCCTGGCAACTAATCTTTAAGAAACAGCTTCTTTAAAAAAATTTTTTTGAGGAACCTCCATACTGTCTTCACATATATATGTGGAATATAAAAAAATAAAACAAACAAACAAATTAAAGACAAACAGACTCACAGATACAGAGAACAAACTATCGGTTACCAGTGGGGAGAGCACTGGGAGGAGAGGTAAAATAGGTCAAGGGGGTTAAGAGGTACAAACTACTATATATAAAATAAATACAGAGAAAACCATAATTCAAAAAAACACATGCACCTCAATGTTCATAGCAGCACTATTTACAATAGCAAGGACATGGAAGCAACCTAAATGTCCATTGACAGAGGAATGGATAAAGATGATGTGGTACATATAAACAATGGAATATTACTCAGCCATAAAAAAATGAAATTGGGTCATTTGTAGAGACATGGATGGACCTAGAGAGTGTCATGCAGAGTGAAGTAAGTCAGAAAGAGAAAAGCAAATATCATGTGGAATCCAGAAAAATGGTATAGATGATCTTATTTGCAAAGCAGAAATAGAGACACAGATGTAAAGAAAAAATGTATGGATACCAAGGGGAAAAGGGGTGGGGTGGGAGGAATTGGGAAACTGGGATTGACATATATACATTATTGGTACTATGTATAAAATAGACAACAGATGGGAACATACTGTATAGCACAGGGAACTCTACCCAATGCACTGTGGTAACCTAAATGGGAGGGAAGTCCAAAAGGGAGGGGATATCTGTATCTGTATGGCTGATTCATTTTGTGCAGTGGAGGCTAACACGACATTGTAAAGCATACTCCAATAAAAATTAATTAAAAAAATAAAACAAGTTACAAGGATGTAATGTACAGCACAGGGAATACAGTCAATATTTTGTAATAACTTAGGAGTATAATCTATAAAAATATCGAATTACTATGTTGTACACCTGAAACTAATATAATATTATAAGTCAACTATACTTCAGTTTAAAAAAAAAGAATGAAACGGCTTCTTGTTGAGTTCTGGTGTAGAATCAAGTAAGAATATCTGTAATTCTCTGAAAAAGCTATTAAAATACTCCTCTCTTTTCTAGTTGCATCTCTGCGGGAGTCCTGAGCTTCTTCTTATGCTCTAACCAAACAACACATCATAACAAACTGAAGCAGTAACAAAGATGGGAACCCAGCTGCCTCTCTTAATCCAGGCATTAAAGAGATTTGCAAAACTACTAAACAATGGCATACTTTGAGCTACATTTTCCCATTTGTCTCGGAAAATATAGCTAGTCTTTACTAAAAAATGTGTTATTTATAAAACCATGCAATGGGCTTATTATTGTTATTTTTAAACTGAGTTAAGGAATAAATGTTTTTAAAATGTCTCAGTTTAAAATTTTAATGTGGTAAACATTGATGGGTGTAACTCACACAAAACAAAAATTTTTTGAGGTTCTCAATAATTTTTTTTTTTTCTTTTGCGGTACACGGGCCTCTCACTGTTGTGGCCTCTCCCATTGCGGAGCACAGGCTCAGTGGCCATGGCTCACGGGCCCAACCGCTCTGCGGCATGTGGGATCTTCCCGGACCGGGGCATGAACCCGTGTCCCCTGCATCGGCAAATGGACTCTCAACCACTGCACCACCAGGGAAGCCCAATAGTTTTTAAGTGTACAGGTGTCTTGAGATCAAAAAGTTTGAGAACTGCTGGTCTAAACGTTTAAACGTTATGAATCAAGCTAATGAATTGGTAAATAAAATACGTTGTTGCTCCAGCCTTGAAAAACAAATCTTTAAAATGGCCTGGAAATCCAGATTTAAATTGAGAAATATTTTTTTAATAAGTTAATTTTATTTCCTTTTAAAAAAAATAAATTTATTTATTTATTTTTGGCTGCGTTGGGTCTTTGTTGCTGCGCGCGGACTTTCTCTAGTTGCGACTATTGGGGGCTACTCTTCCTTGTGGTGCGTGGGCTTCTCATTGCGGTGGCTTCTCGTGTTGTGGATCACGGGCTCTAGGTGTGCCGGCTTCAGTAGTTGCGGCACACGGGCTCAGTAGTTGTGGCTCACAGGCTCTTGAGTTCAGGCTCAGTAGTTGCGGCACATGGGCTTAGTTGCTCCGCAGCATGCGGGATCTGCCCAGACCAGGGGTTGAACTCATGTCCCTTGCATTGGCAGGCGGATTCTTAAACACTGCACCACCAGGGAAGTCCCCTGATTTTATTTCTTACTCAAAAAAAATTTTTTTTTTGGCCATGCCACATGGCTTGCGGGATCTTAGTTCCCCGACCAGGGATTGAACCCCTGTCCCTTGCAGTGGAAGTGCGCAGTCCTAACTGCTGGACTGCTGGGAATTCCCCAAATTGAGAATTGTTGAACTCATCAGAGTTCTATGCTGGAGCGTGGTGGAGAGGGGAGCTGTGGCCTGGCATCACCCTCTCTCCTCACCCCAGGTTCTAGTCACCTCTGAAAACAGAGGTATTTTGGTCACCCTCTAGGATACCCTCTAGGACACCCTCTAGGACAGATCCATGCAAGAGGCCTGCACAGGTCCTGAAAGTGAGCTTGGGCTTTGGGGTCAGGACCTGTGGAGTCTGGGAGACCCAGAGCACAGTCTGGAGGGTAAGGGAGTGGGCTTGGGTGGACACCTCCCCTTGACCCCGTAGATACCTCATCCCATGGAAAAGGACATGGCTAGAAGTTAAGTCTGAAAGGGAAGTGCAGGGTAGGTTCTAACAGGAGTCCTGCTCCCTAGCAGTTGTCTTGGTACTTAGCACCCAGTATAAAGCCTTGCTGACTGATTGGAAGATTCCAGGGCAGCACTGGAGCTTGTGTTCTCTATATCTGCCATCAAGGCCCTTCTTGACGCTGGGCTGGTCACTTCATTTCTCCTGGTCTGCACTTCCTTGTGTTAAGACTTGGAGGGTTGATAGGAGTGTCCCCAAGTGCTCTTTTGGGGGTCACTTTCATTCCAAGAGTCTATGATTTCCGAATTGTTGTTGAGACCCTGATAACCTATACGCTGAATGGATTTAGCTGGTTGATTAGAGAAAAAGTGTTTTTTCTTTTTTTTGGAAAAAAATGAATAGAAATATTTATGAAGACTTCTTTCTTAAATTACACTGCTATCTATTTAGTACAGGAGCCAAGTGAGATAGGCTCGTACTGAACCGGAAAATAAGACTATTTCTCTCATACATGTTTTTAGTCAGTTACATTTTCAAAGTAAATTTTAAAGGATACAATCATCTTTCAGAAAATAGCTTGGAAGTGTAATCTGGTCGGGGGGATGGCCATTACAAAATCACTCCTACTGATTTTTTCAGATTTTCATACAAATACTACATGGTACAGGTAGGGTCTGAGGGCAATGTCTGGACACAGTCTGTTACAGTTAAGAAATACTTTGTGAAGCCTGTTTTGTGGAATTCACCATGGGCAACAACAAAGAAATAAAATGTACAGACCTACCTTCAGAAAGCTTACTTTCTGCTAAGAGAAATCCATCTATTTATCCATCTGTCCATCCATCCATCCATTCGTCCATTTCTCAATCATCTTCCCATTTGTTCATACATCTACCTATTCTGCCCATCTATCTATCCATCTACCTATCACCTACTCATTCACTACTCATCCATCCATTCATCTATTTACTTATCTATCATCTTTCTATCAATCTATCTATCCATCTGTCTATCCCTACCATCCAACTACCCATCAGTTCATCTATTTATTCCATCCATCCGTCCATCCATTTATCCATCCAGCAGATATTTGGATCCTCTATCTGAGAGGAGCCAAACCTCATATAGGTCATGTTGTTGGGTGATTAGAAAACACCTCTGGGTTTCTAGGAACTGGCTGTGCCCTGGCCCTCTTCATTAAGTTTGGTGACGGAAGTCACTGTAGCCTGACACAGTAGAGGCAGATGTGTCTGCTCCCTTAGCCAAAGGAACAATGTGGTTATTAGTTCAACAGGTAAATATGTCAATAGGAAAAAAATGTCAGTCATGTGACTAGGAGCAATATTAATTTCTCATATAGACCTGATAATGGTGAATGAATCTTCACTCTGGACATTTTGGAAGTGAGCAATCTGCATCCCAGAGGGGAAGACCCTGTGACTCCCACCCTTTCCCCGCCAACTGGTCCAGAACTACCACAACCCCAGAGTCAGCAGACCATGAAGCAAACATCTCAGCAGGCTGGGAATGCCCAAGTGTCTCTGATCTTGGGTCTCTGCCACTCATGGGAGGGGCAGGGTCAAAAGTAAGGAAGTGGGGTACACAGATGGGCCAAGTTTAAGACACAGTCCACACTTGGGGCAGGAGAGGTGGTAGATTGCCCACTCTCCCTCAACTCAAAGGTCTGAGCAGAATCCCAATGGAATGGTGGAGTGGCCATCCCAAAGAAAGGGACGTTGGGAGAGGACAGCAGATGTTCACTCCCTGGTCACCTATGGGCAAGTGTTCTACCAGCAGGACTCCCATCCGGGATCTGCCCCTGCATCCACATTTGAATACCTACCTCCCAACTGCTAACAAGTGGGCACAGCTTGTTCTACATGCTGCGGTGTGTTTTTGCAGCAGCTGTCGCCTCCCAACATAGGTCACATCCCAGAGGCCTGGCTCTCCCCATTATGCTGGGTCACCTCATGCAGCTGGAGGGAAGCCATGACTTGTTCCTGCTGTCTCTGAGGATGAAGGGCCTGTCAAACCCGCCATCTGCTCATCCCTACAATGCCATGGCCTCAAGAGGGAGACGTGACGGGTAGGTGGCAGAGCGCTGGCATAGTTCTAGACTGGGGCCTTGTGCCTGCTGTCCAAGGCTGGTTAGTATTTACTGAGTAAAAGTCATTGCCCTGGAGACGCGGGGTTTATTGACACTGAGAGATGAATGCTGTCTGGTCTGTGGGTCTGCAGAGAAAGCCTCCTGTGTTTCTGGGCAGAGCCTCAGGGAGAAGATGTCTGCCAGAGGCTGGCAAAGCAGGGGGTACAGTGGGTGGCTGGAGGTGGCCTGGGCACAGGAGGCAGGTGGGCACTGCATTTGTGCTCTGAACAGCCTGGGGTCTGGGATGCTGCCTGCAGGTTTGCCCTGAGTGACAAGTCCTGGCTTCAGGATCTGCCTTCCTCTAATTTTCCTTTCATCTGGGGCCAGCTCTGCCCTGGTCCCTTCAAGGATTTCTGTGCTGGGCTCAGCCCTAGGTCCTGGGAGGGAGGGTCTAGCGACACCCTAGTCCCATACCTGGGGTCTCTGAAATCAGGATCGCTTTTGATCTGGGTGGTTGGGTCTTGCCCTGGGTCCCCCAGGCCCTCCACACTTCGGGGTGCCTTTCTTGAAATTGTCTAAGTGCCTTGGACCAGCTGGCAGATGTGACCAGGAGGTGCTCTCCAAGCCTGAACAGGACTTGTGTGGGCCTTGAGCCCTATTTTTCTCCCTTGGGCACGGTCTGGCCCTGTACCCAAAGTGTGGAGTTGACCATATGCCTCAAGGGGCCCCAGGACTCAGGCTGATGGTCATTCTGCAGGCCCTATGGCTGGGCCCTGGTTCTAGGAAGGTGACCTAGTAAGTAAATGCTTCCCACTGGCTGGTGTGATCTTCATTTTGTGCAGTCAGGTGAGGTTGGGCTGCCAGAAGGATGCTGACATGCTGATTTTGGGTGACTCAAATAGTTTACATAGACAGAGTCCCCATAAAAGATATTTTCCCAAGGGCCTGCACACCCTCACCTTCAGCAACTCACAAGCTGTCTGCGTGGTACCAGTAAATGCCTAAGCACCCCACCATCTTCCCCCATTCTCGACCCCTCTTTCCAGCACAACCCCTGGGCAGACTGTCGGTTGCTTGTCCAATGGCTTTTTCTCCATCCCCAACTTATCTTTTGTAGCCATCACCCTGACTTTGATCAGAAGAGTTCTGGTGGGTGCCAGGCAGTCTTCACTCCCCTTGGCCACTCTCTGCTCCACCCGTCTCTGTGCCTGGCATTGAGGGACTGTAGGAATGGTCCATGTCCCCATCTGTCTGTGTCCCATGGGTGTCGGCACCTGCCACCTCCCTGGGCAGCTGCTGGGTCTGGGCATCCCCTGTTGCCATGGCCAGCCTGCCCCAGACAATGGATGTCTGTGAGGACAGGTTCGACGTGTGCAGGGGCCACAGAGTGGAAACTTCACCCGGGTGACAGATGCTTCCTTCCAGACAGCAGATAAATATCGATCTTAAATTCCAGAATAAAAGCATCCACTTATCTGGAAAATGTCAGAAAGAAGAATGGCTGCCCTTTGCCGAGCTGAGCCCTGCAGGGATCGGGAGGGAACTGAGGAGGGCGAGATGCATGCCAGATTGGCTCAGGGGAGTCCACTTGTTCACTCCGGAAGGAAAGGACAGCGGTGGCCTCCCCCACAGGGTGGTCTTGAGGCCTGGGATCACTGGGCCTGGGCATCAGGGAAGGCGGCAGTGTGGTGGGGAGAGGGAGTGGGCGTGCCAGATCTGGCTGGAAGACTTGTTCTGCTAGATGTCACCCACAGTGATGAACTGCTAACTTGACATCAAAGCCTGGGTGTTTGGCACCTCTGAAGAGGGCTGCCCTGGGCTGACATCCTGCTGGCTCATCAGCAGGAGCTGGGGGGAGCCGCTCCTTGCGGGGGCCTGGTATTCTCCAGCTGCCCACAGTCCTGGGCCAGGCTGTCTCCCGGCTTGCTGGCCTGCCTGGCCCCAGTGGGCACCCCGGCTGGGGGCCCAGTACTCTGCTGTGAGCCCTCCATCAGGCCAGGTGGGCTCCAGGTTGGTTCACACCGTTCCCACCTCTGCTCCTTTCTCTCGGGATGGCTCCCTTTCTGGAGCTTCTGTCCTTTCCTTTCCGCCCTGGTTCTCACCATTTAACACAGCTCTGCTTGATTCCGAGGCTATGGGCGTTCTTTCTTGCCTTGCTGCAACCTCCCCACAGTATCTCTTTCTCTATGGATCTTGTTCCAGAGTCAGATTGTGCTGGAAGCCCCACCACTTCCAGGGTCTATCCCACATCTCAGTCAGGAAAACCTAAAATGCCAAGCAGCCCTCTTCCTGCCCAGTGTCCTTCCCCAGGCAATGCACACGACAGCACATGCTCCGTTACCAGCACTGAAGGCCTAGGAACATCTCTCTCACAGCCCTCCTAGTGTGATTGGTGGTGGATGCTGGACAGCCCTAGACTAAATTCTGTGAGGGCTGGGCCTGCATGCTCTGTAACCCCAGTGCCTGGAAGAGTGCCCAGGAAATATTTGTGGGAGGAACTGCTACAGAAAGACTGCATTAGTCTGCTTGGGCTGGGTTGCTTAGGCAACAGAAAGTTATTTTCTTCCATTTCTGGAGGCTGGAAGTCCAAGATCAAGGTGTCGGCAGAGTTGGTTCCTTCTGAGGGTTGTCTCCTCAGCTTGTAGAGTGCTGTCTTCTCCCTGTGTCTTCACATCATCTTCCCTCTGTGCACGTCTGTGTCCTAATCTCCTCTTTGTATAAGGACCCCAGTCATATTGGATTAGGACCCACCCACATGGCTTCATTTTCACCCATGCAGGTGGGGCTGTCACACACTGCTAGCAGCCACTGCTCTTGGCCCTCAGGGATGGCACAGCTGACAGACTGTGGGTCTTGTGGGGATGTCCCAGGTGGTCAAAGTGGTGTGGACAGCTGGCTTGTTCATGAACTCCCCCTCCCCATGGGTAAGTTTGCCAGGGGCTGGAGATGCTGCCTGAGCAGGTGGGACCACGAGCCACTGCCTCCGAGTTCACCCTGTGGATGTAACTTCACCAGTGATTTCCTCACTTTGATGAGGTCTGGACATGTCCCTGCCAGTATTCATGATATGTTTGGGTGGCGCCTTAGGTCACCATCACTTACCATTTCAAAACTCATGGATCTCTGTGGACATTTGTGGAGAAAATATTAAACTCCACCCTCTTGAACTTTTAAATGAACATGTAGCTTTCACGAGAAAGATGCATTTCTGCCATCATAAAAATTAACGTGTATGTGGACACCTCTCCCTCAGTAAAATTTGAAATGCTGAGCTGACGTGAAAGACAGATGTCTACCCTGTATCTGGTGCCGGCACAAGACGCTGCCTGTATGCCATTTCACTGAATGCCCAAAACAACTTCATGAGGCAGATTGCATTTCCAGTCCCATTTTATAGACAAAGAAATTGAGACCCGGCAGGGTTGGGCACCTTCCTGAGGTCACATGGCTAAAGAGTGCTGGGGCCCAGCCTCAGCCACCAAGCTGCCCTGTGAAGGATAACAAGGACCACCGTGGCCTGGGGAGGCTGAGAAGGAGGAGCTACTGCTGCCACGATTTAGGACTTCACAGCGGAGCTTCTTCTGAAATGTCTGAGGGCAAACCCCATACCTAGATTCTCTTTTCAGGCTCACAGCAGGCTGGTCGTCATGTCAAAGTTCAAGCTGGCAGACAGAGTTGATTAGATTTGACTTTATCTCTGGCTTTGAATTATTCATGCCTCTACCATAATTTCCCCCGGACTAATTTAATAATGCACAGCAGCAGGAGGGTGCCTGGGTGCGTGGCTCTGCACCGTGCTGGCCCAGGACTCCAATAATGTCCCCTGGGCAAAGGCTGCCTTGGGTACCTTTCCTTTATTTATTTATTTTTAACATCTTTATTGGAGTATAATTGCTTTACAATGGTGTGTTAGTTTCTGCTGTATAAAAAAGTGAATCAGCTATACGTATACATACATCCCCATATCTCCTCCCTCTTGTGTCTCCCTCCCACCCTCCCTATCCCACCCCTCTAGGTGGTCACAAAGCACTGAGCTGATCTCCCTGTGCCATGCAGCTGCTTCCCACTAGCTATCTATTTTACATTTGGTAGTGTATATATGTCCATGCCTCTCTCTCGCTTTGTCACAGCTTACCCTTCCCCCTCCCCATATCCTCAAGTCCATTCTCTAGTAGGTCTGTGTCTGTATTACTATCTTACCCCAGGTTCTGCATGACATTTTTTCCCTTTAATTCCATATATATGTGTTAGCATACGGTATTTGTCTTTCTCTTTCTGACTTACTTCACTCTGTATGACAGACTCTAAGTCCATCCACCTCACTACAAATAATTCAATTTCATTTCTTTTTATGGCTGAGTAATATTCCATTGTATATATGTGCCACATCTTCTTTATCCATTCATCTGTTGATGGACATTTAGGTTGCTTCTATGTCCTGGCTATTGTAAATGGAGCTGCAATGAACATTTTGGTACATGACTCTTCTTGAATTATGTTTTTTTCAGGGTATATGCCCAGTAGTGGGATTGCTGGGTCGTATGGTAGTTCTATTTGTAGTTTTTTAAGGAACCTCCATACTGTTCTCCATAGTGGCTGTATCAATTTACTTTCTCACCAACAGTACAAGAGTGTTCCCTTTTCTCCACATCCGCTTCAGCATTTATTGTTTGTAGATTTTTTGATGATGGCCGTTCTGACAGGTGTGAGGTGATACCTCATCGTAGTTCTGATTTGCATTTCTCTCACGATTAGTAATGTTGAGCATTCTTTCATGTGTTTGTTGACAATCTGTATATCTTCTTTGGAGAAATGTCTATTTAGGTCTTCTGCCCATTTTTGGATTGGGTTGTTTGTTTTTTTGATATTTAGCTGCATGAGCCGCTTATAAATTTTGGAGATTAATCCTTTGTCAGTTGCTTCGTTTGCAAATATTTTATCCCATTCTGAGGGTTGTCTTTTGGTCTTGTTTATGATTTCCTTTGCTGTGCAAAAGCTTTTAAGTTTCATTAGGTCCCATTTGTTTGGTTTTCTTTCCATTTCTCTAGGAGGTGGGTCAAAAAGGATCTTGCTGTGATTTATGTCATAGAGTGTTCTGCCTATGTTTTCCTTTAAGAGTTTGATAGTTTCTGGCCTTACATTTAGGTCTTTAATCCATTTTGAACTTATTTTTGTGTATGGTGTTAGGGAGTGTTCTAATTTCATTCTTTTACATGTAGCTGTCCAGTTTTCCCAGCACCACTTATTGAAGAGGCTGTCTTTTCTCAATTGTATATTCTTCAGGCACCTTTCCTTTAAAGTGAAGCCCTCTCTGAGTGTGCTGGACTTGGGAACCCTGCCTGGGCATCCCAGAGTTCCAGGAACCTCCATCTTCCTGTGTCCCTGGCCTGAGACTCCCGCCCCCAGCCCTGTGTCCTGTCTCCCTGCAGGACTCCTGTGCTCGGCACCTGGCCGTGCTTCTGGAGCCCTGGACTCTGCTTCCATCACCCCTGGTCCAGGCCACACACCCCACAGCCCCAGAGGTGTGCGATGAACTACTCCAGTCACAATGCTCTCCTGTTCCAGATCCTTCGGGAGCTACCTCCCTATCTTGGGCAAAGGTCCAAGCTTGTTAGCTTGGCATTCAGGCCCTAGCCTACAGGGTCAGTCATTCTCCTGTCCTGCTCCCTACTGTGTGGAGCTGCTTGAAGGGCCAGCATACCTGCTGCTGTATCCCCTGGTCGAGGGCAGCTTCTTCCTTGGGAGGAGCACAAGGCCTGACTGAGGGCCACTGGCCCTGACCACAGAGCTGACCCCAATCTTGGGCTACGAAGAGTTGGTGGACTGCCTCAGGAGCCCTGCAAGACCCACCCCCCTCAGGCCAAGTGAGGTGCTGCCTGGGGCCCTGGCAGCTGGTCTTCTCATTCTGCCAGGGCTCCGGATGCTGGACCATACCTCCCACCAGCTAGGGAACAGATAGAGGTCCAGAGCCAGAGTGAACGCTTCTCTGTGGCCTTCAGAGGGAACAGAGAGAGGCCCAGGGCATGAAGGGGACAGCAAGGATCAAAGCCAGCATCTTTTCAGTGGTTGCCATTTGCTGGGAGCTGTGGTGAAGGCTTTTCATGGATTGTCCCATTGACCCGACAACCTATCAGGTGGGTTCTGCTACCGCTCCCATTTTATTGAGGGGGAAACTAAAGCACAGAGAGGTTAAGTGACTCTTCCAGAGTCGCACAGCATTGCAGCCAGAACCTTGGTGTGCCTGATTTCAAAACCTTTTCTGTTGGTTGTTACCAGGAGGT
Organism: Pseudorca crassidens; assembly: GCF_039906515.1. NCBI lineage: Eukaryota > Metazoa > Chordata > Mammalia > Artiodactyla > Delphinidae > Pseudorca > Pseudorca crassidens. Next base: position 137,283,348 of record NC_090298.1, on the reverse strand, counting down.
GCCAGGAGGGAGAGATAACTTCAGTGTCCTCATCCAGAATTGGAGAGGGCTGGGCTGCAAGGTTTCATTCACTCCCATCCATCCTTTCTTCCCTCCTCCCTTCCTCCCTTCCATCTATCCATGCATGCACCATCAAGCATTACTGAGCATTTACCACATGCCAGGTCCCATAATGGGTACTGGGAACCTAGACATGAATTGGGCCCAGTCTCTGCCCATGAGACTCCCAGGATGGGCAGAAAGAATAAAGTCCACTTAGAGCTGGGGACACCCTGAGGGTGCCTTGGTAAAAAGGGGCATGGTCTCCCTGGAGAAGGTGTAGTGGCAGGGCTGGCTCTGACCCTTCACTCTGGGAGGTGCCCAGGTGGTGAGCAGTCGCTAGGCAGGGCCTGGCACCCGTCATTCCTCCTGTCCCGTCCCCCTCGCTGACCCCACCTACAGTCTTGTCCCTGTGCTTGCTGATAGGATGAGGTCTGCATCTGGGGACACTGGTCTCTTTTGTCCCCAGGCTAACCTGGCTGATGGAGAGGATGGAGAGGCTTATTGGATTATGGGGGTGGGGCACAGAGCTGCCTTGAGTGGAGGCTGAGACCTGGTGATGAGGATGCTGTAGCAGATCATGGGGGAATAGAGGTTAGTGGGAGGTCAGCACAGGATGGGGTGGCCTCAGGCCACAGGGCCATAGGGCATCTGATGGGGGTGGGGAGATTCTCAGTCCTTGTAGGACAGGGGGTTTGTCCCAGGCTGCACAAAAATGGACACCGATAGGTGATTGATGAAGAAGAAACCCTGGTGTGGGGTTGGGGAGGGGATGTCAGGGATGGTGCCCCTGATGGACACAGGACTGTGTTGTGTGGGGATGTCACAGAGTGTTACTGAGGAGCAGAACTGTGTAGTGGGTAGAGAGCAGAGGCTCAGGGTGACTGTGGAAGATGAATAATGGCCCATTCCCCAAGAAGTCCCCATTCTAATCCCAGGAACCTTTGAATGTTACCTTATATGGCAAAAGAGACTTTGCAGATGTGATTAAATTAAGGCTCTGGAGATGGGAAGATTATCTTGGATTATCCACATGGGCCCTAAGTGTAATTATCAAAGTCCTCATAAGAGGGGGGCAGAGGGAGATGTGATGACAGGAGATGTGACAGTGGGAGCAGAGACCGAAGTGATGTGCTTTGAGGATGGAGGAAGCCAAGGTAGCCACTAGAAGCTGAAAAAGGTAAGGAATGGATTCTTCCCAGAGCCTCCAGAAGGAACCAGTCTGTCCACACCTTGACTGGAGCCCTGTGAGACTGACTTTAGACTCCTGACTGAAAGAGCTGTAAGAGGATAAATTTGTGTTGTTCTAAGCCACTGAATTTGTAGTAATTTGTTACAGTGGCAATAGGAAACAAATACAGTGACCATGCTCAGGGTTATCCAACTGCGTGGAAAGGTCACATTATAAGAGGTAGAGAGCCAGTACAGTGGAGGGCATGATTATCCTCTGTGCATGTCACTGGGATCTCAGTGTTTGGGCATCAGTTCTGGACTCTACACTCTGAAGGACAGAGACAAATCGGAGGGGAATGGCCACTTTAGTGGGGGTGTGTTTGTCCAGTCTCTCTCCTCTGAGAACTGCTCACCACCCCTCCCAAGGATGGATCACGATAGCTAACTTTATGCCACATGTGACTGTCGCATTGATCACACTTGGTCTGGCCAGGATGGACATTTGACCCTAGCTCGGTCGAGCTGATGTTCTCTTCTGGGAGTCTATAATTGAAGCAGGTTCTTGTTGAGTCTGGGCTAGTTGGTAAATTGAGGTGAGGTGAACTCAGACCTCTCACACACTCAGAGAGGCAGAGGAAAGAAGATGCTGATAGTGAGGTGCTGTGAGCTGCAGAGAGGGACCTGAGGCCCATGGCCCTCTGACTCACAGGCATAAATTTGTTTGTGATAACCTCTTATCTTTTTTTTTGAAAGTTTTTGTTAAGACAAAGTTCTCATGACATAAAACTCACTGTTTTAAAGCGTACAATTCAGTGTATGAAAAATTCATAATGTACAATTCATAAGGTACAATTCATAATGTTGTGCATCCGTCCCCTGTATCTCATTCCAGAACATTTTCATCATCCCCCAAACAATCCCTGTACCCATTAGCAGTCACTCTCTCTTCACTCAGCCCCTAGCAACTGCTCATGTATTTTCTGTCAGTATAGATTTGGGTGTTTCATATAAACGGAATCAGGTGCTCTGTGGCCTTTTGTGTCTGGCTTCTTAACATGTTTTTGAGGTTCATCCATGTTGTAGCACGTGTCAGTAATTTAGTCCTTTTTATGGCTGAATAATATTCCATTGTATGGGGAGAAAACATTTGCAAATGAAGCAACTGACAAAGGATTAATCTCCTAAATATACAAGCAGCTCATGCAGTTTAATATCAAGAAAACAAACAACCCAATCCAAAAATGAGCAGAAGACTTAAACAGACATTTCTCCAAAGTAGATACACAGATTGCCAACAAATGTATGAAATGATGCTCAACATCACTAATCATTAGAGAAATGCAAATTAAAACCACAATGAAGTATCATCTCACACTGGTCAAAATGGCCATCATCAAAATATCTAGAAACAATAAATGCTGGAGAGGGTGTGGAGAAAAGGGAACCCTCTTGCACTGTTGGTGGGAATGTAAATTGATACAGCCACTATGGAGAACAGTATGGAGGTTCCTTAAAAAACTTAAAATAGAACTACCATACGACCCAGCAATCCCACTACGGGGCATATATCCTGAGAAAACCATAATTCAAAAAGAGTCATGTACCAAAATGTTCATTGCAGCACTATTTACAATAGCCAGGACACTGAAACAACCTAAGTGTCCATCGACAGATGAATGGATAAAGAAGATGTGGCACATATACACAATGGAATATTACTCAGTCATAAAAAGGAGCGAAATTGAGTTATTTGTAATGAGGTGGATGGATTTAGAGTCTGTTATACAGAGTGAAGTAAGTCAGAAAGAGAAAAACAAATACCGTATGCTCACACATATATATGGAATCTAAAAAAAACAGGTTCTGAAGGACCTAGGGGCAGGACAGAAATAAAGACACAGACATAGAGAATGGACTTGAGGACACGGGGAGGGGGAAGGGTAAGCTGGGACGAAGTGAGAGAGTGGCATGGACATATATACACTACCAAAGGTAAAATAGATAGCTAGTGGGAAGCAGCCGCATAGCACAGGGAGATCAGCTCGGTGCTTTGTGACCACCTAGAGGGGTGGGATAGGGAGGGCGGGAGGGAGACGCAAGAGGGAGGAGATATGGGGATATATGTATATGTATAGCTGATTCACTTTTTTATACAGCAGAAACTAACACACCATTGTAAAGCAATTATACTCCAATAAAGATGTTAAAAAAAAAGAGAAACAAATACCGTATGCTAATGCACATATATGGAATCTAAAAAAATGGTACTGATGAACCTAGTAGCAGGGCGGGAATAAAGACACAGACATAGAGAATGGACTTGAGGACCAAGGGGAGAAGGGGAAGCTGGGATGAAGTGAGAGAGTAGCATGGACATATACACTATCAAATGTAAAATGGATGGCTAGTGGGAAGCTGCTGCATAGCACAGGGAGATCAGTTTGATGTTTTGTGATGATCTAGAGGGATGGGATAGGAAGGGTGGGAGGGAGGTTCAAGTGGGATGGGATATGGGGATATATGTATACATATAGCTGATTCACTTTGTTGTATAGCAGAAACTAACACACCATTGTAAAGCAATTATACTCCAATAAAGATATAAAACATATTCCATTGTGTGAATAGATCACATTTTGTTGATCCATTCATCCATTGATGGACATTTGGCTTGTTCTCCCTTTTTGCCACTATGAATAATGCTGCTAGAACATTTGTATGCAAGTTTCTGTTTGGATGGGTTTTCAGTTCTTTTGAGTCAATCCCTATGGATAGAATTGCTGGGTCATATGGTAACTCTATGTTTAACTTTTTGTCCTCTTGTCTTTTGAATGTCTGGAAGATCTTTAGTGATATCTTCTTTTCCATTTCTGACATTATTTTCTGGTTCCTTTTTTTCTGGCTCAAGCTCCTCAGGCTTTATCACTTTTATTTTGCTTTTCAATGAACCAACTTTTGGCTTAGCTGATCCTCTTTATTGCATAGCTTAAAATTTTAATTAACATATGCTTATGTTTTATCATCTCTTTCATTTTACTTTCTTTGATTTATTTTCCTGTTATTTTCAGCCTTGTCTTTTGTATTACTTGTGTTTAAAACCATAGTTCCAAGTAAGCATGCCTTCAATTGCAATCTCACAAATTTTGTTATGTGGTATATTCATTAAGTCCAACATATTTTCTAACTTACATTATGATTTTTCTTTTTGATCCATGAATTATTTCAATGTGTGTTTTTCAGTTTTCAGACAGCAGCTCCTTCCCTCTTGAAGCTCTCAAAGTGTCACTCAGGGTCTCAGTAGCGAATGTATTTTTTTTCAAATGACTACAAATTTAGCAGCTTACAGCAACACCTGTTCATTAGCTCACAGATGTGTAGGTCAAAGGTCTGGCACTAGGGGACAGGGTCCTCTGCACTAGGGGACAGGGTCTTACCAGGCTGAAATCAGGGTGTTGGCCAGGTTGCATTTCACTTGGAGCTCAGTGTCAGCTTTCAGTCTCATTCAAGTCTTTGGCAGAATTCATTTCCTTGCATTTGTAAGACTGAGGTCCCTGTTTCCTTGTTGGCTGTCAGCCATGGGCCATCCTCATCTCCTAAAGGCTGCCTGTGTTTCCTGCCATAGAGCCCCCTTCATCTTCCAAGCCAGCAAGAGAGAACCTTCCCCCACAGAGAATCTCTCTCACACTTTGAATCTCCTTTGCCAGAAGAACACTGTCCCTTTTAAGGACTCATCTGATTAGGTCTGGCCCACCAAGGATAATCGACTGATTTGGAAAATCAATCACATTTGCAAATTCACTTCACAGAAGCACCTAGATGAATGTTTGAATAAACCAGAGAAGGTAGGTATACACCAGGGGCAGGGATCTTGGAGCTTATTTAGAATTCTGGCTACCACTGTGGGTAGCAAAGGGGACACCTCTCAGACCTCCATCCTCCCTCAGGTCCTGGCAAGGGAGTTATTTATTATCTTCTTAGCTTTATGATGCAGTCTAACAGATTTTAAAATTTTTGGTTCAGTTTTTCTGCTTTTCCTCAGTGGGATGGTTGGTCCACATTACAGACCCATCATTATTGGAAGTAGAAGTTCTTCTATTCTTGATTAAAAACAACAACAACAAAACCCCCAACCAACTAAACTCTTAGGAATAAAAGAAAACTTTCTTAATTTGATAAAGAATGTCTGCCAGAAATCTAAAGCAAATATCACATGTAAAGGTGAAATATTAGGTTGATTTCTATTAAAAGTCAGGATTGAGATAAGTTCAAGTTCTCTGTCACTGCTTCTAGCTAAAAACTGGAATCTTGGAAATAAAAAAGCTAAAATTGCAAAGGAAGAGAAAAAAACCCTGTCATTATTTTTGGGTAGATATGATCCTCTACCTAGGAAATCCAAGAGCTTCAATCACCTGTCAAATTACTAGAGTTAGAGAGTTCAGCAAACTGGCAAAATAGAAGATCACCCTAAAAATCAACAGCACTCCTAACTGCAGCATTAACTAATTAAAAACATAATAGAAACAAGATACCAATGGCAATAGCTATGGAATACTGGAAATGCCTGGGAATGAATCTAACAAAACTTGAGAGGATTCAAATGTTGGAAATCATAAACCTTACTGAAAAGCATAACAAAAAATCTCAGTCAATGGAGAGAAATGTCACATTCAACGATGGAAATATCCAATATCCTGAAGACTTCATCTCAATCAAAATCTTAGTAGGGAGGATTTTTTTTGTGAAGCCTGTCAAACTGATCCCAAAATTCATGTGGAAGACACCATGGGTAAGAATGAAATGTTTCTGAAAAATAATGACAACAGGGCTCTTCCAGGTATCTCTAGAGAGTGAGGGACTCTAGAGTGTGCAATGGTGTGGTGTTGGCACAAGAAACAGAACAGCTGTGGGGCTAGGAGGAGGCCAGTGTGATCCATGCACTTATGGGAACTTAGTGCAAAATAGAGGTGGCATTTCCAATCCATGGGAAGAACTTTTTTTCTTTTTTTTTTAAGCAAATAGGGTAAGGTCAATTGGCTCTTTGCATCAGTCAGGGCATACTCAGGAAAGGAAAAGAGTATTCATAATAGAAGGAATTGAATGCAGGGAACTGGTTACACAGTGATGGAAGTAGCTGGGGAGTAGGGGGCAGAGATGCAGCCAGGTCTGGCCTAGGTTGGAGGGATAAAGTGGGTTGGGGTCAGCTGGCAGAGGCTGGGCGCACAGTAGGCTTACCTAGGGAGAGCCAGGGCCACAGAGCAGGTGTGGTTTGTTCCAGAGAGGCTACCTAGGCAGAGTGGGAGGGGCAAAACACCCTGGCTTTCCTTTCCTCCTACTCTCCAATCTCCTGCCAGTGCTTCCTGTAGCCTGAGCCTAGCTGGAAGCTAGGTGACATGGTGGGGCAGGGAGATGCAGTCTGCAGGGTCAGCTCTGCATGGGGCAGGGTCAAGCAGAGGAAGGGCCAGGATGCAGCTGGAGGCAAACAGGCAAGACTGGCAAACTATACTCTTGGGAGAAAAAAAAGTTAGATCTCTATTTCATGGCTTTAAAAAAATAAATTCCAGATCAATCGAACACCTAAAAGTAAGAAACGAAAGAATTGAAGCATTAAAGAAATATAGGAGAATATGGTTACAACCCTGGAGCACACAATGCTTTAAAGAACACACAAATTAAAAATAAACCATAAAGAAAGGACTGATACAATTTGTATTATGAAACTGAAATCTGCCATGGTGGTCTAGTGGTTAAGACTCCGAGCTTCCACTGCAGGGGGCACGGGTTTGATCTCTGGTTGGGGAATTAATATCCCACATGCCAGGCAGCACGGCCAAAAAAAAAAAGAAAGACAAAGGATTAATACTAGAATATGTAAGTAAGCACTTCTACAAATTGGTAATAAAAAGACAACGCAACCCAAGAAGGAAAAGTGGCAATTCCAAGAAGAGAAAATGAGGAAATTCTAAGATGGGAAACTATAAATAGATAATAAAAATGAAATGATGGCCAATTTCACTAGGTATTGGGAAAATGCAAATTAAAACAAGTGAGACACCATTTTAGGTAAACACAAGGGATAAAGTAATAACTGCAGGTGAGGGTGTGTGACGGAGACTGAAACATACCCCATTACCCACATCCCGTTTTTTGACAATGACCAGACCCCACACATTCAGCTTCACACAGGGCATCCCAGAATAAAGGCTGCATTTCAGTCTCCTTTGCAACTAAGTGTGGCCTCGTGGGTAGGTTCAGGCAATGACGTATAAGGAGAAGCGTTGAAGGGCAATTTCTGGAGTCTTCCTTGAAGATAGTCTGTGGGTACCCTTTGCCCTTCTTTTTTGTCCTTTCCTTCTTCCTAATGCTGGGAATGCAGTTGTGATGGCTGGAACTGGAGCATCAATTGGGAGACCTAGGAAAGGGAGGTCAGGTATGATGGAGCCACCAGGTGGGTCCCTGGGGATTTGGGGAAGCAGCCCCAGCCTGCCCACCTCTGGGTTTTGAGAGAGGCCTACACTTCTATCTTGTCTGTTTTCAATTCCTGTTACTCTTAGCCAAATGGATTCCCAACTGGTACAGGGCATAGATGAGGACAGACATTGTTATAGGCTGAATTGTTGTCTTCCCTAAAATTTATATGTTGAAGTCTTAGCTCCCAGTACCTCAGAATGGGACTGTACGAAGTAAAAATGAGGTCACGTGAGTGTGCACTAATCCAATATGACTGGTGTCCTTAAAACAAGAGGAGATTAGGACACAGACACGCCCAGAGGGGTGACCATGTTTGGACACAGCGAGAAGGTGGCCATCTACAAGCCAGGGAGAGAGGCCTCAGGAGAAACCAACTCTGCTGACACCTCGATCTTGGACTTCCAGCTTCCTGAACTGTGAGAAAATAGACTTCTGTTGCTGAAGCCTCCTAGTCTGTGGTCTCTGGCCTGAGCAGACTGACACAGGCACGCTGGCAGGCAGTTGGGCTGTTTATGAAAGTTAAAGCAGCTTCTACTCTTTGATGCAACGATCTGCTTCTCCTAGTGCAGAGGATACTCATGCCAAAACCTGGAGCTGTGCTTGGCTTGCAGCAGGTGCTGACTAAATAGTTGTTTCAATGTGTGAATCGTGCATAAAGCTCTTGGCCACAGTATTATCCACGTGAGCGTTAGCATGTGGACAAATGTCCAGATACACACATATACCCATGCCGTGCTGACAGTGGCACTTACCCCAGCAAAGGGAATGCTGGGCTTGGACTGCTCATGGGTACCTATAGCTTTATCCATTGTGTTTCAAATGGTTGAGAATATCAGATAACTAAGCAGACTTCAACCTCTCCCTCTCCACTCAGCAGTGGGCAGTGGGCACAGCAGAGGCCGTCCCTGGCTCACAGCCGCCACCCTGCTGCCCTGAGCTGAATTTTGGGCATGCTTGAGTTGGCTTGGCCAGAACTGGGGCACTGGCTCTCCACTGGGTCCACATGCTTCGGAAGGCAGGGTGCCTTCTGACCGGTGCCTGGAGCGGGAAGTTGGATCTTCAGGGCATGGGTGGTAGGTCTGTCCACTGCACCCGGCGGGGAGCTCCCACCTGGTTGTGCTGCTCAGGGTGGGGGTGGGGCAGATGGTGTTGTCCCTGTTGCCCACAGATCTGGCCTCCTCATTGGCTTCCTTGTCTCTCCCCGTCATGGAGTCTGCTCTTGGCAGGCCTGCCTCTGGGCTGCCTCCCTGCCCTTCTGGCCTGGAGTGGCTGGCCTTGCACCCAGCAAAATCAGTGCATGTCTCCTAGAGTTCATGGCCGGATTACAACCCAGGGAGAGTGGCTGGAAGTTTACAGCAGCCCACCAACATCTAAGGGCCACCTCAGCCAGCTATGAGGAACTGACTGAGCCACACGCTGGGGTTTCAAAGAGACTTTCTCAAGCCCCAGTTTTCCTTTGTGCATGATGCAAACCTCCAGGAGTACATGGCAAGTACTTGCTGAAATTCAAACTCTGAAAGTGGGAATCAGAGCAGGCTGGGTGGCTTCCCAGGCCTGGCCCTGAAATGGTCCGGAGGTCTGTGTCCACAGACACCCCTGCCAGCCAGAGGGCAAGTGAGTGGGGGCAGTGGTCCCAGTATGGACAGCTGGTGTAGATCGGCACCTGTCACAGGTAGGGGGCTGTGACCGTCCCTGCCGTGCTTACTTCAGTGGGGACTTAAATTACTTTCAGCGACTCACACAGAAAATGGAACCCATCCCAAATCCCCTGCCAGCCACCAGGAAAAAGAATTAAGCAGAAAACACAAATGTTCCCATTATTTCCTTTCTCCTGTGGGCCTAGAGGTCTGGAGGACAGGAAGGGAAATGAATTGCTGTCTCCTTCTGTCCAGAAGTCACTTTTCTCTGGGAGCCTCATCCTGCCCCATCTCTATGCCCTGAAGCTGCTGGGAGGAGAGAAGTCACCGTCTTGGGGTAGCTGTGCTTCTCTTTCATCCTGCAGCATGAATGTGTGACCAGACTGTGCCTCTGTCTCTGCCTTTCCAGACCCACTGGTGACCCCAGGCCCTGGACCCCAGCCAGCCTGGACAGGAGGATTCAGCTGGCAGGGCTGTGGGAGGCTGAGCCCTGTGTGTCCGTGATGCCAGCGTCCTGGGTACCCTGGACTGGTAGGAGCTGCCGCCCTACCTGGGGGTCTGTCCACAGGACCAGCCGCCACCTCGGTTACCAGTGTTCTGATGGCCTTGTGGTTTGCCCAGTGCTTCAGCTTGCTCCACAGTGCCTGGATCTTGTCACTAGCTGGGCCCTATTCTGGTGAGAACCACCTGGGGCACTTTCCAATCCTGAAGGTCCCCCACCCTGTCCCACGGCTTCCTCAGACCCAGCCCACCTCTGCGTTTTGTCTGGGACACTGGGTGGGGGAAGGGTCCCCTCTCCTCATTAACCTGAATAGCTCTTTCGGCTGGATCCTGCCTGGCTGCCATCTCTCCTTCCCGCCAGCTGGACAGGACTGCACAGGGCACGTGCCCTTCTTCCTGGTGGGCTGTCATGGAGGGGCGTGGGACCAGGGCACTGGCCAGGGGCAATATGGCCCCTGGATTCTGCAGCCTGGGCAGTGGGGCAGGAGCCTTCCTGGATCCGACACAAGGCCAGAGAGGCTGCCCCTCAGGGTGATGAGAGGAGGAGTGTAGCTGGGAGCTGGGCTACCCAGAAATGCTCAGAAGAACTGTTCATCCAGGAAGTAGTGAGGGGCGGGGTCCTGGTGGGCCGGGTGGTGAGGACAGGCGGGGTCTGAGAGCTGCTTCCCGGCTCTGAGTGGGGCAGGCCCAGGAAGGTTCTGTGGGATCCAGGGGAGCTGCAGGTCCTGATGGGGACATTGTGGATATGACTCTGAGGCTGTGTGCAGACCACCTGCTGCAGCCAGAGAGGCAGGCCCGGGCTCTCTGAGCCTCTACTTTCCCATCTGTGGAAAGGGGATGGTAACATTTACTTTGGAGCTGGTGCTGTACTTCAGTAAGATAAAGGCTATGAAGTCCCCAGCACTGGCCCAGGGCCAGAAGGACCCAACCGGCCTTTCAGCAGGGAAGGCAAAGGCTCAGAAATGAATTCCTCACAAGGAAAACCCAAGTCCCACTCAGGCTGACCGTTCTCTTGGGTCCCTCCTGGCATCTCACCCTCTCTGTAATGAACGTTGTTGTGTGTGCCAGGTGGACGCCTGCAAAGAGCCTTACCTACAACTTCTCAGTTGCTCCTTCCACAGCCCTGGGAAATGGGGGCTGGAATGCTCTTGGTTTTATGGATGACACCCCTGAAGGTCAGTCCGGGAGGCTCTGCACCCTGCCCGTGGTCATTTCGTGGGGAAGTGCAGAGGTGAATTTGAGAGCCAGCCACACACTCGAGGAGTTAAAGGCAGGCTAGCCCAGGCAGATTAGCCCAGGAGGAGCCTTTGCCCAGGGGAGGGACTGGGCACCAACTTTTGTCCTGGGAGAAGGGGGTGGAATGGGGAATGAGCGCCTGTGTGTGGAACCCCAGAGGTCCTGTGAGGGCCCCAGAGCAGACGTGTGGGATGTTCTGAAGATATCTATTCTCTAAGGGTCCCCAGAGAGGCTCAGAGACTAGAAGTGATTTTTTTTTTCCCTTGAAACTAATTACTATGTTGAGATTTAGAGATTTAGGGTTCATGGAAATGTTTAAGCCCCTGGGAGTGGAATTCAGGTATCTCTCTTTGTGTTTCCCTCCTTGGTTCCTGTCTGAAGACTTACACAGAGAATCCTTCCTGCTCCCCTTGTGAGGGGCTTTGGCTTCCCGAGCCAAGAGCACGGGGTGCTGACTTAGGAGAGGGCAACGTGACTGTGCCCAGGTGCCTGGGAGGGATCAGTGCCCACAGTGAGGCCAGAATTCTGGCAAGGTGAGCAGGGAAGGCAGGGCAGGCTTGAAAATGCAAGAGTGGACAAAGGAAAGCCCTGCCTTTTCCCTTGCCCATCTACTTGGTCCCTGACCAACAACCACCTTCATCAGCCTCCTGTGTGTCCTTCCAGTGTCTCTTTAGGGACATACACACAGATGCAGCTGTGTTGTCTCCCTCACCCTCCAGCTTCCTCACATAGCAGGTAACTACTATATACTCTTACTTATATGGCACCCTGGAAATCTTTCCAGATTGATACCTAGAGTGCATCCTCGTCCTTTTTATAAATAGCTGCTGCATCAGTCAGGGGCCTGGCAGGAAACAGATGGCTCACTTAAATTGGGCAATTTGAGGAGTGTTTACTGAAAGAGATTCTTTACAGAGGTGAGGGCAGGACATAGGGAAGTCATAAGCCTTCATCCTTACCGTCCAAGGTCAGAGGGGTGAGGGGAAAGGGGGAGAGACAGGTGAATAGGGCCGCCTGGCAGGAGCCATGACCTTTGGTTAAGGGTGCAGCCAGGCTTGGTGACCATGCAGGAGGTAATAAAGACTCCTACCTCTCTCTTCCTGCATCCCCTCCCCGATGGCTGAACCAGACCTGAACTTAGAGGGCAATGCAGCCATTGTCCCATACCACAGCTTTCAGGGGCCCTGAACAGGGTGAAGGGTGGACAGTGAATCTGAATGGGCAAATGGGTTTTGCATGTTCTTCTAGTTTGCTGGGCCATACTCATTTTTTTTTTAAACAAGTAGCTTTGCTTAGATTTCCAATCTGTTGCTCTTAACACATGCAGGCATATGTAAAAGATACATTTCCAGAAGTGAAATTGCTAGGTCAAAGGGTAAATGCATTTGCTGTTTTGATAACCATCGTCAAATTGCCTTCCATGGGGAGGTACCTCTTCCCACATAGTTTCCCCAGCAAAGGGTATTGTCAAATATGTATTTCTGCCAAGCTGATAGTGAGAAGACACCGTAGGGCTAATTTGTATTTCTCTTAATGAGTGAATCGGGTATCTTTCTATGTCTGAGGTCCCTTTGTATTTCACTGCCTGTTCCTGTCCTTTGTCATTTTTTCCCTATTGCATTATTGATCATTTTCTTATTAGTTTCCAAGAGCTCTTCATATATTAGGGATATTAGCCCTCTGACAGTGATCTGAGCTGCAAATAGTTTTTCCCAGATGGTCTCTTGACTTTGCTTATAGTGATTTTTGCTCTGCAGAAGTTTTTGATCTTTGTGTTATCAATCTTTTACGGTTGTTCAATTTTGAGTCATAGTTTTTTTTTGCTGTACGCGGGCCTCCCACTGTTGTGGCCTCTCCCATTGCGGAGCACAGGCTCCGGATGCGCAGGCTCAGCAGCCATGGTTCACAGGCCTAGCCTCTCCTTGGCATGTGGGATCTTCCCAGACCGGGGCATGAACCCGTGTCCCCTGCATCGGCAGGCAGACTCCCAACCACTGCACCACCAGGGAAGCCCTTGAGTCATAGTTTGAAAAGCCTTCCTCGCTTCAAGTTGTAAAGCTTGATTATTCCCACACTTTTGTGGTTTCATATATACATTAAAATTTTTGATTCATTTAGAGATTGTCCTGATGTATGGTGTGAGGGATGGATCTAACCTGATCTTTTTCCAGAAAACTGCCAATCTCTCCCAACATCATTTATTCAAGAGTTCATCTTTACTAAAGGAGATGCTACTTTTATCATTGACTGACCTCCTGTGTATGTTTGGGTCTCCAGCTGCTCTCTTGGTCTGTCTCCATTGTATCTGCGTATTGCCACACCGATTTGATATTAAGGTGTTACAGTGTTTTAATATCTGATAAGGTGGTTTCCTCTCATTGCTTCTTTTCAGTGTTTCAGGTACTTTTAAAGCTTGCATTTGCAAACTGAAGATTGATTAGGCATATACTTTCCTCATTTCCCTGGGCTGTGCCTCCCTGCCCTTCTCCTCCAGGTGGATATCCAATGGCGGAGGGTACCTTTAATCGGCAAGTTTATTTTTCAGCTGCTGTGTGTTCAGAATTGAATAAGGAAGAAGAAAATAATGTTTTTGGACACCACATTTGTGATGTAAGATGTAAGCCGGCCACACCATGTCCAGCCCTGCTCTTTCCCCTGCCTGTCCTCACTTACCCTGGCTCTCTTTGGGCACTGTAGATGTACCCTGTACCCTCCTCCACAGGCCTGCTTTTCCTCTGTTTCCAGGGCCTCATCCCTCCTCACCTCCCTCAGCAGACCTCTGCCTAAAAGCCCTTCTCTCAGAGGTCACTGTCCTTTATCTACATGATTACTAGATAGATGTCTGTGTCCCTAGGTGGGGGCTTCCTGGGGGCAGGTCCATGTCTCTGGCCCAGGGTGTTGCTAGGTGCCCAGTTATCTAAAACTCAGTGTGCCTACACTAGCTCACTGCCTTTCTTCCCACACCCTGTGGCCAGGCCCCATCGATTGCTCTTCTGTGGCCCTTGTCTCCCCTAGGGGCACCTCTACTCACGGGCAGTTCACACAGCCCACATGCCTCCCTCTTCTGTCCTCTGTCTACTGCTCACTCCATGTTCCACCCTCCCAATTCCACCTCTCAAATGTGTCTTGTATGGGTATCTCTCCCTTTATCTGCGTGGAACTTCCGCCAACTGGCCAATTCCTCTTCCTTCTTGAATTGCTCCTTCCTGGCAAGGACCCTTCTGGTCTGCTGTCTAGAGGCTGTCAACACGATCTTTCTAGAATGCGCATCTATCAGGGTCATTTCCCTGACTAATGCTGCTCATGGTCTCCCCATGGCTTTCAGGATGAAGCTCAAACTCAGTGGCTTGGCATCCTTAACCTTCAGTGGCCTGGCCTCAGTTTACCTCACCAGCACCCCAGCCCATCTTCACAGAGGCTTTCTCCTCACCCTTCACCTGACCCGCAGCCCCTCAGCCTTCAGGTCTCAGGATCTGTGTTACGTTCTCTGGGAAGACCCTTCTGGCCCACAGGTCTGGGTTGGAGGCCCACAGGTCTGGGTTGGAGGCCCACAGATCTGGGTTGGAGGTCCCCTGAGTGTGCAGCATAACCATGGCCTGGGAAGGCCGATCCTTACTGGACAACCTGGATCCTAGTGCCTGGAATGTTGGAGGAGCTTATTCTTACCTAAATTAAGAAATTAAAGCCCAGAAGTCAGGACAGCAGCAGTTGATAGAGAAGTATAATGTTTTTTAGGAACATCTTTGGATCTGCCCCTTGGCACTGAAATGCTCTCTCAGCGTCTGAAGGGCTTAAGGAAGAGTGGGCATCAAGCCAGCCCTGTAGACAATTGAAATGAGCCCAGGCAAAAGCTTCCATAATGCGTGTGCCACACCGCCAGTCCCCAGAGATCCATGAAAGATGGATTATGTTTTCAGCAGGAAGAAAAGAAATTTGTCATCTCCAGTACTGGGAGCCAAGGTCACCCTGACTGTGGAGTTGCCTTTTTGATGACACCAGGAGTGTCCCTCAGGTGTTGGGAGAGGCGGGGGGTCTTGGAGGCCAGTGGGGCAGGCACTTCAGATTATCACTACCTCCTGGGAGGGGTGACACTTCTGGAGCGTCCCTGGCATGACTGAGGAGGGGCCCAGGGCAACCCTCTTCCCAGGGGGCCTCCCCGCATGCATGCCCCTCAGTTGTGGTGGTGGCATCTCCAGAGAACCGTGGCTCCCACCCACCCCAGCCCCTGGTGCTCCCGGGGTCTCCAGCCCCGTCCCTGAAGACCATGCTCCCATCTCTCCTACGGGCAAGAGTTGCCAACACACAGTGACCAGAGAATATGGCCTAAAAAGGCAAAGGCTGGACAGTTATTGAACGTGGTATAAACTACCGAGATCCATTCTTTTTTTTTTGCGGTACGCGGGCCTCTCACTGCTGCGGCCTCTCCCATTGCAGAGCACAGGCTCTGGACGCCCAGGCTCAGCGGCCATGGCTCACGGGCCCAGCCGCTCTGCGGCATGTGGGATCTTCCTGGACCGGGGCACGAACCCGTGTCTCCTGCATCGGCAGGCGGACTCCCAACCACTGCGCCACCAGGGAAGCCCCTGAGATCCATTCTTAAAGCCCTGACATTACTGTCCACCTAGCTGCTCCTTGTGCCCCTTCCTCCTTGTCTGTCAACTCCAGGGGCTTTACCCTCTTCCCCACCCGGTCTCAGCTTCTTATAGAGAACACGCTCAGCTGGGAGTTCCACCTTCTCTTGCACCCTGGGGGAAGATACCGCTCCATCTTTGAGGCTCAGCGTCCCCATGAGAGCTGGCAAGAGGGGGTACAAGCCTGGGTCAGACACTCAAAGCAGCTGTCTGACAGGAGGGGGCTGTCCCTGGTACTCACGGCTCCCAAGGGGCTTGGGACAGGGAGGGAGTCTGAGTCAGCCCGGGAGCACTAACTGGGCAGTAGGTGTCCAGTAAACGTTGTTTCCCAAGGATCCTTCAGTGGGGACAGCGGTTGAGCCTTGAGTGTGAGGGGTAAAGTGAACAGTTGGTGCAGACGGCGGGGTACAGGCATGCAGGTGGTTACTATAAGCAGGACCAGAGCAGCAAGTGCCCCAAGCCAAGAGTGTAGGAAATCAGGACTGACTGCCTGGTGGGAGGGCAGGGCAGGGTACTTGACCTTGAAAGATGTGAGGATTTTGACAGCTGCGCGTGTGCAAGGAGGGCTCTTCAGGCCTGAGCAAAGAGGAGGAGAAGGAACGTGCTGGGTTTGTATGGGTACACAAACGGGTGATTTGTGTTAGAGGTGAAAACGGGCAAGAAACACACAAAGAGGCCTCAACCCAATTATAATCAAAGGATGCAAATTAAAGCAATAAAAAGATGCTTTTCCCCTGCAAATATTAAGTAGGCAAAGATAAAACCAAATTAGAATGGGAGTTGGGAGATTGACCCTCTCACCAGTGTAGGCTGAGTCGATGTGGTGACGGGTGTAGAAAGCCGGAAAATGTCTATATGCCTTACCCTACTTCCAGGATACTTTTCTAAGGATATAATTAAGACTGGGCATCAACATTTAGCTCTACAAATTTTCATCAAAGCACTGTTTATGACCACATAGAAGTCTCAGTGTTTAACAGAGAATTGGTTGAGTAAACTTTGATCATTAAAAATCTTGCAGTAAAAGAACAGTTATTAATGGGAGAAAATGTTCCTGATAAGCTGTTAGGTGGGAACAGCAGGCTGTAAAACAGGATGAACAGAGTGAGGTGGGTTTTGTAGAAATGGACATAGGCACGTATGTGTGTGTGTCTTTCTCACTCCCAGCAACAGGATGCGGGGCGCTGTGGGCTCCTTCTTCCTTGATTGTCCTCTAGTGGGTTACTCTTTCTCTGAAGTGGCCACAGGTGCCCACTGAGCAGGGCCTGCCTCTTGGACTGTCCCGCCTTGCCTCGCAGGCGTTTTGGAGAACTGGTGCCTTGCCTGGGGGAACTGGGCACACACCCAGCTAATAATAAAAGGGGCACTTTGATTTGCCATGTACCACTGTCCTCCCCTTCCTATGGCTTCCTCGAAAACCTTGTGGGCAGGGGATGGCTGGCTCAGGAAAGGTTCTAGTGTTTCCCAATCCTGCCATAATTTATGCTTATATTTTTGAATACTTACTTTCAATTTTAAAGTTTAAAAGGCACAAAAGGGTGCAGAGTGAAAATACGATTTCTAACCATGTCTTCTAGTCCACCAGAACTACCCAGCATTATCAGTTTCTTGTGTAGCCTGCCAGAAATGTTTTAGAAATCTGATGAATATTCAGACAATTACATGTATGTAACCTCCCCTCCAGCGGCTTTCACATGACTGATAGTGCATTGTACCTGCTGCTCTGCAGCTGTCTTTCATTTAATGATGTGACTTGATGATGACTGCATACCAGTTCATGGAGAGGGTCCTTGATTGTGGCTGCATAATATTTCACGACACGCAAGCACCATTATTTATTTAACAGTACACGTTTAGGTTGTTTCCCATCTTTTGCTATTACAGTGAAGAAGCCTTTGCACAAGCAAATTTGAACATCTGTGACACTCCGTGTAGGATAAGACCACAGAAGTGGGCAAAGCTTTGTATCTTGGAAAGTTGGGTCAAAATTACCAAAGTATCTTCCACAGAGGATGTACCAATTTACACCCCACCACCATTTTCCACCCCCTTTGCCATCACAGTCAGTCCTCAGACTTTTAAATTTATTTATTTTTGGCTGTGTTGGGTCTTCGTTTCTGTGCGAGGGCTTTCTCTAGTTGTGGCAAGCGGGGGCCACTCCTCATCGTGATGCGTGGGCCTCTCACTATCGCGGCCTCTCTTGTTGCGGAGCACAGGGTCCAGACGCGCAGGCTCAGTAATTGTGGCTCACGGGCCCAGTTGCTCCACGGCATGTGGGATCTTCCCAGACCAGGACTCGAACCTGTGTCCCCTGCATTAGCAGTCAGATTCTCAACCACTGCGCCACCAGGGAAGCCCAGTCCTCAGACTTTTTGATCTTTGTAAAATAGTTTAAAATTGTTTCACTTATTATGGAAGGTGAACATCTTTCAATTTTTAAAAAGAATTGTGAATTATAGCACACATACAGAGAATTATACAAAACATTTATACAGTTAAAATGAATGATTATGAATAAATGCTCAGATAACCAACAATTAAATCAGGAATTAAAAGAGACTAGCACCCTAGGATCCACTCCCACTGTGTGCGCTCTCTCCTGTCTTAAGGTTCTCTCCACCCATAGGTAGCCACTCTCCTGAATCCTGTGATGGTTCTATTCTTTGAGTGGTCCCCCTAGAAATCACTGCACATCCTTAACTTATCAAAGCCTGTGGTTAATCAATACCTCCATCTTCCTCTGAGATGACACAGACCGTTGAACACTTGTGTCGTTTACGCCCACCCCCAACTTATACATTATTGTGGTCATATATTTTAACTTTACCTCCTTCTTAACGATTTCTCGGCTCTTTTTGTGTATTAGGAAATTATCTCTTTTTTGGTGATATGAGTTGCAAATATTTCCCTCCAGTTTTTTCCCTCTAAAATTTTTATTTTGGCCATAGTAGTTTTGCCATGAAGAATTTTCCCAACTATATATATATTAATCAAGAGGGACTAGCAGGTTTTTTCACCAGAATGAGAGCAGCCACAACCAATGTTAGTGGTGGAATTATGGCTCATTTTTTTGTGTTTTTCTTTTGCCTTTTTAAAGTTGCTGGGTTGTGTGTGTGTTTTTTTTTTTTGTATTGAGAATATATTACTTTTGTAATCAGAAAGAAATATAGCAGGTGCCATAAAAGTAGAGTTGTTCATCTATAGCAGGACTGTCCAGGGCCTCGTGAACCTGGGGTGCTGATGGAGTCACTTTGCATCAAGGCTCAGGTGGGTTTGGGTTCTGTCTTCCTCCCACCCTGGTCACTGCAGTCCCCAGGGTCTTGGCCTCCCCCACGATCTCCCCAGCCGTTTCTGGCAGATCCAAACAGGGCTCTGAGGGGTCTTCACCTGTCAATCCAAGATGCCCCATGCTGCTGGCATCTGCAACCTCAAAACTCCCTACCAGGCTGCCCCAACACATGCCAGCACCCCTGGTCCTCAGGGGATTGTCCTGAGATGAGTCACGAGAGCTGGGTGGCCCCTTGACTCTGTGGCACCTCCTGAAAGCCGAGTAATTGCAGGCAACTTTAGTTGAAACTTTTCTCTTTCCCTCTATAAACTTTACATCCCCATGCTACACCCAGTAGGTGCTTAGTTAATGCTTTCAGACTAAAGGTATGAGGGAGTGAAGATCTGAAGATCTGGGTGTCCAAAGCAGGAGTGGATGGAACTTGCAAGGTCCAGGGACATCCTGAGGAGGGCTTGCTGGCATTCTACTCCACCAAGCAGGAGGGGCCCCTGGGACATAGTCATTGGAGATCTCTCCCCAGAGCGGGGGGCGGGGGTGCTATTCTGAGGGTATGAGCAGGAGCAGGAGAGGCTGGGTACCATTCCCAGGGCGAAGCAGCTATACAGTCTCCTCATCATCCAGGTGTGGGAGCAGGGGGTCTAGAACCTTTCTTGTCCCACCCACTCACCCCCCCGCCCCTGCTTCCAAGCCCACAGCTCAGGAGGAACACCCATCAATCCTCAACTCCCATTGTCCTTGCATTGCCATTCCCTGGGAGACGTTCCTGGGAAACATACCCTGGGATGTCTCCTGGGTAATCGTGTGTGTGTGTTTTTTTTTTTTTGCGGTACGCGGGCTTCTCACTGTTGTGGCCTCTCCCGTGGCGGAGCACAGGCTCCGGATGCGCAGGCTCAGCGGCCATGGCTCACGTGCCCAGCCGCTCCGCGGCATGTGGGATCCTCCCGGACCGGGGCACGAACCCGTGTCCCCTGCATCGGCAGGCGGACTCTCAACCACTGCGCCACCAGGGAAGCCCCCGTGTGTGTGTTTTAATGTAACCAACCCTGAAGCTTCCAGCAGACAGGTTTCTTTTTCTGGTGAGCTGCTAGAAAACGTTGGGACACATTTGTGGCTCGCTATAGCAAGCTTAGGGCTCATTTGGCCTTTGTTTTCAAGTTAGCCTTCTTTCTTGTTCCTCTTTATGTCCCTACCCTTGTTTTTCTTTCATTTTTGGCTCCCACATTTAATTTATGCGATCTTGTTATATATGTGTATCCTTGTAAGCACCTTAAATCCTTTCCAGAAACGTTGGGTAGAAATCATAAATACCATTTCTATCTTCATCCGGAGTCTGGAGGTGGGTAAACATCTCAGTGACAGCCCGTCTTATTAACCCTTACCTGGGCAGGCAGAGCGATGACTCCTGAGCAGAGCGGGCCGTGGGGTCCAGAAGCTTCCCCTGAAAGCCCACAGAGAGGTCCTGAGGAGGGGGCTGGTAGAGGGGAAGATCCGCTTTGGGTTGAGTGAAGGTGCTGGGTTTACGTAGGGGCCGTGGAGCCTGGGGGTGGTGGTTGGGAGCCAGGCACATGTGCTGCCGAGGGCCACTGGGGACCCTGGGTTTCTGTGGGGTGACTCTCCAGCCACCTCAGCCCCCTGGGTACTTGATTTTCACTGGTCTGGGATAGGCTTGTTTGGCAGTAGGATGAAAAGAAAGGTTGCTATGGGTGCTGACGGGAGAGTAGCTGAAGGGCTTAGCCACTGTTCCAGGCTAGGCAGGGCAGGAAGAGAGGTTGGGGAGTGTTGATAAGACCCAGTCAGGATGGGGGGAACCCCATCGGCTGGGATGAGGAGTTCAGGATCACTTCTTAGTGGCGGTGCTGTCCTGGGTGGTGAGAAGTTTTCGGGTTGGCCTCAGGAGAGGCCTGGCTTAAGTGGTGTGGCAGGAGGGCCACTGGCTGCATGGATGGGTCACGCCTCTGGACACTGATCTCTCCTTGGGGGTGGCAGCGGCAGGGTGGGTCAGTGAGGAGGGGTACAGGGTGGTAGAACTGCGTGGGCAGCCCTCCCAGGCTGGTGGAAGGACATTGTGGTTGGGTCTATGGCTTTTCCTGTCCAGCAGCCATTTCGCCCTTCTCCCAGGGACAGTGCTGAGATGCCTCTGGGAACCTGCCTCCCCTCTCACCTCCATTCTCAGACCACATGGCCTCAGTAGGGCTCCACCTCTTTTTCACAGCTGCAGTGTGAGGCCCTTCCACCAAGTTGGTTCAGTTGTACTGAATCCTGCGACTCATTTGGGAACTTCTGGGAAGAGATGCTTTCTTTCTTTTTGAACTTGAATTGGGAAGATGAGGCCCTGAAACTACTAGTGGCCACATTCTCACCATGAGGATGCTGAGGGCACAACCATCTGGAGTCGACTGGAGAAAGGAGTATAGAGACTAGAGGAATAGCAGATGTTTTGAGTCCCCAAATCCAGCTGCACCTGAAGATCATATTTTTTCTTTTCCTTTCTTTTTTTTAAATTGAAGTATAGTTGATTTACAATGTTGTGTTAGTTTCAGGTGTACAGCAAATTGAGTCAGATTATATATATATATATATATATATATACACACACATATATATATATACACATATATATATACACACATATATATGTGTGTATATATATGTGTATATATATATGTGTGTGTGTATATATATATATATATATATATATTTTTTTTTTTTTTTTTTTTGCGGTACGCGGGCCTCTCACTGTTGTGGCCTCTCCCGTTGCGGAGCACAGGCTCCGGATGCACAGGCTCAGCGGCCATGGCTCATGGGCCCAGCCTCTCTGCGGCATGTGGAATCTTCCCGGACCAGGGCACAAACCTGCGTCCCCTGCATCGGCAGGTGGACCCTCAAACACTGCGTCACCAGGGAAGCCCCATCCATGTTTTTATGTGTATTAGTAGCTTAAAAAAAATTGCTGGGGCTTCCCAGCAATTGTCGTGGACATATGAGTTTCTTCCAGTTTGGGGCAATTATGAGTAAAGACGCATTAAACATTCTTTTTTTAAAAAAATTTATTTTATTTATTTATTTTATACAGCAGGTTCTTATTAGTTATCTGTTTTATACATGTTAGTGTATATATGTCAATCCTAATCTCCCAGTTCATTCCTCCCACCCCACCCCCTGCTAAAGACGCATTAAACATTCTTAAGCAAGTATTTTTGTGGAAATGTTTTCATTTCTCTTGGGTAACCACCTAAGAGTAGAATTGTTGGCTCATAGGATATGTTTATGTTATACAGTTTTCCCTTGGTATCTGCAGGGGATTGGTTCCAGGACCTCTGTGGATACCAAAATCTGAAGATGCTCAAGTCCCTTATATAAAATGGAGTAGTATTTGCATATAACCTACGAACATCCTCACATATACTTTAAATCATCTGTACATTACTATGCTATGTAAATAGTTGTTAATACAATGTAAACACCATGTAAATACTATGTGGACAGTTGCTGGTGTGTGGCAAATTCAAGTTTTGCTTTTTAAAACTTTCTGGAATTTTTTTCCTGAATATTTTTGACCTGTGGTTGGTTGACTCCTCGGATGTGGAACATACGGATATGGAAGGCTGACTGTGTTACAAAATGCCAAACGGTTTTCTAGAGAGCTTCCACCATTTTCACTTGAGCAATGCATTAGAGTTTCTGCTGCTCTACATCCTCATCAACACTTGGTGTTGTCAGACTTCTAAATTTTAGCCAACTTACTGGGTGTGAGGTAGTATTTCCTTGTGGTTTTAATTTGTGTTTCCACAGATGGCTTTGAACACTGGAATGGCATGCTCGGACAGGACATTTGACCGAGTCTCTACATTAAGGATCTCCTGGAGTGAATTGGCCTGGTTGCCCCACCTCTTTCTTTTGAGATCCTGGCTCCCAGCTTCTCTTCTCTCCCCTGTTCTCCCCACCTCTCAGTCCCTGTCAGAAGGATGTGTGGCTCCGGCACCTGCAGGTTGGTCTGCGTGTCCATTGAGAAATGGGGGCCAAAGTCCTTGTCAGAAGCTTCTCAGGGACACAAGCCAGGGGACCCGGGGACTCAAGGCCAGCCCAGTGCAGTGGTGTCTGCCCTTGGCAACTGCCGGCCCCCGGAAGTGGGTGCTGGGGCTTGTTTTCAGAGACAACTTCTCAGGGTGGTTTCTGCTGGGGAGGGCACTCCATACCAGGGCCACCGTGGTCACTGTGGGTCCCGGAGTCCCCTCTCACTGCCCCAGTTTCTAGATGTCACGCTCTCCTCGCTCTCTGCCTTCCTCTCTTTCAGGGCCCCTGGCTCCTCAAGCCCCGCATGTAGAGCCTCCTCTCCTTTCTCATCTCGCTCCCCTTGGTGGTCTCAGCTCTGGCTCTGGGTTCTGAGGGCCTGGGGGAGCCAGCAAGTCCTGGCTCCCTCACTCGGGTATTGGGGGTTGCTGGGCTATGTGCTTGGCTCTGGGCCTTGGTTTCCTCGTCTGTAGGCTGGGACAATGACAATCTTCCTCATGGGTTGGTGTGAGGATTAGAAGGGACGTCCCACCATGGAGAGTGCACACAGCTGGGCCACTTCTAAACTCAATCTGTCCAGACTCAGGACGCCTTGTCATCTGAGAGGGGGAGGCCAAACACTGAGGCTGCTCTCAGGGTGTCTCCACTGCGGGCTGTGAGGGGCATCCCACTTGGCCACTCATGGTGATTTCCTGCATCCATCCTGTGGTGTCCTCTGGAATTACAGCACTATCTCCTCACCCCCCCACAGTGTCCTTCTCACTCACTCTCACTTCCTGACACTTGCCTGTGTTCTCCCTCCTGCTTCCTCTTCTCTTCTCCCTTTCCCACCTGTCTCACCTGACCCACCTGTCTTTCCGGATCCACCTGTCACACCTGAGCCAGCTCACCTGAAATGTCCGTCTCCGTGCCTGCCAGGCTGAGCTCAGTCCACTGCAGTCATGGAGAGTGCCGGTACCTGGTGCATGGGTGGGGCCTAGTCTGAGTGTGTGTCCCCAGCACCGGCTCAGGAGCGTTCTTCCCTTGTCCACCCTCAGGTCCTAGTTCAGTGACAATCGGGAGGCATACAGGGGGGCATCTGTGGGGGCCTGCAGGGCCCCAAGGGGCAGGAGAGCCCTGCAGAGAAGGGGCGTGGGGGCAGCATAGGACCACAGTACACTGACTTTTCACAATTCATCTTTTCTTTTCCATCTCTTCACAGAGCCTCAGAGGACAGGACCATGGCAGACAATGGGGTGCCTCATTTCTTGGAGAACTGCCCCAGAACCTGCTGGAGGGAGTAGAACTTAGGGCTCCTCCCCTGACCCCCACCAAGCACACTGGCCTAGGCAGGCTCCTTTCTGCTGGTCCCTATCCCAGCGCAGGGCCCTCCCAACTCTGCTCCTTTTGGGTCCCCAGGGCAGAGGCTTTGGGGGCCAGGGTGGGAGTAGAGATGGGCTGGGGTGGGGCTGGGCAGGAGTGGATTGGCCCCTTTTTATTTACTAGGATTTGTGTTTTGAAATTGTGTTGCAAGGCCCACTAAGAAGACCAGCAATGCCAGGGACCAGCATAGAATTCCTTTGCTGACCTGACTCTGAGTCCTTCCCCCACCCGAGGCCGGATAGACCAGGAGCCCCCCAGTGGCTGTCCTGCAGACCTTGCTGGGGGTGAGGGCTATTCAGGAGGAGGTGCATGAGAAGGTGGGCAGTGTGTGGCCTGACCTCAGGCACTGTCAACCTGCTGGGGATACGGCTGTGGCAGATCGACCGATGAACCAGGCCTGCCCTTGAGGCATTAAACCGTCCATCAGGCAGGGGAAGTAGACACTGTCTGTCCTGCCTGAACGGCCAACATTTGAAAGCCATGTATTGCATGGTGTAAAGACAAGAGTCCTGGTGGCTCTGCCAGGGAATGGGACAGGGAATGGGCCCAACCCTCCAGAGAGCAAAGGGACACTGCCAGTCAGACGGAGCATGGCCAGAGTCCCTGCAATGTCACCCCTGATGCTGTTCATCCTGGCTGGCATGGGCACCCCAGGGCGTCAGGGCCATCCTGAGCTCTGCCCCAGTGAGAAGCTGTGAATCCCAGGGGTGCATAGTGCTGTAGCTGGGCCTTCACTCAGGGCTGAGTGGAAAAGTCAGAAATGGGGAGGTTGTTCTACAATGTAATGTCAATAAAGGCCCCCCCTCCCCATCTCACAAGGACATTCAAAGTGCAAAGACACACGGCAAAGGCCCCAGATGCTGACCATGGCATTTGAGAGGTGGGGCAGGAGCGGGGATGCAAGGGGACAGAGAAATCACAGAATGAGTCATGGGCCTGTGGACCCTTATGGGATGGAAGCCACAGAATGAGGAATCTGAACTCAACCCCTTCCCTCTAAAGCCCAAAGCATGATGAACAAACAAGCAAGTAATTGTAGATCTCACAATTGCTTGGAGGAACTCAATGTGGAGAGAAAGGGATGGGAAGGAAGCATGTGAGGTGAGGCCACGGTCAGTGGGTGCTCAGGGAGCATCTGGGTGGGGTGGAGGTGAAGGGTCCCTCTGTTGGGAGCTTCCATGGGTCACAAGCAGCTGGGAAGGTTGGCTTCTCCCCATCTTGCGTGCAGCCCCTGCTTCTCCCAACTCAGGTTCCAAGTCGGAATTGTTATTTAATCTTCCCTGACTCCACAGGTGGGGCATAGGCCTCAGCATAAATGCTGTTGTGCATTTGGGTCTCAGAGCGGTTTTCTGTGAAATTAGGGTCAGGGCTCAACCTGGGATTCAGCATCCAGGAGGTGGCTCTGTCCTGTGACTCTGCCCCCTGTTGATGAGGATGGCCTCTCTCCGTTTGGTTCTGGCTTGCCTGCTTTCCCAGAGCCCACCCTCCTGCCTGCTCCCCAGCGAGGGGGGAGGTGGGTCCTTGGGTTTCAAGGTCATTAGGTGGGTCAAGGCCTCAGAGCTGTGGCAAGCAATAGCTTTGGGGATTGCCATGGCTTCTGATAATACCAGAAATTGGACTAACACCTCCTGGGGCACTTCCATTTGTGCCATTACATTTGGTGCTCACTCCTGCATGTGCATTCATGTCTCCATTTTAGAAATGAGGGAGCTGAAGCTTAGTGGGGGAGCGCACTTGGAAAGGCCACCAAAGCCAAGGGGCAGTGGTCAGACTGGGTGTGGGGCTGCTACTGTTCCCTTACCGATGGCTTGTCTGTCCCAGGCTCCTGGCTTAGGGCCGGTGGGAAGGCTGTCAGGCTGCCAGGATCCCAGGAGTGGTGATGAAGCTGTGATGGAGCCGCATCCCAGGCCTGCTGTGCCCAGAGCCTCTAATTGCTGGGAGCTGGCCAACTCAAAGGACAGGACGGTTAGTGCAGATCTGGCGGAGTGTCCTATTCCTTTGGGTGTCGTTTTTTTCCATTGCAATTGAAACGACTTCACTCCTCGCATGACTGGGGCTGGCCTCTCCTGGCCTTGAGCAGCTGAGCTGGCCGAGGGAAACTCTGACTTGCTTGGGCTGCCTGGAAGTGTGGTGCTGTCACATCTTCAGCAGCTTGGTCTTCCCCTGGTGGTGACCTCAGGGGTGGGCCCCAGCCAAAGCCCTGGGCCCTGGGCAGGCGTCTGGGTCTGGCTTCCTGGTCCTGAATTTCCTGCCAGGGCCAGCTGTGGTTCTCATCTCTGCCTTGGGCCACCCGGGAGGAATGCGCAGCCTCTAGTGTCAACCCGACCTAGACTCCCACCCTAGTCAAGGGATCTGGACATAGGGAGCTTCAGCCAGGGCCTAGCTGAGGCTGCTGGACCTGCGTGCTCGGTGGTCTGAGCAGAAAGTAGGACCCCAAGTCGGGAGCATGAAGAGAGGAAGAGGCACTGGCTCAGTGCAGTCCTTCCTGGGACTCAGTGCAGTCCATCCTGGGCACAGTGCAGTATATCCTGGGCGCAGGGGTGTCAGGCTGGGCTCCTGTTCCTGCACGTGGGACAGCTGGCATGGAGACGTGTGCTCTCACTCCTGCCGGGCACAGGCAGCTGAGTGGGGCTTTCCTGGTATCAGGGAGGATCTGGCCTGCCGCTTGCTCTTGTGTGCCACCTCTTAGAGGTCTTGATCCTTGGGCTCCCCGGAGAAAGCAGATCCGTGCTGAGCTTCAGCCATAGCAGGGCCTGGGAGTCTGGGGGATGATGGGAAGGTCTGAGCTGGCTGGAGCTCTGCCACCAAGAGCCCAGGGAGAATCTGCAAGGGACCACACTACACCCCTGAGCCTGCCTCTGCCATCTCTGGGACATTCCAAATGGACACTCAGGCCTCCTCTGAGGGCCTGTTTGGAGCAATCAGTCTTCCAGCAGGAGGCAGGGTCCACTCAGGTGGAGCAAATAGAGGGAGGGAAATGAAGGCACCCTTGGGAGTAGGGAGGATTTGGGGCCGTAACAGTGAGGGGGTGGTACTGTCCTGGATGAGCAGGGCCAAGAAAAGACGCAGGCAACTTTTTTTTTTTTGCGGTATGCAGGCCTCTCACTGTCGTGGCCTCTCCTGTTGCGGAGCACAGGCTCCGGACGTGCAGGCTCAGCGGCCACGGCTCACGGGCCCAGCTGCTCCGCAGCATGTGGGATCTTCCCGGACCGGGGCACAAACCCGTGTCCCCTGCATCGGCAGGCGGACTCTCAACCACTGCACCACCAGGGAAGCCTGGCAATTTTTAATTAAATGTACTTCTAGCAAGTTTGGATAACGGGTTTCTAAAAGGGTATAGTAGAGAAGCAGCAAATTCATGTGTGTGATTGTGTGAGTGTGTCTGTGAGGTATGAGTATGCAGGCCTGCGACACTCTACCCCAACCCATACCCTCTACTGCCCCACCAACGCTGTCATCCTCGTACTGGATTAAGGCACTGTGTCCTTTAATTCCTCTATGCCTTCCCCAGGATCCTGCACATAGGAGCTCATCTGAAAATACCTATGGAGTAAATGATTCAATGAATAAATACGTTAATAATTGCAGCAGAAAGGGAAAAATGTCAGTCTGATATGTAAGAAAGGAAATAAAAGGAAAAAAGCCAATAAAAGCAGATGAGAGAAATATAAAGGCATTGCAATGTGGGACTCATCAGAGCAGCAGCCACGCATTCTATACAGCTGGAAGGATCCCGAGATGGGCCTCGTTCACCATTGGACTGATGGTCAGTTGGAAGCCTTGTTTCATCTCCTCCTCTGACTCTCTTGCCATTTTCATTCCGGTTCCCAGACACACTCACTTCTTCCTTTTGGTCTGAACATGCCAATAGCTTCATGTCCTTTGGCTTTTGCTCATGCTGATCCTTCTATGTGGAATATCCTGCCTCGTTGACCTTATAAATTCTTCTTCAAGGTCAAGTCAAACGCCTTCTCCTTTGTATAATACAGCTCCCACTCCCAATTTATCCTCCCACTGGGACCCCACCGTGAGCTAATTACCTTATTCCCACTGCAGCAACTCAGACAGGCTTCTAGCCAGTCATTTCCACGGCTCACTGTGATGGTCTGGTTTCGCGTCCTCCTCTCCCATGAGTTCTTCCGGGGTTAAGAGCATTGTCTAATTCTTCTTGTAGAAACTCAACAAATTTGTTGAATCAAATCGAAGTTTGGGTATTTAAAGTCTCAGGTCTTTCAGAAATATGGCTAGTGAGAAAATCACGCCCCAAGGATCCAATGTATTTGAAGTTTTCTTTCAAAGTTTTAGGAGATAAGACCCATAAAGGTAGAGAACTGGCTTAAACCATTTCAAGGGAATTTGTCCAGCATTAGACCAAGATGCCTTATAGGACAGAACTATTTTTCAACAGCAGGAAGTTGAACTGTTAAACTGGACATGCTGGAAGCCCAAGGCTGCTCATGTCAATTTTACTTTCTTCCTCTCTCATTCCCTGGCTTTTAGAAGCGTCATTCGTTATCGTTTAATTCAAAATAGTTTCCAACCCTCAGGCCGCTGAGTTCAGCCAGTATTTACTGGGCCTGTGCCCTGAGTCAGGTCCTCTCTGGATGCTGAGCTTGGAGCTGTGTGAGGCCCACTTCCTGCAATGGGCTGCTCACCCTCGGTAGAGGAGGTGGGAGCTGTGGTGAGAGGGGTGGGTGAGCACAAAGGCCAGGGTGTCTGGGAGGCGGAGGCTGCAGGAGGCAACACGGGGGTGTGCATGGTGCAGAGGTTGGTGCATGCAGGGAGATGAGGGTTCAAAGCCTGGCTCCCAGGCTGCTGGCTGGTTGAGGTGGCTGCTCTCCTCTCGGTGCTTTGTGTCGTCATCCGTAAAGAGAGTGAATGTCATGGAGTGCTTAGCATGGGGCTGGCACCAGGCGGGACTCAGGACATGGGGCTGTGCTTATTATGAAGCTGTCTGGGATTACGTCACTGTGAAGAGGGAGGCATGGTGGCCTGAAGACAGAGGCCACATGCTCAGCCTCACTCCATGACCCTGCTCAGTCCTTCTGCATCCTGCCATCGGGCCCCCTGCCACCAACAAGTCCTGCTCTGCTGCTAGGGCTCTGGCGCAGGGGCGAACCTGGTGGGGTCCAGGGTGTCGCCCCAAGGTGAACATCAGTCTCTGAGTGTGTCTGTGCTTTGAGCTCTCTGGTGCTCAGGCTTCAGGGGAGGCTGTGAGGGAATCCAGATACGCCTTCAGGGAGGGTGAGGAACAGGCCAGAGCTGGAGGAGTTCCTGGAGATCGGCTTAGTGTCTGTCACAGCCAAGACTTCCCTCTCTGAGGAGTGATCTAGAGCCCAGAGCTTCTGCCTCATCCCAGACCACGCTTGCTCACAGGCCCTGGCTGTCTTCTTCCCTCTCCAGAGTCCATGCAGAGCTCAGACCCACCGGGGGGCCCTACTGTCCCTGCCGCCTCAGTGTCTCAGGATTCCCGTGGGTGGAACCGATGCTGCTGCCGTCCTTGCATGCTGGGGCTTCGGGGACCGTGGCCTTCCCAAGATAGGCCTCTGAGGGCGGCTGTCAGTGACGGAGAAACTTTTTTACAGATGGAAGCACTAATTAAGACATTTGAATGTCTTCCATATTCCTAATTCTTTGTTCTTTTCCTTTATGTAATAGAGAAGATCCTGTCTAGCTCATTACCAGCTGGTCTAGTAAACATCTAGAGACTATAAGCGTATTTTATTTTAATTCCCTGAGCCTCAGGATTATGGAAACAAGATGGTAGGGGGAAGGGCTCTGCAATGAGGCTGGAAAGAAATGCTCTTCGAGAAGGGGTCACTTGGAAGCAAGTAGTCGGTTTACTTTGATTGTTGGAGCGATTTAGAGTTTTTGACTGGGACCCAGGAAAGATTGAGACCAATTTGGAGGAACAGATGGGCGGAGCCTGAGCTGCTGACTGGTTGACGGGAAGGCAGGTTTGAGCCAGTCAATTAAACACATTTCTCCTTAATAAACGTGGCAAAACTGCATGAAAATATGAGTTATTTTCTAAGTTGCATGAATCAAAGTCTGGCAAGGGGCCTGAGAGGCAAGAGCTGTTTGCTCTGTGACAGACATGCACACAGACTCCTGATGCCGGCTCTGGGTTTAACTCATACAGGGAATGTGGCCCGCTTTCCAGAACAGGGCTCCCGAGCCAGCCAGGGTAGCAGCAGTGGATGCTGACCTACAGGCCGGCAGGAGAAGGGCAGGTGCCACGGCAGGGGTGAGGCTGCCCACTGGGAGGAGCTGCGGATGAAGGGCCACAGGCAGGCTGGGCCCCAGCTCAGCTGCGTGGACCCCATCAGGGTGAGGCCTTGAGGCTGCCTGCCCTGGGCTCAGGGCTCCAATGTGTCCGAGTGCCCCAGCTATTTTAGCGTGGGCTGAGGTGGGCCTGCAGAGGCCCAGTGAGAAGGCTGAGGCTGGCAGCTTCCCCCGTGTCCTCCCAGTGGGTCACTCCCAGGTCTGACCTCTGTGCTGGAAAAGCAGGGTCTGGCAGCAGCCTGCTCTGCTAACATCCAAGGTGTGTGGGGGTGGTGAGGCCGTCCAGCTTTCCAGGGTCCAGCAGCAAGGGCCCACTCCATGATCTGGCTTTTGGAAGGTTCTGGTACCTCCGTGAACAAGCCTGACATGTTGTTCTCAAAGTGGGCACCCCTAGGATGTCACTACCCAGAGGGGAAGCAGAGTCAGCATCTCCTGGGGCCCTCCGTTACATGCCTGTCCCACCTCCCACAAGTGCTCCCTAGAGGCGTCCTCTCCACCCCTCTGCACTTGGCCCGGTGGCTCTAGGAGGGAGGTGTGGCTGGGACTTCTGCCCACACAGCCCTGGGGGCGGGGCTGGCCACCCTGGGAGCTAGGCTGAGGATACTGCCTGGATGGGAGAAGCCAGAGCTGCTATGTCCTGTCCCCACTCCCCACAGGTGGCATTTCTCTCTGCTTAGCTGGCCTTAGAGTGCCTGCTTGGCCTTATTAAGAACTGGGATCCACCATAAGTGCTAATTCCCCACTCTTAACCCACAGTGTAGCGTTTACAGTGAAGAGAAACTCATTAGGGCCGAGCACTTCCCAGGCTGAGGAAGTGCTGGGCTCATTAGGGAGGCCAAATCCATCCTGGTGGTTCTAATGAGCTGTGAAAACCACTCAGGACAAGGAGGATTAGCAGAGAGGGTGTCTTCAAATTCCCAGAGGAGAGTTTTCTGCCTAATTTTGGAGTCCACAGGCCCAGGCATTTCATGGGAAGGGGGCTAGCAAACCAGGCCTTATCTTCTGCAAATCTAAATTGAGCCTTGGGGACAAAATTCTCCCACAGAGGAGGTGCCACTGTCCTGGATCTCTCAGCTTTTGGTGGGGAAGGAGAGATGAGGTGGGAGGGGATGGGGGCCAGGCTGTAAGGCCGCCAGGTCCTCAGAATAAGGTGGGGCGCTCAGGCACTGGGACTGTGGTACTTGGGTAGGGACATGGATGGTGGCCATCAGGAGTGCAGACGGGGCCTGGCTGGCCAGACTGGGGCTCTGGCTAGCTCCTGGTTCAAGGAGGTGGGTCCATGGGGAGAGAGGTCCTGAATGGAAGGGTGTGAGATCTGTGTCAGTTTATTCTCAGAGACCTATCCCTGATGGGCTTAAGGGGGAAACGTGAGCCAGTAATGGGAGAGGCTGGTGCAGTCAGGCCCGGCTCCCATCTTGTCGGCAGGGATCAGTTCCCTGGTCCTTCTCAGCCCCCTGAACCCTGAACTCTCTGCAGCTCCTTCTGCAGGGACACGCTCCTCTTCCAGGACCTTGGCAGTTCTGGCTCCTGTTTCTGCCTTACTCAGCCCAGTGGGTGGAGAGGGCCTCTTGCTTAGAACTTCAGGAAATGCCCCAACCATGAGACTCATCACACTGGCCGTGCCCTCCCTGAGCTGGGGGCCAAGTTCAGTCACATTGTTGATTCTCATATGGAAGTGAGGAGGCTGTGGGCACCGGTAGAGCCAACCCCAAGTGACCCTTGAGTAGAAACACTCAAACCCCTGCAGAACATCTGGTTCTCCCACCAAAAGCTTACTGCAGGTACGGGAACACAGGGACCACGGGGTGACCAGGCATGCAGGGGTTGGGTCCTCTTTCTGGAAGGCAGGCAGCTACTTTCCAAATGCTGGCAGCCTCCTCCCCAACCCAGGATAATGATCCGTGCCCCTTGGTTCAGGTCAGCATGGTCAGGTGTCTGTGGGTCTAGTGGCCTGAAGGCTGTGTGCTCCCCCGTGTATATGTGATGGCAAGTCTCCAACTCACAGACACATCTGTGCCCTCTTGTTTCTCAGCTCATAGACCCTCCATGGAATTTCTCAGCTCACAGACCCTCCATGGAATTTCTCAGCTCACAGACCCTCCATGGAATTTATCAGCTCACAGACCCTCTGCAGAGTTTCTCCCTTTATTCTCTTGGCGTCCCTGACACAGCAACCTGCTATGTTTCTTTCTACTCTGTTGACTTCTCCTTCTCAGTCTCCCTTTCTCCCTCTTCCTCTTTTACACAATCTTTAAACTGAGTCTCAGTCCTTGGCTTTCTTTCCTTCTCACTTTGAACCATCTCCAGGCAAAGCTGTCCAGCTATGACTGTAAGACGCTTTATAGGCTGACGACCCTCGACTCTGTATCTCCAGCCTTGAGGTTTGGACTCACCCACTTGACATTTCAGTTGGTCCCAGACTTGCACTTGCTTTCTCCTGTCCCATCTGCTCCTCCTCCTGTCCTCCCCGTGTGAGCAAATCCTTCAGTTGCTCCATCTAGAAACCTGGGGCAAGCCTGCACCAGACACCCCTGTGAGCTGGCTGGGGCTGCCAGCCAGGAGCTGAGTGCTGCAGTGTTCCCAGGCTTTGCACAGGCATGCCCCAAAGCAGACTCGCTCTGGATTGGAGCTTTCCATGGGTGTCCCTCCTAGTTCCTATTATCTTACTAGCACCTCCAACAAGTCACCGAGGAAGGGGATTTTGAGTGCAAGCGTCTGGAACAGGAAAAAGGAGTCCAGAGTGTTGGGGGCTTCTTGGCACCCAAGCAAGGAAACATTGATTTGGAAGTGCTGGTTCTTCCCCTTGCTCTTGTCACAGAAGCTGCCAAAGTGTACCAGGAAGTCATTCTGGACATCTCTTTGCACAACTGCCCATATCCAAACAATCCCAAGGGCTGTTTATCTTACCTCTCAGATGGATCTCAAACCCACACTTTCTCCTCCCTCTCCCTGTGACCTCTGGGCCAAGTCATCATTTTCTCTCTCCTGGACTCTGTAGTGGCCTCTAACTCATCTCCCTGTATCTTCTTCAGTCTGTTCTCCACTCAGCAACGATCACAGTCCCTGGCACCTAGTAGGTTCTCAATTAGTGTTTATGTTATGGAGGGAGGAAATTCCTCTCTGTGGGTCAGCAGGACCAAGTGGATGAGCTTTGCTTCTAAAGGTATATTTCGTGCCCCTGGATGGTGGGGATTATTGCTACTATTTTTTGCCTTACTGGGAAGAAAAAGAACAACTCTTTGTTATCAAAACCGGAGAGGAACTACTGTTTTGTCAGAGCAGGTAGGAATTACAATGAGGACAGTTGATGTGTCACCCACAGGTCCACCAAGTTCGTGATTGGAATGATCTCTACTCATCTCTGCAAGTCTTGTCCTGTGCTTTTTTTAACTTTTAATTTTGAAATAATTAACAGGAAGTTGCAAAAATTGTATATAGAGTCCCTTGTAGGCTTTCCCCAGCTTTCCCCAATGGTGACATCTTATATAACTGCAGTACAATATCAAACCCAGGGAACTGACATTGGTATAATACTATTAACTAGACTACAGACCTTATTCAGTTCTCACCATTTTTTAATGATGAGAACTGAATAAGGTCTGCAGTTTTAATTTTTTTTTAAAGAACTTTATTTTTAAAATTTTTTTTAAAGAAATTTATTTTTTAAATTATTTATTTATTTTTTGATATGGACAATTTTTAAAGTCTTTATTGGATTTATTACAATATTGCTTCTGTTTTATGTTTCCGTTTTTTGGCCGAGAAGCATGTGGGATCTTAGCTCCCCGACCAGGGATCGAACCTGCACTCCCTGCATTGGAAGGCCTAGTCTTAACAAGTGGACCTCCAGGGAAGTCCCAGGTCTGTAGTTTTTAACTTGCAATAACGTATGTGTGTGTGTGTGTGTGTGTGTGTGTGTGTGTGTGTGTATGTGTGTGTGTAGTTCTGTGCAATTTTATCCCATGTATAGACCACCACCACAATCAAGACACAGAACTATGAGATGCCAGTAGCTGTAGTCTTGGGCATACAAAACAAGTCACCAGGAGGAATTTTCTCCATGTTAACATTACCAAGAAAAACCACAAGCTACAGAGTTCATGCAAATGAAGATGGGTTCCCATGGAAGAGATTCCTGTATTAACATAATTGCCAAGTTTGCCTGAGAATGAAATACTCATTTTCATGTTGTTTTTCAGGTACTCATACTCTCTTCCTTCAGTTACATCATTTGATGCATAGCTAGAAGATGTGTGTATGAAAGAGAAAAAATACATGGTAAAAATATCTTTATTGTAATTATTGTGAGAGAAAACACCCTATAAAAGAAATAATAATAGCAAATACCTGGTAGTGTTTACTATGTGTTCAGGCACAGTAAAGCTTAAAAAAAAAATCCATCATCACAAATGTCACCTTGTGTCACCTCTTTGTATTCACACCCCTGCCTCCCCTCTCCCTGTCTCTGTCCCCAGCTACTACTGATTTGTCCTCCATCTCTATAGTTCTGCCATTTTGAGAATGTTATATAAATGGAATAATATAGTGTGTCCACTTTTAGATTGACTTTTTTTCCACTTAGCATAATTACCTTAAGACCCATCAGGTTGTTGCACGTATCAATAATTTATTCCTTTTTGTTGCTGAATAGTGTTCCTTTCTATGGATGTACCAGAATTTATTCAATCATTATGAATAAATGTTCTATGAATATTCATGTACAGGTTTTTGTGCAAACATCAGTTTTCATTTCTCTGGTATAAATGTCCAAGCATGCAAGGACTGGGTTGTGTGCTAAGTGCATGTTTAGTTTTGTGAGTAACTGACAGTTTTCTAGAGTGGCTGTACCATTTTATGTTCTCACCAGCAGTGGATGAGAGGTCCTGTTTCTCTGCATTCTTGCTAGCATTCGGTATTATTGCTATCTTTTATTATAGTTGTTTTAATAGGTACATAGTGATGTCTCATCCTGGGTTTTCTTTGCATTTCCCTAATGGCTAATGATGCTGAACATTTTTTTCATGCTCTTACTTGCCATCTTTATCTTTGGCGAAATATCTATTCATGTCTTTTGCCCATTTTGTAATTGGGTTGTTTGTTTTGTTCTTTTACCATTGAGGTTTGTTTTTTTTTAATAGTAAAATATGCATACCAATAACCAGTAAACTTCTCTTCTTTCTTTTGATATTTTTCACAGTAATATAAGTTGATATACACCCAGAAGTCTGTGTAACATACCCATATCAGGGATTAGTTAGGGTGAGTATGGTAGCTGCTATAATAAATAACCTCCACTTTGAGAGTTTAAACACAATAAACATTATTTCTTGCTCACACAAAGCCAGAAGTGTGTTGGGTGGTTCTTTTCAGCAGCTTTTGCTAAGCAGTGACTGTGGGATCTGGGTACCTTCCATCCTGATACTCTATCAGCTGGATCACATGGCCTCCAAAGTAGCTCTGGATAGGTAGAGAGAGAAGGGAAATACACAGGGATTTTATTTTTTTGACCAGTTCTAGTGGTGGTATACATTCCTCCAGCTTACATCTCATTGGCCAGAATTTAGTGACCTGATCCCAAACCAACTTCAAGGGAGACTAGGAGTGTGCTCTTCCTGTGTGTCCTGGAAGACATAGTAGGTTGGGTGAACACTGGGCCCATTTCTGTCATTATTGAGGCATAAGATGGAGTGTCGTGGAGCACACCGTGTTTGCTCAGGTGATACTTGGCTCACAGCTCCAAGGTGCCTTCGGCATCAAGCCTTGGATGAAAGGGATTATCACCACTGCATCTACTACCTTTTTAAAATGCTTCTATCCATATAGACTAAAATATAAGCCTATATTTTATTTTATTTTTAAAAAATTTATTTTGTATTGGAGTATAGTTAATTTACAATCTTATTTTCAAGTGTACAGCAAAGTGATTCAGTTATACATACATCTATTCTTTTTCAGATTCTTTTCCCATATAGGTTATTACAGAGTATTGAGTAGATTTCCCTGTGCTATACAGCAAGTCCTTGTTGATTATCTATCTTATATATAGTAGTGTGTATATGTTAATCCCAGACCCCCAATTTATCCCTCTCCCCCCACCTTTCCCCTTTGGTAACCATAAATTTGTTTTCTAAGTCTGTGAGTCTGTTTCTGTTTTGTAAATAAGTTCAGTTGTACCATTTTTTTAGATCACACATATAAGTGATATCATATGATATTTGTCTTTCTCTGTCTGACTTACCTCACTTAATATGATAATCTCTAGGTCCATCCATGTTGCTGCATATGACATTATCTCATTCTTTTAAATGGCTGAATAATATTCTATTGTATATATGTACCACATCGTCTTTATCCATTCTTCTGTTGATGGACATTAAGGTTGCTTCCATGTCCTGGCTATTGTAAATAGTGCTGCTATGAACATAGGGGTGAATGTATCTTTTTGAATTATGGATTATTTTTCTGGATATATGCCCAGGAGTGGGATTGCTGGATAATATGGTAGCTCTATTTTTAGTTTTTAAGGAACCTCCATACTGTTCTTCATAGTGGCTCACCAATTTACATTCCCACCAACAGTGTAGCAGGGTTCCCGTTTCTCCACATCCCTCCAATATTTATTGTTTGTAGATTTTTTGATGATGGCCATTCTGACTGGTGTGAGGTGATATCTCTTTGTAGCTTTGATTTGCATTTCTCTAATAATTAGCGAAGCTGAGCATCTTTTCATGTGCTTTTTGGACATCTGTATGTCTTCTTGAGAGAAATGTCTGTTTAGATCTTCTGCCCATTTTTTGATTGGGTTGTTTGTTATTTGACATAGAGCTGCTGAGCTGTTGTATATTTTGGAAATTAATCCCTTGGTCACATCATTTGCAAATATTTTCTCCCATTCTGTTTGTTGTCTTTTAGTTTTGTTTAGGGTTTCCTGTGCTGTGCAAAAGCTTTTTTTTTTTTTTTTTTTTTTTTGTGGTACACGGGCCTCTCACTATTGTGGCCTCTCCCGTTGCGAAGCACAGGCTCCGGACGCGCAGGCTCAGCGGCCATGGTTCACAGGCCCAGCCGCTCCGCAGCATGTGGGATCTTCTTGGATCGGGCCACGAACCCATGTCCCCTGCATCGTCAGGCGGACTCTCAACCACTGCGCCACCAGGGAAGCCCTGTGCACAAGCTTTTAAGATTAACTGGTCCCATTGGTTTATATTTTTTTCATTACTCTGGGTGGTGGATCCAAAAAGATATGCTGCAACTTATGTCAAAGAGTGTTCTGCCTATGTTTTCCTCTAAGAGTTTATAGTATCCAGATTTACATTTAGGTCTTTAACCCATTTTGAGTTTATTTTTGTGTATGGTGTTAGAGAATGTTCAAATTTCATTCTTTTACATGTGGCTGTCCAGTTTTCCCAGCACCACTTATTGAACAGGCTGTCTTTTCTCCACTGTGTATTCTTACTTTTTGGTGTAGATTAATTGACGGTAGGTGTGTGGGATTATTTCTGGGTTATCTATCTTGTTCCATTGAACTATAATTCTGTCTTTGTGCCAGTACTGTACTGCTTTGATTACTATAGTTTTATAGTATAGTCTGAAGTCAGGGGGCCTGATTCCTCCAGCTCCATTTTTCTCTCTCAGGATTGCTTTGGCTATTTGGGGTCTTTGGTTTTCATACAAATTAAAATTTTTTTTGTTCTAGTTCTGTGAAAAATGCCATTGGCAATTTGATAAAGATTGTATTGAACCTGTACATTGCCTTGGGGAG
This sequence comes from Pseudorca crassidens, assembly GCF_039906515.1. Lineage (NCBI taxonomy): Eukaryota > Metazoa > Chordata > Mammalia > Artiodactyla > Delphinidae > Pseudorca > Pseudorca crassidens. Next base: position 137,244,957 of record NC_090298.1, on the reverse strand, counting down.
TATAGTCATTTTGACAATATTGATTTCTCCAATCCAAGAACATGGTATATCTTTCCATCTGTTCATGTCATCTTTGATTTCTTTCATCAGTGTCTTATAGTTTTCTGAGTAGAGGGCTTTTGGATCCTTAGGTAGATTTATTCCTAAGTATTTTATTCTTTTTGATGCAATGGTAAATGGGATTGTTTCCTTAATTTCTCTTTCTGACCTTTTGTTGTTAGTGTCTAAGATGCAAGATATTTCTATGTATTAATTTTGTATCCTGCAACTTCATCAAATTCATTGATGAAATCTAGTGGTTTTCTGGTAGCATCTTTAGAATTTTCTATGTATAGTATCATGTCATCTTCAAATAGTGACAGTTTAACTTCTTCTTTTCCAATTTGTATTCCTTTTATTTCTTTTTCTTCTCTGATCACTGTGGCTAGGATTTCCAAAACTATTTTGAATAAAAGTGGCAAGAGAAGACATCCTTGTCTTGTTCCTGATCTTAGAGGAAATGCTCATCTTTTCACTACTGAGTGTGATGTTAGCTGTGGGTTTGTCATATATGGCCTTTATTATGTTGAGGTATGTTCCCTCTATGCCCACTATCTGGAGAGTTTTTATCATAAATCAGTTTTGAATTTTGTCAAAAGCTTTTTCTGCATCTATTGAGATGATCATATGGTTTTATTCTTCAATTTGTTGATGTGGTGCATCACACTGATTGATTTCCAGATATTGAAAAATCCTTGCATCCCTGGGATAATCCCACTTGATTGTGGTATACAATTCTTTTAATGTATTATTGGATTTGGCTTGCTAGTATTTTGTTGAACATTTTTGCATCTATGTTCATCAGTGATATAGGCCTATAATTTTCTTTTTTTTTGTGGTATCTTTGTCTGATTTTGGTATCAGGGAGTTGGTGGACTTATAGAATGAGTTTGGGAGTTTTCCTTCCCCTGCAATTTTTTTTGGAACAGTTTCAGAAGGATAGGTGTTAGCTCTTCTCTAAATGTTTGATAGAATTCACCTCAGAAGCCATCTGGTCCTGGACTTTTGTTTGTTGGGAGTTTTAAAATCACAGTTTCAATTTCAGTGCTTGTGCTTGGTCTGTTCAAATTTTCTATTTCTTTCTGGTTCAGTCTTGGGAGATTGTACCTTTCTGAGAATTTGTCCATTTCTCTAGGTTGTCCATTTTATTGGCATATAGTTGTTTGCAGTAGTCTCTATGATCCTTTGTATTTCTTTGATGTCCATTGTAATTCTCCTTTTTCATTTCTAATTTCATTGGTTTGAGCCCTCTCCCATTTTTTCTTGATGAGTCTGACTAAAGGTTTATCAACTTTATTTATCTTCTCAAAGAACCAGCTTTTAGTTTCATTGATCTTTGCTATTGTTTTCTTCATCTCTATTTTATTTATTTCTGCTCTGATCTTTATGATTTCTTTCCTTCTATTAACTTTAGGTTTCATTTGTTCTTCTTTCTCTAGTTGCTTTAGGTATAAGTTTAGGTGGTTTATTTGAGATTTTTCTTATTTCCCGAGGTAAGATTGTATTGCTATAAACTTCCCTCTTATGGGATGCTTTTGCTGCATCCCACAGGTTTTGGATTGCCATGTTTTCGTTTTCATTTGTCTCTAGGTATTTTCTGATTTCCTCTTTGATTTCTTCAGTGATCCACTGGTTTGTAGTAGCATATTGCTTAGCCTCGACATGTGTGTGTTTTTTGCAATTTTTTTCTTGTAGATGATTTCTAATCTCTTAACGTTGTGGTTGGAAAAGATGCTTGATATGATTTCAATTTTATTAAATTTACTGAGGCTTGCTTTGTGACCCAGCATGTGAACTAGCCTGGAGAATGTTCCATGTGCACTTGAAAAGAGTGTATATTCTGCTGCTTTCAGATAGAATACTCTATAAATGACATTTAAATCCATCTGGTCTAATGTGTCATTTAAGGCTAGTGTTCCCTTATTGATGTTCTGTCTGGCTGATCTGTCTGTTGATATAAGTGGGGTGTTAAAGTTCCCCACTATTATTGTATTACTGTCAATTTCTCCTTTCAGGACCGTTAGCATTTGCCTTACATATTGAGGTTCCCGTAGGTTGGGTACATATATATTTATAATCGTTATATCTTCTTCTTGGATTGATCCCTTGATCATTATGTAGTGTTCTTCTTTGTCTCATGTAAGAGTCTTTATTTAAAGTCTATTTTATCTGATGTGAGTGTTGCTACTCCAGCTTTCTTTTGATCTCCATTTGCATGGAATATCTTTTTTTTTTTAACGACTTTATTGGAGTATAACTGCTTTGCAACGGTGTGTTAGTTTCTGTTTATAACAAAGTGAATCAGCTATACATATACATATATCCCCATATCACCTCCCTCTTGCGTCTCCCTCCCAACCTCCCTATCCCACCCCTCTACATGGTCACAAAGCACCAAGCTAATCTCCCTGTTCTATGTGGCTGCTTCCCACTAGCTATCTATTTTACATTTGGTAGTGTATATGTGCCCATGCCACTCTCTCACTTCATCCCAGCTTACCCGTCCCCCCTCCCCGTGTCCTCAAGTCCATTCTCTATGTCTGTGTCTTTATTCCTGTCCTGCCCCTAGGTTCATCAAAACCATTTTTGTTTTTAGATTCTATATATATGTGTTAGTATATGGTATTTATTTTTTTCTTTCTGACTTACTTCACTCTGTATGACAGTCTCTAAGTCCATCCACCTCACTACAAATAGCTCAATTTCATTTCTTTTATGGCCAAGTAATATTCCATTGTATATATGTACCACATCTTCTTTATGCATGCATCTGTCCATGGACACTTAGGTTGCTTCCATGTCCTGGCTATTGTAAATAGAGCTGCAATGAACATTATGGTACAGGACTTTTTTTTTTTTAAACTTTTTTATTGGAGTATAATTGCTTTAAAATGGTGTGTTAGTTTCTTCTTTATAACAAAGTGAATCAGTTATACATATACATATATCCTCATATCTCTTCTCTCTTGCATCTACCTCCCTCCCAACCTCCCTATCCCACCCTTCTAGCTGGTCACAAAGCACAGAGCTGATCTCCCTGTGCTATGCGACTGCTTCCCACTACCTGTCTATTTTACATTTGGTAGTGTTTATATGTCCAGATATATACTACTACTCTCTCACTTTGTCACAGCTTACCCTTTATCCTCCCCATATCCTTAAGTCCATTCTCTAGTAGGTCTGTGTCTTTATTTTCATCTTGCCCCTAGGTTATTCATGACCATTTCTTTTTTTTTTTTTAGATTCCATATATATGTGTTAGTATACAGTATTTGTTTTTCTCTTTCTGACTTACTTCACTCTGTATGACAGACTCTAGGTCCATCCACCTCACTACAAATAACTCAATTTTGTTTCTCTTTATGGCTGAGTACTATTCCATTGTATATATGTGCCACATCTTTTTTATCCATTCAGCTGTCAATGGACACTTAGGTTGCTTCCATCTCCTGGCTATTGTAAATAGAGCTGCAATGAACATTATGGTACATGACTCTTTTTGAATGATGGTTTTCTCAGGGTATATGCCCAGTAGTGGGATTGCTGGGTTGTATGGTAGTTTTATTTTTAGTTTTTTAAGGAACCTCCATACTGTTCTCCATAGTGGCTGCATCAATTTACATTCCCACCAACAGTGCAAAAGGGTTCGCTTTTCTCCACACACTCTCCAGCATTTATTGTTTGTAGATTTTTTTGATGATGGCCATTCTGACCGGTGTGATGTGATACTTCATTGTAGTTTTTTTTTTTTTTTTTTGCGGTACACGGGCCTCTCACTGTTGTGGCCTCTCCCATTGCAGAGCACAGGCTCCGGACGCGCAGGCCCAGTGACCATGGATCATGGGCCCAGCCACTCTGTGGCATGTGGGATCTTCCCGGACCAGGGCATGAATCTGTGTCCCCTGCATTGGCAGGTGGACTCTTAACCACTGCACCACCAGGGAAGCCCTCTCATTGTAGTTTTGATTTGCATTCCTCTAATGATTAGTGATGTTGAGCATCCTTTCAAGTGTTTGTTGACAATCTGTATATCTTCTTTGGAGAAATGTCTATTTAGGTATTTTGCCCATTTTTGGGTTGGGTTGTTTGTCTTTTTGATATTGAGCTGCATGAGCTGCTTATAAATTTTGGAGCTTAATACCTTGTCAGTTGCTTCATTTGCAAATATTTTCTCCCATTCTGAGGGTTGTCATTTCATCTTGTTTATGGTTTCCTTTGCTGTGCAAAAGCTTTGCAGTTTCATTAGGTCCCATTTGTTATTTTTATATCCATTTCTCTAGGAGGTGGGTCATAAATGCTCTAGCTGTGATTTATGTCATAGAGTGGTCTGCCTATGTTTTCCTCTAAGAGTTTTATAGTGTCTGGCCTTACATTTAGGTCTTTAATCCATTTTAAGTTTATTTTTCTGTATGCTGTTAGGGAGTGTTCTAATTTCATTCTTTTACATGTAGCTGTCCAGTTTTCCCAGCACCACTTATTGAAGAGGCTGTCTTTTCTCCACTGTATATTCTTGCCTCCTTTGTTAAAGATAAGGTGACCATATGTGTGTGAGTTTATCTCTGGGCTTTCTATCCTGTTCCATTGATCTATAGTTCTGTTTTTGTGCCAGTACCATACTGTCTTGATTACTGTAGCTTTGTAGTATAGTCTGAAGTCAGGGAGCCTGATTCCTCCAGCTCCGTTTTTCTTTTTCAAGATTGCTTTGGCTATATTCAGGCCCTCATGTGTTTGCATACAAATTGTGAAATTTTTTGTTCATTGTGAAAAATGTCATTGGCAGTTTGACAGGGTTGCACTGAATCTGTAGATTGCTTTGGGTAGTAGAGTCATTTTCACAATGTTGATTCTTCCAGTCCAAGACATGGTATATCTCTCCATCTGTTCGTATCATCTTTAATTTCTTTCATCAGCGTGTTATAGTTTTCTGCATACAGGTCTTTTGTCTCCTTAAATAGGTTTATTCCTAGGTATTTTATTCTTTCTGTTGCAATGGTAAATGGAATTGTTTCCTTAATTTCTATTTCTGATCTTTCATGTTAGTGTATAGGAATGCAAGAGGTTTCTGTGCATTAATTTTGTACCCTGCTACTTTACCAAATTCGTTAATCAGCTCTAATTGTTTTCTGGTAGTATCTTTAGGATTCTTTATGTATAATATCATGTAATCTACAAACAGTGACAGATTTACTTCTTCTTTTCCGATTTGGATTCCTTTTATTTCTTTTTGTTCTCTGATTGCCGTGGCTAAAACTTCCAAAACTATGTTGAATAATAGTGGTGAGAGTGGGAACCCTTGTCTTGTTCCTGATCTTAGAGGAAATGGTTTCAGTTTTTCACCAATGAGAATGATGTTGGCTGTGGGTTTGTCATATATGGCCTTTATTATATTGAGGTAAGTTCCCTCTATACCTACTTTCTGGAAGGTTTTTTGTCATAAATGGGTGTTGAATTTTCTCGAAAGCTTTTTCTGCATCTATTGAGATGATCATATAGTTTTTCTCCTTCAATTTGGTAATATGGTTTGTCACATTGATTGATTTGTGTATATTGAAGAATCCTTGCATTCCTGGGATAAACCCCACTTGATCATGTTGTATGATCCTTTTAATGTGCTGTTGGATTCTGTTTGAGAGTATTTTGTTGAGGATGTTTGCAACTATGTTCATCAGTGATTTTGGCCTGTAATTTTCATTTTTTGTGACATCTTTGTCTGGTTTTGGTATCAGGGTGATGGTGGCCTCATAGAATGAGTTTGGGAGTCTTCCTCCCTCTGCTATATTTTGGAAGTTTCAGAAGTATAGGTGTTAGCTCTTCTGTAAAAGTTTGATAGAATGCGCCTCTGACGCCAGCTGGTCCTGGGCTTTTGTTTGTTGGAAGATTTTTAATCACAGTCTCAATTTCAGTGCTTGTGATTTGTCTGTTTGTATTTTCTATTTCTTCCTGGTTCAGTCTCGGAATATTGTGCTTTTCTAAGAATTTGTCCATTTCTTCCAGGTTGTCCATTTTATTGGCGTATAGTTGCTTTTAGTAATCTCTCATGGTCCTTTGTATTTCTGCAGTGTCAGTTGTTACTTCTCCTTTTTCATTTCAAATTCTATTGATTTGAGACTTCTCCCTTTTTTTCTTGATGAGTCTGGCTAATGGTTTATCAATTTTGTTTATCTTCTCAAAGAACCAGCTTTTAGTTTTATTGATCTTTGCTATCATTTCCTTCATATCTTTTTCATTTATTTCTGATCTGATCTTTATGATTTCTTTCCTTCTGCTAACTTTGGGGTTTTTTTGTTCTTCTTTCTCTAATTGCTTTAGGTGTAAGGTTAGTTTGTTTATTTGAGGTATTTCTTGTTTCTTGAGGTAGGATTGTATTGCTATAAACTTCCCTCTTAGAACTGCTTTTGCTGCCTCCCATAGGTTTGGGGTCGTCATATTTTCATTGTCATTTGTTTCTAGGTATTTTTGACTTCCTCTTTGATTTCTTCAGTGATCTCTTGCTTATTTAGTAGTGTATTGTTTGGCCTTCATGTGTTTGTATTTTTTACAGATTTTTTCCTGTAATTGATATCTAGTCTCATGGCACTGTGCTCGGAAAAGTTACTTGATACATTTTTAATTTTCTTAAATTTACCAGGGTTTGATATGTGACCCAAGATATGATCTATCCTGGAAAATATTCCGTGAGCAATTGAGAAGAAGGTGTATTCTGCTCTTTTTGTATGGAATGTCCTATACATATCAATTAAGTCCATCTTGCTTAATGTATCATTTAAAGCTTGTGTTTCTTTATTTATTTTCATTTTGGATGATATCTCCATTAGTGAAAGTGAGGTGTTAAAGTCCCCTACTATGATTTTGTTATTGTTGATTTCCCCTTTTATGGCTGTTAGCCTTTGTCTTATGTATTGAGGTGCTCCTAAGGTGTGCGCATAAATATTTACAATTGTTATATCTTCTTCTTGGTTTGAACCCTTGACCATTATGTAGTGTCCTCCTTTGTCTCTTGTAATCGTCTTTATATTAAAGTCTATTTTGTCTGATATGAGAATTGCTACTCCAGCTTCTTTTGATTTCCATTTGCATGGAATATCTTTTTCCATCCCCTCACTTTCAGTCTGTATGTGTCCCTAGGTATGAAGTGGGTCTCTTGCAGACAGCATATATACAGGTCTTGTTTTTGTATCCATTCAGCCAGTGTATGTGTTTTAGGTGGAGCAATTAATCCATTTACATTTAAGGTAGTTATTGATATGTATGTTCCTCTTACCATTTTCTTAATTGTTTTGGGTTTGTTATTTTAAGTCTTTTCCTTCTCTTGTGTTTCCTGCCTAGAGAAATTCCTTTAGCATTTGTTGTAAAGCTGGTTGGGTGGTGCTGAATTCTCTTAGATTTTGCTTGTCTGTAAAGGTTTTAATTTCTCCATGAAATCTGAATGAGATTCTTGCTGGGTAGAGTAATCTTGGGTGTAGGTTTTCCCCTTTCATCACTTTAAATATGTCCTGCCACTCCCTTCTGGCTTGCAGAGTTCCTGCTGAAAGACAGCTGTTAACCTTATGGGGATTCCCTTGTATGTTTTTCCCTTGCTGCTTTTAATATTTTTTCTTTGTATTTAATTTTTGATAGTTCGATTAATATGTGTCTTGGCATGTTTCTCCTTGGATTTATCCTGTATGGGACTCTCTGTGCTTCCTGGACTTGACTGACTATTTCCTTTCCCATAGTAAGGAAGTTTTCGACTATAATCTCTTCAAGTACTTTCTCAGTCCATTTCTTTTTCTCTTCTTCTGGGAGCCCTATACTTCAAATGTTGGTGCATTTAATGCTGTCCCAGAGATCTCTGAGACTGTCCTCAATTCTTTTCATTCTTTTTTCTTTATTCTGCTATGCTGTAGTTATTTCCACTATTTTATCTTCCAGATTACTTATCCATTCTTCTGCGTCAGTTGTTCTACTGTTGATTCCTTCTAGAGAATTTTAAATTTCATTTATTTTGTTGTTCATCACTGTTTGTTTACTCTTTAGTTCTTCTAGGTCCTTGTTAAATGTTTCTTGTATTTTCTCCATTCTATTTCCAAGATTTTGGATTATCTTTACTATCATTACTCTGAATTCTTTCTCAGGTAGACTGCCTATTTCCTCTTCATTTGTTTGGTCTGGTGGGTTTTTACCTTGCTCCTTCATCTGCTGTGTGTTCCTCTGTCTTCTTATTTTGCTTAACTTACTATGTTTGGGGTCTCCTTTTCACAGGCTGCAGGTTCGTAGTTCCCGTTGTTTTTGGTTTCTGTCCCCAGTGGCTACGGTTGGTTCAGTGTGTTGTGTAGGCTTCCTGGTAGAGGGGACTGGTGCCTGTGTTCTGGTGGATGAGGCTGGATCTTGTCTTTCTGGGGGCAGGACCCTGTCCAGTGGTGTGTTTTTGGGTGTTTGTGACCTTATTATGATTTTAGGCAGCCTATCTGCTAATGGGTGGGGTTGTGTTCCTGTATTACTAGTTGTTTGGCATAGGGTGTCCAACATTGTAGCTTGCTGGTCATTGAGTGGAGCTGGGTCTTAGCGTTGAGATGGACATCTCTGGGAGAGCTCTTGCTGGGAGAGCTTTTGCTGTTTGATATTATGTGGAGCTGGGAGGTCTCTGGTGGACCAATATCCTGAAATCAGCTCTCCCACCTCAGAGGCACAGGTCTGACACCCAGCCGGAGCACCAAGACCTTGTCAGCCACATGGCTCTTCTTTTGGGCTTAGTGTAGTTTCATTTGCCTGTAGTGGCTGTGTGAAGAAGCCTCACACCTAACACACGGGATTAGTGTTCCCAGCGAAGAACTGCTGCGAGCAACATAACAATTTGGCGTGCAGCCCTGTGGAAGAGTGCTGCCCAGGACACCTCAATTCAAGATGGCCTGCATGGAATATCTTTTTCCATATCCTCACTTTCAGTCTGTATGTGTCCCTAGATCTGAAGTGGGTCTCTTGCAGACAGCATATATACGGGTCTTGTTTTTGAATCCATTCAGCCAGTCTCTGTCTTTTGGTTGGAGTATTCAATCCATTTACATTTAAGGTAGTTATGATATGTATGTTCTTATTGCAATTTTGTTAATTGTTTTGTGTTGGTAGGTCTTTTTTCTTCCCTTCCTCTTTTGTTTTCTTCTCTTGTGATTTTTTGTTTTCTTCTCTTGTGATTCTTCTCTTGTGATTTTCTTATCTTTACTGTTGTTTTTGGATTCCTTTGTGTGTGTGTGTGTGTGTGTGTGTGTGTGTGTGTGTGTAGCTATTGTAGATTTTTGGTTTGTGGTTACCATGAGGTTTTGATATAGCAGTCTGTGTGTGTATTTGTGTGTATGTGTGTGTATATATATGTGTGTGTGTGTGTGTGTGTGTTAAGTTGCTGGTCTCTTAATTTCAAATTTATTTCAAATATCCTACGTTTATACTCTCTTCTTCTCATGATTGTTGGTTTTGATATCATATTTGTGTGTGGATGATTTCCTACCTTTACTGTATATTTGCCTTTACTGGTGGGCTTTCTCATTCATAATTTTGTTGTTTCTAGTTGTGACCTTTTCTTTTCCACTTAGAGAAGTTCCTTTAGCATTTGTTTTAAAGCTGGTCTGGTGGTGCTGAATTCTCTCAGCTTTTGCTTCTTTGTAAAGTTTTTGATTTCTTCATGGAATCTGAAGGAGAGCCTTGTTGGGTAGAGTATTCTTTTTTTTTAAACATTTTATTTTATATTGGAGTATAGTTGATTAACAATGTTGTGTTAATTTCAGGTGTACACCAAGGTGATTCAGTTATACAAACACATGTATGTATTCTTTTTTCAAAATATTTTCCCAGTTAGGTTGTTACATAATATTGAGCAGAGTTCCCTGTGCTATACAATAAATCCTTTTTGGTTATCCATTTTAAACTAACACATATATATGGAATCTAAAAAAAAAAAAATTGTACTGATGAACCTAGTTGCAGGACGGGAATAAAGAGGTAGACATAGAGAATGGACTTGATGTTATGAGGTGGGAGGGAGAGAATGGACTTGATGTTATGGGGTGGGAGGGTGAAGATGGGACAAAGTGAGAGTAGCATCAACATAGCTACACTACTGAATGTAAAATAGTTGACTGGTGGGAAGCAGCAGCATAGCACAGGGAGATCGGCTTGGTGTTTTGCGATGACCTAGAGGGGTGGGATAGGGAGAATGGTAGGGAGGCTCAAGAGGGAGGGGATATGGGCACATGTGTATGCATATGGCTGATTCATTTTGTTGTGTAACAGAAACTAACACGGTATTGCGAAGCAATTATACTCCAATAAAGGTCTATTAAAAACAAACAAACAAACAAACAAACAAACAAATAAATAAAGCAGTGTGTACATGTCAATCTGAGACTTCCTAACTATCCCTCCGCCTCACATTTCCCCCCTGGTAACCATAAGTTCATTCTCTAAGTCTGTGAGTCTATTTCTATTTTGTAAATAAGTTCATTTGTATCATTTTTCTTAGGTTCTGCATATAAGTGATATCATACGATATTTCTCTTTCTCTGTTTGATGTACATCACTCAATATGACAATCTCTAGGTCCATCCATGTTGCTGCAAATGGCATTATTTCATTCTTTTTAATGGCTAAATAATATTCTATTGTATATATGTACCACATCTTCTTTATCCATTCTTCTGTTGATGGACATTTAGGTTGCTTCCATGTCCTAGCTATTGTAAACAGCACTGCAATGAACATTGTGGTGCATGTACCCTTTGAACCAAGTTTTTCTCTGGGTATATGCCTAGGGGTGGGATTGCAGGATCATATGGTAGCTCTATTTTTAGTTTCTTAAGGAACCTCCATACTGTTTTCTATAGTGACTGCACCAATTTACATTCCCCCCAACAGTGTAGGAGGGTTCCCTTCTCTCCACATCCTCTCCAGCACTTATTATTTGTGGATTTTTTGATGATAGCCATTCTGACTGGTGTGAGGTGATATCTCATTGTAGTTTTGATTTGCATTTCTCTAATAATTAGTGATGTTGAACATCTTTTCATGAGCCTCTTGGCAATCTGTATGTCTTCTATGGAGAAATGTCTATTTAGGTCATCTGCCCATTTTTTGATTGGGTTGCTTGTTTTGACGATATTAAGTCACAAGATCTGTTTGTAAATTTTGGAGACTAATCCCTTGTAGGTCACATCATTTGCAAATATTTTCTCCCATTCTGTGCGTTGTCTCTTCATTTTGTTTATTGAGTCCTTTGCTGTGCAAAAGCTTTTGAGTTTAATTAGGTCCCATTTCTTTATTTTTGTTTTTATTTCCATTACTCTGGGAGATGGATCAAAAAAGACATTGCTACAATTTATGTGAGAGAGGGTTCTGCCTATATTTTCCTCTAAGAGTTTTATAGTATCTGGTCTCACATTTAGGTCTTTAATCCATTTTGAATTTATATTTGTGTATTATGTTAAAGAATGTTCTAATTTCATTTTTTTACATGTAGCTGTCCAGTTTTTCCAGCACCATTTATTGAAGATACTGTCTTACCTCCATTGTATAGTCTTGCCTTCTTTGTCGTAGATCAATTGACCATAAGTGTGTGGGTTTATTTCTGGGCTTTCTATCTTTTTCCATTTATCTATGTTTCTATTTTTGTGCCAGTACCATACTTTTTTGATGACTATAGCTTTGTGGTATAGTCTGAAGCCAGGGAGCCTGATTCCTCCAGCTCCATTTTTCTTTCTCAAGATTGCTTTGCCTATTTGGGGTCTTTTGTGTCTACATACGAATTTTAAGATTTTTTGTTCTAGTTTTGTGAAAAATGCCAGTGGTAATTTGATAGGGACTGAATTGAATTTGTAGATTACCTTGGGTAATATAGCCATTTTGACGGTATTGATTCTTTCAATCCAAGAACATGGTATATCTCTCAATCTGTTTGTGTCGTCTTCAGTTTCTTTCATCAGCATCTTATAGTTTTCAGAGAACAGGTCTTTTGTGTCCTTAGGTAGGTTTATTCCTAGGTATTTTATTCTTTTTGATGTGATCGTAAATGGGATTGTTTCTTGAATTTATTTTTCGGATCTTTTGTTGTTAGTGTATAGAAATGCAACAGATTTCTGTGTATTAATTTTGTAACCTGCAACGTTACCAAATTCACTGATGAGCTCTAGTAGTTTACTGGTAGCATCTTTAGGATTGTCTATGTATAGTATCATGTCATCTGCAAACAGTGACAATTTAACTTATTTTCCAATTTGGATTCCTTTTATTTGATTTTGTTCTCTGATATCCATAGCTAGGACTTCCAAAACTATGTTGAATAAAAGTGCAAGAGTGGACATCCTTGTCTTGTTCCTGATCTTAGAGGAAATGATTTTAGCTTTTCACCATTGAGTATGATGTTAGCTGTAGGTGTGTTGGATATGGCCTTTATCATGTTGAGGTACGTTCCCTCTATGCCCACTTTCTGAGGAATTTTTATCATAAATTTGTGTTGAATTTTGTCAAAAGGTTTTTCTGCATCTATTGAGATGGTCATACGGTTTTTATTCTTCAGTTTGTTGATGTGGTGTATCACACCGATTGATTTGTGGATGTTGAAAATTCCTTGCATCCCTGGAATAAATCCCACTTGATCATGGTGTATGATCCTTTTAATGTGCTGCTGGATCCTGTTTGCTAGTATTTTGTTGAGGATTTTGGCTTCTATATTCATCAGTGATATTGGCCTATACTTTTCTTTTTTGTGGTATCTTTGTCTGGTTTTGGTATCAAGGTGATGGTGGCTTCATAGAATGAGTTTGGGAGTTTTCCTTCCTCTGCAATTTTTTGAAACAGTTTCAGAAGGATAGGTATTGGCTCTTGTCTAAATGTTTGATAGAATTTGCCCCTGCAGCCATCTGGTCCTGGACTTTTTTTTGTTGGGAGTTTTAAAATCACAGTTTCAAATTCAGTACTTGTGATTGGTCTGTTCATATTTTCTACTTCCTTCTGGTTCAGTCTTGGGAGATTGTACTTTTCTAAGAATTTGTCCATTTCTTCCAGGTTGTCTGTTTTATTGGCATACAGTTGCTTGTAATTGTCTCTTATGATCCTTTGTATTTCTGCGGTGTCTGTTGTAACTTCTCCTTTTTCATTTCTGATTTTATTGACTTGAGTCCTCTCTCTTTTTTTCTTGGTGAGTCTGGTTAAGGATTTATCAATTTTGTTTATCTTTTCAAAGAACAAGCTTTTGCTTTCATTGATCTTTGCTATTGTTTTCTTCATCTCTATTTCATTTATTTCTACTCTGATCTTTATAATTTATTTCCTTCTACTAACTTTAGGTTTTGTTTTTTCTTCTTTCTCTAGTTGCTTTACGTGGAAGCTTAGGTTGCTTACTTGAGAATTTTCTTGCTCCCTGAAGTAAGATTATATTGCCACAAACTTCCTTCTTAGAAGTGATTTTGCTGCATCCCATAGACTTTGGATTGTTGTGCTTTTGTTTTCATTTGTCTCTAGGTAGTTTTTGATTTCTTCAGTGATCCATTGGTTGTTTAGTAACAGATTGTTTAGTCTCCATGTGTTTGTGTTTTTTACAGTTTTTTTTCCCTTGTAGTTGATTTCTAACCTCATAGCATTGTGGTCAGAAAAGATGCTTGATATGGTCACCTTATCTTTGATAAAGGAGGCAGGAATGTACAGTGGAGAAAGGACAGCCTCTTCAATAAATGGTGCTGGGAAAACTGGACAGGTACATGTAAAAGTATGAGGTTAGATCACTCCTTAACACCATACACAAAAATAAGCTCAAAATGGATTAAAGACCTAAATGTAAGGCCAGAAACTATCAAATTCTTAGAGGAAAACATAGGCAGAACACTCTATGACATAAATCACAGCAAGATCCTTTTTGACCCACCTCCTAGAGAAATGGAAATAAAAACAAAAATAAACAAATGGGACCTAATGAAACCGCAAAGCTTTTGCACAGCAAAGGAAACCATAAACAAGACCAAAAGACAAGCCTCAGATTGGGAGAAAATATTTGCAAATGAAGCAACTGACAAAGGATTAATCTCCAAAATTTATAAGCAGCTCATGCAGCTCAATAACAAAAAAACAAACAACCCAATCCAAAAATGGGCAGAACACCTAAATAGACATTTCTCCAAAGAAGATATACAGACTGCCAACAAACACATAAAAGAATGCTCAACATCATTAATCATTAGGGAAATGCAAATCAAAACTACAATGAGATATCATCTCGCACCAGTCAGAATGGCCATCATCAAAAAATCTAGAAACAATAAATGCTGGAGAGGGTGTGGAGAAAAGGGAACACTCTTGCACTGCTGGTGGGAGAACAGTATGGAGGTTCCTTAAAAAACTACAAATAGAACTACCATATGACCCAGCAATCCCACTACTGGGCATATACCCTGAGAAAACCATAATTCAAAAAGAGTCATGTACCAAAATGTTCATTGCAGCTCTATTTACAATAGCCAGGAGATGGAAACAACCTAAGTGCCCATCATCGGATGAATGGATAAAGAGGATGTGGCACATATATACAATGGAATAGTATTCAGCCATAAAAAGAAATGATATTGAGCTATTTGTAATGAGGTGGATAGACCTAGAGACTGTCATACAGAGTGAAGTAAGTCAGAAAGAGAAAGACAAATACCGTATGCTAACACATATATATGGAATTTAAGGAAAAAAATGTCATGAAGAACCTAGGCGTAAGACAGGAATAAAGACACAGACCTACTGGAGAATGGACTTGAGGATATGGGGAGGGGGAAGGGTAAGCTGTGACAAAGCTAGAGAGAGACATGGACATATATACACTACCAAACGTAAGGTAGATAGCTAGTGGGAAGCAGCCGCATAGCACAGGGATATCAGCTCGGTGCTTTGTGACTGCCTGGAGGGGTGGGATAGGGAGGGTGGGAGGGAGGAAGATGCAAGAAGGAAGAGATATGGGAACATATGTATATGTATAACTGATTCACTTTGTTATAAAGCAGGAACTAACACACCATTGTAAAGCAATTATACCCCAATAAAGATGTTAAAAAAAAAAAAGAAAGAAAGGGAAAATATAAATTTCCAATCTAAAAAAGAAAGAAGAAAAGGTGCTTGGTATGATTTCAATTTTCTTAAGTTTACTGAGGCTTACTTTGTGGCCCAGCATGTGGTCAATCCTGGAGCATGTTCCCATGTGCACATGAGAAGAATATGTATTCTGCTGCTTTTGGATGGAATGCTCTATAAATGTCATTTGAGCCATCTGGTATATTGTGCCTTTTAAGCCCTGTGTTCCCTTATTGATTTTCTGCCTGGATGATATGTCCATTGATGTTAAGTGGGGTGATAAAAACCGCATCTATTATTGTGTTAATGTCTATTTCTCTCTTTATGGCTGTTAATATTTGCCTTATATATTGAGGTGTTCCTATGTTGGGTGCATATATATTTACAATTGTTATATCTTCTTCTTGGATTGATCCTTTGATCATTATGTAGAGTCTTTTTTGTCTCATAACAGTCTTTATTTTAAAGTCTGTTTTGTCTGATATGGGTATTGCCACTCCAGCTTTCTTTTGATCTGCATTTGCATGGAATACCTTTCTCCGTCCCCCTGCTTTCAGTCTGTATGTGTCCCTAGATCTGAAGTGGGTCTCCTGTAGACAGCATATATATGGATCTTGTTTTTGAATCCATTCAACCAGTCTATGTCTTTTATTTGGAGCTTTTAATCCATTTACATTTAAGGTAATTATCGATATGTAAGTTCCTATTTTCATTTTTTCCCTTTTTTCTTTAGAACACAGTGAATTGCTTTTATTTTGGTATGCATCCACATCTCAACATTTAGTGGTCCTGAACAGAAAAGTGGAAAAACACAGCAGTTTGCTAGGAATCTTGGGGATCTGCCATGCACACTGAGTTCTTTCTTAATCTCTGGTGAGGGCCATGAGAAGCAGCAGCACCAAAACCAAAGTATGCACTGAATTCAAGTTTCTTTTTATTCCAGTTCTCAGATTCCAAAGTAGATCCAAATGGATTGCAAGGATGACCAAATGAGAGCCCTGCTTAAAATTTCTTCAATTCTTAAAAGCAAAAGCAATTATAGGAAAACCTTTCAGAGAGGTCACATGTGCTTACAGGTGTCTTCTGTGGCCTTTCTCCAAGTTTAATTACCAAGGACTTTGAGAGCTGGCAGGTCTGAGTAACACTGGTGGCTTGCTCTTTTTACCTTAGCAAAACCTGAGCTAAAAAAACACATCAGCTGATGATGACAGCAGAGGGTGGCAAGGCTGAGAACCCAATATTCATTTCCCAGGTGGGTGAAAAGTAAATAAATGTGGTTCCAAAACTAAATGAGGGAGGTCAGAGACTCTCTCCAACCTTATCTGATGGCTTCTGGCCAAAGCATGGAAGTGTCATGGAAAGTGTTGGGTGGTGCATGGGCAAAAAGTGACTTGAGGAGGTTAAAGGAAAAAGTGGGGGGAGAAGATTTGGGGAAAGCCCTGAATTCCTCATCAAAGGCCAATTTCAGAGGGGAGAAGTGGGGGTTACAATCTATGCTTCAGCCAAGGGTGGTAGTGAGGAGTGGGGAAAAGGATGATGGCTTGGAAGGAGAGCATCATTTAACACACTTAGAAAGAAACCAGGGATGCAGACAAACCACCCCCACACACCCAGGAGTAGTCCCACAGGCTGTGACATGAAACCTTCACATCTGCTCTAACTAGCCACTCCAAGATGGAGGGCTCTTGCAGGGAAGGAGGGAGGCAGAGGGAGGGAAAGGGGGAGAAGGCAGAGGCCCCAGGCCATGTAATCAGCAGCAAGGTGATTGTGTGATGTGTCTTTTCACATTTGAGTTAGATATGCCCCACCAGTTTTGATGGGAATCAATTTAAATATATTTTCTTGATCCCAGAAGTTCAACTATTTGGACAGTGGTTACACTTGACAGGTTGGTTTGTTATAGCACAACATATATTTTAAATGGGTAAAAATTTAGTACCATTTACAGTATCTTAAGATAAACTGCCTTTGAATGGGAGCTTCCTTTCCAGTACTTTGAGGTCTATAAGATGTATCTAGAAAATTTACTACTGTGGAGAATGAAGACTGCTTAAATCAAATGGGTGGGGGTACGGGAGGGCCTGTGGCTTCCTTTTTTTTGATTAATTGCTGTAACACTGTCCTTCAGGCAGCTGAGGGAGTTTCATATTTTATTTAGACATCATTAAGCACTGAAGCTGTTGCAGGAAAACTTTGATGTTCTATGAGTTCTGTCATTTTATTAGCACTGATATGGCTCTTGGGTTCACCACTCCATTAGAATTATTAACTCCATTCATATTAGTTTTTGTTACAAATCTTACAAAGGTGGGTGCTTCTGGATATTTAGGTCCACATTCTATTTTAAGGCTGTATATTCGGTTTTCATAAATTGTTCTTGGAGTCCCAATTATCATCCCTGTCCATCTTGTAAGTGTCATGTCTTCATCATCTTCTAGACCCCAGCTAACTGTGCCATCTCCTACTCCTTTCTGACCTTCTTTGAGCTCTTCCAACAGTCGGAAATTGTGAGGGACTTTTACTCCTGAGCCTGTGATGGCTGCCATCTTGCTTTGCTGTTGCTCCCTATTGCCATTTTCTTAATTGTTTTGGGTTTGTTTTTGTAGGTCTTTTTTCTTACCTTCCTCTCTTGCTCTCTTCTCTTGTGGTTTGATGACAATCTTTAGTGTGGTGTTTGGGTTGCTTTTTCTTTTTGTGTGTATATGTGTTGTAGTCTTTACGTTTGCTGTTCCTATGAGGTTTTGATATAGCAGTCTAGTCTATATATGTACAAGATTGTTTTACGTTTCTGGTCTCTTTTCCACTTAGAGAAGTCTTTAGCATTTACTGCAGAGCTGGTCTGGTGATGCTGAATTCTCTTAGCTTTTGCTTGTCTGTGAAGCTTTTGATTTCTCCATCAAATCTGAATGAGAGCCTTGCTGGGTAGAGTATTCTTGGTCGTAGCTTCTTCCCTTTTATCACTTAAATATATCATGACGCTCCCTTCTGGCCTGCAGAATTTCTGCTGAAAAATCAGCTGATAACCTTATGGGAGTTCCCTTGTATGTTATATGTCATTTTTCCCTTGTTGCTTTTAATATTTTTTGTTTGTCTTTAATTTTTGTCAGTTTGATTATTATGTGTCTCAGTGTGTTCCTCCTTGGGTTTATCCTGCCTGGGACTCTCTGTGCTCCCTGGACTTGTGTGACTGTTTCCTTTCCCATGTTAGGGAAGTTTTCAGCTATTACCTCTTCAAATATTTTCTCAGGTACTTTCTTTCTCTCTTCTCCTTCTGGGACCCCTAAAATATGAATTTTGGTGCAGTTAATGTTGTCCCAGAGGTCCCTTAAACTGTCCTCATTTCTTTTTTTCTTTTTTCTTTATTCTGTTCTGTGGCAGTGATTTCCACCAATCTGTCTTCCAGGTCACTTATCCGTTCTTCTGCCTCATTTATTCTGCTATTGATTCCTTCTAGTGTATTCTTCATTTCAGCTATTGTATTGTTGAACTCTGTTTGTTTGTTCTTTAGATCTTCTACCTCTTTGTTGAACATTTCTTGTATCTTCTCTATCCTTGCCTCCATTCTTTTTCTGAGATCTTGGATCTTCTTTACTATCATTACTCTGAATTCTTTTTCAGGTATATTGCCTATCTCCAATTCACTTAGTTGTTCTGCTGGGGTTTTATCTTGTTCCTTCATCTGGGGCATATTCCTCTGCCATCTCATTTGTCTAACTTTCTGTGTTTGCAGTCTCTGTTCCGCAGGCTGCAGGACTGTAGTTCCTCTTGCTTCTGATGTCTGCCCCTGGTGGGTGAGGCTGACCTAAGAGGCTTCTGCAGGATTCCTGGTGGGATGGACTGGTGGCTGCCCACTGGTGGGTGGAGATGGATCTTGTCCCTCTGATGGGTAGGGCCGTGTCAAGGGGTTCATTTAGATGCAGCTGTGGCCTCAGGAAGACTTTAGGCAGTCTGTCTTCTGATGGGTGGGTCTGTGGTCCTTCCCTGTTGGTTGCTTGGCCTGAGGCACTCCAGCACTGAAGCTTTCAGGCTGTTTTGTAGGGCTAGGTCTTGGTGTCATAATGGCGTCCCCCTGGAGAACTCATGCTGATGAGTATTCCCCAGTATCTTCTCCACCTGTGTCCTTGTCCCCACAAAGAGCCACAGCCACCCTCAGCCTCCCCAGGAGACCCTGCAAGACCATCAGGTAGGTCAGGCTCAGGATCCTATGAAGTCACTGCTTTCCCCCTGCTTCCTGGTGTGCACAAGACCTTGTGTGCACCCTCCAAGAGTAGCGTTCCTGTTTCTCCCAGTCCTGTGGAGTTCCTGTGATCAAACTCCACTGGCCTTCAAAGCCAAATGCTCTGGGGGCTCCTCCTCTTGATGCCAGACCCCCAGACTGGGAGCCTGATGTGGGGATCAAAACTCTCACTCCTTTGGGAGAACCTCTGCAATATATTTATTTTCCAGTTTGTGGGCCGCCCTCCCAGCTGGAATGGGATTTGATTGTATAATGAATGTGCCCCTCCTACCATACCATTGTGGCTTCTTCTTTGTTTGTGATGTAGAATATCCTTTTTTGGTAGGTTCCAGTGTTTTTTTTCCAATGACTGCTCAGCAGTTAGTTGTGATTTTGGTGTTTTCGTGAGAGGAGGTGAGCTCAAGCCCTTCTACTCTGCCATCTTGTCTCCAACCTCTGCATCTACTGCTCATCACACTAGTTTCCAGAGAGGATGCTGGGCCCTGACAAGGACCTTTATTTGGATCAAATAAGGAGTTGGAATGATGGTAATTGGTGTCATTGTTTTCTTCTTCTTTTTTTTTTTTTCTAGCATCTGCATCCAATAAAGAGCCTTAAAAATGTGTCTGTTCCTAAGAACATATAATGCAATTATCCCACTGGGTGGGGTCAGAAGGGTTGGGGAATGGTCGTCCTCATGCCATGGATTCTCTAGCTTGGTTTGCAAACTGGTAGCACATAAGTGTCATGCAGTTAACAAGAATGCTGCATTTGCCATATATGGTGTTTTTATATACATGTAAAAAACCCAGAAATAGAAAAATTAGAATCACTGGATCAGTAAAATCATATTTAGTAAGAGTTTATTGTGCATGTAAGAACAGTTTGTGAGCTGGGAGCTCTCAAACCAGCAGTGGAATGAGGCACAGAGGTATGTTATAGGTCAATTTATATAGTGAAAATGCAGAGGCTGCTTATACTTTACAATGATTGGTTATATAGCATTACAGTTTTCTTAGTGATAAAAGATTGGTTAAAAGAAGATACCTCATGCCAATTTTGGGCAACAGTTTATGTTTCATTTATGATTTTCGCAGGCCAGAAGTGGCCCAGTGTTTTGTTTTGTTTTGTTTTGTTTTTTTGCGGTACGCGTACCTCTCACTGCTGTGGCCTCTCCCGTTGCGGAGCACAAGCTCTGGATGCCCAGGCTCAGCGGCCATGGCTCACGGGCCCAGCTGCTCCACGGCACGTGGGATCCTCCTGGACCGGGGCATGAACCCGTGTCCCTTGCATCGGCAGGCAGACTCTCAACCACTGCGCCACCAGGGAAGCCCTGGCCCAGTGTTTTTGCTTACTTCTTTAGAATAAGCTAAATTGTTTCACTTATGTGGCTTAGTGTTTTTTCTGCTCAGGAAATTTTCAAGTTTGCTTTCCATTTTGTATTTTACTTTGTATCTATCTGCAATTATTGTTTATTTATTTGTTTATACACCCATGTAACTGCCATCTCAAGATAGAGGACATTTCCATTATCCCAAACAGTTCCAAGGTGCCACTTCCCAGTTAAGCCCAGTTAAACCCCCTTTCTCCAAGGCAAGAACTGTTCTGACATCTACACCACAGCTTAGTTTTGCTGTCCTAGAGCTTCATGTAAATGAATTGTAGATACTCTTTTGTGCCTGAATTCTTTCAGTCAGCATAATGTTTATCATCCATGTTGGTGCATGTATCAGTACTTTGATTCACTTTATTGCTGAGTACTATTCCATTGTATGAATATACCACAATTTATTTGTTTACTTGATGATAAACATTTGGATTGTTTCCAGTTTGGGGCTATTATCAATCAAGTTGTTATACAACTTTCTATGCAATTCTTTTTTTTTTTAATTGAAGTACAGTTGATTTACTATATTGTGTTTGTTTCAGGTGTACGGTAAAGTGATTTGGATATATATGTCCAATTCTTTTCCATTATAGGTTATTACAAGATATTGAATATAGTTCCCTGTGCTATACAGTGAATCCTTGTTTTTTATTTTATATATAATAGTATGTATCTGTTAATTCCATACTCCTAATTTATCCCTCTCTCCCTTTCCTCTTTGGTAACCATAAGTTTGTTTTCTATGTCTGTGAGTCTGTTTCTGTTTTATAAATAAGTTCAGTTGTACTATTTTTTAGATTCTACATATAATTGATATCATGTAATACTTGTCTTTCTCTGTCTGATTTACTTCACTTAGTAGTATAGTCTTTAGGTTCATCCATGCTGCTGCAAATGGTATTATTTAATTCTTTTTTATGGCTGAGTAGTATTCCATTGTGTGTGTGTGTGTGTATATATATATATATATATATATATATATATATATATATATATATATATATATATATATATACATCACATCTTTTGTTTTTAACATCTTTATTGGAGTATAATTGCTTTACAATGGTGTGTTAGTTTCTGCTTTATAACAAGGTGAATCAGTTATACATATATATATGTTCCCATATCTCTTCCCTCTTGCATCTCCCTCCCTCCCACTCTCCCTATCCCACCCCTCTAGGTGGTCACAAAGCACCGAGCTGATCTCCCTGTGCTATGCGGCTGCTTCCCACTAGCTATCTATTTTATGTTTGGTAGTGTATACATGTCCATGCCACTCTCTCACTTTGTCACAGCTTACCCTTCCCCCTCCCCATATCCTCAAGTCCATTCTCCAGTAGGTCTGTGTCTTTATTCCCATCTTACCCCTAGGTTCTTCATGACCTTTCTTTTTTTTTTTTTCTTAGATTCCATATATATGTGTTAGCATATGGTATTTGTCTTTCTCTTTCTGACTTACTTCACTCTGTATGACAGTCTCTAGGTCCACCCACCTCACTACAAATAACTAAATTTCGTTTCTTTTTATGGCTGAGTAATATTCCATTGTATATATGTGCCATATCTTCTTTATCCATTCATCCGATGATGGACACTTAGGTTGCTTCCATCTCCGGGCTATTGTAAATAGAGCTGCAATGAACATTTTGGTACATGACTCTTTTTGAATTATGGTTTTCTCAGGGTATATGCCCAGTAGTGGGATTGCTGGGTCATATGGTAGTTCTATTTGTAGTTTTTTTTTTTTTTTTGTGGTACGCGGGCCTCTCACTGTTGTGGCCTCTCCCGTTGCGGAGCACAGGCTCTGGACGCACAGGCTCAGCGGCCATGCCTCATGGGTCCAGCCACTCCGCAGCATGTGGGATCTTCCCAGACCGGGGCACGATCCCGTGTCCCCTGCATCGGCAGGCGGACTCTCAACCACTGCACCACCAGGGAAGCCCTATTTGTAGTTTTTTAAGGAACCTCCATACAGTTCTCCATAGTGGCTGTATCAATTGATGGTTTTCCTTTGTATTATTCTTGAGTTCCTTTCTGTTTGGTTTTTGTGAATCTAATGTATGTTTTGATTTGTGGTTACCCTGGCTTTCAACTATGTTAACATAACTATACTTTCTTTAGACTGGTAGTCATATAAGCTCAAACACATTCTAAAAGATCTATATTTCCTTACTCCCCTCCCCCACATTTTGTGATTTTGATGTTCTATTTTAAATCTTCATGTTTATCCTTTTGCTGGTCATTGTAGTTATAATTATTTTCACAGAATTTTTTTTAATATATGTATTAGCTTATTTAAATGATCTTAAATCCTTTTATATATTTGCCTTTCCCACTGTAGTTTACCCTTTCACATAGATTCTTGGTTCTTTTCTATTTAGAGAAAACCTTTCAGTATGTCTTTTAGGATATGTTTATTCTATATTCTTTTAGCTTTTGCTTATCTGAGAAATTCTTTCTTGCTCTTTTTATTCTAAATGGTGATCTTGCTGGGTAGAGTACCCCAGGTTTCAGGTTTTTTCCTTTCAGGATTTTGAATATATCTTGCCACTCCCTCTGGCCTGCAAAGTTTCTGTAGACAAATCAGCTGATAACTTTCTGGGGGTTCCCTTGAAACTGACTCTTTGTTTTTCTCTTGCTGCCTTTGGAATCCTCTCTTTAACAACTTTTGCTATTTTAATTATGATATGCCTTGGTGTGTGTCTGCTTGGGTTCATCTTGTTTGGGATCCTCTGTGCTTCCTTTACCTGGATATCTTTTTCCTTCTTTGGGTTTGGGAATTTTTCAGGCAAAATTTCTTCAAATACAATTTTTTTTTTTTTTTTTTTGCGGTACGCAGGCCTCTCACCGCTGTGGCCTCTCCCGCTGTGGAGCACAGGCTCCGGACGCGCAGGCCCAGTGGCCATGGCCCACGGGCCCAGCCGCCCCGCGGCACGCAGGAGGCCCCTGGACTGGGGCATGAACCCGCGTTGCCCCACATCGACAGGCGGACTCTCAACCACTGTGCCACCATGGAAGCCCTCTTCAAATACATTTTTAATCCCCTTTTCTCTTTCTTCTCCTTCTGAGATTACTATTATGTGCAGATTGTCATGCTTCATATTATCCCATAAATCTTGTATGTTTATTTCATTTTTTAAAAATTTGTCTTTCTGGGGAATTCCCTGGCAGTCCAGTGGTTAGGACTCCATGCTTCCACTGCCAGGGGCCTGGGTTTGATCCCTCATTGGGTAACTAAGATCCTGCAAGCCACTCAGGGCTGCTAAATGTCTTTCTGTCTGTTCTTTTTTAAAAAAATATTTATTTATTTATTTAGTTGCACTAGATCTTAGTTGTGTCAGGCAGGCTCTTTAGTTGTGGCTTGTAGGCTCCTTAGTTGAGGCACATGGGCTCCTTAGTTGCGGCACATGAACTCTTAGTTGTGGCATGCATGTGGGATCTAGTTCCCTGACCAGGGATTGAAGCCAGGCCCCCTACATTGGAAGTGTGGTGTCTTATCCACTGCACCACCAGGGAAGTCCCCTGTCTCCTGTTCTGATTGGGTGATTTCCATTATTCTGTCTTTTAGATCACTTATTTGTTCTTCTGCATTATTTAGTTTGCTATTTATTGCCTTTAGCTCAGTTTTCATCTTGGTAATTGAGTGGTCTAATTTTGAGTGGTCTTTATAGTTTCTAGTTCCTTGTTACAGTGGTCTGCATTTCTAACAGTAGTCTTTCTTAATTCCTTCAGCATTTTTATCTCCCTTTTGAACTTGGGGTCTGGTAGACTGGAGAAGTCTGTTTCTTTGTTTGTTCTTTCAGCAGATTTCTCTTGTTCTTTTAATTGGGAATAGTTCCTCTGCATTTTCATTTTACTTATATTTCTCTGACTCTGTGAATTTAGGAGAAACAGTTATCTACTGTGGTCTTAAAGGGCTGTTTTCATGTGGGAGCATCCTTGTGTAGACTGTGTGCACCCAATATTTTTGGTGTGAGGGTTGTTTTTGGTGTGGATGCTTGCTATGTCTTTCCTCAGGGTGTGCTGTCCTTGTCCCCTTGATAAGGGGTGTGTTGGCATTGTGGTGACCAGAGCCTGCACTGGATGTTGGGCAGGGCCTCCTCTTTGCTCTGTGGTTGTCACATCCCCATTGGGGGCAGGATCTGCTCCCCAGCTGTTGGAGTACAAGCCCCCAGATCTGATTCTAAGCTGTAGTGTAAAGTAGGTGGTACTGGACTGCTCCCTCTGGGAAAGGAGCCACTGTGTATTCTTCCCCAGGAGGTGTCTAGTGGGATGTGCAACTCTGTGATGCCACCTGCCACCCGGTGTGCACACCCACAAAGATCACTGTTGCTGGCGTTGCCCTCGGGGGCCACCTCCACCATGGTAGTGCCAGAAATTGGCTCAGATAACCCTCAGGCATATGTGTGCACTCAAAAAGCTGAGGAGGAAACCCACCAAAGCCATGCCCCTGCATCCACATAGGGATTGCCGGTAATCAGCTCAGATTTCAGCCCCTCCTCCAAGTGCGTATGCCCACAAAGTTCGCAAAATCCATGGTGGCCAGAGCCATGCCCACTCTGAGCATGCTGATAATGAGGCTGCTAAGGTGGACCTGCCCCCGCCCTTTCCTTGTTGACAATGGGGCTCCTACGGCAGACCTGTGCTTGTCCTGTGTGCACACCCAGTTGTCACCCTGGCCACACTTCACGCCCTTTGGACTGTCTCTGTGCAGCCAAATCAAATCCTCTCCCTGGGTCTGTTCCCTGAAACCCCAGTCACTGTGCACACCAACAGGCACATGTCTTGCACTGGGAAGGGTGGTGATGTGACCAGGACCATCTGTGCTGGCCTCTCTTTACCCTGTGGAGCACAGGCCATCTCCCACACTCTCCTCTCAAGCCTCTGAAGCTCTCTATCTGTCTGGGTGGACCTCTCAGCTGGTGAAAGAGATTCCTAGGGTTAGGGAACATTTCCTCTTTCACAGCTCCCTCCCAGGGGCACAGTTCCTGTCCTGATTCCTTTTCTTCTCCCTTTCCCCTTCATCCTACCTGGTTATGTGGGGATCGTTCTTGCAGTTTTGGTTGTACGAGATCTTCTGCAGGTTTTCAGTAGGTATTCCATGAGAATTGTTCCACATGTAGATGTATTTTTGATGCATTTGTTGGAGGAGGCCAGCTCCACATCCCTCTACTCCTCCATCTTGATCTACACCTATGCAAGTCTTTTTATGGACATATGCTTTATTTTTTTTTTTGGTTGAATACCTATGGCTAGAATGTTGGGTTATAGGGGAGGTATATGTTCAATTTCCTAAGAAACTGTCAAACTGTTTCTCAAAGTGGTTTTATAATTTTATATTCTCACCAGAAATGTATGACAGTCCCAATTGCTTTATATCCCCTCCAGTATTTGGGATTTTCAGTCTTTTTAGTATTAGCCATTCTAGTGGGTGTGTGGTAATATTTCATTGTTGTTTTAATTTGCATTTCATTTATGAGAATGTTGAACATTTTCATGTGCTTATTGGATATTCATGTATCTTCTTTTATGTAATGTCTATTCCAATCTTTTGCCCACTTAAAAATTGGTAACCATTGTAATGGGTCATTTGTCTCCTTATATACTTGTAAGAGTTCTGCATATATTCTGGATATAAGACCTTTGTCAGGTGAATAAATTACAAATATTTTCTCCTCATCTATGGCTTTCCTTTTCACTTCATTAATGGTGTCTTTTGGAGAGTCTATGTTTCTAATTTTTATAAATCAGTTAAAAATTTTATTGTTACTGCTTATTATATTCTATCTAAGACAACTTTAATTATCCCAAGGTCATGAAGATTTCCACCAACGTTTTCTTCTAGACGTTTTGTAGTTTCTTTTTTTTTAATTGACAGAATTCAAAATATAACAATAATTCAGTAAATTTTTTTCAATACAGGTATACTAATGAGAAAATGGAATTTTATTTTGGGGATAATATTTTGCTTATTGTGATTCAAAGTTATGTTTCTTATCAAAATCTGTTGCAAATGCTGATCAGTAGTGATATTTTATGTATTTCATTTTTGATAATGTCTCTTCACGTAGATAGGTACTGCTGAGTACTGATACTGTCCATGAGCATATGATTTTTTCCCATTTAATATTTTTATTGAGATATAATTCACATAACATAAAACTCATTATTTTAAAGTGTACAAGTCAGGGTTTTTCAGCATATTCAATATGTTGTACAACTATCAGCACTATCTAATTCTGGAACACTTCCATCAACCCCACAGAGAAACCCTGTACTTAGTAGTCAGTCTCAATTTTCCCCTCTTCTCATTCCTTGGCAACTACTAATCTACTTTCTGTCTCTATCGATTTACCTATTCTGGACATTTCATATAAACAGAATCATAAAATCTGTGGCTTTTTATGTCTGGCTTCTTTCATTTAGGATAATGTTTTCAGAGTTCATCCACATTGTAGCATGTGAAAGTACTTCATTCTTTTTTATGGATGAATAATATTCCATTGTTTGGATATGCTATGTATTGTTTATCCATTCATCAGTTGTTGGACATATAGGTTTTTTCCACTTTTTGCCTATTATGAATAATGCTGCTATGAACATTCATGTACAAGTTTTTGTGTGAAAATATGTTTTAAGTTTTCATTGGTATAGTCCCTGAAATGATTGAGTCATATGGCAACTCTGTGTTTAAATGAAGAAGTACCACACTGTTTTCCACAACAGCCAAATCATTTTACATTCCCACCAGCAAGGCACAGGATTCCAGTTGTTCTACATCCTTGCCAAAATTTGCTACTTCTTTCCCTCTATCCTTCCTTCTTTTCTTTCTTTCTTTCTTTCTTTCTTTCTTTCTTTCTTTCTTTCTTTCTTTCTTTCTTTCTTTCTTTCTTTCTTTCTTTCTTTCTTTCTTTCATCATCTTTCTGTCTTCCTTTCTTTCCATCTGAGTGGCTTTCAAGTGGTGTTTTGGTGGTTTGATTTGCATTTTTCTAATGACTAATGATGTTGAGCATCGTTTCATGTTCTTATTGACCATTTGTATACCTTCTTATCGTTTTAGTATTCGTATCTATCATCAATTTTATTATTTTTTGTGTTTGGTATGAGGTAAGAGCTGAGATTCATTTTTTTTCTCCACTCATATGTCTAGTTGATCTAGCCCATTTGTTGAAAAAACTTCTTAAGTTGTCCCCTGGGGTAAGCAGAGTAAGGACTCTACAAAGATGTCCACATCCTAATTCCTTGAATATTACATTATATAGCAAAAGAGGAATTAAGGTAGCAGGTGAAATTAAAGTTGCTTATCAGTTGACCTTATGATAAGGATATTATCCTGGATTATCTGAGTGAATTCAATGTGATCACAGAGGTCCTTAAATGAGGAAGAGGGAGACAGAAGAGGAGGTCAGAGTGATGTAATGTGCTAAGAAATTGGCCTACTATAGCTGGCTTTGAAAATGGAGGAAGGCGCCATATGCCTCTAGAATGTAGGCAGCCTCTAGAAGCTAGAAAGGAAACATTTTCCCTAGGGTCTCTAGAAAGGAATGATGTCCTGGTGACTCCTTGATTTTAGCCTGGTTAGATCCATTGGGACTCTTGAATTGACAAATTGTAAGATAATAAATTTGTATTGTTTTAAACACTAAGCTTGTGGTAGTTTGTTATAGCAGCCATAGAAAACCAATATTTTCCCCAAGATTCCTGCCCTCTGGTATACATGCTCTGTATAATCCCTTCCCCTTGGGTGTGATTAAGATTTATGAATATGATGGGTGATCATTCCTGTGATTATGTAATGCTATATGGCAGAAGAGATTTTTCAGATGTACTGAAGGTCTTCAATCAATTAACTTTGGGTCAATCAAAAGGAAGGTTATCTTCTATTGGCCTGACCTTAAAAGAGGTCAGAGAGATTCAAAGTGAAAGAGATACTCTTGTTGGCTTGAAGAAGCAAACTGTTACATTAAGGAGAACACCACATAACAGAGAACAGTAAGTGGCCTCTAGGAACTAAGGGCTTCAGTCCTACAACTGCAAGGAATTAAATTCTTCCAACAACATGAATGAGCTTGGAACAAGAGTCCAAGTTCCATATGAGAATGCAAGCTGGTGGACAGCTTGATTTTAGCCTTTTGAAAACTTAAGCAGAGAACCCAGGTACACCACACTAGGGCTTCTGACCTACAGAAATATGTGAAACATATAACTATATATAAAATAATATATCAGTATTGGGTTTTTTTGTTTTTTTCTACATCTTTATTGGAGTATAATTGCTTTACAATGGGGCATTAGTTTCTGCTTTATAACAAAGTGAATCAGTTATACGTATACATATGTTCCCATGTCTCCTCCCTTTTGCGTCTCCCTCCCTCCCACCCTCCCTATCCCACCCATCCAGGTGGTCACAAGGCACCGAGCTGATCTCCCTGTGCTATGCGGCTGCTTCCCACTAGCTATCTATTTTACGTTTGGTAGTGTATATATGTCCATGCCTCTCTCTCACTTTGTCACAGCTTACCTTTCCTCTTCCCCATATCTTTAAGTCCATTCTCTAGTAGGTCTGTGTCTTTATTCCTGTCTTACTCCTAGGTTCTTCATGACATTTTTTTTTTTTTAGAGATGTGAGATGATATCTCATTGTAGTTTTGATATGCATTTCTCTAATGATTAATGATGTTGAGCATTCTTTCATGTGTTTGTTGGCAATCTGTATATCTTCTTTGGAGAAATGTCTATTTATGTCTTCTGCCCATTTTTGGATTAGATTTTTTGTTGTTGTTGTTATTGAGCTGCATGAGCTGCTTATAAATTTTGGAGATTAATCCTTTGTCAGTTGCTCCATTTGCAAATATTTTCTCCCATTCTGAGGGTTGTCTTTTGGTCTTGTTTATGGTTTCCTTTGCTGTGCAAAAGCTTTGCAGTTTCATTAGGTCCCATTTGTTTATTTTTGTTTTTATTTCCATTTCTCTAAGAGGTGGATCAAAAAGGATCTTGCTGTGATTTATGTCATAGAGTGTTCTGCCTATGTTTTTCTCTAAGAGTTTGATAGTTTCTGGCCTTACATTTAGGTCTTTAATCCATTTTGAGCTTATTTTTGTGTATGGTGTTCTAATCTCATTCTTTTACATGTACCTGTCCAGTTTTCCCAGCACCACTTATTGAAGAGGCTGTACTTTCTCCACTGTACACTCCTGCCTCCTTTGTCATAGATAAGGTGAACATATGTGTGTGAGTTTATCTCTGGGCTTTCTATCCTGTTCCATTGATCTATATTTCTGTTTTTGTGCCAGTACCGTACTGTCTTGATTACTGTAGCTTTGTAGTATAGTCTGAAGTCAGGGAGCCTGATTCCTCCAGCTCCGTTTTACATTCTCAAGATTGCTTTGCCCATTTGGGGTCTTTTGTATTTCCATACAAATTGTGAAATTTTTGCTCTGGTTCTGTGAAAAATGCCAGTGGTAGTTTGATAGGGATTGCATTGCATCTGTAGTTTGCTTTGGGTAGTAGAGTCATTTTCACAATGTTGATTCTTCCAATCCAAGAACATGGTATATCTCTCCATCTATTTGTATCATCTTTAATTTCTTTCATCAGTCGCTTATAATTTTCTGCATATAGGTCTTTTGTCTCCTTAGGTAGGTTTATTCCTAGATATTTTATTCTTTTTGTTGCAATGGAAAATGGGAGTGTTTTCTTGATTTCACTTTCAGATTTTTCATCATTAGTGTATAGGATAGCCAGAGACGTCTGTGAATTAATTTTGTATCCTGCTACTTTACCAAATTCATTGATTAGCTCTAGTAGTTTTCTGGTAGCATCTTTAGGATTCTCTATGTATACCTTTTATTTCCTTTTCTTCTCTGATTGCTGTGGCTTAAACTTCCAAAACTATGTTGAATAAGAGTGGTGAGAGTGGGCAACCTTGTCTTATTCCTGATCTTAGTGGAAATGCTTTCAGGTTTTCACCATTGAGGATGATGTTGGCTGTGTGTTTGTCATATATGGCCTTTATTATGTTGAGGAAAGTTCCCTCTATGCCTACTTTCTGCAGGAATTTTATCATAAATGGGTGCTGAATTTTGTCAAAAGCTTTCTCTGCATCTGTTGAGATGATCATATGGTTTTTCTCCTTCAATTTTTTAATATGGTGTATCACGTTGATTGATCTGCGTATATTGAAGAATCCTTGCATTTCTGGAATAAACCCCACTTGATCATGTTGTATGATCCTTTTAATGTGCTGTTGGATTCTGTTTGCTAGTATGTTGTTGAGGATTTTTGCATCTATGTTCATCAGTGATATTGGCCCGTAGTTTTCTTTCTTTGTGACATCCTTGTCTGGTTTTGGTATCAAGGTGATGGTGGCCTCGTAGAATGAGTTTGGGAGTATTCCTCCCTCTGCTATATTTGGAAGAGTTTGAGAAGGATAGGTGTTAGCTATTCTCTAAGTGTTTGATCAAATTCGCCTGTGAAGCCATCTGGTCCTGGGCTTTTGTTTGTTGGAAGATCTTTAATCACAGTTTCAATTTCAGTGCTTGTGATTGGTCTGTTCATATTTTCTATTTCTTCCTGATTCAGTCTTGACAAGTTGTGCATTTCTAAGAATTTGTCCATTTCTTCCAGGTTGTCCATTTTATTGGCATAGAGTTGCTTGTAGTAATATCTCTTGATCTTTCTGCAGTGTCAGTTGTTACTTCTCCTTTTTCATTTCTAATTCTATTGATTTGAGTCTTCTCCCTTTTTTTCTTGATGAGTCTGGCTAATGGTTAATCAATTTTGTTTATCTTCTCAAAGAACCAGCTTTTAGTTTTATTGATCTTTGCTATCGTTTCCTTCATTTCTTTTTCATTTATTTCTGATCTGATCTTTATGACTTCTTTCCTTCTGCTAACTTTGGGGTTTTTTTGTTCTTTCTCTAATTGCTTTAGGTGCAAGGTTTGGTTGTTTATTTGAGATGTTTCCTGTTTTTTAAGGTAGGATTGTATTGCTATAAACTTCCCTCTTAGAACTTCTTTTGCTGCATCCCATAGGTTTTGGGTCATTGTGTCTCCATTGTCATATGTTTCTAGGTATTTTTTGATTTCCTCTTTGATTTCTTCCGTAATCACTTCGTTATTAAGTTGTGTATTGTTTAGCCTCCACGTGTTTGTATTTTTTACAGATCTTTTCCTGTAATTGATATCTAGTCTCATAGCGTTGTGGTCGGAAAAGATACTTGATACAATTTCAATTTTCTTAAATTTACCAAGGCTTGATTTGTGACCCAAGATATGATCTATCCTGCAGAATGTTCCATGAGCCCTTGAGAAAAGTGTGTATTCTGTTGTTTCGGGGTGGAATGTCCTATAAATATCAATTAAGTCCATCTTGTTTAATGTATCATTTAAAGCTTGTGTTTCCTTATTTATTTTCATTTTGGATGATTTGTCCATTGGTGAAAGTGGGGTGTTAAAGTCCCCTACTATGAATGTGTTACTGTCGATTTACCCTTTTATGGCTGTTAGTATTTCCTTATGTATTGAGGTGCTCCTATGTTAGGTGCATAAATATTTACAATTGTTATATCTTCTTCCTGGATCGATCCCTTGATCATTATGTAGTGTCCTTCTTTGTCTCTTCTAATAGTCTTTATTTTAAAGTCTATTTTGTCTGATATGAGAATTGCTACTCCAGCTTTCTTTTGGTTTCCATTTGCATGGAATATCTTTTTCCATCCCCTTACTTTCAGTCTGTATGTGTCTCTAGGTCTGAAGTGGGTCACTTGTAGACAGCATATATATGGGTGTTGTTTTTGTATCCATTCAGGCAGTCTGTATCTTTTGGTTGGAGCATTCAATCCATTTACATTTAAGGTAATTATCGATATGTATGTTCCTATTCCCATTTTCTTAATTGTTTTGGGTTTGTTATTGTAGGTCTTTTCCTTCTCTTGTGTTTCTTGCCAAAGATGTTCCTTTAGCATTTGTTGTAAAGCTGGTTTGGTGGTGCTTAACTCTCTCGGCTTTTGCTTGTCTGTAAAAGTTTTAATTTCTCCATCAAGTCTGAATGAGATCCTTGACGGGTAGAGTAATCTTGGTTGTAGGTTTCTCTCCTTCCTCATTTTAAATATGTCCTGCCAGTCCCTTCTGGCTTGCAGAGTTTCTGCTGAAAAATCAGCTGTTAACCTTATGAGGATTCCCTTGTGTGTTATTTGTTTTTTTTCCCTTGCTGCTTTTAATATGTTTTCTTAGTATTTAATTTTTGACAGTTTGATTAATATGTGTCTTGGGGTGTTTCTCCTTGGATTCATCCTGTATGGGACTCTCTGTGCTTCCTGGACTTGATTAACTATTTCCTTTCCCATATTAGGGAAGTTTTCGACTATAATCTCTTCAAATATTTTCTCAGTCCTTTTCTTTTTCTCTTCTTCTTCTGGAACCCCTATAATTCGAATGTTGGTGCATTTAATGTTGTCCCAGAGGTCTCTGAGACTGTCCTCAGTTCTTTTCATTCTTTTTTCTTTATTCTGCTCTGCAGCAGTTATTTCCATTATTTTATCTTCCAGGTCACTTATCTGTTCTTCTGCCTCAGTTATTCTGCTATTGATCCCATCTAGAGTATTTTTAATTTCATTTATTGTGTTGTTCATCGTTGCTTGTTTCATCTTTAGTTCTTCTAGGTCCTTTTTAAATGTTTCTTGAATTTTCTCTATTCTGTTTCCAAGATTTTGGATCATCTTTACTATCATTATTCTGAATTCTTTGTCAGGTAGACTGCCTATTTCCTCTTCCTTTGTTAGGTATGGGGGGTTTTTATCTTGCTCCTTCAACTGCTGTGTGTTTTTCTGTCTTCTCATTTTGCTTATCTTACTGTGTTTGGGGTCTCCTTTTTGCAGGCTGCAGGTTCGTAGTTCCCGTTGTTTTTGGTGTGTGTCCCCAGTGGCTAAAGTTGGTTCAGTGGGTTGTGTAGGCTTCCTGGTGGAGGGGACTAGTGCCTGTGTTCTGGTGCATGAGGCTGGATCTTGTCTTTCTGGTGGGCAGGTCCACGTCTGGTGGTGTGTTTTGGGGTGTCTGTTTACTTATTATGATTTTAGGCTGCCTCTCTGCTAATGGGTGAGGTTGTGTTCCTGTCTTGCTAGTTGTTTGGCATAGGGTGTCCAGCACTGTAGCTTGCTGGTCATTGAGTGAAGCTGGGTGCTGGTGTTGAGATGGAGATCTCTGGGAGATTTTCGCCATTTGATATTATGTGGAGCTGGGAGGTCTCTTGTGGACCAGTGTCCTGAAGTTGTCTCTCCCACCTCAGAGGCACAGCACTGACTCCTGGCTGCAGCACCAAGAGGCTTTCATCCACACGGCTCAGAATAAAAGGGAGGAAAAGTAGAAAGAAAGGAAGAAAGAAAGAAAGAGGATAAAATAAAATAAAATAAAGTAAGATAAAATGAAGTTATTAAGATAAAAAATAATTATTAAGAAAAAAAATTTTTTTAAAGAAAAAAAAGCAGAAAGATAGAACCCTAGGACAAATGGTGAAAGCAAAGCTATACAGACAAAATCTCACACAAAAGCATACACATACACACTCAGAAAAAGAGGAAAAGGGGAAAAAATAATATATCTTGCTCTCAAGGTCCACCTCCTCAATTTTCGATATTTCGTTGTCTATTCATGTATTCCACAGATGCAGGGTACTTCAAGTTGATTGTGGAGCTTTAATCCACTGCTTCTGAGGCTTCTGGGAGAGATTTCCTTTTCTCTTCTTTGTTCGCACAGCTCCCGTGGCTCAGCTTTGGATTTGGCCCTGCCTCTTAGCGCGGCTCGCGCCCATCTCTGGAGCTCCTTTAAGCAGCGCTCTTAATCCCCTCTCCTCGCGCACCAGGAAAAGAAGAGGGAAGAAAAAGTCTCTTGCCTCTTCTGCAGGTCCAGACTTTTCCCCGGACTCCCTCCCGGCTAGCTGTGGTGCACTAACCCCTTCAGGCTGTGTTCACGCTGCCAACCCCAGTCCTCTCCCTGCGCTCCAACCAAAGCCTGAGCCTCAGTTCACAGCCCCGCTCCCCCCGGTGGGTGAGCAGACAACCCTCTTGCGCTGGTGACCGGTCGGCACCGATCCTCTGTGTGGGAATCTCTCCGCTTTGCCCTCTGTACCCCTGTTGCTGTGCTCTCCTCCTCAGCTCGAAGCTTCCCCGCTCAGCCACCCACAGTCTCCGCCTGCAAAGGGGCTTCCTAGTGTGTGGAAACCTTTCCTCCTTCACAGCTCCTTCCCCCTGGTGCAGGTCCCGTCCTTATTCTTTCGTCTCTGTTTATTCTTTTTTCTTTTGCCCTACCCAGGTATGTGGGGAGTTTCTTGCCTTTTGGGAGGTCTGAGGTCTTCTGCCAGCGTTCAGTAGGTGTTCTGTAGGAGTTGTTCCACGTGTAGATGTATTTCTTATGTATCTGTGGGGAGGAAGGTCATCTCCACGTCTTACTCTTCCCCCTCTTTCTCAGTATTGTTTTAAGCTGCTAAATTTGTGCTAATTCGTCATGCAGTGATGGGAAAACAATGTATTTCCCATTGACTTGCTTTAGCAATGCATTGTTGAAAATCAATTGAGCATGTATGTCTGGGTCTATTTCTGGATTCTGTTCTTTCCCATTGATCAGTTTGTCTGTCTTTTTACCGAAACTACTATCATTTGGCTTATCATAGCTTTATAGTACATCTTTAAAATTAGATACTAGGAGTCCTCCAACTTTGTTATTATTTTTCAAAATTGTTTGGCTATTTTACGTCCTGTGTATTTTCATATAAATAGTAGAATCAACTTTTCATTTGTACAAAAAATGCTTGCTGGAATTTTGATTTGAATTATGGTTGACCATTGAACAACACTCCATGAAGTGGAAAATCCAAGTATGACTTTACAGTTGTCCCTCCATGTCCATGGTTCCATACTGGCAGGGTCAACCAACTGTGGATTATATATTTCTGTAGTCTGTATTTATTGAAACAAATCTGCATATAAGTGGACCTGCTCAGTCTAAAACAGGGTTGTTCAAGGGTCAGCTGGAAGTTGAATTTGAAGATCAATTTGGGGAATTTTGACAGCTTAACAATATTGAGTCTTCTGATTCATGAACATGGTATATATTTCCATTAGTTTTAGTCTCCTTTAATTTCTTTCTTTTAGTGGGGAGATCTAATTAGCTTTATTCAGTGATTCAGGAATCAGGCAGCATCCCATCTAGTAAATAGAAGGATGCTCAAGGGGTTGCATAAATGGAAGGTTTTATAATCAGAAGGAGGGTAGGGAAGAAGGTATTAGCAAAAGAAAAGAAAGGATTTTTTCAGGCCAGACCATCTTCCTTTAGGGGGAAGGGAACAGCAGAGGTCTTCATGATGCAGATAACCTCACTAGTGTTGATCCTGAAATTTCAGATTACGTGTTTAAAATTCACATTCCAGGGACTTCCCTGGTGGCGCAGTGGTTAAGAATCCACCTGCTAATGCAGGGGACATGGATTTGAGCCCTGGTCCAGGAAGATCCCACATGTCACAGAGCAACTAAGCCCATGTGCCACAACTACTGAGCCAGTGCTCTAGAGCCCACGAACCACAACTGAGCCTGCGTGCCGCAACGATTGAAGCCCGTGAGCCTAGAGCCCATGCTCTGTAACAAGAGAAGCCACTGCAATGAGAAGCCTGTGTACCACAAGGAAGAGTAGCCTCCGCTCGCCACAACTAGAGAAAGCCCATGCGCAGCAATGAAGACAAAACATGGCCAAAATAATAAATAAATAAATAAATAAATAAAATAAAATTCACATTCCTAGCTCTCTTTTTGCCTAGCACAGCCATGGCTCATGTCTCCCCTAATCATTTTCCTAAGGAACAGACTTAAGTATGCCCTAACAGGAGATGAAATAAAGATCTGCCTGCAGTGTTTCATTAAGATTGATGGCAATGTCTGCACTGTTATAACCTACCCCACTTGTTTTATGGACATCATCAGCATTGGAGAGACTGGAGAGAATTTTCGTCTGCTCTATGACACCAAGTGTCGCTTTGCTGTCCATTGTATTACACCTGAGGAGGCCAAGTACAAGTTGTGCAAAGTGAGAAGGATCTTTGTGGGGACAAAAGGAATCCTTCATCTGATGACCCATGGTGCTTGCACCGCTGCTACCCTGATCCCCTCATCAAGGTGAATGACACCATTCAAATTGATTTGGAGACTGGCAAGATTACTAATTTCATCTAATTTGACACTGGTAACCTGTGCATGGTGACTGGAGGTGCTAACCTGGGAAGAATTGGTGTGATCAACAACCGGGAGAGACATCCTGGTTCTTCTGATGTAGTTCATGTGAAAGATGTCAATGGTAACAGCTTTGCCACTGGGATCTCCAAGATTTTCGTTATTGGCAAAGGCAACAAACCATGGATCTCTCTTCCCCATGGAAAGGGTATCTGCCTTACCATTGCTGAGGAGAGGGACAAGAGACTGGCGGCCAAACAAAGTAGTGGATAAAATGATCTCTAGGTGACATGATTGGAAAAACTTTTGTACTTAATTAAAGATAATACCACATTAAAAAAATAAAATTCACATTCCTAGGAGAGGCTGAAACTGCAATGACGTCTTGGTTTGCTGTTCTGGGAGCAAATTACTCCATTTTGCGCTATTTTTAAAACAATGCCAATTATATCTCAAGAAAAAGTCAGTATTTCCCTAATTTTAATGTGTGAAGGAAGGTCTCCTTTAATTTCTGTTAGCAGTGTTTTATAATTTTCAGTATGGAGATCTTAGGTATCTTTTGTTAAATGTGTTTCTATGTATTTAATATTTTTTCATGCTATTGTAAATCAAAAAAAATTTATATTCCAAGTTTTATTGCTAGCATATAGAAATACATATATTGTTAACATATAGAAATACAATTATTTTTGTTTTTACCCTTGTATCTGTGACTTTGCTAAATTTGTTTCTTAATTTTAGTAGTTTTGTGTAGATTCTTTAGGATTGTCTATGTAGACAATCACATTTTCTATGAACAAAGGCAGTTTTATTGACTTCCTTCCATTCTTTTTGCCTTTTAGTCATTTTTCATGCTTTATTGAAGTATACAGGACCTCTAGCATAATGTTCAGTAGAAGTTGTGAGTGTCATGCAGTATATCACATAGTATGATACTAATTGTAGTTTTTTCATAAATGCCATTTATCAAATTGAGGAAATACATTTCTATTTCTAGTTTGCTGAGAGTTTTGGTCATGAATTGGTGTTAAGTTTTGTCAAATTCTTTTCCTGCGTCTATTAAAATGGCTATATGATTTTCCTTATTTATTTCACTAACAGGATGAATTACAGATTTGTTTTTGATTCAACATTCAAAAACTTGCATTTCTTAGAATCCACTTGGCCATGATATATAATCATTTTTATATGTTGCAGGATTCTATTTATTAATATTTTATTGAGGAATTTTTCTTCTGTGTAAGATTGGTAATTTTCTTCCTTAAATATTTGATAGGACTCACCAATGAAATCATCTAGGCCTGTAGTTTTCTTTGTGGGAAGTTCTTGGTTATGATTATTTAACAGATTTATGTTGTGGTAGATGATCTCCAAAGCTGGATGTCATCCAATTCTTCCCTTTCTGTGTGCATACCTCTACATGCATCACCCTCACTTGAGGCTGGGGTGGTCTTTTATTTATTTTTTAACATCTTTATTAGAGTATAATTGCTTTACAATGTTGTGTTAGTTTCTGCTGTACAATAAAGTGAATCAGCTATATGTATACATTTATCTCCATATCCCCTCCCCCTTGAGCTTCCCTCCCACCCTCCGTATCCCATCCCTCTAGGTCGTCACAAAGCATTGAGCTGATCTCCCTGTGCTATACAGCAGCTTGCCACTAGCTATTTTACCTTTGTTAGGGTATATATGTCAATACTACTCTCACTTTGTTCCACCTTCCCCTTCCTGCCCTGTGTCCTCAAGTCTGTTCTCTATGTCTGCATCTTTATTCCTGTCCTGCCACTAGGTTCATCAGTAACATTTTTCTAGATTCCATATATATACGTTAGCATACAGTATTTGTTTTTCTCTTTCTGACTTACTTCACTCTGTATGACAGACTCTAGGTCCATCCACCTCACTACGAATAACTCAATTTTGTTCCTTTTAATGGCTGAGTAATATTCCATTGTATATATATGCCACATCTTCTTTATCCATTCATCTGTTGATGAAAAATTAGGTTGCTTCCATGTCCTGGCTATGCAATGAACATAGTGGTACATGTCTCTTTTTGAATTATGGTTTTCTCAGGGTATATGCCCAGTAGTGGGATTGCTGGGTCGTATGGTAGTTCTATTTTATTTATTTATTTAATTTTTGGCTGTGTTGGGTCTTCATTTCTGTGTGAGGGCTTTCTGTAGTTGTGGCAAGTGGGGGCCACTCTTCATTGCAGTGTGCGGACCTCTCACTATCGCGGCCTCTCTTGTTGTGGAGGCTCCAGATGCGCAGGCTCAGTAGTTGTGGCTCATGGGCCTAGTTGCTCTGCGGCATGTGGAATCTTCCCAGACCAGTGTTCGAACCCATGTCCCCTGCATTAGCAGGCAGATTCTCAACCACTGTGCCACCAGGGAAGCCCTATTTTTAGTTTTTTAAGGAACCTCCATACTGTTCTCCATAGTGGCTGTATCAATTTACATTCCCACCAACAGTGCAGGAGGGTTCCCTTTTCTCCACACCATCTCCAGTATTTATTGTTTCCAGATTTTTTGATGATGGCCATTCTGACCAGTGTGAGGTGATGCCTCATTGTCATCTTTGATTTGCATTTCTCTAATGATTAGTGATGTTGAGCATCGTTTCATATGTTTGTTGGCAATCTGTTTGTCTTCTCTGGAGAAATATCTATTTAGCTCTTCTGCCCATTTTTGGATTGGGTTTTTTTTTTTTTTTTGATATTGAGCTGCATGAGCTGATTGTATATTTTGGGGATTAGTCCTTTGTCAGTTGCTTCTTCTGCAAATATTTTCTCCCATTCTGAGGGTTGTCTTTTCATCTTGTTTATGGTTTCCTTTGCTGTGCAAAAGATTTGAAGTTTCATTAGGTCCCATTTGTTTATTTTTGTTTTTATTTCCATTTCTCTAGGAGGTGGGTCAAAAAGGATCTGGCTGTGATTTATGTCATAGAGTGTTGTGCCTATGTTTTCCTCTAAGAGTTTTATAGTGTCTGGCCTTACATTTAGGTCATTTAATCCATTTGAGTTTATTTTTTATGGTGTTAGGAAGTGTTCTGATTTTATTCTTTTACATGAAGCTGTCCAGTTCTTCCAGTTCCACTTTTTGAAGAGGCTGTCTTTCCTCCATTGTATATGCTTGCCTCCTTTGTCAAAGATAAGGTGACCATATGTGTGTAGGTTTATCTCTGGGCTTTCTATCCTGTTCCATTGATCTATATTTCTGTTTTTGTGCCAGTTCCATACTGCCTTGATTACTGTAGCTTTGTAGTATAGTCTGAAGTCAGGGAGCCTGATTCCTCCAATTCCATTTTTCTTTCTCAAGATTTCTTTAGCTATTCAGGGTCTTTCGTGTTTCCGTACAAATTGTGGAATTTTTTTTTCTAGTTCTGTTAAAAATACCATTGGTAATATGATAGGGATTGGATTGAATCTGTAGATTGCTTTGGGTATTATAATTTTCACTATGTTGATTCTTCTGATCCAAGAACATGGTATCTCCCATCTGTCTCTATCATCTTTGACTTTTTTTTTTTTTGGCAGTACACAGGCCTCTCACTGCTGCGGCCTCACCCACTGCAGAGCACAGGCTCCAGACGCGCAGGCCCAGCGGCCATGGCTCACGGGCCCAGCCGCTCCATGGCATGCGGGATCCTCCCAGACCAGGACACGAACAAGTGTCCCCTGCATCAGCAGGCAGACTCCCAACCACTGCACCACCAGGGAAGCCCTATCATCTTTGATTTATTTCATCAGTGTCTTACAGTTTTCTGCATACAGGTCTTTTGCCTCCTTATGTAGGTTTATTCCTAGGTATTTTATTCTTTTTGTTGTAGTGGTAAATGGGAGTGTTTCCTTAATTTCTCTTTCTGATTTTTCATTGTCAGTGTATAGGAATGCAAGAGCTTTCTGTGCATTAATTTTGTATCCTGTTACTTTACCAAATTCATTGATTACCTCTAGTAGTTTTCTGATAGCATCTTTAGGAATCTCTATGTATAGTACCATGTCACCTACAAACAGTGGCAGTTTTACTTCTTCTTTTCCAATTTGCATTCTTTTTATTTCTTTTTCTTCTCTGATTACCATGGCTAAAACTTCCAAAACTATGTTAAATAATAGTGGTGAGAGTGGGCACACTTGTCTTGTCCCTGACCTTAGAGGAAATGTTTTCAGTTTTTCACCATTGAGAATGATGTTTGCTGTGGGTTTGTCGTATATGGCTTTTATTATGTTGAGGAAGGTTCCCTCTATGCCCACTTTCTGGTTAGTTTTTATCATAAATGGGTGTTGAATTTTGTCAAATGCTTTTTCTGCATCTGAGTTTATCATATGGTTTTTATCTTTCAATTTGTTAATATGGTTTATCACACTGATTGATTTACGTATATCGACGAATCCTTGCATTCTTGGGATAAACCCCGCTTGATCATGGTGTATGATCCTTTTAATGTGCTGTTGGATTCTGTTGGCTAGTATTTTGTTGAGATTTTTGCATCTATGTTCATCAGTGATATTGACCCTTAATTTCCTTTTTTTGTGACATCTTTGTCTGGTTTTGGTATCAGGGTGATGGTGGCCTCGTAGAATGAGTTTGGGAGTGTTACTCCGTCTGCTATATATTGGAAGAGTTTGAGAAGGATAGGTGTTAGCTCTTTCTAAATGTTTGATCAAATTCACCTGTGAAGCCATCTGGTCCTGGGCTTTTGTTTGTTGGAAGATTTTTAATCACAGTTTCAATTTCAGTGCTTGTGATTGGTCTGTTCATAATTTCTATTTTTTCCTGGTTCAGTCTTGGAAGTTTGTACTTTTCTGAGAATTTGTCCATTTCTTCCAGGTCGTCATTTTTATTGGCATATAGTTCCTTGTAGGAGTCTCTCATGATCCTTTGTATTTCTGCAGTGTCAGTTGTTACTTCTCCTTTTTCATTTCAATTCTATTGATTTGAGTCTTCTCCCTTTTTTTCCTGATGATTCTGGCTAATGTTTTATCAATTTTGTTTATCTTCTCAAAGAACCAGCTTTTAGTTTTTTTGATCTTTTCTATCATTTCCTTCATTTCGTTTTCATTTATTTCTGATCTGATTTTTATTATTTCTTTCTGCTAACTTTAGGTGTTTTTTTTTGTTGTTGTTCTTCTTCTTTCTCTAGTTGCTTTCTTTAGTTGCTTCTTCTTTCTCTTCTTTCTCTAGTTACCTTTAGTAAGGTTAGGTTGTTTATTTGTGATTTTTCTTGTTTCTTGAGGTAGGATTGTATTGCTACCAACTTCCCTGTTAGAACTGCTTTTGCTCCATCCCATAGGTTTTGGGTTGTTGTATTTTCATTGTCATTTGTTCTTAGGTATTTTTAAATTTCCTGTTTGATTTCTTCAGTGATCTCTTGGTTATTTAGCAGGGTGTGGTTTAGCCTCCATGTGTTTGTATTTTTTACAGTTTTTTCCCCCTGTAATTGATATCTAGTCTCATAGCGCTGTTGTCAGAAAAGATGCTTGATACAATTTCAATTTTCTTAAATTTACCAAGGCTTGATTTGAGACCCAAGGTGTGATCTATCCTGGAGAATGTTCTGTGTGCACTTGAGAAGAAATTTTCTTCTGTTGTTTTTGGATGGAATGTCCTGTGGATATCAATTAAGTCCATCTGGTCTAATATGTTATTTAAGGCTTCTGTTTTTTTATTTATTTTATGTTTGGATGATCTGTCCATTGGTGTAAGTGGGGTGTTAAAGTCCCCTACTATTATTATGTTACTGTCAATTTTCCCTCTTATGACTGTTAGCATTTGCCTTATGTATTGATGTGCTCCTATGTTGGATGAATAAATATTTAAAATTGTTATATCTTGTTCTTGGATTGATCCCTTGATCATTATGTAGTGTCTTTCCTTGGCTCTTGTAATAGTCTTTATTTTAAATCCCATTTTCTCTGATATGAGTATTGCCACTCCAGCTTTCTTTTGATTTCCATTTGCATGGAATATCTTTCTCCATCCCCTCAGTTTCAGTCTGTATGTGTCCCTAGGTGTGAAGTGGGTCTCTTGTAGACCACATATTTATGGATCTTGTTTTTGTATCCATTCAGTCAGTCTGTGTCTTTTGGTTGGAGAATATAATCCATTTACATTTAAGGTAATTATTGATATGTATGTTCCTATTACCATTTTCTTAATTGTTTTGGGTTTGTTTTTGTAAGTCTTTTCCTTCTCTTGTGTTTTCTGTCTAGAGAAGTTCCTTTAGCATTTGTTGTAAAGCTGGTTTGGTGGTGTTGAATTCTCTTAGCTTTCCCTTGTCTTTGGAGCTTTTGATTTCTCCATTGAATCTGAATGAGATCCTTGCTGGGTAGAGTAATGTTGGTTGTAGGTTTTTCCCTTCTGTTAATTTAAATGTGTCCTGCTACTCCCTTCTGGCCTGCAAAGTTTCTGCTGAAAGATCAGCTGTTAACCTCATGGATATTCCCTTGTATGTTATTTGTTGCTTTTCCCTTGCTGCTTTTAATATTGTTTGTTTGTTTAATTTTTGTTAGTGTGATTAATATGTGTCTTGGCATGTTTCTCCTTGGGTTTATCCTGTATGGGACTTTCTGTGCTTCCTGGATTGATTATTTCCTTTCCCATATTGGGGAAGTTTTTGACTATGATCTCTTTAAATATTTTCTCAGACCCTTCTCCTTCTGGGACCCCTATAATTCGAATGTTGGTGCGTTTAACTTTGTCTAGAGATCTCTGAGGCTGTCCTCAATTCTTTTCATTCTTTTTTCTGCTTTGTGGCAGTTATTTCCACCATTCTATCTTGCAGCTCACTTTTTCCTTCTTCTGCCTCAGTTATCCTGCTATTG
The DNA here is from genome assembly GCF_039906515.1 of Pseudorca crassidens. Taxonomy (NCBI): domain Eukaryota; kingdom Metazoa; phylum Chordata; class Mammalia; order Artiodactyla; family Delphinidae; genus Pseudorca; species Pseudorca crassidens. The sequence goes on along the minus strand of NC_090298.1, from coordinate 137,201,197 downwards.
ATTCCTTCTAGAGTATTTTTAACTTCAGTTATTGTGTTGTTCATTACTGTTTGTTTGTTCTTTTGTTTTTCTAGATCCTTGTTAAACATTTCTTGTATTTTTTCCATTCCATTTCTGGGACTTTGGATCATCTTTACTATCATTACTCTTAATTCCTTTTCTGGTAGTTTGCTTATTTCCTCTTCATTTATTTGGTCTTGTGAGTTTTTATCTTGCTCCGTTGCCTGCAAGATATTTCTCTGTCTTCTCATTTTGTCTAATTACAGTGTTTGAGGTTGCCTGTCCCTAGGCTGCAGAGTCGTAGTTCTTCTTGCTTCTGTTTTTTGCCTTTGGTGGTGAGGTTGGTCCAGTGGCTTGAATAGGCTTCTTGATGGGAGGGACTGGTGCCTGTGTTCTGGTGGGTGAAGCTGAGTCTTTTCCCTCTGATGAGTAGGGCTATGACAGGTGGTGTGTTTTGGGGTGTCTGTGAGCTTATTATGACTTTAGGTAGTCTGTGTATTGATGAGTGGGTTTGTGTTCCTGTCTTGTTTTTTGTTTGGTGTGAGGTGTCCAGCACTGGGAGCTGCAGGCAGTTTGGTGGAGCTGGGTCTTGGATTCAGATAGAGGCCTCCGAGAGAGCTCTCAGTGATTAATCGTCCCTGGGGCCATGAATTCTCTAGTGGTCCAGCATCCTGGACTTTGTGCTCCCACCCTAGAGCCTCAGGCCTGACTTCAATTTGGGGAATGAAGACCCCGCAAGTTGCTCATCCCAGTAATAAAGGGGAGTAAAAAACTTTTTTTAATTAAAAAAATGATAACAAACTCCCAGACAAATGGTAAATAGTAAAATCAAACAAACAAAAAGAAACAAGGAAATATGCACACACACAAAAGAAACAAAAACAACCAAATAAAACAAAAATCAAGAGAACAACCAGACAAACAAAAGAACCCAAGAACAAAATCAAACAATTAAAAAGAAAACTAACAAAAACACAAAACCAAAAAACAAAACCAAAGCAGAGTGAGGCTGGGGTGATTAAGACTTACTTTGACAAATGGAATACGGGAAAGCGATGCTGTGTCAGTTCCAGATGTATCCCTTAAGAGCACTGGCCACTCATTCTTTCCCTCTCAGACTCAGCCACAATGTAGAAAATATGACTACTCTGAGGTTGCATTGCTAAGAGGGAGCACAAGAGGAGAGACCATCTGAAGGAGCACTGAGGTACCGGACATGTGACTAATGCATCCATGGACCTTCCAGCTTGGCCCAGCTGCTGGCTGAAAGTGGCAGAGTGAGACATCCCAGCCAACACCATTTGGAGGAGAAGAATCACCCAACTGAAGTCAATTATTTTAGCAACAGCTAAATGATTGTGATTTTTGTTATTTTAAGTTGCTAAGTTTGCGGACTGGTTATGAAGCAATAGGATACTGAAAAGTAGGGCTTTCCATGTTTTCTCATTTTTCGTGTGTCACTTTTGGTTGTGTTTCAAGGAATGTGTCCATTTCATCTAAATTGTTGAGTTTATTATCATAAAGTTGTTTATAATATTTCCTTATTCTTTAAATATCTGTTGACTTTGTAGTGATATCTTCTATTTTTGATGTTTTGTAAGTTTTCCTCTTTTTCTTGATTAGTTTTGCAGGGTTTTTAAAAATTTTTGTTAATCATTTCAAAGAGCTATATTTTGGCTTTATTTTTTTTTATTTGCTTGTTTTTTATTTAATTGATTTTGGCTTTTTATCATTTCTTTCTCTCTACTCATTGTGGCGTTAATATGTTCTTCCTTTTTAGATTGTTAAGGTGTAAATTTGAACTACTGATTCTTTTATATGAAAATATATTTTTAACATCTTTATTGGAGTATAATTGCTTTACAATGGTGTGTTAGTTTCTTCTTTATAACAAAGTGAATCAGCTATACATATACATATATCCCCATACCTCATCCCTCTTGTGTCTCCCTCCCTCCCACCCTCCTTATCCCACCCCTCTAGGTGGTCACAAAGCACTGAGTTGATCTCCCTGTGCTATGCAGCTGCTTCCCACTAGCTATCTATTTTACATTTGGTAGTGTATATAAGTCCATGCCACTCTTTCACTTTGTCCCAGCTTACCCTTCCCCCTCCCCATGTCCTCATGTCCATTCTCTATGTCTGCGTCTTTATTCCTGTCCTGCCCCTAGGTTCTTCAGAGCCTCTTTTTTTAGATTCCATATATATGTGTTAGCATATGCTATTTGTTTTTCTCTTTCTGTCTTACTTCACTCTGTATGACAGACTCTAGGTTCATCCACCTCACTACAAATAACTCAATTTCATTTCTTTTTATGGCTAATATTCCACTGTATATATGTGCCACATCTTCTTTATTCACTGTCGATGGACACTTAGGTTGCTTCCATGTCCTAGCTATTGTAAATAGAGCTGCAATGAATGAACTATTGATTTTTAATCTTTGCTTTTTTTCTATTATAGACATTTATAACTGTATATTTCCTTGTAGGCACTGCTTTAACCTCATTCCATAAAATTTGTTATTTTTTTGTTTTCATCATCATTCAGTTAAACTATTTTCTAATTTCCCTACTAATTTTTTGTCATGAGTTATTTAAAAGAATGATGCTTACTTTCCAAATATTTGGGAGGATTTTCTAGGTATCTATTGTTCCTGATTTTTAATCTAATTCCATTGTGCTCAGGAAACATACTCTGGAAGATTTTAATCTTTTGCATTTTACTGAGACTTGTTTTATTACTCAGCATATGGTCAATTTTAGTAAATGTTCATGTGCACTTGAAAAAAATGTGTATTTTAAAATTGTTTAGTGAAATATTCTGAAAATGTCAGTTAAATCAAGATTGTTGATAATGTTGTTCAGATCTTTTATATCTTTACTATTTTTTTGTCTCCTCATTCTGCAAATTACTGAGGTAGAGGTGTCAAAATCTCCAGTCATGATCAGGAAATTGTCTATTTTTCTCTTTCCTTTAGTCAGTTTTTGCTTTATGAATTTTGAAGCTCAGTTATTATGTATAAAGTTAAGATTTTAATGACTTCTTCCTGAGCTAACTCTTTTGTTATTATGAAATGTCCCCCTTTATCTGTGGAAATACTCTTTGCCTTGAAGTCTACTTCATCTTATTTTAATATAACCATACCAGATTTCTTAGTTTTACCATTTTCATCTTTTTCCATCCTTTTACCTTCAATCTGTGTCTTTATATTTCACATTCATGGAGTTGGGTATTGTTTTTAAAAAGTTTACTCTGACAATCATTTCCTTTGAACTAGAGTATTCAGCTCATTTTTACTAAATTATATAGTGGATTTTAAGTCTAATATGTAGTTTATTTTTTTTTAATTTTATTATTTTTGGCTGCATTGGCTCTTAGTTGTGGCATGCAGGATCTTCGTTGAGGCATGCGGGATCTTTCGTTGTGGCATGTGGGCTCTTCATTGTGGTGCATAGGCTTCTCTCTAGTTGTGGCATGCAGGTTTTCTCTCTCTAGTTGTGGCGCCTGGGCTCCAGAGCACATGGGCTCTGTAGTTTGCAGCACGCAGGCTCTAGTTGAGATGCGCGAGCTCAGTAGTTTTGGCACACGGACTTAGTTGCCCCACGGCATGTGGGATCTTAGTTCCTTGACCAGGGATCAAACCTGAGTCCCCTGCATTGCAAGGCAGATTCTCTACCACTGGACCAGGGAAGTCCCTAGTTATTTGTTTTATATTTTTTCCATCTGCGTTGTGTTCCTCTTCCTCTTTTGTAGGCTTCTTTTGGATTAATTGAATAGTTTGTATTCTTTTTTCATCTCCTTTATTGGCATCAAAGCTATTCCTCTTTTTTATTTTTTATTAGTTGCTTTAAGGATTATAATATGTGTTCTTAATTTATCACAGTCTAATTATAATTATTATTGCTTCACTTCACACATTATTATTCACACTTCGCAAATATAAGAAACTAATAGCAGTATAACTTCATTTTCCTCTTCATCCTTTGTGATATTTTCATAATTTTAATTATATGCATATTATAAATCTCAATTTGTAATGCTATTATTTTCACTTTAAATGGACATTTGTCTTTTAAGGAAATTAAGGGGAAAGCTAGTGTTTTTAATTTACATTTAACATTTTTCAGTATTTGTCATTTCTTCCTATAGATCTGTGTTTCCATTTGGTATCATTTATCTTTAGCCTAAGAACTCTTTTTAGTAGTTCTTATAGTGCAGGTCTGCTGGTAAACAATTCTTTCAACTTTTAAAAAATCTGAAATGTCTTTATTTCACCCTCATTTTTAAAGAATATTTTTGTTGGATACAAAATTCTTAGATTACAATTTTTTCTTTCTTCATTTCAGTGTTATTCTGTGATCTTCTAGTCTCCATTGTTTCTAATGAGAATGTGATTGTCTTTGTGTCAGTGCTTCTGCGTATTTATTTTGTCATTTTGCCCTGGTTGCTTTCAAAGTTTTCTCTTCATCTTTGGTTTTCAGCAGTTTGATTATAATGTACAGTGAAAACTTGTAGTTTTCACTGTATTTATCCTGTTTGGGGGTTCGTTTAGTTTCTTGAATTGGCAAGTTGATGCTTTTCACTACATTTAGGAAAATTTCAATCATTATTTTTTCAAAAAATTGTTTCTTTCCTATTCTTTCTCTGCTTTCCTCTGAGAATTGAATTGGACTTAGACTATTTAACATTGTCCCACAGGTCACTGGGACTCTGTTCATGTTTTTAAATTAAAAAAATTTTTTTTTCAGAGTGGAAATTTTTATGAATCTATCTCTAGTTCATTTACTCTTTCTCTTGTCATCTTATATTTGCTTTTAAGCCAATCTAGTACATTTTTGATTTCTGATATTTTCTTTTCAGTTATAGAATTTCCATTTGTTTCTTTTTCATAATTTCTGTTTGTCTGTGGACATTTCTTATATGTTCACTCATTAGGACAATATTTTTCTTTAAGTTTTTAACATATTTGGAATAGCTTTTAAAAAAAAATCCTTGTGTGCTGATTCTAACATCTGAGTCATCTCAGGATCTGTTTCTAACTGTTTTTTTTTCTTGATTATGAGTCATATTTTTTGCTCTTTGCATGCCTAGTAATTTTTTACTGTATCCCTGGACATTGTAAGTTATACATTTTAAGGAATCTGGCTTATTTTTTTTCTTTAAAGAGTTTTGAGTTTTGTTCTGGCAGACAATTAATTTACTGGTAGCTCTCCTTGATCCTTTCGAGGATTAGTTTTAGGCTTTGCTAGGGCAGGGCTGTTGTATTTATCTGTTGCTCTGTAACAAATTACTTGGGGTAACTTAGCACTTTAAAACAACTTTTATTATCACACCATTTCTGAGGATCAGCAATCTGGGAGTGACTTGGTTTGATGGTTCTGGCTCAGGGTCTCTTATGACGTTGCAATCAAACCATCATTTGGGGCTGTAGTCATCTAAGGCTCCATCATAGTTGCAAAATATGCTTTCAAGAGCACTCGTGCTTATTGGCAGACCTCTTTCCACTGCTGGCTATGACAGAGGCCTCTGTCCCTCTTCATTTGGGCTTCTCCATGGGGGGGACTAGACAAAGGTATGAATAACAGGTGAGGATCATTGGGGAGGGGCTACCAGCTGCTACAAGGGTCTAGAGTAGCACTTACTCTAGGTTAGGGTTTCTCAACCTTGACAATATTGACATTTTGGGCTGGAAAATTCTTTACTGTGTGGGATTATCTTGTGTACTGTAGGATGTTTAGCAACATCCCTGGCTCTACACACTAGATGGCAGTAGTGCTTCCTATCATGACAGTGAAAAAAGGTCTCCAGACTTTACCAAATATTCTTTGGGGGAGGGGCAAAAATCACCTCTTCCCTCCAACTGGCAGCTACTTCTCTAGGACCCGAATCTTATTTGTGAGATGTGGGATAAATATTCTGTCACAGATGAATGTCTTAATGAGGTCTCTTTAATCTGGTTGGGCTAGAACTCCAGTGACTCCTAGCACTGTGTGACCTTTAGTATTGCAGCTCTGCTTTCAACCATGTGTCAACTGCTTTCTGCTGTGTCTTTCTGTCTTTCTCTGTACATGTGCAGCCCAGGTCTCATCCAGTTCCCTTCTCTATGCTACTCAACTTTTTTTTGTAAATTAATTAATTAATTAATTTTTTGGCTGCATTGGGTTTTCATTGCTGCACGTGGGCTTTCTCTCATTTCGGTGAGTGGACATTTTACTCTTTGTTGCAGTACGCGGGCTTCTCATTGTGGTGGCTTCTCACGTTGTGGAGCACGGGCTTTAGGTGCGTGGGCTTCAGTAGTTGTGGCACGTGGGCTCAGTAGTTGTGGCTCGTGGGCTCTAGAGTGCAGACTCAGTAGTTTTGGCTCATGGGCTTAGCTGCTCCACAGCATGTGGGATCTTCCTGGACCAGGACTCGAACCCATATCCCCTGCCTTGGCAGGCAGATTCTTAACCACTGCACCACCAGGGAAGTCCTGCTACTCAACTCTTCACGTTTTGGGTGCTTCAACAGCCCCAAACTCTTATTTCTGCCTTTTCAACTCAACATTTGCACTCTCTCTGCTATTTGTGCTCTCTCTGCTATTTGTGCTGGGGCTCCTTCTTTGCCGTGGTCAGGAAATTGTCCTAGGTCAAGAGCCAGACAGCACATGGGGCTCACCTGATATGCTTCCTTCTCTTAGGGGTTGCAATCCTGAGCTGGCTACAACAATGCTTTACAGCATTTTCCTTAGGTATTTTGTCCTGTTACATCTATTTATGGCAGAATGGCAAGTGTGATGACAATTATTCCATTGTGGCTGAAGGTACACATTCTCAACATATTGTTGTTGTTGTTTTTAAAGGAACCAACATTTGAAAATCAGAAGATCTCACTGCTCTGGAGAATCACATGGGACTGACAAATGACAGTATTTGTCCAGACTGATGGTTGCTGTTCATCTTCACATTTATGCTGTTGTTTTTCTTATTTCTATGAATCCAAGTGCCTCCACCTCTGTGTCTCACAAAAAATGGAAAGATGTTCTGAGTGGACAGTGTGGTTTTTCTCACACATGTCCAACCTCACTTGTTTTTGTCATCCACACTTGAGCTGGTAACCCATTTTCCTGAAATTTAGGGAAAGATGAGATCCAGGGGAAGAAAACATTCTGGTGTCATCTGTCTTGTCCATAAATAAAGCTTGGAGACTGTATGATTTGAGCCAGCGCATCGCCCATGAATTCATTGGGCTGGGGTTATCCACATGGTCACCACCAGGCAATTAAATGAACAGACTTCCTGAGGGGTTGGCTCTGATGTGGTTGTCTGAGTCTACTCAGAAGCTATTCATTTTCCCGAGGGCTCTGGAAAGAGACCCTTCAGTAGCACGTTACTGAAAGAAAACTCAAAGAGGAGAATAACTGTGCTTCACCATATCAGGGTCATCTTCTGAATCAGATCCCATTTCACCCTGTCTAGGGGTTCTGAAGGAGCAAGAACAGGCTCTATCCTAAATGCAGACCAGTGGTGTATCCCCCAGGAGGTCCCTGTGCACGAAATCAGGACAATCATCACTGAATCCATAAAAGCAGGAAGAGCGTTAAACTGCACTTAAGTGGGGTTTGTACACTTGAATGCCCAGAGGGGCCAGATATGCAACATAAATGAATCAAGCTAGATGTCGAACAAAATATAGCGGAGGGGTCTGTGGCCCCTGGAGGGCACCTTTCCTGGTTGGGCAATCCATCTACAGAAGTTTAAAACATGGAGCCAGTCAAACAAATCCACACCTGGGTTTACAGATCTGGTTCACATTCTTTATTAGTTCAGTGGAAGACACTGTTGCCAGTTTTCCCTGGGGGCATCAGCTGTCTTGTCGGGATGTGCACAGTATGGAGGAGGCTAGTTTCAGTAGCTTGGGCCATTCCTGGGGGATTTGGGTTGTGCCCAAGGGCAAAGAGCCCAGCATGAGCTTCATGGTCTGGACTGGATGGCTACTCTGAGCTGTCCCCTGACGGAGGAGTCCTGCCCCTCAGGATCTCATGCCTTAGGGAATGCACTCTTCTGAGAACTTTTCTCTTTTTGTTGGAGTTGTGTGATATTCAGTGAGAGCAGGGCTGCGGAGGGGAGTGGAGGGGAGTGAAGGGAGCTCCAGGTCATCCAGTCATTCACCATGAACTGACACTTTCCCTCAGACCATCCTAGTGGGCCTGACCCTAGCCTGCCGAGCTATGGCACGCACCAATGCTGCAGTCTGAGTTGCACAGGGAGGAATGGGGGACAGGCCCACCTGAGCCCATGGGGCCAGGAGGAGAGATCACACTGAAATCCCTTCACCCCATTTCTTGGCCACAGCAAGTAGCCCTCCTCCACCCTGCAGCCATCTCTCCTGTGCACACAGTCAGAAAAGCCCTCTTTTCCCTGCAGTCTCACTTTAGCTCTTCACATGCAGAGGTGTCTCCACTTTTTCTGCAAACAGTTCCCAGCAGGGCTGGGATAGAGCTAGTGGCCCAGGCTAGTTTTTCATCCTCCCCACCTGATTGGTTACCTTACAGTGTCTTCCTGGCTTCTCTAGATTTTTCTTGGTGTTCATGAGAAAACTGTGCACACTAGTCTTTTAAATATTATATTTTTTATAAAGTGCTGAACTTAAGTATTTTACTAGGTTCAGAAAAAACAGTCCAATGCTTACGTAAGATTTTTAAAAAATGATCAGAAAACTAGGAATAGACAGAAACTTCTTTAACTTCATAACAACTTCTATATTTCAAAAGCCTTCAGCAAATAGGATACTTGGTGAAAACATATGTACTATGAACAAGGCTGGGTGATAAGGCCCATCCCCACTGTTAACACCACATTTAAGGTTTTGGCACCAATGCTCTGTAGAATGGAAATGTCATAAGACCTGTCAGAATTGGAAGGAAAAAATTAAATCCTCATTACAAGAAGAGAATAGCATCACATATATATTAAACTCAGCCCAATCAACAGACAAAATAATAGAACCAACAAGTTGCTTAAGCAATTTTCTGGATGCACAATCAGCCTACAGACAGCAACAGCCTCCCTCTATATCAGCAACAACCATCTAAAAAGTAAGAAGTCATTGAGCTTCCTGGTTGGTGACCATGTCGAGGTGCTGGGAAGGTGCTGCACCTGGAGAAAGCATGGAAACTCTGTGCCCTTTCCCCACACATCACCTAATGCATCTCTTCCATACAACTGTTCCTGAGTTGTATCCTTTATAGTAAACCAATAAACAGACTGAAGGCAAAGCTTATAATACCTTTTCTAAAACAGAGTTCTCTTTTTATTGATTCAATTTCGGGGTGGAAAATACAGAAGGCTCCTTGGTTTATACATGACTTTGTAAGGGAATCAGTACTTACAGGGCTATTGAAATTCCAGGTATTGAAGCAATAGCAGAATTACCCCTGGACTACAAATGAACAGGGTTCTCTTCAAACAATCTGAAAACAGCTGGCTACTAGCCAGATCCTCCATTGGTCCTGTCAAATGATGAGACATTGCCAACCAAATATATTATCTTTACTGAAAAAGAAATGAGGAAACATATATGCAGCAAATGTACTGGACAGATGTTGATATTCAAAAAATACCATAAAGTGCTTTATAGGAACAAATTCTTAATGAAAAATGACCAAGAAACTTTAAAAAAGTCACCATTTGCAATAGCAAAAAAGCATCCAGAAGTCAGCCTAACAAAGAATGCAGAGGACTTTTCTGTAGAAAAATGGAAACTTCTAGTAAAGGACATAAAAGGAGACATTCCTACATGGAGAGATTACTGTGTATATGGGTGAGATTTCTTACTGCTACAAGGCTTTCAAGTCTCCCAGATTCATCTAGGTATTGAATGTAATCCAGATCAAAATTTCAGCTGGAATTGTTCAGGAAAGCAACAAACTCATTGCCAAATGTATATGGAAGAATCAAGGTATAAGAAGAGGTGAGTCACTCCAGGCCAAACACATGTAGGTTTTTCCACTGCTTCTCATGTGATAAGGTTTCCAGACCCTACACTATCCTAGGCCTCCACCTTAGTATATTGCAGTTCATCAAAATCCTTCATAAATTGCTTTTCCAAGTAGCAAATTCAATACCATTATGGTCACCACAAGATAGAGGAGGGCCACGAGCCTCCAACTAGGTACCCTGGAGTAATGGAAATGGCAGAAGACTTGGAGTCTGGTAGCTGTGGTGGGACACCCCCCAGCTCTGATCCAACTTCCATCTGTCACTCAGCCTACACTCCAAGGAGGTGAATTTAACAAGCTTACCATGATTGGGCCATTTCCATCCCTTCTTTTCTTTCACGTTCAATCCTTTCCTACTCTTTGTCTTCACATATTACTTGGTTCTTTCCTTCTATCCTCTTTATTTTTAATACACTGATTCAGAACCAGTGTTCTTTTTTTTTTTTTCTTTTTGGCTGAGTTTGGGTCTTTGTTGCTGCTCGTGGGCTTTCTCTAGTTGTGCCGAGTGGGGGCTACTTTTTGTTGTGGTGCATGGGCTTCTCATTGTGGTGGCTTCTCTTGTTGCAGAGCACGGGTTCTAGGTGGCGGGCTTCAGTAGTTGCTGCATGTGGACTCAGTAGTTGCGGCTTGCGGGACCTAGAGCATGTGGCCTTCAGTAGTTGTGGCTTGCGGGCTCTAGAGCGCAGGCTCAGTAGTTGTGGTGCACAGGCTTAGTTGCTCCGTGGCATGTGGGATCTTCCCGGACCAGGGATTGAACCCATGTCCCCTGCATTGGCAGGTGGATTCTTAACCACCGCGCCACCAGGGAAGTCCCTATCCTCTTTATTTTTAAAAAAGGTGGAAATATAAAAGCAAAAATGGAGGTGAATGAGAAAGGAATCTGTGCAGGTATGAAAAAGTTTTTTATAGCAATTTTATAAAAATTAGGCACACAGAGTATTTCCAATTACTAAATAAACTATAAATCAATCTAGTTTGCTAATTGGACTTCTCCAAGGGCATTGCGAAAGCCCAAGAGAAAGAACACTGAACCCATTGCAGATGAAAGGAACAGACCTGCTTACCACCCAGTGTCCACCAGTGAAGCCAGGAAAGGTCTGGAGAGGGGAGGAACTTCTGGAGAATTCCTGGCTGGAAAAAACGCTTAGGCAGGGCAAGGGTTACTGAGGAGATAGAGGGCCTGCAGGTTAACGGTGCTTTCCTCAAGGTCACTGGCCCTCTGCAGCACTTGAGAGGTGAAGGTTGAGGCATATTAACCAGAGGAACTCGTGATATCTTAAAAGAATTTGAGAGCTAAGTCATATAGGTCTCAACTGTTGTAGACAAATAATAAATCAGAATGTCTTTCAAAATTAAAAAAAAAAAAAAAGAAGAGCTAAGTCAATCTTTCAAAATTTCTCCGTCACAGCATGTCATGGAGGCTGTGGTCCTGGTCATGAGATAGACTTGGGATGTCAATAGTATGAAATAGAGAACTTGAAACAGACCTGGTATTCATGGGAATTTGGTATACAAGTGACACCACAAAGAAAGGGGGAAAGGACAAGTTGTTCAGTGGATGACGCTGGGAAAACTGGCTCACTTTAAAACTGGACTCTACTCCAATATCCCATGTGGTCTCTGGATGGATTAAAGGCTGACAGATGGAAGGCAAAGCTTTAAAGCCGGCAGAAGATTATGCAGGACAACATCTTTGAGATCTAGAGTGGTAGACAGACTTTGTAAACAAAACTCACCACAATGCAAACCCGAGGTGAAAAATTGATGCTTTTGGCGAAATCAAAATTAAGTATATCTGTTCAATGAAGAACTCCACAGCCCAAGTCAAGAGAGGGCAGACTGGGAGGAGACATTTGTGATGCCTGCAACTGCTAAGGGATTACTTTTTAGAATACAAGAAGGTCTTCGGCCAGTCAGTAAGAGAAAGGCATGCAACCCAATAAAAAAATGGGAAAGGAAAGGAAGAGGCATTTCTTATAAGGAGATGATGCCCAAATGGCCAGCAAGTGTCTGAAGAGATTTAAACACATCAGGGATCAAAGAAAGACAAAGCAACAGTAAGATGCCACTGGACATCCAGCAGAGTGACAATATTGAAAAGGTGGATGATACCAAGTGTCAGTGGGGTGTGTGCTAGGATTTTCAGGCATGACTGGTTGGGGTGTGGTTCTGGCAACTATTACACAGAGTTTTGTGGACATGCCCTTTGACCCAGGAATACTAGAGAAGTGTTCACAGGGATGCCTGAGGGGACATGCATGGCTATGTTTATTATGGCGTCGTTTCTGAGGCAGAATGCTGGAGATAGGCTCCAGGATCCCAGCCAAGAGAACGTTACATGTTCGATGTAGCAGATGCAAAATGCCATGTATGAAGCAGCACGAAGAAACACTGAATGAGTTATTCATACAGTTCCATAGACAGAGCTCAAAAAACGTGTTAAAAGAAGAAAGTAGGAATGGAATGGAGTTTGTAGCCCAAAATTGTTTATGTAAGGCAACATGAGGAGGGTTCCATGCACACTTCACAGGGAAGCCTGCCTCTTTAAGGTCGGATCAGACATGTTAGAGAATGTGCTTATGGAGGGAGGCCGCGGAGGGGGGTTAGTAAGTAGGGAAAAATTAAGTGGAATAAACTAAATCAGGGGCTTGCATGCATCTGTGTTAACAGAGCTGTGATCTGAGGAGTATGGTTTTAGCACAAATATCTGAAGCTGAAGTTCAAATAAATGAGGAAATGAATAGGCAAGCAAGTTCCAGGTTTTAAAATAAATTCACAAGTCATCTGTCCCTATGTGGAGGAACCATTAAATAAATGTAGGTGGGGAAATTGGCTTTTAATCTAGGGAGAAAGGAAATCTTAATCCAGTCGTATCCCAGACATCACGATGAATTCCCCATGCTTTCAAATGTAATTAAAACAGTGAAAAGGCAAAGTGCTTGCATGTTGTCTCAACTCCGGAAGGAAGAAAATGCTGAGTGACAGGGGTGGTAATATAAGGATATAGATTTTAAACATGCTTACTATGTGTTAGGAACTATGTACTGTGCAATGAATTTTACATGGATGGTTCTTTTTATTGCTCATGATCATCAGCTGCTATCCATTGTACAGATGATGCTCTTGACTGGAGAGTTAAGGATCTTGCCTGAAATCATGGAGCAACGGCTTGACCAGCTTGGAACTCAGCCCGCCAGCCTCAGAGCCTGTGCCTTGACCCCGTGATGTGACGAGCATTGGGATAACAGCAAAACAGAGGTGGCTCTGCAAATGGAACACAACCAAGATAAAAAGCAGGAACAGATGGGAAATAGCGGGTTCCATAACGATGATAGGAAAATTAATATAAACATAAGGGCTTGTTACAACTCTCATCCTCCAGGACACAGTGTCCAAAGCAAGTGAAAAAGGAATTTACTTAAATGGAAACTAAAGCAGTAAACCAATGCCTCAAGAGGTTTCACTTTAAGTCATTAAAAAATGCCAACTAATAATGCATTTTCCCCTTACCCAGTTATTGTTATAAAAAAATAAGCACATGCCATAAAACTTTGTGTTACTGAGAATGTGGGGGACAGGCACATCCACGCACAGCTGGTGGAAGCCAAACATGTATGCAACTAATTTGGGGAGCAAACACCGCTTGAAGTGGAACGAAAATGCAACAGTGTTTCTCTTCTACTTTCCCCTTAATATGTATTTGGTTGGAGGACGTCTTGCCCTCTACACATGTGGGCAGGTCCCATGCCCTCTTAGTTCTCTCTCAGGTGACAGGTCTCCCGCAGACTCCATTCAGAAATCAGCACGACCAGTTCAAGGTTGTGACTAAACTCTTAATTCGGCAGAATGTTCCATTTTCTGCCTGTCCCCAGGTTGGGCTGACTTCTGGTTGGAGTCCTACCATGGGAAGCTGGTGGGGTTGCCACCTGCTCTGTTCCTCCCCCTGGAGCTTCTCTCCCAACCTTGCCAGTCAGGGTGGGTGGGCTGGCTGCCTGTTCTTGGCCTGGCCGGTGTTGGGCTGTATCTCTCACGTGTGCTGTTTGATGGTTGCTGGAAGGTTCCAGCTCTGTGACCATGGGGTTCTTGGGATGGAAAGTCCCCTATCCCACGGGTCCCTCAGGAAGAGACAAAGCTTTCCTCAGGAGGGGGCAGTGTAAGGGTGGGTGGTCGGGCGCTGCTGCAGTTGTTCAGCAGGTGAGCCATGTGCTTTTTCCTCTGCCAGCCCCTCCTCTTGTCTTCAGCTTCTGGTTCCCGCAGGTTCATTGCGTGCAGACTCCCCCTGAGCTCCTCATCCCCTCGGCCTGGGGGTTCTGTGTTCCACCACATCTGGTCACCAGGAACATCCTTCATCCTTGGTCCTGATGCAGCGGGAGGCAGGCTGTTCCTAGTACAGCAGCCCCCTCCAAAATCTGCTTCTATGACCATGATACTGGGCCCACGATTGGCTGGCACTGGCTCCCAAGTGGGAGTCAGGCATCAGTCCTCAGTGTCCAAGGCCTCCAGGTGGCCTCATGGAAGTGCCCTCAGTAGACTAGAGGTGAAGGAGGTGGCACTCCACACCCCTCCACCTTGGAGGGGGCAGCATTCATAATATGAAAGTGGCTCCAAATGTACTCCAATCCTTCAAAATCCTCTCTCAGCACCTTTATATTCTTCTAGTTGGTGAGGAGGTTCCGTAGGAATTGGGATGCAGGCTGAATTTGGGGTACCCACCTACTTTTGAATTCCTCATTGCTTCCATCTGGGACTTAGGCTTACATGTTAGGAACACTAGTGTGTGCTGGGCATACCACCAGAAGGTTCTGAGTATACAAACGTGCCTATGATATGGCCTTTGTCTTGAGCATTCAAGGAAGCAGACTGGATGCGGGGGGTAGGAAAGGACCAAGGAGACATCTGCCTGATGACACCAGGATGAAATTCATGGAGTTGATGGCATGTGTACCAGGCCCATGTCCAGGATTGGGCTATGGGGTCCACTAGGAATTTCTGTAAGTGACAGAAAATCCCACTTAAACTGGCTTAAACTCTAAAGGGAATTTATTGGCTCATGTTACTGACAAGTCCAGAGAGACTGGCTGCAGGTGAGGTGCAACTCACCATTCCAGTGACATCACTAGGAACCAGCTCCAGTCCTCTGGGATTCTCTTGGCTTTGCTCCCTCTGAATGCTGGGTTCATCCTTAGCCTGGCTCCCACCATGGCAGCTCCCGACCATACATTCTCACACCGCTCCCTCCTGCAGAAGAGCTCTATCTCTTCCTAAGGTACCCATGGGATAGAGGGACTTTCCATCCCAGAACCCCGAGGATCACTCTGATTGGACCCACTTAGGCCAGGGACATGCAACGTGCTGGCTCTCTTAAGTCCTAGTTTCCTGCTTTGTCCTGGTCAGGGGCAATTGGGAAAAGGTGACCAGCAACGTGAAGGGCAGAAGCAGCAGTGGGAAGCCTGCTCATGTTGCAGCAGAGTGACTTTTACATCGTGGCATTAGCTCTCCACCTTACAGGCAGCTAACTGCTTTGCCTAAGGTCGCATCAAGAATTAGTGAATATGGACCCATGTCTGAAGACTCTGAAGCCCAAGTTCTTGCTACCCTACTGCCTCCTTCTGGGTCCAGGGGTGCCCTCTGGCCTGGTCAGGGACTGGGAGGTACACAGACCAGGGCATGAAGCTTCTATTCTTGGAGGACAGGAGGGCATGTGGAGCTGGGGGTGGTGGGGAGCCCAAGAAGGGTGGTCTAGTCTGGATAACAGGCCTTGAAGGTCAGGCTAAGGCAGTTGCCCTTTATCTTGTAAGACTTGGGGAGTGATGGGCAGGTTTCAGTGAGGAAGTAGAGGGATTGGCTCCAGGTTTTGAAGAGAGCGCCAGGGCTCTGGGTGGATGGATCAGAGGCAGGATGGGCACTAAGACACAATGGCTGTGGTGACACCTGGGACTATATACCTGGGCTCTTCCTCCCGCAATTCCCAGTTATTGGCGTCCATGGCAGCACCTCCAGCTTTGCCCGAGCTCGATTTGGAGGCAGAGCCTTTGCCCGGATGCTGAGCTCTGGGAGAACCAGTCACCATCGTGTCCCTGACAGTTCACATCCTGTTGATGCTGGAAGGGATACCTATTCTCTGTTACTGATCAGGGGATGTTCTGTGTCCATCTCACGCCCTACCTCCTGGTCCTGCGTCCTCTTCTCTCAGCCTCCTCTTCGTGCTGCTCACC